>NC_133405.1:87655057-89066845 GCF_047511655.1 Castor canadensis
AGGAATTGCCCATTAAAGCCATGCAAAAAGTTCATGACTGAGATAAAGGACACCATGCAGAGATAAGCACCCATTCCCATCTTCTTTTGTCTCCACTTGTAAATAAACTTTCCAAAGCAGGTCTCCCCTGCTGACCTTATCTAAACAACATTAGGTCTCTAGCTCACTACCAGTCCCAATTAACCTAAACAGCCTTAGGGATCTAACTCAATGTTAGGTCTCTAACTCAACCTTAGGTCTCTAACTCACTGTTAGCCCCAATAACCTGAGCACATTTTTGTAACTTGATGCCCTGCACTGCCTTTTAAATACCCTTTGAATCCTTTGTTCAGAGCTCAGACACGGTAAATGTCTGGGCCCACTGGCATAAAATAAAATCTGAGTTCTCCACTCCTCTGAGTGTCACTTGGTTTCTCATCTGTCAAAATATTCCCCCAACACTAGGACCTCTAGTGATAGAGCATCTATCTAGCAAGTGCAACATCCTAAGTTCAAACCCCAGTACTGAAAAAAAAAGTGTAGGTACTAAACTCACCTTGATTTTGTGCTTAGTTTTTTAATGGCTACAGATGGCCAAAGTTAGTCTTGCTCTGGCTGCCGAGAAGGCAGGAGAGTAGTCTGGTTTCTGCTTTTGGGAGTTCCTGATTTTGGGGGGTGGGGCAGGGGAAGTGTTTCAGTACAAGAGAAATTAAGAAACCTTTTAACCTTGGTTAAAAGAAACATAGCACCTGCTTGGTCTTGGAGGAACCCTGATTTGTCTCTTACATAAAATGAGATGAAAGCCTAGAAGGGATTAATCAGCACAGACACCCACAGCTTGGTCAGAGAAGAGGCTATTAAAAATTGATGCAATCATAGTCAGGTGAAGTGGCATATACCTGTAGTCTCACTTACTCAGGGGAGAGCCCCTGAATTATAGTCTTGACAAGCTAGATGGCTGGGTGGATTGTTTTTGTTTTGTTTTCACTTTGGGCGGGCAACAAACCCAGGACCTCACACATGTTAGTCAATCACTCTGCCACTAAGCCACAGCCCCAGATTGGAAAACTTGTTAATGCTTTCAGGAAAGTTATTATTTTTGTTTATTAGGATACATTCATTGTACAGGGGGATTCATTGTGACAATTCCAAATAGGCTTATATTGTACATTGGTGAGATCACCCCAGTGTCTCTCCCCCTTGGCCCACTTGCCATCCCACTTAAAGCAATTGCAAGAGTTTTCTTTGTTCTATGTCATATAAGTATATGAAGTCCATCAACCATATACTCTCCCCTTAATCTCCTTCATTCATCCTCCCCTCCCACTAGTACACCCCCCTACACACTGTACCTATTTTACAGTCCTGTCTTTCATCACTAATATTTAAGTTGATGATGTTCCATGGGTTTCTCAATGTGTCCCCACTGTGAGTCTACTTTACTTTGGTCCATTCAGCTTTCAATACATATCCTTATATCCTCTACCTGCACAGATGTTATCTTTTATGATGTTGCTGATGCTCTATCATTCTCTTTTCCTTTCCCTCCTTCTCAGGTTCCACGGAGTAGTTCCACTATTACAAACAAGTTCTACATATGAGTTTGTATATGATCATACTTGGTTTTGTATATATGTTTATCTTTTGGATCTATCTTCCATGTATAAGAGAAAACATGTGGTCTTTGTCTTTCTGAGCCTGACTTACTTCACTTAACATAATGTCCTCCAATTGCATCCATTTACTTTCCAAATGCATGTCATTATTCCTTATGACTGAGTAAAACACCATTGTATACATATCACATTTTCTTGATCCATTCATCAGTTGTAGGGCATCTAGGTTGTTTCCAGAGCTTGGCTATAGTGAATAATGCTGTGATGAACATCAGTGTACAGGTGCCTCTATTGTATCCTGACTTACATTCCTTTGGGTAGATGCCCAGGAAAGGTATCACTGGATCATATGGCAGTTCTATCTTTAGCTTTTTGAGGTATCTCCATACTGCTTTCCACAATGGTTGTACTAATTTGCATTCCCACTAACAGTGTATAAGGGTTCCTGTTTCTTGCCAGCATTTGTTGTTATTGCCCTTGAATATGGCTATTGTAACTGGGGTGTGATGAAATCTTAGTGTAGATTTGATTTGCATCTCTTTTGTAACCAGGGAAGTTGAATACTTCTTCATATATTTAATGGCCATTTGTACCTCTTCCTATGAGAATTCCCTGTTTAATTCATGTGCCCATCTCTTCACTGGGATGTTGATTCTTTGGGGATTGAGTTTTTTTACTTCCCTGTAGATTCTGGATATTAGTCCTTTATCAGATGAATAGCTGGAAAAGATTTTTTTCCTTTTCCGTGGGCAGTCTCTTGAGTCTAATGACTGTTTCTTTTGCCGTGCAGAAGCTTTTTAGTTTGATGTAGTCCCATTTGTTCATTCTTTCTCTTAGATGTTGAGCCTTTTGAGTTCTGCTTAGGAAGTTGTTCCCTATGCCTATCTGTTCCATTGTACTTTCTAGTATTTCCTGTAGTTGTTTCAAAGTTTCAGGCCCTATATTAAGGTCTTTGGTTCACTTTGGGTTCATTGTGGCACAGGGTGAGATGCAGGGATCTTGTTTCAGTCTTCTACATAGAGATATCCAGTTTTCCCAGCAACATTTGTCAAAGAAGCTGTCTTTTCTCCATCATGTGCTTTAGGCTCCTTTGTTGAAGATCAATTGGCTGTACCTGTGTGGGTTTATATTTGGGCCTTATTCTAATGCATTGGTCTTCATGTTTTTTTGTGTGCTAGTACACAAAAAAGTCAGGAATTGTGACACCACCAGCATTGGACTTTTTGCTCAGAATTCCTTTGGCTATTTGAGGTCTTTTGTGTTTCCATACGCATTTTAGGATTGATTTTTCTATTTCTGTGAAGAATGTCATTGGAATTTTGATAGGGATTGCATTGAACATGTAGATTGCTTTTGGTAGTGTGGCCATTTTCACAATGTTGATTCTACCAATCCATGGGCATGGGGGATCTTTCCATCTTCTGATACCTTCTTTGATTTCTCTTTTCAGTGGTTTATAGTTTTAATTGAAAAGGTCTTTGGTTTTCAGGAAAGTTTGTTGATAGTTGATGACACTGGCAATAAGGCTGCTTAAAGAGTTAAAGTCATAAAATGGCTCATTTAAGGAAGCCACACTTTTGTTAATAGTTTAAGACTGAATGAATATTTTCTATGTATTTTATGTTAAATAAACTTACTAGAAAGTTTTGCTAATTTGGAATGGAAAGAAAACATTTTTGGTCAGTAAACAAAGAATAAACACTATTTTGAAATACCAGATTCAAGTACTTTAATTATTTTTAGTTTTTTGTTAGACCACATTAATAGTAAATATTAATGGGGTTCAGTGTAATATTTCCACACACACATATAATGCACACTGATCCAGCTCCAATCACCCCTTTCCCACCCTCCCCCAACACATCCTTCCCAATCTCTAGAAATCACTTTTCTGCATTCAGGTCAACATTTATTTATTTATTTATTTTAATACAAAGATATGGTTTAATTAAATTCCAACTTTTAACAAAAATTTCTTCTTTGCTGACCTTTAAACATTACTGTCTCAAAAATACATAAAAATTAAGTCATTCAGCATACCAGAAAAACATCTAGGCTTACACATTGATCAACATGGTTCAAAACAAAAGAAAAAAACTCTATAAAACTATTAAACTATTTTAAATAAAAGGACAGAGTTATGTCACTCAACAGTTTTTTTCAAGGGAGAAAACAAATAGTCCAGAGAGTTACTTTAAGAATGAGCCCAGGTGACAAGAAACTGGGGTCCACATATGTAATCCAACCTTCTAGGGAGGCTGAGATCAAGGAGGATCAAGGTTGAAGGCCAGGCCAGTGAAATAGTTCAATAGAACCCATCTTCAAAACAGCCATACCAAAATGGACTGCAGGTGTGGCTCAAGTGCTTGCTTTGCAAGCTGGAAACCATAAATTCAACTGCTCCCACAACAAAATTTGAGACACTACAGCTGTGAAAATGATAGAGTATCTGCACAACCAGCATGAGGTTCTGACAAAAAAACAGCATTGCCACAAAAATATTCAGATGATGATAATAAAATACACATACAGCTTTAAAACATTTCCTTCAGGTTCTACAATTTCTACAGCATTCTAAGAATTCAGGGTCTCATAAGACTTGTATTTATAGATTCCACAACATGAGAAATTTTCAGTGTTACTGAAATTCTATATCCTGGACTGAATTTCTATAGCAAGAGTATGGTTTATCAAGAAAAGGAAATATATCTTTCTTAATTTCCAATGTACACTCATGACTACAGCAATGCAGTGAGCCAAGGAACTGTAGGAGTGTACCAAGTGAAGTGGGGTTTTTAAGTAAAAGCCCCAGTGTGTTGGGCTTGTGGGAGTTTCCTGGCTTACTGGAACTTCTCAGAATCTACATGTTCCCAAAGGCTCTATCTCTCCTTTCAGTGATATGAGGAGCAAGATGCTCCAGAAAATTCATATTACTCTGAAGGAGTAATATGAGTTTTCCAGAATGGGAGAAGGAAGAGAATTTAAAAATATATGAACTTGAATCATTGACCAAGGTTGGCTAATAGGATGATTCAGTAGCTCCACATAAGTTATACCTATGCACATTTTCTTTTTGGTAGTACTGGAGTTTGAAGTCAGGAACTCAGGCTTCCTAGGCCAATGAACTACCACTTGAGCCCCTTCCACTCTGCCAGCTGTTTGTTCTAATAGGTATTTTCAAGATCGGGTCTTCCAAGCTATTTGCCTGGGACTGGCTTCAAAACTTGAACCTCCTGATCTCTGCCACCTGAGTAGCTAGGATTTCAGTTGTACATGACAGGCTCCCAGCTGAAGGTAAGTTTTTCTAAATGACAACTTTGCTATTGTTTTGCATTCAAAACATTTTGATCTAGGGTGCTTTCTTAGATGGTGGCTAAATGAAAACTTTGCAACATCCATCTACTCAGGATTTCTCACCATAGTATGCTATTTAGTGTTATTGAATTAACTGGGGTGAGTACAGCCTTTCCCATAGTTTACATTATACTCATTTCCTTTTCCAAAGTAGGGTCATGTTTCATAGAAAGTTCATGGGGTGATGGGGCCTTCCCACATCTGTATTTAGGAATTCACCCCAGCCTAAGCTTACCATGTTTCCAAAGGGAATCAGAGCAAATGAAGAATTTTTCCTCATTGTGTGCATTCATAGGGTTTCTCACCGATGTGTATTTTTTCATGTCTTTGAAGCTCACGCAGATAAGACAAGGTTGTCTCACACTGCTTACTGACACAGATATTTTCTCCACTATGATTTCATTTATATCTTTGAAAGCTGCTGCACCAAATGAAAGTTTTGCCACATTGTCACATAACATGGGGGCTCTCTTCATAGTGACATCTACATGTACTTGAAAGTGACTTGAAGACACAAAGTCTTACATACACAGGGTTCCTCTCCATGTGTCAGAAGGGATCTGGAATAGGCAAAGATTTTCCCACAATGCTTACATGCATTGGACTTCTCTCCTTCATGAATTCTTCCATGTTATTGAAGGCAATCAGAAGGAGTAAAGGCTTTCCACATTGCTTACATACATAGGGTTTATCTCCATTACACAGTTTTGCATGCCTTCAGAAATAAGTGGAAGAAAAAACTTTCCCACACTGCTTTCATGCCCACGGTCTGTAGAGTAGGAGTCCATTCATGTATCTGACAGGAACAGTGACACCTAAAGTCACCATCACAGTGTTTGTCATAGGGCTTCTCTCCTGTTAGAATCATGTCATGCTTCTGAAGGCATTTGGGAGAACTGCAGGCTGTCCATGTTTCTTATGTTCATGCAACTTCTCTCCATACTCCTACCACTCATGTGGTGTGTGTCCCATGAGAGTTCGGTGGGGGACATTTACTGATGCATGAGCAATATGGACTGTTTCACTCAGGTGGCATTTACATAGTGTTACTCCTGGATGAGTTTTCTAGTTCACAATATGCACTGGAGTCTGGCTGAAGAAGTCAACAAGATTACTATCTTCATTATGTTCAAAGAATTTCTCAGTCACTTCACTTCTTACATTTGTCCTGAAGTTTTTGTAGTCCTCTTCAGTGTTTTGTTCTTCCAATGCTTTCCTAAAATTTAGAAGCAGCCAGGCTCCTGAAGGTTTCCAGCATCACATTTTGTAGAGGTTCTTCTAGGAAGGATGCAGCAGAGCCCAGTCCTCCAGTGTGAAGTTCACAGCCACATCCGCAAAGGTCACCAACTCCTAAAACACCTCACATACATTTCTTTCTTTCCTGGTCCTTGGTCCAATGACAAGGTTATCATTCGGGGCATATCTGGCCAGCTCCTGGAATGATATTTTACCTGCCTCTGGCCTGCTCTTGGGGAGACCTCCTCTTCTGAGGTCAACATATTTTTAGCTTCCACAAATGAAAGAGAGCATGCAGTACTTGTCTTTCTGTGTCTGGCTTATTCCACTTAGCACAATGTCCTTAAGTTCCATCCACTTTGCTGCAAATGACAATATTTCATCCTATTTGTGTCTGAATAGGATTCCATTGTGCATATGTCCCACATTTTCTTTATCCATTTATCAGTTGGTGGACATTTATGTTGTTTGCCTTTTCTGGCTATTGTGAATTGTGCTACAATGGACATGGGAGTGCAAATGCCTTTTTAACATTATTTTCACTTCTTCTAGCTATATACTTAAAAGTAGGAGTGCTGGATCATGTAGTATATCTATATTTAGTTCTTTGATTCATTTTGAGTTTATTTTTGTATAAGGTGAGAGATTTTCTATATTTTTAAAATTTCTCTAATGATGATGATGACTATGATTGAAAGAATAGAATATAAGCTACTCAACATATAAATCCCAGAGACCAAAGTAACTAAGAGCTATTCTCAAATATGGTGCCCCACCCTAATCTCTAGTAAAAAGCAACCTTTTATTTTATGAATACCAACTCTTAAATTTGAGGTCATACATATCATGCCTCACAATGCTATTTGTTAATTTGTGCTTCTTATATTTGAATATTGTTTCTTCCTCTTCAAATTTTATTTTTAATTGTGGTAAATTACACATGGCATAAAATTTACCATCTTAACCATTTTTAAGTATATGATTAAATAATTTTAAGCACATTTACATTATTGTGCAATCAATTATCAGAACTATTTCATAACTGCAAAAATTTCAACTCTATACCCATTAAATGACCAATTTCTTACTCTCCCAAGCCCATGGTAACCACCATTCTACTTTCTGTGCCTATGAGTTTGACTACTCTAGGTATCTCACAAAAGTGGAATCATACAGTATTTGTTCTTTTGTGATTATCTTTATGTCACTTACCATAACGTCTTCAAGGTTCATCCAAGTAGCATGAGTCAGAATGTCCTTCCTTTTAAAGACTGAATAATATTCTATTGTATGTGTATATAACATTTAGTTTATTCATCCTGTAATGGGCACTTGGTTGCTTCCAACTGTTGGCTATTGTGAATAATGCTACTATAAAAGCAGGGACTCAAATATCTTCTTGAGTCCCCACTTTCAATACTTTTGGGAATACACCCAGAAGTGGAATTGCTGAATCATATGGTAATTCTACCCATAATTTTTGAGAAGCTGCCATACTGTTTTCAATAGCAGTTATACCATTTTACATTCTCACAAGCAATGCACAAATATTCCAATTTCTCCACATCCTTACCAGCATTTGTTATTTTTAATTATTTTGATAGTAGTTATTCTAATGGGTGTGAGGTACTGTCCTTGTGGCTTTGATTTGCATATCCTTAATGATTAATGTTAGGAAAATGCCACACATCACACACAAAAGAGGCTCACAAGAGTTATCTCACGTCCAAAAGTTTAATAAGCAGGCTGGCTGGCTGAGAAGAAAAAATGGTGCAGCAGCTTTTCTCAGTGGATCTGGCCTTAAGTCGCATTTGGGAGAAAGAAAGGGCTAGGGATGGACAAAGAGAGGTGGCAGGAGATAAGGGACAGTGAGGCTTTGTTCTGCAAGGGATGAGACCAGCTGCTGAAGCAAGGTCTAGGGGTGGGCAAAGGAAGGTGGCAGGAGATAAGGAACAGTGGACTTTGTTCTGCAAGGGATGAAACAAGCTGCGGCTCAGACTGTAGAATGGTGGCAAGAGGCAGTTCCTATCATTCCCCTATTTTTTGTTTAATAATGATGAGGGTAGGGGCTGAGGATCAGGAATTGGGGTGAATCATTGGTCTCTTTAGCTGCTTCCTGCTGGCAGGGGGCATTGTATGAGGCAGGATCCTCAGGCTCCTATGGCATCCTGGATGGGGCCTTCACAGTAATTTTTCCAGGCAGTTTTGGAGAGGCTGATATCCCTGGAGGTAAAACTGGTTAAAATTTTGATTAACAGTAGCAGACATGTAGTATGATACAAGGGAGGAAGCTTAAGAATAGGAGAGCAAGAAACTTAAGCATTAGGATGGGCATTAGCCGGGAGAACCACTGTAAAATATTATTCCCTAGAGGATTCTAAGTGTCCATTCCTTAAGAGGTGCTGCCACTGGGAGATCCCATTTAGCCTGACAGCAGTGGGTGTCATGAGAATGACCAGATGAGGGCTGGTCCATTGAAGTCCCAATGGAGAGGGTAGAAGATCTTTTAGGAGAAAAAGATCTCCTGGTTTAACAGAAATTGTTATAGGGTGGAGCAGGATCTGGTCTGTATGCTCTTTGAGAAGTTCCCTGATAAGGTTAAGATAAGGTAGTAGTCAGGCAGAGGAGCAGGGTCTGTTGGAAGCAAGTTTTCTAAGAGAAATGGGTGGCCATACATTATTTAAGACCCAAATAGGAATATTAGGAGGAGCATAAAATGGTGTCTGCTAAGGGACTGCATACCTAGTTATCTAAATTTTGTAAAATCCTGTAACTCCCAAGCTTGCTGTAAGCTGTCTTATGGTATGGGGGGAGGGAAATGGAAGATTGGGTTGATTTTCTCATGACTCAGGGAGTGAGTCTGTCCCTTTAAGAACACACCTAGGTAGGTGACCTGAGGGAGACATAACTGAACCTTCTCCTTAGAGACTTTGTATTCCTGGAGGCCAAAAAGTTTTAAAAGGGACTCAGTTGCATTGCAGATAAGGGGCTCTGTGGCTCTGCATTGAAGAAGGGTGGCCTCTGGATAGTGCCAATCTAATAAGTCTCTGGTTAGGGCCTGTCCACAAAGATGAGGGCTGTCTTTAAAGTCTTGTGACAAGACTGACCAGATTAGTTACTATGAGGCATTTGTGGGACCTTTAAAGGCAAATAGAGGCTGACTGTCAGGATGTAGGTTAAATGTAATACTTTTGGATAAAAGAGAGATTTAGCTCATCATTTTACATAAACTGACACTTTTAACCCTGTAAATCTTTGTACCATATTTAGATAAAGTCTAGACATCAAACACAGTTATAAGGTGGTCATTTAAGAGACCGTTGCATGAGCAAATACATAAATGAACTCTGATTTAGTAGTACTTAAAGTTTGACAAGATTAGCAGAAAACACAAATAATTTTTTTTTGATAAAATCTTTTTCTGTAATGTTTTTTGTAGATGTTACTCAGAGCAGAACAATATTAGGATAACCTTGTTATTTTATAGACATAGAGAATTTGATTTTAGTTTGACATGACCCTAAAAATCTTTTAGGCAACTCTTAGATTATATTTAACTTTAACTTTATTACACATTGAAGCTTTTTATTATACATTTTTAAAACTTACTCAGACCTTTATATAACATATTAAACCCTTTGATGGCTTGTCTTTATCCCTCCTTTTGGAAACAATCTTTAGGACAAACCCTTTTTTATAAAATCTTTTTTTATCTGAAAACTTTTTTTACTTCTCAAAAAATATATTTATTATCTATCTATATCTCTTTTAGTTGTTTACTTTGTAACTTGTATTTTAAAATTAGCTTTTATAAGAATTTTAAATTTATTATAGGGGCTGAAGTAACTAATTTGTAGTCCTTGTTGTTTTAAGGAATTTATGATAGACATAAGGCTTCATCGTCCCTCAGGCTTGAGGGGATATTGTTTTGGGTGTGGAAACTGTGAGGGATTTTTGAGTTTTATTTGAATAGGGAGGGCTGTCAAGGCTCACCCTACATTCATCTTATCAGTCCACATTGTGGAATCTATTTGTTCCTGAAGGAGGGGGCAGCAGAAATAGCTTCCTGGGGGGAGGAGAATTTGAGATTTTAGTTATGATAGCAAATCCCATCCCAGCAGTCACTGGAGTTTTAGGAACTATGAGGAAAAGGTGACAGAAAAGGAGGTCTCCCCAAGAGCAGGCCAGAGGCCAGGTAAATTAGCACTCTAGAGGATGGTCAGATTTGCCCTGAACAATAACTTTTGTCATTGGACCTGGGACCCGGAGAGAAAGATAAGACAGAGAAATGAGCTCCACTGTCTAGCCAGAAAATGATCTTTTTTTTTTTTTGTGATAATGGCCACCATGAGGCTCCTCAACATTGCTGCCAAGAAGTGGAACATGGACAGGGGGCCGGGACCCATCAATCCATAAGCGGTGGCATCTTGCCTTCCATCTGGAGATGGGGGCACTTAGACCTCCAGTGGTTACCTTTGCGGCAAGGGCAGGGTCCTGGCTGGGGGCGGGGCTGTCTCTGGGGCTGTCCCCCCTTAAACATTCTCTGTAGAAGTGCCCCTCTTGTCCATCATGGTAGCAAACTCAAGATGTAGGCCCCAGTCATGTGGGGGCAGCAATGAGGTCATGTCTCTTATCTTTCTCTTTGCTAGTAATGTCCCAGTTATAATATATAGATATGGATAATTGTATTAGTTGATCCAATGACTTTTTTTCCATTAGCCATAGACTGAGTTTTCTACAAATATTAGGGGCTTACTTTAGAAATTTATCTTTGAGGAGAACCTCTCTCACCTGTGACTCTGGGTCCATCATGGTATGTTTTCTGATAGCTTCCTTAAGATGTTGTAGAAAGGTAAGGGGATTTTCTTTTAGGGCATTGCTGTAAAGCAAAGTTATTATTTTACATTGGCACCTGACACTCTGGAGAGCAGGTCTCTGAACTGTTTTGGACCTCAGTTTCCTCATTTGAAGAATGAGGGATCTGGTCTAGGTTAAACTACTTTTTTTCACTATGAGATGGCTGAAGTGGCATTAATATTATTTATCCTCTTTATTTATATTATTTTATTTTATTTTTATTTAGTAATGCTGGGGAATTGAACCCAGGGCTTTGCACATGCTGGGCAGACATTTTTTCATTGAGCTACTTCTTTTTTTTTTTTAATTTTTTTTTTATCATTCATATGTGCATACAATACTTGGGTCATTTCTCCCCCCTGTCCCCACTCCCTCCCTTACCACCCACTCCACCCCCCCTCTCTCCCCCCTACCCCCTCACTACCCGGCAGAAACTATTTTGCCCTTATCTCATTGAGCTACTTCTTTAGCCCCAAATATTTTTTTTGTCTTTGTCTATGTTGGATTTGAACTCAGTGCTTCATGCCTGCAAAGTGGCACTCTCTTGAGTTATATCATTAGTCCCTTTTAGTGTGTATCAGTTAAGGGGACTGTCTGTGCCCCTGTAGGTAGATGTATTTATTTCCTCATTTCTAGGTGTCACTAGTATTGGGGCTTATTGTAAACAGTAATCATTTTTAACCTGAGTGGCCTGGGCCAGAACCCATTGCATTTTTAATGAGACAAGAGTCTGGTCTAGTAGAAGCATAATATCCTTTCATGTCAATTGATAGGTTTGGATCACAGAGATAAAGGCTTGAATGTATTTGTCTGGGCATCAGTATAGCTATCCAGAAGCTGGAAGGGGACATAGATTGGCCCTCTTTCTACCATTACCTGTTGAAGGGGGAAGCACCCATTAGGATGTTTTGAATATTGGGGTGGCTTAGAAGGTAGGGCAGAGGGTGGAGCAGTAGGGGTGGGCCTTGTCATTGGTAAGGGGCTTTTTTGGTCCTCCTTTCCATGTTTATCCTGTGGCTTACAAAGAATGGCCAGTGTTTGAGTATCTAAATAGCAATTGTGGAGCCAATCTGAGATGAAAGAAAATTTGTATGAGGACCTCAGTTTATTTTTCTCCTTTTATAGAAAAGGTCTAATTGGAGTATGGCATTGTAATTTAAGGAACCCTGTGAAGGTCACTTCTTTTGGTTACCCAAGGCATATTGAGGCCAGGCCTCAGCACAAAGCTTTTAATATCTATAAGCCAAAAGACTGGAAGGTGCAGATCCCATCTAGAAAAAAACAAAACGTTAGGATCCTGCCTTTTAGCTAACAGCATGCAGCCTCTTTAATAAAAGCTGCTTTTTTAACAAAGGAATAAATCATGTGTAAAGTTAAAGAAGGGCATTTAGAGGGCATTTTGGGCCAATAACAGTACCATATGGGAAAACTAGTATTAGTATTTGGAGGGAAAAGTTTATGTTGAGGCCAAAAGTATAGAAAATTTAAAATGAGAAGTTTAGAGACCACAGTGATGTGTTATTTTGGGGACTATAACCTTGAGTTAACTATTGGCTTACAAGGGCTAGGTCTGGTGCCAGGTGTAAGGTGGGACTAGGAGCAGGGCTTGTGCAAGGTGTCACTCCCTCCACACATAACCTGGACAAGCAAGCCTGTCTGCCTAGGCCTGATCCTGTGACCTGTCACCCTTCCCCCCTCTCCGTGTACTCTGTGTGCGCTTATTTTAGGGGAAATGGCAGCAGGCCACAGTCATTGCCATGTGTGGCTGGTGGCCCAGGATGTGCTGGGTCCTCTCTATGGATTTTTTTAGCTATGGCAGGCATTTTTTCTGTGTCCAGGAGCCTGCATTCCTGTGCACGAGTGTGCCTGTTTGTTTTCCCTCCCCCCTTATGGGGCGGAGTTAGGGCACGAATGTGGCAGCTGCTTTTTTTTGTAAGCATTTTTGTAAAGCAGCTGATTTAAAGTTACTTTAGACTGAGAGGCCTGGCAAACTAGTTGGAATAATTTAAGTCATAAGGTACAATGTTACAAGTTTTTTATGGGAGGCATGGTCCCAGTAAGTCCAGGGAGGGGAAGGCAGACAGAGACAAAGGACATGTGGTTAGACCATGGAGGAAGCAGAAAAGGTGTCCTGACATCTTAGGTAAGGGAGGGGAAAGGCAGAGCCTGGAGGCATGACACACCTGTGTCTCTAGGTTGCTCCCATTGACTGGTACTGGAATACTTTTAACAACATGAAACCTCCATTCTCCAGTTGCTGTCTCAGGAAAAAGAGACATTAGACAGGAGGAGGGGAAAGAGAAGCAGTTGTCAGATGACATAATCAAATAGGACTCTGCCAATGTAGCATGAGGCATATCTGAATAAATTTGGGGCTTGGTCTCAGCTCACAGGGAGGGAGCATGAGCTCTCCCAGAGCTGGAATCGCCCTGTGACCAGAGTTGGCAAGGAGTGGCTTGTTTAACTCTATCACAGGGAAGCTCCTCAGGAAGATAGAAAGAGACAAGCAGCGTGAGCAGCACAAGAAGTCTGCTTACATGGGGAAGGAGGAGGCTTGGGAGAGGATTTGGTTTGTTGGCAGGGTTGAAGGAAGGAAAGGTTTCAGAGTCAGGGATGTTAATTGGGGTTTTTATGGCCAGAAGGACTTGGGCAGGGGAGCAAGAGGTGCAGAGAGAAGGCTTAGAGTGGAGATAAGAGAAGGCTTGGACATAGGGAATCTCCTTTCATTTTACAGTGTGTTCACAGAAGGTGTAGAGATCCCTGAGAATGTTAGGGTTAAGTGTGCCATCTAGTGTCCATTTTGAGTCATTGTCCAATTGGTGTTCTGGCCAAGCCTGATTGGAAAGAAAAATGAGGTTTTTTGCTTTTAGATCAGGGGAGAGCTGTAGGGGCGCGAGGTTGGCCAATAGACACTCCAGAGGGGTGTCTGAGGGAATTTTGGAAGGTCCTGCCCCCATGATGAGACCCTGTCTGAGGAAGAATATGGCAGGTGTACCCAAGATATTCCTTTCCTGGACAAAACAGAGAAGTGGAGGGACCTCAAGGGAGCATCTTCACTGAGTGGATCACTCAAGCCTCAGGGACCCGGTTCCTGAGCTGAGTGAGTTGGGACCTAGTACTAGGATTTGCCCAACAGAGAGAGAGAGAGAGAGAGAGAGAGAGAAAGCCACGACTCACTACCTGAGGGACCTCACCAAGGGAGGACTGAGGAAATCAACCACTGGTGGGTGAGTAATGGGAGTGCACTGGCCTTGAGGAGGTTCCCTGTGAGCGAGAGTGGCAATGGTGGCACTAATCTGGGGTCAGGGGTCCCAGCAAAGCAGCTCAAATCCCAGAAAGTTTATCCGGGCTTAAGGAAGGCAGCTCCCACCTATGAGGGCCTGAATTTACTGATTGGGAGAGCAAGGTCAATGCCGGAAGCTCACCTGTTCCCAGCCAATTCACCAAAATGTTAGGAAAATGCCACACATCACACACAAAGGAGGCTCACGAGAGGCTTCTCATGTCCAGAAGTTTAATAAACAGGCTGGCTGGCCAAGAAGAAAAAATGGTGCAGCAGCCTTCTCTTGGCAGGTCTGGCCTTAAGTAGCATTTGGGAGAAAGCAAGGGCTAGGGACAGACAAAGAGAGGTGGCAGGAGATAAGGGACAGTGGGGCTTTGTTCTGCAAGGGATGAGAACAGCTGCCGAAGCAAGGTCTAGGGGTGGGCAAAGGAAGGTGGTGGGAGATAAGGAACAGTGGGCTTTGTTCTGCAAAGGGTGAAACTAGCTGTGGCTCAAGCTGTAGAATGGCAGCAAGGGGCAGTTCTTATCGATTAGTAACTTGAGGCATATGCTTATTGGTAATTTATATTTCTTATTGGAGAAATGTCTACCAAGTTATTTGCCCATTTTTAATTAGATTGCTTATTTATTATTGTTGAGCTGAAAGAGTATTTTATATCTTTTGGATATTATATTACATATATTCTAGATATTACATACACTATTTACTTATTAATTTAATGTTGTGCTAGAGATCAAACCCAAAGCCTTTTTTATGCTAAGCACTGTATTATTGAGTTACCTCCCAGACCTTCATTATCAGATTTATGATTTACAAATATTTTCTTACATTCTATGGGGTTGCTTTGTCAGTCTATTGATAGTTTCCTTTGAAGCAAAAGCCTTCTTTATTTTGACACAGTCCCAGAAAAGCAACCATTCTAATACATAGACTCTATCCAGGTTGGATTCAGTAGTTGAAAAAGAAAAAAAAATGAGTTTATCCAGATTTTTCTTTCAATAGGATTCTGTCTTCATAGCCAGAAAAATATAACATTTAGGGAATCTGTACCTACCAGATGAGAAACAGACTTTAGGGCTGGTAGAATGGCTCAACTGGTAGAGCACCTGCCTAGCAATCATGAGGTTCTGAGTTCAACTACCAGTACCAAAAAATAAATAAATAAAAATAAAAAATAAAAGAGAAACAGATTTTAGTAATCACACTTTATCATGGTGGGTCTACTCTTTCTGTACATTTCTGAAAATAATAAACTATAGAAATGAACCACAGCACCCTTTGGTAACAACCTAAGAGGAATTAGATAGTGACCATTGAATAGATGTATACCCCAAAATATGCCCAAAGCGTAAGTTCCTGACCAGATATCCAATATCCTCTGTTGTGCCGTAGGTAGTCTTCAAGAACTGTGACTTTTATGACTATACATATGTATATTGCTTTCTCAAAGAAGAAACACTGAACATTTATTTCTCATAATTATGGAAGCTGGAAATTCTAAATTAAGGTGGTGGCAGATTTGGTGTCTGGCAAGAATGTGCTTCCTAGTTCATACACAGCCTTCTTCTTGTCATATCATCACATGGCAGGAGGAGTCAGAGAGATGCCTAAGGTCTATTTTATAAAAGTATTAATCCCATTCATGAGGACTGTACTTCATGACCTAACCACCTACCAAAAGCCCCACCTCTTAATACCATACATGGGGTTAGGATTTCTACATGTGAATTTTGGGAAAACTTATAGTCTAGAACATAAACACACACACATTTTCCATATTTTATAACTCACTGAGCAGATGTTCCATTCTTCTCCCCACAGTGGTACTGGAGTTTGAACATAAAGCCTTGTACTGCTAGACAAGCACTCCATCACTTGAACCATACTCTCAGTCCTTTTTGCTTTAGTTATTTTTCAGATAGGGTCCCACACTTTTGTCTGGGCCAAACTTAGATTGCAATTCTCCTATCTGTGTCTCTCACATAGCTGGGATTATAACCATGAATCACTATGCCCAGCTTGTTCTTTGAGCTAGAGTTTCACTAACATTTTTGCCTGGGCTGGCCTCAAACCACAGTCCTCCTATCTTGCCTCCCAAGTGGTTGGGATTATAGGTATGAGTCACTGCACTGGCCTTAAGATGTTTCATTTTTGGTAAATGACAGGAGGAGTTTGTTAGGCTCCAAACTAAGGAATCTCTAAGTAGATGGGAAGACAATATCATTTTCATGCCACTTCTGCAAAAATAAATCTCCCTAATGAATCCAAGAAAGAGTTATTTCAAGGGCATAAGACCAAATATTCTATTGGCAAACCTGGAAGCTATGCATTTGTAAGACTGCCTAGGCTGCTTAATAGAGAGGCTCCCAACTGCATAAGGTGTTGACACAAAATGAGAGGTGGGGTAATTCATGAGTAAGTCTTCAGCAAACACTTCCTGTGTGCACCATTCCTTGCTAGATGCTATTTGTAATAACAAATGGGGTAATAACACTACAATTTGTGTAGATACTTGAAAGCCAAGAGAAAAAATTTTAAGGGACAGAAATGGAAATCAGTCAACTATAATCAAGTGAGAATTAACTTATGCTAAATTCTATTTGAAGAGCAATAGTGGGGGTTATCAATTAAAAATGATGTCAAGCAAAGGATTGACTTTTTATAAAATGAATATATGTATAACTTCATATACATATATTTTTTAGCAGTACTTGAGCTTGAGCTCTGGGCCTCACTCTTGAGCCACTCTGCAAGCCTTTTTGTGTTGGGTATTTTCAAGATAGGTTCTCACAAACTATTTGCTGAGCCGGCCTTGAACCTCAATCCTCCTGATGTCTGCTTCACAAGTAACTAGGATTACAGGCATGAGCTGCTGGCACCCAGCTTAATTACATGTATTTTTAAATTTGTCTTTACTCTTTAGAGGTCTGGATTTGGGAGTGTAGGGCTTGGAAATGAGGACTGAGGAAACTCAGTCATGCTTGTATTTGCATTCCCTACCCAAAGGGAACAAATGAGAAATCTTGATTGACCAATTAAAAGAACTGCCATCATATTTCAATAGCATAATTTGAGATCAAAAGTACCTGTTGAGATAAGCAAGCTACTGGTTTCAATGGGACATAAAACTTCCTTTCAAAAGAAGTCTAACATAGAATATTGATATATAAAACAGACAAAAGCAGAACTATTCTGAAACAGTAGGAAAAAAAAGTCTTCTCACCCAACCCAAGGCACCTCTTTGGAACTCATTTTACAGACAGGCAACCTAAGATCCAGAAAGGGAAATATGTTATTCACTCATTCATATATTCATTCATCAAATACTTATTGCATGATTGCTATATGTCTGGTTACCATGGACTATATATCCCTACTATATGGTGGGAATATAAGAGTGAAGAAGAAGAAGAAGAGGAGGAGGAGGAGGAAGAGATAGGCCCCACAACACAAGCAGTCTTGGCTAAAAGAAGGTAGGGTGTGGCTACAGGATAAGTAACATGTGTTGGAAAGGGAGAAGTTTGATTGACAGGATTCCATTTTCTCAGTGAAGTATGAGATAAGATCGTCAGCTGAAAGGGAAAGGATAAGATGTGCAGGAGGTTTGAGGAAAGGGAAAATATGATATAATCTTAGAGAATAGAAAAGTCAGCCTACTAGAGAAATATTCCACAACTGCCATGCAGAAGTAGAAATGAAACTTAAAACTACTGACTCTTTGACCAAGCTTGGCCAAATGCCAATGAAAATCAGAAAGGAGAGCCTACCTACATGCACCATTACACCAGCCTCGTATTTGGGCCATAGTCAACCCTGTTTTCCTTTAGGGCATCACCCAGTAAAAGCCTAGCAAAGGAGGCATCCATCTTGTAGCCCTAATGCCCAATTCACATTCAGCAGGGCTATTATCTCTAAGAAATAGTTATGAATAAGTTTATCAGATGCTTTATTTTTCATGTCCCACAACTCCCAGTCTAGTATAGTATAGAAAGATTATTGCCTTGGGATTCATCAGTTTTGGGCTTTAATTCCAGCTTCTTTGACCCTGAATAGCTGTGTAAAAATCTTTTCCTTCCTAGATTTAAATTTTTTAATCTGTAAAATGGAAGAAAAAGTCAGGAAACTTATATCTATGCTGACAAATGTATCCCTGTTTTCCCAGCACTTTTAGCCTCTTGGGCTGGTGTAGTGATAGAGTGCCTGCCTATCAAGCACAAGGCCCTGAGTTCAACCCCAAGTATGTATTTATGTCAGCGTAAATAAATAAATAACCCCCAAACTGGCAGTCTCACATCCTGGGAACCCCCTCAGTTCCAGGCAAATAGGGTGATTGGACATCCTAACTAGATCAATTATTTTTCAAGAATTACTAAAAAGGTTCCAGAGTGAAAGAAATGTAGAAAAATTCTGCCTAAATAAGTGTCTTTTCTCAAGAACTTTGAGAATCTCAGTGAGTGATCTAATAGTATTTTTCAATCTTATTCAATGGTAGAACTCCTTTCCCCAAGAGTATCTTTGAAAACTACCATTTTATGGAATATTGAGAAACATTAACTTAGATTGTAAGATTGCTTACAGTAGATAAACCAGTGCTTAATGATCTGAAGGTAGCAAGGCATAAGGACTCCTACTCAAATTTGTAGGATATATGGGCAATCTGAATACTGGCTAGCCCTTTGGAATGTCTTTAAGAAGATACTTCAGCTGGGCGCTGGTGACTGATGTCTGTAATCCTAGCTACTCAAGAGTCTGTGATCAGGAGGATTGCTGTTCAAAGCCAGCCCAGGGAAATAGTTCTGAAGATCCTATCTCAAAACAACCCATCACAGAAAGGGCTGGTGGAGTGGCTGAAGGTGTAGGCCTTGAGTTCAAATCCCAGAAACACACAAAAAATGTACTTCAAATTCAAAGAATCTATAGTTTGGTCACAAAATTCTTTGGAATTATAGAATTCAATCTATCCAAAGTTTGATTCTTTTTGAAGACTGGGTGGTGGGGGGTGGGGAACATACACTAAGATATTAATTCTGGGTTATAGAGTTATGATGATTTTTATTTAGTATATTTGTATTAGTATATTTAAAACTATACTTTTCTGTATTTTCCACATTTTCTGAAAGGAAAATGCAGTACATTTATATTGACCCAAAGAAGTTATCAAATATTTAAGTCTGTAAATACAGACATTTCCTTCAGAGCCCCAATAAGATCTTTAGAACTAACATCTGACTTGATTTGCCTGAAACTTAAAAGGCAACAGAGTATTGTGGTTAAGAACACAGATTTTGGAGTCAAACATGGATATGATTCAGACAAATTAGCCTCTCAGAATCTTGATCTATTCTATGAAATGGAGGCACTAGCACTATCTGTCTCATAAGATTATTTCAAAAATCAAAAGAGGTAATATATGTAAAGTACTTAGCAGAGTGCCTAGCATTTCTATTATTGTTATTACCATTGTTCTTACAGAGAAGTGGAAAGATTATGGACTGGGAATCAGAAGATTTGACTTTTAGACCTGGCTTTAGCATTGCTGAACTGTGTGACTTAAGGCAAGATACTTTCCTTCCCTAGGATTTTGTAAAATGATATGAGTCTGTGGGTAAAATGTTGATTTGGTAGACAGAAGTCTATAGTACAAGTTTCTACCACTAACTGGCTATATGATTTGAGACATGTCAGTGCCCCTTTTTATGCTTCAGCCTCCCCACTTATAAAATAGATAAGTGATAAGATAATTTCTAGGGCTGAATTCTAAAGGGTATTGATTAACTATTCCCATCTCTATTTGTATCAGTCTGTATTGAGGAGGCATTTTACACATATTCATGCATTTGACAGTCATGTATTAAACATTAAATAAGCACTGTCATCCTTTATAGATAGAGATGATATCCCATAATCTATAATACTTGCCTTAAAATGTTCTTCAGTGTCCCTAGGGACTGAAGTGTATGCTTACCAACTATTTTGCTATTACAAACAATGCTGAATCCCAGGCACCAGCTCTCCCTGTCCCTCCTTTATCAGGTATATGGACACTTACTCTCAACCCTCACTCCTTTTTGTCACTTGGGCTGCCTAAACCTTGTGCCCTAGGTAGGCCTCTGTTTTATCACCCAGACAGAAGGGAGATAGAGCCAAAGATCTCTAAGGACCTTTCCAGATAGTTTATCCTGGGAAATGCTTGTACTAGAACCATTCATTGTACAAGAATAAATAAAAACAAACCATCAGCAGAGATAGGAATAAACCTCTGACAGAATGAATACTCTTCAATCTCTCCCCACACAAAGGCTAGGTCAGAGGTTGCATAGCCTAGTATTTCTTACTATAGCATGGCTGATTTTATCTGGGCCCATAAGATGGGACCAGAAAGGCTCTTCTACTTTTCAAATTCCTCCCTCATCTGGCTATAAATAAACCTAAAAATCACACGGTTTAATATTCAATTGATTCCTTTGGGGCAAGGCACTGTTCCCAGAAAAATAAAAATACCTTCCAGGGTAAATGGCTGACACTACCTCCTCTCCTTATTTAACAGGAAAAAGAGAAAGCATCCCTGAGAGCTCTGAGAGTCCTGGGGCACTAAGGAGGATTTCATTAATGAGTTATGGTATTTCCTGCAAAATTCTAAGTTAAGAGTCAGAGCACCTAAATTGTCTCTTCTTGCTTATCACTCTGAGGACTGGACAAATCATTGCTCTGGATCTACTTAATCATTTGTGAAATACTAATAACACTTTCTTTGCCCAACTATCTGGAGTTTGGGGAGGATCAAAGAAATTCAAATGAAAGTAATATGACAAATGTCCCTAAACCTAGGAGGAATTCTTTTGCTGGAAAAGAATTCCTATATCCAACTGTTTTTTTCAGTGAAAATGAATTCTCTGGTCAGAGATGAATTTGGAAAGTAGAGGCTTCTTGGTAACTAAACAGGAAAATTGAGGAAGCATTTTTATTGCTTTTAATTGAAAATTAGGCCTGGAGCATTTGGGGACTGTTTGCCTGTACCTAGTAAATCTATTATCTTCAACTGCAAACACCAAGTGAGAATGTGGGAAGTACCATTTCTCACTGGGGTTGTGTCAGTAATTGATTGTGTTGGTTGCATTAAATCTACACCACTTTTCTCTGGGGTAGCATTTTCTACTTTCAGACTTTAAATCTGCCCATCCTCCTTTAAAGGAAAGTTCTTCCAAATTAATCTTCCAATCCCTTGGAAGGATAGGGCTAGCTAGCAATTATTGCTCCTTTGTTAGTGCTGGGGAGCCAGGCTTCAGCATTCAGCACAAGATTTCAGTTGCAATTGTTAGCAGCAGCTCTCCAATGAGGATTTATTGATAATAAATTATAATAGTGAAACTGGAGTTTTAGACCCAAGGCCCAAACTCCTAAGATTCCATATGCCAGGTCCGGCCACTACCCTAAATGCCAAATAAAGAGGCATGGTGAAGGCAGAGAAAAGAGATTTATTACTTAGCTCAGGACATGCTGTGGGAAAAGGCAGAGTAAGCATGGGGCTCATCCTCAGCCATCTTCAGGGTAGAAATAATATATAGGTTTAGGTAGACAAAAGAACTGAGGACAGGGGACAAAGGTATGGTTAGTTAAAGAGTCCCAGTCACATGTATATTCTGGTTGACCATTATCTCAGTCCAAGGACTCCAGGGGAGTTTCCGGAGTTATTGTCTGGAGCCAGGCAGGTGGTCCATCCAAAGGAGAGTCAGCTGTTGGGAGTAGTTTTGGTTCCTTGTCATAAAGATGTTATCGATCATTCCTGTCCTTCCATATTCTGAGGTGGTTGCAAGGTGATTGCAGAGAAAATGCCTTAGAGCAAAGACAGATACAAAATAAAGGAGACATGCCAAGCTTCTCCTGGTTTTAGTTAATTTGTGGGCCTGAGTAAGGAATCCAAGCTTTTCAGCTAAAGCAGTTTGAGTGCCTCTTAAAATTCCCCCGTTATGTTTGAACATTCCTCAGTCTTGAGGGAATTAAGGTTTCTTGGTCAATGATAAATTAGTACAGAAGAAGGAGGCAGATAGCTGACAGTTAAGTCAAAAGAACTTGTTGCTTAAGTCTAAAACTATAAACTCAATTATAAAGCAGTCATCTTTGTCCCTACTTAAATAGAAAGCCTTGGCCAAAAATATGAGTTTGCCTTTTGTAAGGAAATAAAGGTCCCAAAATGACCACGTGGAGAGGAGTGACCTGGCCAAGAGATTCTTTATTGCTGGGTGGGAGAGGGAGAGAGCAGAGAGAGCCAAGAGAGAGAGGGAGAGAGGGGCAGGGTCTTAAATACCCCTCAGTGAGACTCAGCATGATCTGATTGGTTAGGATCTTATGGTTCACGCTGATTGGAGGTTGGGGCAGAAGGAGGATTCAAGCTAGACTTGAGGCAGGACTGTGACCCTGGGAGGCAGGACCATGACCCTGGAAAACAGAAGCTTAAGGGTGCAGTAGGAACTGAAACTTATCGGCGCCATTATTGCCAATATTCCTCCCTTTTTTGTTTGTTAAGGAAGGCGGGGAGTGTTGTGTTCACTCTGGCTTCTTCGAGCTGGCAAGGGGCGGCATAGGGGAAGGGAGGGTTAGCTGGCAAACAATGTTGGGGTGGTGAGCCTCATGATGGCGTACACCCAGGTTCCAAAAATGAAGATTTCCTCTTCCCTAAAGTTGATGAAGGTCCCTTGTAGCCATAGGTCATAAAGAGTCTTGAGCCAATCCTCCGACCTCCGCATGGTGGGTTCCCCATGTAGGTGGGTTCCCCTGTAGTTAGTTTCCCCATCCAGGCATCACCTCTCTCTCAGGTCCCTGTTCAGGCACTAGCTCTCATGTCCTGCATCAGCTTGTCCTAGATACCTAACTGAGGGTGATGGGAGATGCCAGAAAAGACTACAGACAGAAAACCCAAGCATGCATAAAGCTGGGGCAACGTAGGCTGGGTGCTTGGATGGAGACACACCAACCCCCTCCACCTCCAGTGAGTTTATTGTATACAGTCATAACACAAGGTGGAGAGGTGATTCCTGGGGGAGGGGGTGTGACATTGTAATCCTCAGGAACAGGAGAAACCTGTGACAGCTTCTGTCTGAATATAAACATCTTAGGAAAAATAGCTGTACTGCATCTTGTCCACTTCTGCAGCTGAGGCTGTACCAATTCAAGCGTGCAATTTATTGGGCATAACTATGCTTGCTCCCTTCTGTGGTTTGGGGCTGTGCCAAACTCAAACATGCAGCTTATTCTATATACCTGTCGGCTCCCAACAGGAGAGGCCACCAGGGATCCCACTAAAAAAGCCTTAAACTCAAAGTTCATTCATTTCTCTGCTTCACCAAATGTGGTAAAAAAGCTACCAATGCTGACTGAAGTGGAAGAATAAGAAAAGATCCCTGGATAAAAGTAATTCCAGCAGCTGCCAGGATCACATTCCAGATTTCCTCTCCATCCAGAGTTGACTAGCTACAGGTGGCTAGTGCCTAAAAAACCCATTTTCTCTTGGCTGGCTCACCAAAGCTGAAAACAGAGTTTGGACACAAGACCCAAACTCCTGTGATTCCATATGCCAGGTCTGGCCACCTGCCCCTAAATGCCAAATAAACAGGCATGGTGAAGGCAGAGAAAAGAGATTTATTACACGGTTCAGGACATGCCTTGGGAAAAGGCAGAGAAAGCACTCAGCTTATCCTCAGTCATCTTTAGGATACAGACATGAGCTATAGGTTTAAGTAGAAAAAAGAACTGGGGACAGGGGACAAAAGGTGTGCATAGTTAAACAGTCCCAGTCACAGGTATGTTCTAGTTGGTCATTATCTCAGTCTTTGTTCTGGGAGAGGTTCCAGAGTTATAATCTGGAGCCTGGCAGGTGTTCCATCCAAAGGAAGTCTACTGTTGGGTGTAGTTTCTGTCCCTTGTCATGAAGATGTTATCATCTGTCTTTCCTGTTCTTCCTTGATTCCAAGGTGGTTGTAAAGTGACTACAAAAGAATGGCTTAGTGCAAAGACAGAGACAAAAATGGAGGACAGATGTCATGCTTTCCTCCTGCTTTTGGTTAATTAGTGGGCCTGAGTAAGGAGTCCATGCTTTTCAGATAAAGCAGTTTGAGCACCTCTTGTTCACTGAATGATATGGACTATAAAATTGCCACCTACAGTGACACTCTTTTGCTGTTTACAAAGCATTTTCATACCCATTGTCTCACATTCTTATAAACAGTTTTATATATCAGGGCAGGAATTCTGGTTCCCATTTTTTCAAATGATGAAAATTGAGGTGAAACCAAGTTAAGTGACTAACCTCACAAGGCCACTAGGTGAGATGGTCAGGACTCAATTTGTTATGCCTTCTAGTCTACCTTGCTATCAGCAAACTGATGAGGCAGGGTAGACACTAAAGAGGACTTTTAGACTAAGAGCCAGGATTTCTGAGTTCTAGTCCCAACTGCATCACTCAATTTGCTCTGTGATCTTGAAAAATCACTTCTTATCCCTAAGGCTCAGGCTCCTTGTCCTGTAAACATGAGAGTAATGGCTAAGATCTTGGACAGTAGCACCAGCCAAGCCTGAGTTCAAATTCTGCCTTAGTCACTTACTAGTTGTATGACCCTTAGCAAATTACCAAATCTCTGAATTTGTTTTCTCATGTGTGAAATGGTATAACAGTACTCATTTTGTAGGTTTCAGGGGGGATTCAATGAGGTACCACATGTAAAGTTCTCAACACAGTGTTGTGGTTGAAGCAAATTCCCCCAAAATATAAGCTGCTATCATTATAATTATTATTGTTGTTATTATACGAGCACATGCCCACCTCAGAAATTCTCTAAACCTAAGAGATAGCATACTCATAAGCTGAATGTGGTGGTACACACCTGGTAACAATGTCAATGTGAGGTCGCACTGAAGTGATGAAGGGATGTATTCAAGAAACTGGAAAAGGGGCAAAAACTGAGGCATTCTAGATGACTGTGGAATGTCACAGAAGCCAATTTCAAGATAAAATGAAAGTGCAAAATGGTTCACATTACTGTGGGCAAGTCAGTGATCTTTCTTGAGTTTGACTACTATTTGTAAAATGTAGATACACAATGCCTACTAGACTTGTCTCTGGAGGGGAGACTTATTTTGGGGATCAAAGTAAATAATATATATTTAAGAGGTTCATAAAACTATAAAACCATGAAAAAGAAAACTTTTAAAATACCATTCATAATGATAATAGTAGCAGGAGGATGGTACTATGGTATAAGAGACAACCAAAGTATAATGGAGTGAGCACACCAAGATAGAGTTGCCAGATAACAATAGCATATCCAATTAAATTGAATTTCAGATAAATACTGGACACTTTTGCAGTATGTTCCACATTGTACACTATATAGATATAGATATACATATTTATGTCAGACATAAATAGTTCTCTTTTGACAAAAAGAGAAACCAAGGCCCAGAGGGGTGAAGTGACTTGCTGAAGGTCACATAGAAAGCTGATAATGGGCTGGGCATGTTGGCTCATACCTGTAATCCCAGCTACCCAGGAGGTATCAGAGGAGGATCTTAGTCCAAGGCCAGCTCCAGGAAAAATCTCAAGAAAGAACCTATCTGAAAAATAAACTGAAGCAAAAAAAAAAAAGGACTGGAGTTGTGACTCATGAAGTGGAGTGCCTGCCAAGCAATCATGAAGCCCTTAGTTCAAATTCCAATACTGCAAAAAAAAAAAAAAAAGAAAAAGAAAAAGAAAGAAAGCTGGCAACCAAGTCTACCACAAAAAAGTGATGATCAGCATTTGTGAGCATTACTGACAAAATCACCCACACTGGTGGGTAGACAAATCATGTGAAAGCAGATAAATGAGACAGACATTGGCTTTATTTTCCTTAAATTTGGCTTCTATAGTAACTTTTCTAACAATTCTAAAAATCTGATCCATACTAGACCAGTAATTATCCCTGAGGTCTCTATTTCAGGTTTCATTGGCTCCAGGACCAGAAGAAGCCACTCATGAGTGAATTATGAATAACTCTCTCCACCTGATTGATGCCTAAGGTAGTTGTTCATAAGCAATTGTAAAAGACTTGACTATTAAGTCATTTAGATTACTCTGGGGAAGCTCTTTGTGTTAACTCTTGCAAAATATTTTGGATTAATTATATTTCAGAGGTGAGACCACCTATTAGCACCAGTAGGCTTTAGACCGTTGGGAAAGAACAATGTATCTTTTCCCACTGCCTTTAAAATTCACAGGCTATTTATGAGATGTTTATAATGCGTAAGAAAGGGGCACACTGGTAATATTTAAATAAAATACATTTGATTGAAAAAAATTCACAGACTACAGACATTTTGTAGAAATCCTACTTTGGCCAGGGAAGTACAGGCACAGGCCCCTTTGACCTCCAGCTGTCTTTAAAAGTTCTTAAAAAGGAGAAGATATGTATGCATGCACTTCAAGCTGACAGTTAAATTCCATAGCTTCCAGAATGACCTAATCTTCAAACTCCCTAATCTGTATTGTTGAAAGCAAGGCTCCAAATGAGAGCTTAAATGGCTAACAATGCAATGAACATTAACCAGCACAAATGAAATACCACCCTCCTATCAGGTTCCACAGCATATAAACACAGGGCACATTTTTTTAATGCATTCAGAAACCTGAAGACCACCTGTGGACTAAAGTAAGCATTTCCACCATAGACATAAGATCCCCCACCTTGTCAGCTAAATTACACTGTTTCTAAGAGAAACCTTGCCTCTTTAGGAGAAAGAAAGCAATGGCAGCAGCCACTGAGTACTGTTATTAGAAACCAGACAGAAGAGACACTTGTCCATCTGAAAGGCAACTCATGTTTTGAAAACAGAAAATCACCTTCAAGGTCTAGGACTGGGTTTGAGCTTTGTTTTAGACTTGCTTGATGCTTTTCTCAACAATGAGCTTCAGGGTAGAGAGTAAGGGGTCCAGGAGTAGGGTGCCTGGGGGATGTGGACCAGATTGTGTCAGCCAATAGGGGATCAAGGGATACAACAATAGTTATATTGGGAATTAGGGATGGTATCTAGGGAGGCCCAAGCAAGGACTACTAGAAAGGCCTAGTTACAATTAAGTGTGATACTCCTGGGTATTCCCGACTGGTCAAATGTAGAGCTAGGCCAGCATCAGGTTTGGAGTTGAGCAGTGGACTGGCTGTGGCATTTATCTTGGGAGTGATCTAAAACTTGGCATAGCAGATTCAGTGCTTTGAGGTGTATTGCTGAGGTCATCTCTTCTCTGAAGCCAAAGGCACTGGAAGCAAACAATACCAGCAAAGATTCCCAATAAGATGAAAGTAACAACAGTGTCACCCATGATGACTATAGGCAGGTAGATGGATACTAGAATGAAGAGGAGAAAGAAAAATTGCATATTTACAAGTTTCTGTCTGGGACTACTGCCACCCTGTTTACCAAAGGAAGGACATCTTATACTCATGACAATACCCAGAACATGTACCAATGCAGACACCTTTCTTCAGGAACTTGTATAGAATCTGTCCAGGTAGTAAGATGCTAGGTCTACAGAGACATCCAAAGGACTTTGAGCCAAGATAAATGAATTTTGGTATAGGCAGTAGTACCTCTGTTGAAAGGTAATATTTTAACTAAAAGAACACTTGAAATTAGCAGCTACAAGCCCTGGTTCCTATTCATTGGCTAAGCCACTTATAAATGATGAGGACTTGAACAAACCAATTAACATCTCTGGGTTGCAGTTTATTTCTTAATTAAATTGAGATAATACCTATTTCATAGCTTTGTCTGAGTTGAAGAAGCTAACGTATGTGAAAACATTTATAAAGTGCTTGCAAATGTAAGTGATTGTTCCCTCCATCCTAGGAGTACTTGAGGTGAAATTTACATTTCTAAGAATAGTAGCAAAGGAAGAAAAAGAAGAGTTTCTCGTTTAGTCTTGTTTACCAAGACGGACAGGGCCCTGAATATAGTAGTCCAGGTTTTTCATTGCATTATTTTCTCATTCTATCTAGATTTTGGTCTTTTCCTTTAAATAAAATGAGAACCAAAGGTAATTTTATTGCATAAAATCTGTGGTGTCTGCACCTTGAAATAACATGTTCACTTCTGTACCCATCCCACAAGAGAGATGTAATTGGACAGATGGAGGTCTTGAGAAAAGAAATGAAAGTCAAGAATGGCCTAGGGTGGGCTGCCAAGACAAAGGACATACTCAACAAATGAGAATTCTTGCCAAGAAAATTTTGGGTTGTAATAGTTGGATCAAAATTCTCAAGCTTCCTGAGCATATGGAGAGGACAAGGACTTATCTCCTTGCAGAGCATTGGAATGTCTCACATTCTAAAAATATTTATTTATAGCCACTACAAAATTGTCCACTGACAGACCATTGGGAGTGTGTGTATGGCAAAGTTATAAGTCAACTTGCCCTAGGACAAAGTGCAGAAACTGATATTTGGGGATATCATTCAATTATTGTATGATATTCCCATAATAGGTTATGAAGAGAAGAATGAGCTCTCCAGGGACAAGATTCATACTTGAGGTTTGCCTTGGGAAGGCTCTACAAGGATCTGTACCCCATATGCATGGACTTTCTAGACCCTGGGTCTCACCCATTATGACCAGTCTGATGATTTTGGTCTACTATGGAATCAGAGATTATGGAGATGTCCCTGTCCTGCAAGGAACTCTGCCCTATTAGGAAGATAAATTGCAAACATTAAGTACAATCCTGTCATAAGCAGGCACGTGTATAAAGGCATGACAAACAGTGTGCAAAGGTATGACAAGCAGCTGGGATGGTTAAGGTATGCTTTTCAAAGAAAAGGTGTAGCTTTCAGTGAGAGGGAAATGCTTAATTTAGGAATCTTAACAAAGACAGAAGCAGAACTACCCTACAACACAAATTGGGAGATGACAGTAGAAGACAGTTTATATCGACAGCTGAATTTTAAAGAATATTCAGGAAATTTGCAAGATGGGCAAGAAAAGGAGGAACATTCCAAAGTGAAGAAAATATATAAAATATAGCACAGAACAGCATAATGGTTTTAGGAATCTGGAAATAGTTGCTATTGTTAGCATGATGCCTACAGTTTTCAAAGTGTTTTTGTAGGAAATACATTCATATGGTTCAAAAATCAAAACGATAAAAAACAATGTTATGTAATTACGAAGTCTTGTTCCCACCTAACAGTATCTCCTTGATATCCCCAAGAGTAATTAATAGCTTTTACTGATATCTTGGATATCCCTTCAATGTTCACAAGCAATTGCAAATCTATATGCTCATATCCACCCCTCTCCACAAAAGATAACAAACTGTCTTGCATCTCCTTTCTTTCTACCAAATAATATAGCCTGGAAATCTTTCTACATCTGCTGTTAGAAAAAGTCTTCAATGTTTCTTTTGGCTGAATAGTATGCCATTATGTCTCTGTGCCCTACTGATAGACATTTGGTTTGTTTCTGATCTTTTCCCATCATCTGATAATTCCTTCAACAACCAGGTACTATTATTATACCCATCTTATTATAAGTGAAGAACTTGAGATTCAGAGAGGAAGAATGAAATGCTGATGGTATCCACAGTTTGTTAGTAGCATAGCTACTGGTACTTGAACCAAAACTGCTCCATTTTGAAATTGATCCAGAAACTTCTTGCTGACATTACCCCTAAATTAGATATGTTTACTGGTTCATAAAACCATGAGAGCATATTGAGCCAATTGGAAGTGAGTATAAATGTAATTTCTTTAATTAAAAATCCTAATGCTATGCAAGAATTTCATACCACTGTGGCAGCTATGGTAGAACAAAGAAGCCACCAATCTAAAAGATCTAATAATCATCAGCAATTATGAGGCCTGTTAGTTATCAGTAAATGTGAAGACCATGTGAACTAGTGATTGTAAAAGTTTTTTAGAAACTGTAAGGTTCTATATTCTCATATAGGTTGGTTTGTTAGCCCAACAGTCCAAGAGTAATGGTTCTATGCCCTTTTCAAAGGCATAAAAATCTGTAACAGCTACAATGAACTCCAGGGAAGGGCTGATTTTGCTGAGCATTATTTATGTGAGTGGTGCCAAACACGTATCTCTCCCTCAAAGCAATCTCATTTTTACTGCCAGCCATTGTTCCTGAAATTCTGGCAGTTAATATTTAAGTCTTGGAAAGAAATACCTCTAGCTTACACCATTATAGAAAGTTATGACAACTAAGAGTAAGGCCATGAAGAAATGAAAGAGGACTGTCTCCTAGTGGGAGGCAAGACAAATTGGATAACTAGTTCCTAAATGTATACGTATCATGCACTGTGTTCCTCACCATTGTAGGAAGTACAAAGATGAATAAGACACTATATCTCTGCCTCAGTCCAGTGGTAAACAAGTTGGTCTATTAAAAAGATGGTTCTGATAAGCACTGTAATAAAACTGAAATTTGACCAGAAATTTCAAGGAATGATAATACCATTTATTTAGCATTTATTGTATGTCAGATACTATGTATGCTAAGCATTTGGCATACATTCATTTAATCCTCACAGCACCTTATTTTCCAAGTGAGAAAAATTAGGCTTAAATGATGAAATAATTTGCTGTAGGCAAACCAGTTGATAAGTGGTAGAGACAGATCTTAAATCAGGCTTTCATATGCCAAATCTAAATCGATAAGCTCTATTGAAAAAGGTAACGTAAGTTCCAGAAACAAAGGTGAGGAAATAACAAAAGAGAGGGTACATTCTGGAAGAGGTGGGGACTGAGAAGGAAAATAGCAGGGCAAAATAAGAAGTGCTTCTTGATAATTCTGCCTATAATGGTAGGATTGGCTCTGCAAGCCTCTAAGTAAGCATCTCTGCTATGACCTGTGGATTGTTAGGAAAGATCTTCCTTCATTTCAGCAGTGACCCAGGAAGGGGAGTTCAGCCAGTTAGGCAGGCAGTTGACAGACATTATCATACATATTTAAAATATGCATGTGCTAGGAATAGTGCCATTCCTCTCCTTCAGTCCTCACCCATCCAGGAAGATAGGCGTTAGACCTGTTTCAAACAAGGCCACATAGAGCTAAGGTTTGGTGTCATCCTGGGCCTGCTGGCCCTTTCTAAAACTTTGGGCTGCCCTAGATCCTAAGATCTGGGAACTTATGCAGTGAAATCACTACAAGAGGGCACTTTTGGCTGGAAGAAGTCTGACACTGAGCCTCCTGGTTCTCCCATGGAAGTTAATTTTCCTGTCTGAGGCTATCGTAGGCAAGAAGGAATACTGAGCTTCCAAGGCAACACTGAGATGCAGGACTGGTAAGAGCTGCTTTGCAATCATTCTAGGACTTCCAGGCTTTTTGGGAGCAGGGAGGAGTGTGCAGGGCAAGGAGGGAATCCCAAGGTAGGCTCAAGAGCACCACAGGGAGTAGATTCTCCTTCTATACCTTGAATTCTGAAATGCCATGACAAGAGGATAGAGTGCACTCTACCACAGAGTTATATCCCTAGCCCGCTCCATAATTTTTTTTTGTTGTGGGGAGAGTGTTGTGCATTATAGGATATTTAGCAGAATCTCTGACCTCTACCCACTGGATCCCAGTAGCATCATACCTACCCCCATCACAATAACCATCCAGAAAAAAAAAAATCCTAAAAAGTGCTTTGAGGGGAGAACAGCCATACAACCCTTCTCTTCTATCTCCTGTTTCTGTTACAATTCTTATAATCTCCCTTCCCTGACAGATCCTTGAGTGGAAAGGGAGCAAGGGCAATATTTTTCATAATTAGGTCTCTGCTGGCTGGCACAGGGTAGGTGCTCACTCTTAACCAAGGAGTCTGAGGCCTCCCCAAGAGCTCAGGTGAGTGCCATCTGTAGGAGGGCTCCAAAGCTCTGCCTGACCAAGCACTTAAATTTGAAAGCAAAATTATTAGACAAGGGGTTTTATTTATTTATTTTTTTTTTCATTTTTCTTTTATTATTCATATGTGCATACAAGGCTTGGTTTATTTCTCCCCCCTGCCCCCACCCCCTCCCTTACCACCCACTCCACCCCCTCCCACTCCCTCCCTCAATACCCAGCAGAAACTATTTTGCCCTTATTTCTAATTTTGTTGTAGAGAGAGTACAAGCAATAATAGGAAGGAACAAGGGGTTTTGCTGGTTGAGATAAGGATAGCTATACAGGGCATTGACTCACATTAATTTCCTGTGCATGGGTGTTACCTTCTAGGTTAATTCTTTTTAATCTAACCTTTTCTCTAGTTTAGACAAGGGGTTTTAAAGTCTGATTCCCCAAGGTAGGCTAAACTTGGGCTCCTGGGTTCAAAACTACCCTGAATCCCACTACTCTTTCTATATTTCTTAGGAGTCATTTGATTCCTTATACCCAAACAGGATGAAAACAAGCAAGCTAGTGAGGGAGCAGTTTCTGAGAAGCAAGGGCCCAACATAAAGTCACACAGTCATAATGTGGTAGAATTTGGGTTAGAACACAGATTTTCTGACTCTCAATCTACCATGCCATATACCTTTAATTCCTCTGGCACAGATACATGAACCCATAGAAAAGGAATATCTTCCTTCCCCACCAATTTCAACTTCCCTCGGTCGCTCTATCAGCACTGAAATTAACTTTAAGAAGTGGAAGCATGCCCTCTTGTGGGCCCCCTGGAACCTCATCTGGACACTGTTCCTGATCCAGCCGAGCCTTGACAGTAGCACAGCAATAGCGAAGAGAACAGGTCCCGCAGCAGAAAGAATCTGTGCGTTTATCATATTCCTCTGGGCACCAGAAGCCTCCATGCCATAAGCTGAGCACTGTCCATCCAGGGGTGACCGAACTCGCCTTGAGGCTTGGCATCTGTAGAAATAGCCAGCAACAGGGCACTGGCTGAGAGTAGAAGCCCCCAACCTGACCACGGAGATTTCCCTATAACAAGTGGCACTGACACACCTTCCCAGACACGTGGCTCTGGTTTCCCAGCACTGCCTTGCTGCCCACTAGCCACAGTTTGCCTTTCTTGGAAGCTTAGAGCAGGTCTCAGAGGTCGCTCCTTCCTGAGAGGCCTGAGCTACTCATCTTGCGTTCCTCCCCACTTCCGTCCCTGTCCCCATCCCCACCCCTGTTCTGCCCCCACCCCTAAGGCCACCTGCTGCCGCCTCTAGCGGAAACTCAGAAGCTGGGTTTCTGCCCACTGTCTTCCCTCCCTCTTTCTTCCTGTAGTTGGCTGCTTCCCTTTCTTCCCGCCAGGGCAGGCCAAGGGATTATATGCGTCCGTGTTCCTGTGGGAATTGTTGGGTACCCAACAGTTGATACCAGAGCTGCAAGTATTTTTAGCATAGTATGAAATCTATAATGTTTATTGAAATTCACTTTAAAATCTATAAAATGGGGAATTGCAGTAGGTGACTTCTCAAAATGTTATATTATTTAGAGATTCATTCAGCAGTAAAACGTACAGTAACAAAAAAAAAATCCCTGCCTTATCCTTCAGTGACTCCAGTTCTGCCCTTCTCTTTCCTGACTCACAATCCCAGGCCCTCTCCCATCCCCCCAGCCCGCCCCAGATTACCTTCCTCAGCTTCCCTCCAGCTCCTATCTGTCTCCATGAGGGTTCCTTCTGGGCTCTTCCCTTTATAACCCATCCAAACACACACATCAACATACACACCTTAATCCTTATACAGCTCCTTATCATAAACATTAGTATTTGTTTAGCAGTATACTGCCTCACTAATAAACTCATCACAGTTTTCCTTAAATTTTTAACTGCTTATTTTGACCTTTGCAAGGAAGTTAAAATCACATCTCTTCTTCCACCTATTGCCCTAAGAGTCACCATGACAGTTTTTCCTCCAGACATTCAGCTTTCATAATAATATGTTCTGCTAGCTAGTGTTTGCAGTTTATAATGCTTCTTCACATCAGCTATCTTTTGTAGCTCTTACAACCCTGTGAGATAAGTGAACATCCATTTTACAGATGAAAAAACCGATTCAGAGAAATTATAGTGTGACCTAATGCAGGCCTGGTAGATAAAAAAAACAAAAGAGAAATTTCAAGTCAATCCAAATACATATGGGGATTTAGTATATGATAAAGGTGGTATTTCAAATCAGTGGAGAAAAAAGTGGATTGCTCAATAAATAGTATTGGGACAGTTATCTGGGAAAAATAAGACTGAACCCATTCCTTGTATCTTACATCAAAATAATCTCCATATAGTTACATTTTAATAATCTTTGTAAAAATGACATAGAAGTCATAATACACAGAAAAAAAAGAAGGATAAATTTAACTGTATAAAATACAAATTTTCTAGCTGGTTGTGGTGGTACAAGCCTTAATTCCAGCACTTCAGAGGCAGAGGTGAAGAATGAGTGTTTGAGGCTAGCCTGGGCTACATAATGAGACCCTCTCTCAAAAAACAAAAACAAAAAATTTCTGCATGGCATTAAAAATAAAAATGGAACACTAAACCCTTGTAATTTCTATCACAAAGAGCTAAATATCCTTGATATTTGAAGTGCTGGAGCTTGAACTCAGGGCCTTCACCTTGAGCCACTCCACCAGCCCTAGTTTTGTGCTTGAGGAACAATTTGCCCAGGTTGGCTTTGAACCACAATTCTCCTGATCTCTGCCTCCTGAGTAACTAGGATTACAGGCGTGAGCCACCTGCATTGGGCTATCCTTGATATTTTAAAAGCTCCTGTAAGTCAATAAGAATAAAATGAAAAATTCAGTGACAAAAAATTGACAAAGTATATGAATAGAACAGTTCATAATAAAATAATTACAAGTGGCTTTTAAATATGGGAAGGATACTTGTAATTTCACTCATACTAAGAAGAAATCAAAACCACACTATAATATAACATTTTTCACCTATCACATGGACATAAATAAAAATATTTTTAAACACTGTATTAGCAAGGATGTGGAAAAACAGGCTTTATCACACATGCCAGTGAGAATATAAATGGCCAATATCTTCTATAATGGGCATTTGTCTATATCTATCAATTTGTTAAATGTGTATAAACCTTGCCCCAGCAATTCCAGATGTGGGACGTCACCTTACAGGTAAGCTTACACATGTATATTATGGTGGATGGGCAAGGAGAGTTATTGCAGTGTTGCGTGTAGACAATATAAATGTGTATCAGGAAACTCATTAAATAAGTTATAATCCATCTATATGATACAGCACTATGAACCATTGACAGTATGAGCTGGATCTCTTTGTGCTGGTACAGAATAATTTAAAATTTAAAAGCAAGATGCAGAATATTGTGTATAAACATGCTACCATTTGCATAGTGATTCAAGAAAACTATAATAAGTTGGGTGCTGGTAGATCATGCTTATAAATTCTAGCTACTTGAGAGGCTGAGATAGGGAGGATCATGTTTCAAGGCCAGCCCAGGCAAACAGTTCATGAGACCCCATTTCCAAAAATATAACCAGAGCAAAATGGACTGGAGGTGTGGTTCAAGCAGCAGAGCTCCTGCTTTGCAAGTTGGAAGCTCTGAGTTCAAACCCCAGTTCCACAAAAAAAAAAAAAAAAAGAAGAAGAAAAGACAAAAAAAAAAAAAGAAATTATGGGACTGCAGACTAGGGATGGAGGATGTTCAGGGATTTTCCAGGAGTGGTGATGCTCAGCCAAACCTTTAAGAATCTAGGTTCTTCTGGCTCACTGACTGAATTTATCCTTTAACTTGAAAATGACACACACATATACACAAAGTTCAAGATCCTAAAAGATTCTGCACAGCAAAGGAAATGGTCACCGGACTGAAGAGGCAGCCCACAGAATAAGAGAAAATCTTTGCCAGCTATAATCTGACAAGGGATAATAACCAGAATTTTCAGGAAGCTCAAAAAATTAACCTCCCAAAGAATTGATGACCCAATGAAAAAATGGGCAAATAAACTGAACAGCACTTCTTCAAAGGAAGAAGTCCAAATGGCCAAAAGAACACATGAAGAAATGCTCACCATCCCTGGCTATAAAGGAAATGCAAATCAAAACCATGTTAAGGTTCCACCTCACTCCTGTTAGAATGGCTACCATCAAGAACACAAACAACACTAAATGTTGGAAAGGATGTGGGGAAAAAGGAACCCTCATACACTGCTGGTGGAAATGTAAATTAGTATAATGACTATGGAAAACAGTACGGAGGCTCCTCACAAAATGAAAAATAGAACTACCCTATGACCCAGCAATGCTACTCCTAAGCATATACCTGAAGGAATGTAAGTCAGGTTACAATAAAGACACCTGCACACCCATGTTTATTGCAGCATTATTCACAATAGTCAAGCTATGGAAACAGCCCAGATGCCCCACTACTGATGAATGAGTTAAGAAATGTGTTATTTATATACAATGGAATTTTATTCATCCATAAAGAAGAATGAAATCTTGTAGCTTGCAAGTAAATGGATAGAACTGGAGCGCATCATCTTAACTGAAGTTAGCCATGTTCAGAAAGACAAAGGTCACATGTTTTCACTTATCTGTGGAAGAGAGATCCAATACAAATAGAAGCATCATCATATATACATATAAATATATACAGAACATATTTCCAAAGGTGGGAATATTAGAGGAGACTAAGGTAGAAGGAAAGAAGAAAACAATGATAGAGACTGAATAATAACAAAATACATCACATCCGTGTGTGAATGAAACACAATGAAGCACACTGAAACCTGTTAAACAATACAGGGTAGGGGGAAAAAGGGGAGGAAGAGCAGTAGAGGGGGGTTAGACTGATTTAACATCAATATATTTACAGGTAAAATAGCAAGGTGAAATCCCCACTGAACAATGAATGGACATTTAATAATGAAGGACAGGAATGTAAAACAGGTCATGTGAAGGGGAAGGCTCTACTGGGAGAAAGAGGGTAAATGAAGAAGGTAAAGGGGGGGTGAATATGGTTGATGTACTTTCTATATCTGTATGAATATGGAATACTGAAACCTGTTGAAGTTATTATAAGAGGGGGAATAGTGTAGAAGGGAGAATAATGGAGGGGATGAACCAAACCAGAATATAATATATGTATATATGGAAATGTCACAATGAACCCCCCTGTATAACTATCACATATTAATAAAAATAGCAATCCTATATTCTGAATTGCACTGACTCAGATTTATACTCTACATCCTGTCAGTATTTTTTCTTCAAGTCTCAAGGGACCCTGCACTTACTCAGTATATGGTGGTGTCAGTTAGTCTTTTCGTTGTGCAATTTTCCTTCTGTGTTCCTTTAATATAATAAAGAGCCCAGACTTCGGGGTCAGAAAATCTACTAATTCTTTTTACCTCCCCGGCCATCGAGGGCTCCATGGGCCCACGTTTCCATATGAGAAGATCAATTGAAAAATCCCACTTTAGCTCACGCCTGCAATCTTAGCTATACAGGAGGCAGAGATCAGGAGGATCGAGGTTCAAAGCCAGGCAGGGCAAATAGTTCATGAGACCCTATCTCGAAAAAACTCATCACAAAAAAGGGCTAGTGGAGTGGCTCAAGGTGTAGGCCCTGAGTTCAAGCCCCAGTACTGCAAAAAAAAAAAAAAAAGAGAAAGAAAGAAAAATCCCACCTTGCTGATTGCTGCTTGCCTTAATAATAATAGTTATAATTTATCGAACTCTTCATCAGGTACTTCATAAACATCTTTTGCCCTTCAAAAGAACTATTTGAGATTAGTATTATCACTTGACTGAGGTCACACAGCTAGTCAATAGTGTAGGAAAGGTAGCTAGGATTACCTGAAGGAAGTAGCATGCTGGGAATGAAAATGGTCCACCTAAGAGAGAAAAAACATCTCCCAGAATGAAGAGTATCTCTCATTTCAAGTAACTGGGGCCTAAAGGTAAATCTCCATATGCACATTTCCTGACTTTTGTTTAATCTTTTCTTTAAATTGTAACATTGCTATTAGTTGGGGGAGATCCATTGAGAATTTCTTTCTCCAAAATTGTAAATAAACTCATTTTTTCATTTTATGTATTTTACATAATTTTCTCTTAGAGGATGCTTTCTTTTATTTTTTCAGCACTGGGATTTGAACTTGGAGCCTCACACTTGCTAGGCAGGTGCTCTACTGCACTCCACCAGCCCTATCATTTTGTCTTAATGCTCAAGAGCATTTGAAGCCAGGGCCAGGTTTGGTGTCCCAGAGCTCTGGTTATGACAGCACCACACAGTGTAAAGTTAGATCTGTCTGACTTCATATTCAAAATTCTTTTCCTCTGTACCTCAATTCTTGAACTTTACTCTACAGGCACTCTGTAGAGACAGGGTCTTTTGTGAGCACTGCTAACTCTAACTTAGTATTCTACCATCTACCTGCAGAGATGCAGCTGGTAAATTCTTTTCCAACTCCTCCCATGGCTGTCTGCTTTGAGGCAACCTCAGAAGCCTCTGAGAAAAGTGATTCAGTTGCTGTGCCTCCCTGAGCTTCATTCTTCATCAGTTAAATATCTAGTCATACAAATGCTTGGCCCACTACATGGGATCTTGTAAAGATACTTTGACAAAATTTGGGGAAACTGCTTTGGAAATTGTTAAGCAATAGATTCTTACTGGCACTTTTATGGCTTTTCCCAATTTTATCTCTCACCTCTATCTGGGAAAATGTTGTGCTTTGTATTTGTCCTCCCTCTGCTGGCCTAGCAGCAACATAGCTTACATTGATATTGGCCAGAGCTAGGTCCTACTTTGTGGTATGGTAAGGAGGTTTTTAGAACTCTTCAGCTTGTACCTTACATCAACAAAGACATCTATAGTCCTTTGAGAGTCAACATTCTTCCTAGCAGCAGTTATTAAGTACTGGCTGAGCCAATGGCACTGTGCCATAACGGGAAAAAAAAATCCAATTCCAGTAAATATCCCTTTGCAAAGACAGGTCCAACTTGTGCAAAAACTAACTTCTTATGCAACTCTAATGAAAAAATGGAACCATCTCCAAGAGCTGCTGACAATATCATTTTCTCACATAAACCAGCTACATTATGCAAAATATGCCTTTGGGACAAAATATAAATACCACTTTTAAGAGATATTCAGCATCTCATTTCAAAAGCTTTGCACCTTGTTCCCAGAACAAGTTAATTGGGTTAATTGGGCCTTACAAATAGGTTAGGACCCATTTAACAGCTGAAATGCTTTCAGAGGCTACAGAATGTTTACTGACCCCAACTACCTTTTTCCAGTATATGCAAATCCCTCCTCCTCCCCAGCTCTTTATACTGATCTCCAAAACAGTTGCACAAATACAAGCTTGCATGAAATGGAGTACTGTAGACAGTATATAGATTGGGCTCAGAGCTTTCAGTGACTGTATTCTAACCTGTACTAGACAATGCAAATGAGATCAGAAATATGAAAAGAGAAAGAGCATCTACTGTCTGAACCATAGGAAATTGATGGTATTAGACTGCTAGTATCTTCCCATTAAAAAATGTAAAATAAGGATAGTAGGGAGAATAAGAATGAGTAATGGAGGGGGTAAATTTGATCAAAATGCATTATATGCATGTATGAAAATATCACAATGAAAATCCTTTGTACAAATAATATATGCTAATAAACAATAGGGAAAAAAAAGAATCCTATCCTCAAAAAGTGATGATATTAGGAAGAGGGGCCATTGGGAGATGATGAGTTTATGAGGGCAGAGCCCTCATGATTTGCTATTAGTGCCTTTATAAAGAGATGCCAGAGAGCTACCCAGCCCATTCCACCATGTGAGGACACAGCTAGAAGATGACATCCATGAGCAGTATGTCACCACACACCAATCCTGCAGGCACTTTGATCTTGGTCTTCCCAGCTAAGAAATAACTTTCTGTTGTTTGTGAGGTGCCTAGTTTATGGTATTTTATTATTTTGTAACCCAAATGTACTGAGACATTTGCCTTTTTATTATTGAGCTGTAAATGTTCTCTATATATTGTGGAACTAAGAACCTTAGATACATTGTTTGCAAAATTTGTCTCTCAGTCTATTGCTTGTCTTTTCTCTTTCTTGATAATGTCCTTTGGTGTACAAAAGTTTATAATTTTTATGAAGTTATATTTGCTATTTTTTTCTTTTGTTGCTTCTGTTTATGGTATCATATTTAAGAATATTTTCTAATCTAAGATCTCAATAATTCATTTTTTTTCTCCTAGGAGTTTTGTGGTCTTACCTCTTACATGTAGATTTGTGATTCCTTTTAATTTTTCTGCATTGTGTGAGGTATGTGCTCAACTCCATTCCTTTACACATGGGTATCCAATTGTTTCAACATCATTTATTGAAAAGGCTTCTTTTTCCATTGAATAGTCCTGACATCCTGTCAAGAAACAATTGAACATAATTGCATAAGTTCGTATTTTCTATATTCTATATATTTCTCTCTCTATATATATTTCTATACTTTTATGCCAGTGCAACACTGTCTTGACTAGTATGGCTTTACAGTAAATTTTGAAATTGGGAGCCCTTAAACTTTGTTGTTTTTAAAGACAGCTTGGGTATTATGAGTCTGTTGTAGTTCCCTATGAATCTTAGGATCAGCTTGTCAATTCTGCAAAGAAAGCCCTCTTATGTTTTTGACATTATACTTCTGTATTAATCAGGGCTATCCAAACAGACAGGATCTATAGGTTATAGATATAGATATAGAGGTAGATAGATATTTATTGAAAGGAATTGGGTCATGTAATTATGTGGAGGCTGGCAACTCCAAAATGTGCAGTGTGGATTATCAGGCTCAAGACCCAGGAGAGCAAGTTCTTGTCCAAAGGCATGTGGCTTGGAAACCTACTGAAGTCAGTGGTACAGATAAAGTCTGAAGATGATCAATTGGAGAATTAACTTTTGCTTATAAAAGGTGTTTTTTTTTAATTCTACTCAGGCCTTCAACTGATTGGATGAGGCCCACCCACATAGAAGGCAATCTGCTTTAACTCAAGGTTCACTAATACATATCAGTTTCATCCAAAAACACTCTCTTAGTTGACACATAAAATTAGCCACCATATTCCTCCTCCCTAGTAGTTAAAACTTTCATCTAAACTAATTATTCACAAATCTCTGTCTTTAGCCCTCCTTCCTTTCATCCCTCCTGTCCAACACAATTAGCTCCTGTCAATTCCAGTCCTGTACCTCTTCTATTATCTCATTTTCTTAAGTGCCCCATTTCATTGTCATCCCCACTGGCACTGCCCTGCTTTGGCCTTATTCTCTTTTACCTGGACAAGAGCTCCTAACTGGTGTACTTTATTCTAGCCTCACTCCCCACATGCTCATTTTAAAATTTGTATCTGTTCATATCTCTGCTTAAAAGCCTCTGATGGCTACTTCATATATAAGATACATCCAGCCCTCCCCCCAAAATGGCCAACAAGTCATTGCAAGATATGGTCCCTGTCTCCCTTTCCAACCTCATCTCTGTCTAACCCTCCTTGCCACTCCCAATATTTTATGCTCTAGCAATATCAAATTGAGTACTGTTTCCAGAATGCACCATGTCTTTTTACATTTTTGCACACACTATTGTCTTCATCTAAACTTCTTGCTTCCATCCCTTATAACTCTGGCAAACTTGAATGTATCATTCAATACCCAGCTGTCGTGGCCTTTCTACAATGATGCTTTCCATGACTCCCAAAGTTGGAGATAATCATACTTTTGGATATGTAACTTCTATACCTTGCAACTGCTTACATTCTTTTCTTTTCTTGATGTCATGTAATTAAATTTATTATACAGCTCTCCTATTAGGTATGAAAGAAGAAACTATGTCTCATTCAAGTGCCCTTCTCAGGGAATAGTTTGTAATGGGCTCAGTAAATAATTGAGAAGTTATTATTGAATGAATTAATAGAGTGAAATAGATTACACTTGCTACCTATCAAACCATTTTTAGCAGGGCTTTCCTGAATTCTAGACCTATATCCAGCTGTTATTTGAACATTTCTACTTGGATATAGTTATTTCAAGTGAATCTGTCTTAACTGACCTCCTTAAACCTGCTCCTTCAACTTATGTAGGTGAATGACTTCATCATCCATTTGCCCAAGAATTCAAGTCCCAAATCTGGAATTTACTTTGGACTTCTCTCATCTGTGTCCTTCACTTTCTTTCACCATACTTCCAGTCAACCACAAAGTGCTCCTGATTCTAATTCCATAACTTCTCTTATATTTGTTGTCTCATTCCCTTCCTGGCTGAGTGAGGGCAATGAATGTGATGATCAGGGGGTGTGGGGTTCTAGGAGCTATGCTGAATTGGAAAAGTTGTTGAAGCTCAAATAAGATAGGAGGTGTGAGAGATCCATAAACACTCCTAGCATGTTTCTAATTCCTATTCTAATGTGACTATGAATACCTTCCTCTCCATGACTTCACAGAAGGCATCATTTTTGCCAGTGCTGCACATCAGCCAGAGAGAATGACTGGATCCCTACTACACTGGCTAGGGAATATCGGGAAAGAATGCCAGTATTATGATCTGCCACTAGGCTATGATCTTTAGGGTTGAAGTTAGATTAGACACAATTGTTTACAAATCAAAAGTACATTGGGCACTTTTTATGCTCCTATTTAGGAAGATGGTATAGCACAGTGGTTAAGAGTAGACTACCTGGATTTTACCTAGGTAAGTGACCTTGGGAAAGAAACTTAATCTCTTTTCCCCGTATATAAAATGAGGGTAACTAAAGTACCTACAAGTCATGAGTTAGTTTTGAAGATTAAAAGAATCATTACATAAAAGGCTCTTAGAATCATGCTTGGCACCTGGTCAACACAATATAAGAATTTATTATATAGCATCATTATTTTATGAGCCAGGCCTGTATTTGATGCTAAATTGTTTCTCTTCATGGCTTGAGGCATATTGTAAATGCAGAAAGTGAAAGAAAGTAGAGAAGAGACAAGGCCTCTTCTAGAGCTGTATTATCAAACATGAAGTCCACGGAGGAAGGGAGAAGTCAAAGGCCAGAGAGGGAGAAAGAGCTTGAGAAGACCAAAGATGAAGCAAGAGGTGGAGAGCAAGCAAGGAGTGATGATATGGGTCAGGAGATGGGACAAAAGACACTAACTAGCAGCAGTGTAGGAGATGTGCCCAACCAAATGAATTGTTTTGCTGGGGTAGCATAAAATAGTGTAATCAGGAGGGCTCTGGTGGGGGAAGGCACAGAGACTGGAGCTGGGAGAACTTTCCAGAGTGTCAAGGAAGAAGTGAGTAGAAGACCTGTGTAAAGGTATTTAAATATGTAAGGCTAAGGGCACAAGAACTAAGATGGAGACATTTGCATGTTGGGATGGGGTAGGGTCTACCAAGATCTCATAGCCATGCAGCATGTGGGGTGCAGACTGTAATCCAAAGAGACAGACTCTGATAAAGAGCGGTAACAATAATCATGCTGATTTTAGCCAGTAACTAAGCTTGATATAATTGATATATTGATCACTTGATATAAGACCCAAAACTACTGAGCACTTACTATAAGCTTTAGAGAATGGGAAGGATAGCTGAGCCAAGTTGGTGGAGAGAAGACTGGAAGGATTCTGAAGGGTTGAGGGGGCTCTGAGCTCTGGAACTTTGGGTTTATGAGCAAGTCATTGACATTGGGCTAGGGCAAGACATGTAGCCAGGGCAGAAAGAGATTCAGAAGATATGCCCTTTGGTAGAGGTGATATCACATTCTAAGTCAATGAGAAAGGTCTCTGCTGTCCCCATGGACAGGATGTTACTTCACCAGATTCACCAGAGGTAGACAAAGAACTGGAGACAAAGAGCTCTCAAAGAAAGACTGAAGAAAGGAAAAGCGTGAGAGTTTGGCATGAACAACGAGAAAGAGCTGTATAAACAGAAGCAGTGTGGTGAAGAAGAAACGACCACTTATTATGGAATGTGATGTGATTGAATTGGAATCTAGGCTCTGTCATTCCTGATTATGTGGCCTCAGACAAACTGGTTAGCTTCTCTGGGCCTCTTTATCATTCTTGTCATACAGAGGGCAAGAGTCATGCTTCCCTCATAGGGCTCTTGCATGGATGAAATGATAAAATGCCTGTGGGACACTTGGCACGGTATCCAGAACTGAGTCAGAAATCAATTATTATAACAAGCACTACTAGTTCATCCTCAAGCAGAGAGGACCAGGACTCTGCTCCCTAAGTCCCACCTGTTGTGAATTTGGGAGCCACAGGTTGGTCAAGGACTGGTGGAGTGGCTCATCTGATAGAGCATCTGCCTAGCAAGTGTAACACTCTGAGTTCAAACCCCAGTACTCCACCCAAAAAAGTTGTGAGGCTTGCAGAATGGCTCAAGTTGTAGAGTGCCTGCTTAGCAAGTGAGAGGCTCTGAGTTCAGTCAGTACCACCAAAAAAAAAAAAAAAAGAATTATTTACCCAGATGGAGAGTAGGAGAAAACAAAGATTTATTAGGATGCCATTGAAGGAATAGAATGGCTGATGGCCAAGCAAAGAAGCAAAGAGCACTGAGACAGGGTTTAGAGTAACTTTTATACCTCAGGTTAGGCCATTTTTGACTGGCTACTTCCATTTTTGTGGACCTTACTGATGGTTCTTTTTTCCTGGTTTGAATTTCTTGAGTACAGAAATGTCTCTGATCCAACTGGGTGTCCCAGGGAGCTGGATCCACCCCCCACATTCCATCTGTTCCTTGGTATTTCTTTGTCTGCCATATTTCCTTAAAATGGGGCCTCCTCCACACCACTCCAGAGAAAAATGAAGTTAGACCTGTGCAAGTACAAAATAGAACAAAACTCCCAAGAGCAGACAGGAACCTGCTTCTGGCAGGATCAGGCATTTATTTCTTATACCAGGACTGGATCTCATTAAAATTAGCCTCATTCCTCTGTATGGACTCCTAAAAGAGTCTGTGACTCCTATGGCCATTGCTCTGCATTCTCTCTGTCTCTTTATCCTGACCCTCTGAGGGCAGAGCAAATATTTGGCCTTAATCATGTATGTCATCATGCAGAAGCAGATGAGTGACATTCTCTAATGACCAACATACACACACATACACACACCACACCACACCACACCACACCACACCACACCACACCACACCTGGGCTCTGTAGAGGATGAATCATCCTCATGGGCTGAAATGGAATGGAAATTAAACTGAATCCAAATCCGATGGCTAAAGAATTATTTTTAACTACATGCTCCTGTTGTATCTTGGCTCTGCAAGACACGTTTATACAGAAATGGGGTGGGGCATGGATATTGAGATTTTAAGATGGATTAAAGGATAAGAAAACTCTATCAGGCTTTGGAGAGAAAAAATACTATCCAGAAGGGATAGAACTATCTTAGACAAATACAGATTGTGATCTGTTCCTCAAAACATGGAACTATGGCAGAGAGAGACAGAGAAAGAGGAAGGGAGAGAGGGAGAGAGAGGTAAGTGGGGTAGATATTTAGAACTAATGAGGGAAGCTTTAAAGCCAGTTATAATTCAGGGACAATCTGTGGGGAATCCTCACTTAAGGGGTTGGAGTTTGAGGCTAAATATGCCTTTGCTGGTGTTTCTCCCATTTCATGCATCAAGATTAAGGATGCACTGCATTTTCACAGTTGTCTGAACTCTCTCTTGACTCAAAATCCTTTGCCTTTTCCTTAGTCCAAATTCAGTGGTTCTCACACTATGATATTCACAAGAATATCACAGAAGTTATTTCTTAACCTAGATGGTTAACATATGAGTGTCTATTATGTTCTACTACATTAATATCTATGCACTTTTTATGGTAAAAATTATTTTTAAACAAGGAAACTGAGGGAGTTGTTAAACATGTATGTTTCCCAGATCCATTTCCCCAAAAGTCCTGGTTCAGTAGGTGATTGTGGTGCTGGTGGTCTATAGTCCACATTTGAAGAAACATATACTTCTGGGTTGGCCTAAGTAGTTTCCTTGCTATCATACTTTTGAGTCATCTGCAAATTGCATATCTTGTATGGGAAGGCACTCTTATACCACAACAAGCCAAATGTCCCCAAGATGAAGATCAGATTCTTGTTCAAGATAATGTTCCACAAATATCTTTTCCTTTTTTTTTTGCAGTACTGGGGTTTGAACTCAGGGCCTACACCTTGAGCCACTCCACCAGTCCTATTTTTGTTACGGGTTTTTTGAGATAGGGTCTCACAAACTATTTGCCCAGCCTGGCTTTGAACCTTGATCCTCCTGATCTCTGCCTCCTGTGTAGCTAGGATTACAAGCTTGAGCCACTGGCACCCAGCTCAACAAATATCTTAAGGTTGATAATCAAAGATCTATTAGCACATGTCTCTATTTCATTTCTCATAATTGCTGTGTTGTTTTTCATGAGATATACTTTATTACAGTGCTGAAATAGGAGAGAATTATGAAATTGAGATGCAATGTAAACTCATTGAGTTGTGCTTCAGATGTAAAATTCCCTACTGTCATTATGCAAGTAAGGCCATGCTGTTTCTTTTTTAAATTTTGTTTTGACACAGGGTCTCACTATGTAGCCCAAGCTGTCCTCAAACTCACAGTCCTCCTGCCTTAGCCTTCCAAGTTTTGAGATCCAATCCCATTCTTTATTGTCTGTGATTCAGATCTAACTTATTTCTTGGACCTCAGAGAGGCTCCAAGTATTAAGAATGTGATTGAGCCGAATGCTGGTGGCTCACACCTATAATCCTAGCTACTCAGGAGGCAGAGATCAGGAGGATTGAGGTTCAAAGCCAGCCCGGGCAAATAATTCGGGAGACCCTATTTTGAAACAACCCTTCACAAAAAGGAGATGGTGGAGTGCCTCAAGGTGTAGGCCCTGAATTCAAACCCCAGTACCAAAAAAAAAAAAAAAGAAAAAGAATGTGGTTGAGGAGGAATTGAGTGGATGAGTGGAAGTAGGACAGGCTAAATTAGGGACTCATAGAAAAAAACATTACATTTTAGACTAACCGTGCTTTGTCTCCAGAACCACCCTCACCTGGCTGGGAACTATCCATGCCCCACCCCAATAATTAATTATTGGGTGGGATTCTCCTTGTTCTCCCCTTCCCATAGATTATCATAGGTTTTAAAAGCAGAAACACCCTCTCTCGGCTTCTGACTTCCACCTGGGCCTCGCCATTCTTCCCTTTGTATTTCCCTTCTCTAACTTTTAATAAATTCCATTTACACCCATGTGTCCTGCCATGAATTCTTCCCTGCAGGACAAGAATTTGGAAGTCTTCTGATCATAGACTGAACCAGCACCATTGACAAAAGGAAATGGTAGATCACAAAATACAGTGAACATTGCTGGAACATCTTATGGGGCAAAGTGATATCTAAGAATTCAACAGGACTTTCGTGAAAAAGTGTTCCAGCAGTCCTGAGAGAAATAAAAGCTGAACGGTGGCAGAAACCACTCACTATGAGCAGTGATGATCATCTGTGACTCAGGTGGAAAGCAAGAGCTTAGGGCAAATGGTGCTCATACAACACAATTTTGAGGTACATGTATGTGATAGAGATCTTCATGTGTCCACCAAAATCTAATCTCCCCATCTTCAATAATAGATATGTAGGGAGATCTTTAGATTCAGTCTCACTAGATTCCCAAGCTTTATGTATGGCCTTGTGACTAAATTTGGAAATTTAAAGTGGAAATTTTGTGTGTCCTTTCTAGGCTTGCCCATGAACTGCCTCCCCTTCCCACTTAATCATCCATGTTCTTTTCTCTTACCAAGAGTGGAAATGACAATGACCAGAGCAACTATGAAATCCACAGGTTGAAGATAAGAGAATTTAGGGCTGGTGGAATGGCTAAAGGGGTATAGAAAAGTGCCTGCCTTGCAAGCATGAGGCCATGAGGCCATGAATTCAAACCCCAGTGTTGCAAAAAAGTTCATCTGCATGAGAACTTTGAACAACTAAATGACTATGTAGAACAGAAACACCCCTACACACACACACACACACACACACACACACTGAAATGAAATACACTCCCTGAACTGTTACACCAGGGAGAAAACTTCTATGGTGTTTATGTAATTGGATGTGTTTGTTATAACTGTTTAAATTCCTCTGATTAGTACAACCCATAGCAGCAGAAATCTATTAAGGACATTCTGGAGTTGGACTGATTGGAAGACAAGGTGAAGAAGTCACTTAGGAGGCAGGAATCTTACAAGTATAAAGAATCTACAGCAAGAGACAAAGGCATCACTAACTTCAAAGTGTCTCTAACCCTGCTGGGGTTAGGGAAATAGAGAAGAGGAAATCTACATGAGTGGTGCCTCACAACTCCTCAAGGACATTGAAATTTTAGTACTACAATAACCCTTCCTTGGAAGAACTCTTCCAATTGAATTTGAGGATCACTAGAGCAACTCTCTGGATACTGCCCTTAGATGGTCTGATACTTAGAAAAGCAGAAACCGTGAAGCCTTAATGATGTTCTTATTCTCTGTTTCTTGTTTTGTTTTCTCTGTTTACCTCCTTGCCCCAACTGCCTTGGTTGACAGTTGATAAAAGAAATGTAGATTAGGGGATAAGATAAGATTGTAAACAGCTATAGTAGACAAATTTGATTCTGGAAGCATATTTTGTTATGTTTTCGTATGTTTATTTGTTCTGATAGCTCCCTGGAGCCTTTGAATACAGGACACATCAGGCACTTTCTTTTGGGGTACTCAGAGTTGTCTGTCAGTTAGAATATCTGTTCAGATGCTGTAAAAAAGATAAATAAAAGCCAAAAATTAAGGCTTAAGGGAGAAAAACTCTCACATGTCTGAGAAAATGCTGTCCAGAGCTGACATGGTGGCTCCATGGTGTTGAAACTGGAGTTTTTTGAGACATCAGGACCAAAATCCTTGGATTCTACATGTCAGGTCCAGCCACTTGCCCCTAAATGCCAAATAAAGGAACAAAGTAATGGGCAGAGAAAGGGGAGAAATCCTAGATTTGGGGAGCCACAGACTGATAAAAGAACTTACCAAGTAAGAGAGTAGGAGAAAGCAAAGATTTATCTGGACGCCATTAAAAGAGGAGAAAAATAAATGGCTGAAAGGTGGGCAAAGGTTTTATACCTTGGGTTAGGCCACTTTTGATTGGCTATCTCCCCTTTTGTGGACCTTACTGATTTGTTGTCTCTTCCTGAGACCATGGGTTGAATTTTGCTTGTGGGAATATCTCCTGAGCTCTCTCCCTCCTTCCTCATTCCATCTGGCTCTTTGTATTTTTTTTGGGTTTATTTATTCATTTATTCATATGTGCACATATTGTTTGGGCCATCTCTCCCCCCTGCCCCCTGCCCCCTACATCTTCTCCCCACCCCCCTCATTTCCATTTTTGTTGAAGAGAAGACATAAGCAATAACAAGCTAGTTTGAGATAAGGATAGCTATACAGAGAGATTCCTAGCTTTGCTTCCATGCACATGTGCATTACAACCTGAACTAGTTCATCTCTACCAGACCTCTTCACTACTTCCTGGTCACCTTCCCATAATGGCCTCTGTCAGTTTAAGATTACTTTGTTAGCTCCTCTACAGTGAGCACATCAACCACATTCAAGTTTTAGGTTTCCTCCCTTTCCCTATTCCTCCTGTAGGTGTTCTTCCCTTAGTGTATGAACCATGGCTAATAATATTACTGCATTTGTTTTAGGTCTAAATTCCACATATGAGGGAGAACATATGATTTTTGGCCTTCTGAGCCTGGCTAATTTTGCTTAACTTGATGTTCTCCATTTCCATCCATTTACTTGTGAAAGACACGATTTCATTTTTCTTCATGGCTGAGTAAAATTCCATTGTGCATAAATACCACATTTTCTTAATCCACTTGTCAGTAGTGGGGCATCTTGGCTGTTTCCATAACTTTGCTATTGTGAATAGTGCTGCAATAAAAATGGGTGTGCAGGTGCCTCTGGAGTAACCTGAGTCACATTCCTTTGGATATATCCCCAGGAGTGGGATTGCTGGATCATATGGCAGATCTATATTTAGTTTTTTAAGAAGCCTCCATATTGTTTGCCAAAGTGGTTGTATTAGCTTACATTCCCACCAGCAATGTATGAGGGTTCCTTTTTCCCCACATTCTTGCCAACATTTGCTGGTGGTGGTGTTTTTGATGATAGCTATTCTAACAAAGATGAGGTGGAATCTTAGTGTGGTTTTGATTTTCATTTCCTGTATGGCCACAGATGGTGAGCATTTTTTCATGTGTTTTTTGGCCATTTGGATTTCTTCCTTTGAAAAAATTCTGTTTGGTTCAGTTGCCCACTTCTTTATTGGTTCATTGATTTTGGGGGAGTTTAGTTTTTTGAGGTCCCTGTATATTCTGGGTATCAGTCCATTATCTGATGTATAGCCAGAGAATATTTTCTCCCACTCTGTGGGTGGTCTTTTCAGTTTAGAGACCATTTCTTTTGATGTGCAAAAGCTTTTTAATTTCATAAAGTCCCATTTGTCTGTTCTTTCTCTTAGTTGCTGGGCTGCTGGAGTTCTACTGAGGAATTCTTTGCCTATACCTATTGCTTCCACAGTATCTCCTACTCTTTGCTGTACTAACTTCAGAGTTTCAGGTCTGATATTAAGGTCCTTAATCCATTTTGAGTTGATACTAATACAGGGTAATAGGCATGGATCTAGTTTCAGTTTTCTGCAGGCAGATAACCACTTTTCCCAGCAACATTTGTTGAAGAGGCTTTCTAATTTTCATCATATGTTTTCATGTAGTCCCATTTGTCCAACTGTGGGGAGAGAGTTATGAGAAGCCTATGAGAATCTGATATAAGCACAGCTGTGCTCAGTAATTGGCAGATTGAGTTTGGCTTATAAAGGAGTAAAGGAATAAGGCCCCAGTCACAGAAGAGTGCAAAATGCAGCACAGCTGCTTTTCCTAAGTTGTTTATGTTCTGAGAAGTAGTAAGGAAACTTTCTCTCATTACAGTGTAATGCCCTTCCCTGAGAACTGTTGCTCCACCTCCTTGTTTACCACTGGATATAAAACACTCACTGAAGGAGGATGTGAGGGTTTTTGATGGGGATTTTTGATTGGCTGCTGCTGCTGCTGCTGCTGGCTGTGTCTCCACCAGAGAAGATTTCTGCACTGAGAGTTTTATACATAGGCTTTAGAAAAGCTATGCTAAAGAAAAAGAGAGAACATGGGACAGTGCAAGACTAAGGACTAAGACTTTAAGAGTTATACTAATGCAGTTTTTAGACATGGCTGCTGTTGTTTGTCTGCAAGTCTGAGCACTGAGACTTTAAAGGAAACATGGGACAGTTCAAGACTGAGGGAAAAGATTCTAAGAGAGATTATGCTAAAGAAAACATGGAACAGAATGAGTCTAAGGAAAGAGACTTTAAAGAATATAAAAGAAGCAAAGTTTTAAAGAATTTTAAAGGAGTAAGGTGAGATTCCAAGATGGCAGCTAGAGGGAGGAAGCAGAAAGCGTGCTTCCAAAAATCTTGGAGAGATGCTGGAGACACACCTTGCAGGCAAAACCACAGAGAAGAGGCAAAACTTTGACCCCATCCACACCTCCAGCCGGTGCAGAGAATCTCCACTTTACGTTAAACAGAGAAGCCAGGAGGCCCCTGGGCCACCAGTCGCCCACTCCCAGATGGCTTGGGAAGATGTGGACAAGGTGAGCTAAGCAGTACACGGTACTCCCACAGACAACCCTGGGCCAGAACAACATAGCCCCCTGGACAGACTGACCTCCACCCGGGGAAAAAAGAGAAACTGAGTAATTGGCAATAAGAACAATAAAGACACGTTGCAAATGGGGGGGTGCACTGAGTGCCAAAGAGGGGGCAAAGGGAATCCTTCCCGGAACTGTAAATAAACAAGCCGGGCCTGGCCAGAGAGGCTCTGGTGGGAAAGCTTGTGAGAGTGGCAGAGGGAGGAAAACTCCACAGGAGAGGGGGGAAGACCCACTTCCCATGTGAGCTGTAAACAAACACACAGGCCAGAGAAAGCGAGTGCAGTGTGCTTGGAAAGGGGAAAGCTTGTACCAGTGGCTCCCACCCAGGAGCCTGTAGGGCCAGGTGAGTGTTAAGCTCACCCCAGAGATCTGCATAAATAATGCCTACAGAACAGCAGGATGACAGCAGAGGGCAGGCAAACCACAGCCACAGATAGCCATTCACAGACCTGTCTCCAGACTCTTTTTTTTTCTCTCTCCCTACCTTTGATGAGAAAACAACTGAACTACACCAGCATGCTGAAAAACTTACTGAAATTGTATTGCATTTGAACATGGGACACTTTGTGGGTTTTTGTTTTGTTTTGTTGTGCAGTTTTGTTCTACTTTATGCATCCCCTTTGATTAGACAACTACAGAACAACGAGGCACCATCTCCAGGACTGGAGGCTGAGACAGACACCAAAATTATTAAGACTGAAACTTCATTGCATTTGAACTTGGAGGGTTTTTTTTTATTTTCTATTTTTCATTTTGTTTTATTTTATTTTATTTATATATTTTTTTCATTTAGTTATTTTTTATTTTTATTCTTATCTTTTTTTTATTTTTTATTTTCAATCCTCTCTCTGTTTCTCTACCTGTTCAGCTTACTGTCGATTAGTATACTAACGCTCCCTGTTTATATCTTTGAAACTTTTTTGTTTGATTCTTTATTTTGTTTTTTCCTACTTGTCTGTTTATTTGCTTTTCCCTTTTTCTTTAACTTCTTTGCTTTCCATCTCCTCTCACCCTTCCATTCTAGATCTCACCATTGTTATTATTACAAGCTAGAAAATACTTACTTGAACACAGTACAGGGACAGTAACAACACCAAGGGCAATGATGGGAAGACAGAAAAAACAGGGAAACCAGTTTCCCCACAGCAAAAAATTAGTACAGGAACCAGAGGGAAATGAAGAAAACAGATACTCAGATCCAGACTCCTACAAAATGAAGATAAACTATGCCAAACAACCCAATGAAGCCCACAAGAATAATTTAAAAGAAGACATACTACAGATACTCAATGAGAATTTTATAGAGATGATACTGGATATGGTCAACCAAAATGTACAGGAGACACTCAAGAAATTCCAAGACAACAAAAATAGAGAATTTGAAAAAGCAAAAGAAGAAATAAAGGAAACCATAGAAGCATTGTATAAACACAAAAGTGAAACAGAGAACACAATTAATAAACAGATAAATGAACTCAGGACAAAAATAGACAACATTAAAGAGGAAACCACCCAGGATATGGAAAACCACAGAAAAAAGAACAAAACAGAACTGCAAAACAAAACGGACGGCCAATCCAGCAGAATAGAACAAACAGAAGACAGAATCTCAGACCTTGAAGATGAAATGGTAATTAAAGGAAAAACCAAAGAACTATTAATGAAACAACTCAAGACTTGTGAAAAGAAAATGCAAGAACTCACCAACTCCATCAAAAGACCAAACTTGAGAATCATGGGCATCGAAGAAGGAGAAGAGGTGCAAGCAAAGGGAATGCATAATATGTTCAACAAAATAATAACAGAAAATTTCCCAAACCTAGAGAAATCTATTCCCATACAGATGCAAGAGGCCTCCAGGACACCAAATAGACCAGATCAAAATAGAACTACCCCGTGACATGTCATCATTAAAACAACAAGTTCAGAAACTAGGGAAAGAATATTGAAGGCTGTAAGAGAGAAAAAACAAATAACATACAAAGGTAAACCCATCAAAATCACAGCAGACTTCTCAACAGAAACATTAAAAGCAAGAAGAGCGTGGGGTGAGATCTTCCGGGCACTGAATGAAAATAACTTCAACCCCAGGATACTCTACCTAGCAAAGCTATCATTCAAAATAGATGGAGCAATAAAAGTCATCCATGATAAATAGAAATTAAAACAATATGTGACCATAAAGCCACCACTACAAAAGATTCTTCATGGGATTCTGCACACAGAAAGTGAAACCCAACTTAACCATGAAAAGACAGGCAGCACCAAACTACAGGAAAAGAAAAAGCAAGACAGTAGAGAGTAACCTCAACTTAGGTACACACAATCAAACCTTCGAACAACTAAGACAACTAAAAGACAGGAATCACCATATACCTATCAGTACTAATGCTTAATGTTAATGGACTTAATTCACCCATCAAAAAGCACCATTTGATGAAATGGATTAAAAAGGAAGATCGAACAATTTGTTGCTTACAGGAGACCCATCTCACTGACAGAAATTAGCATACACTTAGAATGAAAGACTGGAAGAAGATTTACCAAGCCAATGGCCGCCAAAAACAAGCAGGAGTAGCAATACTTATCTCTGACAAAGTAGACTTCAAACCTACATTGATCAAAGGAGATAAAGAAGAACATTCCATACTAATAAAAGGGGAAATAGACCAAAAGGAAATAATAATTATCAACCTGTAGGCACCAACGTCAAAGCACCCAATTTCATCAAACATACCCTGAAAGACCTAAAAGCATATATTAACTCCAACACAGTGGTTGTGGGAGATTTTAACACCCCATTATCATTAATAAGTAGGTCATCCAAACAAAAAATTAATAAAGAAATCCAAGATCTAAGTATACAATAGATCAAATGGACCTACTTGATGTCTACAGAACATTTCATCCAACTTCTACACAACATACATTCTTCTCAGCAGCCCATGAAACCTTCTCCAAAATAGGTCATATCCTAGGGCACAAAGCAAGCCCCAGCAAATATAAGAAAATAGAAATTATACCGTGCATACTATCTGATCACAATGCAGTAAAACTAGAACTCAACAACAAAAGTAAAGACAAAAAACATACAAACAGCTGGAAATTAAATAACTCATTACTTAATGAACAATGGATCATTGATGAAATAAAAGAGGAAATTAAAAAGTTCCTGGAAGTCAATGAAAATGAAAACACAACCTACGGGTTGCTGTCCTATGGGACACAGCAAAGGCAGTCCTGAGAGGAAAGTTTATAGCCATGACTGCATATATTAAAAAAACTGAAAGATCCCAAATCAATGACCTAATGATACATCTCAAACTCCTAGAAAAACAAGAACAAGCAAATCTCAAAACAGATAGGAGAGAAATAATAAAAATAAGAGCTGAAATCAACAAAATAGAAACCAAAAAACCATACAAAGAATTAATGAAACAAAAAGTTGGTTCTTTGAAAAAATAAACAAGATCGATAGACCCCTGGCACAACTGACTAAAATGAGAGGAAAAAACCCAAATTAGTAGAATCAGGAATGCAAAAGGAGAGATAACAACAAACACCATGGAAGTCCAGGAAATCATCAGAGACTACTTTGAGAACTTATATTCAAATAAATTTGAAAATCTTAAAGAAATGGACAGATTTCTAGATACATATGATCATCCAAAACTGAACAAAGAGGATATTAATCACCTGAATAGATCTATAACACAAAATGAAATTGAAGCAACAATCAAGAGTCTCCCCAAAAAGAAAAGTCCACGACCTGATGGATTCTCTGGTGAATTCTATTAGACCTTTAAAGAAGAACTGATACCAACCCTCCTTAAACTGTTCCACAAAATAGAAAGGGAAGAAAAACTGCCTAACACATTTTATGAAGCCAGTATTACACTTATCCCAAACCAGGCAAAGACACCTCCAAAAAGGAGAACTATAGGACAATATCCTTAATGAACATTGATGCAAAAATCCTCAACAAAATAATGGCAAACCAAATTCAACAACACATCAAAAAGATCATTCACCACGACCAAGTAGGCTTCATCCCAGGATTGCAGGGGTGGTTCAACATACGAAAATCAATAAACGTAATAAACCACATTAACAGAAGCAAAGACAAAAACCACTTGATCATCTCAATAGATGCAGAAAAAGCCTTTGACAAGATCCAACACCATTTCATGATAAAAGCTCTAAGAAAACTAGGAATAGAAGGAAAGTATCTCAACATTATAAAAGCTATATGTGACAAACCTACAGTCAGCATTATACTTAACGGAGAAAACTGAAAGCATTCCCTCTAAAATCAGGAACCAGACAAGGATGCCCACTATCTCCACTCCTATTCAACATAGTACTGGAATTCCTAGCCAGAGCAATTAGGCAAGAAGAAGGAATAAAAGGAATACAAATAGGTAAAGAAACTGTCAAAATATCCCTATTTGCAGATGACATGATCATATACCTTAAAGACCCAAAAAACTCTACTCAGAAGCTTCTAGACATCATCAGTAGCTACAGCAAGGTAGCAGGATATAAAATCAACATAGAAAAATCATTAGCATTTCTATACACTAACAATGAGCAAACTGAAAAAGAACGTATGAAAACAATTCCATTTACAATAGCCTCAAAAAAATCAAATACCTAGGTGTAAACTTAACAAAGGATGTGAATGACCTCTACAAGGAAAACTATACACTTCTGATGAAAGAGATTGAGGAAGACTATAGAAAGTGGAGAGACCTCCCATGCTCATGGATTGGTAGAATCAACATAGTAAAAATGTCTGTACTCCCAAAAGTAATCTACATGTTTAATGCAATTCCCATCAAAATTCCAATGACATTCATTAAAGAGATTGAAAAATCTACTGTTAAATTTATATGGAAACACAAGAGGCCACGAATAGCCAAGGCAATACTCAGTCAAAAGAACAATGCAGGAGGTATCACAATACCTGACTTCAACTATATTACAAAGCAATAACAATAAAAACAGCATGGTACTGGCACAAAAACAGACATGAAGACCAGTGGAACAGAATAGAGGACCCAGATATGAAGCCACACAACTATAACCAACTTGTCTTTGACAAAGGAGCTAAAAATATACGATGGAGAAAAAGCAGCCTCTTCAACAAAAGCTGCTGGGAAAACTGGTTAGCAGTCTGCAAAAAACTGAAACTAGATCCATGTATATCACCCTATACCGAGATTAACTCAAAATGGATCAAGGATCTTAATATCAGACCCCAAACTCTAAAGTTGATACAGGAAAGAGTAGGAAATACTCTGGAGTTAGTAGGTATAGGTAAGAACTTTCTCAATGAAACCCCAGCAGCACAGCAACTAAGAGATAGCATAGATAGATGGGACCTCATAAAACTAAAAAGCTTCTGTTCATCAAAAGAAATGGTCTCTAAACTGAAGAGAACACCCACAGAGTGGGAGAAAATATTTGCCAACTATACATCTGACAAAGGACTGATAACCAGAATATATAGGGAACTTAAAAAACTAAATTCTCCCAAAACTAATGAACCAATAAAGAAATGGGCAAGTGAACTAAACAGAACTTTCTCAAAAGAAGGAATTCAAATGGCCAAAAAACACATGAAAAAATGCTCACCATCTCTAGCAACAAAGGAAATGCAAATTAAAACCACACTAAGATTCCACCTCACCCCTGTTAGAATAGCCATCATCAGCAACACCACCAACAACATGTGTTGGCGAGGATGTGGGGAAAAAGGAACCCTCTTACACTGTTGGTGGGAATGTAGACTAGTACAACCACTCTGGAAAAAAATTGGAGGCTACTTAAAAAGCTAGACATTGATCTACCATTTGATCCAGCAATACCACTCTTGGGGATATACCCAAAAGACTGTGACACAGGATACTCCAGAAGCACCTGCACACCCATGTTTATTGCGGCACTATTCACAATAGCCAAGTTATGGAAACAGCCAAGATGCCCCACCACTGACGAATGGATTAAGGAAATGTGGTATCTATACACAATGGAATTTTATGCAGCCATGAAGAAAACGAAGTGTTATCATTCGCTGGTAAATGGATGGAATTGGGGAACTTCATTCTGAGTGAGATTAGCCTGGCCAAAAAGACCAAAAATCGTATGTTCTCCCTCATATGTGGACATTAGATCAAGGGCAAACACTACAATGGGATTCTTAATGGCTCTCTTAAATGCCAGATCCGTTTTTTAAAAAGCAAGAAAGAGAAGAGATTCATTTGAGCTCATGATAAAAGCAAGAGCACACAAGGGAGGGGTGAGGATAGGTAAGACACCTAAAAAATTAGCTAGCATTTGTTGCCCTTAATGCAGAGAAACTAAAGCAGATACCTTAAAAGCAACTGAGGCCAATAGGAAAAGGGGACCAGGAACTAGAGAAAAGGTGAGATAAAAAAGAATTAACCTAGAAGGTAACACACACGCACAGGAAATCAATGTAAGTCAATGCCCTGTATAGCTATCCTTATCTCAACCAGCAAAAACCCTTGTTCCTTCCTATTATTGCTTATACTCTCTCTACAACAAAATTAGAAATAAGGGCAAAATAGTTTCTGCTGGGTATTGAGGGGGTGGGGGGGAGAGGGGGGTGGAATGGGTGGTAAGGGAGGGGGTGGGGGCAGGGGGAGAAATAACCCAAGCCTTGTATGCACATATGAATAAGAAAAGAAAAAAAATCTTAAATAGGTCCTAAAAAAAAAATAAAAAAATAAAAATGCTCCAAGCACTGGTAACCTGATTATATGCTTATTTCGTAATTGATTTATATGGGCTGGCTTCAGTAATTTACAGTCTATTTTGTTTCTTCATTTCACACCAACATGATTTGTTCCAATTAAGCTCTCTTAAATGCCAGATGCTTTTTTTAAAAAGCAAGAAAGAGAAGAGATTCATTTACTACGTATGTGGAAAAAGGGAAAAAGATATAAATGATGTGGATTGCATGGGAATCTAAGCATTCTTATCTCTAGATAAATGGCCTATGGCAGACTTAATGTTTTAATGGTTCCATAGCTTAACTTTAGGACCTCACATTTCCTGTCCTAGAAAAAGTCAGGCAAGTGAGGGTAAATCTGCCATAGGACTCAAGCTATTTTAAATGCCTTAATTTGACCCTAGAGTTCCTTACCCCGAGCAAAGCTTACCGCTGTCTGGTCTCCCTCCCACAAAGGGAACACCTCAGAATCAGAGACTTGTCTCTACTGACTTACTTCTTTGCCTTTTCATGGTTTCTGTTCCCTTACATATTAAATTTTCACAAGGCTCGCCATCTTAAGACCCAGGAAAATGAGAGAAAGGACTAATTACTTATTATTGACTCAGTGTTGGCTCACTTACTTTTTCTAATTTAGGGAAACAAGTTTGATAAATGAGAACATTCTTTTATCTGGGTTTTGCTGCCCAATACCAAGTTAACTTCAAGTCATGTCTCATGCACACAAGGGAGATATGAGGATAAGTAAGACACCTAAAAAGCTAGATAGCATTTGTTGCCCTCAAGGCAGAGAAACTAAAGCAGAAACCTTAAAAGCAACTGAGGCCAATAAGAGAAGGGGACCAGGAACTAGAGAAAAGGTTAGATCAAGAAGAATTAACTTAGAAGGTAACACACATGCACAGGAAATCAATGTGAGTCAGCTTCCTGTATAGCTTTCCTTATCTCAACTAGCAAAAACCCTTGTTCCTTCCTATTATTGCTTATACTCTCTCTTCAACAAAATTAGAGATAAGGGCAAAATAGTTTCTGCAGAGTATCAAGGGGGTGGAGGGGAGTGGGAAGGGGCGGGGTGGGTGGTAAGGGAGGGGGTGGGGGAAGGGGGGAGAAATGACCCAAACATTGTATGAATAAAAAAAGTCATGTCTCATATTGGACAAAAAATACTTTCTGAACATTACTATGAAAATTTGCCTCTATTTTTCAAAGTTAGAAAAACATCTCCAAAGGAAAATTTGTACATATTTATACCTATTTTATGTTTTTTTAATCCCAAGAGCAGAAATTAAATAATCACAAGCTGACCTTTAAAAGAATAGCTTCCACAATGGTCTTAAGAGGTGATGTTTCAATAGATTGCTGCTCAAGTTATTTATGACAAAAATCCCTTGCTCCCAAATGATTGGTTGATTTTGTTTCACAAGAGCAAGAAGTTTCTAAATGGTATCATTCACTTAGCTCATGGATTTGCATGTAATAGACTCAGCTCCCACTCCTTTTGATTATGGGTCAGGCTAGTCTAAAATGTAGGCACAGATGAAGACTTTAATCCTCATGATGACCTACACTATTTTATCAGTTAAAATGATTTTGACTGCAAGCAAACGAAAACCAATAAGGAATATAAGAAGTAAGGAGAGCTTTCTGTGTTTATCTATTGACACTCTTTGTGATTTTTGTCAGCTTTGTCCTCCTCCATGGTTTTTGCTTTATCTTTAGGCAAGATTACCATATCAGTCATAGTATTCAGAGGAAAAAGAGAGAAAATTGGTTCTAAAATATATTTGAGAAGAATGAATAAGAATTTTCCTTAAAAGCTACCATCAACCACTTCTTGAGCCTCAGTTGCCCACCTTTTCATTCTGGAAGTGAACACTGGCAGGGGGGCTCAAATCAGGCCATTCCAATAGCTGGCAGTAAGGTCAATTTCACCTAAGGCATATGAGTTACAGGGAGGAAGGGTGAGTACCTGAATAAAATCAGGAATTTTTTAGTTAGGAAGGAGTGAACAGATGCTACAAAGGCATCTAGAATGTCTCCAAGTGCTGTTTCCTTCTACAGACTATTCTCTCCTTCCACAAAAGTAGAATTTTTATCTGAGCATACAATCATTGAACTAAAGATCTCAGCCATTTATGGTTTTGTGCAAACTTTGCTAGTGGTATACATGTAGAAGTATATTTAAAACCTCCTAACCATTCTCTTTGAAAGGAAAGGGTGAGCCCTTTGTTGAAATTCAAACATTATGGTCAAAGCTGAAACAGCCATCTTGAATTGCAAGATGATATTTCTAGGTCACAGATGACTGAGTAACAAGTTGAAAAGAGATTCATCAACTTACCAGTTAAGATTCTTCACAAGAAAAACAACTCACATTTTGTTTAGACAATTGACTATCATTTTTAAATATCTTTTACAACAAAGCCTAATATGATAGTATCCCATTATCCATAGCATCGTTTCTCATAGCTTCAGTTATCCACAGTCAATCATGGTTCAAAAATATTAAATGGAAAATTACAGAAATTAAAAAACTCATAAGTTTTAAATAGCAGTATATTGTTATAATTGCATTATTTTATTGTTGTTATTACTTATCTCCTACTGTATCTAATTTATAAATTAAAATTTGTCATAGGTATGTATGTACAGGAAAAAACAGTATGTATAAGATTTGCTATTATTTGTGGTTTTAGCTATTCACTAAAGGTCTTGTAATGTATCCCCACAGATAAGGATGGATCACTGTATACCCTTGTTCTTTTTAGAGAGTTTAACAGGACCCTGATGAGGGTGAAGAAATTAAGTCTAAATCAGATACTCTTCACACCTGAGGAACTTTGATGTAGTCTTGATGATCTAAAGAGTCTGCCACTATAGGTCCACAGCTACTTTGGACTCTTCCCTATGTTAATTGGACTTGCTACATGGAGTGGGTAGTGTCTAGGAACTTAAAATTTAGAATCTCAAGAACATATTTTCCCAATAGCTCAGAGGCAACTATAAGCCTCTCCAAGACTAGTCAGATCAAGGATTTATATGAATCCAAGTCCAAAGAACTTAGACAAGTACCAGGTTTTCAAAAGAGACAATAACCCTCTAGGTTCAGAGTATAATGGAAGGTACCATTTAGGGCACTGGAACCCTAAAGTCATATTGCAAATAAAGGCTTTACCTAATATTTGAATTGTTGGAGTCTGGTTTCAAGTGTTATCTTTCAATGGTTTTTCTCTCAGGTGTAACTCCTATATGATTTCTGAGATTAAATGTATTCATTGATGGTCCAACAGGTATATGGCTGGGAGCAGTTCTGAATCATCACTAAATTTATGCTTCACTTAGCCTAACATTACCCAAATTCCTCAATTTGTCTTTTTGACAGCCAATACTGGATTGTTGGCAATGTACTTCCAAATGCTTCAAGACTAATTCAAGGAGAATATATTCACATTTAACCAGAATTATGAAGTTAGGAATTACTAGTTATGAAGTTTATCACCCAGTTATAGTCCTTATTTTCTGCTTCTTTTTCTAAGAGGACATATTGGTAGGCCAATTACTGGCTTGGTATTCTAGGTGAGGCAAGCTGATCACCTGCCTCTGTTTCTCATTGAAAGTGTTAAAGCCAAAGACTAAAATGGAGACTGTTTTGGTTTACTGTTGAATAGTAAATCTCAAATCAAACAAGGTTCAGCATAGGCATCATAGCAAAAAACAAGTAAGGTCTATGTGGTTACCTGCTTTGACCTCCAAGGGTAAGAGCTTATGGGTGCTGATGGGCCCTTCCAGCTATAAACACGTTATAGTGTCTACCAAGGGCTGCCTGCATACAGGTTGAGAGTGGTAGAATGGAAAGAGGCATAATTTGGAATTAGACAGACTGGGTTCTAATCCTGGTTCTTTCATTTTCATCTACATGACCTTAAGCCTCAGTTACCCCATTTTTTGAAAGGTGGATAATAGAGGCACCTTTTTATTATTATGATAATCAAATGAGATAATTATATGAAGCACTTAGCATGGTTTTTCTGGGAATGTTCAATAAATGGTAGTGGCAGCAGCAGCAGTAATAGTAGTATCAGTGGCAGTAATAGTAATAATAATAATAACAGTAGTAATAGTGAGGCCTGTTTGGACAAAACCCAGATAAAAATATTCTTCAGTGCTCTGAAATATACCACTATGGATTTCCCTGAATGTGTCTCCCTGCAGACCTATAGGTAGCTAGAGCAACCCCAGGTTTAAAACAAGGGAGAATGGAGGGATAAATGTGAGCCAGGGAATTTCTCCTATTCCTAATGGCCTGAGGCTTTGTGCCTCAGCAGGCAAATATTTACATAGTTATGCCTAGTGGAATGCACTAAGGCATAATAGGAGACGTGTTCTTCTATCCACATGATCTCATCTTACAACTTGTGGGGTTCACTCTTTATGGCCATGGTAGATTACCCAACGGGGATAATTAGAAAATGCAAAACAGTCACTAGCTTGGCCAGATGGCTGCCAATTGCAGCTGTTAGGCTGATTCATTGAGAATAGGGTTGGCCAGCTCTACCTGGAATTATGTGCATCACATGGTACCTTTCAAAGACAGGGCTAGGCTTAGCAGTGAAAACTCTGTCACCTATTTTTTGTTTTGCAGTACTGGGACTTGAACTCAGGGCCTTCACCTTGAGTCACTCCACCAGGGTTTCTCAAGATAGGGTCTTGCAGAACTATTTACCTAGGCTGGCTTCAAATTGCTATCCTCCTGATCTCTGCCTCCTGAGTAGCTAGGATTATAGGTGTGAGCTACTGGCACCCTGCTCTGTTACCTATTGACTGATTTTCCTTCTTCCCTAATGAAGAAGATTGAATCTAAAATTCCCATGTAGCTGAGAAACCCACTAAGACTTCATAAAAGTGATTGCCTCTATGTATCCAAGGCTATTAAACTTTCTGTCTCCTCTATCAAGCAGGAAAACAGAAAATCTGTCTGCTCCATTTCATCTGGAAAACACAGGGTCCAACTGATCAAGAAGTTGCTCACTTGCATAAGGAAGCCAGAAAAGTACTCCAACAAATCAAACGAAAAAGAAAAAAGAAATAAAACACATCCAAATTGGAAAGAAAGAAGTAAATTTGTCTCTTTGCAGATAACATAGACTTACATAGAGAGAATGTTGAGTTGGGTGTGATGGTACATGGTTGTAACCCCAGCACTCAAGAGACTGAGGCAGTAGGATTGCAAGTTTGAGGCCATACTAAGCTACAGTATGAGACCCTGCCTAAAGAAAAAAAAGAAAAGAAAAGAAAACTTTTAAAGACTCTACCAAAAACTGTTAGAACTAAAAAATGAACTCAGTAAACATTCAGGATATAAAATCAATACAAAAAATGAGCAAATCAATATATGTTTTCTGTATCTATAGATTTGTCTTGTCTGGACATTTAAGGCAAGTGGAAATACATACTATAAGGTATTCTGTGACTGGCTTCTTTCACATAACATAATGCCTTCAAAGTTCATCTGTGTTGTAACACATATCTGTACTTCATTATTTTCTCTATCTGAATATTATTCCATTGTATGGACATACCATATTTTGTTTATCCACTCATCCATTGATGGACATTTAGGTTGCTTCTGCATTTTGACGATTATAAATAATGTTGCTATGAACATCCTTGTTCAAGTTTTTGTGTGGAAGTTCAATCTAGCAATGAACTCTCAAAAGAAGAAAACAATGTAGCAGGATACAAAATCAACTTACAAAAATTATTAGCCTTTCTGTACACCAACAATGAAAAAGTTGAGAAACAATATAGGAAAACAATTCCATTTACAATATCCTCAAAAAAATCAAATACCTAGGAGTAAACTTAACAAAGGATATGAATGACCTCTACAAGGAGAACTACAATCCTCTGAAGAAAGAGATTGAGGAAAGATCATGGAAAGATCTTCTGTGCTCATGGATTGGTAGAATCAATATAGTAAGAATGGCTATACAACCAAAGCAATCTACATGTTCAATGCAAGTCCTATCAAAATCCCAATGACATACATCACAGAGATTGAAAAATCTACCCTAAAGTTCATTTGGAAACACAGAGACCACGAGTACCCAACTTCATACTATATTACAGAGTCATAGCAATAAAAACAGAATGGTACTGATACAAAAACAGATATGAAGACCAGTGCAACAGAATAGAGGACCCAGATATGAATCCACAGCTATGCCCACCTTAATTTTAACAAAGGTGCCAAAAACATATGATGGAGAATAGACAGCCTCTTCAACAAATGCTGCTGGGAAAAGTGGTTACCTGCCTGCAGAAAACTGAACTAGATCCATGCCTATTACCCTGTACTAGTATCAAGTAAAAGTGGATTAAGGACCTAAATATCAGACCCAAAACTCTGAAGTTAGTACAGGAAAGAGTAGGGGATACTCTGGAAGCAATAGGTATAGGCAAAGACTTCCTCAATATAACCCCAGTAGCCCTGCAACTAAGAGAAAGGATGGACAAATGGGACTACATGAAATTAAAAAGCTTCTGCACAACAAAAGAAATGGTCTCTAAACTGAAGAGACCACCCACAGAGTGGGAGAAAATATTTGTTAGCTATACATCAGACAAAGGACTGATAACCAGAGTATGCAGGGAACTCAAAAAACTAAACTCTCCCAAAATCAATGAACCAATAAAGAAGCAGGCAACTGAACTAAACAGAACTTTTTCAAAGGAATAAATCCAAATGGCCAAAAAACACATGAAAAAATGCTCACCTTCCCTGGCCATAAAGGAAATGAAAATGAAAACCACACTTCACTCCTGTTAGAATAGCTATCATCAAAAATACCAACAACAACAAATGTTGGCGAGGATACAGGGAAAAAGGAACCCTCATACACTGCTGGTGGGAATGTAAGCTAGTACAACCACTTTGGAGAGCAATATGGAAGCTTCTTAAAAAACTAAGCATAGATCTGCCATATGATCCAGCAATTCCACTCCTGGGGATATACCCAAAGGAATGCAACTCAGGTTATTCCAAAGGCACCTGCACACCCATGTTTATTGCAGCACTATTCACAATAGCCAAGTTATGGAAACAGCCAAGATGCCCCACTACTGACGAATGGATTAAGAAAATGTGGTATTTATGCACAATGGAATTTTTCTCAGCCACAAAGAAGAATGAAATTTTGTCATTCTCAAGTAATTGGATGCAACTGGAGAACATCATCTTAAAGTGTAGTTAGCCAGGCTCAGAAGGCCTACAATTATATGTTCTCCCTCATATGTAGATTATAGGCTGAAAAAAATGCAGTAATATTATTGGACATGGGTCACATGCTAAGAGAAGAACACATACAGGAGGAATAGGGAAAGGGAAGGAAACCTAAAACTTGAATGTATTTGATGTGCCCACTGTAGAGGAGAGAATAAGTAATCTTAAATTGACAGAGGCCACTATGGAAAGGTTACTGGGAAGTACTGAAGAGGTCTGGTAGAGATGAACCAATTCTGGTGTAATACACATGTGCATGGAAGCAATGCTAGGAATCTCTCTGTGTAGCTATCTTTATCTCAAGCTAGGGAAATACTATGTCTTTCTTATTATCTCTTATATCTACTCTTCAACAAAATTGGAAAAGAGGGCAGAACAAGTTCTGCCTGGAAGTGAGGGGGGTTGGAGTGAGGGGGGCCAGGGGGGAGAGATGGCCCAAACAACGTATACACATATGAATAAATGTATATACAATTAAAAAAAGAAGAAAACAATCCCATTTACAACAGCATCAAGAGAATAAAATATATAGGAATAAATTAATCAAGAAGGTGAAAGACCTGAACACTGAAAAAAGTTTACTTTATTTATTTTTGGTGGATTAAAGGCTTAAATGTCATATTGTTGGAAAATGTATGTAACTGGAGATCATTATCTTAAGTGTGTAATAAGCCAGTCTCACAGATAAGTATCACATGTTTCTCTCATTTTTGGAAGCTGTGGGGTGGGGGGACAAAAAACAAAAAGGAAAAAAATGTACTGGGGGCACGGCTCATGTGGTATAGCACTTGCCCAACAAGCATAAGGCCCTGAGTTCAAATCCTAGTGTAGAAAGAAAGAAAGGAAGAAAGGAAGGAAGGAAGGAAAGAAGGAAGGAAGGAAAAGGGAAGGGAGAATACAGGGAAGGTAGAAGAGAAGGGGAGATAAGAAACAGTGATAGAGGAGGTGAACATGTTTGGTCAAAGTATATTATATGCATGCACAAAAATATCACAATAAAATCCCTTACTTTGTATAGTGGATATACTGTAATAAAAATACTTAAATGTAAGACTCGAAGCAATGAAACTGCTAGAAGAAATCATAGGGGAAATGCTTCAGGACAATGTACAAGAAGTTTTTGGGCAAACAGAAAAGCACAAATAACAAAAGCAAAAATATACAAATGAAATTACCTCAAGTAAAAGCTTCTGTACTGAAAAGCAAACAATCATCAGAGCAAAGAGACAACCTGCACTAAGAATGACTTAGTGGAATGACCTCTACTAAGAATGATTATAAAAAAAGGACAAAAGATAACAAGTATGCAAGGGAACCTTTGGATACTGTAGGTAAGAATTTAAATTAATGCAGTCATTATGGAAATGAGTATAGAGGTTCCTCAAAAATTTTAAATTAGAACTATCATAGAACCCAGCAATCCCATAACTGCTATACATCCAAAATGAAATCAGTATGACAGAGACATCTGCACTCCCATGTTTGTTGCAGCTATATTCACAATAGCTAAAAATGAATGGATAAAGAAAATGTGGTATATATACTCAATGGAATACTATTCAGCCTTAAAAATGAAGGAAATCGTGTGATTTGTTACAATGTGGATGGAGCTAGAGGACTTTATGCTAACAGAAATAAGCCCGAATTAGAAAGACAAATACTGCATGATCTCTGTTCTATGTGGAACTTTAAAAGTCAAACCTATAAAAGCAGAGAAAAATAGTGGTTACCAGGGGGCTGGGGAGCAAGGAATAAATTATTGGTCAAAGGACACAAAGTTTCAGCTACATTAAAGGAATAATTTCTGGAGATCTATTATACAGTGCACTAACTATGGTTAATAACATAATGTATACTTTAAAATTGCTGAAAGAATAGATCTTAAATGTTCTCACCACAAAAAAGAATGTGAGGTAATAGATATGTTTATTAGCTTGATTTAATCATTTCACTATATATGTATGTATCTGTATCACAAAACATCACATTGTACACTCTAAATATGTACAAATTTTTTGGTGGTAGTACTGGGGTTTGAAGTCAGGGCCTCATGCTTGATAGGCAGGCACTCTAACGCTTGAGGCACTCCACCAGCCCTAGTATGTTTAATTTTTATTTGTTAATTGTAGCTTAATAAACCTGGAGAAAATAAAATCGCACATACACTGACAGATATGCAATGGTTGAGTTTGCCAGATGGAACAGAGTGTACTCTGATGTGACACCACCACTAATCATCCAGAGGTGATTCAGAGACTTACACACACCCTTAGTGATGAAGTATCCCAAAGAAGGTACAGGAGAAAAGAAACCTAAGGGACCCAAGCGAACAACTGTCCAGGATGACCTAACTTCACTCAGAGCATTATATATCCACAGGGATGCTCAAGCTCATGTTAAGAGTTGAGCCTATAGCTGGGGATGTAGCTCAGTGGTAGGGTGCTTGTATGCATGAAGTCCTGGTTAGATCACTAGCACCACCACCAAAAAAAGTTGAATCTACTTTAATGAGCTCTGCATTTGAAGCTGAGTAGGCTCTGGCTTCTATCTGGCTTAGAAAGAACATGAGGCTTAGACAGAAACATGTTTTTTTTCTGCATGATTATAATATTATAATAGCTTCCATTCGAATCATGTTGCTGTTTGCCAAGAACCTGACCCCTAAGCCTTACTTCTTTATTCTCTCTCTTCCTCTCTCCTGATTTATCTCCCCTTCTCTACCCCTCTCTCCCTTCCACTTTCCTCTTTCTCCCCCTTCTTGTTCTTGTTCTTCTTCATCTTCTCTCTCTCTCTCCCTCTCTCTCTCTCTCTCTCTCTCTCTCTCTCTCTCTCTCTCTCTCTCTCTCTCTCCCTTTTCCTTCTTTCCAGCTTTGTAAATGCACCAGGTGTGGTGGTACATGTCTATAATCCCAGCACTCTGGAGGATCACCATTTCAAGGTCAGTCTGGGCTTAACATCCTATTTTGCATAGCCTGTGCAAGGCCCTGGGTTTAATCCTCAATTCCACAAACAAAATTTTTTAAAATAAAGCCCCACACAAATAAAAATTAAAAATATAGAAAGGAGTAAAGTGAAAAGTGTGATTCCTATCTCTGCCTCTCTAGTCACTCCTTTGTCTAAATTCAGATTTTGTTGCTCTCTGGCAGCTTGCTGTATTGCAGTTCTGCTCAATAGCACCCATGCAATTATTACCTAAGTAAAATGCATCAGGAGATAGAGGGAAATGTCAGTCTAATGAGAAATCAATACATAAATAAAGTTACTCTAGCTCAAATCCTCTGCATTTCAGCCTCACTGACCCTCTGCTCTGGAGAGAGAGCAGCCATCAGTTTAATAGCCAAACCATCATCACTCCATTTGGTTTGACTTATTGATTGATCTTTGAAGGAGATGACTTTGGCATAATAGGAAAAAGCATGGTGTTTTCAGGCCATCCTGAGTTTAAGCTCCAACATGCTGGGAAGGTAACCTTAAAGTCACAACCTCTGTCGACATTAGATTTTAGACCATCTGAAAAGTAGGGATAATATCTGCCTTCTTGGTGAGGTTGTATATATAATGTGCTTAGTAATTATTCAGTACATCATTTGTGCTCAGTAAATGCAGGTGAGTCTTTGAAAGTATTGGAACTTTCTTTGACTTCTAGATGAATAGCTATTGGACCCAGAGACCAGAGGAACAAATCTTGTGACTTCTACTTCCTAATGGAAGAATCCTCACGTCTTGATGAAGCATATCACTCCTGAGAATATACTCAAAAGAATCAAAATCAGCATACAGGCTGAGTGCAGTGGTTTACTCTTGTAATCCCAGCTACTCAGGAGGTGGAGATTGGGAGGATCAGAGTTTGAGGCCAGCCTAGGCCAAAAGTTGGAGAGATGCCATTTCAACAAATAAACTGGCAGTGGTGGTACATAGCTGTAGTCCCAGCTTCATGGGAAGCATAAGTAAGAGGACTGCAGTCTGAGGCCAGCCCAGGCAAAAGTGATACCCTATTTGAAAAATAATCTAAAAAGCAAAAAAGGCTGGAGGCATGACTGAAGTCACAGAGCACTTGTCCAGCCTAACCCCAGTACTGCCAAAAAACCCTCAACATACAATAGAGATAACTGCATAGTCATGATTATCACAACAGTATTCAGAATAGTCAAGTTATGGAATCAGCCTAGGTGTCCATGAACAGATGAGTGGATAACAAAAATGTGGTATAAACACAATGAAACCATAAAGAAGAATTAAATTATGTCATTTGCAGGAAAATGGATGGAACTGGAGATCATCATGTTAAGTGAAGACTCAGGAAGACAAATATCACATGTTTTCTCTCATATAAAAGTAGAAGGGGGACTATTGGAGAAAAGGAAGTGGACAGGGGTAGGAGGGAGGACAAAGAAGGATGATGGGGTGAATATAATCAAAGTACCTTGTATGCATTTATGAAAATGTCACAATTAAATTCATTCTGTACAAAAAATAAAGCTAATCAAAACAAATAAAAATCCTCACTTTCAGATGGTACTTGTTTTGCAACAAGGAATCCTGGGGACTAAAAAATTAGCAAATTGAGCAAACTCAGTGGGTTTTAAAAATATTTTTATTAGTGTGTATTTTTTTAAAAGAATTCTACAAGCATAAAACGGGTGGACTGTTTGGGAGTGGGAACAAGTAAGAGGGAGAGATCAAAAGAGGGGGTGAATAGATAGAGAATATAATTAAAGTACTTCATATGTATGTATGAAAATAGAACAATGAAATCCATTAAAAATTGTTCAAACTTGGTTTGTTGACAGTGACTGCAGCTGCTTTCTGGGCTGAGTAGGCTAATAAACTTTTCCTCTTGCACTTTCCCTTCCTGAAAGACTACCAGCAGACACAGCTGCCCCCTAAAAGAGCTGCTAAGTAATTAGACTAAATGAATGAATGGTGTAATGTGAATCCATAGTGGTTTATACAAATGAACATGAATGCACCTAAATGAATTTAAATCATTGACTTTTATAGAATTTCTGGTCTTTATTAGGGCAGGAAAACATGGATTCTGGTTCTTGCCTTTTGGGCAGAATTCATAAGGATAATAACATAGCTGGATACCTCACAACTTAATGTGGATCTTAAATTTGTCACAGACTTTGACAATGCCTTAGCTTCTGCTTCATAAAAAAGGATTGCCTGCTGATATGTGTCTCTCCCCTACTGTAGGTGTTCATTAACTAGTTGATTCTGATCAGATACCTCCTAGAATATTTTTTCAGTCTGAAGCCTTGCACTTCAAAGAGGCATACTACCTGGGCCATATCCAGAGTGGAGTGAGCAGACTGGGAAGAGGGCCATAAGTCAAGCCCTATGATGATTGTTTGAAGAAACCAAGACTACTTGGCATGGAGGAGAAAGACTCGTGGGTGCGGGGCATGATTTCCAATTTTGAACCATTAATATGCTTTCACAGGTCAGAGGGTGCAGCTGTGTGACTGTAGGGGCCAGAGCTAAATGCCATTGGTAGAAACACAGAGAAACAGATTTCTCAGTACATGGAAGACCTTTCCAACGATCAAGGCTGACCACAGATGCAATGAGCAACCTACCTAATGAGTGAAGGGATACCTGATCAGTGCAAGTATGAAAGCAGGATCTGGACAGCTACCTCCCTAACAAACCATAAACAAAGTCAAGGTTCAAGTGGAGAGGGGTTAACCACCAGCACTATTTCTCAGACACTCCCCCTTGGGCCACTGAGATAGATTTTAACTTTTTCAAGCTTTTCTGTCATTCCATTCCAGGTAACAGAAGTTGCATATCAAATCTTTTGCTGTTGAATTCCTGATCCTCATTCCCAAGTTTCCTGGTAGAGTTTACTCTCTGAAGTCTACTTTGCATTGGGAACTGTTAGGTCATGTGATCTTTAAAGTCCCTTTCAACACAAAGTCCAGCAAGTTAGAGGACCACAGATGTAATGTTGTCTAACCCTTTTGTTTTATAATCAAATGAAATGGAAACTTAGAAACTTGGGTTTCCCTTAATTCCATACCTTCTAAAACCTCTCCTTTCTTGGTCCTTCCTGAGTTCCCATGGACCAGCACTTCTCAAACTTTTATATGCATGTGAATCACTTGGATGTTGTTTCTGATTCAAGAGATCTGAAATGGTGTCTAAGATTCTGTAGCTTAAGATGTTCACAGGTGATGCCAATCTTCCCTAACCACATTTAAAACAGCATGGATCAGCAATGTTTTTCAGCCCTGGATGTACATTAGAAACACCTGGGAAGCTTTTCTTAAAAAGTGATACATGGACTCCATCCTCTGAAACCTTGGTTGACTTGATATGGGTTGGAGCATGAGTATCAGCATTTTGTTAAGCTCCCTAAGGGTTTTCCATGTGCAATCATGATTGGGAACTGTTGCTCTTGTTTTTCTCTCTAAAGCAGCACTGCCCAATTGAACTTTCCCTGATGATGGAAATGTTCTTTAATTTGCATGTCCAATACAGTAGACACTCATGTGGCTATTGAGCACTAGAAATGAATCTAGTATATACACATTCATATATATATTCATATGTATAATTATGAGGGGACTTATTAGATTGGCTTACACAGTCAGAGGCTGAATAGCTTCACAATGACCATTTGCAGGCTAGAGAATGGTGAGAAAGCCAGTATCTACTCAGTCTAAGAAGCTGGAAGCTTCAGAACAAAAGAGATCAATGATGTAGTCCCAGGGCCAGAAGCACCCTAAAGGGTCACTAGTTCAAGTTTACACTTAAACACTCAAGACTCTAGAATCTGACATCCACAGGTGACAGCAAAAAAATGCATATGCAACAGATGCATAAATGATCTTCTCCCTTCTACTTTCTAATTCTATCTGGGCACCCAGCCTATTGGATGGTGCTGCCCACATTCAGAGCAGGTCTTCTCACTCAGTTTATTGACTCACATGCCAGTCTTCTCTGGAACACACTCATAGACACATTCAGAAGTGTGCTTTACTAGTTTTCTAGGTGGCTCTCAATCTAATCAAGTTGACAACCAGGATTACCCATTACAGATCCCCAAAAGAAATTAAGAATTGTTGGGAAGGGCAATGTTGGGGAGTGGATGAAAAAGGCAAAAAATAAATGTCACCACAACCTATCTTTTATTGGGCATGTCTTATACACCAGAGTCCATAATAAGGCAGATTGGTAATGAGGATCACATGGAAATGGTATGGGATACATGAAAATCAAGGAAGGTATCTGGCATTTGGGAAGTCTCTCAACAAATAGCAAAACTACAGTCATCATTGTGGAGCTTTAAAATGGACTCCAGTAGTTGGGATAGTAAATGGCAAGAAAAACCCTATACCCTTGTCCCTGAGAAATGGTGGTATTGGACATATTTCCAATAATGAACAAAAGAATAATACAGTAAGTAATTGAACTACTGAAATCAGGATTTAAGGTAGGTACAGGGTCTTGATAACAAGGCAGTTTTGTGATTCAAGATTCAAACAAGTCTCCCAGCCAATAGCACTTGATGGAGAATCTTCTGAACCAAGCTTTCAGTTCCCCTACCTCAGGTCACTAATATTCTTAAAGTCAGGCTTGGTTTAGACTTGCAGGCAGAGGTATGTGACTCCATATATGGGACATGAGGAAACCAGGTCAAGCCTCATGTTATCCAGGACTCTTCCTTCCTTCCCTCCAACTCTTGGAAATCTGAAGCCCTAAGTTAAGCAAAAAGGAAGGAAAATTAATCAGGATTACTTTGGTTGCAAGTGACAGAAACTCAATGCAAAATAGCCTAATCAAAATAGCAAATTTATTGATTCAAAAAGATAAAGGACATGTGGATTTCATCTAATTCACCTGAGATTGAGCTCAATTACATCTATAGGACCTGGCCTCTCTATAGTCATAGTTCAGGTTCAGTTTTAGTTGGCCCCAGTTCCATATCCAGCAACTTCAGGTTTATATCATCATTCATTCACAGTATAGCCTAGTGGTAAAGAGCACATGCTAAGGAGTCTCACTGCCAGATTTCAAATCCTGGTTCTATCATCTGCTGTGTGCTTTGACAGTTACTTGACTTTCTGTATCTGCAAAATGGGGATAATACTACCTATCTCCTAGAGTTACTGCAATGATGAAAAAAATTATTAAGGAATTTAGAACAATGACAAATGCTTAACAAGTACAGGCTGTTATTGACTTCATCCTTATAATTTTTAATTCCAATGGAAATAAAAGATATTTTTACAATAGTTCCAGCAAAAGTCCCAGGGTTGGCTCAGCTTCAGTGACTTTCCTGTCTCTGAACAACGAGTGTGGGTAGGAAAATGAAATTTCATGGGCAAGTGTGGAGAGTGGAGTACATAATCACAGCTGTATCAAATAAACCACAGGCTGAAATTTGGCAGGGCCCCAGCTGCAGAAGGGAGCAAGCACAGTTATGCCCAATAAACTGCAGGCTTGAGTTGGCAAAGCCCCAGCTGCTGAAGTGGGCAAGATGCAGAACAGCTGTTTTTCCTAAGATATTTATGTTCAGAGAGAAGCAGTCATAGGTTCCTCCTGTTCCAGAGAATTACAACATCACGCCCCCTCCCCTGAGAACTGCTGCTCCACCTCGTGTTATGACTGTATATAATAAACTCACTGGAGGTGGAGGGGGCTGTTGTGTATCTCCATCCAAGCACCCAGCCTACATGGCCCCAGCTTTGTGCATGTTCTGTCTTCTGTCTTTTGTCCTTTCTGCATCTCCCGTTGCCCCCAGTTAGGTTTTTAGAACAAGCTTGTGAGGGACATGAGAGGCCAGAGCTGTATTTTATACCAATACTTTTGAGTCAGGAGAAGGAGGTGTGTCAACCCATCTGACCCATAGTGACTTAGGGTAGAATGGGAGTTAACTGGGGAGGCTGATACCAAAAGTAAGGACAGGGATGGTGGGAAGGTAAAAATAACAGACACTCATAACAAAGATGCTCATACTAACTCCTTCTTGGATGAGAGAGGGCAGATCTGTAAGAATGAAGGACCTTTTCAAGTAATCCTTTGTCTCCTCTCCCCACTCTAATGCAATAATATGGCAATGGTGGTTGTGGTGATGAAGTTGATAAAAGTGACAAAGATGGGGCAGAATAAATTAGACAACTGACCTTGTAATAGTGCTGAGAAGCAGTAATTGGGGTTTGGGAGATTATAAACTAGCAATATGCAAATGACTTAATAAATACCCCGCAGTTCTTCCAGAATCCCCAAATGGATGGGTCACTTGACAAATGACAGAAGCATTTGGTGACAATGATTTGTTCCAGGTCTGAGAAATCTTTTAAGACACTAGGCCAGGCATGGTGGCACATGCCTGCAATCCCAGCACTCAGGAGGCTAAGGCAGGAAGACCACTGGCTTGAAGCCAGCTTGGGCTTCATAGTAAGTTCCAGGCCAGCTTGGGGTACAGGGCAAGACCCTCTTCTGAAAAATCAAAAACTAAAAATAAATAAATAAATAAAGGCATTTAAAATCAGGCTTTGTATGCAGGTTCAAAAAATACAAAAGCTTGAAAAATATCCTTGATATATTTCACTACCCACAAGTGTCCATGTGGGAACTTTGCTGATGGTATCAAGCATTAGTTGCACATGGAAGGTTGACTTTTCTTTTTGGTGGTACTGCAGTTTGAACTCAGGCATAAGCTATGCCCTTAGCCCTTTTGCTTTTTATTTTATTTTTCAGATAGGATCTCACATTTTTGCCTGGGACCAGTCCTCTTATATCTGTCTCCCACATAGCTGGGATTACAGGCATGAAGCACCATGCCTGTCCCTGATTTTTTTGTGGTACTGGGGTTTGAACTCTGTGCCTACACCTTGAGCCACTCCATCAGCTCTTTTATTTGTGATGGCTTTTTTTTTGTGTGTGTGATAGGGTCTCACAACATGTTTGCCCTGGCTGGCTTTGAACCATGATCCTCCTGATCTCTGCCTCCTCAATAGCTAAGATCTTAGGTGCTCAGCTCAGTCCTGATTTTTCTTCCTTTCTTTTTTCCTTTAATGTTACTGGTGGTTGAACTCAGTGACTCTTTCTTGCTAGACAGGCATTCTACCACTTGAACCACTCCACCAACACTTTTTTATTGGTTAGGTCTCACTTTATGCCTAGGCCATCCTGGACTATGATCCTTCTATTTGTACTTCCCTATTTGTGGATGGCAGGTACATGTCATTGTCCAGCCATTGGTTGAGATGGGGTCTCATGAACTTTTTGCCCCAGTTGGCTTCAAACCACAATCCTCCCTATCTATGGCTCCCAAGTACCTAGATTACAGTCTTAAGCCACCACACCTGGCCTGATTTTTCTTTTTAAAATAGAGTGAGTCTAGCATGCCTGCTGCTTGCTTTCATAAATGCACATTTTTGTCAAGTGACTCTTAATTTTAGTAATTAGCCTAAAGAGCCAAACACCTCCCATCCTGACATTAGTCTTCTTCTCTCACACACTCCAGCATCCATCAATGCAAAATTTACTTTCCAGCCACCTAGACAACCTTCTGCTGTCTGTTAAAATGCTCTGTTACTTTTCCTTCTCTGTGTCATTGCTCAAGCTGTCCTCTGTATACTCAAAATTTCTTTTTTCCTTTGACTCTTATCACTGACAGTTCTGTAAACTCCCATAACCACTACTCAGCTCCCATCTCCTCCCATATTTTTCACAAATTACCCCATTCTGGATTAAGTTCTTTCATCTTTGTTGGCTCATTGAACAATATTTGGTTCTTATTATAGCAGTGACCATATTCTACTTTATTCATGGGTGGATTTGGCTTCTTAGCTAATTTATAAGGCCCTTTCCTCTCATGCTAGGACAGAAAATCTACCTTTGCCCACTCCTCTCTCTCAACATAGGTGAACATACATCATAGTTCACCCTTGTAAATGTTTATTCATTCACTCACTCATTCTTTCAAAAAATATTTATTGAGTACCAATTAGGTGCTAGGTACTGTGCTAATTGCTGGGAATATAGCAGTTACCATAACAGCCAAACATCCACATCCTCATGTCACTTACATTTTATTATGGGATATAGATAATAAACAAATAAACATATCATATAGAAGATAGTGATAAGTGCTATAGAAAAGGTAGGGCAGGTAAGTAGGATAGAATCACAGGGTAGGCTCTATGTCAGACAATCAGGGAGGCCCTGTCAGAAATGATAACTGTTAAAATAGGTCCTATGGGAAGGGGACTAGGAAGTAGTAAAGAGGTCTGGTAGAGATGAATCAATGTGGGTTGCAATACACATGTGCATGGAAGCAATGCTAGGAATCTTTCTGTATAGCTATTTTTGTCTCAAACTAGCAAAAATGCTATGTCTTTCATATTATTGCTTATGTTTTCTCTTCAACAATATCGGAGAAGAAGGGGGCAAAACAGGTTATGCCTGGAAGTGGGGGGTGGGGGTGGGGGTGGGCTGGGGAGGTGGCCCAAACAATGTATACACATGTGAGTAAATGTAAAAACAATAAAATAAATAAATAAAATAAAACAGGTCCTGAGGTAGGTGCATACGAGGAGGCCAGTATAGCTGAAGCAGAGCAAGCAAGGTAAAGAATGTCAGGAGGATAGAGCCCAGTGCTGGTGGCTCATATCTGTAATCTTAGCTACTCAGGAGGCAGAGATTAAGAGGACTGCAGTTCAAAGCCAGCCTGGGCAAATAATTAGTGACACCCTATGTAAAAAAAAAAAAATCACAGAAAAGGGCTGGTGGAGTGGCTTAAGGTGTAAGGCCCTGAGTTTAAACCCCAGTACCACATACATACAAAATAAGAATTGTCAGTATCCAAAGCCAGAAAAGTACTAGAGGTGTAAATCAATTAGAGCTTATTGGCTTGAATTGAGTTGATAAATTGAGAGCTGGGCATGGTGGTACACACCTGTGACCCCAGCACTCAGGAGGCTGAGACAGGAGGATCACTAGTACCATGCCAGCCTGGGCTACATACTAAGATCCTGTCTCAAAAAAAGTCAAAAAAATGTGGATAGACTACTGCTGAAATAGAAATAGTGCTTGTTAAAAACATTCTAGGCTTATAGCCAGCTATAGGCTTATAGCCATTCTAGGCTTATAGCCATTCTAGGCTTATAGCCATTCTAGGCTTAGACTCCAGTCTCACTTCAGACATAGGCACTTCATCTTATAAACCTGCATTTGCTCGCTAGTCTTCAAGAACTCACCCTACTTCACAGGTGTTTACTGCTTCTGTTCCAGGTTGAGCCAAGAGCTTTCACTAAATTGGTCACACCCACAATTCAGCCTTGAAAAGGGAGCTGAAAGCTGCTTAAGGCAGGAAACCCAGAGTCCTCTGTTCACTAAACGAAACCAGAAACTCAGAAGATTTCTGAAATTCAGAGGTTTGCTCGGACTGCTCTTTTTTGAAACAGTTAAAGTCTGGGTCATTTTCTTGGTCTGTATAAAGAACAGAATGCTCTGTCCTCAAATAGGTCTCAGTACCTAAAGAAAATTGTTTAAATAACTTTCTTCTTAGGCTTGGCCAGAAGTAGAATGTAACCGTGGTTTATGGAGGGTGTTTGTGAAGGATAGAGAGATAAGATGGATTCTTGAATAGTTCTGCAGCATTGCATGGGAGTAAGTCAGGGGGGTGGGGAGGACAAACTCAGACCACAAGAAGTAATGTGGCTATTTTTGTTACCAGCATGTAGTACTGGAACTCAGTTACAGGAAATTGAACAGCAGATCTGCATGATGGGTGGAACTCTATTAGACATTAGATCCCATGTTCACAGATTTAGTTCCAGGAACCTTCTTTAACAGAAAGAAAGGCAAAACTTAAGCTCTACATCCCTACTGGCCCCTTGGAAGTCATAATTGGAACTAAATTATGACTCCTTGGCCCTCTGGCTGACTAAAACCTAGATGAGAGTTGGGGACCTTGGTAGAGGAGAAATTCATGAAAGATAGAATTGTCCTTAGGATTCACCATGGTGTAGGACACAATTCATTGAGAGAAACATCGTTGAGAGACAGCTTATAGTAAAGTTGATAAAGTAAAGATTGCAAACCAGTGACATCTACCCTTATTGCCTAAAGTAGTGTATTGTTTAGAAAACATGGTGTTTTCAAAATAGTAATATGATGACTTTTACATAGGTAAGAACTCTTGAGTCTAGACTACTCCCTGATGTCTTATCCTGTTGTCCATGTGCAATGGTTAAAAATACTGGGGCTCTAAGGTCATACCAACTGCTACATAGCCTAGATCCACCACTTACTAGCCATCCTTCAGTTCCTCATCTGTATGTGAGAAAGATGATAGTATTAACTGTTATAGAGTTTGAGGATTAAAAGGGTTAAGTAATGAGCTCTCCATGACTGCTATTATAGTTGCCTCCAGTGTAAAGAGAAGAACACTGAAGTAGTTGACAAAATACACTTCACAGAGAAAATATCATTTGAACTGGGCCTTTGAAAGAAGGGCAGAGTCATGGATGCAATAGGCTATTTTCAAGGCAGAAAGTATTTCTAAGAATTTTAAAAGTTTTTTCTAGGGGAATGGCAGGAGTGGTTCTGAGAAACAGGTCATAGATGGATTGTGAAGAGCCTACTATGCTCAGCCCCAAATAGCCATTTGAAATACATTGCCACTTTTACAATAAAATGTTGGGGCAAAACATCAAAGATTTAATTCTTCCTTTCTTATGATAAGATTGACTATATGTCACTTTTTGTCTTGGCTATCAGGGAGCTCAGGGTGAAATGAGAAGCCTGTTAGCCCTCTAATCTTCATTTTATATTTTACTTTTCCTTGGCACTCATATTTTTCCACTATTATTTAATGTGTAAGGTCTGTATTATTTATATAATATTGTCTGAGACATTGTTAAGAGTTGTTGCCATTCGTTTGTAGGGAAAAGTACAGTTTAAATACACTGATAAATAAAGTGTAAAGGATATGAGCTGTATCTTTTAAATACTGGAGAACTATTGAAGGTCTAAAAGCTGAGTGACATGATTTTGTCTATGCTTTAGAAAGACAATTCTGACTGCATTGTAGAAGATGAATTAGAGAAGAGGTGATACTGGAAAGGGAAAGACCAGTCAAGAAACTATTTCAATTTTACAGGCTGGAAAGATGAGGAACTGACTCCAGGTAGTTGGATGGTAAGAGATGGATAAAGATAGGAGAAACTGGAGACAAGATAGAATTGATATAATGTAGTGACTACATGTGAGAAGAGAGGGAGAAGAAAGGAGGTAACTCAGTGACTAAATAAATGATGGTTAAAGTAGGCAAAATTCTAACATGGCCTCTGTGACCTTTGTCCCTGATTAACTCCCTTGATTATGTTACATTACATTACATGGCAAGGGAATTTTACAGATGTAAGTAAGGTTACTAATCAGTTAATGTTAAGAAAGCGAGATTATGGCAACACAAGCCCTTTAAAAGCAGAACATTAGGAATTTCCAAGATGGTGGCTAGAGGTAGGAAGCAGAAAGCGAGCCTCCTATAGTGAAATCTTGGAGAGACGCTGGAGACACACTTTGCAGGCATAATCACTGAGAAAAGGCATAACTTTGACCCCTCCACATCTCCAGCCGGTGCAGAGAATCTCCACCTCACGTTAAATGGAGAAACGAAGAGGGCCCCCGGGGCCGCCAGTGGCCGGTGCCCATATGGCTTGGGAAGACGAGGACCAGCTTACTGTCGATTAGTACACTAACACTCCCTGTTTATACCTTTGAAACTTTCTTGTCTGAAACCTTGTTCTGTTTTCTCCCTCTTGTCTGTATATTTGTTTTCCCCTTTTCTTTAACTTCTTGCTTTCCATCTCAGCTCACCCTTCCATTCTAAATATTACCATTGTTATTATTACAAGCTAGAAAATACTTAATTGCACACAGTACAGGGACAGTAACAACACCAAAGACAATGACGGGAAGACAGAAAAAACAGGGAAAACAGTTTCCCCACAGCAAAAAATTAGTACAGGAACCAGAGGGGAATGAAGAGAACAGAAATTCAGATCCAGACTCCAACAAAATGAAGATAAACTATGCCAAAGGACCCAATGAAGCCCACAAGAATAATTTAAAAGAAGACATACTACAAGTACTCAATGAGAATTTTATAGAGATGATACTGGATAGGGTCAACTAAAATGTACAGGAGACACTCAAGAAATTCCAAGACAACAAAAATAGAGAATTTGAAAAAGCAAAAGAAGAAATAAAGGAAACCATAGAAGCACTGTATAAACACCAAAGTGAAAGAGAGAACACAATGAATAAACGGATAAATGAACTCAGGACAAAAATAGACAACATTAAAGAGGAAACCACCCAGGATATGGAAAACCTCAGAAAAAAGAATGAAACAGAACTGCAAAACAAAACGGACGGCCAATCCAGCAGAATAGAACAAACAGAAGACAGAATCTCAGAACTTGAAGATGAAATGGTAATTAAGGGAAAAACCAAAAAACTATTAATTAAACAACTCAAGACCTGTGAAAAGAAAATGCAAGAACTCACTGACTCCATCAAAAGACCAAACTTGAGAATCATGGGCATCGAAGAAGAAGAGGTGCAAGCAAAGGGAATGCATAATATATTCAACAAAATAATAACGGAAAATTTCCCAAATCTAGAGAAAGATATTCCCATACAGATGCAAGAGGCCTCCAGGACACCAAACAGACCAGATCAAAATAGAACTACTCCACGACATATCATCGTTAAAACAAGTTCAGAAACTAAGGAAAGAATATTGAAGGCTGTAAGAGAGAAAAAACAAGTAACATACAAAGGTAAACCCATCAAAATCACAGCAGAGTTCTCAACAGAAACATTAAAAGCAAGAAGAGCGTGGGGTGAGATCTTCCGGGCATTGAATGAAAATAACTTCAACCCCAGGATACTCTACCTAGCAAAGCTATCATTCAAAATAGATGGAGCAATAAAAGTCTTCCATGATAAGCAGAAACTAAAACAATATGTGACCACAAAGCCACCATTACAAAAGATTCAGCAAGGGATTCTGCACACAGAAAGTGACACCCAACTTAACCATGAAAAGACAGGCAGCACCAAACCACAGGAAAAGAAAAAGCAAGACAGTAGAGAGTAACATCAACTTAGGTACACAAAATCAAACCTTCAAACAACTAAAACAACTAAATGGCAGGAATCACCACATACCTATCAGTACTAACGCTTAATGTTAACGGACTTAATTCACCCATCAAAAGACACCGTTTGACAAAATGGATTAAAAAAGAAGATCCAACAATTTGTTGCTTACAGGAGACTCATCTCACCGACAGAAATAAGCATATGCTTAGGATGAAAGGCTGGAAGAAGATTTACCAAGCCAATGGCCCCTGAAAACAGGCAGGAGTAGCAATACTTATCTCTGACAAAGTAGACTTCAAACCTACATTGATCAAAGGAGATAAAGAAAGACATTCCACACTAATCAAAGGGGAAATAGACCAAAAGGAAATAATAATCATCAATCTGTATGCACCCAATGTCAACGCACCCAATTTCATCAAACATACCCTGAAAGACATAAAAGCATATATAAACACCAACACAGTGATTGTGGGAGACTTTAACACCCCATTATCATCAATAGATAGGTCATCCAAACAAAAAATCAATAAAGAAATCCAAGATCTAAAATATGCAATAGGTCAAATGGACCTAGTAGATGTCTACAGAACATTTCATCCAACCTCTACACAATATACATTCTTTTCAGCAGCCCATGGAACCTTCTCCAAAATAGATCATATCCTAGGGCACAAAGCAAGCCTCAGCAAATATAAGAAAATAGAAATAATATCGTGCATACTATCTGATTGCAATGCAGTAAAAGTAGAACTCAACAACAAAAGTAAAGACAAAAATATGCAAACAGCTGGAAACTAAATAACTCATTACTTAATGAAGAATGGATCATCGATGCAATAAAAGAGGAAATTAAAAAGTTCCTGGAAGTCAATGAAAATGAAAACACAACCTACCAGAACCTATGGGACACAGCTAAGGCAGTCCTGAGAGGAAAGTTTATAGCCATGAGTGCATATATTAAAAAGACTGAAAGATCCCAAATCAATGACCTAATGATACATCTCAAACTCCTAGAAAAACAAGAACAAGCAAATCCCTAAACAAATAGAAGGAGAGAAATAATAAAAATAAGAGCTGAAATCAACGAAATAGAAACCAAAAAAACTATACAAAGAATTAATGAAACAAAAAGTTGGTTCTTTGAAAAAATAAACAAGATCGATAGACCCCTGGCAAACCTGACTAAAATGAGGAGAGGAAAAAACCCAAATTAGTAGAATTAGGAATGCAAAAGGGGAAATAACAGCAAACACCATGGAAGTCCAGGAAATTATCAGAGACTACTTTGGGAACCTATATTCAAATAAATTTGAAAATCCAAAAGAAATGGACAGATTTCTAGATACATATGATCATCCAAAACTGAACCAAGAGGAAATTAATCACCTGAATAGACCTATAACACAAAATGAAATTGAAGCAGCAATCATGAGTCTCCCCAAAAAGAAAAGTCCAGGACCTGATAGATTCTCTGCTGAATTCTATCAGACCTTTAAAGAAGAACTGATACCAACCCTCCTTAAACTGTTCCATGAAATAGAAAGGGAAGGAAAACTACCAAACACATTTTATGAAGCCAGTATTACACTTATCCCAAACCAGGCAAAGACACCTCCAAAAAGGAGAACTATAGGACAATATCCTTAATGAACATTGACACAAAAATCCTCAACAAAATAATGGCAAACCGAATTCAGCAACACATCAAAAAGATTATTCACCACGACCAAGTAGGCTTCATCCCAGGGATGCAGGGGTGGTTCAACATACGAAAATTAATAAACGTAATAAACCACATTAGCAGAAGCAAAGACAAAAACCACTTGATCATCTCAATAGATGCAGAAAAAGCCTTTGATAAGATCCAACATCATTTCATGATAAAAGCTCTAAGAAAACTAGGAATAGAAGGAAAGTTCCTCAACATTATAAAAGCTATATATGACAAACCTACAGCCAGCATTATACTTAACGGAGAAAAACTAAAACCATTCCCTCTAAAATCAGGAACCAGACAAGGATGCCCACTATCTCCACTCCTATTCAACATAGTACTGGAATTCCTAGCCAGAGCAATTAGGCAAGAGGAAGGAATAAAAGGAATACAAATAGGTAAAGAAACTGTCAAAATATCCCTATTTGCAGACGACATGATCCTATACCTTAAAGACCCAAAAAACTCTACTCAGAAGCTTCTAGACATCATCAATAGCTATAGCAAGGTAGCAGGATATAAAATCAACATAGAAAAATCATTAGCATTTCTATACACTAACAATGAGCAAACGGAAAAAGAATGTATGAAAACAATTCCATTTACAATAGCTTCAAAAAAAATCAAATACCTAGGTGTAAACCTAACAAAAGATGTGAAAGACCTCTACAAGGAAAACTATACACGTCTGAAGAAAGAGATTGAGGAAGACTATAGAAAGTGGAGAGATCTCCCATGCTCATGGATTGGTAGAATCAACATAGTAAAAATGTCAATACTCCCCAAAGTAATCTACATGTTTAATGCAATTCCCATCAAAATTCCAATGACATTCATTAAAGAGATTGAAAAATCTACTGTTAAATTTATATGGAAACACAAGAGGCCACGAATAGCCAAGGCAATACTCAGTCAAAAGAACAATGCAGGAGGTATCACAATACCTGACTTCAACTATATTACAAAGCAATAACAATAAAAACAGCATGGTACTGGCACAAAAACAGACATGAAGACCAGTGGAACAGAATAGAGGACCCAGATATGAAGCCACACAACTATAACCAACTTGTCTTTGACAAAGGAGCTAAAAATATACGATGGAGAAAAAGCAGCCTCTTCAACAAAAGCTGCTGGGAAAACTGGTTAGCAGTCTGCAAAAAACTGAAACTAGATCCATGTATATCACCTATACCAAGATTAACTCAAAATGGATCAAGGATCTTAATATCAGACCCCAAACTCTAAAGTTGATACAGGAAAGAATAGGAAATACTCTGGAGTTAGTAGGTATAGGTAAGAACTTTCTCAATGAAACCCCAGCAGCACAGCAACTAAGAGATAGCATAGATAGATGGGACCTCATAAAACTAAAAAGCTTCTGTTCATCAAAAGAAATGGTCTCTAAACTGAAGAGAACACCCACAGAGTGGGAGAAAATATTTGCCAACTATACATCTGACAAAGGACTGATAACCAGAATATACAGGGAACTTAAAAAACTAAATTCTCCCAAAACTAATGGACCAATAAAGAAATGGGCAAGTGAACTAAACAGAACTTTCCCAAAAGAAGAAATTCAAATGGCCAAAAAACACATGGAAAAATGCTCACCATCTCTAGCAATAAAGGAAATGCAAATTAAAACCACGCTAAGATTCCACCTCACCCCTGTTAGAATAGCCATCATCAGCAACACCACCAACAACAGGTGTTGGTGAGGATGTGGGGAAAAAGGAACCCTCTTACACTGTTGGTGGGGATGTAGACTAGTACAACCACTCTGGAAAAAAATTTGGAGGCTACTTAAAAAGCTAGACATTGATCTACCATTTGATCCAGCAATACCATTCTTGGGGATATACCCAAAAGACTGTGATACAGGTTACTCCAGAGGCACCTGCACACCCATGTTTATTGCGGCACTATTCACAACAGCTAAGTTATGGAAACAGCCAAGATGTCCCACCACTGACGAATGGATTAAGAAAATGTGGTATCTATACACAATGGAATTTTATGCAGCCATGAAGAAGAACGAAATGTTATCATTCGCTGGTAAATGGATGGAATTGGGGAACTTCATTCTGAGTGAGATTAGCCTGGCCAAAAAGACCAAAAATCGTATGTTCTCCCTTATATGTGGACATTAGATCAAGGGCAAACACAACAATGGGATTAGACTATGAGCACATGATAAAAGCGAGAGCACACAAGGGAGGGGTGAGGATACGTAAGATACCTAAAAAATTAGCTAGCATTTGTTGCCCTTAAAGCAGAGAAACTAAAGCAGATACCTTAAATGCAACTGAGGCCAATAGGAAAAGGGGAACAGGTACTAGAGAAAAGGTTAGATCAAAAAGAATTAACCTAGAATGTAACACCCACCCACAGGAAATCAATGTGAGTCAATACCCTGTATAGCTATCCTTATCTCAACCAGCAAAAACCCTTGTCCCTTCCTGTTATTGCTTATACTCTCTCTACAACAATATTAGAAATAAGGGCAAAATAGTTTCTGCTGGGTATTGAGGGGGTGGGGAGGAGAGGGAGGAGGTGGAGTGGGTGGTAAGGGAGGGAGTGGGGGCAGGGGGGAGAAATGAACCAAGCCTTGTATGCACATATGAATAAAAAAAAAAGCAGAACATTATCTCTATCAGGAAAGAAAAGAGTAAGTCAGGGAGATACAGAGGTAAATAGAATCCAAAATAGGGAATGTCTCCTTTTCTGGGGTGGAGGAAGTCATATAGAGATACTTGAGAGTGGCTTCTAGGAGTTAAGTATAACCCTTGGCTGCTAGCAAGCAGCAAAACAGAGACCTCTTTCCTACAACAATAAGAAATTAAATAAGAGGTCCCATGTAGTTGTGCACACCTGTAATCCCAGCACTCAGGAGGCCGATACAGGAGGATAGTGAGTTCAAGGCCAGCATGGGATACATAGCAAGTTCCAGGCCAGCTTGAACTATATAGCAAGACTCTATCTCAAAAAACAACAATAACAACAACAGGAATAAAAGTCTGCCAACAAGTTAAATAAACTTGGAAATGGATTCTTCCAGAAAGCCTATCAATAAGAGTTCAGTCTGGATAGCATCTTGATTCTGGCCTATGTGATGCTAAGCAGAGAACCCATTAAACCTACTCAGGCTTCTGATATACAGAACTATTAACTAATAAATGAGCTTTGTTTTAAACTGCTATTTTTGTGGTAATTTGTTACTCAACTAACACAGTGATTGAGCAGAAACCCTTGGCACCTATAACATCAGAGATTCTATTGGAATCAGGCCTCTGTTGTCTATAATAGTGATCTCAAAAATGCATCTTTATATTTGTTTTTGTCCTTCAGTGTCTCTCTCTTTCTGTTCCATCAATCATGATTCCTTGGATTAGCTCCTAAATAAACCATCTGCTCCTAAATACTTATCTCAGGTTTTGCTCTCAAGATAAGCAAAATAAGCCAATTGTACTATAAACTAATATATAAGATATTATGAGAAAGCAAGTAAGATGGTGGTAGTTGAAAAGTTTGGTTTTAGATATAATGAATTTAAAGGTCTTCAAGCTGGGCACCGGTGGCTCATACCTGTAATGCTAGCTGCTAAAAAGACAGAGATCAGGAGGATCGAGGTTCAAAGCCAACCTGGGCAAATAGTTTTTGAGACCCTATCTATCTCAAAAGAAGCCCTTCACAAAAAAGGGCTGGTGTAGTGGCTCAAGGTGTAGGCCCTGACTTCAAGCCCCAGTACTGCAAAAAAAAAAAAAATCCTCAAAAATAGTAACACATTGACTCAACAAATATTTACTGATTATCTATTATCTGATATAGGAGGGGGAAAGCAGTGAAGAAGGTAAACTAATCCCAACTCTTCTGATGCTAACAGCTTGATAGTTTTCTGAATGAAAGACAAGTGGAGAGTGTTTAAGAGTATATACTAGATGGACCTAGCCTAGTATGAGTATTCTTAGAGAGATCCCTTAGAAAAAGCAACTTTTCAGATGTTATTTGAAGACTGAGAAAGCATTATCAGGAGTGTCTTGGGAGCAGAGTGAAGAAGAGAGAGAAAGAGAGGTCCTGACAGGGTGAAACATGCAGAAAGGTCCCTAAAGTGAGAGTTTAATACATTCGAATATGACTGGAATGTAGAAGGAAGGAAAATAATACAAAGTGAAATCGAAGAGATAGTTAGGACATGACTCTGCCAGACTTTGTAGGCTATCATGGGGTTTTCTGTTTTTATTCTAAGGACAACTGGAAATCACTGAAGTGTTTTCAGTGAAGAGTGCCATCAGATTTGTATGTTAAAAACAATTCTAGCAGATTTGTGGAAAATAGATTGGGAGTAGGGTAGGTCACTTGAAAGGTAGAACACTAGCTAGGAGAGTGGCATGTATTAGTGTGGTATCAGTGGCAATGCAGAAAAAGTGGAGCATATGTGGAAGATGCTTAGGAATATAATCAATAGGACATGGTTGTTGACTATGTGTGGAGATGGGTTTGAAGGAAGAGGAGTTAAAGATGAGTGCTAAGTGTCTGAGCATATGGTGTTGTATTTCTGGAAAGGAAGAATACTGAAATCATAGTGATGTGGATGTAAATCACTTCTATCCTCTACTCCCTTCCCACTGCTCCCACATCCAATAAAAATTTGCTGTTTCTGGGCCTCATTCTCCTAGGTCCTTAGGCTCAGCAGAGTATCTGACTAGAACTAATGTGATAAGCTAAGTCATATTAATTAGTGCTAATGGTTTAATATGCCATCCCTTATATTGCAAGGGTCTTTGGAAGAGGATGCTTTTATTAAAAGAGGCACTGTGGAAATCAAAAACACTTAAGAGATTTGCAGATAGGAGGGTACATGTTGCTTTTTTTTTTGCCAGTGGATGATGGGAGCTCTTAACATCTGTCTGATAGGTAGCAATAGAGCCAACACCAAAAGGACTCAAGACTCAGAAATTGCCTCTAAACTCCTTTCTAGTATTTCTCTAATTTGGCCCAAATGTCAAGAAGACTGGAATTCAATGGAAGGGACTTATGTCTGGAATTCAAGTTTATACCAGTTAATGTTATGGTGGAACTAAGTTGTATCAGCTAGTGAGAGCTATTTGTTAAAGTTTCAGAAATTTTGCAAACTAGTTGACACAGTCTTGGTAGCTTGAAATTGTCTATGGTCGGAGAATTTACACAAGGGAAGTTGGCATATGCTACAAATCAAGGTTTCTTTTCTTCAGAGGATTAGTTGTTAAATCAGCACATCACTGATCCCAGTCCTATCACAGACTAATTTATTTGATGATCTTTTCCATTCTTGTGACTTTAAATACCAGGTACTGTATATTTTGAAAACTCCCAAATTGATATCATCAATTCAGACCTCTCTCCTAGATGCAAGATTCATGTATATATATGTATATATATATATATATATATATATATATATATATATACATATATATATATGATTTCTACTTTAGAGATCAAATTTAACATGATTAAAACTTGAGATCCCTATTCTCAACCCACTACAAACTTTCCTTCTGATACTTCATCTATTTCAACAAATGGCAACTCTTTCCTGTTGCTCAAAATGTTGGTGCTATTATTCCATTTTTCTCACACCCCACATCCAATCCATCAGAATATCAAAACACATCCAGAATCTGACTGCTTATTACCATGTCCTCTACTGCTACCCTGGTCTATGCCACTACCATCTTCACTTCAATCTTTTGCAGTAGTCTTCTGACTGGTTTCCTTGCTGCTTCCTTTGCCCTCCTGTGGTCTCACCTCAACATAGCAGTCAGAGTAATTTCATTAAAGCATAAGTCAGATTATATCACCACTCTTCTCAAAATTCTCCAAAGACTCTCCAACTAATTTTGAGTAAAAGTTAAAGTTTCATAAGCTCTTGCCCACATAACTTCTGATCTTTCCCTTTCCCTCTTTACTCCACTACAGCCTCAAACATATCAATCCTGCTTTCACATCATAGCTTTTGCCAATGCTTAAAGTACTCATCCTCTATAGCTTTCTGCCTTACCTACTTTAGGTTTTTTCTTTAATGTACCTTACCTGTAAGCAAGGTAGTCCTTTAACGCCCTTATTTAATATTATTATAATGCTCCCCCTACTCTGCTCCAACACTCCCTGTCTCCATTCCCTGCTTTCTTTCTTGGCACCTATCTACATGAGACACATTGAGGATTTTGTTTATTTTGTGTATTATCTGTTTCCCAGATAGAATGTAAGTCCCGTGAGAGCCGGGAGTTTTATCTATTTTATTCACTACAGTGATGTTACTATTATTTACTATTGTGTTGTTAGTGTCTAGAATGGTGCTTGAAACATAATGGGCACTCAGTAAAAATATGAATGAATGAATACACTCTCTAATGCCACTTGCTGCATCACACTATAATTTATCTTTTTATTGCTTATTCATTTATTCATATGAGTATACATTGTTTGCGTCATTTCTCCCTCCTGTCCCCCGCCCAACTTCCCCTCTCCCCCATCCCTCTCGCTTCCAAGCAGAACCTGTTCTGTCCTCTTCTCCAATTTTGTTGAAGAGAAGACATAAGCAATAATAAGAAAGACATAGAGTTTTTGCTAGTTTGAGATAAGGGTAGCTATATAAAGAGATTTCTAGCTTTGCTTCCATCCACATGTGTATTACAACCCAAATTGGTTCATCTCTACCAGACCTCTTCACTACTTCCCAGTCACCTTCCCATAGTGTCCTCTGCCAGTTTAGGATTACTTTATTCACTCCTGTACATTGGGCACACACTTTCTGTACTTTATTCACTCTTGTACATTGGGCACACACTTTCAAGTTTTAGATTTCCTTCCCATTCCCTATTCCTCCCTTATGTATTCTCCCCATAGCGTGTGACCCATGTCCAACAATATTACTGCAATTGTTTTAGGTCTATAATCTACATATGAGGGAGAACATATGATTTTTGGTCTTCTGAGGCTGGCTAACTTCACTTTAAGATGATGTTCTCCAGTTCCACCCATTTAATTGAGAATGACAAAATTTCATTATTCTTAGTGGCTGAGTAAACTTCCATTGTGTATAAATACATTTTCTTAATCCACTTGTCAGTAGTGGAGCATCTTGGCTGTTTCAATATCTTGGGTTTTGTGAATAGTGCTGCAATAAATATGGATGTGCAGGTGCCTTTGGAATAACCTGAGTCATATTCCTTTGGGCATATCCCTAGGATGGAATTGCTGGATCATATGGAAGATCTATGTTTAGTTTTTTAAGAATTCTCCATATTGTTTCCAAAGTGGTTGTACAAGCTTACATTCTCACCAGCAGTGTATGAAGGTTCCTTTTTTCCCCCGCATCCTCACGAACATATGTTGTTGGTGGTGTTTTTGATGATAGTTATTCTAATAGGAGTGTGGTTTTCATTTTCATTTCCTTTATGGCCAGGGAAGGTGAGCATTTTTTCAAGTGTTTTTTGGCCATTTGGATTTATTCCTTTGAAAAAGTTCTGTTTAGTTCAGTTGCCCACTTCTTTATTGGTTCATTGATTTGGGGGGAGTTTAGTATTTTGAGCTCCCTGTATATTCTGGTTATCAGTCCTTTGTCGGATGTGTAGCCAGAGAATATTTTCTCCTACTCTGTGGGTGGTCTCTTCAGTTTAGAGACCATTTCTTTTGCTGTGCAGAAGCTTTTTAATTTCATGTAGTCCCACTTGTCCATCCTTTCTCTTAGTTGCAGGGCTACTGGAGTTCTACAGAGGAATTCTTTACCTATACCTATTGCTTCTAGAGTATCCCCTACTCTTTCCTGTACTCACTTCAGAGTTTTGGGTCTGATATTAAGGTCCTTAATTCACTTTGTACAGGGTAATAGGCATGGATCTAGTTTAGGTTTTCTGCAGGTAGATAACCACTTTTCCCAGAAACATTTGTTGAAGAGGCTGTCTATTCTCCATAATATGTTTTTGGCTCATTTGTCAAAACAAGGTGGGCATAGCTGTGTGGATTCATATCCTGGTCTTCTATTCTGTTCCACTGGTATTCATATCTGTTTTTGTGCCAGTACTATGCTGTTTTTATTGCTATGGCTCTGTAATATAATTTGAAGTTGGGTATTGTGATACCTCCAGCATTGCTCTTTTTGGTGAGTATTGCCTTGGCTATTCGTGGTCTCCTGTGTTTTCAAGTGAAATTTAGGGTAGATTTTTCAATCTCTGTGATAAATTGAATTTTGATGACAATTGCATTGAACATGTAGATTGCTTTGGTAGTATAGCCATTTTTACTATGCTAATTCTACCAATCCATGAGCATGGGAGATCTCTCCACCTTCTGCAGTCTTCCTCATTCTCTTTCTTCAGAGGTTTGTAGTTCTCCTTGTAGAGGTCATTCACATCTTTTGTTAAGTTTACTCCTAGGTATTTGATTTTTTTGAGGCTATTGTAAATGGAATTGTTTTCCTATATTCTTTCTAAATTTGTTCATTGTAGGTGTATAGAAAGGCTAATGATTTTTGTAAGTTGATTTGGTATCCTGCTACATTGGTGAAACTGTTTACGATGTCTAGGAGTTTTTGGGTAGAGTTTTTGGGTCTTTGAAATATAGGATCATGTCATCTGCAAATAAGGATACTGTGACAGTTTCTTTACCTATTTGTATTTCTTTTATTACTTCTTATTGCCTCATTGCTCTGGCTAGGAATTCCAGGACATTGTTGTCTCATTCCTGATTTTAGGGAAAGTGGTTTCAGTTTTTCTTCATTAAGTATGAAGTTAGGTTTGTCATATAGCCTTTATAATATTGAGGTACATTCCTTCTATTCCTAATTTTCTTAGAGCTTTTGTTGTGAAGTGGTGTTGAATCTTATCAAAGGCTTTTTCTGCATCTATTGAGATCATCAAGTGGTTTTTGTCCTTGCTTCTATTAATGTGCTATATTGCATTTATTGATTTGTGTATGTTGAACCACCCCTGCATCCCTGGAATGAAGCCAACTTGGTCATGGTGAATGATCTTTCTGATGTGTTGTTGGATTCAGTTTGTCATTATTTTATTGAGGATTTTTGCATGGATGTTCATTTAAGAGATTGGCCTATAGTTCTTCTTTTTGGATGTGTGTGCTTGGTTTGGGGATGAGTGTAATACTGGCTTCACAGAATGAGTTAGGCAGTGTTCCTTCCCTTTCTATTTCATGGAAAAGTTTAAAGAGAGTTGGTGTTAGTTCTTCTTTAAAAGTCTGATAGAATTCAGCAGCAATTCCTTCAGGTTGTGGACTTTTCCTTTTTGGGAGACTGTTGCTGCTTCAATTTTATTTTGTGTTATAGATTTGTTTAGGTGGTTAATATCCTCTTGGTTCAGTTTTGAATAGTCATAAGTATCTAGAAATTTGTCAATTTCTTCAATATTTTCAAATTTATTAGAATATAGGTTCTCAAAGTAGTCTCTGATGATTCCCTGGTATTCCTTGGTGTTTGTTGTTATCTCCTCTTTTGCATTTCTGATTTTACTAATGTGGGTTTTTTTCCCTCCTCATTTTAGTCAGATTTGCTAGGGGTTTGTCAATTTTGTTTATTTTTTCAAAGAACCAGCTTTTTGTTTCGTTGATTCTTTGTATGGTTTTTTTTGGTCTGTATTTCATTAATTTCAGCCCTTATTTTTATTATTTCTCTCCTTTGACTTCATTTGGGTTTTGCTTGTTCTTGTTTTTCTAGGAGTTTGAGCTGTAGTATTAAGTCATTTATTTGAGATCTTTCTGTCCTTTTAATACATGCACTCATGGCTATAAACTTTCCTCTTAGGACTGCCTTTGCTGTGTCCCATAGGTTCTGGTAGGTCGTGTTTTCATTTTCATTACCATCCAAGAATATTTTGTGTGTGTGTGTGGTTTTGTCATCTCTGTTTTCAGCACATTCTTTTTTCTTTTATTCGTATGTGCATACAGTGTTTGTGTCACTTCTCCCCCCATTCCCCAGGAATCTTTTAATTTTCTCTTTTATTTCATCAATGACGCATTGATCATTGAGCAATGTGTTGTTCAGCTTCCAATTGTTTGCATATTTTTTACTACTGTCTTTGTTGTTGATTTCTAGTTTTAATGCATTGTGATCAGATAGAATGCATGGGATTATTTCTGTTTTCTTATATTTGCTGAGGCTTGCTTTGTACCCTAAGATATGATCAATTTTGGAGAAAGTCCCATAGGGTGTGAGAAGACTATATATTGTGCAGATGTTGGATGAAATATTCTATAGACTTCAGCTAAGTCCATTTGATCTATGGTACAATTTAGTTCTAGAATTTCTTAATTGATTTTTTTGTTTGGATAACCTATCTATTGGTGATAGAGTGGTATTAAAGTCTCCCACTACTACTGTGTTGGAGTCTACATGTGCTTTTAAATTCTTTAGAGTATGTTTGATAAAATTGAGTCCACTGACATTGGGTGCTTGTAGGTTGATAATTATTCTTTTCTTTTGGTGTATTTCCCCTTTTATTAGTATGACGTGCCCTTCTTTATCTTGTTTGATCAATGTAAGTTTGAAATCTACTTTGTATGAGATAAATATTGCTACTCCTGCTTGTTTTGGGGGGCCATTGGCTTGGTAAATCTTCTTTCAGCCTTTCACCCTAAGCCAGTGTTTGTTTCTGTCAATGAGATGGGTCTTCTGTAAACAACAGATTGTTGGATCTTCCTTTTTAATCCAGTTTGCCAAACGGTGTCTTTTGATGGGGAAGTTGAGTCCATTGACATTTAGTGTTAATATTGATAAGTATGTGGTGAATCCTTCTATTTAGTTGTTTTTATTGTTTAAGGGTTTGATTGTGTGCAGCTGAATCAATGCTACTCTCTGATTCCTTGTTTTTTCTTCTCCTGTGGTTTGATATTCATGGTTTGTTTGCTTTCATCTTCTGTGTGCAGGATTCCTTGGAGAATCTTTTGTAGTGGTGGCTTGGTGGTCGTATATTGGTTTAGTTTCTGCTTATTGTGGAAGCTTTTTATTGCTCAATCTATTTTAAATGATAGTTTTGCGGGGTAGAGTATCCTAGGGTTGAAGTTATTTTCATTCAGTGCCTGGAATTCCTCTCTCCATGCCCTTCTTGCCTTTAAGGTTTCCATTGAGAAATCTGCTGTGATTTTGGTGGGTTTACCTTTGTGTGTTATTTTTTTCTCTCTTACAACCTTCAATATTCTTTCTCTATTTTCTGTGCTTGTTGTTTTAATGATAATATGCTGTGGGGAGGTTTTCTTTTGGTCAAGTCTGTTTGGTGTGCTGGAGGCTTCCTGCACCTGAATGGGCAAAACTTTCTCAAGATTTGGGAATTTTTCTGTTATTATTTTATTGAATATATTATGAATCCCTTTTGCTTGGACCTCTTCTCCTTCATCAATACCTGTGAGTCTCAGGCTTGGTCTTTTGATAGAGTTGGTGAGTTCTTGCATATTCTTTTCACAACTCTTAAGTTGTTTGGCTAACATTTCTTCAGTTTTTTCTTAATTTCTATTTTATCTTTGAGTTCTGAGATTCTGTCTTCCACTGGTAGAGGGCATGCTGTTTTCTCGCTCCCTCCCTTGTTGGAGTGAGCTTTCTCTTGCTCCTGGTCATTACCAAACCTAACTAGGGCTAACTGGGGATGACTGGAGATTCAGAAAAGACACAGAATAGACAGACAGGCAGAAAGTGGGATCAGGTGTGTTGGGAACTCAGGTGGAGATGCACAACCCTCATTGCCCCTTTTCTCTATCTTTATTCTTTAAGGCTTTACTCCTTGCAAGTTCTTTAAAACCTTGCTTCTAAAGTCTTCTTTAAAACCTCTTTCCTTAGACTTGCTCTGTCCATGTTTTCTCTTAGCTGTTCCTTAGCTTAATTGGTCTTAAAGTCTTTTGCCCCCAGGCTTGCACTGCCTCAACTCTCTTTAGCTCTCTTAAAGCCTCAGTGCACAGACTTGCAAACAGCCATGCCTACAAACTGCATATGCATAACTCTTAAAGTCTGGGTTCTTAGACTTGCACTGTAAAGTTCTTTCTTTGGCTTTTATTTAGCTTAGCTTTTCTAAGCCCTATGTGTGAAGTTCTTTCTTTATCTTAGCTTTCCTAAGGCCTATGTTAAAGTTCTCGGTGCAGACTTTTTATCAACCCCTCTTCAGCCATTCTTTTCCCTTCAGCAATTTCCTTTTAGCAATTTTTTTCCCTTCAGCAATTCTTTTGCCTTCCAAAACCTTCCCATACTAAAAAGCCCAAAGCCAAAGCCCAAAGTGAAATCCCAAGCAAAGACAAAGACAAAGGCAAAAGCCCAAAAAAAAGCCAAAGGCAAAATGCCTGCCTTCCTCCTTCAGGAGTCTTTTATAAACAGCACTAAACAGGATGGAGCAGTGGATCTCAGGGAGGGACATGACATTTTAAAAGGAGAAACCTGCGTTTCTGCTTCTCTGAACATAAACAACTTAGGAGATGCAACTGTTCTGCTTTTCCCTGTTTGTGGCCAGGGCTGTGGCTATCTCAGCCTACAGATGTAAGCAATTAAGCTGCATCTTGCCTTGTCCAGTTCTCATAGGCATTTCATTATCCACTCTCCACATGCTTGTTCTAGTCTGCTGGAGTGGCCTTCCACTATGTTTTGTGTTTCTGTTTGATTCTTTTTTCTGAGGTTTTCCATATCTTGGGTCATTTCCTCTTTAATATTTTTAATTTTCATCTTTAATTCATTTATATTTATAGTTTTCTCTCTTTAACTTTGGTGTTTATTTATGGTGGCTCTGAGTTTATTTTTTTCTTTGTCTTCTAATGTTCTTTATTTTTGGTGTTTTGAAATTTCTTGAGTGCATTTGTACATTTTGGTTAACTGAGTCTAGTATCTTCTCCATGAAATTCTCAGTGATTTCTTGCAAGATTTCTTGCTTGAGGGTGTTTTTGTGAAAATTGCTGGGTTCCTTAGTGTTGTTTATCATTGTTATGTTGGAGTCAGCAACTGGGTATCTGCTTTCTTCATTTCCCTCTGAGTCCTGTATTAAATTTTTTTTGCAGGAAAGAAGAGTTTTATTTTAGAAAAAGGTAAAGGGATTACCTGCTCTACCAAGAGGGAGAGGTTCCACACCAACAGGGGAAAAGATGAAGCTGTATTAAATTATTTTTTTGAAGAGAGTGATTTCCATCCATTCTTCTTCCCATCCCTCCATTTGGTACTGTGCAACTATGTTCTTGATGGGCTAGTTGATAGTTTAGTCACCTGCTCTCTTTCCCTTGATTTAATTTTTATGTTGTGGCTGTCTTGGTTGTTAGCTAGGTTGGTGAGCTATTTCTGTCTCTAGTCTAGAGGTATAATTTAGTAATAAGTAATTTACATGTTCAATATCCAGTCAGTTGTTTATATATTATGTAGCAGACCTCTTGGTGGTAATATCTATAAGCAGTGGGAAATGGGGGATTAACGTTTGTTAGGCTAGCTATAGAAATTTGGGGAATTGGTTAAGGTAGCACTAAAAGGGGAAGTGGGAAGTGGGTGGGTGGGAGAAGTGGTGGGGGGGCTTCTGGGTTTGTCACCCTTGTGTGTTTGGGTGTATTTCTGTTGTTGTAGTGTAGGGTGCTTGTGTCAGAGATTGCAGGTTTTGGGGGTTGTGTAAGGTTGGTATAGTAGGTTGGACAGCAGGTGATAAGTGTGTAGGAGGGGGGTAGTCTCGTGACAGGTTGGGGGAGAATGGGAGGAAAGGTGTGGGCAGTGGGAGAGAGTGGATGAGAAGGGGCAGAAGCAGTAGTTGGGAAAGAGAAGAATGGATTTTAGCACAGGAGAATGTGGGTGAGTGAAAGGGGTGAGAGTAGGGATGAGAAGATAGCGATGGTAAGGTTGATAGTACAGAAAGAAAAAAAGAAAATAGGAATAAAAATTAAAAACCCACAATAATATAACAAACAAACAAACACACCAGGTTGAGAAATAATAGAATTTCATTCTTAGTTTAAGTTCTGGAATTACTCCTCCAGCATCCAGTCCTGGTATTAGCATACAAGCAGAAGCAGTGACGTTGTCTCACCAGGTGATTTGCTTCTGAGTAGTGTTTTGTTCTTCTATCAGTTTAATTGAAATTGTGAGGTGTGGTAGGTTTGCCAGATCATGCAGGGTGGTCAGAGTTATTGGTTTCCCCAGCTGATAGTGGTGTTATCCTTCAGCTACAGCTGTTTGGTCAGCTCCTCCCCCAGTGAAGTAGGGCAGTTCAATTTTGAATGCTGCCCTCTGGTTCAGATCAGCTCTGCAATCCACTACCTGCCCTGCTTTGGAGGTGGCTTATCACTGTGTTTGTTTATGGAGAGTTCTGCACTGGGAGTTAAATTCTTTGCCCCACCCCCCTTTCTGTGGGGCAGGTTCAGTGTGCCACCTGTCCCCTCCGCTGTCTATGATAGATTACAATTCACTGTTTGTTTATCAGTTTTGTGGGGCAGTTTGGTTTTGGATGTTGCTCTCTGGCTCAGGAGATCAGCTCTGTGGTCCACTCCCCACCCTGCTTTGGGGAGTGGCTTATCACCCACACACTTTCAGCCTTCACTGCCTTTCTTGTGTTTATTTACTGATGGTTTGGGGCTGGGTTTAGCTCCTTGCCCGGCCCCCTTTCTCTGGTGCAGGTTCAGAGTTCCACACACCCCCTCTGCTCTCCATGTTTGATTACAGTTCACTGTTTGTTTTCCAGTTTTGTTGGCGGGATCAGTCTGCCTAGGGGCTGCACTGGTTTATGTTCCCAGGGGTGGTAAATGGATTCCCACATTGTGTGTGGTGCTCACCTGTTTGTTCTGTAAATTGATGCACAGGCAGGTTTGGTGCCGGCAGCAAAAAATGGCACCAAATTTTCTTAGTGCAGCATGACATGAGGAGGCTTCCACAGGCTAGGGGTTCAGGATGTCCAAAGTTTGACTCTGATGGATGCTTTATTTCAGCTTGATGGAGAAAGGAGAAGAGAAGGAAAGAATGAAAAAAAGTCACCATGGGGGAGGAGGATTTCCCCAGGGCTGGACCCACCTTGCTGGCTGTGTTGCAGGTTGCAGCTGTTAGGTGCAAATAAAGGCTGATTTGAGGGTCAGTCTTTGAATTTTTTCCTGCACCTAATATGATGGCAGTTATTATTTTGGCTAGAAGCAGTCAGAATTACCCAAGTGGGCACTCAAAACACCATGGGATCAAAAGGTGAGTGGAGAAAGGGTATGGATCTTCCCAGCAAGATCCAATCTTCCTTACTCTGGTCCAGAAACGTCCCATAATGGCCTTCCCTGATGCATTCTGGAAATACAGCAGCCTCATGGGTTTCTCTCCACATTCAGTTCAAGTTTATTTATACAAGGCACATTCAATCTCCAGGGAAAGATTTCACCATAGAAACAGGCTAGAGCCAGTCTTGTCCCAAAGTGAATTGTTTCTCTGTGTCTGGAAAGGGGAGGATTTCTATTAAGCAACCACCATCTAGGCTTCCTTTTCCTTCTCATCTTGTCATCCCTGGGCCGTAGTCACCTGAAGGCCCAATTACATTTCTTATTCTATAGGGAATATGGGTGCTTTCACTTGTCCTCTAATGATTTTCTTGGGTACTTCTAATTAACTGTCAAGGCCATTTCTCCTCAACGGCCCTATTCTCTTTACTTGGGAGATACAGGCTGCAAGCAATAATGTCTAAGACTCAATTATCTTAAGGATTCATCTCTTTGCTTTCTATCTCATGTCTTTCTCTTTCCCTTCCAAGTTGTGTATTATGCCATTTTGACTCTGTCTAAGATGAAAGCTCTAGTGAGGCCACTTCCACATTAAATTTTTTCTCTGGCTCATTACCCTAAGGCTAATTTGAGCTCCTTTTTTAAAAATAGCTGCCAGTGTGAAAAAAGCCTTAGGGGGTTTAGTTAATTACAAGTTCACTGTGAGACACTAATGTGATGTGGTTGCCAAAAAAAAAGTTAATACAATTTAATCAGAAAGAGAGGGACCAGAAGGATTGTGACAAGAGCTTTATCTCTGCTTTGCTACTCTACCCTGGGAGGCAGCACATGCTGTGCCAACAACAAGTTTGAGGATACTTCAGGTTAAGAGGAAAGTGGCAATCTTTTGGAACTCCAGCTGCAACTACACTGGCTTCCTCAAAGTTCCTCACCAGACCTGGCATGCTCCATCCTCACAGCTTTTGAACAAGCTGTTTTCTCTGCCTGAAACACTTCTTTCAGTTCTCATTCCATCATTCCCTCAGGCTCTGCATAGAGTCTCCCTCTGAAGAGGCTACTACCTTGCTTTTTAAATAGTCCCTGCCATCACTCTTCATCTCCTCTTTACACTGCTTTGATTACCTTCATGGTACTTATCATCTTCTGAACTATATTATTTGTTTCTTCTAGTAGAATGTAAGCTCATCACAGGATTTTTGTGTATTTTGTTCACTTTGAACCTAGAACAGTGCCTGACATAGTGAGAGTTCAACACTCACTTTAATGAACAAATAAAGTCTTTCATAGCATTTATTTCATTGTACTAGAATTTATCATTTCACTTGTCTTATCTCCACTAGAGTGTTTTCTAGGAAACCTCTTTGTCCTCTTTCCTAAGGTTTTCATTAATTACTTAGCCAATTCCTGCCATGATGTATTGAGTAGACAGTTGTACTGACAAAAATATTACAGAGTTTTAAACATTGGATGAGAGTTGACCCAGACCTATGCTGCCAATATGGTAGCTACTAGATACATGTAACTATTGAGCAATTGAAATAAAACTTGACTAAATTGAGATGTGTTGCAAGTGTACAATGAACAGTGCCTTGGCATAAAAACATATGTAATATTTCATTAATCAATTACATGTTAAAATAATATATTAGATCCAAGATGGCAACTGGGACAGAGCCACAGACTGTGTGAGCTCCGTGAACCAGGGAGTTTCCTGAGATGCTGGAGACACACTTGGGTGAGGTAAAGCACCAGAGAGAGCTGAAAGTACGGCACTCTAAATCCCAAGATCGTGGAAGGCTTCTCTATGCCACAATCTACTAAAAAAACAGCCAGCCTGCCAAGTCCCTGCCCCATAAGCCTGTGAAGCCGCTGCCTTGCTCTGCCAAGCTCTCTGCCCCTCAGGCTTTGCCAGGCCCCAGCTCCACACCAGATCCATGCCCCACCGGGACCCCCTTCCCTGGGCTGTACTGGGTCCACGCCCTGCCAGGATGCCCACCCCTCAGCCCCCCCAACCCCTCAGGCCCTGCTGGGCTCCAGCTCCACATGGGATGACCAGATCCATGCCCCACCCCTTGGAACCCACCAGGCACCAGCTCCGAGTGAGACAGTCGCATCCCTGCCCTGCTGGGACCCCCATCCCTCAGGCCCTGCCAGATCCCCGCCCCACTGGGATCCCTGCCCCTTGGGCCCAGGCACCAGCCCCATATTAGACAGCCACATCTCTACCCCACCGACACTCCCGCTCCTCAGCCATGTGGGGCCCCAGCCTCAGGACGAATCCACACTCCACAAGGATCACTGCCCCTAAGGCCCAGGCACCAGCTCCACGTGAGACAAACACATCTGCCACCCCACCAGGATCCCTGCCCCTCAGGCTATACCAGGCCCACAGCTCTACAAGCTTGCCAGATAACTGCTCCACCAGGCTCCTGCTCAGGCTGCCACAGGATGACTCCAAACCTGCCTAAGACACAGACAGACAGGATTGGATGCTAAAGGAATAATATTAGAACAACTAAGATTGCAATTCTACTGTTCCAGAATAGGTGATTTTTTTCCCCTTCTCTAAGGATTTGGCTATCTGGCTTGCTGTTTGATCACCCACCATCTCTCCCATTTTTTCACATTTTTTTCTTTTTTTCCCCTTCTTTCTTTCTTTTAGCTTTCCTTCTTTTTCTCTTTTTTCCCCCTCTCTCTTGGTTTTGTTAGTATTAATATTGTAACCCAGCTAATACTAAACTACACATAGTCCAGAGACAGAAATGGTACCTAGTGGTAATATGGGAGAAGAAAAAGGGATGGAAACCATTCTCCCCACAAAAATAAAGTAGTAAAGATTTAGAAAGAAATGAAGAAAACAGATACCCAGACACAGACTCCAACAAAACAAAGATAAACTATACCAAAGAACCCAACGAAACCCACAAGAACATTCTGAAAGAAGAAATCCTACAATTAATTAATGAGAATTTCATAGAGATGTTACTAGACATGGTCAACCAAAATGTACAGGAGGCACTCAAGAAATTCCAAGACAACAAAAATAATGAATATGAGAAAACACAGAAACAAATAAATGAAATCATAGGAGTCCTAAATAAACAACAAAATGAAACAGAGATCACCATAAACAGAGAGATAAATCAATTAAGGACAAAAATTGACAATATCAAAGAGGAAGTAACCCACAATATGGAAAACCTCAGAAAAAAGAATAAAATAGAAATAGAAAACAAAATGGAAGGACATTCCAGCAGAATAGAACAAACAGAAGACAAAATCTCAGAACGTGAAGATGAAATGGCAATTAAAGGAAAAACTGAAGAACTATTAGTTAAACAACTCAAGACCTGTGAAAGAAAATGCAAGAACTCACTGACTCCATCTAAAGACCAAACTGGAGAATCATGGGCACTGAAGAAGGAGAAGAGGTGCAAGCAAAAGGAATGCATAATATATTCAACAAAATAATAACAGAAAATTCCCCAAATCTAGAGAAATCTATGCCCATTTAGGTATAGGAAGCATAAAGAACACCAAACAGACCTAACCAAAATAGTACTACCCCACCACATATTATCAATTAAACAACAAGTACAGAGACTAGAGAAAGAATGTTGAAAGCTATAAGAGAGAAAAAACAAATAACATACAAAGGTAAACCTATAAAAATCACAGCAGATTTCTCCATGGAAATCCTAAAAGCAAGAAGAGCATGGAGTGAGGTCTTCCAGGCACTGAATGAAAATAATTTCAATTTTAGGATACTCTACCCAGCAAAAGTATCATTCAAAATAGATGGAGCAATAAAAGTCTTCCATGATAAGCAGAAACTAAACCAATATATGAACACCAAGCCACCACTACAAAAGGTTCTCCAAGGAATTCTGCACACAGAAAATGAAAGCAAACAAAACCATGAAAGGGCAGGAAATACCAAACCACAGGAGAAGAAAAGGCAAGAAAGTAAAGAGTAACATTGATTCAGCTACACACAATCAAATGCTTAATTAACAGAGACAACTACATAACAGGGATAACCACATATCTATCAATACTAACACTGAATATTAATGGACTAAATTCCCCCATCAAAAGACACCAGTTGGCAAACTGGATTAAAAAGGAAGATCCAACAATCTGCTGCCTACAGGAGGCCCATCTCATCGTCAGAAATAAGCACTGGCTGAAAGTAAAAGAATGGAAGAAGAATTACCAAGATAATGGTCCCTAAAAACAGGCATTGGTAGCAATACTTATCTCAGACAAAGTAGACTTCAAACTTACATTGATCAAATGAGATAAAGAAGGACATACCATACTAATAAAAGGGGAAATACACCAAAAGGAAATAACAATTATCAACCTATATGCACCCGTCAATGCACCCAATTTCATCAAACATAATCTGAAGTACCTAAAAACATATATAAACTCCAACACAGACCTTAATACCCCCCATCACCAATAGATAGGTTATCCAAACAAAAAAATCAATAAAGAAATCTTAGAACTAAACCACACCATAGATCAAATGGACCTAGCTGATATCTACAGAATATTTCATCCAACTTCTGCATGATATACATTCTTCTCAGCAGCCCATGGAACCTTCTCCAAAATTGACCATATTTTAGGGCACAAAGCAAGCCTCAGCAAATATAACAAAATAGAAATAATCCCATGCATTCTATCTGACCACAATGCATTAAAACTAGAAATCAACAACAAAAACAGCAGTAAAAAACATGCAAACAATTGGAAGCTGAACAAAACATTGCTCAATGATCTATGGGTCATTGATGAAATAAAAGAGGAAATTAAAAGTTTCCTGGAAGTTAATAAAAATTAAAACACCACAAAAAAAAAGAAAAAGAAAATGAAAACATGACCTACCAGAACCTATGGGACACAGCAAAGGCAGTCCTAAGAGGAAATTTTATAACCATGAGTGCATGTATTAAAAGGACAGAAAGAGCTCAAAAAAATGACTTAATACTACAGCTCAAACTCCTAGAAGAACAAGAACAAGCAAAACCCAAATGAAGTCAAAGGAGAGAAATAATAAAAATAAGGGCTGAAATTAATGAAATACAGACCAAATAAACCATACAAAGAATCAACAAAACAAAAAGCTGGTTCTTTGAAAAAATAAACAAAATTGACAAACCCCTAGCAAATCTGACTAAAATGAGGAGGGAAAAAAACCCACATTAGTAAAATCAGAAATGCAAAAGAGGAGATAACAACAAACACCAAGGAATACCAGGGAATCATCAGAGACTACTTTGAGAACCTATATTCTAATAAATTTGAAAATATTGAAGAAATTGACAAATTTCTAGATACTTATGACCATTCAAAACTGAACCAAGAGGATATTAACCACCTAAACAAATCTATAACACAAAATAAAATTGAAGCAGCAACAAAGAGTCTCCCAAAAAGGAAAGGTCCACAACCTGAAGGAATTGCTGCTGAATTCTATCAGACCTTTAAAGAAGAACTAACACCAAATCTCTTTAAACTTTTCCATGAAATAGAAAGGGAAGGAACACTGCCTAACTCATTCTGTGAAGCCAGTATTACACTCATCCTCAAACCAGACACACACTTCCAAAAAGGAGAACTATAGGCCAATCTCTTAAATGAACATCCATGCAAAAATCCTCAATAAAATAATGACAAACTGAATCCAGCAACACATCAGAAAGATCATTCACCATGACCAAGTTGGCTTCATCCCAGAGATGCAGGGGTGGTTCAACATATGCAAATCTATAAATGTAATACAGCACATTAATAGAAGCAAAGACAAATACCATTTGATCATCTAAATAGATGCAGAAAAACGTTCGACAAGATCCATCACCACTTCATGATAAAAGCTCTAAGGAAACTAGGAACAGAAGGAACGTACCTCAACTTTGTAAAGGCTACATATGACAAACCTACAGCCAACATCATACTTAATGGTGAAAAACTGAAATGATACCCCTAAAATCAGGAACAAGACAAGGGTGCCCAGTATTCCCACTCCTATTCAACATAGTACTGTAATTTCTAGCCAGAGCAATTAGGCAAAAAGAAGAAATAAAAGGAATACAAATAGGTAAGGAAACTGTCAAAATATCCTTATTTGCAGACAATATGATCCTATAGCTTAAAGACCCAAAAAACTCCACCCAAAAACTCTTAGACAACATAAACAGCTGTAACAAGGTGGCAGGATACAAAATCAACTTTCAAAAATCATTAGCTTTTCTATACACCAAAAATGAACAAATTGAGAAAGAAAATAGGAAAACAACTCCATTTATAATAGCCTCAAAAAAATATCAAATACCTAGGAGTAAATTTAACAAAGGATGAGAATGACCTCTACAAGGAGAACTAAAAACCCCTGAAAAAAGAGATTGAAGAAGACTGCAGAAGGTGGAAAGATCTCCCATGCTCATGGATTGGTAGAATCAACATAGTAAAAATGGCTATACTACTGAAAGCAGTCTACATGTTTCATGCAATTCCCATCAAAATCCCAATGACTTTCATCAAGAGATTGAAAAGTCTACCCTAAAGTTCATTTGGAAACATAAAAGACCACAAATATCGAAGGCAATACTCAGCAAAAAGAGCAATGCTGGAGATAGCACAATACTTGACTTCAAACTATATTGCAAAGCAATAGCAATAAAAACAGCATGGTACTGGCACAAAAACAGAAATGAAGACCGGTGGAACAGAATAGAGGACCTGAATATGAATCCACACAACTATACCCACCTCATTTTTGACAAAGGTGCCAAAAATTTACGATGGAGAAAAGACAGCCTCTTCAACAAATGCTGCTGGGAAAAGTGGTTACCCACCTGCAAGAAACTGAAACTAGATCCATGTCTATCACCTTGTACTAGTATCAACTCAAAATGGATCAAGGTCCTAAATATCAGTCCTGAAACTCTGCAGTTACTACAGGAAGGAGCAGGAAACACTCTGGAACTAATAAGTATAGGCAAAGACTTCCTCAATAGAACCCCAGCAGCCCAGCAACTAAGAGAAAGAATGGACAAATGAGACTTCATAAAATTAAAATGCTTCTGCACAACAAAGGAAATGGTCTCCAAACTGAAGAGACCACCCCCAGAGTGGGAGAAAATATTTGCCAGCTATACATCAGACAAGGGACTGATAACCAGAATGTACAGGGAACTTAAGAATCTAAACTCTCCTAAAATCAATGAACCAGTTAAGAAATGGGCAACTGAACTTAACAGAACTTTCTCAAAAGAAGAAATTCAAATGGCAAAAAAACACATGAAAAAATGCTTACTATCTCTAGCCATAAAGGAAATGCAAATCAAAACCACACTAAGATTCCACCTCACCCCTGTTACAATAGCCATCATCAAAAACACCACCCGAAATGGTTAACAACTTAGATAGAGGAAAGCCATTAATCATGTGTATTGGGGAGCTATTAATCAGGTGCTATTTTTAATTTCCTTGCTGAGGGATGTTTAGGAAGGAGTCTGGTTCTCATAAAGTTAAAAGAACAGAAGGAGCCAAACTAGGATATGGTCAAATGATTGTGTGGTTTGTGTTGATTGTGTTTCATTCCTACTCATAGATAATAACATTGTCTCATTTCTGTACCTTAGCAAATAGTCATTGTCTTGCTTCTGTACCCAGGCTTGCTTGCTTCTCAAAGATTGCCAGGGATTTTTGCCTTATAAACCCTGCTAAAAGTTGGAACAGGACTGCTCTCTGAGACTCAACAACCTGTTGGCCAGAGCAGTCACCAGCTGGCTAATAAAGACTCTCCTTTAAAATCTTTCTTGGGTGGTCATGCCTCAGTTGACTTGTAACATTTGGAGGTCCCAGCGAGATCTGTTTAACGACCCCCAAAGACACTGGTAGAGACTTCATCTCTTGGAACTCCACGGAGCCCGATGGGGTGGAGGCCCTAGGGTGCGGCTGCTGAGAGACATTCCTCAGCCCCAGGACATACCTCCTTATCCTCATGGAGTAGAGTCAAGAGACATCAATCCTCACAGCGGAGAGTCATCTGGTCAGGAAAACATCTGGAGGTAAGGGGGATTAAGGGGAAGGCTGGATGCAGCATTACTTCCTGAATCCCGGGTGGTGGCGAGACGTTGCCCTGACCCCTGGTCTGTCTGGTCTAGTTCTGTGTGGCCACAAGTCATGGTCTTTGTTCTGTGTGTCTGTTTTGTCATTTCATGTTTAACATTTTTAGACCACCCCAGACGACCGGAGGACAATTGGAACTGCAACATGGGACAATCTTCATCTACCTCCATTCCTTTGCAATGTATGCTGACTAACTTTTCTTCTTTCCAGCAGAAGGCTTTATACCTGAGGGCCTCTTGTGATGCCTTTACACTGAGAAAACTCTGTAAATTAGATTGGCCTTCATTCAATGTGGGATGGCCTGCTGAGGGGACATTTGATTTGCCTACAGCCTATGGGTGGAACAGCCCGGCCACCCCAGCCAGGTTCCTTACATTCTGACCTGATTGAAGTCTTATCTGAAAAGCCTTCCTGGCTACAAAAGTGCATAAAAAGAGGCATAGGCTACTCAAATGTTCTCCTGTCCACTAAGCCCCCCAAACCATCATCATCTGCACGTCTGGAAGGTAAAAAGGCTTGTCCTCTATAAATGACTTTTAAATATAAAATTTTCAGCTACCTCTAAGCACTACATATTATACCTGTACTGGTCCACTGGTTTAAAGGCAAAAAGAAAAAATGAGGAAAAATGATTCAAGGCCAAAATGGTCACATTTAAAAGATACCTCAGATTATAATCTTTGCTGTGTGTGCATTTTATTTACCAGCGCTGTGTGCATAACAGACAAGTTCATCTAAAAATATCTAGTCCTAGATATTTAAATTATTTGATGTATTTAAAAGTAATAATATATGTAAACAGCTATTAAAAAAACTTGGAAAATATTGTGTTTAAAAGTAGAGTTGTAAAATCACCTCTAAACAGTGTACTGTCTAGACTTGTTTATTTGGTTAAAGAGGGTAAATAAAAAGAAACTACAAAAAATATTTTGTTAGTATGTGTTAAAAAATTTCAGAATACACATTACCTTATATGTTGTGTGTTTCATTTAACTCTGCTGTACTGTATATATTGTGTAATACTGGACAAATGAGTCCTAATTTTATAATATTTAGTCTCTAGATATTAAAGAGGCTGTCAATGTATGATTTATGTGTCCTTTTCAACCACTGATCTCTATAACTGGAAACAACAAAATCCGTCTTTTTCTAACAAGCCCCAGGGGCTTATCTCTCTTCTTGAGACTGTGTTTTTCACTCACCAGCCTACTTGGGATGATTGCCAACAGCTCTTACAGACTCTCTTCACAGCTGAAGAGCGAGACCACATTCAGCAGGAAGAAAAATGTCCTGGGCCCGGATGGGACCCCTACAGGGAATCAGGACATTCTAGGGACTGTTTTTCCCTTGGTCCGTCCTAACTGGGATCCAAATTCTTATGCAGGTAAGGAGGCTTTCACCAACTATCGCTGGATCCTTCTTAAAGGAGTCTGAGCTGCAGCCCAGAAACCCACAAATTTGTCTAAGGTGAGTGAGGTTATACAAAGCCCAGATGAGTCCCCTGCAGCATTCCTGGAGTGCCTCCTGGAGGCATATAGGACATACACTCCTATAAACCTAGAGGCAGCAGAAAATAGAAGGGCAATAAATATTACTTTTACTTCCCAGTCGGCCCTGGACATTAAAAAGAAATTACAAAAGCAGGAGGGATTTGAAGGAAAATTATTATCAGAATTAGTAAAAATAACACAACATGTCTATAATAATAGAGACATGCCAGAAGATAAACAGGCCAAAAGCCTTTCAAAGGTGATGGTGGCAGCTCTGCAAACTCCTGCCTCCAGGCCCTCAAGAAGTTCTGGGCCTCCTGCCAACAGGCAACTTGCAAGAAACTCAGAGCCCCACTGGAAAAAGACCAATATGCTTATTATAAGAAAAAGGGACACTGAAAAAATGAATGCCCTAAGAAAAAAGGGGGAACCAAAAGGTCCTCCAACTGCAGTGATGGGGACAGGGCTCCTTGCCACCACCCCCTCCGGAGCCTATGGTTACCCTTCAACTGGGGGGCAAGTCCGTCAAATTCTTATGTGATACTGGAGCAGTCTATTCAGTTATTACAAAACCAGAGGGCCCCTTATCTAAAGCAAAATTGTCTATTCAAGGGGCCACAGGAACTCAACAAAACTACCACTGGTCAGAAAGCCGAATTATTAACCTAGAAGGAGGGCCTATAACTTATTCTTTTCTGGTGATTCCTGACTGTCCCTACCCCTTGCTGGGCCGCAACCTCTTACACAAGTTACAAGCCACTATCTCCTTCCAAGAGGAGGGAACTTATTTGGACACCAAAGGCCAACCTCCTATCAAATTGTTATTGACTCATCCCTTAAGTGAAGATTATCTTCTGTCTATAACAGAACAAAACCCTCTAGAGACCCCCTACTTGTCTGAACTCAGAGAAAGGATTCCCCATGTATGGGCAGAATCTAACCCACTGGGGCTAGCTAATCATCATGCCCCAGTAGTGGTCCAACTCACGTCACAGGCAATGCCTATTCCAGTTAAACAGCACCCTATTAATGTAGAGGCATTGCCATCCACCTCAAAAGAGAAGTGGGAATCTTGGTTCCATGTCACTCACCATGGAACACACCTCATCCTGTGGTTTCCGATCCCTGTACTCTCCTCAGCCTCTTACCTCCTAGCCACCAAGTGTACATTGTCTTGGACTTAAAGGATGCCTTCTTCAGTCTCCTGCTCGCAGAGGTGAATCAACCCATTTTTACCCTTGAATGGACTGATCCAGAGGAGGGATTTTCTGGCCAATTAACCTGGACAAGACTGCCACATGGGTTCAAGAACTCCCCTACCCTGTTTGATGAAGCCCTCAGCCGATCTTACAGCATTCAGAGCAGAACACTCAGAGTTTTCGACCAGACCTTACTGATATTCCCTGGGATGAGCCAGATGAGGTACTGTTCACCAATGGCTCCAACTTTGTAACCAATGGAATAAGGTATGCAGGGGCAACAGTAGTCACCCTGGACTGGACCATCTAGGCCCAGGCACTTGGACATGGAACCTCAGCCCAAAAGGCTGAACTAATCGCCCTGACCCAAAGTCTAAGGTATGGACAAGATAAAGTTATTAATGTATATACAGACAGCCAGTATGCATTTGCAATGGCCCAGATATATGGAGCCCTATACAGGGAGAGAGGCTTCCTTACCTCCGAGGGTAAAAATATTAAAAATGCCCAGGAAATCCTAGCCCTCCTAGAGGCCCTCTGGCTTTGTAAAAAGATGGCCATCATTCACTGCCGGGGTCACCAAAAAGGGGACCATCCTGAGGCAAGGGGAAACCAAACAGCCAATCAAGCCACAAGGGCAATTGCCACAAAAGCAGTGGGGCCTCTCAAGATTTTGCTAAAATTAGGAGGGACCCTCCAACTAAAGACAAGCCCCTCTGGATGAAAAAAAACATTGCCAGATGGAAGGATATTTCTCCCCCAGTCTCTGGGACACACACATATAAAGGACCTTCATGACACCACTCACTTAGCTGGCTCGAGATCTCACTACAAGGTACAGTGTGTACCAACAGGTTAACCAAAAGGGACCACCCTTGACTGAGCCAGGAATGAAAATGTGAGGTTCCTTCCCTGTAGAACAATGGGAGATCGATTTCACCGAGATCAAGCCTGGCTTGTATGGATATAAATATTTGCTGGTAATGATCAAAACCTTCTCTGGATGGACTGAGGCTTTCCCTACAAAAACTGAAACAACTCAGATTACTATAAAAAACTCTTACAGGAGATGGTTCCCCGATTTGGCCTCCCCTTAATACTGGGGTCCAACAATGGCCCAGCTTTCACAGCTAAAATATCTAAATTAATAGCCAAAACATTACAGATCAAATGAAAGTTATACTGTGCTTATAGGCCTCAGAGTTCAGGACAGGTAGAAAGGATGAACCGGACTCTAAAAGAGCTGTTTACTAAGCTCTCCTTGGAAATGGGTGATGGCTGGGTGAACCTCCTTCCTGCAGCCCTATTAAGAGTTAGATATACCCCTTATAGACAGGGTTTCACTTCATTTGAGATCCTCTAAGGGCGACCACCTCGTATAATGCCCAGATTGGGGGAGGAAACCCTAACAAAAATTTCTAATCCTGATCTCCAGTCTCTCCAGACTCTTCAACAGACTCTCAAACAAATTCACTCAGCTGTCCAGCAAGCCCAAGAAACGGCAAAACCTGATGTCCCCCTTGGGACTCCTTATGAGCCAGGAGACCTAATGTGGGTAAAAAGACACCACCCTGACAACCTTGAGCTACACTGTGATCCTGTCCACTCCCATGGCCATCAAGGTAGCTGGAAAATGCCCATGGATTCATCATACTCAGCTTAAGAGAGCCTTCATGGAAAATTCTGACCAGCATTGGACAATTGCCAGACCTGAGGCTAATCAAGACCCCCTCAAGATAAGACCTAAACGTGTTCCTATTTAGTTGTCCTTTTTGTTCCTCAAATTGTTACTCCAGTATCTGTTTTTAACGGCCTTGCCCTTAAAATTACTCAGTACAATCTTTTCATTTTTTAATTCAAACTGTTTTGTTCAAAATAGGCTAACGTGTTAAATTACATTCTTAGGTAATATCCCCTTACCCCTAACATCTACATTCCCCTCATGTCTTTGTTAAATTGTATTTTAAGTGATGTCATAGACAGGATTGTTCAAATTTAGTTAACTCTCCATGATCTTCAGACTGTAATATTATGTAATTGTCTATTCTGCTCTGGTTTGTGTGAACTGGGATGTTGGGGATATTTATAGTTATCTTACCTGGGAAAGTTCTTATGTTTATCTTGCTTCTCATGTGTCTTTCTATAGACATATCTAAAGAAATGGATTAAGGGTGCTTCCAAGTGCTATTGTCACAGATAAAATTAACAGTATTAACCTTATACTAAAAGGACAAAGATAAAAACCATCACAATGTCACAATGCTTAGTTACAACTGTTAATATGTGACCTGCTGTTAGTGTACATATAAATACAAGGTGTCTTTAATTCCAACCAGATAAAATATAATATCAATACTGCTAAATCTACATTTCTTCTGTAACACTAATGGTCTTGAGAACTAAATTTGATCCTATCCAGTCAGAAGAGTCTAAGATTTGACTCTGTAAGTAAAAGCAGTGGGGAATGAAATGGTTAACAATTTAGCTGGAGGAAAGCCATTAATCAGGTGTAGAGGGGCGCTATTAATCAGGTGCTGCTTTTAATTTCCTTACTGAGGGAGGTTTAGGAGGGAGTCTGGTTCTCATAAAGTTAAAAGAACAGAAGGAACCAAACTAGGATATGGTCAAATGATTGTGTGGAGTGTGTTGATTGTGTTCATTCATACTCATAGATAATAACCATTGTCTCATTTCTGTACCTTAGCAAATAGCCATTGTCTTGCTTCTGTACCCAGGCTTGCTTGCTTCTCAAAGATTGCCAGGGATTTTTGCCTTATAAATCCTGCTAAATTTTGGAAGGGGGCTGCTCTCTGATACTGAACAACCTGTTGGTCAGAGCAGTCGCCAGCTGGCAAATAAAGACTCTCCTTTAAAATCTTTCTTGAGTTGTCAGGCTTCAGTTGACTCATAACACACCAACAACATGTGTTGGTGAGGATGTGAGGAAAAAGGGACCCTGGTACACTGCTGGTGGGAATGCAAGCTGGTGCAACCACTCTGGAAAAAAATTTGGAGGCTTCTTAAAAATCTAAACACAGACCTGCTATATGATCCAGCAATCTCACTCCTGGGCATATACCCAAAGGAATGCAACACAGGTTACTCCAGAGGCACCTGTACACCCATGTTTATTGCAGTGCTATTCACAATAGCCAAGTTATGGAAACAACCAAGATGTCCCACTACTGACGGATGGATCAAGAAAATGTGGTACTTGTACTCAGCCATGAAGAAGAATGAAATCTTATCATTTGCAGGTAAATGGATGGAACTGGAGAACATCATTCTGAGCAAGGTTAGCCAGGCTCAGAAGACCAAAAATCATATGTTCTCCCTCATATGCAGACTTTAGATCTAGGGCAAATGCAGCAACATGGTTGGACTTGGATCACATGACAAGGGGAGAGAACATATGAGAGATATAGGAATAGGTAGAAAACCCAAAACACGAAAGCGTTTGATGTCCCCACTGAGGAACTAATACAGAAACCTTAAATTGACAAAGGTTAACATGAGAAGGGGGTCAGGAACCAGTGTAAAAATAAGTTAGAGATGAATCAACTTGGGGTGTAATACATTTGTACACAAAAGCAATGCTAGGAATCTTTCTGTATAGCTATCCTTAACTCAACTAGCAAAAATGGTTTGTCTTCCTTATTATGCCTATGTCTTTTCTTCAACAAAATTAGAGATAAGGGCAGAAGAGGTTCTGCCTGGAAGTGAGGAGGAGAAGGGGAGAGAGGGTGGGGATAGGGGGTAAGGGGGAGAAATGACCCAAAATGCACATGTGCATTTATGCACATGTGAATAAATGAATAATTAAAAAAAAAAAGAATGCACCCCCTCAAAAAATACATGGAATAAAATAAAATAAAATAATATCTTAGCTGTATTGAGTTAAATAAGACATATTCCTAAAGTTAAGCTCACTTGTTTCTTTTTCTTCTTTTTCAATGTGTCTAATAGAATATTTAAAATTACATATGTAACCGGCAGTAAATGGAACAGAACTGCTATGGAGATTTTGACTCTGATTTTTACAAGCTGTTGAGGGGTATGTGTGTGTGTTTGTGTGTGTGTGTGTGTGAGAGAGAGAGAGATCGAGAAAGATAGCAGGGCCCTGGTGACTCACACCAGTAATCCTAGCTTCTCAGGAGGATTACAGTTGGAAGCTAGCCCGGGTAAATATTTCTTGAGACCCTATCTTGAAAAAACCTTCACAAAAATAGGACTGGTGGAGTGACTCAAGGTGAAGGCCCTGAGTTCAAGCCCTAGTACCAGAGAGAGAGAGAAAGAGAGATGGTATCCTGTTATTAACATAGTAGAGGGTTCACTATAATCCCTTCTCGTGGGGACTGGTCATAGGAGGGTCAGATAATCACTACAGCCTATTACTTGACCTCATCTTTATCACTTCTGCTTTTTCTCTCTCCAGATACCCCAGAGCTGCTAGTCATAAGCCAGATTGATGGTTACTTTTTTCAATTCTCTGCTTATCTCCTGCTCATCCATGCTTCCACTGACCAATAAAAAGATAAATGGTCAGAAAATTGAGCAACACCAGAAGGAAGAGGGGACAAGTATGTCTGCACCAATCACATTAGTCCCCTTATGTTTGTACCAATCATAGTCCAGTGCATTATGCAAATGAAAGATTGTGCTTGAACCAATCACAGGCCTTCTGTTGGGCTAAAACACTTCCTTCCTGCCCCCAGGGGCAGTTAGGGCAGTTGGTCTTCTGTTGTGCCAAAGAACCTCTTAAAAGGTGGTTGCAACAGCACCCAGCAAAAAAGTCTTATCACTAACAGTACTTTATCAATACTAAAAAAAAAAAGTGTGAAAAAAAAATGAGCTACAAATTGAAAAAAGAAAAAGCACCCTGAGGCATCCATACCCTGCAAAATCCCCACTCTGGAAATTCAATTTCTGCCTGATAAGTGAAACCAATTCCACTGGCAGAGCCCCATTCTGGAATCCCAGGAAGGCAACAGAAAAGTAAAAGACATTGTCCTCTAGGAGATTATAATCAAGTTGGGAAATACAACTAACATGTATGTAAAAATTTAGAAAAGAACACAGACTAGTTATATGAAATGTTGGACAGGATGTGATTAAATGTCAAGGAAATGGCTTAGACTGTCGTGCTTTAGGAGTTCAAATCAGGGATAACCTGAAGTATTGAGGCAGACAGAGAAAGCTTCCTGGAGGAGGTGGTACTTGAGTTGGTCCCGAATGATGTGTGTGACATTACAAAACTCTTGATTTTCAGAGCTTGAAGGACCCTGAAAGATATAGTGTAATTGTCATTGAACAGATAAGAAAACAGATCCAGAAAGAGCATGATTACTGGAAAAAGATGGGATTAAAGCCAAGATTTTATAGTTCCTAGTCCAATACATTCTTTACCAGGGGCTGAGAAGGGAGGGATGGTATTCCAGGTATAAAAAATGTAAAAAGAAAACAAGGCTAGATGTAGAGACTGTAGTCCCAGCTACTCAGAAGGTGGAGATTACGAAGATCATGATTCAAGACCAGCCCAAGCAAACAGCTAACTCTATCTGAAAAATAACCTAAAGCAAAAGGGCTGGAGACATGGCTCAGATGGTAAACTGTTTGCCTAGCAAGTACTAGGCCCTGAGGTCAAACTCTATAACCACCTAAAACAAAAAAGGAAACACCCTGCCCTGCAATAAAACCAAAAGCCTAGATGCCCAAATGCCTGAAGGAACTACTGGCTCTCTACAGTCTCCCCCCAGCCCTGCAATGTATACATCCCTTCTAACCTAGTCTGAGATCTCTTTTTTTTACTCAAGGACATGTTAATTTAGCACACAAAACACTGAATTCAAATTACAGGTCAAATACCAACTTGTTTTTATTTAGTTAGAAATGGGCCATGTGTTGAAGAATGGCCTCTCTAATGTAACCTGCCATCTCAAAAGCCTTGAGATTGAGAGGTCCACCTTCCGTTCCTTTCTGTCCCATGACCACAAGATACACAGACTCAACTTGAATTACTGTCACTGCCTGGCTGGCTCGACTCTGGCCTTTGGTGCGCAGATCCATGGTGTTGTTGCCCTTAGTGTACAGGTTGTCTCGAATCAACAAGCATTTGGTTCCAGCAAGGGTGATTCCCTGGAGAAAAAACTTCTCCCTCTCCTCCCGACTCAGTAAAGTCTGGATTTCTTCCTGGGTCAGCTGGAACAAGTTGCCTTGAGGATAAGAAGCCAATATCCGAGGTGGGGAATTGGTGATAATTGCTGCATCACAGCACATCTCAGTCTGCAGGAAGAGGGTGATACAGTCCTGCCAGACCTCTTTACTGATAACCCCCACGTGCTGCATGATTCAAGTGAGTTGTCTCTATAAGATGAATAAAGTCCTTTGTAGCAGGTTGGTCTTCAAAAAAAGCTTGTTGACAGTTGGCTCAAGAAGTCTGATCAACTGGGACTGAAATAAGGTAAAAATCCAGTCTTTTTATAGCACTCTCTCCAGCAGTAAGGTGGAGGAGGTCTTGGTGGCGTATGAAGTTATGCCCTAGCTGTGATTAAGTTACTTCTGAAGCAGGCATGAAGTCACAAAGGCCCTGTAGTTTTTATAATAGTCATCATCAACTACATCACTACTGACCTCTGACAGTAGCTTTCTAGGGCTGTGTCTATAGCTAGCAAGACAGTGAGGCAAAGGACATCTACTTACTTCCTTGGTTACCATGGGAAGAATACCAACCTCCAATAGGAAAGCACTAGAACATAAGCGTGCAATAATTGAGTTAGAAGCTTGATTGTAAAACAAGACAAGTGAGATTACTGTAACTAGTATCTCATATGTTTGCTAATCCTTTCTTTTTTCCTGGTTTCATTTTTTTCTTTCACTATCACAGATAATTCCCTTAATGTGCTTTGCGTCTAATGGGAAAAATAAACTTTAATGATTTCTAACTTAAAAAGTACTATGAAGGAGAAAAAGTGATAGGAGAATTTACAATGAAATGATCTAATCTTCCTGTTAGGCTTCTCTAAGAAAGTATTCCTTAGTCTGGAACCTGGAAGATAAATAACAGCTAGCAAAGAGTGCTCAAAGGAAGAAGAACAACAAAAAAGTTGAACTCCATACTTAGCTTAGAGAAAAGAGGCTTTTTTGGCAATCAAAGAGGAATTAGTTGTATTCTTGTATTTGTGTTAGTCAGTTTTTTATTGCCATGACAAATAGCTGAGAGAAACTAAAGCCTGATTTTTTTCCAGGCTCACAGTTTTAGAGGTTTCAGTCCATTATAATGGGGAAGGCAGTAGCAGAGCGGAGCAGCTCCCATCATGACAGGCAGAAAGCAGAGAGAGAATGCTAGTGTTCCATTGACTAGTTGTACTGAGCCCTGAGCTCCAGGTACAAAGTAAAAAAACAAAACAAAACAACTATCTCACCAGTTTACACCTTCTTTTGGGACAACCACAATAGCCTCCTAACTGGTTTCCTTGACTTCAAACTCCTTCTCTCTAATTTATCTTCTGGCCCACACTAACTTTGAATGTTCTCACTCATTTAATCATTCAGCAAATATCAAGCATTCACTATGCCAAGTGCTTTCCTAAGCACCTAGGTACAGTAGTGAAAAAAAGCAGAGACAAACCACTGCCCTCATGAAGCAGTTATTTTAATGGGGAGAGACAAATGATAGCTAAGTAATAATACCTTTTCACCCAAAATATTTTATGAGCCTAATACTTTCTTCTTCCAGATTTTCTTATTCATTCCCATGCTTTGCTACTTCTATGGGGGTTCATATTGTCTCATGACTCTTCTGTAACCTTTGATAACTCACTGTCTGTGTCTCAATTTCTTTTGAAATAACATCAGCCTGCCTTAATGAGGGAATGTTGCTAGGAATGACTAATGTTTATGGCGGGAAAATCTGAGATAGCTCTGAAAATTCATTTATTCAACAACTATTGGGTACCTACTGTGTGCCAGGCCTCTTCTAGATTTAGGAGATCTAGCAATGAGCAAAAATTCCCTGCCTTCGTGAAGTTGAGAAGTAGAAGGGAAAATAAATAACAGATGACAAATACATTTATAATATATCAAGTAGTATTGATAACTGACAAAAAAGGGTTAGGGAAGTTGAGAATGTTCGAGAAATGGTGATGGTTTTATTTTATATAAGGTGCTCAGGTAAGGATATCTGATACATTGACATTTGATCTGAGATCTGACAGAGAGGAAGGAGTGAATATGTAGTTATCTGGAAGAATAGCATTCTAGGCAAATGGGATAACTGAATAAACACCCTAGGCAGGAGCATGTCTGGTGTATTTAAGAAATAGCAAGGAGGTCAGTATGACTTGAGCAGAGAGAAAAGATCGATAGAAGATGTAGTCAGAGAGGTACTGGGGTTTGGCTTTTACTTTGAGAAAGGCAACCATTATAATGTTTTAAACAAGGCTGACATTGATTTAGAGTCTGGAAGATATTATATAGAGAATAAGTTCTAGGAAGACCAGGGACAAAACATGGAGACCAGTTAGGAGTCTGTGGCAATATCCAGGCAAAAAGATTAAAGGCTTGGACCAAGATACAAGATTGAAAAATGGTTAGATTCAGAGAATATTTCAGAGGAACAGCTGATAGGATTTGATGAATCAGGTATGAGATATAAGTGAAAGGGATTGCCTCCAAGGCTTTTGGCCTGAATAACTGTGCTATGGTTTAAATGTTTGTGTCCCTTCCAAAGTTCATGTTGAACCTCAATCTCAAATTCAACAATGTTAAAAGCAAGGCACGGTGGTTCATGCCTCTACTCCCAGAACGTCTAAGAAAGAAGGATTGTGAGTTTGAGGCCAGCCTGGGCTACATAGCAAGACTCTGTCTCAAAAAAAAAAAAAAGAAATTCAGAGGTGGGGCCCATAGGAGGTTATTAGGCTGACTATCATGAGGACTCTACTATCATGTATTGGCTTAATGCCTATCAAAGGGCTGAAGGGAACTAATTAGATATTTTTTCTTTTTCTATCCATTCAACCACATGAGGACACAATAGTCAAGATCCTATCTCGAAGCAGAGTGATCAGCCTTCACTGAACATGGAATCTGCTGGCACCGTGATCTTGGACTTCTAACCTCTAGAACAGTGATAAATAAACTGCTGGTCTTCATAAATTATTCAGTCTTGGGTATTTTGTTATAGCAATACAAACTAAGACAAATCAGAAGAATGGAGTTACTATTTCCTGATATGAGAAATACAGTGGAAAGTGCAGATGTGAGGAAGTGTGGCAGGAAGGCAGGGAAGGGGAAGAGAGATTAATGAGTGCTACAGTAAAACAAAGGAAAACCGGAGTTGGGGAATGTTACCCGGAGACCAGAGGAGGGGCACCTTTCTCCAGAGGTTAAAACAACCAATGAAATAACATGTGATTATGTATAAGACAACTGTACTTCCCCATTTCTGTAACCTGCTCTAAATGGTATATAAGGAAAGCCCCCTTTGTTCTTGGAGCTCAGACTTGGGATATGAGTCCACTGAGTCGCTGCTGGCTTGCTTAATAAACTTGCTTCCCGAAAGCTTTGGGGCCCTCTCAGTCTCTGTCTGAGCCTTCCTGCGACAGAAGCAGGTAAAAAAATCAAAAGTTCTATTTAGGACATGGTAAGTTTGAGTACTTCTAAGACATCTAATTAGACATGTCAGTAGTGATTTGGATAGTATGTAAATTTAGAGTTCAAAGGACAGATTGGGACTGGACATAAAACTTGGAGCGTTTTCCACAAATGGATGCTATTTAAAGCCACAGAACTGGATGAGAGTATCCAGGTAATAAGTGTACTTGTTGAAGAGAACCAAGGTCTGAGCCCTGTCAGTATCCCAACATGTAGAAATAGGTGAGGTGAGGGGAATGAGCAAAGGAGATTGGGAAAGAGAAGTAAGAGAAATAGGAGAGAGGTTGTATTCCTGAAGCCAAGTGAAGAAAATTTATAAAAGGAAAGGGAGTGATCAAATACTGCTAAGAGGACAAGAAGAGATTTGAGGATTAACTAATGGATATTTCAATGGGGAGATTACTGGCAACTTTGACAAGAGCAGTTTGATGGAATGATGGAGGCAAAGTCTGATTAAAATGGCTTCTAAGAGAGAATGGGGGGGCGGGGAGAAAAAGAAGTAGGGACATAGAATAATTAATTTAAGTAATTCTTTTGAGGAGTTTTGCTATAAAGTGAAACACAGAAATGGAGGGATGGTATGTGGAGACAGGAATGTGAGTCAAGAAAGAGCTTTTGTTAAGATTGGAAATATAGCATGTGTTTACACTAATCAAAGTGATCTGGTGAATTGGGAACATTTAATAATAAAGGAAAGGGAATGTGTTATTTCTAACTATTGCTACCATGACCAAATGCCTGAGAAAACCAACTTCAAAGTGGAAGGATTTATTTTGCTCTTGGGGTTTCAAGCCATCATGGTGGGGAGACGGTGGCAGAGGCAGAACATTTCACATCATGGCAGCAAGAAAGAAGAAAGCAAGAATGCCTGCCTGTGTTGCTGGCTTTCTCCTTTCCCCCTTTTATTTCATCCAGGCCCCCAACCTATGGCTACCCATACTCGGTGGGGGGGGAGTAGGGGAGAAGGAGAGAGAGAGAGAGAGAGAGAGAGAGAGAGAGATGCTTTACTAATCTTTTAGATGTTTCTCAATCCAATCAAGTTGGCAATCAAGATTAACCAGGGATAACTAAGCAAACTGGTGAGAGAGAATGAAACAAGTGGAAGAGTTGCCTTAGGATGGCTCAGGAACAGTTCCTTCGTTGAAGCAGATTATATGAGTTTATATTCAGGGCAGCAAGCAGATTTGGTTATGGGAGGACAAGGAAGTTCCCTTCTGATGGCATTTGTTTTATCAGTAAAATAGGAAGCAATATAATAATAGGAGAGACAGGAGAACAGAAGTATTAAATGATTGAGTTGAGGAGAGGAAGGTAACCACCGATATTCATTGTGCCTATGTCATGTTACTGGCATCTTACAATAACTTTATGGGAATGGGTTCACATGTGAGAACACTAAGACCCACAGAGATTATGTAATTTGCCCAGTGTCATGTATCACTAAGAAATAGCAGAGCCAAAATCAGAACATGGTCTGAGTCCACACATCCTTTTGACTATCCCAAACACCATGGAAATGATGTTTTGACTCAGAATAACCATGTATATGGTGGTAGGAATAGGGAAAAACTTGACAAACAGCAGCTGCCAGAAGTAAGAGAATGAAAAGGGCAGGAGAAGGATGTGAAGGGCAAGCAGTTTGTTTGGGGCCATAATGCCTTTAATGTGCATACATACATACTCTCAGGAACATACATACTCTCAGGAACTTACTCTCAGGGAGCAGTAAGTCTAAATTTGAGCTCTGGAGAAAAGTCACAGGATTTGAGATGTAAGGTTGGGAGTTCCCTACTAGGGGTTAAAAGTAAAACCTGTGGAAGAGTCAGTATTACCAAGGCAAAGGCAATAAAGAGAAAAATAATGAGAGGGCATCTGGCTGGGAAATGGCTTTACAAAAAGAACTAAGAGGAACTGAGGGAGAGAAGCAGAGAAGGAATAGTTAGGGATGCAGGCAATGAGTTTGCTCTATGACAGAGGCCAAAGGAAGAAAGAATGTTGAAAAGGAGTATCAATCAACAGTTTCAAATGTTGCAAAACACAGAACTAGTACTGAGAAGAGCTGCTGGATCCAGCAATCTGAGTTGAGAATGATGTAAAAGAGCCAACTGAAGGGAGTGGTCAGGAAGGAACAAGTTTGTTATGAAGAAGTAGAGATGATGATTAAGTAGATGGCTTTTTTTCAGATGTTTGGCATTCAAAGGACTGAAAGTGATAGAATGACAAATCAAGGGAAAACAGGGCATGTATTGAGGGAAAGACTTTTGAAGAAGGCAGAATTTGATGAATAATTTAATCAGCAAAAGTTATGGGCACTCAAAGAAAAAAGAAATCGCTTTGTAGGGGTAGAGAGATTCCAAACCATTGTTTACCATAACACTGTAATAAAATAACTAGAAACAACTCTAGAGATAATGGCCACTTTCCTCACTGTAACTTTTAGGTTATAACTTGAGGCCTAGAGAGGTGACATGATATGCCCAAGGTCACATAACAAGTTGGTGACAGTCCTGAGAGGAATAAAATCCAGGTTTTTCAACTCCCTGACTGTTCTTTTTTCCATAACAAATCTGATTCAGAGCATACCACTGAGGGCCTACATTTAATCTGCACCTTATCTTGAGAGCTGGTTCAGTGGATCCTTGATCCTCTTCCCACATGTATGATGACAAAAGTTATGAGGCTACTGCAGTAGTACAAGACTTAACTAGATTGATGGCAGTAACGGATGGAGAAGAATATACCTCTCTGTGTTTCCAAAAAAATTCTGCAAGGCCTCAGAGCTAGAAAGCGCTTCAGAAACCCAGCATGAGGCAGCCTCTGTAGGGGAGGTACCTTCTCTGTAACATTACAGTAGTGAAGTAATATCGGTGCTTAGAGCCCTTACAGCATCAAGGAATATAGAAAGTTGGCAAGGGTTGGCAATACTCTTCTCCGGGCCTTAACAACTGGGCCAAACCTGGAATCCGAACCCGGATAAACAACTACCGGAAGAAAAGGGCATTTGCCAGAAAGGAAGATGGCGAGAGTGGGCATGAGCGAAGTGTCGCGATAGTAGCCTCTGCGACGATTAGGTAACGAGAGTTTGATCCAGGACTAGGAGGGCGGGGGGAAAGAGCCATTGGGGCAGGCGGCGGCAGGAGTGGCGGTGGTAGTAGCGGCGGCAGTGGCAGTAGCCGGAGTAGCACTGAGAGATTCGGCTAGTGGGAGCTGCAGTCATGGACCATATCACTGTGCCCAAGGTAAAGAGGAGTTAGGCGAGACCGGGAGCCGCGGACTCCCTCTTGGTGTTCAGCTGGGAGTTCAGGCACAACCCCGCCTTCTCAAGATGCTCTTTGACGCCCCCTTCCCGCGTTGGGATCGTCGTTCGCTTTCTCAGTTCACACCCCCTTTCAACCAAACTGGAGCTCTCCACTTTAGGACCCAGCTGGGGGCGGCAGTGGAGCGGGGAAGGGTGATCTATGTTGCTACTCCCCACGCATCACCGTCTCAGCTCCCGGTATGAGTCTGTGAGTTCTTTCCTGCTTGGCTCTCCAACCCCAGCTCCTTCCCGCACCCCAGCACGTACTTCTCACTCATCTTTTCATCAGCGTCTTACACTCCTTGCACTCTCCAACCGCCTATCCTGAATACTCTCCTGGCATCGCCCCCTGGAGAGTTACTATCTTTATCCAATCTTTCCCCACCCTCCTGTCGGTGACTCCAACCCCTAACCTGCCTCGCCACAGCTTGCTTCTCCTTCCACCCCCCACCCCATGGTGTTTTCGGTGAGACCACATCTCTCCAGTCCTAGCCAAGCAATGAAAAAGGAAAGGGAGTGGGGGTGGCGGTGGGGGAAGGATAGAGCAGAGTAGACCTAGCCTAGTCGGCCTAGGAGAAGAAACCCCGAAGGTGGCATTACCAGGCCAGTTGCCACCTGTTTATAGCTGGCCCGCAGGTAGAGCTGCTTTTGCTTCATTTTCTCTCAGCTTTCCAGACCCTACTGTCTTCCTTCCCAAGGCCAGCCCCTTTACATTGCATCTTCCTACTGTTTTCTTCTCTTATTTGGGGTTGAGGAACAGTGAAGAGTTCACAACTAGTCTGTGGTTAAATTTTTCTATTGATTATAACAGATGTGGCCCAGGCTAACTGAAGTCCATGTAAAAGTCTAGCGTGTTTTAATGGAAAGAGCACGGATTTTGAAGTCAGGAGACTTTAGAGTGCTAGGCCCCACAAATATGAGCTGATGTCTTTGGACAAATTAACCTCTCTGAGCTTTGGTTTTTCTCACCTACCAAATAAGGATAATGAAACTTGCCCTGCTCATTTCATGGGGTGGTTGTGAGAATTAAATAAAAGGATGTGTGTGCAAGGTTTTGGTAACTAATAGTGTTTCTGCCCACTTGTTGGCTTCAGACCTTGATGTGCAAAGCAAGAACTCCGACCTTTAAACCTGTCTTTTCCTGACTGTCCCTCCTCAGGGCCTTGTAGCATCCAGCCTTATCTTTTTCTGCGTCCCCTCATTTCCAGGTCATATCATATATACCTGGTTACCCATCATGGTATGGAATGGTGGCACTATTAAAGCAAAGGCCTACTGCTATCCTGACTCCCTCTTCTCCCAACCCACCTAAGGCTGGGCTATTTTTTACTTGCCCAGGTCAAAACCAAGTAACCTGAATTCTTTTTTTGTTTTTTTGATACTAGGGTTTGAACTCAGGGCCTACACCTTGAGCCACTCCACCAGTCCTTTTTTGTGATTTTTTTTTTCTAAATAGGGGCTTGAGAACTATTTCCCTGGGCTGGCTTTGAACTGCAGTCCTCCTGATCTCTCCCTCCTGAGTAGCTAGGATTACAAGCCTGAGCCACCAGCACCCAGCTTTTTTTTTTTTTTTTTTTTTCATTTGACCTGGAAAGGGGGAGAGGCAAACTGACCTTGTCCTTGAGTGTAAAAAATATTAAAATTCACTTGTGGGGATTAAAGCTATAAACTAGTCTGACTGTATGGTAATTGGAAGGGAGAATAAACCACAGAAAAATAATAATACTAGGTTACACATATTGAATGTGGCAGGCACTGTGCAAAACCTGATGGAGATTCTACTATTATTCCCATAATTAAGATGAGGAAACTGAGACCCATTGAAGTAGAGTGACTTGCTTACTAATAAAGATGGGAATGCTAAGTTTCAGACTGGTGTGAGGATGGGAATTCATGTTCAAGAAAACTTAAACTGCCATTATGGCCAGACTCTAATTGTACTGCATTGCTGGTGTTGTGAGTGTTGAAATATGAATAAAAGCTCCAAATGAAGACTTAGTTCTTTAAAGAAAATTGACATTTCTTTTGGTGCCTGGCAGGATTGCGAGTGTCCGAAGGTAGTATACTGCTATCGATTTTTTTTTCTAAATTTCTGGGAAGGATTAGGCTTACACTAGTGGCTAGGTTAATCCCATTTTAATCAGTGACCTCCTGTTAACTCACTGTTTCCACAAAAGGGATAATTTTGAGTTTGTCAGTCATTAATTCTGCATGTCAAGTGCAAAAATGACTTATTTTTGGCTGTTGCTTGAGTCTTTCTTTTCAGGCAGACTATTTTTTTTTTAAATGTATTGAAGTGCAGTACACACATATATAATATATGACATGATATTCATAGATTATAAGTTTATGGCTCAGTGAATATTTACAAACTGGATATACTGAGGTAGCTAGCACCAAGATCAAGAAACACATACCCCCTTCCAGTCAAGTTCAGATTGTCTGAATTCAGATCCTAACTCTGCTACTTAATTAGCTTTGTAATCTTGGCAAGTATGTAACCTCTCAGTGCCTCAGTATTTTCTTCTGTAAATTGGTGGTAATAATCATACCTATCATATAGAGTTGTTATAAGGATTAAATGATTTAATGTTGAATTAATAATGAAAGACAGGACTATAAAATAGGTACAGTGGGAGGGACTTGTGGGAGGGGAGAGAGTGACTGGAGGAGATGAAGGTGAGGGAATATAGTTGATGGGCTTCATATATGAAATATAACAATGAAACCTTTTTCAATTGCTTTAAGTGGGGTGGGGAGGAGGGTTTGTGGGGGGAGATGGTGGGGGCAATCTAACCAATGTACAATGTAAGGCTATTTGAAATTGTCACAATGAATCCCCTCTGTACAATGAATTTATTCTAATAAAAGTGAAAAAAATGAGTTAATATTTATAAAAGTGCTTAGAACAGTGCCTGGCACAAAGTAGATGCTTAATTTAGCTATCAGTTACTATCATTGTCATTATTAGTTGTTATTATTTTCAGAATCTGCATTGAAAGTTGTTGAGGATACAAAGGTGGCTTAGATACAGCATCTGCCCTCTCATTCTCTGTCTCTCCTCTTAAAAAAATTTTATTTTATCATTTTTACATTTACTTATATGTGTGTCCATTATTTGGGCCACCTTCCCTTCCCCCTGCCCCAGTCTCTTAATTGAAGGGATGCAAGCATGAGATCTAAGAATGAAAGTAAGAACTTTCATGAGCAGGGCAAATGAGTTACCATTGGAATTTAAAGGCAAGTAATAAGGTCCAGTTCCAGATGAATATGAGGAGTGTGAAATGAGGCAAGCTTTATGGAGGGATGAGATTTAAACTGAATCTAAATAATAGATAAGATTTGATTGTTCAGGAACTTCAAGGACCTAAACTCACAGGATGGTAACTCATTAATGCAAGGTTGAAGGTACTTAGAAGTGGAATTGAATTGGAGAAAGAGGTTTTGTAGTCTGTAAAGGATCTTGAATGTTATACTGAGGATAAAGTAATGAAGAGCTCCTAAAGATTTGTAAGTCTAACTCCAGTACTGCAAAAAATGTCTAGAAATGTGGAAGTTACAAAGGATCTTTTAAAATATTATCTAAGTGAAGAATGAGAATGAGGTTTCTTTCTGTAGTGATAGAAATGTTCTAAAATTATATTATGTCAATGCTTGTGCTCTTGTAAATTTACTAAAAATCATTGACTTACACACTTCAAATGAGTGAAACTTAGCATATGTAAGTTATACTTGAATGGAGCTGCAAATAAATATGTAAAGATCATCTACTGGTAATAGAAGCCTCTTATTTCACAATGTGAATGCTGAGGCCCAGAGAACTAAAGTTTCTTGTCCAAGGTCAAACATTTAGCAAAGAGCAGAGCCAGCATTGTCTTTTAGTTATTTAGTATGCATGGCTGGTTCAGACTATGATAAACTGTGTGGAGTTATTATAGAAACCACAATAATTGGAATGTCAGTTGGGAATAGAATGCTATTCTAGATAGTAATTTTAAAAATAACACTTTGTAGTACTTTACAAAGTGCTTTTTCAGTCTACCCTACAAGCTCTCAAGGAGATTATACTTTATTCAAATCTTTCCTAAAAACAGATAAGTTTTGGCTTGACTTCTGGGAAGCTAAGACCAGATTTAATGTTCTTTCTTATTAACCACATTAGCCCTTGTATTTGCTTTCTTCTTTTCATGGCTTTGATTTTCTATTCTAATAACCTAATTGTAGTTCTGCCTTTTAGTATAAACCACCCCAAATTCATTTAGGAAAGAGGCAGGATCAAAATAAATATTAAGCTGGATGAAGAAGTGTTTTTCGTTTTCAAGGTGGGAATTGTACTCCCCTTCCAGTTCTCTCCCATGCTTTCTTTCTTTTTCCTTTCTCTTTTTTTTCTTTCTTTTCTTTTTTTTTTTTTTTTTGGTGTCACTGGGGTTGAACTCAGGGCCTCACACTTGCTAGGCAGATGCTCTTAGGGCTTGAGTCACTCTGCCAGCCCCCTTCCGGTTCTCAAAAGTCTAAATCCACTTGGCTTCACTTTGATTGTTTCATTCTAGGGAGTAGTGTGATGGAGTGGAAAAGAAGGAACAGCCAGCTGGATTTGAATTCTAGGTGTATTATTTATTAACTCTGGCTTCTTGGACAAATCACTGAAGTTCTCTTGAGTATTCATTTTCTTACTCATAAAGTGGGAATATTATCTACCTTTTGGGACTATGATGATTAAAATAAGGTATGATAAAGGCCTGGCATATATTAAGTATGGAATAACTATGTATTTCCTTCTCATTACATCAGGGACAAACAATGGTAGAGGCTTTAGTATATAATAATCCTGAGGGATCTGAAAATATAGCTTGTCTCAGAGGAAGATTTGCCTCTACAGTAATCTAGAAAGGCTTTTGCAAGGAAAGAAGCTACCCAGGAAACTCTGGTGGCAGTGGTCTTTGTTTTTGTCCTCTATTTTAGATATTGGAATAGTTTTCCTCACCACCAAAACCTCCTTTGATTTCAGCTTGTATTTTGGAAACCCCAATTAAACAGTTATTCCTAGAAATTATTAGGATTTGTTTTAGTGTTGTGTCTTTTCAGATATCATTTATGGTTTTGTGGTATAATACCTAAGTGTTTTAGAAAGATTTTTTGATAAATTCTAAAGAAATTCTCATTATTTGAAACTAATATTGGACAGCGAGTCAAGAGACCTGAGTTATAGCCTCAGTTTTCACTTTCCATGTGGTTAAAATAATATCTAGCATTTATAGAGCCTGTGTATGCCAGATATAATTCTAAGTGCTTTTCATACATACTACATATTTATGTACTTATTTAATCCTCATAACAATACTGTTATACTCATTTTAAAGATTAAAGAAATCACCCAGAAAACTTAAGCAATATGAAGCTAGTGGGCTGGCAGAGTGGCTCAAGTGGTATGAAGTGTGAGGCCCTGAGTTCAAATCCCAGTAACCACCCAGAAAAGAAGAGGTTATCAAGTGGTATGAGTGCCTGCCTAGCAAACATGAGCCCCTGAGTTCAAATCTCAGTGTCGTTAAAAAAAAATGAAGCTAGACTGTGACTCAAAAGTATGTGCTCTTAACACCTTCGTTATACTGCTTCAATAAAATGAACAGATTGGATTATAACAGCATATCCTAAACTATGTTCCTGATCAACACTAGTCCCACAAAATAATTTGTTTAAAAATGAAAAGGATTCTAAGGTAAAATATACTATACTACAAACACTAAAAACACTGTGCAGATTCATAATAAATGTTAAACCTCAAACATTTTGGTCTGAGGACCCCTTCTTACCCTTAAAAGATAAAAACAGTTCAAACTCAGTTTCTTCTGTATTCTCACAATGTACTTCTGACACCAGATAATTGTGGATTTATCATTTTGCAGTGGACATCAGCAACTGGATGTCCTCTAATTCTACCTAGTTCCTACACAGTTTACCTTGAGATAGCCTCAGATCCCACAGGTTGAAGACTCTACCCCCAAGATCATTTCAGATGCCAGTCACAAGCCCCATGACCAACTGACTATAAATCAGGGTTCCCATAACCTCTCCTCAGGCTCTATTATTTTGCTTGAGCAGCTCACAGGGAAGCACTTATGTTAACTGGTTTATTACAAAGGATATTAGCAAAATATATTGACAAAAAGATACATAGGTCAAGGCATGTGGGAAAAGGCATGGAGCTTCCAGGCCATCTCTGGCAAGCCATCTATCTGCCAGGAAACTCCATGTGTTTGGCTGTCTGGAAGCTGCTGAACCCTGTCCTGTTGAGGTTTTCTGAGGATTTCATTATATAAACATGATTAAAGCATGAACCTCCATATAGAAATGTAATTGGACAAAAAGGCTAACAGTCTGAGTGGGGAGACCCAGCAAGACCTGTCTGTGTAGATTCTTCCTGGTTTGTCTGTGCAGCACTCTGTTGTCAAGTATGGTGGAGAACTCTCCTGAAATGGGGGAGGGGTATCTTATGATCTACTGTTAGACAAGGTAGGTCAGAGAATTTTTTTTATGGCTAGTTCCAAGACAGAAAAGCAGGAACAGATCAGAGTTTCTAGGACCCTTTGCCTTGGGGAGGGAGTTATAAGTCTGGAACCCTGGACAACCCCCCCCATAATCTATCTCATAATACTACAAGAATTTTAAGAGTTTTGTAGGAGTTTTTTGGTGGTATCAGAACTCAGGGCCTTACACTTGTTAGGCAGGTGCTCTATTACTTGAGCCCCTCTGCCGGCCCTACAAGAGCTTTTATTTATGTGAGTTATATCTACTGATTTTTGTTACAATAGAGATTAAAATTGAGAAATGCAAAAATTTTCATTAATTCATTTAGAATATCAATAAACACATTAATAGAAATTACACATTTTTACAGAATATAATTTTATTTTCCACCATGTGCTTCTGAAAAATATGTAGTTGATAATCCAGGATAGTATATGTTTAGGAAATGTTTTCTGAATAAATATTTCAATTTTTTAAAATGGTAAAAAAAAAATAATAAATGTTAAACCTATTAAAGGTTCTGAGCTGGGTGCCAGTGGCTCATGCCTGTAAACCTAGTTACCCAGGAAGCAGAGATCAGGAAGATCACGGTTCGAAGCCAGCCTGGGCAAATAGTTCATGAGATCCTATCTCGAAAAAACCCATTAAAAAAAAAAAAGGACTTGGTGGAGTGGCTCAAGCTGTAGGTCCTGAGTTCAAGCCCCAGTACTGCAAAAAAATAAAAGGTTCTGAGAAGTCCTTCAATAAAGAAACCTGCTTTTATTTCTTTTACCCAGCATTTCCTTACCCAGACACAAATCTTTTTGTGTTGTGTGTATGTGTGTTTGTGTTTACATCTTAATAGTCTGTGGAACTAGGGTTTATAGAACATACTTTGAGAAATGCTGGTGTCAATCTGCAAGGCTCATTCTAACTCTTTTCACTTAATAATGATAGATGTGGAGAGTGTGAGATGCAGAATTCCTTTCCAAGTTTCAAATATGCTTTAATTGGAAGAGAACTGAAAAGTAAGATGTGGGGAGGCACAAGTTCAAGGCTAGTCTAGTTTTTAATAGTTGCTTCAAATGATCTTTGCATATATTAACACAAAAGACTTTATTTGCCCTCTACCTTTCCCTTTCTTTTCTCCCTCCCAATTTTATATTTTCTCAATTACTTTAAAAAATAGACCTAAACTAGATATGTTTGCCCTGAAAGCAAGAGAGAGCCTTGTTAGTAGGGCACAGGAGTTGTTTTCATAACAAATGCTATCTGCTATTGGAGGTGATGCCAATAGGGTCAGGACTTGCTTTGAACATGTGCAGCTGACGGGTATCATTGCACAATTGGTTCTCCAGAGCCAGATGTCTCATCTTTTATTTATTTTTGCAGTCTATCCAAGTTATTACTAATGATTATGGCAAATTAGGATAGTAAATGAATTCAGAGTCCTCAGAAGTATACTCGATTTCCTTTCTTCCTGGAAATAGAAAAAAAAAAAACAAAACAAAACACTGTTTATGGTCCATAGCTTTTCCAAGAGCAAAGATCTTATAAATGTCAGAGCACTGTATCTACAGCCCAGAACTACAAAACTAAGAAAACAGTTGGGTGGCCTGCATGGGACTTTACTCACCCTTTATTCTCTTCTTTCTACCTCATTTCTCTCCTCTTTACTCTTTTCCCTCTCTTCTCTTCTTTCCCTTTTTCACCCTTTTCCTTCTCTCTTCCCTTCTCCCTTTTCTTTCCTCTCCTCTAGTCTGTTCTTTCTCTTTCCTTCAATCACTTTTTTTTCCTTTCCTTCTCACTACACACACATGCACATAAAATAGAACCCAGGTTTCTTTTTTGGCAGTACTGGAGTTTGAACTCAGGGCTTTGGGCTTGCTAGGCAGGCACTCTACCACTTGAGCCACGTCTCCAGTCTAGGACCCAGGTTTCTGCTGGTCAAATTAGCACACCAGGTAGAGGAACACTCTTACCACAGTGTCTCAGAACCAGAGAGGGTTCCGGTTCCCATAAGTATAGAAAGAGAAGAAGGTCTGAGTAATTACAGGTCTTCTAGAAAGTTCTATCTGCTAATAGGCACATGTTCCCTCTCACATGGAACCCTATGGGAAGTCCAACGTGGACATCAACAGTTTCCCCTTCTGAGGCTTCCTCAACAACTAAGAACCTCCCTTGGCACACAGCACCCCTTGTACTTGGATAGTATAGCCTTTTGGTAGCTAGCTCCCTGGGCTTTAGCAGGAACTTCTGAGTGGCCAATTTCTGCCCTTGTTGATTATCTCAAGGATCTCTGGGACATGCAGGAGAGAGTTAAGATGCTTTACTATTTCAATTCCTATTTCCTACCTCTTGCCCATTGTCCTCAATTGTGACTTCTTTTCCTGACTGTGAGTGACCTCCTGCTCAGTTGACACTGATTTCTTTTATTAACCTAATTATAATATTCCTCTAGCAAGGACAAGTTTATTTTTCGTTTTAACTTTAAAGTCCTCATATGCTTTGACCAGACTACTCCCACCAAGTTTACAGATACTTCTGTATTCAAATTAGCACAGTGCCTCCCTGGGAAATATTTTTGCCTCCATGTTTCTCTTGCAGCAGGGCTTCGCAGGCTTTTGTAAGTGTTTTCTTTTCTGAGTATCTCCTGTCCTTTGTCTAAAGACTAGTGTTGATTCTTTTTTTCCCCCTTTCTCCATCTGGGTTTCTAGCCCTTAAGTGTCTCTTGGATTCTGAGAGTTTTCTTTAACTTACATTAGACCTTTGGGTTTTTTGATTAACTCTTTCTGATCTGGTCCCTCCTTCCTCCCTTCCTTTGTACTTAGCCACTTGTTGTTAACTTAATTCTCTCTTTTTTTTTACTTCAGCTACCTTAGAAATCATTGAAAGATAAAATTACAACAGATATAGCTATGGATCTAATTGGTTTCTATTTGCAGTTTATGAATGGAAGCAACTCAATGAGAGTTCCCACTGAGAAATACCATAACAGTAACTTTTGTATAATGGGAACAAGGAAACAGAATAAAAGAAAAAAAAGTGATTGGTTAACATAAGATTACTTAAAGTTGCTATTTTGGAAGAATTGAAGTAGAAGGGACTTCCATATTATTCTGACCCATGGTAACTGGAATATCCTGTTTTCAGGAAAAACTAGTCTGTTTTGGGGTCTATCAGCTTCCTTGAAGTTTCAGTTTAAGTGGTGTTTAGCATGAGAGACTCTGCTTTGGTTTAGTCAAGTCTGTTGGACCCTAGTGCAAGAGCTTAGTCCAAAATAGTGGCCTCCTATAACTGGACTCTGAGGTTTGTGCTGTTTGCCACTCTACAGAGTATCTGGGAGACAAATTGGTGGAAGGGAACAAGCAAGTTTATTCAAAGCTGGCCCTGAAAAAGACAAGAGATGCTCTATTTCATCTCTGTCTCTGGAGGTTTCAGGGCAAAAAGAGATATCATTGGACAAAACAAAGGGCTGGTACAATGTGACAATAGATAGGAAAAATATGCACCAGGTGGTGTCTTCATCATCCAGAGAGAACTGTTCTGCTTTTTTTCTGGCTAGAACATCACAATGGCCTTTGACCTCCTGCAGCTAGTTAGGTAAAACCTAAAGAAGGGTTTCTTTTTAGCAAAAAGGATTAGGCAGGGTAGAAGGCAAAATGGAAGGGAAGGGGAACAAGGGACCTTTTCAAATGAACCTTTGTTATACTTGCACAGTTTTGTTTAACAGTATATACTCCTGTAGCAAGGGCAGCTTTGTGCTGGAAATAAATGTTTCCTTAGCCTGTACAAGAAAATAAGATGTGTATTTCTTGGGATTGGAAAACAGTCCTAAGGATGACTTTGCAGGACAGAATCCATCAAAAGAGATCTTGTTTTCTCACTAACCTAACTACAGTAGTCTATAAGAAGAGTTAAAATGACATGTAAAGCTAATACTTGGTGCATAGCAATGTCTCTATTTTGTTATTGTAGTTGTTATTCTTGTATTTAGATGTGAACCTTGGAACCTATTCCTGGAAAATAAGGATAAATTTGTTATTCTAAGTCTCTGGTTCTCAACCTTGGCAGCATACTAGAATCACTTGAGGAACTTTTTCAAACTCTCATGATCACTAACATTAACATCAGAATAGAGGTGCAGACCCAGGCTTTAGTAATTTTATTTTTATTTTCAGTTGACACATAATAATTGTACATATTTATGGGGTACATTGTGATAATTTGATACACACACAATGTGTATGATCAAGTCAGGGTAATTAGCATTTCATTTAGTAAGTTCCCGATTCCAGTATTCAGCTAAGCACGAGAGCCATTGCCCTGCAGTTCTATTTTTCTTTTTAATGATTCTAGATTCCATGGGTTTTTCCAAGGAAAAAGTCTAGTTTTTCTTGACTCCAAATTTCATTTAGATATGATTCCTGGATTAATTTAGTACTTGTCAAAGATGGCTACACATTAGACTCCCCTTTAATAACTCACAATGCCCCACCTCAGACCAATTAAGTCTGTCTTTGGGGTGAGGCCCCAAGTGCCCATTGTGCTTTTTTTTCCCTTAAACTTCCCCTGGCATATAGTTTAGGTAGGACCACTGGTTTACATGAAAGGAGATTTGTGTTTATGAGGCTAAGCTACTGCAGAGTTTAATTGCTATAGGTGTAACATAATTCTTTAGTGAAAATTTTCGGTCACACTGTCCTATAACAATCACCTCTTGTGCTTTTACAAAGTGCAGTTAGATACATATGCATTTGATATCTGCAGTAATCTCATGTAACAGGCATAATTTCCTCAATTTTACTGATTAGAAAACTGTGGCAATGAAAAGTTGTATAAGTTCCCTAAGGTGGCAGAGTTGGAATTTATATCTAAGCCTTTTATGGCATAGTGTTGCCATGTAATTTCTTTCTATCTATCTATCTATCTATCTATCTATCTATCTATATAATGTTATATTTAACATTAAAGCTGCTGGGAGCTTTATCAGGACCTTCTTTGAACCATGGCTACAATAGCCTCTGAGCAATTGATGGCTGAGCACAGGGAAATGAATCCTGGGGAAACAATTCCCTAGGCAGCCCTGTGGGCTGGGCACACCAGGCTCTTCTCAAATGAAATCCTTGGAAAGAATTTAATAGGTTTGTATGTGTGTGTGTGTGTATCACATATTCTCCTTCTAATGTGAGTACATATTCTCTTTCAATCTTTCAACCAGTATAAGTAATCACCCAATTTGAGTAGAATCTTCTTCATTTTAGTGTTAATTGTTTTTTTTTTTGATAATGTCTTGCATTTTTGCCTGGGCTGGCCTCAGACCATGTTTCTTCTATGTATTCCTCCCAAGTGCTTGGGATTATAGATATATACCACCATGCGCAACTTATTTATTGAGATGGGGTCTTGCCAACTTTTTTTTTGCCTTGAACACCAATCCTCCTGATCTCTGCCTCTCAAGTAGTTCGGATTATAGGCGTGTGCCTCTATGCCCTGAGAGTAGAATTTTTTTGAGATTGCTTTTTTTTGTATATTCATTCACTTTATAATTCCCATTGATAATCTTTCTCATCTAAGAACAGGAAGAACATGGAAAAACAAGTTACAGAGTTGGCCCTGCTGTTAACTACCTGTGTGACTTTAGATAAGTCACCATCTTGTTGGGCCTCTCTACTACCATCTTTCCAATGAACAGGAGTCACCAGTGCATTCTGAGGAATCCAGAAGGGTGGAGTGCCGGAATCACAGAGGTCCTTGACCCACAAGGGCTCAGGGAAGGAATGCACAGACAAGACACATATCAAGAGGGCCATAAGGCTGATGACCAACTGGCAAATTTTTTTTAAGCAAGCTTTATACAAAAGAGGAAGAGACTTAAACATCAAAAACACTCTGACCTAGTTACAACCTTTCTGTTTTGGCCACCCTGCATTCTTACTGCCAGTGTCCTTAACTAAGTATAAACTTCTTTTTAGTCAAGGGGAACCGTTTAGTGTTCCTTCCCACTGTGATAGAGACATGGTACACCTGCAGATTCTGACCTTGTTGGAATGCTGCTAAGCCACAATGACCTTGGATTGCGGCTCATGGCTCCCAACAGTGGAGTGTCCTGGAAGTAAAATCTTAAAAATGGACTTCATAGAGGAAGGATTAATAACTTTGCCAAATGTTGCCAGTAGGTCCAAGTAGGGTGAGGACTGAGAAGTCAGTCCCTCCTTCCATTTTTTAAAAATTAATAGCCATTTGTTTTCTTTTTCAGTAATATTTTATTTCCATACTTTAATTTTGAAATCAGTTATCATACATTTCTACCAATTTTTTTTATTTCATTGTTCATATATCAGGAAATACTCAAAGTGAGATTAATTGGATGAAACATTTTCAGCAAATTTAGAACATAGTACTTCATCTTCAAATTCATCAAGTCCTCTAATAAGTTATTTCTTATTCATTGTTTTATAGCATTTATGCAATGATGGCTGGGCATGGTGGCACATACCCCTAATCCCAGCAACGTGGGAGGTAGAGGTAGGAGGGTTGTGAGTTTTATGCCAGCCTGGGCTACATTATGAGACCTTGTCTCCAAAAAGAAAAAAATAATTAAAAAAGACAGCATCACATGGATGAGGCCAGAGTCTGCTGTTGGTGTGAGCTTTACTAGGGCTCTCTTGGACAATGACTACAGTGGCCTCTAAGTATCTTGATGGCTGAACACAGGGAAATGAATCCTGGGGGAACAATTCCCTAGGCAGCTTGTGCAAGCAGGGCATCCTGGACTCTTAAGTGAAATCATGAGAAACAAGTTGATACTTTTCCACTTTTGAAGCATAACAGGTGGTGTTTTGCTGATTTTTGAGATACCCTGAAGGTATCTTTCCTGTTGTCCTGGTACAATACATATGGCCTCTTTTTTTTTTAATTTTTGAAACATTTTTATTAGTATATGATAGGTACACAGGGGGTTTCATTGTGACATTTCCATATGTACATGTATTATATCCTGGTTTGGTTCATCCCCTCCATTATTCTCCCTCCTATCCCCTTTCACTTCTTAAGGTGTGTTCAACAGGTTTCAATGTTCCATGCTTATGTTTGTATAGAAATTACGTCAACTATATTCACTTCCTTTACCCTCTTTATTTATCCTCCTCCTCCCAGTAGTACCTCCCCTTAACATGACCTCCTGTCATTCATTGTTTGTGTCTGTTCGCTGTTCAGCAGGGTTTTGCCTTAATGTTTTTACTTGTAAATATATCGTACTTTAATCGATCTAACATCCTCTATTACTCTTCCTTATCCTTTTCCCCCTACCCTATATTGTTCAACAGTTTTCAGTGTGTTTTGTTGTGTCTTGTTCCTACACAGATGTGATGTTATTTCATTATTATTCACTTTTTATCATTCTTTTCCTCTTCCCTTAGTCTTCTCTAACAGCCCCACTTTTAGAAACATGTTTTGTACATATTTACATGTATATATGATAATACTTCTATTTGTATTGGGTCTACCACATATGAGCAAAAACATGCAACCTTTGTCTTTCTGAACCTATTGGCCTCTTTTTAATGTCACTAATCTCTTTAGCAACTGCATGGTCTTTGGCAGCACCTTTAAATGTGCTCCTTTTCTGTTCAAACTACAAGTTTTACAATTTTTTTCCTCTGTTTTTCTTTGCTCCTGCTTCTCACTGTAGATCTGCCCAAACCAGCCAGTAATACCACTGCCTGAATGCTGTGCTGTCTTGACATTTCCTCTGCCATATAAACCAGCCTGTCACCTTTAACTCAGTTTTACACAGTCTTAGGACATGAGCAAAAAATGTAGCCAAGTTCTTTGCCAGAGTGTGTCACAGGTAGCCTCTAGTCCAGTTCCCAGAAGAGACCTTATTTCCATGTGGATGTTCGTCAGCATAGCCTTTACTATCTGCATTGCTATTAGCATCCTGGTCTTTGGCGCTACCGCCAGAATTTCCCATTAAACTCCAATTATTGCATTTTAGACTTTTTCTAGCCTATTCCTCCAAACATTTCCAAATCCTTCTGCAAACCAATTCCAAAAACTTATGAACCACATTGTCAGGTGTAGTCACAGTAACAAACTCACTTCTTAGTACTAATTTTCTGAAATTTATGGGAAGTTAGCTTTCCATACTGCGACAAAATACCAGAGATAATCAATTTAAAAGAAGGAAAGATTTATTTTGGCTCATAGTTTCAGTTAATATTGCCTGGTCCTGTTTTGGGCCTGTGGTAGCATAAGTGCATCATGGCAAGAACACATAGGAAAGGAGGCCTGTTTACCTCATGGCAGCCAGGAGACAGAGAGAGAGGGGAAGGGGCCCCAGTCCCCGGATCACCTTCAAAGGCACACTACCACTGACCTAACTTCTTCTAGACCTCAGCTCCTAAAGGTTCTACCATCTCCCAGTGGCACCACCACACACTGGGGACCAACCCTTCAACACATGAACCTTTGGAGAGCATTTCATGTTCATATTATAGCAATGGTCTTGATTATCTTTCCATATTGCTTTCTAAATGGGAAATAACATTATATTCATCAACAGTACCACAACTGTGCTAGCGTTGGGTGTATGGCAAATTTAACGAGGGTGAAATAGTGGCTCCATGTCATTTAAAATTTGCATTTGTCATTACCAGTGAAATTGAGCTTTTCATATTTTTATTTACCCTTGTGTGAATTATCTGTTCATGTTTCATTTGTATTGAGGTTGTGATGCTTTTCTTATAAATGTGAAGAAGTGACATGTGTATTAAAATATATAATAACTTATATTTATGATAATTGTTTTTATTGGAACACATTTAAAGTTGTAACAAAAAGCATCAGTAGATTAAATGAGACCTCTTTTCTTAAATGTTTCCAGGAAAAGAAATGATAGTATTTTTGTAATCTTTTTTAGCTATGTGTAATTTGCCTATGTAGTAATTTGTCACACTGACAGACTCCTGGATGTGAACATGTGAATATGTGAAATGAAAAGAGCATTGAACTGAGGATTTTATGTTCATTTGTGTTCAATGTGATCTCATATACTCTCTTTTACTCCCTTCGTAAATGAGAATCATGACACCTAAGAATGTTAGAACTGTGAGTTTAAATATGAGTCCAGATGAGTTAAAGAGACCAACATAATAGAATACCTTTTAAATATCTAAGATTATTTTCCATATTTTTAAAAAAGATGTTCAGGATTGAGTTCATTACATATGCCTCAATTCCTGGTACATTATTATCATTGGTCCATGCAAGTTAGCTCCCCGCCAACACCCCCGTACTGGGGCTTGAACTCAGGGACTTCACCTTGAGCCACTCCACCAGCCCAATTTTTTTGTGAGGATTTTTCAAGGTAGGGTATCGTGAACTATTTGCCCAGCTTGGCTTTGAACAGTGATCCTCCTGATCTCTGCCTCCTGAGTCGCTAGGATTACAGGCGTGAGCCACCGGCACCCAGCTAAGTTAGCTCTTATTTTTATTTAGTTAGCTCCCATCCCTTATGCTACTCTCCTATCATAGGAAAGTATTCTAATATAATTAATATGATATTTATATTTGAAAGTGGCCTTGAAAATATAATGGTTGTTTATATATATGCATCTTAATTTATGTGTATAGTTATGTCTTCAGTATATTGTTTGCACCAAGGCATATGTGTTTTCTTTTAGTCATACATGTTAGTATGTATATTTCTAATACATTGTTTCTAATAGTTGCATAATATTCCACCACTATTCTCAAAGTGATAAACATGTTCATCCTTGCATGTGTCTTCTTATGGACCTATATGAACTTAATTGCAGGGTCTTAGGGTATATGTTTTTTACTTTGAGTAGTACCAGATTGCCCTCTTGTGTGGCCCCACCTCAGTTGTAATGGATGAGGATTCCTATGTGCCTCCAACCCTACCAACTCATGGCATTTTTAGTTTTTTTTTTTGCCAGTCTCACATTGGGAAAGAAGGTTTTGAGCATCTTTTTATGGCTGTATGTATATGGGATTTTCTCTTAGTGACTTGCTTTGTCTATTTTTGTATTTGGACTTCTTTTTCCTATTGAGTTGTGGGAGTCCTTTGTATAATCTAAATAATTTCTTGTTAGTTTTAGACATTGCACACACTTTTTCCCATTCTGTTATCAGCCTTTAAAGTCTTTCTGTTCCTAGATCTAAGGTATTCTGTTATTTTTCTTAGTAACCTTATAGCTTTATGTTTTACATGCAGCTACATCTAGAGTCTACTTTTATGTGTGGTATTAGGTAGGTATATGGTTTTAACTTTCTCCATGTACTGGTATTGTTCCCCACAACACATTTAATAAATAACCGTATCTTTTGTCTATCAATTTATGCTATATTGGGTTTCTACTTATATATGAGAGCACCATTGATCCTCAGTCCTTTTCTACTAGTCAGTTTTTTTGTTGTAGTACTATAGGTTTTTTCTTACAGCTTTTAATGTGTTTTACACCCATTAGAGCAAATATTTCCCTGTGTATTCTTTTTTTAAACTTGGATTTAGTTATTTGTGGGGCTTATTCTTTCTTGTGAATTTACAATAAGTTTGTTGGAGAATACATGTTGAAATTTGATTGAAACTGCATTGAATTTATAGGTTAATTTGAGGGATAATTGCCATCTTTGGAATATGAAGTTGTCCCATCAAAGAGCACAGATATCTTTTCATTTCTTAGTCTATTTCTGTTGCTGTAACACAATACCTGAGACTATGTAATTTATTTAAAAAATTTATTACAGTTAGGGAGACTGGGAAGTCCAAGAACATGGTACTGATATCTGTTCAGTATCTGCTGAGGGCCTTCCTGCTTGGCCATGGCATTGCAGATGGTATCACATGGCAAAAACAGAGGAATATAGCCAGAGAAAGCTTGATGTCAAAGCTTTCTCAATAATTTATTAATCCATCAATCTGTGAATGAATTAATCCATTCATGAAAACAGAGCTGTCACGATCCTATCACCTCCCAAAGGTTCCACCTCTTAAACACCACTAACAGGAGCAGCCTGTCTGGAGATCCCTCAGATCTGTGCCTTCAACAGTGTTTGGATGCAACAAACCTGGCAATTCTCTCCTTTTAACCTTCAAATCTTCTGTACAGTCATAACCTCCAGGACCATCTTCTCACCCATCTCCTGCTTCCGGGACCAGCCAACACTGTTTCTGGTGGTTAATTTTGTTTCAAGGACCAGCCATGACCTCCCAGATTTGTCAGAATTGTTCCACAGAGGTGGAGGGTGCTGTCAATTGGTCAGTACTACGCAATGTGGCTCTGGAAGCATGGGCCACTTCTTCCACAAGTTGGCCAAAGAGAAGCACTAGGGCACTGAGCAACCAGTGCAGTGTCTATGTGCCCTTCCAGGATATGCAGCCTTCTCAAGATAATGGGATCAAACCCTGGACACCATGGAAGCCACTATGGCCCTGGGGAACTAAGGCAAGTTCTTTTGGATCTTCATGCCTTGGGTTCCTCCTGCACAGACCTCTGTCTTCCTGGAGAACTGTTTTCTAGGTGAAGAGGTAAAGATCATCAAGAAGATGGGTGACCACCTGACTAACCTCCACAGTCTGGGAGACACCCAGGCCAGGCTAGGCGATTATGTGTTCTAATGTCTTACCCTCAAGCATAGGAGGCCCAAGGGCCCAGGATCATTTCAGGGGCTCCTCTGCATCACCTGGCATTCAGTGCTTCATCCTTAGCCTCTCTCTCTAGCCATTAAGCAGCTACACTGGGGCTTGAACTCAGGGCCAATACCTTGAGCCACTCCACCAGCCCTTTTTTGTGACATGGGGTCTTTAACCACGATCTTCCTGATCTCTGCCTCCTGAGTAGCTAGGATTACAGGTGTGAGCCACTGGCGCCTGGCTCATTAAGCAGCTTTTTAAACCACCTAAGCCTTGAACCAAATGAAAATAAAGCTTTTTTTTTTTTTGCAGCAAAATGAAAACAAACAAAATCCCAGCATTAACATGTGACTTTGGGGATATATTCAAGCCACAGTAATTTCTTTTGATTATCGTCTACATTTATTTGAGTATTAACGTTTTCTCTGTAAAGGTTTTGTATATGCTTGGTTGAACTAATTTCAAAGTTCTGTATAGTTTTTTTAAGTTTTTATTAGTATTTATTAGTTGTACAGGAGGTTTTATTGTGACATTTCCATATATACATATATTGTACTCCGATTTGGTTCATCCCCTCCATTATTCTCTTGCTTCCCCTTCTCCTTTCTTAGATGACTTCCACAGGTTTCAGTATTTCATATTCATACATGTGTAGAAAATGCATCAACCTTGCTGACAAAATAGTTCAAGTGGTAGAGTGCTTGTATGAGACCCTGAGTTCAAACCCCAGTACCACCAACAAATAAGAAAATACATCAATCACATTTATATTTTACTTGCTTCATTTACTCTCCCCCTCTCATTAATACCCTCTCCTTAACATGACCTGTTTTACATTCCTGTCCTTCATTGTTGAATGGGGTTTAGCCTTGGTATTTTACCTATACATATGTTGTATGTTAATCAGTCTAGCCCCTTTATTACTCTTCCTTACCCTTTGCCCCCTACCCAATATTGTTCAAAAGTTTTCAGTGCATTTCATTGTGTCTTGTTCCTATGCAGATGTGGTGTATTTCAATATTATTCATTCTCTGTCATTCTCTTCTTTCCCTCCTCCCCTAGTCTTCTCTAACAGTCCCACTATTGGAAACATGTTCTGTGTATGTGTGTGTATGTTTATATGATAATGCTTGTATTTGTATTTGTATCTGTCTTCCACATATGAGAGAAAACATGTGACCTTTATCTTTCTGACTCTTGGTTTACTTCGCTTAATATGATGTTCTCCACTTCCATCCATTTACCCTGTGAATGACAAAATTTCAGTCTTCCATTGTCTATATAATGCCACGTTTTCTTAATCCATTTACCAGTTGCAGGGTATCTGGGCTGTTTCCATAGGTTGGTTGTTGTGAATAATGCTGCAATAAACATGAGTGTGCAAGTATTTATATTGTATCCTGAGTTACATTCCTTCAGATATATGCCCAGGACTAGTATCACTAGATCACATGGTGGTTCTATTTTTTTTATCCATATACTTACATGTTATTGAATTTGTTAATGTTACAGAGTTCTTGAAGTACCAAAACCATGCGTGAGAATCCAGAGAAAGAATTGGTACCATGGACAGCCTCATCCACCCATCATACAGTATATGAAAACATGATTTATGTGCATTTTGATAATTTCACACTCTTTTAAGAAATTATACTGAGAATTGAAATTTAAATCTGCTGCAGGTCTTCACATTTCTATTAAATAAACCCCTTCGTATTTGTCTTAGTTAATATCTCAGTAACATAACCCCCAGCAAAATTTTGTGGGAAAAATGCATACTTAAGGAAAGTATATGGCTCAAGGTCTAAGAGATTACCTGTTAAGGTTTTTGGTTCTCAGATGAAGTCTTCAGTTTAACCAACAATCTTTTATTTCTTGTCTAATCCAACCTGTTGGCTGATTCAGCTACTCACTGAACTACATCACACCCATGTACACCAGAAGGCAGACATTGTAATGTAATGCTACCTTAAGGAATGCCATTATTCCCTAGAAGTGGCTGCTGGTCTTCAGGAGACACTAGCCTCCTGGGAGCCTGATTCCTGCACTGGCACACTCATCACAACTGAACTCTTGTAGAAAAATGCTCCCACATGAGGAGAGTTTTACTCACCCATTTGCTTCACTTTTGCTAGTAGCAACGTGCATTTGGCAAAGGGACTCCAGAGAGACCTGGGACTCTACGTCAAATGGTCACATAGCACTATGGACTGTTACTATTGAACCAAAGACATACTACTTTCCATAGTGGTTGTAGTAATTTACATTTCCACCAACAATGTATGAGGGTTCTTTTTTCCCCTGCATCCTCGCCAGCATTTGTTATTGTTTGTGTTCTTGATGATAATCATGCTAACAGGAATGAGGTGGAATCTTAATGCTGTTTTGATTTGCATCTCCTTTATGGCCAGGGATAATGAGCATTTCTTCCCGTGTTTTTTTGACTGTGTTTTTTGGACTTCTTCCTTTGAAAAAGCTCTCTTCAGTTCATTTGCTCATTTCTTCATTGGATCATTGATTTTGGGGGAGTTTAGTTTTTGAGCAACCTGTATATTCTGGTTATTAATCCCTTGTCAGATATATGCCTGAAAAAGATTTTCTCCCATTCTGTGGGCTGCATCTTCAGACTGGTGACCATTTCTTTTGTTGTGCAGAAGCTTTTTAGTTTCATGTAGTTCATTTGCCAATCCTTTCTCTTAATTGCTGAGCTATTGGAGTTCTATTTAGGAAGTTATTGGCCTTATATTAAAGTCTTTGATTCACTTTAAAAATTCTATATAGTTTTTGCTGCCATTGTAAATTGTATTTTTAAAAATTATATCTCCTAAGTGATTATTGGTGGTATAGAAAATGCTATTGATCTTTGTAGGTTGACTTTCTGTTTGGTGTCCTTGCTGAACTATGACCATATTTGTTCTAATAGTTTCTTGATTCTTTTAATATTTGATTTTTTTCTAGGTTGATGACTATTCTCTCTGTAAATAGTGAATTCTTTCTATCTGCATAAGTGAAATGGGTCTGTATTTTCTTTTCTTATAATCAGTCTTTATTTGATTTTAGGACCAAGATTACATTATCTCATGAAGTGAACTAAGTAATCTTCATTCTTTCTCTAGTGACAGGAATCAGTTGGATAAGATAGTAATTAACTGTTTCTTGGAAATTTGGTAGAATTTTTGTAAAAAAATCACCTGGGACTGAGGTTTTTTTTTTTGTTTTTTTTTGGTAGGGGAACTCTTACTATTATTGCTATTTCATTTTTTCTTCAGATTTTTTAAAATTTCATGTAAGTTTTCCAAATTATTAGCATATTGTTATACATAATATTCATCTAAAAATTTTTAGTTTTTCTCCTTTTTTCATCATGTATTTTATTTATACTTTTCTCTTTTATATCAGAGACTTTTATTAACTTTTTCAAAGAGTCAAATTTTGATTTATTAATCTCTCTCTGTGTGTATAGTGTGTGTCTCTTGTGTATCTGTGGGAGAGGATTTTCTGCTTATTAATTATATTCTTTCATCATCTTCTCTCTGTTATTCTCCTATTTCCATTATGTTGAACGTTTAGCTAGTTTACTTTTAGTCTTTCTCATTTCATAATCAATGTATATAAAGCTATGCACTACCTTTTTAGTTATTTAGCTGTGTCCCATAAATTTTCATTTGTTGTGGTTTTATTATCATTCACTTAAAAAAGCTTAATTTCCTTAATGATTTCTTGTTAACCCAAAGCTAATTTAGTAATGTGCCTTTTTATTTTCAAACATATGCTAATTTTTGGTAATTATTTTGTTATTAAAGTATGTTACTTTGATGTGACTATGGATCATAGACTGTATGCTACAGAGCCTTTGGAAATTATTCTTTAACTTTTTTATTAGTATATTATAGTTATGCAAGTGGTTTCATCATGACATTTCCATATATATGTGTGTGTGTGTGTGTGTGTGTATCTGTATACATAAACATACAGACACACATATTGTGCCTGAGTTTGGTTCAGCCCCTCCCTCCATTAATCTCCCCTCTTCTCCCACTATCCTTCTTTCATTGGTTTCAATATTCCATATTCATATTTGTATAGAAAGTACCACAACAATATTTGCCCTCCTTTATCCTCTTCATTTACCCTCCTCCTACCACTAGTGCTTTTTCCTTAAACATGACCTGTTTTACCTTCCTGTCCTTCATTCTTTTAATGTCTGTTAATTGTTCAGTGGGGTTTTGCCTTGGTATTTTACCTATAAATAAATTGTGCTTAAATCAGTCTAACCCCCTATTATGCTTTCTTATTTTTTCTCCCTACCCTATATTATTTAATAGTTTTCAATGTACTTCATTGTGTCTTGTTCCTACAAAGATGTGATGTAATCAATATCTCCTTCTTTAGTCTCCTCTAACAGTCCTACTTTGGGAAATGTATTCTGCATATGTGTGTGTGTGTGTGTGTGTGTGTGTGTGTGTGTGTGTGTGTGTGTAAATGTTAATGCTTGTATTTGTATTTGGATCTATCTTCTATATATGAGAAAACACATGACCTTTGTCTTTCTGAACCTTGGCTTATTTCACTTAACATGATGTTCTCCAGTTCCATCCATTTACCTGTGAATGACAAAATTTCATTCTTCTTTATGGCTGAATAATATTATAAAATATATATGTACCACATTTTCTTAATCCATTCATTTGTTGTAGGACATCTGAACTGTTTCCATAGTTTGGCTATTGTGAATATGCTGCAATAAACATGGGTGTGCAGGTGTCTTTATTGTATCCTGACTTAACATTCTTTTGGATGTATGCCCAGGAGTGGTATAGCTGGATATGATAGTTCCATTTTTAGTTTTTTGAGGAGCCTCCATACTGTTTTCCATAGTAGTTGTACTAATTTATATCCCCACGAATAGCATATAAGGGTTCCTTTTTCCCCTGCAGCCTTGCCAACATTTGTTGTTGTTTGTTTTCTTGATGATAGCTATTCTAACTGGAGTAAGATGGAATCTTAATGTGGTTTTGATTTGCATTTCCTTTATGGCCAGGGATGTTGAGCATTTCTTCATGTGTTTTTTGACCATTTGGACTTCTTCCTTTGAAAAATTTCTGTTCAGCTCATTTGCCTCTTTCTTCATTGGGTCATTGATTCTTTGGGAGTTTTGTTTTTTAAGCTCCTGGTAAATTCTGTTTATTAATCTCTTGTTAAATGTATAGCTGGCAAAGATTTTCACCCATTCTGTGGACTGTCTTTTCAATCTGGCGACCATTTCCTTTGCTGTGCAGAAGCATTTTAGTTTCATGTAGTCCCATTTGTCAATTCTTTCTCTTAATTGCTGAGCTATTGGAGTTCTATTTAGGAAATTATTGCCTATGCCTGTATGTTCCAGTGTATTCCCTACTCTTTCCTGCAGTAGTTTTAAAGTTTTAGGCCTAACATTAAGGTCTTTAATTCATTTTCTTTTTTTTTCTTTATTCATATGTGCATACAATGTTTGGGTCATTTCTCCCCCTTTAATTCATTTTCAAATGACATTTGTACACGATAAAAGACATGGGTCTAGTTTTAGTCTTCTACATGCAGATATCCAGTTTTCCCAGCAACATTTGTTGAAGAGGTTGTCTTTTCTGCATCATATGTTTTGGGTTGTTTGTCAAAAATCAAGTGGCTGTAGCTGTGTGAATTTATGTCTGGATTTCCTATTCTGTTCCATTGCCTTCATGTTTGTTTTTGTGCCAGCACTATGCTGGGGTTTTTTGTTTGTTTACTTTGACTCTGTAGTATAGTTTGAAATCTGGTATATTGTTACCTCCAGCATTACTCTTTTTGCTCAGCATTGCTGTGGCTATTCACAGTCTTTTGTGCTTCCATATGAACTTTAGGGTTGATTTTTCAGTCTCTGTGAGGAATGTCATTGGAATTTTAATGTGGATTGCATTGGACATATAGATAGCATTTGATAATTAATTCTGCTGACCCATGAGCATGAGGGATATTTCCATCTTCTAAAATTTTCTTCAGTTTCTTTCTTTAGCGGTTAATAGTTTTCATTATAGAGGTCTTTCACTTCCTTTGTTAAGTTTAAGCCTAGGTATTTTTATTTTTTTGAGGCCATTATAAATGAAATTGTTTCCTAAATTCTTTTCAGTCTGTTTGTTGTTGGTGTATGGAAAAGCTATTGATTTTGTATATAGATTTTTTATGTCCTGCTATCTTGCTGAAGATGTTTATGATGTCTAGGAGTTTTTTGGTGGGGTTTTTAGGGTCTTTTATGTATAATATCTGCAAATGGGGATAGTCTGACTTCTTCCTTTCCTGTCTTATTGCTGTGGCTAGGAATTCCAAAACTATGTTTAGTAACATTAGAGAGAATAGACACCCTTGTCTTGTCCCTGTCTTTAGAGAAAATGATTTCAGTTTTTCCCCATGTAATATGATGTTGGCTATAAGTCTGTGGTATGTAAATGCTTGAGTTACCTTCCTTCTATTCCTAGTTTCATCAGCGCTTTTATCAAGAAAGAATGTTGAATTATGTCAAAGGTGTTTCTGCATCTCTTGAGATGATTTGTACTTGCTTCTGTCTATGTGCTCTCTTACATTTATTGAGTTGTATATGTTGAACCATTGCTGAATCTCCAGATTGAAACTGACTTGATCATGGTATATGATCTTTGTGATATGTTATTGAAATTGCTTTGCCAGTATTTTATTGAGAATTTTTGCATCTGTGTTCATTAAAGAGATTGGCCTATAGTTCTCTTTTTTGTTGTGTCATTGTCTGGTTTTGGGATGAATGTAATTCTGGCTTCACAGAATGAGTGTGGCAGTGTTCCTTCCCTTTCAATTTTATGGAAATGTTTGAGCAGTGTTGGTTTTAATTCTTCTTTAAAAGTCTGGTAGAATTTAGTAGTGAATCTCTCAGGTCCTGGACTTTTCTTCTTGGGGACACTGTTTCTTCTTCAATTTCATTAGTCATTATAGATCTATTTAGGTGATGTATATCCTCTTCAGTACAATTTTGGTTGGTCATATGCATCTAGAAATATTTCTATTTGTTCTAGATTGTCCAATTTATTTGAGATTTTTGCAGTATTCCCTAATGATCCTCTGGATTTCATTTATATTTGTTGCTATTCCCTCTTCATCTCTAATTTTATTAATTTGCATCTTTTTTCTTCTTGCTTTTAGTCACATTCACTGAGGGTTTTTCAATCTTATTTATCTTTTTGAAGTACCAACTTTTTTTCATTGATTCTTTATATCTTTTTTTTGGCCTCTGTTTTGTTGATTTTGACCATTCCTTTTAGCTTGTTTTTGTTTTTGTAGGAGTTTGAGATGCAGCATTAAGTCATTTATTTAGATCTCACTGTGTTTTTAATGTAGGTCCTCATAGCTATAAACTTTCCCCTTTGCACTGCCTTTCTGTATCCCATAGGTTCTGGTAGCTTGTGTTTTTATTTTCAATAGATTCCAGGAACTTTTTGATTCCCTCCTTATTTCTTTGATGACCTACTGGTTGTGCAGCAAAGTGTTATTTGGTCTCCAGGTATTTGTGTATTTTCTGCTGTTTCTTTTGTTGTTGATTTCTACTTTTATTCTGTTGTCATCAGACAGCATGCAGGGGGTTATTTCAGTTTTCTTATATTTGTTAAGACATGCTTTGTGTTCTAAAATATGATTGATTTATTTTAGAGAAAATTCCATGGGCAGCTGAGAAAAATGTGTATAAGTCTGTTTAGTCTATGGTGTCATTTAATGCTGAAGTTTCTTTTTTTTTATTATTCATATGTGCATACAATGCTTGGGTCATTTCTCCCCCCTGCCCCACCCCCTCCCTTACTACCCACTCCACCCCCTCCCTTACCCCACCCTTACCCCTCACTACCAGGCAGAACTTATTTTGCCCTTATCTCTAAATTGTTGAAGAGAGAGTATAAGCAATAATAGGAAGGACCAAGGGTTTTTGCTAGTTGAGATAAGGATAGCTATACAGAGAGTTGACTCGCATTGATTTCCTGTGCATGTGTGTTACCTTCTAGGTTAATTCTTCTTGATCTAACCTTTTCTCTAGTTCCTGGTCCCCTTCTCCTATTGGCCTCAGTTGCTTTTAAGGTATCTGCTTTAGTTTCTCTGCGTTGAGGGCAACAAATGCTAGCTAATTTTTTTAGGTGTCTTACCTATCCTCATATCTCCCTTGTGTGCACTCGCTTTTATCTTGTGATCAAAGTTCAATCCCCTTGTTGTGTTTGCCCTTGACCTAATGTCCGCATATGAGGGAGAACACACAATTTTTGGTCTTTTGGGCCAGGCTAACCTCACTCAGAATGATGTTCTCCAATTCCATCCTTTTATATCTTTGTTGATGATTTATCTATTGGTGCCAGTGGAGTATTGAAGTCCTACCACCATCATTATGTTGAGGTCTGTCTGTGTTTAATGAAGTTGGTTGTTCCAACATTGGGCGCAACAATTATTCTTTCCTCTTAATATATTGTTCCTTTTATTAATATGAAGTGACCTTCTTTGTCTCTTCTGGCTAGTTTTAAGTTTGAAGTTTACTTTGTCAGATATAGGTATAGCTACTCCTGTCTACTTGCGGGATCATTTGCTTAGAAAGTATTTTCTTCCCCCACCATTTTTATTAGGATATATTCATTGAACAGGGAAGATCCATTGTGATAATTCTGAATAGTCTTATATTGCACATTGGTTAGATTGGTACCACCAGCACCTCCCCTAACCTCCTCCCTACCCCACTTAAAACAATTGGAAGAGGTTTCATTGTTCTATTTCACATATGTAAATGAAGCCCATTAACTATATTTCATCTCTTTCATTCACCCTTCCCCCACAAGTACTCCCCATACACTGTACCTATTTTACAGTCCTGTCTTTCATTTTTAATTCCAAAGTCAGTGTTCAAAGGGGTTTTCTCAAAGTATCCCCTCTGCGAGTATACTTTACTTTGGTCAGTTCAACCCCTTCCATTACTCTTCCTTTACCCCTTCCCTCCCATCCCACATTATTCAACAGCTTTCAATGTATATCGTTACATCTTCTACCTGCATAGATGTTGTTTCTGTTGAGAAATCTGTTAATTTGATTGGCTATTTTATGTTTCTAATAGCCTTTGATATTCTTTCCTTGTTCTCTGTGCTTATTGTTTTAACTGTAATATGCCATGGAGAGGTTCTATGTCATGTCTGGTGTCCTAGAGGCCTCCTGTACCTGGATGGGCATCTCTTTCTTGAGATTTGGAAAGTTTCTGTTATTATTTTGTTGAATATGTTTCTTGTGCCTTTGGCTTGGACCTCTTTTCCATTTTTTTATTTTTTGGCAGCACTGGGGTTTAACAAAAGGGCCTTGCTAGGCAAGAGTTCTTCCTGCTTGAACCACTCTGTCAGCCCTCTTCTCTTTCAATGCCCATGATTCCTAGGTTTGGTTTTTTAATGGAATCACAGATTTCTTGCATATTCCTTTAATAATAATAGTTAATCATTTTTTATATATACTTCTGTTTTTTTTCTATTATATCTACTTCAATTCCTGAAATTCTGTGTTCTACTTGTACTAGTTTGCTGGAGTGGCCTTCAATTCTATTCTCTATTTGACTTAATAGAGAATTTTAATTTCCAGGGTGTCCATCTTGTCTTTTTTTTTTGAGACTTTCTATATCTTTATTAAATTCCCTTTTCACATCTTATATTGTCTTCCATATTTCATTTTTATCTCATTTTTGTGTCTTTGATTTCATTCAGATTTTTGTTTGTATCCTCTTTGAGTTAATTTAATTGCTTCTGTGCCTTCTTGAGCTGATTATCCATATTCTCTTGGGTTTCATTAATGGACTTGTTTTTGCATGTCCTCTTTAACCTCTTTAATTATTCTTATCATTTTTTTTAGCTTGAAGGCTGAGGTTTCATCCCCTTCACTATCCGCTGGATCCTTTGTTATGTGGTTGTTGATCTTTTGAGGAATCATATTCTCCTGGCTTTCCCCATGCTTCTGTTTTGAGATTTGCTCATTTGTTGTCAATTAGTTGGTTGGGGGGTTTAGTCACCTGAAGTATTTCCCTTGAATTACTTTCTATATTCTGGCAGGATTGGTTATTGCTAGGCTGTTGTGTCATTTCTGTCCACTGATCTATGGGTATAACTTAGCAATAACAAATTCACAAATTTAATACTGTAAGAAAAATGATCTTTTCTATCAAAGTATTTGTTATCCTTTTAGATTACTTAAGAATTCCTCAGGTCACCATCTTAGATGACTTCCATGTTTAAAGGGTCCTTACTTCTTCATCTGGATTCCTGTACAACTCCATTGCCTGCCAAACTGTATGTCCTAACCCATCCCCCAAGCCTTTTAGCCAATCGGGAATGATTGTGAACCTTTGACCTGGACAAATCCCAGGTGAGGGGCAGGTACAACTGCGTCAGGGATATAAAGAGGAGCCACTGTCAGCCATTTTGTGCTTGTGTGTTTGCTTAGCTGAGTGAGCACATGCTTACACCCTCTTGATTAAGAGAAATTGCCTTGTCAAGATTTTCTGTCTCTTGTGTCTGTTTTCGGCACTGGAGGGTTATTAATTCCAACAATTTGGGGGATTGGTCCAGGACTTTACATTCTGCCCAGGAAGGGGGTCCTGGCCCTTCCCCAGGGAGATGTGTCCTGCTGCCTGGTTGCAGTGGCCCTGAGTTTCGGCTGAGGGTGACAACTTTCTAGATCTGTGAATGAACTCAGACTGCAGGATTTCTTGACAATGTGGGTAAAAGAGCTCTGAAGACGGGGACTGTGGCAACCATCTAAGTTTTGTTAACAAACCAAGACAAGAAATGTCACTGGGGTGACCAAGTAATGTCTTGGTGGTCAGGATACTGGAGGCTGTGTAATGTATGAATGAGACATGTCAGGTGACACAAAGGAAAAGCAGAGTCCTAATCTACAGTTCTGAGGTGACCTCATACTGTTTAAGGTGGAATTAGATTCTTGAATCTAATACAGTTCAGCAGCTTGTACTGACCTGCCAGCTACCAAGAGGTGCTTCAAGCTCCCACGAGGGATGTGGCTAGAGACGGACAAAGTGAAAGAGAATCAGAGTGCAAGAAACCTTCAAGGCAAAGGTGGGGGTTTGAGATCCTGATAGACAGAGTACAGTTGACCAGAAGGGAGAAATGGGAAATAAAGGTAGCAAAGAGGGGAGACAGAAAACAAAGGCCCAGGATAAAATACCCTGAGAGCCCCCTAGGGAAGATGTTAAAATATTGGGATGATCACCCCCGTACTAAAGGGAAAAGAAACAAAGAATAGTTCAATACTGTTATTTTATCTGGACCAAAGAACCAATCTTAAAGCCTTTGGCTTTTTGGCTAAAATTTGGGTCTGACGAGGACTGGGTCTGTCAACTATTAATTGAGCATGTAAGCAACAAGAGCCCACCCACTCAAGAGGAGGTAGAATATGCCCTTTGTTGGAGACAGAGTCCTGTAGTCCTGTTTCCACTTAAAGAAAAGGAAAAAAGATAAAAAGAAAAAAAGACCCAAACCTCCTAACTGGGATTTACTCTCCTCCCTTTTCCCCCTGTAACCCTGTTGTTCCTCAGGCTCAGGCGCCAGAGCTAGCCCCTGCGCTGCCACCCCAGGCTTCCTCCTCTCCCCCTTCCCCTCCTAACCCTTCCACCTCCACCCCCCTTTAACTCCCTGCTTCCCCTCCCACTCCTTACCTGAAGCCCATCCCTACCCTGACTCCTAAAGGAGTTAGAGCAATGTTGTCAGGACATTGAGAATCTACCTTTTCCTCAGTCCCAAGGGGAAAGAACATACTCCCTCTTTCCTCTCAGAGAGGTCCCCTTGGAAGGGATGATATTGTGTATGTAAATGCCCCTCTTACCAGCTCTGAGGTCTGAAATTTTAAAAAGTAGTTGTGACCCCTTCTCGAGGATCCCTTCGGGGTCTCAGAACAGGTTGATCAATTTCTGGGCAGATATATACTTGGGCTGAGTTAATGACTATTTTGGGAATTCTCTTCTCAGGGGAGGGAAGAGCCATGATTCATAGAGTGGCAATGGCTATGTGGGAGTGTGAACATTCCCCAGACAAAATGGCCTGGTAGCTGATGTTAAGTCTCTTAATCAAGATCCCTGATGGGATAACAATACCCCAAGGCACTGAGGAAATATAAGAGACTTGAGAGATTTAATAATAAGGGAATAATCAGGGGGAAGTGATTAACACAACCATTAGCTTTATAAATTGCCTGGGAAGCCAGGGACTTCATATTTAAAAGAATAAGTTACAATTTGCTGAGACTGAAATAAAATATCTGGAACATTTAATCAGTAAGGGCCAATGAAGGATTGGTCCAGAAAGAATAGAAGGAACTACTGGTTTCCCTCTCCCAGGAATAAAATAACAATTGAGGAAGTTCCTTGGCTTAGTGGGATATTGCCATTTGTGGATAGACTCATATGCCCTTAAAACTAAATCTTTTTTTTTTATTATTCATATGTGCATACAATGCTTGGGTCATTTCTCCCCCCTGCCCCCACCCCCTCCCTTACCACCCACTCCGCCCCCTCCCTCTCCCCCCCACCCCCTCGCTACCTGGCAGAAACTATTTTGCCCTTATCTCTAATTTTTGTTGAAGAGAGAGTATAAGCAATAATAGGAAGGAACAAGGGTTTTTGCTAGTTGAGATAAGGATAGCTATACAGGGAGTTGACTCACATTAATTTCCTGTGCATGTGTGTTACCTTCTAGGTTAATTCTTTTTGATCTAACCTTTTCTCTAGTTCCTGGTCCCCTTCTCCTATTGGCCTCAGTTGCTTTTAAGGTATCTGCTTTAAACTAAATCTTTATAATTCAAAGTGACCTAAGAGAGACCAGACCCCCTTCTTTGGACCCCCGAGGAGATGAAACAAGTAGATGTGCTAAAACAAGCCCTTATCATAGCCCCGATGCTAGCCTTGCTGTCTCTTGAGCAGTGTTTTCACCTCTTTGTAAATGTAAACAAGGAGTTGCCCTTGGGGTGCTAACCCAAAAACATGGGAGTCATCATTAATGTGTGGATTAGAAATTCCTAGATCCTGTCACCTGAGGTTGGCCTGAGTACATTTCAGGGGAAATCTAATTATTAGCACTCCCCATCAAGTTAGAACAATCTTAAACCAGAAGGTGAGTAGATGGCTGACAGATTCTAGGATCCTAAAGTATGAGGCTGTCTTGCTAGAAAAGGATGACCTGACTCTAACTACTGATGAGGCCTTAAATCCAGCCACTTGGAAGGGGAAGCAAGAAGGAGGAGCCCCACACATAAATGTTTAGATATTACTGAATACCAAATGAAAGTAAGTCCAGAACTCAGGGAAACTCCTTTCCAGTTGGGGTTCCATTTCTTTGTGGGTGGATCTTCTCAGGTAATTGAGGGGAAAAGATACAATGGGTAGGCCTTGACTATAATAGAACCAGGCTGACTCCCTAACAGTTGGTCAGCACAGATTTGCTAATTGTTTACTCTAAATCAGACTCTTAAAAATCAGCCCACTAAATTAGCCTTAGAGACCAGATTACCTTGGATTAAATGCCTTCTCATAGCAGGATAAGGACGACCCCCTCGGAAGGACATTGGCCTCTCCCCTTATGAAGTGCTTTATGGGCTTCCTTACCTTAGCTCTGTTACTGATGTGCCTGCTTTTGAAACCAAAGACTGTTTCCTCAAAAATTATATACTTGGATTGTCCTCTATTTACTTTCTCTTAGGAAAAAGGGGTTGTTAGCACAGGCTCCTTCACTTGACTTTCCCATTCACCTGCACCAGCCTGGCGATTATGGGCTGATTAAGACCTGGAAAGAAATAAGCTTGAGCCAGCTTGGGAAGGATGCTTCCTGGTCCTGCTGACTGTGGAGCAGGGTGGACTCATCACACACGAGTAAAGAAGACACCCCCACCCGACCAGAAGGAACAATGGGCTGTGCTTCACAGGCAATACCAAAGTGACTTTAAAAAGACTATAGGGAAAATATTCTTTCTCTTTCATTTGGGAAATGGTATACTTATTATTAATGTAACTCAGAGTACCTTTCCCTTAATTATTGAAGTTGATGCATGCCAAATCCTTCCTTGTGGAGGCCTTATGTCCCAACTCCAGCTCCAAGGATATTCCTTTTATATGTGCCCCGTCCTGGGACCCACAGGGAAGCTGGTATCTATCCAGAGTGGACAGATGTGGGTTAGAACACTGGGCATAAAGGAGACACTTATCCCTTTTATGACAATCCTAAGGGCTGGACCAGACCCCGAGACATTGGTAAGACTCCAATTTCAACTATGCAGAACAATTGACTTTTAACAGACTACAGTAGGAATTAGAGCTGTTTCAGACACACCCCTCTCCTACTTGTAAAGATAAACAATGTAACCCACTTAGTCATAAAAAGACCTTGACATGAGAACCATTTATATTTCGTAGATGTGGGTTAGGGGCAGATGTCTCAGGGACAGACCCATTAGGTGCCTTTGAGCTCCATCTAGCTCCCAACCCCTTCCAGGTGACACCCAGTTCTACCTCCACTCCAATGTTACCTCCACATTTGTACAACGTTCGAACTCGGGTAACTGTAGTAGAAGTCAAGGACTTAAGACAAATTGTGGCTATTGAAATTGGGTACAGGGATACAAATGCTTGGATGGAATGGATAAAATATTCTGTCTGCACATTAAATAAGAGCTATTGCTATGTTTGTACTACTGGGAGACCAGAGTCTCAGGTGGTCCTGTTTTTGTTAGGATGGTCCTTTGATGGAATGTATTGCAGGTTGACTCTGTTTCAGGATGCCAAGGCTTGGGGTAACAAATCCTGCCAGACGCTATCGCTACTGTTCCCAGAGGTCAGAGGTCCTACGGGTCAGCCCCCGAGGACTATTAGGCCACCCGCCCTTGACGTCAGTTTTACCTCATGTCTCACCAGACAGGGGGGAACGATTGATAAATGTGGGAAACCTGATGGGATGCAGTGAAATCCAGTCCTTCAATAGCCTCACAAACCAGTCCACACTCTCAGTGGGCAGAGCCGATGTCTGGTGGTACTGTGGAGGACCTTTAATTGAGACTCTCCCAGGTAACTGGGTAGGCACCTGTGCTTTGGTGCAGTTGGCAGCCCCTTTCACCTGAGCATTTAGATCCCCTGCCCATGCTACAACATCTAGAAAAAGGAGAGACATAGACATAGACACTGCAGCCAACTGCGGAGGCTTCTTTGATCCCCGTGTTTACATTGATACCATTGGGGTTCCTAGGGAAGTGCCAAATGAATTCAAAGCCAGGAACCAAATTGCAGTGGGGTTTGAATCAGTACTCTTTTGGTGGTCCACTATAAATAAAAATGTAGATTGGATTAATTATATTTATTATAACCAACAAAGGTTTGTTAACTGTACCAGGGATGCTATTAAAGGAATAGCATAGCAATTGGGACCAACTAGCCAGATGACTTGGGACAACAGGCTAGCATTAGACATGATGTTGGCCAAAAAGGGAGGAGTTTGCATACCAAATAATACAGCCCCTGATGGAATTATTACTAAGGCCCTACAGGGATTAACTACCCTATCTAATGAGTTAGCTGAAAACTCAGGTATAAATGATCCCTTCACTGACTTAATGGAAAAATGGTTTGGAAGATGGAAGGGCTGGATGGCCTCAATCTTAACCTCCTTGATCGTAGTGGCTGGAGTTTTAATTCCTTGTGTCCAAGGACTAATACAGCAGTTAATTGAGACAGCACTCAACAAACAATCACCCCTGCCCTACCAAAATAACCCAAGTTTCTATTAGAAATGCAGAAACATGAGAGCCAATGGCTCCTAAATGAGTTTGAAGAAAAGAATTTAAATTAAAAGAGGGGGAAATTGTAAGAAAAATGATCTTTTCTATCAAAGTATTTGTTACCCTCTTAGATTACTTAAAAATTCCTCATGACACCATCTTAGGTGACTTCCATGTTTGAAGGGTCCTTGCTTCTTCATCTGGATTCCTGTACAACTCCATTGCCCACCAACTGTATGTCCTAACCCATCCCCCAAGCCTTTTAGCCAATCGGGAAAGATTATGAACGTTTGACTTGGACAAATCCCAGGTGAGGGGCAGGTACAACTGCGTCAGGGATATAAGGAAGAGCCATTTTGTGCTTGCGTATTTGCTTAGTTGAGTGAGCACATGCTTGCACCCTCTTCATCAAGAGAAATGCCTTGTCAAGATTTCCTGTCTCTTGTGTGTCTGTTTTCGGCACCAGAGGATTATTAATTCCAACAATACCAAACCAGGTATGTGTGAAATATAAAACTCTTGGTAGTATTAGCTATAAACAAGGGGTGTTGGAAAAATAAAGCTTGTTTGCATAGAGATTAAAACTTAGTAAAAATAATTGGAGTTGGAGAGGAGATTAGGCAGAAGGAGGATGGGAGAGGGGAGAAGAGGTGTGAGGTGTGGAGGGCTATAGGTTAATAAGGCCCTAATGTGTGTAGAGGTGCAGTTCTGTTGTTGTGGAAAAAGGTGCTATTGTCAGGGATTGTAGAAGGATAGGTAGGATGCCAGTAATATAAGAAGGTGGTAGAGTAAAATAGTAGTTTAGTGGTTTGTAAGGAAGACATAGGGAATGCGGGGATAAAAGAAGGAAGAAAAGAAGAGAAGGAAAAGGAAAAAGGGAAGAACTGATAAGTAAGGAGAAAAAATTTGGAATAATAGAGGGATAGACAAATTGAAACTTTAACAAAAAGAAAAAAAATTTTAAGTCTGAACTTCTTCCTTCATTAGGAGGTGAGTGGGTTTCTTCTGTGTTCAGTTGGTACACTGGGTGCTCCCCTCCAATTTCTGGTCCTCAGGTTTTTGTGTGCAGTTCTCTGGTTGAATTTACTTATGTGTTTATAAGTTGCGGCGGAACCTGGATGACCGAAGCCATAAAAGAATGGGGGGACTACTGAGTCCTGCTCAGTAGCCCCTTTAAGGAAGCATACTACTGCTTTTATAAACTCCTTTTACACAGACAGCATTTGGTCAGAAAAAGCATGTCAAGTATTACATGTCAAGGTTACATTAGTACAGGGAAGCACAGTTAAAATTAACTCTTTGTTTTGTCTCCTTTAAAACGGGAACAGAGAAGCAGGAGAAGCACACGGTCAGCATAACTTTCTTATTTACATCTGAAGGACACGAAGCCATCTGGGGAACCTTGAATACTGTTTTTCTGGATGTCTGGCTTTCTCACAAGGCCAGATACCAACTCACACAGACAAGGTCTGGTCTGAGACTTTTGCCTCCGTTCCTTGGAGCTTTCTCACAAGGCCAGATGCCAACTCACACACACACAGTCCGGTTCCAAGGCTTTTGCCTCAGTACCTTGGAGTTTTCTCACAAGGCCAGATACCAACTCACACACGCAAGGTCCCACTGCTGGCTCCGACATGAATTCCCTTAGGGCCCTGGATGGCCCAGGTGTGTTGAGGAGAGTGGTCTCTGGATTAAGGCAGCTTCTGGAGTGAGGTGGGGCAGCTTCAGGTGTGTGAGGTAGCTGTTGAGTCAGTCGTGGGTTCTCCAAACACAGCTAGTGGGTTAGAAAGCACTCTGCTGCTTCTGGAGCATGTGTTTTTGTCTATTCAGAGAGTTCAGTGGCTGTTTGTTTTGTGTTAGAGACTTGGATGCTGCATTTTAGCTAGCCTGCAGGACCCCTGCCCCTCCTGTGGTTAAGAGATGAGCTGGGTTTGGCAATAGGGCTAGGACCCTCCCCCATTGGGCAGGTCTGCAGGTGTGCTTTTGCCAGACTGGTGTGGGCACATTCTGTATCTCTTTTGCCAAAGGCCTTTTTTTGGGGGGGTCAGATTCAACTCATTTGGCCAGCAGACTTCTCTGGGATGGTCAAATGAGTTAACTTCCCTCAAGCTGAGTGGCTCATATCCTGTGGATAAGAGATAAGCTGGGCTTGGCTGCAGGGCTGTGTTCCTCTCCAGCCGGGCTAGTCTGCAGGTGCATTCTCTCTATCCCTTTGACCAAAGGCTTTTTTTGTGGGATTGCTATGCAGTCAGCTGAGTTGCCCTGTGCAGTAGACCTTGGGACTGATAGTGGCTAGCTCACCTGAATGGTTTACCCGTCATCTCTGCAGGAGTGCAGGTCACGGACTGTCTTTTGTCAGTTCAGGAACTGACCTGTTCTAGGATTTTAGCCCTGTTTGTTGATGTTGGTATGCCTGGTGGTCTTCGTGGACTGGAGGCAGCTCAGGTCCAGACAGGAGAAAAGGCAAAAGAAAAATAAATATATAAATAAATAAATACAAAATAAAACCCATACAACTCTGGCAGTTTTGGTGGTGTGGGATGGAGTGGATCCCTGCTGGGAATTGTTGACTGCTGTGGTGGATTTGCACTTTTGAAGTTTTATTTAGAGGTTGGTATCTCTAGCTACTGTTTATCTTTATGTTGGCTTTCTCTTTTTCAGGAAACTAACCTGAGAACCTACCCTAGTAGGCACGAACCTGGGGTTTTCTGTCAGGTTTGTGAGGACTGGGGGACATGGGTGATGTCAGCAATCCACCATCTTTCCCCAGCTCTCAGAATCTTTGGAATTTATTGAAGCTTCCTTTATAATCATAATCATAATCATGGGGTTCTTTTGAAAGTGTTCTTGTTTATTGTCTTGAATGATTCTGTATGTCATATTTGTTGTATTTAGAGTTCTATGCTATGTAGCTAATAGCTTGAACTTTTTAGTGATAATATGCAGGTGTTATCTCTACCTAATTTTTGTCTGCTTAATCTGTCAGTTCCTAAGAAGAATATTAAAATATACAAGTGCACTTGTTATTTTTCCCTCTGCAGTTCTACTAGTTACTTGATATATTTTGAAATTGTTTTGTAAGATGCACATCTATAATGCATATATCTTCTCCTGTTATTCTTTGTTGAGTAAATTCTACTTTTTGTCAGATATTGAGAATTCTAACCCAGCTTTATTTTGGCTCCATATTTGCCTAGTATACCTTCTTCCATCCTATTATTTTCAACTTGTTTCTGTCTTTTTTATTTTTATCTATTCTATTCTTTTTATCTATTCTAGACTGAATATTGTTGAATCTTTTAATAAAGTTTGTAACTTTTAATTGATAAGTTTAATTCATGTACATTTATTGTAATTATATTTGGACTTATTTCTGACATTTCATTTTATATTCTCTATTTATAGTACTTTCTTTTGTTTTTTGTTTTTCTTCTGCCCTGTTTTGATTTGTTCTTGCCCAGTAATTTTTTTTGCTTTGTTTTTTTTTGTTGTTGTTTTTAACCATAAATAAAATCACTTTATTAATCATCATTTCATTTTGGTTACTTACAATTTTCATTTTTCTAAATCTTTCCTTTGGCAAGTTGGATTGGATGACTTCCACCACTCCTCTATTAGTCTTTTTCCTGTTGCTATAAGAAAATATCTGAGACTAAGCACTTTATTTTTTTTACATCTTTATTATATTATTGGTACATTGTGACATTTACAATAGTTCTTACAATATATCATAGTTGAATTCACCCCTCCATCATTCATTCTCCTTTATCCCTCCTCCCCCTATTCCTGGAATAGTTTCCATCAGATCTCATTTTTCCATTTTTGCACAGTAAATTTTAAGATCTATCCTATCTTCCACTTCTTGTTGTTTTACACATTCAATAACTGCACCTTCCCTCCAAAAAGATTAAGTACCTTAGCAGGCTCTTAGACTCTATTTTCCACCCACATCTACAGCATCACATAAACATTGTCTACAATTTTTGTCTTTCCTAGATTACCCTCTTACTTTTGTAGTTTTCCCAAGGCTGATTTAGTAAAAGGAACTACAGATTATAGTAATTTGTCATCTTGGCAGGAAGCCTCAAAGAAAAATTTTGGTAGCATATTAACAGCATTTATGTTGCTTCAAATTGTCCCATTCTAATCACAGGTGGTGAGTTGATAACAGTATTTTTTCCTCAAATAACAGGTAGAAAACGTGAAACTACTGGATCGTTACATTGGTAAAAAGCCTGCTAATGGAATTCTTTACCTTACTGCAACCCACCTGATCTATGTAGAGGCTTCTGGTGCATCCCGGAAAGAAACATGGGTATGTTGATGAGAAGAAATATAAAAAGATCTTAAAGAATTGGGTGTATATGCTTTCTATATGGTGGTTTCATGAAATATCAAGTAGCATTAAATTGCTATAAAACTTGCTTCAAAGAGCTTATTCTAAGAGTTTTGATAAACTGAATCTTAGGACTCCTTTTCCCACAGGTTATTGACTATAGTCACTTTAGACTACATAGGAATGTTTGGTGTAGCTCAATTATTATTTGGCAGAGTAGTGTGGGCTTTTTTTTTTTTTCAGCGCTGGGGATCAAACCCAAGCCCTTGAGCATGCTAGGCAAGTTCTCTACCACTGAGGTACATCCACGGTCCTTGCCTTTTTTTTTTGAGACATGCTGGCCTCAAATTCATGCTCCTCCTGTCCCTACCTCCTGAGTGCTGGGATTATAGACATGCACTACCACACTCACCTTCTGCTCATTTTCTGAACCTAGTTAGTTGGTAAGTGTTTTGAGGTAATAAAGCCTTGCTACTCATAAAATGTGGTCTAAGAACCAGCAGTATCCGTACATCTGGGAGCTTGTTAAAAGTAAAAAAAAACAGAGACTCTCAAGCCTAAGGTTTTGGATTTCTTGCTTTTTTGGTTTTTTGGTGGTACTCTACCACTTGAGCTATGCTTCCAGTCCTTTATATTTTATTTTGTTTTGTTTTTGAGATAATGTCTCATTAACTTTGTCTGGGTTGGCCTGAAACACGTTATCCTCCTGCTTCTGCCTCCTGAAGTAGTTGGGATTGCAGGTGTGTACCACCACACCCAGATAAGGTTTTGAATTTCTAAAAGGTGCTCAGATGATGTTAATACTGAGGTCTCTGGAATACACCTGGGGCAATACTGATTTAAATCATCTCCATTGTGAGATCGGATTTCACCTGTGTGTGTATACATGCATGTGTGTGTGTGTGTGTGTGTGTGTGTGTGTGTGTGTGAGAGAGATTCTTCTTTAAACAATGTTTTCTAATTACCTTAGCACTCTTATTATCCCTTAATATTACTTTATGCCTTCCCTACCCTAAAGTAGCATTATAATTTAATCTTAACTTAATCATTAGCCAGATTTATACGTAGACCTTTTCATTTATAATAAGTACAACATGCTCCATATTTGTGGCATAGTATATGTAGAGATTAAGGCCCTAGACTTTAGAGCCAGTACGCTTAGGTTGAAATACTAACTTTAACATTTGTCACTTTTGCAACTTTGGGTAAAGTAGTTGATTTCTCTGTGCCTGACTTCCCTCACCTATAAAACAGTGATAATTAAAATACCTAGGCCAGGCATGGTGGTGCATGCTTATACTCCCAGTACTTGGGAGACTGCTACAGGAGAATTGTGAGTTTCAGGCCTGCCTGGGATACATAATGACACCCTTTCTCAAAAACAGTGCTAGTATATAATCAATCCTTTTACGTAAGTATAAAATAAATTGAATGTACATGGAAAAGAACTGTCTTAGTACTTTTTAAAAATCCCTTGATCGTTCCCTATATGAGATTGTATCTTGCCTCCTTTGCTGTGATGAAAAGAATGCCAAAAGAGGAATCTGGAGAGCTGATACTAACTGGCTATGTGATCTTGCACAAGTGGTTCTTCCTCCTCTGAGCTTGTTTCTTCATCTGTGAAATGAGGTACTTAGGTTACATAATTAATAAGTCCTCTTCCAGGCCTAACAGTTTAGGAGCCAGTTCTTTAGTGCTGTGCATGAACCTGTCTCCTGTCTACTACATTTATAGAGTACAGTTTACATGTCCTTAGATTTGTTTTGACCAGGCATTATTTCAAACCCAGTAGACTGGATCTGGAAGGGAAAACTTAAATTACTTATTTTGCTATGTCAAAGGAGAATTATTTACTCAATTAGTATTATTAATGAAGTTCTTCTCAGCCTTAGTCTGCCTCCCTTTCCTTTTCCAGTTTTACCACAATTGTTTGCCTGGTCCCTGATTTTGATGATAGTGTTTTACTATCAAAACACACATCTCTCATGTTGACTGGTGTGGCTTTGATTTTCTTGAGATTTTATACATTAATTCCTATTACATTATCTAGACATTTTTAAAATCCTTTTTTTGGCATTTCCAAAACTGCCACAGCAGGAATTGAGTTTAACAGAACAATTAAAATAGAAAACTTCTTCTTGGAATGTGAATGATCTCTGTACCTTCCCCATTCTTATGGAAGTGATTGAAAGATTTCATGGAAGAGATGACTTTTCTGAATAAATTGGGGGCTGAGGCATGGTGGGGGAGAAAAAGTAGTGTTGATCAGAAGGCCATTCAGGCACAGGGCAGAAGTCCAGAGAATGGAAAGAGCACATCCAGGCTGTATAGTTGTGGGAAATATTAATGACATGGAAGGAGAAAATCAAAGGCTAAAACACAAAACCACAGTTATATGGCTTTTAAAACCTATTAAGAGAATTGTATTATTTAGACACATTTTCTTTTATCAGTTTCTTTTCTATGCATCTATTTTTTTCTCTCATCAGTGCAGGTAGGAATAATCATTCTATATTCTTTGCTTTGTGATCAGTAGTGTCTAAAATGTAGAAGAGCATTTTCCTAGTTTCTAGTTACATCTTAATTCCAGATTTAGAGTTTTTAGAATTCTTAGAGAAAGAACCCTGGACCTATAGTTAGATTGTCAAGGCTCAAATCCTATTCGTGGCACTTCTTGGATGGTGAGGAATTCACTTCTCAGAGCTTTGATTTCTTCCTTCCTGAAATAGGGTGATTAAAAGCTTTTAATAGGGATTAAGTATTTAATAGTCATGGACTACCCTGTGAGTAATAAAGCACACTACTGATTATTAATCACTATTTTAATTAGTTATTTGGTAGAACAAAAAGAAGTTTTGTTCTACTGTGATTTTTGAATTCCATCATAGCGTGCTAGAAGTCATCTATTCTGACATGATCCACTAGACCTGTTAATCTTGTATCTCAAAGGAGAGAGAAATTTCATAACACTGTGATTTGCTTCTCATTGCTTTACCATTATTATGCTTTATTTATATTTGAGAGAACCTCCATTGCTGAAGTTGTGATTATATCTTGGTGATGCTGTTATCATTACTGAAATACAGATACATTGATAATCTGTATCTGCCTTTTTTCTCCCTTGTTTTGCAGATTGCACTCCATCATATTGCCACTGTGGAGAAGTTGCCCATTACTAGCACAGGTTGTCCCCTGATACTTCGCTGTAAGAACTTCCGGATAGCCCAGTTTGTTTTAGACTCTGATCTTGTGTGCCATGAGGTTTATATTTCGCTTCTCAAGCTTTCCCAGCCAGGTAGTTATGATTTTTATGTAAAACTTTTTTCCCAGAATGGCTTAATGCAAAGATCATGTGCTGTAGAGTTACAGTTTGAATCCAGGCTCTGCCACTTAATAGATCTGTGGTTTGGGGGCAAGTTACATAACTTCTGAACTCAGCTTACTTACTTGTAAAAGTAAGGAGAGTAAAAGCTCCCCAAGGGGGTTGTTTTGAGGCTTAAATGCATTCAGCATTTTACCGTGTACTTAGTATAGTAGTATATAGTAGATATTTCCTTGTTTCCTGTGGCCCTGTAGGCTTTATGTTTGGCTTTCTGTCCTACTCCTATTTTCAGTCCCAACTAGAAAACTAGGGCAGTTAATCAAAGTCCTTAATAATTCAGTAGTAATCCTTATTCTTTTGAGCCTCATCCTTTCTCTTATTCCCCAGCCTTTCCTCCTAGGCAGCTAACTTCTTCTGATTTTAGTCATTGGGATTTCCATGCTCTTAAGCCCCTCCCCCCATTTTCTTCCCCTCTTTCCCCAGAATAATTCCTCAGTATTTGATATTTTATTGACAGAGTTACCTGCCAAACAACCCAGCATTTTATAAGATGCTGATAGACTCCATTCATTTCTGGAAAGGTTATTGCCACTTAAATTGATTAAATGAACATATTAATTTATGTTAATATGTTGCATCTTGTGAAAGAAGGAAGCAGGACTGACAGGGAGAAGAGCAGAAATGGCCATTTTATCAGCCAGAAGCTAGTGTTAGGTAGAATGCAAGAACATTGTTAATGTTTGCAACATATTACAACAAGCAGTACAATTAGGACAGGGAAGCCAAGTTTAAAACTTTTGGTAAGGTCTACTTTCTTAATAAACTGTTTAGTTTATTATTCATCACTCTTTTTTATAGCAAACTAGGCAGAAAGTTCTCATTTTGTGTCAGTGTACAAAAGATTAAAATATTTTAAAAGATGAATCCAAAGCAATACTTCAGTTCTTATTCCTCATAAAGGCAAACATGTACATAAAGCACTGCCCTTTTCTGGAGTTGTTTGACAAACATTCCTTTTGGGAGAAGGAACTCTTTATATCGTTTGGTGATCTTTAAGTTTCATTTGTCATTATTTTGTTTCCATGCGTCTCTTCTCCAGCTTTATCTGAAGATCTTTATGCTTTTTCTTATAATCCCAAATCCTCAAAAGAGACAAGGGAAAATGGATGGAAACTGATTGACCCAATATCAGACTTTGGGCGAATGGGAATACCCAACAGGTACTGGACCATAACAGATGCCAACAGAAATTATGAGGTAATTTTGTGAGTGTTGCTATCCTTTAGGTGCATTATATTAAAATAGAAGCATATCAGCAAACGAGATTTTGAAAATGTGTGAGCAAATCCCTCATAATCCCTGCTTTTTTTCATTTAACATTCAGCCATTCAACAATCATTTATTGGGTACTTCCTATGCTCAAGGCACTGAGTCAGAACTGTCATGGTTTAAAGCATAGGGTTCTGTGGGAGCATAGATAAAGGATATGAAATCGGTCTGGTAAACCAAAAACAGCTTGATATTTTGGGGTATTGCCTTGTGAAGAAACTTTATCTTAATTTATGCAGGAGGACATGGAAGGAGTTAAGGAAATCATGAGACCAAATCATGAAGGGCTTCATGGCCAAATTAAGTTTAAACATTATCCTGAAGACAGTTGGGAGCCATGAATATATTTTTAAATTGGAAAGGAACTTGAATATATCTTTATTTTAGAAAAGATAACTTTGTTACTAGCATCAAGAGTTGGTTTGCTGGAGCTAAGAATGCTTGAGAGTGGTATGTGAAGTGATGAAAAACTGAACTGAGACAATGACTACAGATTGAGGGGAAGGGATGGATTTAAAAGGTATTATATTGTCAAATTGAAAGAATATGGTGACAGATTAAATACAGCTGGAAAAAGAGGAAGAATTTCATATGCATCCCAGTTTCCTGATTCCTGGCTTCAGTAACCAAGTGTGTAGGAATGTTATGTTAGCAAAGATGAGGACCACAAGAAGAGGAACAGCCAGTGTCTTAGTTTTAGACTTGCGTTCAAGGTGATTCAAAAGATACCATGTATTTGATATTGAGCATTTGGAACTGGATCTTAAGAAAAAGTTCTGGGTTGAGTATAGGGGTCTGGGATTATGTTGAAGGCCCTCAAAACCATCTTTTGGATTCTGTGTTCCACTAGGAAGACTCACAGGACTTGAAATATAGTCACCCTTTGATTATTATTATTACAGCAAAATTATAAAATCAGCAAAGGGAAAAGGAACAAGAGGTGAAATCTAGAGAAGACCAGGTACAAGCTTTTAGAATTCTTTCCCAGTGGAGTCACAAATCATACACTTAATTCCTCTAGCAACAAATTGTGACAAAACGTGAATTACTGTCTACCATGGAAGCTCATTAGAGACTCAGTGATTTTTATTGGGGGCTGTTCATGTGGACAACCTCACTTAATGTATACCAAAATTCCAGGTGTCCAGAAGGAAAGCAGATATTTAACATAAACCACATTGTTTGTACAAATAATTTAGGCACAGCGATCCACTCTTACCAATTAGGGAATGGTGGAAAACCTGCTGAAATCCAGGTGCCTAGACACTAACCAATGACCAACTTTGCAAGTAGGCCTTTATAAGGATAACAGGCCTTCTATGATAACTTTTGAGTCATTTGCATTTAAGTGATACCCCTGAGTTGTTGGATCTTTAAATTCTTTCCAGCTTTTGATTGTTATAATAATGAAGTGCAGTGACTTTCTGGTAACACAGCTTTAATGACCACTATGTATGAGGATTGATAAGCTGCCACTTAGGAGGGCCATCTGTTAGGTGGCTTGTTTGGGTTTTGCTTGACAAGAATGAGTCGAGATGGGGTGAATTCTGTGCAGCTCAATTATGTGTCTAAGTCTCCTGAATGAGGTTTGTATATCCAAGTTAGCCTTTTGAATGTGTATGGCCTTCTGAGCCAAAAGGGAAGCTGTATCTTTGTGTGATTTGCTTCTTTTAGAGTCCCAGGTAAAGGGATGGTAGAGACCTTTTTCAAATGGCCTGCATTCTGGGGTCATTCACTTTAATAGTGAGCTATGTAGAGCACTCTTTATCTGATCTACCTTTAAAAGTAATTTTGATCTGTTTTCAAATGTTTAGGAAATTTCTTAGGGGGCAATGATTAGAGTTAATTTTGCCACGTCAAGTCTGTACTGTGATAATATTTTGTAGCTGTCTCTTTAGAAAGATATATTTAATTAATCCCTGATAAATTTGAGAAAATGCATCAGTCTTTTTATAGAGCAAGTCATACCTACAGTGTCAATATCTTTAATCCCACTCCTAATGCCCTTCAGGTATACATATTAGGAACCCATTGTGCAATTTACAAAAGAGTAATTTTATTTCCTCTTCCTCTTCCACCTGTTTGCTTTACATTTGAGCCTATTTTTTTTTGGTGGTACTGGGGTTTGAACTCAGGGTCTCGCACTTGCTAGGTAGGTGCCTGCTCTATCACTTAAACCACTCTGCCAGCCCCTATTCATTTATTTATTAGTGTACATTAGTTGTACACTAATAAATTGTGATATTTCCATAGATTTGTAAAATGGACTTTGATCAAATTCACTCTCTCCATTGTACTGTCTTAACTCCTTTCCCTCCTCCTCCCCTTTTCAAACAATATTTAGTGGGTTTCATCATATGATCTTCCTATATATATGTAATATACTTTTATCATATTCACCCCAGCACCCTCTCCTTCCCCCCTCTCCCTCCTGTTGATGCCCCTCAAAGGCAGTCCCCCCCTTTATACTCATGTCCCTTTATCATTGTTATTTATCATTTTAGGTCTGTATTCCACATATGAGCAAAAAATGTGATATTTGGCTTTTTGAGCTTGGCTCAACATCATGATCTCCAGTTCTATTCATTTTTCTGCAAACAACATAATTTTATTCTTCTTTATGGCTGAATAATAATACTCCATTGTGTGTATATATAATCCATTTTCTTAATCTATTCATCAGTTGATGGATATGTAGATTGATTCCATAGCTTGGATATTGTGAATAGTGTGATAAACACAGGTGTTGACTCCTTAGGACATATGCCCAAGAGTATGATATAGTAGGGTCACAAGGTAGGTCTATTTTTAGCTTTTTGATGAACCTCCATACTGATTTACATAGTGGTTGCACTGATTTACATTCCTACTAACAGTGTGTATATAAGGGTTCCTTACCCCCATACTAATCCTTGCCAGCGTTTGTTGTTGTTTGTGTTCTTGATGATATCCATTCTAACAGGAATGGTAAGATGGAATCTCAATGCCATTTTGATTTGTACTTCCTTTATGAGAGTATTCATTTAAATTGTTTACCATCTCTATTGTAGGAATTTCAGAGTAAGGATATATATGTATTTCTGCCTACAATTTTAGTTACTATAAAGGTACATTTTGGAAAAACTTTTATACCATGGATATTTTTGTTCCCATTTCTGAGGAATTCGATGATAAATACAAGCCAGCTAATGCCTTCGTGATTGCAAATTCCATCCTGTTGCTAGCAAGTAAAAAATTATTAAAATATTTTTATTTTTTTTTAGATATGTAGTACCTACCCTCCTGAAATAGTGGTTCCTAGATCTATTACCTTGGGAACAGTGGTTGGAAGTTCAAAGTTCAGAAGTAAAGAACGTGTTCCTGTGCTCTCCTACCTCTACAAAGAGAACAATGTGAGTTAAGCAAACTTCTCTAATAAGAACTTAACTTGGCTGTAGAAGACATGGGTTAAAATGTTACCCTGACACTTAGTAACTAAATAACTAAATGACTTAGTAACTAAAGTCATTTAACTTCTCTGACCTTCAGTTCTTCGGGGTCACATGAGGGGAAAATATATGGGTACTTTATAAGTTGTAAAATGTCATACAGATATCAAGTGACATTTTTTAGTTTGTTAACTTGTTACTTTTCCCAGCTTGGTGAGAAGTTGCAGAAAGAAAAGGAGTTAGTCACATGAGAGTACACTTGGAGGCTGTGGCTTCCCACTAGAATAAAGATATCATTGATTCTTACTGTTTTTCATATAATTTAAGGTAGTAGGAAGAAAACACTCAACTCCTATGTTTGAATCCCCTTAAATAGGAAGCGTTGAGTTCTGGAGTTAGATAAATGGTCAAGTCTTCAAATGGACAACTGTTCAAGTGACAAGACTGGATTGAGAATCAACCATATGCCCAGTGGAGGAAAGAGGCTCATTCCAATGTCAGTGAAATGGCCTGGCTTTACAGCCACTTCTCTCTTTGTGTTGGACACTGTGTTGAGTTCATGCAGTTGCTTTCTATTCACCAACCTGGAGTCAGGGAAGATTTTTGACCATCTGTGGAAATGATGACTCAACTGACATACTTTTTCCTTATAGGCTGCCATTTGCCGCTGTAGCCAGCCTCTGTCTGGATTTTATACTCGCTGCGTAGATGACGAACTGTTGCTAGAGGCCATTAGCCAAACAAACCCTGGGAGCCAATTTATGTATGTTGTAGACACGAGACCAAAGGTATATATCAATGACTTCTCTGATATTCCTACTTGTTGCAATCCCTCCCCCAACATGCTGAGACTTGTATCATTATTGGGAAAGTTAGATTTGTGTATGTGAGTTTATAATGTCAGGCATCATGTGAAATCATCAGAGCAAGTCCCTTGGTATACATGAGGTTGTGAGAAGGTATTTTGAACAACCTAGCTTTGCCACCTCAATTTGACACCTTGAGTTAAAGGCTTATTCACATCTCCTCATCTTTTTCACTAAATTTTTTCCTTAACTAAAATTTTCACTCAAATTTAGGATCAGAGAAAGAACTTGAACTTAGACACTGGAAACTTAGTACTGCCAACATATCTTTCTGTAAATAATGTGTTAAAACCATAATTGGTTAATAATACTTTGGTGTCTGAGGAGAAGGGTTTTTTTCTCCACAAATTTAACTACTAATTTTTTTGATTAACAAAAAAAATTTCTTTGGCTCATGTAATGGTAACTACTTAAGCACCCAGCACTGTTAGCTGAGTGAATTTTCCCAGTTCAGGGAAGTGCATTTAAATCTTGGTCCCAAAGAATAAGAAAAGACCAGGGACATAAATTTGCCCTGAATATTACCAGTGGACATGGACCTACTGAAATCCTTTGATCTTCCTAAGAGGCTGGTGCTATGTGATTTGTTGTAACATGTTTTCTCAGATTTGTTTCCCTTCTAACTCTGAGTGTCACTGATCATGGAGTCCTTTAGATAAATCTAAGTATCAGCCTAAACTCTGTATTAACTCTTTGGCCTTCAATATTTTGTGTAGTTCTACAAAAATATTACAAAAGAATTCATTATTCCTCAAAAACCAAGTAAAAGACAGATTCTCTTTTCTTAAATGTTGTCCTTTTTTACAGAAAGCCTCAGAAAGAAATAATTTTTCTTATAATTTGACATGTGATGTGTAGCTGACTAGATTTCACTGCTAACCAGTGATTGCTAAAACCATCATTTAGAGCCAAGCCTGAGTCAGGTGATTGTGGCTTCAGAGTTGAGCAATTAGATATGCATGAAACCAGATAGTGGCCTTAGACAACTATGAGCCCCATTTTTGTGATCTCTCACTGGCTGTTCTCCACAGCTGCTTAGGACTGCTGAGCCCAGGAGAGAAAATTATTTCTTTCTGCTCAGGCAAAGTCCTTCAGTTTCTCAGAAGCTTGCCATAACTGTGTGTGACATTCTGAGACTGTATAGAGTATAATCAAGTCTATATTTTTTTGAGGGGGGAAGGGTTAGTAGTACTGGGGATTGAGCTCAGGGCCTTGTGTTTGCTAGGCAGTTGTTCTACCACTTGAACCATGCCTCCAGCCTGTTTTGCTTTGGGTGGTCTTGTACTTTTTGCCCAGGCTGGCTTTGGACTATGATCCTCCTATCTCCATAGCTTGGATTATAATAATGAACCACCACACCCAACTTGTTCTTGGCGATAGGGTCTTGCTAACTTTTTGCACGGGCTGACCTCAAACTGCAGTCTTCTGTCTCTGCCTCATAAGTAGTTGGGATTGTAGGTATGAACCACCATGCCCAGCAAGTCTGTATTTTTCATCAAGATCAAATAATCTTAAACCTTTGAAGAACTAAAAAGTTGTTGCCTTTTGCCCAAATCCAACACCAGAAAGTCTCTTTTAACAGGTTCAAGTTTCCTCTCTCAAATTCAAGAGAATCAAGTTATATGTGTATTTGTATGTTTCTTGTTTTTTTGTTTTTTTTCTTTCTCTCTCATAGTGCTGGGAATCTAACCCAGTACCATGGCATTCGAGGCAAGCACTCTAGCACTGAGCTACATACCAAGCAGATTCAAGCAAATTATGAAAGGCCTAGAAATATCTGGAGATTCCCCTTTTCTGGGTAGCTAGATCTATACTGTTAGAAGAAACTATATTGGAGCAACAAAATTTTGTTCTTAAAAGTTAAACAAACCTGGGGTCAAATCCTACCTTCAGCCTTTATCCGTATTATCCTAGACAAGTTGATTTACCTATTGGAACCTATTTTCTTTTTTTATTTTCAGGACTTTCTGTCGCCCTAATTTTATTTTATTTTTTTAAAGTTAAGTAATTTATTTATTTATTCATTTTTTAAAATATTTTTTATTATGCCAGGAGTACATTGTGGCATTTACAAAAGTTTTTACAATATATCAAATATATAATACTTAAATTCCTTCATTATTCTCCTTTATCCCCCTCTCCTCACATTCCTGGAATAGTTTCAACAGGTATCACTTTTCTATATTCATACAGTTATACACAGTATTTGCTCAATATTCACTCTTCTTCACCCTCCTACCCCTTTATTCCTCTGCCAACCTACCGGTACAACCTTCCCTCTCCCCCAACCCTCGCCAAAGACAGGACCTGTTCTGCCCTACTTTTCTCTGATTTTGATTTTTTAAAAAAAAGACACTTTTGTTTGTTTAAGAAGCTATACAGGAAGTCTCCATGTGACATTTTCATGTATGTATGTATTATAACCCAAATGGTGATAATAATAGTACCTACCTTGAGAAGCTATAGTGAAAATTAAATTAGATAATATATATAAAGAACCTAGCACAGTGTCTGGCATATACCAGGAGCTCAATAAATATTGTATCTCTTCTCCACCTAAATGTTGATATCCAACTGTTCTTCAGATCTGCAGACATATTTCCAAAAAGTACTGCCACAATGTTGATAGCTCTTTGCATTAGCTAACCTAACCCATGCCTGGGTAGGGACTTCTGTAATTACTGTTTTGTTTGGTAAAGCATTACTCATAGCAGACGTCTTGCTGTTAGCTCACTGTTGTTTGTACTTTCATGGGTGTTCCTTTGACATTTATCTTTAAAAGCCCAGTGACATTGTCAGTGTGAGAGAAGATAAAAATTACTGTCACATTTCTCCCTTTAGCATGTTGGCTACATGTGCTAATGTGAATAATTTGTGCTTTGTAGTTTTTGTGTTCCTTTCCATTAATACAAAAACTACACCCTGTCCACATGCATGTTCCTCCTGCCTTCTGAAATGCACAATACTGGGAGATGAGAAAACTTGCCCAGACAACAGAAAATAACTCAATTAGGAAGATGGTCATCATCATAGAAGGTATTTTGGCTGAATTGTAGTGATTTTATTCATATTTTCTTTCTGTAAATCTCATTTATTCTCTCCCTTGCCCAACATTCTGCATATGACCTAGAGATTCTGTGGTTACCACAGCTGAACATAGTGTTAAAAACAGCTCTTAGTATCTCTGTTTTATCTTTATTATTGAGAGTCACTTATTTTATGCAGTCATTTTAGATATTTTACTTCTTAGATGTCTTTGTAGAGTTTCTCAGTTGTAAAGATTTTTTAACTTGTTTTCTCAGCATAAAGTCCTTTCAGCTGAGAAAAAGACTTTTCATAGGCAGCTCAAAGTTATTATTTTAGTTCTCCAGATCAGTTATCATCATAGCTGCCATATTCTTCATCTCTTAAGCAGGGTTTTAGTAATAAAAACAATATGCTTACTCTCTTTCCCTATATGAGTCTATTACTTGAGGTACCTGATGTAAAAACCAGTGAAATTTTCTCCATCTGGGAATGTACCTTGTCTGATTCAACTTCATTTTAAATGGGTAGGATTTAAAACTTTAGAATGAGGCACTGAGAATGATCATCACCTGGCCCGTCTACTCCATTATGCCCTCCACTATTACAGCTGAATGCCATGGCCAACCGAGCAGCTGGGAAGGGGTATGAAAATGAAGACAATTATGCTAACATTCGCTTCAAGTTCATGGGCATTGAAAACATCCATGTGATGCGGAACAGCCTGCAGAAACTCTTGGAAGGTACAGGCAAGGCCAGAGGCCATAGCTTTGCATTATTATGTAAGCAAAAGGCATGCCTGATTTGGGATGGAATATAAAAGCAAGGAGGTGAGCAGAGTCAATAAATGATAAGGAGTTTGACTGTAATATGAACCTAGCTTACATAGTACTGAACTTTAGCAGTGTTGGTCTGATAGAGGGCCTAAGATATTTAGGTTCATAACCTAGTAAAGTACATCTGAGTCAAGTTGTTATGGAAATAATTTCTTTTTATAGAATTACAGAGGTGAGTCTTCAGGAGTGGGTAGACCAACATAAGTATTAATGAATTTGGGATTCATTTCATCATCCTCAAGGTAAGAAATCACCTCATCTAATCAGCTATAAGGAGTCAGTCTGATACTGTGCTGATGAAGAAGTTAAATTTAGAACTCAAAGGTATAAAGCTAATCCTAGACAATTTTGGTTGTCACTGCAAAATAATTGGGGTCAGAATGGGAGCAAGATGAGGACTCTTGGGTTTAGAACATTTTTCCTAAAACTATTACCTAGGATTCCATGATATGATATGCCAACTCAGAAAAAGATAATGAAAACCTGCTTTCTTTAGTAAACTCCCTGTTCTTTTCTGCATTTTTGTACTGATATAATTGGCCAGGTCCTCTCCCCTATACAACCCTTATTAGATCATGTCTCCTCAATCTGCATCCCTGTTATAATACTGAGTGTCCCTTTTCCTTGGATTGCTTCCTGCCTTCTTTTTGCCTCAGAATATTCTGTGGACAAAGAAAAATTTGTTTTACACATTTTTTGAGGGAAAATATTGCCCTCTGGTGGATAACAAAGACAAAAGTACATTGACATGGTTTTTTTAAACCTGTTGAGTCAGCACAGGACCACAAGGAAGTAGGTGGAGGTGTAGGAGTAGAGACAGATGTTAAAGGGCCGCAAAATTAGCATGAGTGGGTGGGATTAGGATGAGGATCAAATGTGTTTTCTAACCAGAAGGGTTGTGGGTATTTTCCCATAGTTGCTAACTCAGTCTTTTGGGTCTCCAGAGGTTTCTGAGGGCTTGGGGGTAGGTTCTATAACTCAAGAAAGCAAAGACCCATGCTGGGAAATCTGGTAGACTTTAACCTTAGTCCTGTCTCTGACTCACTGTATGGTTTCCAGATAATCATTTAACCTTTTTGTACTTTAGCTTCCTTATTTGCAAAGTAGGGCTCCATTTTCTTCCTTTCTTGATGAATAAACTGAGGTGATTGTCAGTTTCAATCTCTGCTTTTTCTGTCTTAGTTTGTGAATTGAAAACTCCAACAATGAGTGAATTTCTTAGTGGCCTGGAGAACTCAGGGTGGTTGAGGCACATTAAAGCTATTATGGATGCTGGAGTTTTCATTACAAAGGTAAGAATCAGGGCTTTTAAGAATTTGCACTAACTGAACTACACCTGCATGGTGAAAAACTTACTGAAACTGTATTGCATTTGAACTTGGAACACTTTGTGGTGTTTTTGTTTTGTTTTGTTTTTTTCCCCCTCTGATGAGACAATGACAGAACTACTTCTGAGGCACCATCTCCACGATTGAAGGCTGAGGGACTAACACCAAAATTTTTAAGACTGAAACTTTATTGCATTTGAACTTGGAGATTTTTTTTTTCAATCCTCACTCTGTCTCTCTAATGCCTGTTTAGCTTACTGTTGATTAGTATACTATCTCTCCCTGTTTATATCTTTCAAACTTTTTTTGTTTGTTTGTTTTGTTTTTACATGTTTGTTTGTTTTTCCCTTTTTCTTTAACTTCTTTGCTTTCCTTCTCCTCTCACCCTTCCATCCTAAATATCACCATTGTTAATATTACAAGCTAGAAAATACTTAATTGCACACAGTACAGGGACAATAACAACACCAAGGGAAATGATGGGAAGACAGAAAAAACAGGGAAACCAGTTTCCCCACAGCAAAAATTTAGTGCAGGAACCAGAGGGAAATGAAGAAAACAGATACTCAGATCCAGACTCCAACAAAATGAAGATAAACTATGCCAAAGATCCCAATGAAGCCCACAAGAATAATCTAAAAGAAGAAATCCTACAGGTAATCAATGAGAATTTCATAGAGATGATACTGGATATGGTCAACCAAAATGTACAGGAGACACTCAAGAAATTCCAAGACAACAAAAATTGAGAATTTGAGAAAGCACAAGAAGAAATAAAAGAAACCATAGAAGCACTGTATAAACACCAAAGTGAAACAAAGAACATGGTTAATAAGTGAACTCAGGACAAAAATAGACAATATTAAAGAGGAAGCGACTCAGGATATGGAAAACCTCAGAAAAAAGAACGAAACAGAATTGCAAAACAAAACGGAAGGCCAATCCAGTGGAATAGTACAAACAGAAGACAGAATCTCAGAACTTGAAGATGAAATGGTAATTAAAGGAAAAACTGAAGAAACTATTAGTTAAACAACTTAAGACCTGTGAAAAGAAAATGCAAGAACTCACTCCATCAAAAGACCAAACCTGAGAATCATGGGCATTGAAGAAGGAGAACAGTTGCAAGCAAAATGAATGAGTAATATATTCAACAAAATAATAACAGAAAATTTCCCAAATCTAGAGAAAGATATTCCCATACAGATACAAGAGGCCTCCAGAACACCAAACAGACCAGACTAAAATAGAACTACCCCATGGCATATTATCATTAAAACAACAAGTACAGAGACCCAGGAAAGAATATTGAAAGCTGTAAGAGAGAAAAACCAAATAACATGCAAAGGTAAACCCATCAAAATCACAGCAGACTTCTCAACAGAAACATTAAAAGCAAGAAGAGCATGGGGTGAGATCTTCTGGGCACTGAACGAAAATAACTTCAACCGAGGATGCTCTACCCAGCAAAACTATCATTCAAAATAGATGGAGCAATAAAAGTCTTCCATGATAAGCAGAAACTAAAACAATATGTGACCATAAAGCCACCACTACAAAAGATTCTTCAAGGGATTCTGCACACAAGAAAATGAAACCCAATATAACCATGAAAGGGCAGGCAGCACCAAACTACAGGAAAAGAAAAGGCAAGAAAGTAGATAGTAACCTCAACTTAGGTACACACAATCAAATCTTCAAACAACTGAAACAACTAAATGACAGGAATCACCACATACCTATCAGTACTAACACTTAGTGTTAATGGACTTAATTCACCCACCAAAAGGTGACAAAATGGATTAAAAAGGAAGACCAACAATTTGTTGCTTACAGGAGACCCATCTCACTGACAGAAATAAGCATAGGCTTAGGATGAAAGGCTGGAAGAACATTTACCAAGCCAGTGGCCCCTGAAAACAGGCAGGAGTAGCAATACTTGTCTCTGACAAAGTAGACTTCAAACCTACATTGATCAAACGAGATAAAGAAAGACATTCCATACTAATAACAGGGGAAATAGACCAAAAGAAAATGACAATTATCAACCTATATGCACCCAATGTCAACACACCCAGTTTCATCAAACATACCCTGAAGGACCTAAAAGCATATATTAACTCCAACACAGTGGTCGTGGGAGACTTTAACACCCCATTATCATCAATAGATAGGTCATCCAAACAAAAAATCAATAACGAAATCCTAGATCTAAAATATACCATAGATCATATGGACCTACTTAATGTCTACAGAACATTTCATCCAACTTCTACACAATATACATTCTTCTCAGCAGCCCATGGAACCTTCTCCAAAATAGATCATATCCTAGGGCACAAAGCAAGCCTCAGCAAATATAAGAAAATAGAAATTATACCATGTATTCTATCTGATCACAATGCAATAAAACTAGAAGGCAACAACAAAAGTAAAGACAAAAAACATGCAAGCAGCTGGAAACTGAATAACTCATTGCTTAATGAACAGTGGGTAATTGATGAAATAAAAGAGGAAATTAAAAAGTTCCTGGAAGTCAATGAAAATGAAAACACAACCTACCGGAACCTATGGGACACAGCAAGGGCAGTCCTGAGAGGAAAGTTTATAGCCATGAGTGCATATATTAAAAAGACTGAAAGATCCCAAATCAATGACCTAATGATACATCTCAAACTCCTAGAAAAACAAGAACAAGCAAATCCCAAAACAAATAGAAGGAGAGAAATTATAACAATAAAAGCTGAAATCAATGAAATAGAAACCAAAAAAACCATACAAAGAATTAATGAAATAAAAAGTTGGTTTTTTGAAAAAATAAACAAGATTGACAGACCTTGGCAAACCTGACTAAAATGAGGAGAGAAAAAACCCAAATTAGTAGAATCAGGAATGCAAAAGGGGAGATAACAACAAGAACCATGGAAGTCCAGGAAATCATCAGAGACTACTTCGAGAACCTATATTCAAATAAATTCGAAAATCTTAAAAAAATGGCCAGATTTCTAGATACATATGATCATCCAAAACTGAACCAAGAGGAAATTAATCACTTGAATAGATCTATAACACAAAATGAAATTGAAGCAGCAATCATGAGTCTCCCCAAAAGAAAAGTGCAGGATCTGATGGATTCTCTGCTGAATTCTATCAAACCTTTAAAGAAGAACTGATACCAACCGTCCTTAAACTGTTCCAAGAAATAGAAAGGGAAGGAAAACTGCCTAACACATTTTATGAAGCCAGTATTATACTTATCCCAAAACCAGGCAAAGACACCTCTAAAAAGGAGAACTATAGGACAATATCCTTAATGAACACTGATGCATAAATCCTCAACAAAATAATGGCAAATTAAATTCAACAACACATCAAAAAGATCATTCATCTTGACCAAGTAGGTTTCATCCCAGGAATGCAGGGGTGGTTCAACATATGAAAATCAATAAACGTAATAAACCACATTAACAGAAGCAAGACAAAAACCACTTGATCATCTCAATAGATGCAGAAAAAGCCTTTGACAAGATCCAACACCATTTCATGATAAAAGCTCTAAGAAAACTAGGAATAGAAGGAAAGTACCTCAACATTATAAAAGCTACATATGACTAACCTACAGCCTGCATTATACTTAATGGTGAAAAACTGAAACCATTCCCTCTAAAATCAGGAACCAGACAAGGATGCCCACTATCTCCACTCCTATTCAACATAGTACTGGAATTCCTAGCCATAGCAATTAGTCAAGAAGAAGGAATAAAAGGAATTCAAATAGGTAAAGAAACTTTCAAAATATCCCTATTTGCAGATGATATGATCCTATACCTTAAAGACCCAAAAAACTCTACTCAAAAGCTCCTAGACACCATCAATAGTTACAGCAAGGTAGCAGGATATAAAATCAACATAGAAAAATCATTAGTATTTCTATACACTAATAATGAACAAACTGAGAAAGAATATATGAAAACAATCCCATTTACAATAGCCTCAAAAAAAAATCAAATACCTAGGTGTAAACTTAAGAAAGGATGTGAATGACCTCTACAAGGAAAACTATACACTTCTGAAGAAAGAGATTGAGGAAGACTATAGAAAGTGGAGAGATCTCCCATGCTCATGGATTGGTAGAATCAACATAGTAAAAATGTCGATACTCCCTAAAGTAATCTATATGTTTAATGCAATTCCCATCAAAATTCCAATGACATTCATCACAGAGATTGAAAAATCTACCATTAAATTTATATGGAAACAAAACAGGCCACGAATAGCCAAGGCAATACTCAGTCAAAAGAACAATGCTGGAGGTATCACGATACCCTACTTCAAACTATATTACAAAGCAAAAACAATAAAAACAGCATGGTACTGGCACAAAAACAGACATGAAGACCAGCGGAACAGAATAGAGGACCCAGATATGAAGCCACACAACTATAACCAACTTGTCTTTGACAAAGGAACTAAAAATATAAGATGGAGAAGTAGCAGCCTCTTCAACAAAAACTGCTAGGAAAACTGGTTAGCAGTCTGCAAAAAACTGAAACTAGACCCATGTATATCACACTATACCAATATTAACTCAAAATGGATCAAACCCCAAACTCTAAAGTTGATACAGGAAAGAGTAGGAAATATTCTGGAATTAATAGGTATAGGCAAGAACTTTCTCAATGGAACCCCAGCAGCACAGCAACTAAGAGAGAGCATAGATAAATGGGACTTCATAAAACTAAAAGCTTCTGCTCAACAAAAGAAATAGCCTCTAAACTGAAGAGAACACCCACACAGTGGGAAGAAAATGTTTGTCAGCTACACATCAGACAAAGGACTGATAACCAGAATATATAGGGAACTTAAAAAACTAAATTCTCCCAAATTAATGAACCAATAAAGAAATAGGCAAGTGAACTAAACAGAACATTCTCAAAAGAAGAAATTCAATTGGCCAAAAAACACGTGAAAAAATGTTCACCATCTCTAGCAATAAAGGAAATGCAAATTAAAACCACACATAGATTCCACCTCACCCCTGTTAGAATAGCCATCATTAGCAACATCACTAACAACAGGTGTTGGCAAGGATGCGTGGAAAAAGGAACCCTCTTACACTGCTGGTGGGAATGTAAACTAGTACAACCACTCTGGAAAAAAATTTGGAGGCTTAAAAACCTAAACATTGATCTACCATATGATCCAGCAATACCACTCTTGGGGATATACCCAAAAGACTGTGATACAGGTTACTCCAGAGGCACCTGCACACCCATGTTTATTGTAGCACTATTCACAATGGCCTAGTTATGGAAACAGCCAAGATGCCCCACTACTGACGAATGGATTAAGAAAATGTGGTATTTATACACAGTGGAATTTTATTCAGCCATGAAGAAGAATGAAATGTTATCATTCGCTGGTAAATGGATGGAATTGGAGAACATCATTCTGAGTGAGGTTAGCCTGGCCCAAAAAACCAAAAATTGTATGTTCTCCCTCATATGCAGACATTAGCTCAAGGGCAAACACAAGGGGATTGGACTTAGATCACACGATAAAGCGAGAGCACACAAGAGAGATATGAGGATAGGTAAGACACCTAAAAAACTAGATAGCATTTGTTGCCCTCAATGCCAAGAAACTAAAGCAGATACCTTAAAGCAACTGAGGCCAACAGGAGAAGGGGACTAGGAACTAGAGAAAAGGTTAGTTGAAGAAGAATTAACTTAGAAGGTAACACACATGTACAGGAAATCAATGCGAGTCAACTCCCTGTATAGCTATCCTTATCTCAACCAGCAAAAACCCTTGGTCCTTCCTGTTATTACTTGTACTCTCTCTTCAACAATTTAGAGATAAGGGCAAAATATGTTCTGCTTGGTAGCGAGGGGAAAGGGGGGTTAAGGGAAGGGGCGGGGGGAAGGGGGGAGAAATGACCCAAACATTGTATGCCTTATGAATAAAATAAAACTTAAAAAAAAAAGAATTTGCACTGATGTTAATTACGGAATCTCATGAAGTAGTAGTGTGCTATAGTGGAAAAAATATTAAAAAGAAACACAGTTTTTGGAGTTATCTCTGCCACTAATTCAATGTGTGCCCTTAGATAAGTTTCTTTCCCTCTCTGGGTCTCGGTTTCTACATCTATAAAATAAAGTGGTTGGACTGTAATCCACTGTAGTTTTCAGGGGGGGGAGCACAGAACTCTTTTGGAATATGATTAATCCTCTTCTCACTGGAAAATGCACATGTAAGTATACTATAGAAAATGGACCTCAATTTCAGGGGGTCAACAGACCTGGGACCTCAGTTTAAAAACGCATAAGTAATTGATGCAGCTCAATTACTAATTTTTTGTGTATTGATTCTAAGGTATCAGCTGAAAGCAAGAGTGGATATGAAATAAATTTAAATCTTGTGTGTCTATGGATATTTGGGGCTCTGAGTACAGAGCAGATAATTTTTATGACTTCTTTTTATAGGTCTGCCTCTCACCGCATCTATGCAGGCTTTATTACCCTACATTTATGCTGAACCACTTATTTTCTAACCTCTAAACCCTGCCTCTGTTCCATTTGTTGTGTGATTTTTTTTAAGAAAAGGAAATTTAGAATATTCATTTTCTCATGTTGAAGTTTTGTTTTTATATATTCCTACATGGAAACTCTTCACTCCATCTTCATTTTTGATAGAAATAAAGAAAAGGAGAAAAATGACTTTTCATCCTTCTGCTTTCATTTTCTGTTGAAAACAATAGCTTTGGGCTTAAATGGTTTGAAGGGAATATGTGTAATTAGCTGTCTTAAATGTCTAGTGTTAATGCTTTTTGTTTCCCTAGTCCTATTGATTCTACTTCAAAAGCGTTTTTCAAATCTATCCTTTCTTCCCAGTCTCTGTTGCTCCTTACCTAATTAAGATAGTTGCTGTTCCTTCCCAAAGTACTATAATAACTTCCTAAGGTTGGCCCAAGTACTTGGGAGGCAGAGATTGGGAAGATCATGGTTTGAGACCAGCCCAAGCAAAAGTTTACAAGACCCCATCTCAACCAGTGACTTGGCATGGTAGTGCATACCTGTCATCCTAGCTACACAGGGAAACACAAATAGGAGGATCGTAAAGAGCTGGCATAGATCAAATGGGAGAGAACCTGCCTAGCAAGCATGAGGTCCTGAGTTCAACCCCTAGTACCACTTAAAAAAAAAAACCTTTCTTACTACTTTACTTTTCTCTGTAGTAGTCTCTCCCCAGTTTGGTGATCAAATTGCCTGAAAAGTCATTTTTCTAATATATCTTGATATGCTGTCATTTGAAGCTTGAAAATCTTCCAGTGGTTCCCCTATTCAATTTCCAATAAAACCCTGTTGTTTGATATTCAGTCTTCCACAGTCTTGCCCCAACTTGGCCATAGCAGACTTCTTGCTATTTTCTAATGCACTATGCTAACTTTTCCTTTCTCTTTTTTAAATCTTTATTTTTTCTCATTACATTAACAATACATGGAAATAATCAAAGAAGTAAACGTTTCAGAAATATATAGCATAAAATTTAAACATTTATTGTTTCACAACACATATATATTACTATTAATAGTTTAATGTTTATGCTTCTTGATCAGTACTGTTCATTTTAAATTTCTATGATGATGTGAATGTTTTATGTCTGTACTCTAACACAACAGCTACTATCCACATATGACAATTGAGTACTTGAAATGTGGCTAGTAACTACCATATTGGATAGCACAGCTCCAGAGTTTTTCAGCATATACTTGCGTGTATAATTTGTAAAAATACATATATATATATATATATATATGTAGGATTGTACTGTGCATATTCTTTTGTAACTGTCTTATTCTTCGTGTATAGTGAATATTTTTTAGTTCGGTTCAGTGAGTACTATCTCATTCTTTTCAGCAATTATATAATATTCTATTGTGGGAAGTCACCGTAGTCCTTGTTGATGGGAAAATTCAGTTTTTCCCAGTTGTTTTTAAAAATAATACAGACATTACTGCACCAAATAAACTTATCTTTATATGTGTAGATGTATGCATATTTTTTTAGTACTGAGGGTTGAACTCAGGGCCTTGTGCTTGAGCCATGTCCTCCCTCCCAGCAAAGTGACTCAGAAAAGTGGATTTTCTGAGTCACAGGGTATGAATATTTCACATTTTAATAGATGGGACCAAATTGCCCTCTAAATAGCTTGTAGTAGTTTACATTTCCCCCAACCATGCCTATTTTTCCACATTGCCAGTAATGGTTATCATCAATCTTTTTAGTCTTTGTTAGGGCAATTGGTGATAAATTTTACATCATGTTTTAATTTGTGCTTCTTTAATCATTAATGAATTTGATGTCTTTTCCCATCAACTTTTCATGCTATTTGGTTCTCTAAATAGAGTACACTTGCTACCATCAGGCCTCTAGCTGAATTGAAAAATTTTTAAAAAGGTTGAAAAACCTTTTCTGTATCTCTTTAATTTCTTTTTTACCTGCAATCTGACTACCCTCTGGGATTTCCATTTTTCTTGCATTGATACTACAGAAATTACTTTTCTTCCACACCCCATAAAACACATGACCCAGAGTTCTCCTTGCTCTTTGCAAAGCTCTTTCCTCCTTTCTGGTCTATTTCATTTAGCTTTATCACTCCTCCATTACTTCGGGAATTGCCACCTTCTTTTTCATCTTGATTCTTCTCATCTCAGGAGATTTGAAGATCCATGTCCAACCTTTTGGGCACTTATAGTTGTTTGAGTTTTTATACTCCAGCTCTCACACTCTTATTTTAGCTAGCATGGTTCGGCAATCTCATGGAGACCTGTACAGTTTTAACTCCTCTTTTTGTACCTTCTTCCTTGTTTACTAAGACTTAGTGGTGTAGAAACTTATCTGTTCTACCTTGCACCTTATCCTTTCATAACCCTGCCTGCCCTGTTAACCACAGTCATTTTCTGCTTTTACACCCTGACCACACAGCATTTCTGCAAAGAAATAAATCCCATACTCATGTCAATTGTACTATAACAGGTTGATGGTCTATAATCTTAGCTAAAGTCCTGGAGTCTTAGGGCCACTTAGCAGTTATTTTATGTGTCCTGTGTTGGGTCTCTGTCCTGTTCCACCAAGCAGATATTCCTAATCTGTGCCTTGCTTTCAAACTAGCTATACTACTGTTATTCCTCCTTCTATAAGCACATATTCAAACCTGTCTCCTGCTTCATGGAAAAATTAAGATGATACTTCATCTTCTCACTATTATCTTTGTCAAATTCTTATGTCTTCATCTTTGCTATCACAGAGGACATGCTGTCCCATCTTCTATGAAAGACTATACCCTCTACCTATATTCCAAATCCCATCTTCTCCTACTTCTTCAAGGAACCAACTCTATCAATTAATCCTTGTTTCTGCTAAATTTTCAACCTATTCTTTTTGACTAGCTTCAACCTACAGATGCTCAGATATTTTTCTGTCTCTAATGAAAAATTTTAATTTTTATTATCTTCTTCTAAGTATCACCCTCTGTGTTAGCTTTCTTTCACTGTAGTAAAATACTTGAAATTAACCTCTTTAGGCTCACAGTTTCAGAGGTTTCAGTCTGTGGTTGGTTGGTCCATTGTTTTGGGGTCTGGGGTAAGGCAGCACATGATTATGGGAGTGTATGCCAGAGCAAGATTCTTAACTCATGGCAGCTAGGAATCAAAGAGATGGAGATTGCAGGGGTTCAGCATCCCAATATCTCGTTCAATGACATACCCCCAAATGACCAAACTTCCTTTCACTAGGCCTTTCCTCACAGTTGTGCCACAGGCTAGGGACCAAGACTTCAAAATATGGGCCTTGGGGAACACTTTAAATCCAAACTGTAGCACCCTGTTTTCTTAGAGCATTCTTGGAAGGAGCCTTCCCTAATTGTCTTTTCCTCTTTGCTAATCTTTTGTGTTATTGTTGTATCTGGCATGGAATTTTATTGTTTTATTTACTATCAGTTTGTAGTCATTTGTTTTATGTTTCTAGTGCATTGTACTCACTCAGCAATTAATGCTGAAGGAAGGGAGAGAGTGCGAGAGGGAGGGAGGGAAGGAAGAAGGAAGGAACGACGGAAGGGAATTCTTGTCCTGCCTTACCTGATAGTCTTATTCTTTCATCAAGGCCCAATCTTCCCTGGCTCTTGCTACTATACATTACTCTATAGAAACAGTATTGTAATTACTTATTTACCTTTGTCCACCCTGACTAGGTTATGGACTATTCAAAGGCAGAAACTGAATTCTTGTCTTTGTATCTAGAGATAACCATCACATACGTAGCACATAGGGGTATACACTTAAGTGTTAGAATGAATAAGTGAAAGATCAATATTTACCTTGCCAAAACCACCCTAGTTGAATAGTTGCCCAAATTGTTACATTGTTCTGATTGTACAGAAACCAACCTAAGACAGGCAAATCCCTCCATCTTAAGTCGGAAGGATTTGTGTTAGTAAGACTAGATGGCTAGCTGGGCAGCAGTGGCTCACACCTGTAATCCTAGCTACTCAGGAGGCAGAGATCAGGAGGATCGTGGTTTGAAGCCAGCCTGAGCAAATAGTTCCATGAGACCCTATTTCGAAAAATCCATTCACAAAAAAGGCCTGGTAGAGTGGTTCAAGGTGTAGGCCCTGAGTTCCACAAAAAAAAAAAAAAAAGACTAGATGGCTAAAGGGAATCATTTTCAGATCTCAGACTAGAATGCAAAACTCTCCTGTGTTTTTGAGCATGAATTTCTCCTCCTACCCACTCCATTCGAGACTTGATCCTTTTCTCTTTCAGAAGTTCTGTGAATTTAGAACTTCCCCTTGTTTTTCTTTTTGTCCCACATCATGGGTTGGTTTTGATTTTCTTTTCCTTCTAGAAACTATCTCCTCTTGCACCCCATTATTTTTGTTTTCATTACCCATAGAGAGTTCTGATGTTATGAGAAGAAATTAATGTAGCCCAATAAGACTAGGTTCTCTGTGCTATAAGGATATTATGTGGCAACCCTATTTATTAACCCAGAATTCTGTGTAAATGTTACTTGTAGTACCTTTTGCCTCTTGTCTTCACAGGCAGTGAAGGTAGAAAAGGCCAATGTGTTAGTTCACTGTTCTGATGGGTGGGACCGCACTGCACAAGTCTGCTCAGTGGCAAGCATCCTCCTAGACCCATTTTATAGGACATTCAAAGGACTCATGGTAAGAGAGCAAGTGATTATATTTTACTTTGTATGGGAGACAGATTATGAATAAATCAAAAAGAACTCTAAACCAACTTGTTACAGCTACAAAACAGCTGTTTTCCAATATAGCTCCTTTCTATTAAACAAAGCATCTATAGTCTGTATACTTCCTATGGTACATTTAACATACTTTATTACCTATCAGAAGGTAAGCTTTATGTAATAGGCTGCTGTGAGAGGTAAGAAAGGCTCAGAAAGTTTGCAAAGGTGAATGGAGGAAAGTTAAATAGGCTACCTGATCTTTAACATGTCATCTGTGAGAATGTCAGACTCATGATTTTTTTTCTAGTGCTAAATCAAAGCCTCTTAGTTGGTATTTTTAAGAAACAGAACCCCAAATAAAAGCTTATCCTTATTTCTTTGGAATTTTTTTTTATGGTTGAAAATGGTTTTGTTCTTGGTATGAGCTCAAATGCTGCCTTTGAATTTCTGTTTTTCAGAGTTTGGATTTAATATGATTATCAACATTGCATTTAGTTATGGCTCCAAAGCTTGTCATGTATCATGTAAAAGCCAAAAGAAATGAGACACTAAATACAAATCCAGAATAATTTCTCCTGAGAGCATATGAAGTTTGATGGCAGCCTGTACAAGTCTATAATTGATATCCAGGTTGCTTACTTTGTTATCACTTGGGAAACTTATTATCAATTCAACCATTTTTGCATAGTGCTTTGATATTCATATGTGTGTGGTTAATTCATTCTATGACACTCCTAATGCAAACTCATCTTTTTTATTTAAAAATGAAGATCCTAATAGAAAAGGAATGGATATCTATGGGCCACAAGTTCTCCCAAAGGTAAAAATATCCTCATTTTGAAAGAGGGGCCTGAGGAGATTTCATTCAGGTAAGGTTTATTAAAATCCAAGTTTTTTGTGCATAGGAAGTAACAGGAAGTTGGACATGGCCTTAAATTTTTTTCCATCAAGAAATAAGTATTTTAGGGTGCTAAGGCTACAAAGGTGATCAGAATAGCACCTTTACTTCGAAGGAATGCAAGTAATCATATCAAATTGTTAAATATTTGAGGAAAGAAAAGTTATAATGGGCCACAGAGAGAGAATTGCTTAACTTCGCATAAAGAAGTCAGGGTAGACTTCAAAGAGTAAGCAGCATTTAAGGGTAAATTTTTAGAGCTGAATAGGAGTTTGATAGGTAAAACAGTGGGATGGAGGAGGGCAGTTAGGGAGAGGGACTAGTATCTAACATAATGTACGTTTTAACCTTTTGTAAGAAAAAAGACAGGTGCAGATTTCTATTCCTTAATGAGGACTGGGGCAAAGGCTACCATTACCTATTTTCTGGTATAAACAGCCTTACTAAGGTTTTAACTGTGTTATCAAATCAATAAATATTTGCCAAATACCTAGCAATATGCCTTATACCAAATCAGACACTAAGTCCCAAAGACAAATAAAATGTGAGTTTTAATTTCAAAGAAGTTACAGTTCAGGTCTTAATGCTCCCCCATTGATGTGCATCCACTTATTATTTTCATTCAGTTATCATTGGTTTGTTATTTGGGTCTGACCACTCATTCTTGCTTCATCAGCAAACATTGGGCTGATTTGTTAAATGTTGAGGAGATTGAATTGAGACAGATAGTGGCACCATCCCTTCTTTGAAAAAGTCAGTAATGACAGCATAGTATGATAAGTGCTAAGAAGAAGAAAACATAAACAGAGGGCAAAGAAGGCATCCTACAATAGGTCACAACTTCACTGAGCTTTACAGTATGAGTAGGAATTATTTAGAAAGGGGGAAAACATTCCAGAAATTATGTGTGTGAAACCAAAAAGGCATTAAACATGATGATGTAGTTGAGGAACTGAAAGCAATTCATTGTGGCTGGATCATAGGGTATATAGGGATAACAGAGGAAATGAGTCCAGGGAAGGAAAGCAAACAAGGCGAAGGTCATTCAAGGTTCTGATTTTTTTCTGTTTTCTCTTTTTTTAAGCTAGAAGATTTGAATGTTCTTATATACATAGTAAAGCTATATTAGAGGACTTTGAACCAGGGTAGTGATATGATTAGGCTTATATTTTAGAAATATCCCTGTGATATCATGTGGGAGATTGAGATTGGAGGCAATCAGAAGGCTATCAGAATTTATGAGTGTTTGAAAAATGATGGAGGCAATGGGATAGATACAAAGTTATTTGAGAAGGAGAAATGACAGAACCAGAAAATGAGAGGTAAAACTCTAGTAGAACTTGTAGTACTTGCCTAGTAGAACTTGTCTTTGCTTTAGGTAACTGGATTTACTGAAATTGAGAATGCAGAATGATGCAAGGCAGATATGGCAGGAAAGATAGTTCCAGTTTGGGACTTACGTGGCAAGGGGCATCCAAAAGGAGATGTCCAGTGAGGAAATTAGGACACTAGTTATGTATTGATAGGATTAGAGGTTTAAGAGTTATCTACATGTAAGTGGTAGCTTAAGCCATACATTTGGATAAGACCACTCAAAGTGTCTGTAGAGAAAGAAGAGCCAAAGGACAGGGAAAAACCTTGGATAACATTGACACCTGAAAGTTCAGTGAAAAAAGGAATCCATTGAAGATAATTGTGAAAGAGTTGTTAAGAGGGAACAATAAATCTACAGAAACAAAAGGAAAAAAATCTAGAGAGGAGAATTTCAAATGAAGTAGTCAGCAGTACCAAATGCTGCAGAATAACCCAACAGTAGACTTTGGCAACATGCATGATTGAATGATCCTTAGTGATAACCAGTTGAGTAAAGTGGTGGAAACAGAAGCCAAATAACAATGAATGGAGGTGTGGGTGAGAAATGAGGAAGTGGAATGTGAGTGTATAAATCTTTTCCTAGGAATTGTGATGCTGATGGATATTGAAGTGAAGGAGTGCCTAGATGGAATAAAAGTGTACTTCAAGACAGGAGAGATTTGAGCATTTTCTTGTACTAAGAAAAAAGAAACACTAGAGAAGAAGGCTGAAGATTTCAAACAGACAGTTTTTGGAAGAGTAAGACTCCTGAGGAGACAGAAATGGGTGAAAGCTCCAGTCCAAATGAAAAGATTAGCTGGAGCCACACTGAGGACTTCTTCCATGGAGACTACGGAAAGACAGGCAGAGAATGAACTGATTGTGGAAGTGTCAGAAGCACAAGTTAGACATTTTGTTTGTAGTGAATTATAGAAGCTGCTGAACTAGGCTTGAGGCTTGAGAAGTTAGTTAAAATTTGCAAGAACTTTAAGGGTAATGAGAAAATTACCCTTATAGTGTTAAGGACATAAAGATTATTTGGGAGCAGTTGAGTTCCAACTCAATGTAGAGATGTAATTTTAAATCATGTGAATTTATATGGTTTTATAATTTTCTCAAGCATCATTTATCAGTCAGGATATGGGAACAGAGATCATCGGGGTTTTTTAGGCTAATCTGTGGTTAGATTTTGGAGGAGAACAATGACAAGAAAGGCCAGAAAATAGGGAAAGAGTAATTGATTAGACCAATGAAGTCAAGGCTGGATAAAGAAGAATGGGAAGCCAATAGGAACCAGGTGGAGAGCTCCTGTGATAATTGGTAGGGGAGGTAAAAGCTTTTGGATCTGTAATATATGCTGGTCAGAGTGAGACAATGGGATTGAGATTTCAAAGATGGAGTAAGAACATCTAGGTGGTCCAGCCTATGGCATGGATTCAGGAGACTAATATAGAACAGAGGTAAAGATTAGTGAAGAAAATTGGATTTGAATTAGGTAAGGAACCTATTAGTTAGCCAGTGTAGTTCATCTGCATCAGCAACCAAGGTATATGCTTAAGACAGGCATCAAAATCTTCAGAGAATGTGGGAAGTAACTCAGAGGTTGGTAGAAGACAGCATCTAGGAAAGGAAAGGTAAATATGCTAGACAGCATGACCCATACTGGAAGTGTTTTTAAGAATATGAAAGGAGTAGTAGTTCGGATGCAACAGAAAGGACAGTATGAGCAAGAAAAAGCTGATCCCACCTTTGCCTTGTTTAGAATTATAGCATTCTCCATTTGGGCCCCAAGAAGAAGTCATGCCCTTGGTGAGCCAAGTTGCAGTTAATATTAGAAGATAGAGAGCATTCAGCATAGAAGTTGAGAGTGCTACATTTGTTTCTAGGGAAATATATTTTCCTATTGAAAAAGGGCATTATAAGGGAGGGAACATTATTCAGTTCTGGGATGAGGATTAGAAATTTTTTCTTAAATAACTGGCACTGTGGAGTAAACAGTTTAGATGCCGTCCTTGTTTACATTGAGCTAAATGTGGCTATTTAAATTTAAATTAGCTTAAGTTAAATATAACTAAAAATTCAGTTCCTCGGTCATGCTAGCAGCATTTCAAGTGCTTAATAGTTAATGACTGCCATATTGACAACACAGCTATAGAATGTTTTCATCATTGCAGAAAGTTGCTTTGGAAAGAAGGTATAAAAGAAAATAGACTAGATGACCAATAGGGAAGGATACCATTGGCTAAGAGGTCCACTGAGATTAACTAGCTTTGAGATTCTGACTGGTATTTTGGCATGAGATATTTCCTTGCTAAAGCCAACTCCAAACAGTATAATTCTTGATGCTAAGCATTGTCTTTACTTGCGTCTCTTAGGTGTGGCCACCTGGATGGGGATTCTAAAGAAGTGTCCCCCATCTTCACCCAGTTCCTAGACTGTATTTGGCAATTAATGCAACAGTTTCCTTGTGCCTTTGAGTTTAATGAAAAATTCCTGCTGGAGATCCATGACCATATTTTCTCCTGCCAGTTTGGAAACTTCCTTGGGAACTGCCAGAAGGATCGGGAAGATCTAAGGTAAATTCATATTGTGAGAAAACACTGAATATGGACAAGGGAGTCAGTGAAAAAAAGAATATACCCACCACACTGAATTTAGTACAGCAGTCAGAAAAGGGGAGGAGGTGATAATAATGAAAAGAAACCTCGATTCTCCTGATCTCTGCCTCCTGAGTAGCTAGGATTACAGGTGTGAGCAACCAGTGCCCAGCTGAAAAGAACTTTTTGAAGTATAAAGCACTCAGTATTTGCACAAGGATCTCAAATTCCTCATTTGTAAAATAGAGATAGTAATCACGAGGAGCCAATAAAATTATGGATGTACAGCTTTGTAAAAAATCAATTGCTGTGACATTTTCACTTGTATCTGAGATCACAAACTTGCAGCTCTTAGACTGATACTGGCCCAATAGGCATGGTTTGGTTAGCCTGTGGAATATTTTTGTTTCTTTGATATAGGGTCTCACTTTGTAGCCCAGGCTGCTTGGAATTTGCTGTATAGCTCAGACTGGCCTCAAATTCATGATCCTTCTGCATTGGGATTACAGGTATATATCACCACTTCCAGCTTAGAGTACTTTCTTAAACTGTAAATTTAGTTGTCAACATTTAAATATTAGAGGAGTTCACATAAAAACCCAGTTAATTTAGAAATTTTTCCCCTAAGTAGACAAGCCACTATACCAAGATATTCTGAAAAATCAAGATGTTATTGCCATATTGGACCTGAGTTTTCTCATGGCAATAATCAGCTAGAGCAAAAGAGCAGCTACTCCATTTAGATGAGGCAAGCTTACTCTCCTTGACACTTCCAAAGTTTATTCTAATGTTATATGTTTTGTAGGCAGTTGCATTTGTTGTGTTTTCACCCCTGACTTAAACTAACACCCCATAATATACAAAATGTAATTACTTTTTGAGGTTGACAAAATAGAGCACCTATGAACAGTATTCTCCTTACTTTAGAGAAAGAGAAAAGAAACAGATAGGAAAGTAGCTATTTTACAACCCAATTCTGTTTCACAGCTGGTGGCTGAGTTAGCAGTTAGTTCCACTTCTCGGGACCTTTTATGATACTGCCTAAATGACGTCACCTTTCTGTGATTTCATCTTCTTGTCAACACAGAGAACAGTGATGAGTCTTTCTGGTTTAACATTTGTACTTACTTGGTTGTTTCCATGCACATTTCTCTTTCTTTTTGCAATTACACCTTTGTTCCTCCCACCCCCAAATGCTTTTAGACACATTCACTCTGACTAGGCATTAAATCTCAAGATCTTTTCCATAATATTTCCCTCCCCCTTAGAATGAGATTAATGTATCCAGAGCTATTATCACATAAATCTGAATATCCATGTTGAAGTACAAGAGTTCACATTTTAACATATGTTAAAATAGTGATTACTTGAAACAGCAGAAGTGTCATTCACTCATGAATGGAAAAAGCATAAGCTTTGGAATCAGACAGACAGACCTAGATTCAAACTTTGACTCCATCACCTACTAGCTTGTGTTACTTTTAGCAAATTAATTTTGTGTCTCATTTTCTTATTAGTAATTTGAGGTTAAAACACCTTCATAGGATTTTATTATGAAAATTTGAGGAGGTATTTTTAGTAGAGTCTGCAACAATGTTTGACACATAGTAAATAAGTATCTTTTACCTCTAGAAGATTCCCTTCTATTTTTAACCAATAACAGATGAAAAAGTTGAATATTCAGAGCATGTTGCCTTATTGAAATGGTCTGAGGATTGTAACAGTTACAAGACAACAATTTTAGGGCCTACCACCTATACCACTTCTCTTCATTTTCCTTTAGCTTTCTTTGACAATATGTGCAAAAGAACTTCCTGTATTATTACACACAGCTCTCACTGGGAACCAGTGAATCCCACACATTTTAAGGTGTGAACTAAGGGATTTCCTTGCTGTTTGAGCAGGTTCTTCAGGGTCTCAACTAAAATACAAGAATAATTCTTGAATATAAATACTACAATCTTTGGTTTCCCACCTGGAATAACTTGTGAATATTTGCTTGTATAAATTGCCAATTATCTTTCACTGTCTTAAAACTTCTGAAGGGAGGAGAAACTGGCTTTAAATGAAAAGAAACATACAAGAGAATGTTTACCCTGTATAATTCCTGTCTCTTAATTTATAACTTTTTTCTTGGTGGTCCTGGGGATTGAATTTGGGGCATCAAAATGCTTGCTAGGCAAGTGCTGTACACCTCAGCCATGCCCCCAGTCCTTTTGCTTTTTAGGCTGTTTTTCAGATAGGGTCTCGAGCTGTTGCCCTGGCTTGCTTTAGATCACAGTCCTTCTACCTCCATGTCTCCCTCCCAAATAGCTGGATTAAAGGTGTACGCCACCATGCCTGGCTTTCACTGACCAGACTTTTGAAAAGAGTTCCAAATTTTTTTAAATCTAAAAAGATCATCAGTTCATAGAATGTTAGATTTGGAAGAGACCTTAGTAATCACATTGTGTAGACGAAGAAACAGTCCTAGAAAGAGCCAAGAAATTTTCTAAGATAACACAGTTACAATCCAGCAGAGACTTAGAATCTTTTGCTCTCTAGTAAGGAACGCTTTTTAATCTCATTTATTTTTAAACATGGATAAATTGAAGCTCAGATAATTATTACTGTACTAATGTTCATTAGCAACATATTTTTATGGTCCTTCTTTTTGTATCCATAACTCTTTTTTGAGTTGGTCACTGTTAAATTTGACTGGTTTTAAAGCTCAATAGTACTATTGAGATTACTTGTTCCTATTAAATTTTGGGCTTGTTTTTTCTTTTTTTTTTTTTAACAGAGTCTATGAAAAAACACATTCCGTGTGGCCTTTCTTGGTTCAGAGGAAACCAGACTTCAGGAATCCTCTCTATAAAGGCTTTACTACATACAGGGTACTCAATCCTAGTACTGTGCCCTACAACATTCAGTAAGTTTTTAATCTGTCTCTTCCATTTTTTTAGCTGACCACAAGGCCTCAGTTGCCTTACTCAAGTTGCCTTGGATAGCTGCCATCATCTGCATAAGCCCTGATTATGAAGCAGAATTCTCTGTCCCAACATCACCCATTCCTTTTCACCTCTGAAAATAACTCTTTTTGGTTTTCAAGGCTTTGCTATTACTTGCTATATTAGCCATCTTTCTGTCAATGAGGTAATTAACTTATAAAAAGAAATGGTTTATACTGGCTCATGGTTCTAGAGGTTCTAGTCCAAAATCAAATATCCTACTGCTTTGGGCTTCTAGAGAGGACAGTATTATCATGGTGGGAATACAAAGCAGAGCAAACTACTCACTTCATGAACAAGAGAGTAAAGAAAGAGGAAGAAAAGGTCAAGGTCCCACAGTGCCTTTTGATTGCATACCTTCAGTGACCTAAGAACCTCCCACTAGTTCCTGTACCTTCTAAAGGTCCCATCACCTCCCAAAAACACCACCTTGGGGACAAAACCTTCAAAACACGGACCTTTGGGGGGTACTTTTCAAGCCATAGCATTTGCTTAGGGAAATAAAGAAGAAATAATAATTGATTAGTAGGAATATAATCAGTTAGGATACAAGTTGTTTCATTCCTTTGGTCTGTCCCTTTATCTTCCTTTTCTTTCCTGTCCCTTTTCACAACAAAGAAAAACAAGAGAAACAGTATTGTTTGCTATATTTTTCCAGAACTTCTGTAGGCTAAAGTGCTCACTGACCACTAAAGGCGTTTAAGATAGAACTAAATATATTTATTAGCTTTAATAGTTTATTTGGGGGATTCTTTACTGTTCCATATATATATATGTGTGTGTGTGTGTGTACTATATCATTTCTAAATAGAAATAATTTTACTTTTTTCTTTTTAATATGCATGCCTTTTATTTTCTTGCCTGTCTTTTCTGGGTAGGACTTCCAGTATAATAGTCCATGAAAGTAATGAAAGCAGACAGCCTTGTCTTGTTCCTAATCTTAGGGGGGAAGCTCTCAGTCTCATTGTGTGTGATGTTATTTATTAGTTCTTCACAAACATCCTTTCTCATGTTTGGGACATTTCCTTTCATTCTAGTTTACTGAGTGCTTTTATGGTGAAAGGGTATTTCATTTTGTTGAGTACCTTTCCTGTACCAATTGAGGTGATTATGTGTTTTTACCCTTAGTTACATTGTTTTTATTTTCGTATGTTGAATTCCCCTTGCTCTCCTGGGATGGTAAATTCCACTTGTTCATGGTCGGTTATTATATTGTTGAGAATTGGTACATAAGGTTCATTATCTGTAGTTTTGTTTTCTTGAGATATCTTTAACTTTAGTATCAACGTAGTGCTAGCATCATAGAATGAGTCAGAAAGTCTTCCCTCCTATTTTATAGAAGAGTTTGAAAAGAATTCGTGCTAATTATTTTGTGGTTTTTTTTTTTTTCATGGTACTGGGGTTTGAACACAGGCCTTAGGCTTGCTAGGCAGGTGCTCTACCACTTGAACCATGCCCCTAGATCTTTTTGCTTTAGTAATTTTTGGGATAGAGTCTTGTTTTTGCTCTGGCCAGCCTGGACCATGATCCCCCTATTTATGCCTCCCACCATGCCCAGCTTATTGGTTGAGATGGGATCTTGCTAATTTTTTGCCTGGGCTGGCCTCAAGCTATCTTTCTGATCTCTGCCTCCTGAGTAGATAGGATTACAGGAGTAAGCCACCACACCCAGCCTAATAATTCTTTAAACATTTGTTAGAATTCATCAGTGAATTTGTAGTCCATGCTGGCCTCGGACTCACAATCTTTCTGCCTTTATTTCCTCTACCTTCCAAGTGTTGGGATTATATATCTGCATCACCATGCCTACGTAAGTCTTCTACTTCTTATTGTTCTTCTGTCTAGTTGTTCCATCCATTATAGAAAGTGGGAAGTTGAACTCTCCAGCTATTACTGTAAAATTATTTTTCCCTTTAATTCTTTTAAGTTTTGCTTTATATTCTTTGAACTCTGTTGTTAGATACATGTTTTTATAATTATCATATAAGCTTAATATTAACCCTTATGGATGTATAATGTCCTTCTTTGTTTCTTGTAACTTTTTTTTTTTTTTTTGTGGTACTGGGATTTGAGCTCAGGGCCTTGTGCTTGCTAGCAGGTGCTCTACCACTTGAGCTATGGCTCCAACCCTTTTGGCTTTATGTTCTTTGTCAAACAGGGTCTTGCTTTCTGCCTGGAGCTAGCGTTGGACCACAGTTCTCCTACTTACAGCCTCTACATAGCTAACATAATAGGAGTATGCTACCACACCTAGCTTGTTTTTATTGAGATGGGGCCTTTTTAAAAACCTTTTTACTAGTATATATTAGTATACAGGGGGTTTCATTCTGACATTTCCATATATGTGTACAATGTACCCTAGTTTGGTTTATCCCCCTCCACAATTCTCCCTCTTATCCTCCCTATTCTTAAAGTGACTTTGACAGGTTTCAGTGTTCCATATTCATACACATACAGAAAGTATAAGAGATGGGGTCTTGCCAACTTTTTTGCCCAGGCTGGCCTCAAACCACAATCCTCCTCATTTCCATCTTTAAGAACTGAGATTATAGGTGCTAGCCACTGTGCCTAGCCATCTATTAACAATTTTTGACTTAAAGTGTACTTTGTCTTTATTAGTACAGCCATACCAGCTCTTTTCTGGTTATTATTTTCATGGTGTATCTTTTTCCATCTGTTTACTTTTCTCACATTGAATCTAAAGTAGTTGTGAAGACAGCATTTAGTTGGATCACATTTGTTTTCTTAACTCATGTTACCAACCTCTGTCTATCAGTTAGACAACTTAATTCATTTACATTAAATAAGTTTTGCATTTTTATTATTTGTGTTCTAGATATCTTATAGCTTTTCTATTCTTTAATGTCTTTGTTACTACTTTCTTCTTGTTAAACTATTACATCATTTTGATCTCTTCTCTGTATATTTTTTATTTTCTTAGCAGCTTATCCTGGACTTGCAATTAACATCTTAAATTTATTATAATCCAATTATAAATAATACCAACTTTGTTTTAGTAGTATACAGAAATTGTCCTCCTATACAGCTCCATTCTCCCCACTTTCTGTTACACTCTCCCCACATTACATCATATACATTGTATGCCCATTAATGCATACCTAAAATTATTGTTTTATACATTTGCCTTTTAAACCTTTTTAAGACAAAAAAGAAAAATGACAAAAGTACAATAATGTTAGCTTTTATATTACCTACTTTTTTTTGTTGTTGTTGGTGGTGGTGGTGGTACTAACATTTTGAACTCAGGGCCTTGTGCATGCTAGACAAGCACTCTACCACTTGAGCCATGCCCCTCAACCCTGCTTTTTTTGCTTTAGCTATTTTTCAGATAGGGTCTTGTGTTTTTGCCCAGGCAGACCTTGGGTCACAATCCTCTTACCTATGCCTTCTGTGTAATTGGGATTACAGATGTGTACCATCACACCTGATTTGTTGGTTGAGTTTGGGTCTCACTAACTTTTTGCCTGGGCTGGCCTCAAACAACAATCTGTATCTCCAAGCAGCTTAGATTATTGATGGTGTGCCACCATGCCCAGCCGTAGCTTTATTAATGTTCTTTATATCTTTGTATGGCTTCAGTTATGGTCTTACTATCATTTCAGCCTGAAGGATACCTTTTAGTCTTTCCTATAGGGCAAGCCTACTAACGATGAACTCCCTTAGCTCTTGTTTCTTGGGAATGTCTCAATTTCACCTGCAATTTTGTGGAGCTCTTTTATGTGATGAGTCACTTATTTCTTGTTGCTTTCAAGAGTCTCTGGTCTTTTGACTTACTATAACATATATCATTGTGGATTTCTGAATTTGTCCTATTTGGAGGTCATTGAGCTTTTTAGTTATATAGGTTCATCTTTCATCAAATTTTGGATATTTTCAGTCATTATGTCTTGAAATATTCTTTCTACCTTTTCTTGTAACTCCTACTCTTCTAGGTAAGTCTCCCATTTTGTGTGTGTCTGTGTGTGTGGTGGTGGGGGTTGGTATGCTTGTCAGTGTCTCATGGGTCATTTGATTACTTTTTTTTTGTCCTACAACCTGGGTAATCTCAATGAATTGGCCTATCACCAACTTCATTAACTTTCTTTTCTACCTATTGAAATCTGTTGTGAGTTTTTTGGTTTAATAATTGTACTTACTCTTCATCTCCAGAATTTGTTTGGTTCCTTTTTGTAAATTCAGTCTCTTTAGTAATACTAAGTAATATTTGGTGAGATATATTTCTCCTGGCTTCCTTTGGTTATTTGTGCATGGTTTAAGTATATTTAAATTGATTGATTTAAATTCTTTGGCTAGTAAACTGAGCTTTCTCATGGGCAATTTCAATTAATTTTTTCCTATGAGTGGGTTATATTTTTTGTTTCTTTCTAATGAATCTTAGATTTTTTTGTCAAAAACTAGAAAATTTAATATTATAATGGGGGTAATTCTAGAAATCAGATTCTCACCTCTCCCTACAGTTTTTTGTTGTTAAAAGTTGTAATTGTTTGTTTAGTAGCTTTTATAAACAGTTTTATAAAGAGCGTATTCTTTGTCACATATATTTACTGAATTCTCTTTATGTGCCAGCTTAGTGGTCAGCTAGTGATTTTGACATAGATTCCTTTAAATGCCCCCCCTCCACAAGAAAGTCTTATGGTCATTATGCATCTGCTTTGTGTTAGTATATACGTTGTTTAGTCATGCCATTTATAACTCTGCCTTAGGCTGTATGTTTTGTTTATATGGATCCTAAAGCTCAACCATAGATGAAAGCATAGAGTCTTCTCAAATCTTTTTTGAACTTGTGTTCAGACCTGGACATGTGCCTCACCTATATTCCCTGGTATATGCAGAAACTTTTCAAAGCCCTTATTTTCCTCTATATCTCCTTTCTCAGCCTCTTCCTTTCCAGGGTTTTCATTCTGTTGGTTATTCCATTTATCATCCCTTACATTAGCTGGCTGTAGCAAGTATATAGCCTTTAAATACTTTCACCAAATACATATAGGTGGTGACTCTAGCTCTAAAAGTTCTGAGTTGGGAAAAACAAAACCAAGTCTTGAGCCCATCTCTCAGGGAGCTCCTAGACATATGAAAATAATATGACCGCAGTTTTTTTAGAGCACACTCTACACTGCCCCTCTGGCAGCAGAAATCTACATCAGTAACATAGACTGCCATCCCCATGGCCACCACTAAGCTGGAGAAAGAGAAATGGCAGGGAGATAAGCCAAAATGTTATAATATTCTCTTACCAAGATTTAGTAACCTGTTTTTCATTTACCATTCCCCTGGTTGTTTTAAATTTCTTTTATTAGATTCCAGAATTTTGAATAATGTGAATATTGCATATTTTACTTCCTTAATCATTGTTTTAGTGGAGGGATATAGTGTTGGACTTTGCTGCTTAACCATTTCCATCAGTGTCATCAATGATAGGTATTTTTCATTGTTGCCATTATTATTCTTAGCTTTGAGTGGGGATTTCTGTGTGAAGTAATGTAGTTTACATGTGCTTATCAGCAACTTTTAGTAATGCCAGAAACTATCCTGTATTTCTTTAAGTTATAAAGTTAAATATACATAAAGTTATAAATTTAAGTCGTAAAGTTAAATATATACAGTTATAGCGGAATATGCACTATACATATTTTCCCTACTCCTCCCACTAAATAAAACTTCAACTCCTGGACATCATAAAACAAATAAACTACTATAAAAGATGCAGAAGAGGAAAATTGACTAGGGTCCACAGGACTAAAGGAACAATATGATGATGAATTCCATGGTTTTCTTATTGTCTCATATTGCAAACTTGAAGCTAAAGAAACTGGCAGTCCAGAAGTGCCAAAGGTACCAAAACAAAAACCATCAAGAAGCCTGCTCTGTATAGCCAAAGAACCGGAAAAATGGACAGCATAGACAGAAAAGTTTAGATAATAATTGCTCTCCTCCTGTCAAAAACTACAGAAAAATCGGTGGCCCCATCCAGCCTATAAAGGCCAAGTCAGGAGTTTGATAAAAGATTTCTGCTTCCATCAAGCTGTAACAAAGCACCCAAATAGCTCCATGCTTCCCCCTAGAGTTGTGTTAGAGAAGACCAAATGGGGTGTTTGGATTTTCATCCTGCATAGATACTTCCCTCTTGTAGGACTAACAAACAGCATGTGGAGAGCCTGGATTTCCACATCTACTCAGCAGTAATATGATGCCTGCCTCCCTTCTCTCTTGGACAGTATCAAAGGAGGCCGACAAAGAGTCAGGATTCTCACCACCACCCAACATTAATGAAACCATACCCTATTAGTATCATTGAAAGTCACTTAAGGAGAAGTAAGAAGGCACATCTGTCAAACCTGGCTAGGGTGTTATCAGCATATGCCTAGTGGAAATCCTGAATTCCCATTCATCCAGTAGTACAATAGGGTTCCTTACAAACTCAAGTGTTAATGGAGACTAATTAGGGAACCTCAACTTATACTCACCTGGTAATAACAAGGTACCTTCATTCCTTTGTTATCTCTGCTAAAACAGAAGCTCTAAATAAGATCCAGAGACTCTTAACAACATTTCCAAAATGTCTGAGTTTGAAAATGTCGTCAGACCAAAAACAGGGAAAGTGTCAATCTAAATGATAAAGAGAGTCATCATATGCCAATACCAAGGTGATGGTGATGTTTAGAAAAATGTCAATGTTGTTAGAATTATGTGACAATTTGACAAAGATTGTAAACAGGTATCATTCAGATGATTCAAGAGGTGATTACAAACATGCTTGATACAAATGGAAAAAGCCTCAAAAGAAATCGGAGATATAAAACAACCAATTGGAAAGTATACAAGGGAAGAATACAATAACAGAAATGAAAATGCTGAATGAATGGGCTCAACAGCAGACTAGTAGAGAGAGAGGGAGAGAGAGAAATGAATCAGTGATATAGGAAAATAGAAACTAACCAATATAAGAGGAAATTGACAGGAAGAAATAAACAGAACCTTAGGGACCTGTGGGATAATAAAAGATCTAACACTTGTATCTTTGGAAGCATGGAAGGTAAGGGCAAAGGTGGAGAAGTTGAAAGAATACTCAAAGAAACACAGTTGTCTTTTTGTATCTGTGGGGCATTGATTCCAGAACCTACTGTAGATACCAAAATTCATGTATGCTCAAGACCTTTATATAAAATGGTATAGTATTTGCATATAACCTACACACATTCTGCTGAATGCTTTAAATCATCTCTAGATTATTTGTATTAACTAATACAATGTAAATGCTCTGTAAATAGTTGTACTATATTGTTTAGAGCATACTGACAAAGGTTTATACATGTTCAGTACAGATAAAATCATCATAGAGCTAACTACATTTTCGTAGCAGTTGGTTCAGTCTGCAGATGCAGAACCTGTGGATGTGGAGGCCAACTGAAAATAACCCCAGTATGGTAAAAGGCAGAAACCTTTAAGTTCAAGAATCTGAGTGAACATCAAATAGGATACACCTAAAACAAATTCATACCAAGACACATCATAGTCAAACTAATGAAAACTAGACAAAAAATCTTGAAAACAACAACAGAAAATGATACTTTATAGGAGAAAAACAATTCAAATGGCAGCAAATTTCTCATCAGGAATAGTGAAAGCCAGAAAGAAGTTGCACAGCATTTTAAATGCTTAAAGAAAAGACCTATCAGTGGAGAATTCAGAAAAATATCCTTCAGAATTGAAAAAGAAATGAATATATTCTCAGATGGAAGAGAATGAAGAATGTATTGCCATCAGACTTACCTTAAAAGAAAGAATTAAGATTAGTTCTCTAAAGGGAAAGGTAATGATTTTTTAAAAAAAGGAATCTTGGAACATCAGAAAGGAAGAAGTTGCTGATGGAGTGACTCAAGAGGTAGAACACCTTCCTAGGAAGCGTGAACCCCCTGAGTTCAAACCCCAGTACTGCCAAAAAAAAGAAAGGAAGAAGGAATAATGGAAAGAATAGAAATATGTATAAATACAGTATACTTTTTCCTCTTCTTATTTGTCTAAATTGTTTGACAAAAGCAGCAAAAATTATAACACTGTTGGATATGTTTCTAAATGCAAATAGAGGAAACATTTTAAATATTGTATGCAGGGGAACACAAAAAGATGTAAAGGGAAATAGGATTTGTATACTCTACTCATACTTTTAAAATAAGCCACACATACACAAAATATATATCATCTAGAAAAAACATCAAAAATCTATATAAAGAGATACATTCAAAACCACTTCAGATTAATCAAATCAAAATTTTTAAAAATATTTGAATAACCTATAGGAAAACAGGATAAGAAAACATGACAGAATGAACAATGAAAAATAATAATGTGGAAGAATTAAGCTCTAATGTAATTATATTACAATTAAGTATAAATGATGCAAGTATAGCAACTGAAAGACAAATAATCGGACTGCAGATAAAATTACCTCACTATATGCTGTTTGTAAGAAACTTCAAATATAATATAGGTAGGTTGAAAGTAAAAGGATGGAAAGAGATATATCATGAAAGAGTAAATGAAGCCAGGAGTGGCCATGTTAGTATCAGTTAAAGTAGACTTCCGAAGAAAGAGAATTGCCATAGATGAAGAGTCACTACATGGTGATAAAAGGGTCAATTCAAGAAGAATAAATGGCAACTTTGAATGTGTATTTGTCAAGCAACAGAAATGTAAGGTATGTGAAACAAACAGTGATAGAGCTGAAAACAGTTATAAGCGATCATGTTTGGCAGTTTATATGTATTAAATACATTTTGATTGATGGTGTTTTCAACTTCCATTGTGTTTACTGGGACATTGTCAAGATATTAGGAGCATCTGTCCATGCCACACAAATTTGATCATAGACAAATTTGAAGGATTCTTCAAAAAGCTCAAACTACCACACCTCACCCAATATGAAATGAATAATTAGAATATTATTTATTCTATTAAGGTAACTTAATTTGTGATTATTTTAGGTTTTATTTTTAATTAATTTTTATTATATTATTGTTGTACTGGGGGTACATTGTGACATTGACAAAGGTTTTACAATATACCACAGTTGAATTCATCCCCTCCATCATTCTCCTTTATCTCCCACTTCTCCCATTCCTGAAATAGTTTCAACATGGCTCATTTTTCCATTTTCATGCATGAGTATATGTAACAGTAATTCTGAGGGTTCTATCTTGATGACAGGATAGTGTAGCCATTGACAGAGAAAGGGAATGGAGGAGGAGAAGCACCCTAGCTGGTAAATAAATTATGATCTTGGTTCAGGCACATTGGGTCTTCAGATAGGAATGTCCACTGGGTAGGCAGACTACAGTTTGCCACCTGGAAAAGAAATTTCCACAGTACATATCTATTTCAGAGTTAATAGCATGTGCATTTTCATAATATCAGAAGCTGGAGATGGCCCTGGAAGAAGTGACATTGTCCAGAGAGAATATGAAAAGGAAAGAAGGGAGAGAACAAAAGGTGTTCAATAAAATGCTGTGCAACATCAGCATTTAGAGTGTATGTGTATTGGCAAAGGTCACGAAAGCAACTACTAAAAGAGGAAACTGTAAGGATAATTGAGAATATTTGAGGAAGTAAGAAATCCAGGAAAAAGTAATGTTCCAAAACATAAGGGAAGCTGTAAGCAAGAAGGGAATCATTAACAGTGGCAAGTTGTAGGAAACAGGAGTCAGAAATTCAGAGATAAACATTCTATTAGTTAATAGCTTTCTTTGTTTTAAACTTCATACTCCCTCACTAAACTGTACCATATAGTAAAAAAAGAAATGCAGCTCTCCTCCCTCTGACCTTACCAACTTGCTCAAATGATTACTACATTCTGGGAACTAAGCAAAAATATCTTAAAGACACTTCTCCTGGGAATAAAATGTTTAGTCAAATGATTCCTTTGATCACAAAAGTGTTTGCAAAGGCACAATATTTTTATCTTAAGAAATGGCAGCTTGTTTGAAAGGAGCATCTGATGAAATCTATCCTTTGTTTAAAGGGATGCTCAAGAAAAACAGACATCTTGTAGCATTCACAGTGTTGTGCATCTATCACCACTATCCACTTCCAGAACTCTTTCGTTATCCCAGAGAGAAAATCTATACTGATAACAAAGTAAATTCCCATATCCTGCTCCCTGAAGCCCCGGGCAACCTTCATTTTACTGTCTATCTGCGAATTTGCCTGTTCTGGGTTCCTCATATAATTGTAATCATACAATATTTATCCTTTTGTGATTCTTTTTTGGTAGTACTGTGGTTTGAACTTGGGGCCTCATATTTGCTAGGGAAAACACTCTACCACTTGAGCCACTCCCCCAGCCAAAAAGGGCTGCTTTTAGTCAGATAGGGCCTTGTGTTTTTGCCTGGAGCAGGCCTCAAACTATGATCCTCCTACATCTGCCTTCCATGTGGCTGTGATTACAGGTATGTACATCCATGCTTGGCTTGTTTTTTTGTTGAGATGGGGTCTTGCTAATATTTTGCCTAGACTGGCCTTGAACAGCACAGTGATCCTCCCAATCTCCACCTCCTAAATATCTGGAATTGTACGTGTGAGTCACCATGCCCAGCCCCCAGTTGTGATCAAGAGATCAGCCCTGGCTTGATATCTCTACCATCTCAGCTTATTTGCCTGCCACAGCAGTTCCTAGGCACAAGGACATTTTCTCATCTCAGAACACCCTAAATCACCAGATTAGCCACAAGGAGCCCTCCTACTATAGCCCATTACGAGGTCAGAAGTAACCCATCCATGGACCAGAGGTGTGTTCAGATTCACACACCTTAAAATATCCAATACCTGTCTAGTGGGGGAAACCAGATGGGTGGACTGAACTTCCCTGAATAACTTGGTGCCTCTGATCCCAAAAGTAAGTTCTAATGCCATCGGTTCACTCAAATCCTGATGCTACCTCTTGTCCAGGCTCATGAAAAAACCATAGGAAGAGACCACAAGTTATACAGTACAATATAGCACAGAACAATGTCATACCAAACTTAACACAGAAAAATGTTCCAGACTTTGAGTTCCAAACATGGAGGCCATCTAGTCCACTGAAAGCCCTAACAGTCGATCTTTCTACTGATTTGGCAGGCCCCATTTTGATTTTTTTAGTCATCACCAGAACACCACCCTTGTTTCTACCTACAGTGAGTTCATGTGATATCAAGATTATTCAAGGAAAAGATATGACCAGGAAGTTGCAATTGAACACAACTTTGTGTGTGTGTGTGTGTGTGTGATGTTGGGTCCAGTTTTTCAGAGTATGCAGGTCAAACAGGCTCTAAATGGCTAAAGAAATGCTTGTTTAGATGGATGAAAACTTGAGATTGGTCCTGGTGAGCTTTTGAACTAATGGATTCCAGTCTGTTATAAAGAAGTAAACAATAGGCCAGCTTGTTGGCTCACTATAATCCTAGCTACTCATGAGGTGGAGATCAGGAGGATTATGGTTTGAGGCCAGCCCAGGATCGGGGGGAAAACTTAGCAATACCACATCTGAAAAAATAAGCTTGGTTTGGTGGTGTATACCTGTCATCCCAGCTATTGTGGGAAGCTTAAATAGGAGTATCATGGTCCAGGCTGGCCCGGACACAAAAGCAAGATACTATTCAAAAAATAATTGAAGTTAAAAGGGCTGGTGGTCTGTCTTAGGTGTGAGAGCACTTAACTATCAAGTGCCATCCATGAGCTCAAACCCCAGTTCTGCCCACTGACATAGGGTCAATATACAGAGGCCATTTTCAGCTCATTGATATAATCAGAATTAAAACTAGTATGGCCACTATAAAAAAGTTTGTCAGTTTCCTGATAAAATATACAAACACATGCCACAACATTTGTACTAATTGAAATCCTGGACATATATCCCAGAAAAACGAAAACTTTTTGTTCACGTTAAAACCTATGTAACAGATATTCACCACAATTTTATTTATAACAGCCAAAAACTAAAAGCTACCCACATGTCCTTTGATAAGCAAATGAATGGTTAGACAAACTGTGTTACATATACTCCATGAGCTACTGCTCAACAATAAAGAAAAACAAACTTGACATTTGCAACATTTTAAAGGAATATTATAAATGATAAAAGCCAATAAAAAGAATTTTAAAAGAATTTAAAAGTATATTTACATAATTTTTATCATATTATTGTACTGGGGGTACATTGTGACATTTACAAAAGTGCTTACAACATATCTTAGTTAAATTCATTGCGATAGACTCTCAGTGTAGTTTTGATTGGCATTTCCTTTGTTTTCTTTTTAAAGATTTTCATTAACATATATTAGGGGTGTGGGGGGGTTCATTGTGACATTTCTATGTATGCTTACAATGTACCTTGGTTAGATTTGCCCTCTCCATCATTCTCTCTCATCCTCCCCTCCTTTTAAAACAGTTTTAACAGGTTTCATTGTTCTGTTTTCATACGAACATATAAAACGCATTGACCATATTCACCCTCCTTCACCCAGTCCGTTCACCCTCCTCTTGCCACTAGTATCCACCCCTAATATTTTGTATTACCGCCACTTATTTTTTAAAGTGTATATTCATTGTTAAAAGAGGTTTCATCATAGTATTTCGCACATGAGTATATTGTACTTTAATCAGATTAACCCCTTCTGTTACTTTCCCTTAGCCTTTCCTCCTACCCATTATTACTCAACAGTTTTCAGTGCATTTCCTTATGCCATCTTCCTACAGATAGGATGTATTTCAATATTATTCACTATCTTTCTTTTTTCCTTTTCCTCCTCCTCCTAGTACTCTCAAAAGTCACTATTACAGCCAGGTGCTGGTGGTTCACACCTGTGATCCTAGCTACTTGGGAGGTAGAGATCAGGAGGATTGTGGTTCAAAGCCAACCCCGGGCAAATAGTTCAAGAGACCCTATCTCGAAAAAACTCAACATAAAAAAGGGCTGGTGGAGTGGCTCAAGGTGTAGGCCCTGAGTTCAAACCCCAGCACTGCAAAAAAAGTCACTATAACAAACATGTTATAGATAGGTAGGTATGTAGGTAGATAGATGATAGAAAGATAGATAGATAGATAGAGTTTATCCTTTGAGTCCGTCTTCTGCATATGAGAGAAAATATGCCACCTTTGTATTTCTGTACCTGGCTTACTTTGCTTAAAATGTTCTCCAGTTCCGCCCATTCGCCTGCAATGAACATATATACATATATACCCCATTTCCTTAAACAATTCATCAGTTGTAGCTGTTTCCACAGCTTGACTATTGTGAATAGTGCCACAATAAACATGGGTATACAAGTGTCTTTATTGTGTCCTGACTTACATTCCTTCAGATATATGCCCAGGAGTAGTATCATAGTTCTGCTTTTAATTTTTGCAGACTCTCCATACTATTTTCAATAGTGGTTGCACTAAGGTACATTCCCACCAACAGTGTGTAAGGGTTCCTTTTTCTCTACATCCTCACCAACATTCATTGTTGTGTTTTTGATGATAGCCGTTCTAACTAGAATGAGGTGAAATCTCAACATAGTTTGATTTGCATTTCCTTTATGGTCGGGAATGTTGAGCATTCCTTCACATATTTTTTGGCCATTTGTACTTCTTCCTTTGAAAATTGCCTATTCAATTCATTTGGCCCATTTATTCATTGGGTTGTTGATTCTTTGGGAGGTTAGTTTTTTGAGCTCCCTGTAAATTCTGGTTATTAATCCCTTCAAATGTATAGCTGGCAAAGATTTTCTCCCATTCTGTGGGCTCTCTTCAGTCTAGTGATCGTTTCCTTTTTAGTTTGATGCCATCACATTTGTCAATCATTTTTTTCTTTAATTGTTGACGCATCAGAGTTCTATTTAGGAAGTTATTACCTATGCCTATAGGTTCCAGTGTTTTCCCTATTCTTTCCTGTAGTTTCAAATCTCATATTGAGATATTTGATCTATTTGAATTGATATTAATACATATTGAGAGACAGAGATCTAGTTTCAGTCTTCTACATGTGGACATCTAGTTTTCGCAGCACCATTTATTGAAGAGGCTGTGTTTTGTCCAGTGTATACTTTGTGCTCCATTGTTGAAAATTAAATGGATATAGCTGCCTGTATTTATCTCTGAGTCTTCTGTTCCACTGGTCTTCATATCTGTTTTTGTGCCATTACTATGCTATTTTTATTACTATGGCTCTGTAGTACCGTTCAAAGTCAGGTATTGTGTTATCTTCAGTGTTGCTTTTTTTACTCAGGATTGCTTTGCCTACTTGAGGTCTTTTGTGCTTCCCATGTGAACTTCAGGATGGATTTTTCTATATAATTTTGAGAATGTCATTGGAATTTTGATGGAGATTGAATTGAACGTGTATATTTCTTTTGGTAGTGTAGCCATTTTCATGATATTCTACCAATCCATAAGCATGGGAGATCTTTCCATCTTCTGATGTCATCTTCGATTTCTTTCTTTATGTGATTTATAGTTTTGTTGTAGAGGTCTTTTTCTTCCTTCATTAAATTTTTCCTATGTATTTTTGAGCTTTTGTCAATGGAATTGTTTTCCTGATTTCTTTTTCAGTCTTTTTGTTGGTGTATAGAAAAGCTATTGATTTTGGTATATTGATTTTACATCCTGCTACTTTGCTGAAAGTGTTTATAGTATGTAAGAGGTTTTTTTGGTATTTTTTAGGACTTTAGGTATAAGATCATATTATCTGCAAATAGGGATAATTTGCCTTCTTCCTTCTCTATCTGAATCCATTTTACTTCTTTCCCCTGTCTTATTGCTCTGGCTAGGAATTCCAATACTATATTGATAAGAGTGAGGAGAATAAATACCCTTGTCTCTTTCCTGACTTTAGAGGAAATGGTTTTAGTTTTTCCCTATTTAGTATGATGTTGACTATAGTTTTCATCATATATATCCTTTATTATGTTGAGATATGGTCCTTCTATTCCTAGTTTCTTCAGAGCTTTTATCATGAAAGGATGTTGAATTTTTTCAAAGGCTTTTTCTTTATTATTGAGATTATAACGTGATTTTGTACTTGATTATGTTTATATACTGTATTACATTTATTGATTTGTATATGTTGGACCATCCTGCATCCCTAGAATGAAACCACCTTGTTTTTTAAATTCAGTTTGCAGGTATTTTATTGAGAATTTTTGTGTCTGGTTTGAGAAAAAGATTGGCTTATAATTCTACTTTTTTTTATTGTTGTGTGTCCTTGTCTGGTTTTGGAATGAGTGTAATACTGGCTTCATAGAATGAGTTTGGTAGTGTTCCTTTCCTTTCTGTTTCATGAAAATATTTGAGAAGTATTGGTATTTGTTTTTCTTTAAAAGATTGGTAGAATTGTCAATCGGATTGAGAGCTTTTCTTTGTTGGGAGACTATTATTACTTCAATCTCATTGTTTGTTATCGGTCTATTTAGGTGGTTTGGGTCCTCTTGTTTCAGTTTTGATTGTTTAAATCCATCTAGAAATGTATCCATTTTGTCTAGATTTTCTAGTTCATTTAAGTATAGATTTTCGAAGTATTCCCTCATGATCCTCTGAACCTTATTGGTGCTTGTTGTGATACCCCTTTTTGTTTCTCTAATTTTATTAATTTGGGTCTTTCCCTCCTCCTTCTAGTCAGATTGATTAGGGTTTAGTAGTCTTGTTTATCTTTTCAAAGGACCAACTTCTTGTTTCATTGATTCTTTGTATAGGTATTTATTTATTTGTTTGTTTATTCATTCATTCATTTTGGTCTTATTGATTTCTGCCCTAATTTTTATTATTTCTTTCCATGTCCTAATTTTGGGTTTCGTTTGTTCTTGCTTTTCTAGGAGTGTGAGGTGGATCATTAGGCTATTTATTTGAAATCTCTTTTTATTTTTGAATGTAGGCACTAATAGCTATAAACTTTCCGCTTAGCACTGCCTTTGCTATATCCCATAGGCTCTGGTAGGTTGTATTTTCATTTTCATTAGATTCTAGGAACTTTTTGAGTTCCCCCCTTATTTCTTCAGTGACCCACTAGTCATTCAACAATGTGTTGTTTAGTCTTCATGTGTTTGAATATTTTCTATAGTTTCTTTTTTTTTTGTTGAGTTCTTGTTTCGTTCCATTGTGATCTGATAGAATACAGGGAGTTATTTCAGCTTTCTCATATTTGCTGAGACTTGAGTTGTGTCCTAACATGTGATCTACTTGTCCTAACAAGTTCCATAGACTGCTGAGAAGAATGTGGATTGTGCTGGTGTTCGATGAAATACTCTGTAGATGTCTCTTTAGTCCATTTGGTCTATAGTGTCATTTAATTTCTTTTTTTTTTCTGGCACTGAGGTTTGAACTCAGGGCCTCACACTTGGTAGGCAGGTACTTTTACCACTTGAGCCATTCTGGCAGCCCTTTTTTGTGATGGATTTTTTTCTAGATAGGGTCTCCGAACTATTTACCCAGGGGCTGGCTTCAAACTGTAATCCTCCTGAGCAGCTAGGATTATAGAGATTTCCTCTTGATGTATTTTGTTGCTGTCCTCTGTTCCAAAGTTCACCATTCAGACCCTTTAATCACATAGAGCACACAACTCTCACCCTGCACTCATGTACATCAGTGTCTGTGAAAAATCTAAATCCCCACCAGCTTTCTGTGTCCACACTGAGTCTAGTTGGTCTCTGTCTCACCAAGACCTAGTGCAGATGGACTTATGGGAGGTATGGACTTTTTCAGCAGCTGTTAATGCTGGCTTCCCATCCTCCCCACACCCAGGCCCTTTGCCTTAACTTGTTTTTGTGTCTTTAGTTCTCTTCCCCTCACCCAAGGAGGATTGAATCAGGCTTAAGACTTTACTTTTTCTTCTGATGCTTATAATTCTCCTTGCTTTTCTGGTGTCCTGCCACCTCTTTCATGAGTCCCAAAGCACTTCCTCCCTTTTTCTCTTCAAAATATAGTCTCTCCTTTGTTATCTGACTTTTCTCACTCACAGAGTCAGAGCAGAGGATGCTTTAAATCTGCCCACTTCTTTTTTGCATGTCTTTTTGGTTAAGGATAACGAACATGCCTTTGTGTATTTATTAACCATTTTTACTTCTGAGAACTGTTTGCCCATTTATTAATTAGAGTATTTGCCTTTTGGTGTTTAACTTTTTGAGCTCTTTATATATTCTGGATATTAATCCTTTATCTGATAAATAACTGGCAAAGATTTTCTCCCATTCTGTGCCTTATCTCATGATTCTGGTAATTGTTCCCTTTGATGTACAGAAGCTTTTTAATTTTATACACTCCCATTTGTCAATTCTTGCTCTTATTTTCTAGGCACTTGGAGTACTATTCAGAAAATAATTGGCTATGCCTTTATCTTCCAGAGTTTTCCCTATTTTTACCTATAATAGTTTTTAAATTTCAGGTCTTTCACATCCAGTTACTTTGTGTCTTTTTATTTTAGAGCTTAATCCATTTACATTTCAAGTATTGATAGGGAGGGATTTGCTACTGTTATTTTGTTGTTTTTTGTTTGCCTCATACTTCTTTTCTCTCTCTTTTTCTTCTCTTGCTATCTTCCTCTGTGTTTCAGGGTTTGACTTTTGTTGCTGCATTGGTATGCTTTGATTTGTTTTACTTTTTTATGCAACTTCTCTAGATATTTTCTTTGTGGTTATGATGGAGTTTACATAAAATATCTTGTAAGTGTATTTTAAGCAGATTACGACTGAACTTCAACCATATATATTCTATACCCTTCCTCTTCCCTTATGTAACTGATGTTACAATTTACATGTAAATTGTATAACCATTAACATATTTTATAGTTATTTTTATATGTTTTTTAACTTTATATTAGAATTAAAAGAGACATGTCCACCATCATTATAAAGAATGAAAATATAAGTTGAGGGGGACTATTTGGGGGTGGGAACAAACAGGATGGGGAGGGCAAAAGAAGAGGGTGAATGAGGGTGAATATGACCAAAGTACTTCATATGCGTGTATGAAAATAGAATAATGAAACCCATTGAAAATGTTTTAAAAGGGGAACAAGAAAGAGTAATAGAGGGTGTGATGGAAGTGTATTGTATTCATGTAAGGAAGTGTCACTGTTTTTGCACTAGTAAAAATAAATACTTACCCTTAACAAGTTTTACACTTTCTTATCCTGTTGTGTCGTTTTTTTAAATCATTCTTTTACATTAGTTCACATAATTTCCTTGAGCATTTTCTACAAGGCAAGTCTAGTGGTAATGAACTTCCTCATTTTATTTTTTCTATGTGTAAAAGTAATTTTCTCTTTCATTTTTGAAGGACAGTTTTATCCCTTATAGTATTCTTGGTTGGTATGGTTTGTTTTTTCTTTTACCACTTCATTTTTTTTGTGGTACTGAGTTTGAACTTAGGGCTTTGTGTTTGCTAGGCAGGTGCTCTACTGCTTGAGCATGCCACCAGCCCTCCTTTTAATTGTTTGAATTTATTATTCCATTCCCCTCTGACCTGCTAGTTTTTTTTAATTGTTGTGCTGGGCATACATTGTGGTATTTATGAAAGTTCTTACAGTGTATCAAATATATCATACTTGAATTCACCCCCTCCATCATTCTCTTTTATCTCCCCCTTCCCCCATTCCTGGAATAGTTTCAACAGATCTCATTTTTCCATTTACATACATGTGTACACAGTATTTGCACTGTATTCACCCTCTTATACCCTTTCCCCACATTCTCCTCCCTCACACTGGTGCCAGCCACTCCCACCCATAGTACCTATTCCACCTTGCTGTTCTCCAATTTTGTAAAAAAAAAAAAAAAAGACATTTTTGTTTCATTGTGATTTTCCATGTATATATGTATTATAATCCAAATTGGGTCATCTCCTCTGTTTTTCTTCCTTCTACCTTAGTCCCCTTCTTATGGTGATTTCACCATGTTTAAAAATTCTATATTCATTCCTGTACAGGAAGTACATCAGCCATATTCACTTTCTTAACTTCCTTCTTTTACCCTCCCTCTCTCATATGTGATCTCCCCTTAACATGAACTGTTTTTCATAATATTGCTTGTATTTGTGTTTGGTCTATATTCCACATATGAGAAAAAACATGTGACTTCTGGCCTTCTGAACGTGGCTAACTTCACTTATTATGATGTTCTCCAGTTCCTTCCATTTACCTGCAAGTGACAAAATTTCATTCTTCTTTGTGTCTGAATAAAATTCCATTGTATATAAATACCACATTTTCTTAATCCATTCATCAGTAGTGAGGCATCTTGGCTGTTTCTATAGCTTAGCTATTGTGCATAATGCTGCAGTAAACATGGGTGTGCACTGCCCTGCTAGGTTTTTGCTGAAAAGTTTTCTAGTAGTCTTATAGAAGCTTTCCTTATGTGTCACTTGCCTGCTGCTTTCAAAATTCTTTGACTTTTGACAATTTGGTTATCATGTGTCTCAGTGTGGATTTCTTTCAGTTCATCTTCTTTGGGTTTTTTGGGCTTCCTGGATCTGAATATCCATTTCCTTAGTCATATCTGGTGAATTTTCAACTATTATTTCCTTGGATAAACTTTCTTGCCCTTTCTCTCTTCTAAGATTCCTATAATGCATATATTGGTCTGCTTGATGATCTCCCATTTATCTGTCTTCCTCTTTTCTTCCTTCCTTCCTTCCTTCTTTCCTACCTTTTCTCCTTCCTCCCTCCCTCCCTCCCTTCCTCCCTCCCTCCCTGCCTTTCTCCCTCTCTCCCTCCCTCTCTCCCCCCTTTTTGGTGTTACCAGGGTTTGAAGGCAAGCTCTGTACCACTTGAGCCATTCCCCTAGACCTCCTTGTTTTTTCTTTTTTGCTCCTCTGACTGAATAATTTCAAATAATTTGTCTATGAGTTTGCTAATTCTTTCTTTTTCCTTTTTCTTATTAAACTGCTGTATTGAATTTTTTAGTTTAGTGATGATATTCTTTGACTATAAGAATTTTGGGTTTTTTTTTTTCAAATGCTCACTTTGTTCATTGAGCTCATTGTGCCTTTCTGTGATGATTATCTTGAAATCTCTGTCCAATAATTAATATGATTTCATTTAATTATAGTTAATCTCTAGAGTTTTAGACTTTTTCCTTTGTTTGGTTCATTTCCCCTTTTCTTCATTTTCCTTGACTTTCCCCTATGTTTGTATCTTCACATTAGGAAAAAGATGCCACCTCTCCTGTAATTGCCCTTATACAGGAGAAGAGCTTTAGCCATCATTTTGGCCAGAGTTTCTGTGGGCCTCTCAAGCCTTTGTGCTTATCTAAACTGTCTTTGTTCTTAGTGGCATCTGGGTATCTAGAGTGTGCCCAGTTTCATCAGTGATCCTAGCCAGAAGGTATAGATTCCATTCCTTTGGAAGTTCCTAAACAATTTTTAATGCTGGATGCATGGTTCAACTCTTTCCCTCCCCAAGGAGAAGCAGGGAGCCAGGATTTTCAGCTACTTCCTATTTGTTGAACCTAGGGCAAAGCACGCTAGTTCAAGCTGCCACTTTGTTGTCTGTCATTCCCTGGAGTTGATATTCCAGACTCAGTTCTCTAAGACAGATGAAAAAGAAGCCAGTGTCTTCTCCTGTAGCACCCAGAGAAGGTGTCCCCAGGATATGGTATTCCAGACCCTGTCAGCTTTCTGAGAAAGGTGAGAAAGAAGTCATTCTCTTCTTTAGTAGCACCTGGAGAAGTTGGGATATTAGATGTGTGTCCAATTCTTTCTGTTCTCAAGTAGAAGCTGAGACTTGGGATTCCCTCCTGATTCTGTGCCACTGTGCTATTGGTAGGGATTATGAATGGGTGTTTTCACTTTTCCTACTGGTTTGAATGTGTTTAGTTTCTACCCATACCAGGTACAAGAACCTTTCAATTAGTGTCTGGATTTCTCACAAAGGGAGTTGATCTTTGTTGCTGTTGAATCATTGTGGCCATGGAGGAGAGTCCAGGGCTTCTTATTTTTCCATCTTGCTAATGCACCACTCCTCCTTATTATTTCTTAAAACTACATGTGAATCTATAATTATCTCAAATTAAAAATTTAATTAGATTTTTAAAAAGGAAGCTCAAGTTTTCTCAAGCCCACAGTGTCCCCTTCCATGGAGCTCTTTCTGCTGGAAAATTATTCTTCAATTATTAACCTTTAATGTCATCAAAATTATATTACTTTTGAGATCTTACCATGTACCCGGTTAATATCTTCTTGATTAAAGTAAAATATTGGTAATCAGTTCTTGTAGCTAAACGAATCCACTAGCTCACTTTTTGTTTCTTTTTGTGTATTCAAGGTTCTGGTGTGGGATGTATAATCGCTTTGACAAAGGGCTGCAGCCCAAACAGAATATGCTTGAGAGCCTCCTGGAAATTAAGAAACAGAGAGCAATGCTAGAGGCAGATGTGCATGAATTACAAAAGGTGAGGAGAAAGGTCCCCAAAAGAGATTTTCTTGCTCTTTCTGGGTAGACACAGCCCATTTGGAGTTGAATTGGTACTTGTAAAAAAAACTTCCTCACTTAAAAAACTTGGCTTACTCTTTGGCTTCTAAGTATCCTGTGTCTACAAACACATTGCATAACTCCTTTTCATCCCACAGTGTAGTAAGTCTCATCCAGCTAGTTAAACATATGGATTGGATGGAATGAGTAGGAGGAACAAGAAGGAATGGCAGAGAAGCCACAATGGCATTTGTTATCTATAAAGTGAGTAAGTATAACACCTTGAATGAACTGATAAGAACAATGGAATGGATATATTTCCTACTAGAAAAACCTTATCAAGGAGCATTCTTACCTCCTTCCTATGTAGATTCAAAGTCTGCTCATTGAGTAGTCATACTGCTTGTTGATTTTGCATTATAACACCAGCAAAACCAGTTTGACACTTGTTTTAAATTACAGATTAAATAATCAACAAGAATTTCTTTTTAAAATATGGAAAAGGCTAAGCTGCTTTTTGAAATGTAGGGATACTTAAGGATTTATTTGAAGGACAGAGAAGTAATACTTCTTAGAAAGGAATTCTTGGAAAGGGCGTACTGTTTAGGAAATGAGTGTGAGCTCATTTTCAGCCAGAAGCAGCATATCTTTTTTTTGTTCCCTACAAGTAAATATCCTTTTGTGAAAATAAATGTGTTGTGATTATATCAGATCCCAAACTTAGAAATGTCCTCTTGAAAGGCCAGTTACTTGGCTCCATTAAAAAACAAAAAAGTATGTATGTGTTGGAGGTGGACTGAAACAAGCAGTCCTAGGAAAGTCCCAAGTCCAGCCCTATGCAGAATTGAGAAGTATGAAAACTTGGGTACTCTTGCCTCCTCTGTAGGTTTTAGCAACCTTTTCCACAATGCCCTATCTTCTAGACCTAGTCTTCTCAACTTATCCCTGCCTGATTCCTAATAGAGAATCAGATTAATTTCAGATAGACTCAAAGTACCTCTTGGAATTTTCATTTAGGCAAGGTGCTCTTTTTTGGTGGGACTAGAGCTTGAACTCAGGTCTTCACACTTACAAAGCAGGTGCTCTACTGCTTGAACCACACCTCCAGTCACCTGGAGTTTTCCTTTAAAGAAAAGCATTCACACATGTTTACATGTATACATACAAACAGATACATATATATATCTGTTATATATGCATGTATATATGTATGTTATTAACTTTCTTTTTTAATACAGAGAACAAAAAATTGCCTGTAATATTATCATACAGACAAATATGTTGATAGGGTTTTTTTTCTGAAAAAAAGAAATCTAAGTGTAAAGTTAGAAAATATAGAACACAGTAAACCAAAATGACAAGTTTAAGATACCCCCTGCCAATTACCCATCCAGTAGTTCTCTTCAAGGGTTATCACTATTTTTATCACTTATAAAGCACTATGATTTCATAATTTGAAGGAAAATTAAAATTATACACTAAGATAGGAACTCTTAATTGAAGTTCATGTACACATAGGTGGCCACAGAAGGACTTCCTGGCTCTTTAAACCCTCCTAAATTATGTAATAACTGTTTATGTGGACATGTGCAAAATATGAATATGCCTACAGTTTTTCTGAGAAGATCCATCATTGTCTTCATATTTTCAAAGGAGCCTATGATCCCAAAGAACCAGTGTTGTAAAGTATTAGTGAATCATTGTGTTATCCCTGAAAGTGAAAATATCCTTTGGAGGTAGCATGAGGTAGTAGATAGGTCATAGACTTTGGCATTAAGAAATTGCAGAGTCAGACCCACAGCCTTACACTTCCAGCTGTGCATCTGATCTTCATTTGTAAAATAAAGCTAATACCTAACTTCTTGATTCCTTATAAGGATAAAAGGAAATACTGTATGTAAAGTGCCTGGCACGTAGAGGTATTTAAAGTTAATGATCTTCAGTCACTAACAAGTGATTGCCCTTGCCCTCTTCAATTCCAATAATACAATTACATTTATCAGATAAGAAGACTTTTATAGATATAAGTCCTTTGACTGCTTTGAAGGTTTATTAATGGTAGGGCTTTCAAAGCACTAAGACAAGTGATGAAGAGAAGCTATTTGGGAGGTGGGTAGGGGCAAAAGGTAATTTGCTTCCATATAAATGACAGCAGCAGGATCCTTGCAGGTCATTGTGATATTTGCCTAGTTTTTTTTCCTGTGTCTAATTCTTTTTCAACCATTTCTTGTTCCCGAGACAGAAACTGAAAGCCCATGATGAGCCACCAGAAGATGTCTGTACCTGCTCTCAATTAGGAAATTTATTATCCCAGCATTTGGGAAGTCCTTTGACCAATCCTCTCAGCTTTATGGGTATTGATGGAGACCTAAATACCCTGATGGAGAATGGCACCCTGTCTAGGGAAGGAGGCCTCCGAGCTCAGATGGATCAAGCAAAAAGCCAATGTGAAGACCTCCACCATGACTGTTATGGACTCACCGACAGCCTTAGGTCTATAAATGTATCTGGGGATGTGGACATCTTTGGACCCATGGGTGTCTCTGGAGACACAGACATCTCTGAGGCTATGGGCATCCCTGATATTTCTAAGACCAGGGGCTTCTCTGAAGACATGCACATCTCTGAAGCCATGGACATTGTCGGGGACATGAGCATCTCTGAAGGCACAGTTATTTACAAAGCCAGCACCAAGGAGGCAGGCTGTGTCAAGCAACAGTGAGCTGTCTACTTACTTGCTTCTGTGCTAAGGGCACCTAAGACCAGCCACAATGATCTTTGTCTCAAACAGGGCTATGCTGCTCTTTCAGTTGGTTTAAATGTGTGACACCCTTCCCTCCACTTAAAGAGTCTGAAAGGGGATTTAGGGCCTTTACTGATTAAGTGACCAGGAGAAAAGAATATGTTATTGTTCTAAAATGAGATTTAATGTTAGAAACATTGCTGAGAAACAAGCTGAGATGTTTACTGGCCTGGTTCTACTGTCTGTTTTCCTTAATGAGTAACCTCCTCTACTTTTCTACCCACACTGTTCTAGCCTGAGAACAAAGTGAAAATAATTGTTGAAGAGATGGAAAGATTATATGCAGCGGGTAACTGAATTGCAGAATGTTGTAAAAGAAAATTTACTTTCAGGTGTGCTGAGACATGGAGTGTTAGCTAACATTATCAATAGAGATGCTCAGCATTTACCTGAGAAATAAATCAAAATGATGCTTAATGATCCTTGTTAGCATAGGTGCTTAGGGTATAAGTAAAATTTTCTTAAGTTACAACAATCACTCTCCCCAACCCACACCCCAGTTCAGTCTAGTCATAATACTCTTTTAGCCAATCCTCTTTTTTATAGCTAGCCCATAGGTAAACTTTAATCCACTATAGTCTAACATCAATTGCAAATTAGTGGGATCTTAATTAATATTGATTAATAGCATAATCAGCATCAGTTCAAGAAGCAACTGAAAATCTCAGTGCTCTGTCCCTGCCTGAGATATGGTCTGTGTGCTTATCCAGTTGGTTTTGTAAAACAAGTCCCTTCTTAGGAAGACCAGTGGTTTTGTTTATCTAGACATCCTATGAAGTTTGTGGATTTTTAGAGACAATCAGCACTACTTTTAAAACCCACTAGGTTTGTCATTTGTTCAAATGTACACTTTTTTAAAAAATTATTCTGATAAAGAGATCCCGATACTCCTGTAGGAAAGAATGCATTCTTGTTTAAACATGAGATTTTTTCACCTTGAAGTTGATACACTTGCTGATTTTTCATCTTTCCTATTGAATAGTCATCATTTTTTGACACTTGCACATGCTGGGGAAAGGGTTGACCTCAGGCAGTTTGGATCATGCTCTGTATATTGTCAGCATTTCTAGAAGTACCAATGCCAGCAGAATCTAGGTCCTCACCAATAATGTCTATTTCATATGCTGTATATCTGGTTTAAACTCAAAAATAAGATGACTTAAAGAACCATCTCTGTTAGCTATAACACCCAGTTGTGAACACAAATAATTAAAGGATCACCTTATTAGGTGCTTTTCTCTGAAAGAGGTGCTTTTTAACTTAGATGTATAATTTAAGTGTAAGAGAGGACAACCAGGATAGCTCTTTGATTTCTTACCCATAGCCAAATGATGAACCCAAAAATAACCTTTCTCTTTAGGGGGAGAATTATAAATCATCTTATTTGGTTGTCTTTTTTCATATGTAAATAGTAACCATTTTCTATTAAAATCCTTTTGGTAGCTGTTTTCATTCAGTTTTTAAAGAGCTAATTCATTTGGGTCTTTTTCATTCATAAACAGGGACCATTTTTCTTCTTACCTCTTTTTTTGTTTGTTTTCTTTGAGACAAGGTCTATGTAGCCCAAGCTGGGCTCAAATTCATGATCCTCCTGCTTCAGCCTCCCGAGTGCTGGAATTGCAGGCATTCATCAAGATGATCTCCTCGTGTGTCTTTTTTGATTTCTGTCTTTTCTACAATTTGGTCCTTGACTTATATAACCTACATCATCAGATATTGCCAATTGTCTGTTCGACTTCATACTGCTGGAAAAAAATGATATTTCTGTACATAATTTTATCTGAAGGTTACATCTAACTCTGGCTTTGTGAAGGAAGTTGTCAAAAAGTATGCCGGTATCAAGTCAACCACAAGTGAGTCTTGCTTTATACCCAGGGCTTTTCCCCATATTTCAACTTGTATTTTACTGTGCATAACTAGCATTATACTCCAGATACAGTGTGTTAAGAGGCTTTTTTGTGGGGGGGGGATAAAAATGGAAAATGGCAAAATAGAGTTTTTCAAATCCTATAAAAAGCTCATTTAAGATCTTATATTTTTCCCAAGGGCAAGTACACAGTACTCAACCTTATTTCTTAGATCCAAAACAAAATTAATCAATAGTGAAAGGGTTTTTTTCAATACAACTCTAAACTAGAAGTAGGGAACAGCAACTCTAGTGTTTCCAAAAGCAAAGCCTTAAAGAAAAAATTTAAACAGACTATCTTATTTTGTTGAGTATTTAAGGCCATGTAGTCAATTTTAGTGTCAGGATCTATGTGGTCGGTTTGTTCCCCAACGTGTCCCATTATTGCTTCTGTATAAGAAAACCTTGTAAAAGCATCATATTTATTTTCATTGCCAACCACCTCCCTGTTTTTACAGTCAGTTTTAAAAATCTGAGAGATGAAAAAGTTTCAGTGGGATCCCAATATTTATGCACTGGTAAAAGCTCTGTAGTTAGGAGCCCAGCAATAGAGAGGAGAGTCCTGAAGGAAAGTTGCCAGGAATAGTAGAAAAGATGATCTATTAATGGCTTTAATTTCATACTCATATAGCACCTATGCTATAAAAGAAATGTGACCCTTCCCCCAGTGCCCTATCCTTCCTGTTCCCCAAGCTGAAATTCCATTCTCATATGACTGCTCTACTTAAATAGGAAGGCATTTCACCACCTGCCACTGTCTCATCCACTAACCTGACCTCTGCCTATTTCCTATACAAGTTTCATAGGCATAGGTTCACTGCTTATTTTTTCTAAGTGTGAGTCAGGCTCTGTTCCTGTGCTAGTGGCCATGCTCAGGTTCTTCATGAACACCTTTTTAAAAAATTCATTAATTATTAACTTAGTTGATGGAATGAGAAATTTATCACAATATTAAGTAAAATTACCCTAAATAACAATCGTAAGTATCAGCTAACAGCCTAACTTTTTAAAGAAGAAATTCAGGTTTGCTATTTTGAAAGAAAACCTGAAATTATCTAGAACCATTGAGAATGTAAAGCTTATGGTGCATGTGTTGGGCACATGTATCTTTGGAAAGTCACCTTAGAAATTGCATTCACTTCACCAAGTCAGCTGTCATTGCCTGTCAGCATGTGTAGAACACCTTTTGTCTGAGATATATCTCATGCTTCACAGAAGTGAGACCTTGCCCTGTAGCCCAGGCTGACCTGAACTTATGGGTAGCCTGGGGTAGCTTCAAACTCTTGACCTCCTGCCTCAGCCTCCTGAGTGGTAGAATTATAGGAATGAACCACCATGCCTGGTCTGAATCCAAGTCTTTTTATTTATTTATTTTTTTTTCATTCAATATTTTATTTTATTTTTTTTTTCATTTTTCTTTTATTAGTCATATGTGCATACAAGGCTTGGTTCATTTCTCCCCCCTGCCCCCACCCCCTCCCTTACCACCCACTCCACCCCCTCCCGCTCCCCCCCTCAATACCCAGCAGAAACTATTTTGCCCTTATCTCTAATTTTGTTGTAGAGAGAGTATAAGCAATAATAGGAAGGAACAAGGGGTTTTGCTGGTTGAGATAAGGATAGCTATACAGGGCATTGACTCACATTGATTTCCTGTGCGTGGGTGTTACCTTCCAGGTTAATTCTTTTTGATCTAACCTTTTCTCTAGTTCCTGGTCCCCTTCTCCTATTGGCCTCAGTTGCTTTAAGGTACCTGCTTTAGTTTCTCTGCATTAAGGGCAACGAATGCTAGCTAGTTTTTTAGGTGTCTTACCTATCCTCACCCCTCCCTTGTGTGCTCTCGCTTTTATCATGTGCTCATAGTCCAATCCCCTTGTTGTGTTTGCCCTTGATCTAATGTCCACATATGAGGGAGAACATACGATTTTTGGTCTTTTGAGCCAGGCTAACCTCACTCAGAATGATGTTCTCCAATTCCATCCATTTACCAGCGAATGATAACATTTCGTTCTTCATGGCTGCATAAAATTCCATTGTGTATAGATACCACATTTTCTTAATCCATTCGTCAGTGCTGGGGCATCTTGGCTGTTTCCATAACTTGGCTATTGTGAATAGTGCCGCAATAAACATGGATGTGCAGGTGCCTCTGGAGTAACAGTCTTTTGGGTATATCCCCAAGAGTGGTATTGCTGGATCAAATGGTAGATCGATGTCCAGCTTTTTAAGTAGCCTCCAAATTTTTTTCCAGAGTGGTTGTACTAGTCTACATTCCCACCAACAGTGTAAGAGGGTTCCTTTTTCCCCGCATCCTCGCCAACACCTGTTGTTGGTGGTGTTGCTGATGATGGCTATTCTAACAGGGGTGAGGTGGAATCTTAGTGTGGTTTTAATTTGCATTTCCTTTATTGCTAGAGATGGTGAACATTTTTTCATGTGTTTTCTGGCCATTTGAATTTCTTCTTTTGAGAAAGTTCTGTTTAGTTCACATGCCCATCTCTTTATTGGTTCATTAGTTTTGGGAGAATTTAGTTTTTTAAGTTCCCTGTATATTCTGGTTATCAGTCCTTTGTCTGATGTATAATTGGCAAATATTTTCTCCCACTCTGTGGGCGTTCTCTTCAGTTTAGAGAGCATTTCTTTTGATGAACAGAAGCTTTTTAGTTTTATGAGGTCCCATTTATCTATGCTATCTCTTAGTTGCTGTGCTGCTGGGGTTTCATTGAGAAAGTTCTTACCTATACCTACTAACTCCAGAGTATTTCCTACTCTTTCTTGTATCAACTTAAGTGTTTGGGGTCTGATATTAAGATCCTTGATCCATTTTGAGTTAATCTCGGTATAGGGTGATATACATGGATCTAGTTTCAGTTTTTTGCAGACTGCTAACCAGTTTTCCCAGCAGTTTTTGTTGAAGAGGCTGCTATTTCTCCATCGTATATTTTTAGCTCCTTTGTCAAAGATAAGTTGCTCATAGTTGTGTGGCTTCATATCTGGATCCTCTGTTCTGTTCCACTGGTCTTCATGTCTGTTTTTGTGCCAGTACCATGCTGTTTTTATTGTTATTGCTTTGTAATATAGTTTGAAGTCAGGTATTGTGATACCTCCTGCATTGTTCTTTTGACTGAGTATTGCCTTGGCTATTCGTGGCCTCTTGTGTTTCCATATAAATTTCACAGTAGATTTTTCAATCTCTTTAATGAATGTCATTGGAATTTTGATGGGAATTGCATTAAACATGTAGATTACTTTAGGGAGTATCGACATTTTTACTATGTTGATTCTACCAATCCATGAGCATGCGAGATCTCTCCACTTTCTATAGTCTTCCTCAATCTCTTTCTTCAGAAGTGTATAGTTTTCCTTGTAGAGGTCTTTCACATCTTTTGTTAGGTTTACACCTAGGTATTTGATTTTTTTTGAGGCTATTGTAAATGGAATTGTTTTCATACATTCTTTTTCCGTTTGCTCATTGTTAGTGTATAGAAATGCTAATGATTTTTCTATGTTGATTTTATATCCTGCTACCTTGCTATAGCTATTGATGATGTCTAGAAGCTTCTGAGTAGAGTTTTTTGGGTCTTTAAGGTATAGGATCATGTCGTCTGCAAATAGGGATATTTTGACAGTTTCTTTACCTATTTGTATTCCTTTTATTCCTTCTTCTTGCCTAATTGCTCTGGCTAGGAATTCCAGTACTATGTTGAATAGGAGTGGAGATAGTGGGCATCCTTGTCTGGTTCCTGATTTTAGAGGGAATGGTTTCAGTTTTTCTCCGTTAAGTATAATGCTGGCTGTAGGTTTGTCATACATAGCTTTTATAATGTTGAGGAACTTTCCTTCTATTCCTAGTTTTCTTAGAGCTTTTATCATGAAATGATGTTGGATCTTATCAAAGGCTTTTTCTGCATCTATTGAGATGATTAAGTGGTTTTTGTCTTTGCTTCTGTCAATGTGGTTTATTACGTTTATTGATTTTCGTATGTTGAACCACCCCTGCATCCCTGGGATGAAGCCTACCTGGTCGTGGTGAATAATCTTTTTGATGTGTTGCTGAATTTGGTTTGCCATTATTTTGTTGAGGATTTTTGCATCAATGTTCATTAAGGAGATTGGCCTATAGTTCTCCTTTTTGGAGGTGTCTTTGCCTGGTTTTGGGATAAGTGTAATACTGGCTTCATAAAATGTGTTTGGCAGTTTTCCTTCCCTTTCTATTTCATGGAACAGTTTAAGGAGGGTTGGTATCAGTTCTTCTTTAAAGGTCTGATAGAATTCAGCAAAGAATCCATCAGGTCCTGGACTTTTCTTTTTGGGGAGACTCTTGATTGCTGCTTCAATTTCATTTTGTGTTATAGGTCTATTCAGGTGATTAATTTCCTCTTGGCTCAGTTTTGGATGATCATATGTATCTAGAAATCTGTCCATTTCTTTTAGATTTTCAAATTTATTTGAATATAGGTTCTCAAAGTAGTCTCTGATGATTTCCTGGACTTCCATGGTGTTTGTTGTTATCTCCCCTTTTGCATTCCTGATTCTACTAATTTGGGTTTTTTCTCTCCTCATTTTAGTCAGGTTTGCCAGGGGTCTATCGATCTTGTTTATTTTTTCAAAGAACCAACTTTTTGTTTCATTAATTCTTTGTATGGTTTTTTTGGTTTCTATTTCATTGATTTCAGCTCTTATTTTTATTATTTCTCTCCTTCTATTTGTTTTGGGATTTGCTTGTTCTTGTTTTTCTAGGAGTTTGAGATGTATCATTAGGTCATTGATTTGGGATCTTTCAATCTTTTTAATATATGCACTCATGGCTATAAACTTTCCTCTCAAGACTGCCTTAGCTGTGTCCCATAGGTTCCGGTAGGTTGTGTTTTCATTTTCATTGACTTCTAGGAACTTTTTAATTTCCTCTTTTATTGCATCGATGATCCATTCTTCATTAAGTAATGAGTTATTTAGTTTCCAGCTGTTTGCATGTTTTTTGTCTTTACTTTTGTTGTTGAGTTCTACTTTTACTGCATTGTGGTCAGATAGTATGCATGGTATTATTTCTATTTTCTTATATTTGCTGAGGCTTGCTTTGTGCCCTAGGATATGATCTATTTTGGAGAAGGTTCCATGGGCTGCTGAGAAGAATGTATATTGTGTAGAGGTTGGATGAAATGTTCTGTAGACATCTACTAGGTCCACTTGATCTATTGCATATTTTAGATCTTGGATTTCTTTATTGAGTTTTTGTTTGGATGACCTATCTATTGATGATAATGGAGTGTTAAAGTCTCCCACAACCACTGTGTTGGCGTTTATATATGCTTTTAGGTCTTTCAGGGTATGTTTGATGAAATTGGGTGCGTTGACATTGGGTGCGTACAGATTGATGATTATTATTTCCTTTTGGTCTATTTCCCCTTTTATTAGTATGGAATGTCCTTCTTTATCTCGTTTGATCAATGTAGGTTTGAAGTCTACTTTGTCAGAGATAAGTATTGCTACTCCTGCTTGTTTTCAGGGGCCGTTGGCTTGGTAAATCTTCTTCCAGCCTTTCATCCTAAGCATATGCTTATTTCTGTCGGTGAGATGAGTCTCCTGTAAGCAAGAAATTGTTGGATCTTCTTTTTTAATCCATTTTGTCAAACGGTGTCTTTTGATGGGTGAATTAAGTCCATTAACATTAAGTGTTAGTACTGATAGGTATGTGGTGATTCCTGCCATTTAGTTATCTTAGTTGTTTGAAGGTTTGATTGTGTGTACCTAACTTGATGTTACTCTCTACTGTCTTGCTTTTTCTTATCCTGTGGTTTGGTGCTGCCTGCCTTTTCATGGTTAAGTTGGGTGTCACTTTCTGTGTGCAGGATCCCTTGCAGAATCTTTTGTAATGGTGGCTTTGTGGTCACATATTGTTTTAGTTTCTGCTTATCATGGAAGACTTTTATTGCTCCATCTATTTTGAATGATAGCTTTGCTGGGTAGAGTATCCTGGGGTTGAAGTTATTTTCATTCAGTGCCCGGAAGATCTCACCCCATGCTCTTCTTGCTTTTAATGTTTCTGTTGAGAAGTCTGCTGTGATTTTGATGGGTTTACCTTTGTATGTTACTTGTTTTTTCTCTCTTGCAGCCTTCAATATTCTTTCCTTAGTTTCTGAACTTGTTGTTTTAATGATGATATGTCGTGGAGTAGTTCTATTTTGATCTGGTCTGTTTGGTGTCCTGGAGGCCTCTTGCATTTGTATGGGAATCTCTTTCTCTAGATTTGGGAAATTTTCCGTTATTATTTTGTTGAATATATTACGCATTACCTTTGCTTGCACCTCTTCTCCTTCTTCGATGCCCATGATTCTCAAGTTTGGTCTTTTGATGGAGTCAGTGAGTTCTTGCATTTTCTTTTCACAGCTCTTGAGTTGTTTAATTAATAGTTCTTCAGTTTTTCCTTTAATTACCATTTCATCTTCAAGTTCTGAGATTCTGTCTTCTGTTTGTTCTATTCTGCTGGATTGGCCTTCCGTTTTGTTTTGCAGTTCTGTTTCGTTCTTTTTTCTGAGGTTTTCCATATCCTGGCTGTTTTCTTCTTTACTGTTGTCTATTTTTGTCCTGAGTTCATTTATCCATTTATTCATTGTGTTCTCTCTTTCACTTTGGTGTTTATACAGTGCTTCTATGGTTTCCTTTATTTCTTCTTTTGCTTTTTCAAATTCTCTATTTTTATTGTCTTGGAATTTCTTGAGTGTCTCCTGTACATTTTGGTTGACCCTATCCAGTATCATCGCTATAAAATTCTCATTGAGTACTTGTAGTATGTCTTCTTTTAAATTATTCTTGTGGGCTTCATTGGGTCCTTTGGCATAGTTTATCTTCATTTTGTTGGAGTCTGGATCTGAATTTCTGTTCTCTTCATTCCCCTCTGGTTCCTGTACTAATTTTTTGCTGTGGGGAAACTGGTTTCCTTGTTTTTTCTGTCTTCCTGTCATTGTCCTTGGTGTTGTTACTGTCCCTGTACTGTGTGTAATTAAGTATTTTCTAGCTTGTAATAATAACAATGGTAATATTGAGAATGGAAGAGTGAGCTGAGATGGAAAGCAAGAAGTTAAAGAAAAGGGGAAAACAAATATACAGACAAGAGGGAGAAAGCAGAACAAGGTATCTGACAAGAGAGTTTCAAAGGTATAAATAGGGAGTGTTAGTGTACTCATCGACAGTAAGCTGAACAGACAATAGAGAGACAGAGAGAGGATTGAAAATCAAAGATAAAAAAAATAAAAAATAAGTATATGAAAGTAATATCTATTTATAAAAATGAATTAAAATAAAATGGAAAATAGAAAATTAAAAAAAAAAACCAAAAAACTTCCAAGTTTATATGAAATGCAATTTCAGTCTTAATAATTTGGATGTCCGTCTCAATCTCCAGTCCTGGAGTTGGTGCCTCAGATGTTGTTCTGTAGTTGTCTCATCAAAGGGGATGCATAAAGTAGAACAAAACTACACTCACACACACACAGAAGAAAAAAAAAAAAAAAAGCCCCACCAAGTGTCCCCAGTTCAAATGCAATACAGTTTCAGTAAGCTTTTCGGCTTGCAGGTGTAATTCGGTTGTTCTCTCATCAAAGGTAGTGAGAAAAAGAAAAAAAAAGCGTCTGGAGACAGTTCTGAGAGTGGTATCTGCAACTGTGGCTTGCCTGCCTGCTGCTCTCAGCCTGTAGCTGGCGGCGTTATTTATGCAGATCTCTGGGGTGAGCTAGCACTCACCTGGTCCCACAGGCTTTGTTTGCTCAGAGTTCTCCTGTGCAAAGCTACAGGCTTTCCCCTTTCCAAGCACTGGGAAAGGTGCCACTGCCCCGCGTTGTCAGGCCTGCGTGTTTATTTACAGTTCACGTGGGAAGTGGGTCTTTCCTCCTCTCACAAGTGTCCCCGCTCCTGGTTGCTGGGCGCGCCCCGCTCCCGCCAGAGCCTCTCCGGCCCGCCCGGCTCGTTTATTTACAGTCCCGGGAAGGAGTCCCTTCCCCCAATCTTCAGCGCTCAGGGCGCCCCACCCTCTTTCCAGCGTGTCTTAACTGTTCTTATTGCTTAGTACTCAGTTTCTCTTTTTTTCCCGGGTGGAGGTCAGTCTGTCCAGGGGGCTATGCTGCTCTGGCCCAGGCTTGTCTGTGGGGGAACCGCGGTACCGCGAAGCTCACCTGGTCCGCGTCTTCCCAAGCCGAATGGGCGTCGGCCACTGGCGGCCCCGGGGGCCTCCTCGGTTCTCCGTTTAACGTGAAGTGGAGATTCTCTGCGCCGGCTGGAGATGTGGAGGGGTCAAAGTTATGCCTTTTCTCGGTGATTATGCCTGCTAAGTGTGTCTCCAGCGTCTCTCCAAGATTTCACTATAGGAGGCTCGCTTTCTGCTTCCTCCCTCTAGCCGCCATCTTGGAATTCTCCCAAGTCTTTTTAAAAGATGCTTTTCAAACTAAATTAAGCTTGGCCTGAATTTAGCAGAAGAAGATGTTTAAGTATACTCATGTCAGGTCTTTGTGACCTGCTGGCTTTTATTAAACACACAAAATCTTCTCTTGATGCTGTTAGGCTTTAATTTGGAAATCCTTCTCTGACAGTGTTTTATAAAGTGGCCTTTTGGAAACAGTTATGTAGGAAAATGTAAACTACCTTTAAGAAAAATAGTTTTTTCAAAAGGTGTTTACTTGTTCTACATTGGTTTATGCTTGGAAAGATTGATGACACTTTCACTTAGTTCCCAATGATAGTAATACCGCTACCAAAACCTTCCCAAGTCCTCAGGCCTTTCCCTCTCATAATTCTATGATACTGTATATATGATTCCAGTCAAATCTGGGTGCTTTCTCCTAAGTTCCAAATCTAGACCTGGATTTTAATATAAACATTTAAAAATAAAAAACTAGACATGATTTAAGCCTTAAATTTCTTCTTAGGAGTGGAAAATTTATATAATATGAAGAAATGGCTGACTTGTCAGGTGATACCAAATAGACAAAGGACAAGGGGAAAGATTAGGTATCATAAAGGATTCTTATTATCCTTGTTTGGTGGCAGGATAGAAGCTTTTCCAAGACAAAAATTATTTTTCAAGCCTTATAGAACATGTCGTCTCTGGTTCTTTGGTTGTGGAACTGACAGTCTGTGCTTTCCCTTTGAATAAGAAGTATTGGGCCAGGTGCTGGTGGCTTACACCTGTTATCCTAGCTACTTGGGAGACAGAGATCAGGGGAATTGCAGTTTGAGGCCAGCCTAGGCAAATAGTTGGACCCTATTTCAAAATACCCAACACTGAAAAGGGCTGGTAGAATGACTCAAGTGGTAGAGTACCTGCTTAGTAAGCACAAGGCCCTGAGTTCAAATCTTAGTACTGACAAAAAAAAGTATTGGTAGTATCACCAATCATGGCAGCCTATCTCTCTAGATGTCAATCCAAGTAAAAGTATGTTACATGCCCTGTTATTTGTGACTTGTTTTCACAAAAGACAAGAGTGCTTTAAAAACAGCTGTCTAATTTAGGCCTGTGTGTCTTATTCGAGCTGAACAAAAACATTTTCAGAAGTTGGCATGTATGAAACCAACAACTTCCATTGACCTGTCCGTTGGTGCTTTCTAAAGTTTTGGGAGTGAACTGAAAGTTTCCTTCTCTTCCAAAGCTTTTGTTGCCTTTTAACTAACCATTTTCATGGCTTTGTACTTTTACTTTAGAGGGCCATACATCAGCCCTCCAGAATCCTAGTTGTGGAAAAGATAGCAGGTGGGAAGAGAGGATAATACAGAAATAACATTAGTTAGGATTTCATGTGCTTATTGAAATTAAATTATTCACAAGACCAAAAAAGGTCTTGTCACAGGAAGTACTGCGACTGACATATTTTCTTTCAAATCTTTTACATTGGTAAAAACTTGCCTCAAGAATGTTATGTGTATTTTCTTTGTCAATGAGTCCTGAGCCCTTTCTTTGCTTCTGTAGCTGAAACATCACTGGACCCCTAACCAGTCAGGTGAAAATAGTACACCAAAATCACTAGATGATCAGTATTCAAAGAGCAAAATTTCTAGTCCCACCTCACATGTAATTGGACACATCAGTTCACATAAGGTATCCTCAGGTCTCCACCTCACTCACATTTGCAGACAGGGTAGGTTTCTATGTTTTATGAGTGCCAATGGAAATGTAGAATACATATGCTAGTTGTGAAACACTGCACGTTCTGTATTTTAGTTTAACTGTGCCTCAGGCTTAAGAACAGCTAACAAGTTTAGTCCAGAATATAACACATAGTAAAAATATTTGTATATGTATGTGTTTACTGTAACTTTGGTAGCATCTGCACTCATTTGGGCATTTAGATGAAGAGAATTTGTTCAAGATTAAAAAAAAAAACTTTGATATTCTCCAGCAAAATGCCATGAGGACTTGGGACATGCTAAGCCAGAAAAACGAACCAAAGTGAAGTAATTGGATTTTTCTCTGGGATGTATAGATGAGGCAGCTATAGAAGTAATATTTAAATATATGATCAGTATTATCTGTAGTATGTGTTAATGTCAGCTACAGACCTGTATGGACGTTGTGCAACTGATACGTAATTCAAAATCCTAACTGTAGTTTCTCTGAGAACATGACTTTTCATTAGCTCTAGGCTTACAAAATGTCACTGTCAACAGCAGCTCAAGTCTGAATTTGCCAAGATATAGTAGTGTAAATGATTGGTTTTAAAATTCCCATTGGTTGTGTTACCTTAAGCATGTCACACCACTGGGGTATGGATATGTTACCTAGTCAGGATATTCACTGCCAGTTGTTTTGTCCACTGCCACAGAGTTCATTGATACCCTTCTGCAATTGTGTTCTAGTTTGAGAATGTTTGGTTCATTGATACTTTTGTTAAAATTAAAAATTCTCAATCTTTTGTGTATGTGAGTTTGCTGCATGTTAGCTACAAATACAAAGAAAGGTAGCAAACCTCCTCAAGATGGCACCTTGACCTAGCCTCAACAGATCGATCATGTTACAAAGACAGAATCTGCAAGTAGGTTAAATATGGTCTGTTAATGTTAAAATAAGACAGGTATCAGAGAGACACCTTGTTCTGAACAGCACTGTAGAGTGCAAGTTCTGTTGGTGACCAGCTTGAGGACAAGACCAACACCAACTTAATTCACAAAAGTGGGCTGATGGAATACCAGGTTTTTCATTCACACTGGGGACAGATCTGTTTAGTGACTAGGCTTGTTTAGTGAACAGGCTCTTCATCCCTCTCTCAGGCTCCCTCATCAGCCTGCCCCCCACCCCAGCAAGAATTCTCACACATGAACCCTAATGGACTCCTGAATTATTTCCTCCAGACCTCAAAAGAGTTCCCACAGTAGAGCCTTTCTCTCTGGAAACCATCTGTATATGACTTTCAGTACATGGAAGGCAGAGAGACTTAGGTTTTAGTCCTGACTGTGCCATTTACTAGTTTTATGGCTTTATGCAAGTTACTTCCTGTCTATAAGCCTTAGAGGCCACATCTATAAAATGGGACTAACAGTTGTACCTACCACACAGAACATTTGTGTAAATTAACGAAGCTAACATGTAAAGCTACCTTGTGAAGTTCCCAATACATAAAAATCATTAGTCAGCCTCTTTCTACTTTTCATCTCTGATGCTGACGAAACTGAAAAACTCTTCTCTTCAGCTTTCTTTTTCCTGGCTCCATTTAGCCCCCTTCCTGCTCTTGTGACATTGTCTTTAAACAGTGAGGTTATAATACAGTATGGTTACAATACATTGGATTGGTTAGGCTATGACTCTTACAACTAATCAAGAAATCTTTATTCACTGTAGTAAACCCAAAAGAGGCATCATAATTCCTCTATGCAGTGACAAATCTGCATGTACGTATAGGGAACAAAAATATTATCTAACTACACAATCCTATGTAATAATCTAACTTAATATTGAACACCTTTCCATTTCAATAAATATGTCTCATTTTTAATGCCCACATCGTATTTTACTATATGAACTATAGTTTATTCAGTTATTACCATATAGTTGATCAGGCTCCAGCTCTCAAATTCAAATTTCAAACTTGTCTTTCCAAACTATGCTCTATTTCCCTTGATTGGAATTCAGCAAACTCCTTTCTGACTTGAAATATCCCCTTGCCTAAGATGACCTAAACAGATGGATGATTTCATCATGATGGGAGGATTTTTTTGAGACAGGTTCTTGCTGTGGAGCCCAGTCTGACCTTAAACTCACAATCCTCATGCCTTAGCCTCTCAAAGTGTTGTGAGTACAGGTGTGTACCACCACACCTCCTCTGGGAGGATATTCTTAAAAAAACCAAAAAACTCATAAGGGTAATTTGAACCACCACATGCACATATCTTTCTCCAAGTCCACCATCTAGATGCCTGGCTGGGCTCCCTGGTCACAGCTTCCACCATTCCAAAAAACAGCCACTTTAAAAAGCAGCTGAAGTGACTTTAAACAGAACAGATACTTTATTTTTTTTAAAGAGCAATCAGTTTACCTATTTTTAAAAATTAAATCTAGTCCACCTTGCTGACCTTGCAGTGATGAATGCCCTGCCCAGCAAGGCCTAGGGCGGTCCTTTGTGGGACATGAAGCCTGCAGTGGGTGCCCCAGACCACAACTGGCTTCTTGTGCCTTAGAGACCTCCCTGCCTCGTGGCTGCAGGATCACTACAGGCACTTGGGGACACTACCTGGGGTCTTGCTCCTCCCATAGTATCATATGCCCCACATTGGGTTGGAGCCAAGGCTGACTGACCCTCTCCCTTTTAATCAAGTGATGTGATTCTCCCAGAGTCCCTAGCTGTCCAACCCACTACTCCTCCCCTCTCAGAGGTCTCCAGCCCACAACCTCCTTAGCTGTGGAGCCTCTCCTAACCTTTATATTATACTCTGCTGCAGTCGCAGATCAATATTTGCCAAATACCCTAAACTTTTTTCATTTATGTGCAAGAGGCATAGTTTTTTTTTCTTTTATTCATATGTGCATACAACGTTTGGGTCATTTCTCCCCTCTTGCTATAAAAAGTTACTTAAAACTTTTTATAGCAAGATGATACAATGGTATGAGTGTAATCTAAGCTTCCTCCTTGTGGTATTACCTTGAATGCTGTATTTCATATGCTGTTCCTTTTTTTATTTTTATTTCTTTTAATGTATGAAGAACAGATTTATTTCTTAGAATTTATTTCTTAGAATTTCTTAGATTTATTTCTGGAGGCTGGAAAGTCTGAGCCTACATGTGGTAAGGGCTGCATTACTCCACTGCATCCCATGGCAGAGAGTGCACTTGAGAGAAAGAGGGAAGAGGGCCAAATTGATCCTTCTGTCAAGAGCCCACTTCTATGGCAGAGCTCTCATGGCCTATCACCTCCTAAACGTCCCGCCTCCCATCATTGTTGTAACAGGGATTAAGTTTCCAACACATGAGCCAACTTTCAGACCATAGCAGTGGATCACACTCCAGGTCACATGGTGAATCACACATGGATATTACCCTAGATCATGTGTATTTGGAATCACAGCTTGTAGTGCCAAGAACAGAAATTCCTTTCCCTTCTATGAATGCAATCCTGGCCTTTAGAGCTGCCCTTCTATTGGAATCTTTGCTGTGGCCTATTATACCTTGATTGGTGGGTGTCCAAGGTGCTATTTATGGCCCAGGGTCTTAGGGTGGAGGATGAGAACAATGAGGAGTGGGTCCCAGGGTGACTAATGAGCAGTAATGACAGACACACACACACCCCACCCAACCCTGCCATGTTAGCATGCCAAGATGCTGTACTTCTACCAAGTCACAGGTAAAAGGGCAGACTCAGGTCTGGCTCTGGCCTGACGTTCCAGGGAGAGGCTCTCCAGCCATCTGGCTTGCTCACTGGCTCCCCCATTTCCTGGAATCAGTCACACAGCCTGCTGTAGGATCTTTGGAACACTACTTCCTATATTTTCTTGGTTCTTCTCTTCCTTAATATTAGTAGTTCCTTATCAAAGCTTGCTCCCAAATGGGATAATATACTTATTCCTATAAATTAATGGGGTGAAAGATTAATTCCATTACATAATTTTTAAAACTTTAATTGCTTTTTTTGAGTTACTTGATGTATACAAAATTGCATCTATTTATACAATTTGATTCATGTTGACATGTATACACTCATGAAGCCATCATCAAAATCAAGGCAATAAACATATCCACCACCTCCAAAAGTTTCCTCCTGCCCCTTTGTTTCATTTTGTTTACTGTGATAACAATACTTAACATGAGATATACCTTCTTAAATTTTAAGTGTATGATACGCTACTGTTTTTTTTCTTTATTCATATATTCATATGTGCATACATTGTTTGTGTCATTTCTCCCCCCTACCCCTGCCCCCCCACTCACCTTGCTCCCAAGCAGAACCTGTTCTGCCCTTTTCTCCAATTTTGTTGAAGAGTAGACATAAGCAATAATAAGAAAGACAAAGCGTTTTTGCTAGTTGAGATAAGGATAGCTATACACAGAGATTCCTACCATTGCTTCCATGCACAAGTGTATTACAACCCAAATTGATTTATGTCTACCTGACCACTACTTCCCAGTCACCTTTCCATATTGACCTCTGTTGCTTTAAAGTTACTGTATTATCTCCTTTTAAAAGGAGCTTTCAACTCTTTCAAGTTTTGAGTTTCCTTCCTATCCCCATTATTCCCGTATGTGCTCTCCCTTTAGTGTGTGACCCAAGTCCAACAACATTGCTGCATTTGCTCTAGATCTAAAGTCTGCATATGAGGGAGAACATATGATTTTTGGTCTTCTGAGCCTGGCTAACCTCACTGAGGATGATGTTCTCCAGTTCCATCCATTTACTTGTGACTGATAAGATTTCATTCTTCTTCATGACTGAGTAAAACTCCATTGTGTATAAATACCACATTTTCTTAATCCATTCATCAATGGTGGGGCATCTTGGCTGTTTCCACAACTTGGCTATTGTGAATAGTGCTGCAATAAACATGGGTGTGCAGGTGCCTCTGGAGTAACCTGAGTCACATTCCTTTGGGTATATCCCTAGGAGTGGGATTGCTGGATCATATGGCAGATCTATGTTTAGTTTTTTAGTTTCTTTTTAAGAAGTCTCCATAGTGTTTTCCAGAGTTGGTTGCACTAGCTTACATTCCCACCAGCAGTGTATGAGGGTTCCTTTTTCCCCACATCATCGCCAACACCTGTTGGTGGTGGTGTTTTTGATGATAGCTATTCTAACAGGGCTGAGGTGGAATCTTAGTATGGTTTTGATTTGCATTTCCTTTCTGGCTAGAGCTGGTGAGCACTTTTTCATGTGTTTTTTGGCATTTGAATTTCTTCTTCTGAAAAAGTTCTGTTTAGTTCAGCTACCCATTTCTTTATTGGTTCATTGATTTTGGGAGAGTTTAGTTTTTTTAACTCTCTCTATTCTGGTTATCAGTCCTTTGTCTGATGTATAGCCAGAGAATATTTTCTCCCACTCTGTGGGTGGTCTCTTCAGTTTAAAGACCATTTCTTTTGTTGTGCAGAAGCTTTTTAATTTTATGTAGTCCCATTTGTCCATCCTTTCTCTTAGTTGTTGAGCTGCTGGGGTTCTATTGAGGAAGTCCTTGCTTATACCTATTGCTTCCAGAGTATTCCGTGCTCTTTCCTGTACTAACTTCAGAGTTTCGGGTCTGATATTAAGGTCCTTGATCCATTTTGAGTTGATACTAGTACAGGGTGATAAACATGAGTCAAGTTTCAGTTTTTTGCAGGCAGATAACCACTTTTCCCAGCAACATTTGTTGAAGAGGCTGTCTTTTCTCCATCATATGTCTTTGGCACTTTTGTCAAAAATAAGGTGGGCATAGCTGTGTGGATTCATATCTGTTCCCTCTATTCTGTTCCACTGGTCTTCATATCTGTTTTTGTGCCAGTACTATGCTGGTTTTGTTGCTATTTCTTTGTAATATAGTTTGAAGTCAGGTATTGTGATACCTCCAGCATTGCTCTTTTTGCTGAGTATTGCCTTGGCTATTTGTGGTCTCTTGTGTTTCCAAATGAACTTTAGGGTAGATTTTTCAATCTCTGTGATGAATGTCATTGGGATTTTGATGGGAATTGCAGTAAACATATAGATTGCCTTTGGTAGTGTAGCCATTTTTGCTATGTTGATTCTACCGATCTATGAGCACCAGAGATCAACCTTCTTTAGTCTTCCTTGATCTCATTCTTCAGGGGTTTGTAGTTCTCCTTGTAGAGATCATTCACATCCTTTGTTAAGTTTACTCCTAGGTATTTAATTTTTTTTGAGGCTATTGTAAGTGGAATTGTTTCCATATATTCTTTTCTCTATTTTGGCTGGAGGAATACCATGGGACTCTTGGTGCTCACCTGTTGGTCTGCTGAATGTCTCCCAAGCAGGTTTGGAGCCAGCATGTGGCAGTATGGCAGCCCTCCTGTTTTCTCAGTGTAACATGGTGTGGAGAAGCTTTCCACGGGCTAGTGATTCAGGATGTCAAAGTATTGATTCTCCTTGCTGCTCTATTTCCATCAAGTGTGGCTCCAGCATCTCAGCGGGGTTTTGGAGTCACAGAGCTCATGCTGTCTGCTTCTGTGCCCTAGTCACCATCTTGGATCTCTCCCTCTGTTCCTTTTAGTAAGTCACAGGCAGGATGCAGGCCTCAGGAGCAGGTGGCTGGCTCTTGCAGGTGCAGGGAGCCTGGTCTTCAGTCTGACTTCTCGCTGAGTCTCCAGTTGCCTTACCCCAGCCTGCACTTGCAATTTGTCTTGAAAAACAAGCTCTGAAACTTTCAGGGTTTTTCCCTTCAAATTGTGGACCAAAGTTTTGTTTGTTGTTTGCCTCTGATATTGGGGTCCCAGGTGGTGGGACTGACGTCTTGGTCTTCAATGCTCTGCAAGTCAACCTGTCTCAAGCAAAGAGGGGTGTCCTTTGATCCCAAGGTTCCATAAAGGAGTGTAGTAAGAGTGTAAATATTTATAATTTTTTATAGCTGTTGTAAGATGTGGAGGCAGCACATCACAGTTTTTTATGATGACATGTATATTTTGATACCAGCAATTACTGGCTCAGTATTGTCCTGGGGGCCAACAGAGGCCACAGCACATTACACTCCCATCCCAGATGGCTTGTAATGCAGAAAGAGCTCGATTAAATCTGTTTTATAACAAAAAAAACCTGAAGTGTAATTTGAACTCCAAGTTTTTGTGGTATTTTATATAGAATATAAACCTGAACTTGGAATCCATTCACTGTATAGTCCCAATGTGATCCACTGTGTTAACTGTGGCAGAGAGCATGGCAAGCTGTCTATCCTCAAATCACCTATGTTTACAGTCTTCTGTCATCCAGTAAAGGCCCAGTTTCACTTGAGAAGAGGTGTCAAAAGAATGCCTTGAATGAGGAATCACTTCTGGATGAGTTTCAGGCTCCCTGCTTATATGTTTCCTTATTTATAAAAGAACAGTCTCTACCCTGCTAGTGATTGCAACAACCTGGTGAAGTCATAACTATAAAATCACGTTGCAAATTTGGAGGGTGCTTTTCAGATCTAAATTTGTGCTATTAGTTTCAATCTTCATGTTCTGTCCAACTGAACCAAAATTACCATACAGAAGTAAGAAACCAAATAATCAAGAATTAGAAGAGAGAGACTTTGGAAAAAAATGTCACTTGGGTATATGTGAGTTACAGTATATTTGGAAGACTCCCTCATTTCTCTAGATCTTTGTTGCCTTATTTTTTTTAATTAGTTCGAGCTAGATGTTTTCTAGGAAAATATATTGGCTTCCTATTGAGTGTTTTATCTGTGCCAGGCTTTGAGCTAGGGGCTTTACATAGATTTCATATGGCTGCAATAGCCAAAGTCCTGTATTAAAGTCACTATGCTAGTATGTAGATATTTGGAATCCAGGACTGACTAAAATATTATCTCTCCTCAGAATTTCATACTATAAAGTTCTATTAATTGAACTTTTGGTACAGACAGGATGGTATAGATTTGCTTATCACTTCTTCCAATAAAATACAATTATAAATTCTGAAAATAATTCAAGGGGCAATAAAGGAGAACTCTGAAAAATGATAAGAACTGGTTTGGGACCCTAGGATTGGAGGAACAACACAGCAGTAGGGTACCTTATATCTTTTATCCAACAGAAAAAGGTATGGGTATTTCCTGACCCCAAGCCTAACAGAAGAAAGAACCCCGCTCCCAAATCAAAGATTTATTCCATACCTAGATAAATTATGCATCCCCCAACAGGAGGTGAGCCTGGCAGCATCAGCAAAGGGGATTGACCAAGACCTCCATGACACCCCACTAGTAATAATCAGCCAGGTGAAGGGTTTTCCATCTCTACCACAGACTTTCTCACCCAGTGAGTGACATGGTGCAGTCAGGAGACATCAGCCAGAGGCTCTGCTGCAATAAGCATTCATCCAGGAACTCTCCATATCCACAGGCTGTCAAAACAAAGGACCAGGCAGGGAAGCCTCTTTGTCCTGCAGTACTGAGCATCTCATCCCTGACTAAAAGACATAAGAGGTAGGGAAAGTTCTTCCAACCCTCAAGTAGCACAAACAGAAAACAGAAGAGCCCCAGTGGAACCAGATAAAGAAATCTGACAAAAATAGCACAAAAAAGGCTGTAAAAACTTAACTTCCATTGGAACCACAGCTGACAAAAGCAGTTTTATAAATCATATTTGATAATCAAAGCAAAAATTGTAATATCATCTGATACTCAAGACAATGGTATTTAAAAAGTGATGAAGACCTAGAAGCCCACAAGAAACACAGAAGAAATGCCGAGATCCCAGATTCTAAGGAGTGGTTGTGGTAGTAAGAACAGACCCCAGTTAACCAAGGGAGGACATTCAGAAATACTGAGCAGACCACAGCCTACACAGTGGTACAAGATATCTCCTACTTACACGAGGTTGGGTCACTCCTATGGGCTAAATGTTTGTGTCATTCCCAAATTCAGATATTGAAACCCTGACCCCCAAGATGAGGAGTTAGGAGGAGGTGGGACCTTTGGGGATGATTAGGCTGTAAGGGAGGAGCCCCATGAATGGAATCAGTGACCTCATAGAAGATACCTCTGCTCCTTCAGCCACGTGATGACACAGTGAAAAGACAGGAAGCAGCCCTCACCAAGCACTAAATGTGCCTTCACATTGATCTTGAGCTTCCATCCTCCAGACTGTGAGAAGTAACCTGTCATTTGTAAGGCTCCTAGTCTATAGTATTTTATTATAGCAGCCTGAGTACACTAAGGTGGAGACTCAGAGACTCAAAGGAGCCCATCAGGAAACCCATGGGCCATCTATAAAAGGAGTCAGGGATGGTAGAAGGAAAAAAAACAATGTTAAGGACCTTTTGATACAGGAGATTCTGTGGTTTTCCCACCCATATGTGTTCCTATTTCTTCATAGTAATGAAGAAGAAACTCCTAGAAACAGGTAGTATTCCCTCTATAGAGACAGCATGAGGGCTAGAGAGGTGGCTCAAGTGTTAGAGCACCAGCCTAGCATGCCTAACAAACATGAGGTCCTGAGTTGAGGCCCTGAGTTCAAGCCCCAGTACTGCCAAAAAGAAAAAAAAAGAGATAGCATGAAAGATTTTCTCACTGTGCATTTCCCTCTTATAGACATTACTGCTTCTGGGAGAGTTTTCTCCATTACTCTGGAATTTTCAGGGAGAATGTTTGATTGCTGTTAGAAGAGGTGATAGCTGGAGCTGCCTTTGCCATGTTTTGATTATGAGGTGATGAGTCTAAAGACAAATAGCAAAAGGCATAAGAAAATAAAAGGGCAGAAACATGGACGAGAACTGAGTTCCTGATAAGATCATCTGTTCACTGAGTTAATCAACCTGCCTCATGTTAGATGTGAGTTGGTGAGAGCCTTTCATTTTTAAATGAAAAGCTGAAGTACTCCTTTAGCCCAAGGCACATTCTACATCAATGCCTCCAAAGGAGAATTTGGCACCTTGCAAGGCAAGTGAGGGGCTGCAGGTAAAGCCTGTGTCCTCCCCAGACCTAGAGGATAGGTCCCATTAGTGACAGTCCTGCTGTAGTGGCTCAGACTTTTTCTAAAAAGTTTTATTTTTAAATGTTTTTAAAAAAGACTTTCTTTTTTTAATTTGAAACAAGTATTCTCCAAGAATAGTACTTCACCCAGAAATCATAAGAACTGAAAGGACCTAAGTAAGATAAAAGAAATCTCAGTGTATAAATGCCAAAGAAGCAATTGAGGAAAGACATACATGATGAGAAAAGGCCCCAAACATGGAATTTGTGCTTGTGGAATACAAAATTTTTCTAAGATTAAAAAAAAATTGGTGAAAATAAAGGGACCTAAATGGATGTAAGGTTTCCACACTTTGAAGAGTGGTATTATAGGTCATATCATATAAGCACATATATATTTTAGTATCACTTTGCAACAACTACAAAGTGATACAAAGATATATACTAAAAATAACACTGTAAATCATCAAGAGGGAATCCCAAAGTTATTCATGTAATCCATAAGCAGTCAAAAGCAAGAACAGTTATCAATAATTACCTTAAATATAATAGCATACACCAAAAGAAATTAGCAGAGTTAATTAAAAACACAACCATACTGTACAGAAGAAACTCATTTCAAACTCAACAACATAGGTATACTGAAAATAAAGGAGTAAAAAAAGATTTGTCTATATTAATATGTAATAAAATATACTTTAGAGAAAAGAAAATTGCTATAAAGAGGGACATAACATAATGACTATGGGATCAGTCCAACAGGAAGACATAAGGATCCTAAGTGAGTAAAACCCAAGCAACAGAAATTTAAAATAATAAAACAGAAACTGACAGAAGTGAAATGAGAAATAAAAAACCCCAAAATTATACTTAGGGACTTCAATATCCACCTTTCAAGTAAATGATGAAAGTAATAGACAAAATCAGCAAGAACATACAATTGAAAAATACTCCAAGAAGATCTAATTGATATATATTATGAACTACACCCAACAACAGAATATATATAATCTTCAAGCTCTGATAGAATGTACACCTTAAAACAGTCTCAAAAGATTTAAAGGCATGTTATTTATGAATACTGTGCATTCTGATCACGATGTAATAAAACCAGAAATTGATAATAGATAACAGTACAAGTGTCTAAACACTTTGATATTAAATAACACATTTCTATATAATCCATGAGATCACAAAGGAAATTTAAAAACACATCAAATGATTTTCTGTTTGTAGTCTAGCATGTAAAAATTTCCTATTCAAATAAGAAAAGAACTAAGCAAACAAAATTGACAACTTTCCTTAAATCCATTAGAGAAGTGAATTCACCGAGCAAAATATTGCCCCCAAATTAGAGACAGACAAGTCAATAAAAATAATCAAAATTTACCAGAGCAGAAACACATGAGCAGAACCCTTCAACATGAACCAGTGCTACAGTAGAAAAACTTTAATAGATTAGTGGAGGCATAGTGTGGACAAATTGAATAATTGAAAAACAAAACTGTTCAAGAGGTCTATTGTATAACATTGTGACTACAGTTAATGATGTTATAACAGATTTTTTAAAAAAACACAGAGAATAATTGTTAGGAAAAACGCCACTCTCAAAGACAGCTCATGAGAAAAGTCTCATGTCCATAGAGCAAAGTTTAAAGGCAGGCTCAAACTACCAGGCTGGCTGGGGAAAAGATGGCGCAGCCCTGAGTGTGGGCAAACAGTGGCTTTTATAGAAGGGGGAGGGTAAGGAAGTTAGTACATGGCAGTAGTCTCTGGTAGGGGTAGGGCTGTCTCAGAGCATGGGAATTTAAGGGTGGGGCTGCCATTTTGACTGATTCACAAAATGGCAACATTATTATTCTATCATTCCCCCATTTTTCTTTAATAATGATGAGGGTAGGGGCTGAGGATCAGGAATTGGGGTGAAGCATCGGTCTCTTTAGCTGCTTCCTGCTGGCAGGGGGCATTGTATGGGGCAGGATCCTCAGGCTCCTGTGTCCTGTGGGGGCCCTCATATGAGTCCTCTGGACAGTTTTGGAGAGGTTGGTATCCCTGGAGGTACAACTGGTTAAATTTTTGATTAGCAATAGCAGACATGTAGTATGATACAAGGGAGGAAGCTTAAGAATAGGAGAGCAAGAACATAGGCATTAGGATGGGCATTGGCCAGGAGAACCACTGTGAAATGTTGTTCCCTAGACAATTTCAAGAGTCCTCCAATTCTCTTCTCCATTTTTCTAATTGTTTCTTGAGAGGTGCCACCATTGGGGGAACCCATTGAGCTTGACAGCAGTGGGTGTCATGAGAATGACCAGATGAGGGCTGGTCCATCGAAGTCCCAATGGAGAGGGTAGAAGATCCTTTTTGGAGAACAAGATGACCTGGTTTAACAGAAAATGTTATAGGGTGGGCAGGATCTGGTTTGCATGCTCTCTGAGAAGTTCCCTGAGAAGGCAGGTTGTCAGCCAGAGGAGCAGAGTCTGTTGGAGGCAAGTTTTGTAAGAGAAATGGGTGGCCATACATTATCTAAGACCCAAATAGGAATATTAGGAGGAGCATAAAAAGGTGTCTGCTCAGGGACTGCATACCTAGGGATCTAAATTCTGCAAAATCTTACAACCGCCAGGAAAGCTGTAAGCTGTCTTGTGGTATGGGGGTTGGGAAACAGAAGATTGGGTTGATGCATTTATGACTCAGGGAGTGAGTCTGTCCCTTTAAGGCCAAACCTAGGTAGGTGACCTATGGGAAGCAGGGGCTGTCAGCATTTAAATGAAACACTCTTGGATAAAAGAGAGCTTTAGCTCATTATTTTATATAAATTGACATTTTTAACTTTTTAAATGTTTGTACCATATTTAGATAAAGTATAACATAACACTGTTACAAGGTAGTCATTTAAGACACATAAGCAAATATGTAAATGAACTCTGATTTAGTAGTACTTAAAGCTTGACAAGATCAGCCGAAAACACAAATAATTTCTTGATAAAATATTTCTCTGTAATCTTTTTTGTAGATGTTACTCAGAGCAAAACAATATTAAGATAACCTTGTTATTTTATAGACATAGTGGATTTGATTTTAGTTTGACATGACCCTAAAAATCTTTTAGGCAACTCTTAGATTATATTTATTCAACTTTAATTTTATCACACATCGAAGTTTTTTATTATACACTTTTAAAACTTACTTAGACCTTTATATAACATACTAAACCCTTTGACGGCTTGTTTTTTTCCCTCCTATTTTAAACAATCTTTAGGATAAACCCTTTTTTACAAAATCCTTTCTCATCCAAAAACATGTCTTTTTCTTTTAACTTCTCAAAAAATACATTTATTACCTATCTATGTCCTTTCCAGTTGTTTACTTTGTAACTTGTATTTTAAAATTAACTTTTATAAGAATTTTAAATTTATTATAGGGGCTGAAGCAACTAATTAGTAGCCTCTGTTGTTTTAAGGAATTGATGATAGGCATAAGGACTCATCAGGCTTGAGGGGATATTGTTTTGGGTGTGGAAACTGTGAGGGATTTTTGGGTTTTATTTGAATAGGGAGGGCCATCCTGGTCCACCCTACACTCATCATATCAGTCCACACTGTGGAATCTCCTTGTTCCTGAAGGAGGGGGCAGCAGAAATAGCTGCCTGGGGGGAGGAGAATTTGAGCTTTTAATTGAGATAGTAAATCCCATCCCAGCAGGGACACTGGAGTTTCAAGTACTATGAGGAAAGAGGAGGTCTCCCCAAGAGCAGGCCAGAGGCCAGGTAAACTAGCGCTCCAGGGGCTTGCCAGATTTGCCCCGAATGATAACTTTTGTCATTGGACCGGGGACCAAGGAGAAAAAGGTAAAACAGAGAAACGGGCTCCACTGTCTAGGAGGAAAATGACCTTTTGTTTTTCTGCCATTATGGCTCCTCAACATTGATGCCAAGAAGCGGAGTGTGGACAGGAGGCTGGGACCCATCAAGCCATAGGAGGTGGCACCTCACCTTCCATCTGGTGATGGGGGCACTTAGACCTCCAGTGGTTACCCTTGCAGAGAGGGCAGGGTCCCAGTTGGGGGTGGGGCTGTCTCCCAGGCTGTCCCCCTTTAAACATTCTCTGCAGAAGTGCCCCTCCTGTCCACCATGGTAGCAAGTTCAGGATGCAGGCCCCAGTTGGGTGGGGCCCTCTCTGAGAGCCACAATGAGGCCATGGTGTCTCTTATCTTTTTCCCTCCTGTTAGTAAGGTCCCAGACATACAGACATAGCTATCAATGCAGACATGGCTAGCTGTATTACTTGGCTCAACGACTTTTTCCCTTCAGCCACAGTCTGAGTTTTTTACAGATATCTGGGGCTGATTGTTAGAAATTTATCTTTGAGGAGAACCTCTCTCATCTGTGACTCTGAGTCCACCGTGGTATGCTTTCTGATAGTGTCCTTAAGATGTTGTAGAAAGATAAGAGGATTTTTTTTAGGTTGTTGCTGTAAAGTAAAGTTGTTATTTTACATTGACACCTGACACTCTGGAGAGCAGGTCTCTGAACTGTTCTGGGCCTCAGTTTCCTCACTTGAAGAATGAGGGATCTGGTCTAGGTAACCTACGTTTTTCAACTATGAGATGGCTGAAGTGACATTAATGCCACTTATCTTCTTTACCATTTTTTACTTTTTTAGTCATACTGGAGAATTGAATCCAGGGCTTTGCACACGCTGGGCAGACATTCTCCCACTGAGCTACTTCCTCAGCCCCAAATATTATTATTATTTTTTTTTACTTTGGCTGTACTGGGCTTGAACTCAGGACTTTCTGCTTGTAAAGTGGCACTCTACTGCTTGAGCCATATAATCATTTCCAACCTGAGTGGCCTGGGCCAGAACCCATTGCTTTTTTAATGAGATAAGAGTCTGGTCTAGTAGAAGCATAATATCCTTTTATGTCAGTTGAAAGGTTTGGATCACAGAGATAAAGGCTTGAATGTATTTGTCTGGACATCACTACAGCTGTTTAGATGTTTTTAATTTCCCTTAGATCTGATAACTCGAAGGGGACATATGACTTGCCCTCTTCCTACCATTGCCTGTTGAAGAGGGAAGCACTCGTTGAGAGGATCTGAGTATTGGAGTAGCTTAGAAGGTAGAAATTTGCATAGGGGACCTCAGTTTACGTTTTTACTTTTATAGAAAATGTCTAATTGGAGTATGGTTTATAATTTAAGGAACCCTGCAAAGGCCACTTCTCTTGGTCACCCAAGGCATACTGAGACCAAGCCTCAGTACAAAGCTTCTAACATCTACCAGCCAGAAGACTGGAAGATGCAGATCCCATCTAGAAAGAACAAAATGTTAGGATCCTGTCTTTTAGCTAACAGCAGGCAGCCTCTTCAATAAAGGCTGCCTTTTTAACAAAGAAATCATTGTGAAGTTAGAGAAGGGCATTCAGAGGGCATTTCAGGCCAATAACTGTACCATATGGGACAACTAGTGTTAATATTTGGAAGGAAAAATTTATGTTGAGGCCAAAGGTATAGAAAATTCTAAATGAGAAGTTTAGAGAGCACAGTAATGTCCATTTTGTTATTTCTGGAACTATAACCTTGAGCTAACAATTTGCTTACAAGGGCTGGGTCTGATGCCCTGAGGTGTGAGGTGGGGCTGGGAGCAGGACTTGTGCAAGGCGCCACTCCCTTCACACACACCTGGGACAAATGACCCTGACTGCCTAGGCCTGATCCTGTGGCCTGTCGCCCTTCCCCTCTTCCTGTGTACTCTGCGTGCATTTATTCTAGGGGAGGTGGCAGCAGGCTGCAGCCATCACCACGTGTGGCTGGTGGCCCAGGATGTACTGGGTCCTCTCTATGGATTTTCTTAGCTATGGCAGGCATTTTTGCTGTGTCCAGGAGCTGGCATCCTGTGCATGAGTGCGCCTGTTTGTTTTCCCTCCTCCCCTTGTGGAGGCAGAGTTATGGCATGAGCATGGCAGCCACAGTTTTTTGTAAGCACTTTTTGTAAAGCAGCTGACTTAAAGTTACTTTAGACTGAGAAGCCTGGCAAACTAGTTGGAATAACTTAAGTCATAAGGTACCATGCTACAAGTTTTTCATGGGAGGCAGGGTCCCAGTAAGCCCAAGGAGGGGAGGCAGACAGAGACAAAGGATACGTGGTGAGACCATGGAGGTGGCAGAAAGGTGTCCTGACATCTTAGGTAAGGGAGGGGAAGGCAGAGCCTGGAGGCATGACACATGCCTGAGGGATTAGCCATCACCTGTACCTCTAGGTCGCTCCCATTGACTGGTACTGGCATACTTTCAGCAAAATGAAACCTCCACTCTCCAGTCGCTGTCTCAGGAAAAAGGGACATCAGATGGGGGGGCGGGGAAGAGAAGCAGTCGTCAGATGCCATAATCAAACAGAACTCCGCCAATGTAGCATGAGGCGTACCCGAATAAACCTGGAGCTTGGTCTCAACCCACAGGAAGGGAGCATGAGCTCTCCCAGAGCTGGAACTGCCTTGAGGCCAGAATTGGTAAGGAGTGGCTTGCTTAACTCCATGACAGGGAAAGTTTTTCAGGAAGATACGAGGAGATAGGTATGGTAAACAGTGCAAGAAGTCTGTTTACATGGGGCAGGAGGAGGTTTGGGAGAGGAATTGGCTGATTTAGAAACTGGTTTACAGGCTAATAGAATCTGTGCAGGGGAACAGAAAGTACAGAGGGAAGGTTTGATGCAGAGATAGGGAAAGGATTGGATGTAGGAAAGTTCCTTCCATTTACCAGCACGCTCACAGAGATTGCATAAATCCCTTAAAATATTGGGATTGAAAGTGCCATTAAGTGGCCATTTGGAGGCATTGTCCAATGGATATTGGGGGCCAGGCCTGATTACAGAGAAAAATGAGCTTTCATGGCTTAAGATTAGGCATTAGGTGGAGGGGCCCAAGGTTGGCCAGGAGACATCCCAGTGGGGGAGTCTGAAGGAATTTGGGACAGTTCAACTCCCATGGTGAAGGCCTGACCTGAGGAGAGATATGGCGGGCATCCCCGAAATAGCAGATCTGCAGGAGAGAGAGAGAAATGTGGAACACAATGCCCAGAGGGGACGTCTTCACCACGGGGATGTCTTCCCTAGTGGGGAACCCAGTTCCCAGAGACAGAGCGAGCTGTGACCTAGCGCTAGGGTTTTTGAGGAAATGAGAGAGAGAGACCACAGCTCAGTGTGCAAGGAGGACTCACCAAGGGAGAGAGGACCTTGAGGGAAGATTAGCCAGTGGTGGATAGCAGTTGGAGGCACCCTGGGGCGGAGGAACTTCCCTGTGAGCTAGTGAGAGATTGGCTCTTTTTAGGATTGGGGGTCCCAGTAAAGTAGCTCAGATCCTGGAGGAAAGCTGGGAGAGCAAGGCCAGTGCCAGGAACTCAACCCGATCCCGGGTCTTGGCACCAAATGTTAGGAAAAATGCCGCTCACAAAGAAAGCTCACGAGAAAAGTCTCACGTCCATAGAGCAAAGTTTAATGGCAGGCCCAAACTGACAGGCTGGCCAGGGAAAGATGGCACAGTCCCGAGTCTGGGCAAGCAGTGGCTTTTATAGAAGGGGGAGGGTAAGGAAGTTAGTACATGTGCAGTAGTCTCTGGTAGGGGTGGGGCTGTCTCAGAGCATGGGAATTTAAGGGCAGGGCTGCCATTTTGGCTGATTCACAAAATGGTGACATTATTGTTCTATCAATGTTGTTAATCATTCTCACTACAAAAATAATAACTAAGGACTGGAGGGGTAGCTCAGTGGTAGAGTGCATGCTTAGCATGCACAAGACCCTGAATTCAATCTTCATCACACAAAAAATAACTGTTCTTTTGGTGTTTAATATTTTCAGTTCTTTATATATTCCAGATATTAATCTCATGTCAAATGAATAGCTGCCAAAGTAAATTAGTTCAGCTCCTATGGAATGCATTATGGAGTTTCCTCAAAAAACTAAAAACTACAACTAATATATGAACCAGTAATTCCACTCCTTGATACATACCCAAAGGAATCAAAATCAGCATACAGTAGAGATACCTTCACACCCATGCTTATTGCAGCAGTATTCACAATAGCCAAGTTATAGAATTAGTCTAAGTGCCCATTAATGGATGAATGGATAAAAAAATGTATATTATTCAGCTAAAATGAAGAATGAAATTACATTGTTTGGAAAAACACTGTAGATCATCATGACAAGTGAAATAAGTTAATCTCACAAAGACAAGTATCACATTGTTATGTGCCAGTTTGAAGTGTTGTGGGCAGGTGTTGAGGATCCTTGTCTTTACAGGTCAAAGAACTGGCTTGTAAGGCAGCTTATTGATGAGCCAAAGCCAGTATACAAAGTAGGATTTATTACTAAGAAAGGAAAGGCTACAGCTAGAACCGTGCAATGGAGCCTGGAAACCTGTAGCTCCCTGCTCAGGTAAAGGCTGGGGGTTTTTTGGATGTTTTAACTCTGGGTTAGGTGAGTTCTTTGCATTGGCCATGGATTCCTGGCCTTTCTTAGGTGAACTGGTTTGTTTTGCCCCTTATTGGGGGAAGGAATACAATCTTGAGAGCATTTTGCTCATCAGCCCTGTGGCAGATCTATCAGACCTGGTAGCTCCTCTTCAGGACGCAAGAATGCAGATTTACAACTCCTTTTCAGGATGTAGGAATGCAGATTTCAGGATGCAGGAATGATAGTGCTCTCCAAGGGGAGTGGGGGTGGTATACTTACTCATCTGCCTTTGGTCTCCAGATGCAACAACATGTTTTCTCTCATATATGGAACTTAGAATAAAAAGGATATGAAAGTAAAGAAGGGACTATTAGGGATATAGGAGGTGAAAGGGGGAAAGGAAGGGGGAATAGAGCTGGTACTAGAGGAAGTGAATAACATCAAAGTACATTATATGTGTAATGTACTACCAAATAAAGACCATGCCATGTGTGGAAAAGAAAGATTTATTGGAACCAGACCGTAGGACTGTCACTCTTTTGGGTTCAGAGTGTAGTGGCTTGGCTGAAAATGGGTAGTGGGTTTTATAGGAGGGGCCAAGCCATGGGGGAGGGAGAGAGTCTCTGGTCTCTGATTATCCGTGATCACCAGATGGAACAGGTCGACCTGTCTGGCTAGTTGAGTAACTGGAAATTCCTGAGTAGTTTTGCAAGCCAAGAAATAATCAGGCAGGGAAACAAGCAGGGGAGAAACAAGTGGTCATAAATCAGGGGGTCTGGTTTTGGTGCTAGCCTCGGGACATTCCGCGCATCCCAAGAATGCCAGAAACCTAACAATATGCATTATGAAAATGTTATAATGAAACACATTACTCTGCACAATTAATATTTGCTAATAAATATTTTAAAAAGATAACTGTGACATAATGCATTTGTTAATTAGCTATATTTAATCATTCCAATATTAAAATATCATGATGTTTTAACAAACATCATGAAAACCCTCCAAGGGACTCAGTCTTAGAGGTGAGTCCACAGTTTTGTGACTCTTTTTAATCAGGAGCCCTACCCAGTTTCTCATGATGGAGAATAAAGTAAAATATCTTCATGCTTCCAGTCTGAGAGGTAGTCTTTTTTAAATACATAGAAAGTATTCTGTCTTTAAGGCCTGCCCTCAAAAGAAACCCTTTCACCAGAACTTAACTGGGATTTTGCTTAGAGTCTAACTGCACTGGGAGAAGGAAAACATCCAACTTCAGCCTTCTAGATAGGAGAAAGTTAATACCTAACTCTAGCTCTCTTTACTCCTTCATATGTGGGGAAGGAAGGCACACAACTCCAGTCCTCTGTAGAGTTCCTGTTTCTGCAAAGGATGTGGGGAAGAATGAAAAGCATTTCTGAAAGTCACAGCTCAGGGGCATATGCTTACTGAAACACTGAGACCTAATCATAGGACAAAAGAACATCACTATTCCTTCCATATCTTAACTCCACCTCAATTATGATCCTGTATAACAACAGGGGAATACAATTGCATGTCACAGACTTTATTTAAAAACAAGTCTCTAGAAAACCCCCAAAGAAAACAGAGAAGAAAAAGCAAGGACATAAGAGGAAAAGTTAGCCTCTGACACCTAAAACTGTATGAAACAGTAAACACAGCATAACCCTAGCTAAGATGAAAATAAAACCTCACAGTAAGGGATTATTTACCTCAGTTCCTTTTACCCAGCACACCATGCCTCACATTCTAGCAAAAATTACTATGTGTTCTAAAAAAGTAAACTTCTATAAAAACCAGTGTGAAGAGACTGGGAAGCTTCAGAACCAGACTCAGTGTGGCAGAGTTGTCAGAATATCAGATTACGAATTTAAAAGAACTGTGATTAGTATACTTAATATATTAAGAATGCTAATGATAAAATGGGCAATGTGCAAGAACAGATGAGTAATCTACATGAAGAAATGGGAACTCTAGGAAATGATGAAAATGAAATGTTGGTCAGACTTTTCATTGCTGTGATAAAGTACCTGAGAGAAAGAACTTAAAGGAGGAAAGATTTGTTTTACCTCATGATTTCAGAGGATTCAGTCTATAGTCTGTTACTTCTGGATCCATGGTGAGGCAGATCATGACAACAGAAGTATGTGGTAGAGGTTGCTCAACTCATGATGTACAGGAAAGAGAGACAGAGATATAAGGAGAGAGAATATGCTGTGCTTGGGACTTTCTCCTTTTTTTCCCCTTTTCCTCTTTTATTCCATCCAGACCCCCAGCCTATGGGATGGTGCTGCCCACATTTAGGGCAGGTCTTCTCTCCTGAGTTAATCCTCTCTGGAGATGTCCCCACAGATACACCCAGAAATATGCTTTACTAACTAGGTGCTCAATCCAATCAAGTTGACAACCAAGATTAATCAACACATCTAACTTTTGCCCTGGTACAGTGGTACACAGCTGTAATCCCAGCACTTAAGAGGCTGAGGCAGGAGGATCATGAATTTGAGGCCATCCCAGGCTACATAGTGAGTTCAAGTACAGTTGAGCTACCTAGAAAGACCATATGTCAAAAAACACTCAAAAAAAGAAAATAAGGGATGCTAGATCCTAGGGGATAAGACAACAAAATACAAGCTTTCCTCCATGTGATTCCATGAACAAGAAGAGTCAGGATAAAAAAGGGCAGATTTATTTCAAAGGGAAAAAGAGAGAAAGAGCGTCAAAAATTATGAAAGAGGTGGCAGGACTGCTGAAAATTCAAAGAAAAACAGAAAGTTCACCTAGAGAAAAGTGAAATAGCTCACAGCACCAATCACAGTTCCTGGGTAAGGAAGGAAAGCCAAAGTTGCAAGATAAGCCAGGTAGCAGGGCAAACCAATAGTTCTCACAAATCTTAAATCCAGTGCAGGGATTTGGTGCAACAGTGACTCCTGTGTGTCAGGCTAGCATTAAGGAAGAAATCCATTTTGTCACTTCCCATATCTTAAAGAGCTATAGCCAGGAGCCATTTGAGAGAGGACCTTGTGTCTGAGACTGAGCTACTCTGGGGTCCTGAAAACAAGGAATAATCACAGTCAGAGAGCCTGTGAAAACTCCCCACAGTGTTTGGTGGGCCACAGCTAGGATTGATGGTCATGGGGAGAGGGAGAGTCAAACATGGACCCAATGGGAAATCTGGGCAGCAGGGAGATTGGGCTATGGAGGGTGTGGGGGTTGGAAACTCTGCCCTCTGAGGCAAGGAGCAAACTCCATCATCCGAGAAATCTAAGCCTAAGCTCTGCTCTGCTGAATGTGGTTATTGTGGGGCAGAACCAAGAGTTCTGAGCACAAGCTCAGAGGATTGCACTATTTCTCTAGCATCCTAGCTCTTGGAGGATAATTTACTGCTGGGCAGAATCTGAAAGTTCTGAGACCCACAAACAGAGTACCAGGTTTCCTCAGTTCTCCCCCACCACTGCAGATGTCAGGGCTCTGTTTGCTCCCCCCACTCTCCTCCACACTCAGGGGTATCCCCTAGACCTGGAATGTACAAACTAGGGTATCCAGAGTGAGAGGGAAGCTACCCAACCCAAAGGCTACAAAACTCATTGGGACCAGGAGCAGCTAGGGGTACACAAAGGAAGTTTCTAAAGTGAATGCAGTCTTCACATGAGTACTGACTCTTGACTATGTCTTAGCATACATACAAACCATATTGATACAGTTGCTGTCATGGTGATTTATTTTACTCTCTTTGAGTAGTACTAGAGATTGAGACCTCAAAAGAAAATTGTTCACTAAGAAGTCAACTGAATAAAATTGGAAGAGATATCCATCCCAATAGATGTGCAAATCACAAACACAAGAAACATGAAAAATGAAAAAGGCTGTATGATTCCTCTAAAGCTTATAACTCCTCATAACCAAATCCAAAGCAACTGAAATGGATAAATGCCAAAGAATTTTTAAAAACCTACTTTGATTACTTTTGCTTTTGTGGTACTGGGGTTTGAACTCAGGGCCTCATATTTGCCAGGCAGGTACTCTACTACTTGAGCTACTCTACCAGCCCACAAAAGCCTCTTTTAAAAATGACCAATGAAGGCTGAGCATGGTGGCTCATGCCTGGCAATCCCAGCAACATGGGAGGACCATGGTTTAAGGCCAGCCCAAGCAAAAAAGTTAGTGAGACATCATGTCAATTAATAATCCCAGGTGTGGGGGTGTGTGCCTGTGATCCCAGCTATGTGAGGGTTATAGGTAGGAGGAACATGGTCCGAGGACTGCCTCAGGCAAAAACACCAAGACTCTACTTTGAAAAATAACTAAAAACTGAAGCAAAAAAAAAAAAAAGCTGGGGACATGGCTCCAGTGCTGGAGCACTTGCCTAGCAAGAGCAAGGACCCAAGTTAAAACCCAAGTAACCACAAAAAAGACCAGTCATCTTAGAGAGGATTCAAACAAATAGCTGAATGAATGAAGGAATTCAGCTGAAGGCCTGGATGAGAAAATGACCAACATGGAAGAAAACTTCAGCATTTTCCAGGATATTGAGATCCTGGAAAAAATCCAGAAATGTTGGAAATGAAAAACTCAATAAATCAAATGAAAAATATAGTTAAAAGCATCATCAATAGACTAGACCAAGTAGAAGAAAGACTATCAGGGATTGAAGGCAAAGTCAAGGAAATACTACAATACTTTTATGCAGCAATTAAAAAAAGAAAGCACAACCACAACCTTCAAGAACTCTGGAACATGATCAAGAGAACAAACTTAAGAATCTCTGGGGGTAGAAGAATGAGGTAAAATACAAACTAAAGGCACAGAAAACCTATTCAAGGATATTATAGCAGAAAATTTCCCAAATCTAAGGAAAGATATGAACATCCAAATACAGGAGACATTTAGAACCCCAAATAGACATGATGAGAAAAGAGCCTGTCTATGTCACATTATAGTCAAAATGCTAACACAATAGAACATAGAAAGAATATTAAAAACTGCAAAAGAAAAATGCAAATTTATGAAGGCAAACCCATCAGAATTACATTAGCCCTCTCAACCGAAACCCTAAAAGCCAGGAAAGTGACCAGGCATGATAGCTCACATGTGTAAACCCAGCTACATGGAGGTAGACATCAGGAGGATTGCAGTTTGAAGTCAGCTCAGACAAAAACTTAGCAAGATCCCGTTCTCAACAAAGAAGTAGGCTATGGTGGCATGTGCATGTCATTCCAGCTATATAGGAGGTGTAAATATGAGGATCACAATTCAGGCTAACCCAAGCAAAAACACAAGCCACTACCTGAAAAATAAATAAAGCAAAAATGGCCAAGGACATGGTAAAGTGGTAAAGAAACTACCTAACAAGTATGACGCCCTCAGTTCAAACCCCAGTACCACAAAAAAAAAAAAAAGCTAGGAAAGTGTAGAATGATATATTTCAAACCCAGAAATCTGCCAACTAAGATGACTATATCCAGCAATATTTTTTTAAAATAGATGAAAAAGACCTTTCCAGATAACCACAAACTAAAGCAATTAATGAGCACTAAGCCAGCATTACAAAAGACACTTAAAGGAATTCTGCACACAGATAAGGAAGACATAAACATGAGAAGTCAGAAAAGAATAAATTTTATGAGTGGAATAGATAAACAAGTGAGAAGAAAGACAGAATCAAACATACTCAACTCAGTAAACCAGCAAACTCTTAAGATGAACAAGGGAGAAAGGAAAGAACAAGCAGTAATTGAATCTCCCAAGAAAAATAATCAACAATATTATAGGAATCAACAAACATCTCTCAATAATTACCCTAAATGTAAATAGTCTTAATTCACTAATTAAAACACACAGATTGGCTAATTGCATTAGAAAACAAGATACAACTGTTGTCTGCAAGCGACACAACTCATTGATAAACACTCTGACAGTGAAAGGATGGAAAATAATATGCCAAACAAGTGGAAACTGAAAGCAAGGAGGAGTAGTTATAATCATATCAGACAATGTAGACTTCAAACCAAAATTACTCAGAATAGATAAAGGTCACTATATATTAATAAAAAGAACAATCCATCATAAAGATATAATGATTGTAGATTTGCATGTACTAAATTTTGGTGCACCCAATTTTATAAAACAAACACCAAAGGGACAGATGAACCAAATACAATAATAGTGGGTAATTTCAACATGCCATTCTCAACAATAGATAGATCATCCAGACAAAAATTCAACAAAGAAACTTCAGAGTTAAATTGTACTATAAAGCAAATGAATTTAACAGATTTCTACAGAATATTTAATCCAACAGATGCACATTCTTCTTAGCAGCCCATGAAACTTTCTCAACAATAGATCACATTTTAAGTCCTAAAGCAAGGCTTAACAAATAAAAAGAGTTGGAATAATTTATTCTATTTCTTCAGATTATAATGGAAAAAGTTAGATATTGATAGCAATAGAAACTATACAAACACATGGAGATTGGACAGTACACTTTTCAATAATCAGTAGGTTATTGAAGAAATCAGGGAGGAAAGTTTTATAATTCCTAGAAACAAATGAAATAAAAATATCGTATTCCAGAATCTGTGAGATGCAGCAAACATAGTTCTAAGAGGGAAGTTTATAGCTATGAGTATCTACTCTAAATAAATCAGAGATCTCAAGTAAACAACATAATGATGCACCTCAAGCTCTTAGAAAAACAATAATAAGCCAAACCCAAAATTAGTATACACAACAAAATAATAAAGATCAAGGTGGAAATTAATGAAATGGGAACTAAAACATAATACAAAGAATTATCAAAACACAGAGTTAATTCTTTGAAAATATATATCAGGTTAAAATACCCTTAGCCAAACTAACAAAGAGAAGCCTTAAATTAATAAAATTAGAAATGAAAAAGAGGATTTTATAACAGATACCAATGAAATCCAGATTACAAGAAATTGGAAAATCAAGAAGAAATGGGTAAATTCCTAGACACATATGACTTACCAAAATCTAACCAAGAAGATTAAACAAATTCATAGCAAGCAATGAGATTGAAGAAGTAATGTGTCTCCCAACAAACAAGAGCCTAGTACTACATGGATTCATTGGTGAATTCTATTGAACCTTTCTTTAAACAAGAACAAACACCAATGCTCCTCAAACTATTCCATAAGACAGAAAAGGAAAAAATACTACTAAACTCATTCTATGAATCCAGTATTACTGTCACCCAAACTGAATAGCAATAAAACAAAAAGAGAAAACTATAGACCAATTGATGAACATAGATACTGAAATTCTCAATGAAATACTGGCAAACTGAATTCAATGACACATTAAAAAGATAATACACTATGATAAAGTTTGTTTCATTCCAGGGATGCAAGTATGGTTCAACATATATAAATCAACACATATAATACAGCACATAAATAAAATCAGGGACAAAAATCACATAATCATCTCAATAGATGCAGAAAAAGCCTTTGACAAAATTCACTACCCTTTCACGATAAAATCTCTGAAGAAACCAGGAACAGAAGGAAAGTACCTCAACAGGATTGTACTAAGTGGGGAAAAATGAAAGGATTTCCTTTAAAATCAGGAATGAGACAAGGGTGTCTACTAACTCTATTCTTATTCAATATAGTGCTTGAATTCTTAGCCAGAGCAATAAAACAAGAAAAATAAATAAAAGGGTTCAAATAGGAAAGCAAGAAGTCAAATTATGCCTATTTGCAGATAAAATGATTTTGTGCCTACAAGACTCAAAGAACTCTTAGATTTAATAAACACTTTCAGCAAAGTAGCAGGATACAAAATCAACATACAAAAATCAGTAATTTTTCTATATACAGGTTGAGAAAAAATCAGGAAAACAATCCCCTTCATAATAGCCTCAAAAAATACGTAGAAATAAACTTAAGTAAGGAAGTGAAAGGCCTCTACAATAAAAACTATAAAACATTGAAGAAAGACATTTAAGAAGATACTAGGAGGTGGAAAGACATCCCATGTTCATGGATTGTCAGAGATAATACTGTGAAAATGTCTACATCACTGAAAGTGATCTACAGATGCAATACAAGCCCCATAAAATTCTTAATGACATACTTCACAGAATAGAAAAAAATCCTAAAATTTATATGGAAGCAGAAAAAAACCCAAATAACTAAAATAATCCTGAGCAAAAAGAGAAATTCTGGATGTATCACAATACCTAACTTCAAATTATACCAAACAGACATAATAACAAAAATAGCATGGTATCAGCAAGCACAAAAACATACATTGAGACCAATGGATCCAGAAATAAGCCCACATAGCTATCGCTGATTGATTCTTAACAAAGGTGCCAGGAACATATATTGGAGAAAAGACAGCCTCTTCAATGAATTGTGCTGGGAAAACTGGATATCCACATGTAGAACCAGATTCCTATCTCTTAACATGTACAAAATTTAATTCAAAATGGAACAAAGACCTTAATATAAAACCTGAATCTTTGAAACTACTATAGGAAAACATATCAAGATATAAGTACAGGCAACAACATTCTGAATAGGACTCTAATATATCAGGAAATATTAGCAAGAACTGATAAATGGGATTGCATCAGATTAAAAAGCTTTTGCAGGGCTGAAGTGGCTCAAGTGGTAGAGTACCTGCCTAGCCCTCAGTTCAAACCTCCCAGTGCTGAAAAAAATGCTTCTGTACATCGAAAGAAACAATTAAACAATTATAAGAGTGATAAGACAAACTACAGAATGGGACAAAATCTTTGCAAGATATTCATCTGACAAGAGATTAATATCTAGAATATATAAAGAGCTCAAAGATTTAAATTATCCAAAAGAATAAATTATCGAATTAAAGAATGGGTAAATGAATTGACTAGACAGTGTTCAAAATAAGTACAAATGACCAAAGAACCACATGAAGAAATGTTCAACATCCTTAACCATAAAGGAAATGCAAATCAAAACAACATTGAGATTCCTTCTCAAGAATGGCTGTCATCAAGAAAGCAAATGACAATCAGTTCTGGAGAGGTTGGGTGGGGTGTGGTGGGAAGGAATCCTCACACACTGTTGGTGGGAATGTAAATTAGTGCAGCCATTATGGGTATCAGTACGGAGGTTCCTTAAAAAAAAAACTCAAAATTGAACTACCATGTGATCCTGCTGTACCACTCTTGGGCATATATCTGAAGGAATGTAAATCAACACATAAGAGAGATACCTGCACACACATATTTTATTGCAGATCTAGTCACAATAGCCACATTATGGAATCAGCCTAGATACCCATAACCAATAAATGGAAAAAGAAAAGTATTTATATATATATATACATATATATGAATATGGAGCCTTGCTATATGTAGTATGTAGCAAGACCTCATTTCAATAAAATAAGTCAGATGTGGTGGCATGTCCCTGTGACTCCAGCAGCCATGAAGAAGAATGAAATTATGCCATTTTGAGATAAATGGAATTGACTATCATCATGTTAGGCAAAATAAGCTAGACTCAGAAAGAAATACTACATGTTTTCCATCATATATAAAATCTAGATCTAAAAGTAAATGGATGTGAACCTAAAAAGGGGACTATTTGGGGGTGGAACTAGCAGAAGGTGAGTGGGGGAAAGATGGGTATGGGTGAAAATGATCCAAGTACATTGTATGTACAGATGAAAAAGTTATAATGAAAGCCAGTATTAAAATTTGCAATAAAGTTAAAAGGGGAGGGGGGTAGTTGGTAGTACAGAAGATAAAGAGTAATAGCGTAATACGATCAAAGTACATTATATACATGTATGAAAATATTACAATGGAACTCCTCACTTTGTATAATTTATATATGCTAAGAAAATATTTTTGTGATACTGAGGATTGAACCCAGGGTCTTGAACATGCTAGGTGATCACTCTACTACTTGAGCTGTGCCCCCAGTCCATAAAAATAATTTTATAAAAGAAGAAATCCAGGGCTGGGCATAATGGCCCACAACTGTAGTCCTAACTACTCAGAAGGTGGAGATGAGGAGGTGGATGGTGGTTTGGGGTCAGCCCTGACAAAAAGTTAGCAAGACAAAATAACAACAAAATAAGCAGGCATGGATGGTGTCATGCCCCTGTGATCCCAACTATGGGGGAAGTATAGGCAGAAGTATTGCAGTCTGAGATGGCCCAGGGCGAAAATGCGAGACACTACCTGAAAAAATGAGGCAAAAAAGGGCTGGGAAGAATGGCTAAAGTGGTAAAGTGTAAACAAGAGGCCCCGAGTTCAAATCTTGATATTGCCATAAAAACAAAAAAGCGAGTTGATGGAGTGGCTCAGGCGGTAGAGTGCCTGCCTAGCAAGCATGAAGCCCTGAGTTCAAGTCCCAGTACACCAATAAATAAACAGCTTTGTAACTATGACGAAGAAGAAAACAAAAAGCCTTCTTTCACCACTGCTATTCAACATTGTACTGGAAGTTCTTGCCAGAGAAATTAAATAACGAAAAGAAATAAACTGCATCTAAATGAGAAGGGAAGAAGTGAAATTATCTCTGCTCACAGATATCATGACCTTATATGCAGAACACCCTAAAGACAACACACACACACACACACACACACACACACACACACACACACACACACACAAACCTAGCAGGGTGCCAGTGGTTCACGCCTATAATCCTAGCTACTTGGGAGGTTGAGATAGGGAGAATCACAATTTGAGACCAGCTGGGACAAATAGTTCAAGAGACCCCATTTCCAAAATTACTAAAGTAAAATGAACTGAAGGAGTGGCTTAGTGGTAGAGTGCCTGCTTTGTAAGCACAAAGCCCTGGTTCAAACTCCAGTCCCACCCCCACACAAAAAAACTATTAGAATCAATAAATTTAGCAGTATACAAAAATCAACACAATTCATGCATTTCTATACATGAATAATAAGCAATATGAAAAAAATTAAGGAAGAAATTCTAATTATGATAGCATGTAAAAGAATAGAATAGTGAAGAATAAATTTAACTAAGCAGGTGAAAGACTTGCACTTCAAAACTGTAAAACATTGCTGAAGGAAATTAAAGAAGTCACAAATTAATGGAAAAAGTCCCATATTTGTTGGTGAGAAGACTTAATAATTAAAATTAATTAATTATTAAGTTACTTAATGAATTATTAGCTCAATTGTTAAGATGTCATTACTATCCAAATCAATCTACAGATTCAATACAATCCCAATCAAAACCTCAACAACCTTTTTTGGGGGGAGGGGGACAGAAATTGAAAGGCTTTGCTTCATATTCATGTGGAATCTAAAGAGATTACAAATGGTCCAAACAATCTTTAAAAGAAAAATGTTAGAAGACTTTACACTTCTGAACTTCAAAACTTCTAAAACTACAGTAACCTAAACAGTGTGATTTTTACATAAAGATAGATATACAGATCAGTGGAATAAAATTGAGGGCCCAAACATAAATTGCACATCCATGGCCAATTTGTTTTTTGATAAAGTTGCCAATTTCATTCAGAGAGTGAAAGAACAGTATCTTCACCAAATGATTCTGGAAAAACTCGATTTCCACATGCAAAAGAATTAAGTCAGATCCTTACCTTACACCATACATAAAGATCTCAAAATGCATCAATAACCTAAAATATGAGCACTAAACCATTAAACTCTTTAGAAAACATAAGGTGTAAATCATGTCCTTGAATTTAGCAATGCATTTGTAGATGTGATACAAAAATCACAAGCCACAAAAGACAAAAGAATAGATAAATAAATGAAACTTCTTTAAATTTAAATAATTTTATGTATCAAAGCTTATTATTAAGAAAATGAAAAGACAAACCACAAAATGTTGAAAAATATTGAACAATTATCTAATAAAGGTTTATTATCCCAAATATATGAAGAACTCCTAAACTCAACAATAGAAGCATGAACAACCTAAGCAACCAGTGAGCAAAATACACTGCTACCATCATATTCAATAAAAAAAGACTGAAAACCTTTCATGTAAGGTCATTAACAAGATAAGGAGGCCTACTCTTGCCCTTCTATTCAAAACAGTACCAGAAGTCCTACCCACGGCTACAGTAATCAAATTAGTATGGTGCTTGTATAAAGATAGAATAGATTAGAGAGCCCCCAAATAAATTCTTGTACATATGATTAAATGATCTTCAACAAGATTGCCAAGACCACTCAAATGGGGAATAGGACAATCTTCTCAACAAATAATGCTGGGAAAAATGGATATCCACATGAAAAAAGAAAACATATCATATATAAAAATATAAGACCTAAAACTATTAAAATTCCTGTAAGAAAACATAGGAGAAAACTTCATGACATGGATTCTGGCAATAATTTCTTCTATATGACAAAATGCACTGGCAAAAATAGACATGTAAGACTATGTCGAAAAAACCTGTTGAAATCACCATAACAAGGGAACTAAGGTAGAAAGAAGAAAAAATAGAAGAGATGAACCAATTCAGATAGTAATACATATACAGATGGAAATGTCACAAGGAAACTCCTATACACCTATCTTAAATAGACAAAAATGTTATTTTTTCTTTTCAAAATTGGAGAACAGGAGGGTGGAACAGGTCCTGCCTTGGGAGGGGGGGTTGAACCAGTGGGTGTGGGGAGGATGTGGGGAAAGGGTGTAAGACGGTGAATATGATGCAAATACTGTATACACATGTATATAAATGGAAAGAATTATACCTGTTGAAACTACTCCAGGAATGGGGAAAGGGGGGGAGAAAAAATAATGGAGGGGGTGAATTCAAGTATGATATATTTGATATATTTTAAGAACTTTTGTAAATGCCACAATGTACCTCTAACCAGCACAACAATTTGAAAATGGAAGAAAAAAAAATTTTCAGCCTGGTGCTACTGACTCATGCCTGTAATCCTAGCTACTTGGGAGGTTGAGAATGGGAGGATCACAGTTCCAGGTCAGCCCAGACAAAAAAGTGAGACCACATCTCGATGGAAAAAAAGCTGGGTGTGGAGGTGCGTGCCTGTCATTCCAGCTATGTCAGGAAGCTTGAAATAGGAAGTTCTTGGTACAGGCCAGCGTGGGCAAAAAGTGAGACCCTATCTCCAAAATAAACAGAGTAAAAAAGGGGGCAGGGTGGTTCAAGTGTAGAGTGCCTGTCTGGCACAAACCCCAGTACCGCCCCCAATTTTTTTTTGTGTGTATCAAAAATCCTATCAACAAAGAGAAAAGCCACCTATGGAATATGAGACTATATTTAGATATCATGATATTTAGATATCAAGATATAAGGAGTTATTATCCTGAATATTTTTATCACCTGAAACTCAATAATAATAGAAAAAACACAAACCAATTGCAAATGTGCAAATAACTTGAATAGACATTTCTCCAAGGAGAATATACAAAGGGCCAGAAAGTAGATGAAAAGATGCTCAGCATCACTAATCATTAAGGAAATAGAAATCAAAACCATGATGAGATATCACTTCATACTTATTAGGATGGCTACTATAAAATTAAAAAACAACAATATAACAAATTTTGGTGAGGATGTAGAGAAATTCAAACAGTTGTACAGCTTGTGGGATTGTGAAATGGTGCAACTGCTATGGGAAATAGTATTCCAGGTCCTTAAAAATTAAAAATTGAGGTATCATATGATCAAGCATACCCATTTCTGGATATATACCCCAAAAGAACTCAGAAAAATACTTGTATCCCAATGTTCATAGCGGCATTATTCACAAAAGCAAAAGGTGGAAGCAACCAAAGTATTCATTGATGAATAAATGAACAAAATGTGATACATACATGCAATGGGATATTTTTCAGCCTTAAAAAGGAAAGAAATCTTATCACATTCTACAACTTGAACCAACCTTAAGGGCATATCTAAGTGATATAAGTCAGTCACAAAAAGAAAAATTACTATACTTTTTTGATAGTTAATAAAATCATATTTTGATATTTAGAACTAGTCATTTTAGTTTTTAATGGTTCATTTTTCTGATATCAAATGAATGTAATCCTGTACTCCATATGCAACACAACAGCAGTGCAATGTCATACACTGAATTGTGTCATTCTAGAGCACAGCCACCTAGGAGTGGGCAGCCAGGGAAATAGCAGTGTTTGATATCTGAGCTGTTGTTAAATAGTTCTTTGTGCACCTATTTTTGCTTTTTTTTTCAAATGTAAACCAGCTAATAACATGATTATCTTCTTAAATATCAAAAACGGCCTGGGAGCATAACTCAAGTGTCAGAGTGCTTCACTAGCAAGCAGGAGGCCCTGGGTACGACACCCAGTACTGAAAAAAAAATTAATTAATTAAAATGGGCAAAGTACTTGAATAGGCATATCTCCAAAGAAAATATGTAAATGGCCAATAAGCACATAAAAAAAGATGCTCAACATCATTAGCAATTAGAGAAATGCAAATAAAAATTAACCTACTGAGATAGCTATAATCTAAAAGAAGGAAAATAACAAATATTGACTATAATGTAGAGGAATTAGAACTTGCACTTTCTATAGAAAAACAGCATGTGCTCATGTTCCTCAAAAAATGTGTTGGCATAGACAAGCTTATTGTAAAACTTATATCAGAAGACACAGGCCTAAATAATCTTGAAATGAGAGAGTAAAGTGGGAGGAATCACTCTACTTTATAGTAGCGCCTACTATGTAGATGCAGTAGCAAAGATCTATACACAGATGTTCATAGTAGCTTTATTTGTAATAGCTAAATACTAGGATATAGAAAATAAAATTTAAAAACTAAGGTACATATTAAAAAATGATCCAGATGTCCTTCAATGAGGCAATAGTAAAAAAATTATGCTACATATAATACCATGAATCCCACTCAGCAATAAAAAAAATTGACATACACAACAACTTTGACAAACATCAAGGGTATGCTGAGTGAAAAAGCTAATTCCAAAAAGTCTGAAATTCATTTATAATGGTTTCATTTATATACTCTGAAATAATAGAAATCGGAAACAGATTAGAGGTTTCCAGAGGTTAGGGACCAAAGTGGGAGAGAAGTTGTTGTGGTTATGAAAAAGGAACACATATCCTCATTGGTATAGAACTATTCTATATATTGTCTTAGGTGGTATACATAAGAACTTACACGTAATAAAAATTGTGTAAAAACAAATATACATACACACATGCACAAATGAGTACAAGTAAACCTGAGGAAAGTTAAATAAAATAGGTAGATTGTATGAATGCCAATATCATACTTGTGATAAACTACAGTATTGCAAGAGGGGTAATGTGTGCATGGGATCTCTGTATTAATGTTACAATTGCATGTGAATCTATAATTAGCTCAACAAAATATTTTATTAAAAATCCTACAAATCCTTTTTTTAAGAATAATACCTCACTCTGTCACCTTTATTCTCGTAATAGCTTATTCACTGACTTCTAATCAGTTTTTCATAAAGCCACTGACAATGAACAGATACATGCCAACCTGAAGCTGATATGCTCTTTGATGTTCCTCATCTTCATAGTCACTGATCATTCTGGGACACTGACACTATTGAAAGGCGTCCTCTGACCTCCTGTGAGTTTCCAAGCACTGTCATTGTGCATGACTGCTTTATGAGTGTGGTAGACTGGGTAGACAACAGCTTGAAAGAAATAGTTGAAGTAGCTAATCCCTGAGACAAGGTGACATGGAGGATAGGATATCTGAGTTCAGACCACTAGAAGGCTGTCTGGGGACAGAAAAAGTGACCATGTTCTGTCAGGTCCCCAGGGTAAGCAGAACATAGGCTCAGATCTCAGGGGTACTTTATAGATGAAGATACTGACTTAGCAAAAAGAACTAACTGAGTTGCCCAACAATGAACAAGATGTGTTTCTCTGTGGGAAAAGTGTCATTATTATTGAAAGCATTCCAGTCAAAGCCATTGAACATGTCTCAGAAATGTGGAAGTTCCATTTTAATGTGCAGATTCTAACACCAAAATAACCACGTGAAACAGGGCTGTTAGTGCTTTATCCCACCATATCTCTGGTTCACTCACTGGTGTTTTGTTTTTCCTGGCTGAAATCTTCTCTTCCTTAGTGATTGGAAAGGGAAACAGAGGTTTTGGGATCTGTGTTCTGCATAGGCTGGAGTCTACTTGCAGGAAAACTGAAGTTATTATTGGTTTTGGTAGGATGTAGGGACACATAATTCCAAAGCAGTCCCTGGACTGATTTGGGAGATTTACATGGATACAGAGTAACCACAGGCATCCAGGGAAGCTTTTAGTTCTGGCATTTTTGCATTATATAAAATATAGTTGTTCCCATGAATATTTTTCCTAATAGACTGTGGGCTTTTAAAAAATAGCATATAATATTTGTACAGGGGAACTACATTGTGACATTTACATATGTGCTTACAATACATCTTAATCAGATTCACCCCCTCCACCTTTCTCCCTCATCCTCTTAACCCCTTCTTATAACAATTTCAACAGGTTTCATTATTCCATTTTCAAGGGACACTATATTTTACTTTTCTCACTGTTTTTCTTGCATCTAAATTTTATACATAGTAGCTGCTTGATATTTTCTTCAGTTTCTTAGACATGGTAAGATTGTGGTGTGGTTTCTGTACCTAATGGTAGGCTGGCTTTTCATCCCAGAAGAAGGCAGGATGCTGGTTCTCAGTTTCTTTTTGTGTGACACCTAAAATAGATAATGTGACTGTTTCTAAAGATATTGTCATACCACTTCTGTCATTTAAAGGCAACCAAAGAGATAAAATGATACTCTTAAGAACTGAGCTCTTGACAAGGTTCCCAGTGCTGGACACATTAATCTGGTGGTGATGCCTTAGGAATGAGAAGGGTAGGCTATGGCCATTTTCCTCAGGCTGAGCCTGGTGAGTGAGAGGATTGGGGAGTTTCTTATAAAAGGAAGCTTTAGAAATGCTAACAGCATGTTCCAGTATGGAGGCTTCTCCTTCCCACCCTCCCCCTAACTTTTGGGAATGGTGGGGGTGCAGTATGTTACTGGGCCCTAAAGAAAGGAAAAAGGAAATTCAAAGAGATTAAGTTCTCAGGAGAAATTAAAGAGGCTCTTGCTCAGAAGGCGTGCTAGGTGAGGTTGGGCTTTCTCAGGCCTCTTGCTAGAAGGTTGGGTACATACACAGCTCAGGGGCCTCAGATTGTCACCTATTTGAGCAGTGGGGCAGGGTATATGAGGACAAGCTGGGAGCAGGAGCCCTAGCCTTACCAAGCACCTGTCTATCTGTCAGTCAGTCCTTCCAGTACTTCCCTGTGGGCGGCCCCCCTCCTCTTACTGGGATCACTCCTAGAATGGCATTAGTAAGATGAGACAGTGTAGGGAGGGGGGTGGAGGGTAGAGGGTAGCCTAAAATTAGCCCCCTGGACCAAGTCAGCCTAGAGGCCAATGCATAGCATTTCCACCCAGTTGCTAACAGTGGGAACAGAGGGCCCAGCCTGCTCTAGCCTAGGGCAGGAGGGGCTCTCTGCAGAGGGACCACTAGGGCCCTAGTGCTTTGCAGCGGTGTAGCGTGGTGACCCCAGTTCAAAGTGGCCTCAGGCCAAAGTCCTGTGAGTATCTGGAGCCTAGGACCTAACTCAGTTGGGGAGGCAGAGAGGCAGGGAGGAGTAAGCCTTGCTGCATTCTGGGTCTGGGGGTGTGGGACCTGGGTATACTTGGGAGGTCAGTAGGGGAAAGCCTTCAGAAGGAAGGAGGGACAACATTCCAGCTTCCTGCCTTGTCTGTCTCAAAGTGTGAGTGTAGGCCCTCTGATCTATGTGGACACACTCTTTTTTATTATTTAAAAAAATTTTTTAAACAACATTTTGCTTTGTAACCTAGGCTGGTCTGGAACTCACAGCCCTTGCTACTTCTGCCTCTAGAGTATTGGGATTACAGACATGTACCACTACCTGGCTGGACCTACTTGAAGGCATTTTTCAGAGAAGGGTTAAAGGTTTGGTTTTGTATTCCTGTATGGTTCCTGAATGGTGTTTGCATGTCTGTGGGGGACAGGAGTGTAGCAGAGTTGGCATAAAGACAGAGCTCTTCAGGGTGGGAGGAGGAAGATGAGGCTTAAAAATAGTCCACTTATGCCTGAAGGAATGGTCTAGGTTTCACAGAGACCAGTCACTCTCCTGTAGGAGTTCTTTATTTTTGGGGGGTGAGGGCAAAATATGTATCAGTTAACTTTATTTGGGTATTTGATAGTATCTTTGGTGATAATGGTTCCATGGTTTCCATGGTTCCATGGTTTCACATCCCAGAATTGGGGTCAGAGTTGCTGTCACTGTTGTAGCCAAGAATGGTTTTTGTAAGCATGATTGTTTTCTCCTTCTCTGAAGTTCTGATTACAGTTCTCTCTGTTGGGCATTCCATCTCTGTTGCAGTTCCCTCTGTTTGAATAGCCCTTCCTTTCATGGTCTATATTTGTACTAAAAATCAAGATCAAATGAGCTTTTGCCCTTCTGCTCTACAGGAGGTTTCTGTCCTCTCTGAGGATCTTGTTATTTAATGTGTTAATAAAGATCATCTATTACTATGTCATTCAGTTAAAATGTATTGATAGCAGTATTTCAATATAATTGGTTTTCTTTAATCCTACATTTTTATTTATTTACTAAAAACCACAATTAAAGGGGTCTGCAGATTTCACCAGTGGCCATATCATGAAAAAGTTTAAAATTGCTGCACACTGGAGATCAGAAAGATGCTCCTTGTACATAGTGAGTGCATAATAACTCTTTGATTAACAGCCTACAGCAAGGTCAGTTTGGACAATAGGCTACCTGGATTTTCTTGTCAGTATCTAATAGAGGCACAGTTCACTAGTACAAAGCCTAAGGCAGCCACTGCTTCATCTCTCTCTGGAGGCTCATATGTACTTTGCTTTGGGCTCGTGGTATGACCTAGGTGAGGGCTTCAGCATTTCCTTCCACTGCTCCCTGCTCTCTTCAGCAACCCAAACTCGAGTTCTCAAGTAAAATGGCAAGAAAGGAATCCCTATTATCAGGATTTGTAAATGAACTATCCATTACCAAAGTGCCTAGAATTCAGCATGACACTCAAAAGCTGAGGATCATGGAGGCTGCAGTATAAATCTACTTGAAGTAAGGAGGAGGGGTGTGTATTTGTGTTTCATGTTGCAATAGAAAGAAAAGGATAGGAACTAGGGAAAACTGAATTCTTTTTCTGTCTCTGGTATTGCTTGATATAAGCCATCTGGCAAAATCCTTAGTTTCTCCCTGCCTTAGTTTCTACCATTCACAAAACGGGGGTTATATTATATATCTGACTACATGAAAGAGCTTTAAGCTAGGCATGGTGGTGCAATCCAGTAATCCCAGCACTCCAGAGGCTGAGGCAGGAGGATTATGAGTTTGAAGTCAGCCTGGGCTATGTACTGTCTCGAAGAAAAAAGAATAGCTCTGAAAATCACAAGGTTAATGTAACACAGAAATAGCCACATGATATTAGGAAAGTCCCTGCTCCCCCTGAGTCTTGGTTTCCTCATCTCTAATTGGAGAAATGAAATTATGCACAGGGACTATTCCAACTCTGAGGTTATAGAACATTATATAGGGAATAAAAGTAATAGAAATCATTAAGATATATAGACAGTATTCTGTATTGAGGGGAAGGAGCTAGTATGATGAAGTAGAATATGTACAGAAAAGAAGCTTACCTTTGAAGATCTAATATAGGTGTAGTTCTCTTTCTCCTAGCAGCCCCATGAAGCATGAACTATCATTTCTGTCATATAGGTAAGCAAACTGAGTCACAAAGAAGGGAATGGAATAATCATGGAAATCAAGTAACAATCATCATCATAGTAAAAATAGTTATTGAGAACTATGTTCTAAGCAATTACTATATATTAACTCATTCAATCTTAATAATACTCAAAGGTAGGTACTATCATTATCCTCTGTTTAGAGATGAAGAAATGAGCACAGAGAGATTAAATGATCTCTACTAGGTCACACAGTTACTATGTAGTAAATCTCTGATTGAAGCTGAACTCTACACCCATGTTTTACTAGTACCCCATATGGAAATGTATGTGAGAAAGAAGTATAATGTACATGGAGAAGCATCATTTCTTTCTCTTATCACTGAATTTCAGAGTATGAGTAGAGAGTAGTAGGAAATGATGTTGGAGAGGTCGGCTAAGGTCTGTGAGCTTGGCTAAGGCATTTGGGCTACACCCTGAAAGAAAGAGGCTTATTGAGAGATTTTAAAAACACAGCATTGGTATGGTCCAGACTTGTATTTTTGAATGACCACTTTAGCCACAATGGGGAGAAAGTATTGAAGAGGGAAACTACCTAGGAGACTACTATAAGACAGTGGAGGCCTAGATAAAGCACTGGAATAGATACGGACCCTGAGGGGGATAGATGGCCTGGAGAGGTCTCTAGGAGGTAAAATCCATAAGAGTTGATGAGATTGGATGGGAGTAGGACAAAGAGGTAAGAGGACTGAGATGGGTCTTGGGGTTTTAGTTGGTTGATCAAGTAGATGGTGAAGAACTGATGTATGGATTAAGTTTGGTGGTGGTGGTGGTAGGGTATGATACTGCTAACTTTGAAGTACCTATAGATACTCAGTTGATACATGTCTGGAACTGAAAAGAGAGCTTGGGGAATTTGGAGTAATAGACTTGAAATAATCAGAATAAAGGTAAGAGCTACGGCTCTGGGACTAAAGAGAAGAGGATGGAGGAAAGAACAAGAGGAACATAAACATTCCAGGGAAGAATGATAGGGAGAAAAATCAGTAGAATGTGCTGTCCAGAAAGCTGAGAGAAATTTGTAGAAAGAAGTGGTAAGTAGAGGCATATAAAAAATCTTAAAAGGGAGCTGGGGACATGGCTCAGAGGTACAGGACTTGCCTAGTGTGTGTGAAGTCCTGGGTTCAATCCCAGGTACCACAAAAATGTAAGGAAAGATATGAAAAATGTCCAGTGGATTTAGTCACAAAGGTGATCTTTTTAAGAAGTTTCTTGGGCTGGTAGAGTGGGTCAAGTGGTAGAGTGCCTGCCTAGCAAGTGTGAAGCTGTGAGCTCAAACCTTAGTACTGAAAAAAATAAAAACCCAAAAAACGTGCTTAAGAGGTTTCTTGGTGTGTGACTGAAGATGGGTGGAGCCAAACTGCAAAGGGTGGAGCAGTGAATAGGAGGTAGGGATGCAAATAGTAGGTGTTTAGATATGTTTGGTAAAGAAAGGAGAGATTGAGAGAAAAGCAGTGAGGCAAAAGACTATTTTGTTTTGTTTCCTAAGATATTTAAGGGGAAGGAGTTGGTGTGTGGAGGCAAAATGCTTAGAGAAAATAAACTTGCCTTTGAAGACATAATATAAAGGTAGTTCTCTTTCTCCTAACAGCCCATGAAGCATGGACTATCATGTCTGTCTTATAGGTGAGGAAACTGAATTACAAACAAGGAATAAACTTCTCTAAGGCTTCTTTCTGGGAACTGGGGATACTGAGTTAAAAACCTAGGTCTACCTGACTTCCAAAATTTTATTTCCAATGTTCTCCAGGAATGAATAAATAAGACCACATATGGAGCTGATGCTGGTAGGTGGCAAGGGGCCTAAAGTTGAGAGTGACCCCACCCATACACTTCACAATTTTCTTTCAAGAAGTGGGTACTTGATATCCCTGGGTAACAAAGAAGGGTGGAGCAGACAGTGAATAAAAGAGGTACAAAGCCCTGAGACCTTGGCTGCAGGATATGGGATAGTAGGGAGATTCAAGCTCTGAAAAACCTACCAGTTCATTCTGATGACATTATAAACTGATGTTGGTGAACTTCTCTTTGGAGAACTAGAAGCAGGACTGGTAAGGTCATGGGTGATTTTATGGGGTCTGAGGATTATGGGGAGAGAACAGTTGAAGGTTGAATCAAGGCATCAGGTTGGATTGGGCAGCAAGGATGGGGGAAAAGCTTGAGCCAGTAGGATGCAGAAGCAGTGGGTTTGAAGAAGTATTGGCAAGGGGATTCCTGACTTGAAATGGTCCTGGGGAAGAAACCAGTTGCACTAAAAAGGAGAACTTGCTCTGGAAACCTCAACACTTTCCTGTGATCTATTTCCCATCATTTAATTTAATTTGTAATGCCACTTCTTCATTTAATCAGTGAATGTCATTCAACATCCATTTCCTGAGTACCTCTATTCCTGAAGCATGAGGCCTGAGTCTGAGAGGAGGTTACAGAAAGCTCAGGAGAGGGAGACATAATCATATGAGAGGCTGTGAAGAAGTCACACAGAGTGCTGGAGTGGAGGGCCCTACCCAATGAGACTGATGTTAAAATGCCCAGAGATAACAGCTTGACACCACAAAACACTGTTATATTGGTCTAGCAAATGCCAGGCCAGAGCTACCTCATTAATCCACACATTCTGAACTAAGGAAGATGTATCTACCAAATCTTAAGCCATGACCTATGTCCTACTGGGGGTGGAGGAATGAGAGATGGATACAGGGTCCTCGCTGTACAGTTTAGACAAATGAAGCACAGATAAGTGGAAATGTGTGAAAGTTCATAACCAAAGTCTAGTTGTGATCTTTTGAAATCCCTGAGCAGGAGATCAGAAGACTTCCCTGAAGTAGAAATGTGAAACACAGGCAGAACAGTATATGCAATGGCACCAAGCCATAAAATAGTCTGACCTGTTTTGACAGCCATTCCTGGGGCCTAAAATAAGACCGTGAGACAGTGAGAAGCAGGAAACTCAGGGATGAATAGCCCTTATGGTGAAAGGCAAGGGGCAAGAGGTTTGAATGGAGGTTGTCATTTTAGGTGTTTGATAGGGATCATCCATCAATCCCCCTTTTTGTCACCTACAGATCTGGTCACCCCACAGATCCTCATAATGAGAATAGTTCTGTTCCAATCAGCCAAGATGAACCTAATGGATATCACCAAGATCTTCTCCCTCCTGCAGCCAGAAAAGGAGGAGGAGGACACCAACACCAGGGAGAAGCAGGCTCTTAATCAAGCAGTGTATGACAATGACTCCTATACCTTGGACCAGCTTCTACACCAGGAACGTTACAAACGTTTCATCAACAGCAGGAGTGGCTGGGGCATACCTGGGACACCCTTGCGCTTGGCAGCTTCTTATGGCCACCTGAGCTGTTTGCGTGTCCTTCTGGCACATGGTGCTGACGTTGACAGCTTGGATGTCAAGGCACAGACACCACTTTTCACGGCTGTCAGTCATGGCCATCTGGACTGTGTGCGTGTGCTTTTAGAAGCTGGAGCCTGTCCTGGTGGTAGCATCTACAACAACTGTTCTCCTGTGCTCACTGCTGCACGTGATGGTGCTGTTGCTATCCTGCAGGAGCTCCTAGGCCATGGTGCAGAGGCCAATGTCAAGGCTAAACTACCAGTCTGGGCATCAAACATAGCTTCATGTTCTGGTCCCCTCTACTTGGCTGCGGTCTATGGGCACCTCGACTGTTTCCGCCTGCTTTTGCTCCATGGGGCAGATCCCGATTACAATTGCACTGATCAGGGCCTACTTGCTCGAGTTCCACGGCCCCGTACCCTCCTTGAAATCTGCCTCAATCATAATTGTAAGCCAGAGTACATCCAGTTGTTAATTGATTTTGGCGCTAACATCTACCTTCCATCTCTCCCCCTGGACCTGACCTCACAAGATGATAAAGGTGTTGCATTGCTGCTACAGGCCCGAGGTGAGTGATGAGCAAGTCAGTCCCCTAGGCCTCCTGTGTTGGTTCCAGGGCCCCAAGTCACCATTTAAGCCACTCCTACTCCCTCTCCATGGGCCCCAGTGGAGAAGAGGTTACAAGTTCTATGTTAGGGTAAAAGCCACTAAGATGAAGTAGGGAGGAAGCTCTTGCTAGATTTTTGGTCCTGGCTTGGCCAATGACTGTTTTGTGGCCCTGAGCCTGCCTTCTCTAGGCCTCAGTACATCCACATTGGTACCATGCACTGGGAGCAGGGTGGGGGGATCATTTCTTACAAGGTGAGGACATTAGGGCAGTAATAGCCAGGAGGATATAGGCTTGGGCAGGATAATTACACTGAAAATTGCTCCTTATTATCTGTTTCTTATTGCTGTAGCCACACCACGGTCACTCCTATCCCAGGCCCGTTTAGTTATCCGCAGAGCCCTGCGCCAGGCCAACCAGCCACAAGCCATTGACCAGCTGGATATTCCTCCCATGCTGATTGGCTACCTCAAACACCAACTATAATCTTTAATCTGCCCAGGAACCCACAATGCCTCAAAAAAGAAAAAAAAACACCTGGGGACCCAGGTAGCTGGAGGGCAATACAGCTCCACCCACTCAACTGGAGAGGCTCTCCCATATTATCCTCCATAATAAAATCCTCAACAAAACAAATTGTAGCGGCTGCAGTGTCTTCTGTTATGTATGTGGGAGGGAGAGGGTCACTGGGGAGGGTCACTGATCAACCATAGGGAAGGATATTACTGGTCTGGCATCTGACAGGAACAGGAAACTTGGCCACTGAAAAATCAAGAGAAAACTAAGCCAATGGCTGTACCTCTCCACCAAAGTCCTTTATAAGAGTCTGAAGCTGAACTTCCTTGGAATCAAAGTCCTAAAGAATCCAAGTGGGTGAAAGGGTAGCATCAGTTTGCCCAGTCCTGTGACTCCCTTTACTTCTCTGGTGCTACAAGCCATCTTTTCAAAGACTCTCCCCCTGTCTCTTACGACTTTGAATCAAGTGACCAAGGAGCTTCCCATTCATTCACCTTGAATTATAGGCTGCATTCCCACTAGTCCGGGTTATAGTCAAAATTAACTAGGAAAACAAACAAGCAAATAGTTATCACAGGGTAATTTAATGTAGAAAAGAAGTTGGTTACATAAGTAATAGGTTGAGAATTCAAGCAGGACAAAATGGGAACCCAGAGATTGGTGACAGCAGGAAGCTAATATCATTCATAGCTGGAGATATAAGGGAGATATTACCAGAATCCAGGAAAAGAGTGAAATTACAGGCCTGTCCATAAGAGCTAGATCCATACACAAGACATGCTGTCCAAAAAAGAGGAAAGGAAGAAATACCTTCTCTTTTCCCTCATTCCTGCTCTCCAATCTGCCTCTGAAGTCTGTGTCTTTGGGGAAACTGGAGCTCAGTTAATATTAGACATTGGGAAACACAGGAAATTTCATTTGCTTTATTCAGAAAGGTGGTCTCCAAGGACTAGATCCAAAGTGCAAAATGGCCCATAGGACTCCAGAACTCAGAGACATCTCCTTTACTTGCTAAAGTGATTGAAAGCCTGATGGAGGAGGAGGTATGTGATTTTGGCTTTGAATGGTGGAAAGGATTTTATTCATCAGACAGGAAGAACAAGATACTAGTTAAGAACACTAGTGGGTAAAAGCATAGACACTGAAAAACACTGGACAGTTTGGGAAACCAGCTGAATTTGGTTAAATTCAGTGTATCTGAATAGGAGCTAGGCTAGGGACTAGACTGAAGAGGGTGGAGAATATCCTGGTCTTTTGGGAATTGAAGGTTTTAGTTCTCAGAATGGGACATTCGCAGTCATAAGAATGACCAACTGAGTATATGGAGAACATATTCCCTGATTTCTATGGCAAGCCAGGCAGCATTAACTACTCTTTTGTGGATACAGAACAATTTTCTTCTTACAAATTATTTGCATATCCATCATTTCATTTACTTTTTAGAACAACTCTGTTAGGTAGCTAGATCTCAGGAACTAGGGATAGGCTGAAGGGGCTGAGGTAAGGGGATGGGCTTATGGAAGGAGCAAAGCTATCCCTTTCACTGTCTAGGATCCAGTGAGGCCCTGACTACTTTTGCTGGTTATTTTCAAACTACAATGCAGCTGCATTGTCCCCCCAGCCCTGAGGAAACCTTTTTGTGCCTCTCTGATCAACAACCAACTGCTTTATCTTATTATTCTCTGAGCTCTATTCATCTTCAGGCACAGAAGGAAGTAGCTTCTAGCTACTAACCTGCTTGCTAGCTCCTACTTTGCCGTCTCCTCCCAATAAAAAAGAAACAGCTGGGCTGATAGCAGTGACTGGTTCAGTGATCCTTCCAATGACCTGGCCTGTAATTTCTTCACCTGCTAGATTCTCATACTACCATCCACTCTCTGTTTTAGCCTCCCTTGAAAATGAAGGTTACCCTTTCTAGTCAAAATTGACAGCTTTTCCAGAAGTTATATTCATGGAAACTTATGGTTTGATTCCACAGAATCTCCCATTCTTGCACTGAACAATTATTTACTTATGTATTTATGTATGTATGTATGTAGGATGTATTTATTTATTTACGTGGAAATGGGGTTTAAATTCAGGGCTTTGTGCTTGCAAAGCAGGCACTCTACTGCTTGAGCCACACCTATAGTACATTTTGCTCTGGTTATTTTAGAGATGGGGGTCTCACAAACTATTTGCCCAGCTGGCCTCAAACTGTGAGCCTCCCAATCTTAGCCTGCCAAGTAGATAGGATTACAGGTGTTAGCCATTGGCACCTGATCAACAAATATTTATTGAGTACCTGCTCTGTGCTTGGCACTGCTTTTCAGTTATCACATGACCCTTGCTTTTTTCTTTCTATTTTCTCCTTTCCTTGCCTTCTCCTTCTCTGTCCTTCTTTTCTTTTCAGTTACACTTTAAATTGAATTTAACTGATACACATACACATAAAATGTATGTTTTATGGGGCACCACTTGATGTTTCAATACATTTACATATTGTTCATATTTAAATCAGGTTAAAATGTTATTTCCTCACATATCATTTTTCATGATGAATATTCTTTTTTCTACCTTTTTGAAATGTATAGTACATTATTGTTGTTTATAGTCACACTACCATGAAATAGCACATCAGTTTCTTGTTCCTAACTGCAACTCAGTACACACTGATTAATATTTCCCCATCCCTCCATCTTCTACTGTTCTCAGCCTCTGATAACCATTCTACTCTCAACTTATATAAGATCAATTTTTTTATATTCCATATATGAGAGAAATCATTTAGTGTTTGACTTTCTGTGAATGAATGATGAATAAATGAATGAATGAATTAATGATGGTTACCAGAGGCTGAGGGAGTAGAGAGGAAGGAAATGGGGAACTGGTGATCAAAAGGAACCAGATTTCAGATAGACAGAAGGAATAGGCTTTGGGATCTATTGCATACAAGGATAACTATAGTCAATAATAATATACTATATGTTTGAAAATAAGAGAGTTAAGTTCAAATGATACACCATGAAAATGGTAGGTGAGATGATGAATATGTTAATTGATTTGACTTAATTATGTCACATTGTATATACGTGTAAAACATTATTTTCCCTCATAAATATATACAATTATGATTTGTTAATCAAACACAATAATACATTTTACAAAAGCAATCTTTTCATCAAGTTACTTTCCATCAAGCACTTACTAATGTGCCAGGCAATCTCTTTATATTGATTGACTCATTTGACCCATGTTTTTTGAGACAGGGCCTCACTATGTAGACTGGACTGACCTTGAACTCATGATCCTTCAGCCTCAGCCTCCCAAGTAGCTGACATTACAGGCATGCACCATCACACCCACTCATGCACATTTTATAGAAGAGAAATTTGAGGTATAGACAGGTTAGGTAACTTGTTTAAGGTCACATAACTAGGAAGCAGGATCTCATAAAACTACACAATAGGGTGACTGAACATTCCTAAGTTATAGTCCACCTGGACCTTTATCAACTAGTCATTCTCTGCAGTAGCTACTTCAAACCTTATGCAATATTAACACACTTCCTTGAACCTCCTCCCAATACTGCTTTTCCTCTAATTATCAACTGCAGACTTTGCCTTCCACCTCCCAGAGAAGACAGAGTTCATTAGGCATAACATCTTCAAGTTTCCATAACAACAAACTCTACTGAATCCTCCCATGTTCCCTCTTCTCTTGGTCCCAGCCAAGACTAAGGCATCTGTAGGCACTCTGGATTCTATCTCCTACCCTCTATTCACATCCTGCCACCCATCAATTATTCCATTTCCTGTATTTTCTATTTGATCAATTTTTTTCCTCTTAGAATATAAACAAGCTCACATCCTTCCATCTTGTAAAAATAAACCCTCTCTAGCTACCACCTCTTTGCAGTCAATCTTCTGGAACAAGGAGGCTATGTACATTCTCTCTTCACAAACCATTCTCCTAATACCCCACTGCAGGTTTGTTGGTGTATACCCATTCCTGCTCCAAATTGGCCTTTTCCCACATCACCAGTAATTGCTAGATTCATATTCAATGGTATATTTTCTATCTTTATTTTGCTGGACTTCTGAGTAGTACCTGACATACATTCTTGACAATGCTATTCTTAATAAAGCCCTGGTGTCTTCCTTGACTTCTGGGAAAGCCGACTAACTCTCCTGGCTCTAGTCTCACCTTGCCAATCCTTTCTTCCTTCTCAGGGCTTTGTGGGTTTCTGTTCCTTATTCCTCTCTTTCTCTCACACCCTTCATCTAAGGTACCATCATGAAGTTTAGTCAGTTCTATTTTATGAATACATCCAGAATCCAAAAAGTTCTCAACATCTCACTACCTCCACCCTGATTTGAGCCACCTTTCATTTGGATCATTAGCAGAGCTTCCTTCCTGGCCTCCTTGCTTCTTCTCTTGCACTCACACATGAAGCCATATACCACCTGTCCCCTTATGGCCTTCAATGACCTCCTCTCTGTTCCAGCTACACTGGCTGTCTTTGTTATTTCTCTAACATCCCAGCATGTCACCACCTCAGGGTCTTTGTACTTCTTGTTCCCTATGCTTGAACATTCTTCTTCCAGATGTTCTCATGGCTTGGTCCTTGTAGTTCCTCCAGGGCTTTGCTTGAAATGTCACCTTCACTGTGAGGCCTACCTCATATTCACTGTTTAAGACAGCACCCCTTGGGCTGGGGGCATGGCTCAAGTAGTAGAGCAACAACCTAGCAAGTGTGAGGCCCTGAGTTCAAGCTCCAGTACTACCAAAAAAAAAAAAAAAAGCACCCCTCATATCAGTATTCCCTATACTGCTCCTCAACTCTATTTTTCTCCATCACATTTATCACCACCTAATATAATGTATTTTGTTTGTGATGGGAAATAGATAATGAGAAATGACAATAAAACCAATAAATAACAATGAGACACAATAGCCCAGAAGATGATAAATGCTATGGATAGAATAAAAGGTCAATTAATGGGAATTGCTTGCTATTGTATATATCAAGTGTCCAGGGAAGATTTCACTATTAGTGACATTTGAGCACACACCTGAAGAAAGTGGGGCACAAACCACACCCATATGCAGAGGGAATGGCAAAGGCAAAGTCCAGGTAGGATTTTTTTGTTTTTTGCTTTTGCTTTTTTGAGACAGGGTCTGCCACAGCCTCTCTAGTGCTGGGTTACAGGTGTATGCCACCATATCCGGTTCAAATTTACCATCTTAACTATTTATTTATTATTTGAAGTGCTGGGATAGAACCCAGGGCCTTGCACATGCTAGGCAAGTACTCTACCACTGAGCTATCTCTAGCTCCTAAGATGGAATTTCTGGCATGTCAAACTAAAAAATGTCCCAAAGGAATCATTAGGTTTTCTTAATCCAGTTCCTATAGTCCTCAATTCAATGGATGGCAATACCATCTGGTAGTCTCTTGTCCAAGTCAGAAACTGCAGTGTATGAGTCACATTCCTCCTCTACTAGACTGGTTTCTCTTGAGCACAGAAGCTGTGCCTAGTTCATCATTCTGGATGATGAATGTGGCACTTAATGCAGGATGTGGCACAGAGCAGGATCTTGGTGAGTGGCAACATCACACTTAACTGATGAATGCTGGCACCTAAACTTGATATTAGGCCTGAAAATGTATTACTTGACTATGTTCAGCAAAACATATACTCAGTGCTAAGTCTGTGCTAAACTCTCTGTTGGACTCAGAGAATATAAGGATGAACAAGAGACTGCCCTGAGAAATGCAACCTGGGTCTGGACAATCAAAAGGAATTTGTATGTAAGGAATTCCAGGCTCATGTGTGCTTATATTAAAAAGTAATTTCAAAGAAATAGTATAAGTTCTACAATTTTGAAGATCTCTACATTGGATTAAAAGATTAATAACAATTAATAATAATAATTTGAGAGCTTTGCATGTATCAGGTTCTGTGGCACTTTACATGGTATACTCACTTATTGGTCCCATAACTTCATGGTATGTGACATGGGTACTATTGCAATCTTCCTTAACCTACCTAAGACCACACTCTTCTTAAGTGGTAGGGCTGGCATCCCAGGCAGACTGGTGCAGAGCTATTGGATTATACTACTTCCATGGGAAGGATGAAATTAGCTGGTTGAATCTCAATTTACCCAGGAATTGAAGGTCTTTTACAATTTGGTCTCAGATTTATCTTTCTAATCTAATTTCCAGCTCTTCCTCTCCCCACTGTACAAGTAACTACAGCCAACCATAATTGTAGCTTTTTTTTTGAGGGGGATGGAACTGGGGTTTGAACTCAGGGCTTCACGCTTGCAAAGCAGGCACTCTATTGCCTGAGCCATGCCTCCAGTCCATTTTTCTCTGGTTATTTTGGAGATGGCGTCTTGTGGACTATGTACCCAGGCCGCCCTTGAACCATGATCCTCCCAATCTCAGTTTTCCTAAGATTACAGGCATGATCCACTGGTACCCAGTGAGAATCCTAGTTCCTGTCCAAACCATCATACCCTCTCACACTGATGGGCTTTGGCTGGTGCAGGAACTAAATCATCAAGGCCGTCTTCTATAGAGCTTTTCTCTGACGCGCCTGCCCATCCTGGGGAGAAGAAATCTCTTTATATCTACAATGCTCTAGAGAACCTTGGCCAGACCTGTGGTTGAGTTTTCAGCTCCTCTCAGAACAGGTCCCCCGAGAAGGTTATCGTTGTACCCCTCTTCTTTTTTTTTTTTCATTTTTCTTTTATTATTCATATGTGCATACAAGGCTTGGTTCATTTCTCCCCCCTGCCCCCACCCTCCCTTACCACCCACTCCGCCCCCTCCCTCTCCCCCCCTCAATACCCAGCAGAAACTATTTTGCCCTTATTTCTAATTTTGTTGTAGAGAGAGTATAAGCAATAATAGGAAGGAACAAGGGGTTTTGCTGGTTGAGATAAGGATAGCTACACAGGGCATTGACTCACATTGATTTCCTGTGCGTGGGTGTTACCTTCTAGGTTAATTCTTTTTGATCTAACCTTTTCTCTAGTACTTGTTCCCCTTTTCCTATTGGCCTCAGTTGCTTTAAGGTATCTGCTTTAGTATCGCTTTTATCATGTGCTCATAGTCCAATCCCCTTGTTGTGTTTGCCCTTGATCTAATGTCCACATATGAGGGAGAACATACGATTTTTGGTTTTTTGAGCCAGGCTAACCTCACTCAGAATGATGTTCTCCAATTCCATCCATTTACCAGTGAATGATAACATTTCATTCTTCTTCATGGCTGCATAAAATTCCATTGTGTATAGATCCCACATTTTCTTAATCCATTCATCATCGGTGGGGCATCTTGGCTGTTTCCATAACTTGGCTATTGTGAATAATGCCGCAATAAACATGGATGTGCAGATGCCTCTGGAGTAACAGTCTTTTGGGTATATCCCCAAGAGTGGTATTGCTGGATCAAATGGTAGATCTGTACCCCTCTTCTTGATACATATCACCAGGCCTAGGATAGAGTCATGGACATTTGGTAAAGAAAGAATTGACATTGTAATAATGTGGTTCAATTTGTCTAACTATGTTTATGGAGTGTCTCCACATAGCTCACATATCTGTCCTCATCAGCTTTTCACTGCAGCTACAAGATGCTGGGAAAATTGTCTCCATTTTGCAGGTAAAGAAACTTAAATAAAAAATTTAAAAAAAGAAACAAGATGGGAAAGTATTTCTGCTCATTATTACCTCCTGTCCTTAACAAATAATTTGATCACATTTTAATCAGGATGTGGGACAGTGGTCTTGCAGGAACCCTCTGAGAGGAAGCATTTTGAGGTACAAGTTTAGGTACACACTTGGTCTTTCCACAGATCACCCGAGGAGGATAGGGCCATACGCTTAAGGAGCTGTACCACTCCCTCTCAAGTTCATTGTCCTTAGTGGGGAAGAAACACACAGACACACACACACAAACACACAACACAATCTCCTCAGACTCAGAAATTTTAGGACCACAAAGAAGGATGGAGGCTTCTTTTAGCATTTCAAAGACTACTGTTATTTTTCTGAAGCCTTATTTCTTTTAGGCTTAACTCAATGTCCATCATTCCCAAAGCTGACTGATATGGCAGAATATTTGGTGGCTGAGCAAAAGGCTTAGAGGGCTAGCTCTGGTGATAGCAGTAACATAACAATGTTCAGGTCTATTTCAAGCCCACCACCTCACTAATTGCACATCCCTCTTCCCAAAGCTGAGACTGCGCTGGCCCTTTGTTTCCCTGAACTCCAGATTTGGAAACTGTCATTTCCAAATTATAATATTGGTCTAATTCAGAAAATCAAGGTTCTGGGTGAAATGTAAGCAGATGGCAAGTGACCAGAGCCACAAGGGCAGCAGAGAAGCCTATGAGGGAAATGCAAGAAAAGATGCTTCAAGATTAGGCCCAACAAATGAGAACTGGGAAAGCACAGCCCCAGGGAAACATTCTAGTTCAGCCATTCAGGGAGGGAAACAGGATAGGGAGAAGGGACTTGCCCAACAATGTTGCAAAATGAGCCAACAGCAGCTTCCCATTCCCCACCATTTATTTAGATCCAGGACTAGGATGGGGGTCTGATGTTCAATGTTGATTTTTGTTGGTAGACATCTTAGAATACCACATAAGTTATGGAACATGGTGGAATATTATAGAAAGTATTGAGTTGAACTGATAGAACTTACTCCTTCTTTGTGAAGATGAGATTATAGATAGGTTGGCTCAGGGAGGAAAACGGATTGGCCAAGGTTTCACAGCAAGTCTAAGGCAGAGTTGAAAGCAGATCCCAACCCCAGCAGCCATGTCAGTTCCTGTGCCACACAGCAGAGGCAGCAATCCACCTTCTTACCAGTTCAGCAGCTGGATCTTTTCAAGGCAGACAGGACACAGTAAAGCAACAAAGAATACTCCTCCAATGAAAAAACACAGCTCTCATTGTTCTCTAATTCACTCCCCTCCCCTTATAGGCATTCACAAAGTTTTAGGGCTGGAATTTCTGGACATTCTTGAGCTAGTGGTAGAACTGGATTCTTTGTTGTCTCAGCTCACCTGACCCCAGCAGTCACTAGTGTCACTTAATGTCTTCAGGCTAGTTAGACTCAGTTGGTCCTCTGCCACCTTCCAGACACAGTAGTGAGCAAGGCCGGTCCCACAGGCCTCCTCTGTCCTCAGCCTGACCTCTGGTTAGGGCCCAGACAAGATTTTTCTCTCAATATCTAGAGTTTCCTGGGAAAGGGGTCTGCACAAAGCCAGGCTCGCAATTAAAGGTAGGGGGCGCTCCGGAGACCTGGGGAGTTCCCCTCCATATTCTATGGAAAATGAGAAATTTGGGTGAGGCTCTAACTCTGGAATCGGGTATTTTCCCAGAGAAGAAAAGTGAAAGCTGTCCTGGAACCCGGGACTCTGGATTCCAAATCTGCCTCAGTTGCTGGCAAGTTGAATAACCTTGAAGAGCCTTCCCGTGTCTGGGCAGCAGTGGGCCCGTCGGTATTGGGAGGGTTGGCCTCTGTGATGCCATCTCTAAGGACCCTGGTACATTAGAGGCAGAAGCAGCTGGGGCGCGGGCGTTACAGCTGGCTTTCCTGGCAGGTGATTCCTTCCTCTTTGCTGGGTCCTGCCTCTATCCCTAAGGATGGGCCAGCCAAGAGGCTCTGCAGTTCCTCCAGGCCTCCCAACCTCTCTGCCCAGCTTCTCCCCGCAAGCCTCTGCCTCTAGGGATAAACTGCCAGTGAGCAGTCGCGCTAAAGCACAGAGACCATGAAAATGGGAGTGCGGGCAAAATCGAAACCGAGTTCCAGGGATCTGGCGACACCATCTGGGCGGGACCAGCTCCTTACGCCGGCGGTGAGCCACGCTGCAACCCGCCCTGCGTAGGGGCGGGAGTGTGGAGCCCCAGCAAGGCGTTCCGCACACTCTCCGCCTCCTGCTTACACCACGCCCGCGCTTATTTGCATTTAAAGAGAAACACACCAAGGAAAACAGTGGGCGGGCCGAGGCACGCCTTCCCACCATAGTGATTGAGTCAGATGCCTGCCAATCAAACTACGGACGCCCCACCCTGTAGCCGTGGAGTTCGGGGAAAGGGGGTATGGGGGAGCTCCCCGGAGCCTGGGGAAAGGGAGTCAGTGCAGGAGGTGACTGTAGCGGCGGTGGCGGCGGCGGCAGAAATAGTGGTGGCGGCGTTCTCTGCCGCAATCGAGGCTCCAGCCCTGGTCGCGACAGTGCAAGCAGACAATAACTGGGCTGGAAGCCGGACTGGCCGGGTAAGCTTTGCGCACAGCCTGGATCCTCCTCCTGCCGGCGGTAGGGTGCATTCCCGCGTGCTCAGCTCTGGTCGCTCGGAGGAGGGCACTAAGGGTTGGGCCAGTCCGGGCTGTTGGGTGCTTTCTCTTTCTTGGAATCCGCTTTGCGGACTGCCCACTGAGGGACCGAGCGGCCGTGAGTCCACTGGGCTCAGGCGACCACGGCCGGAGGTGGGGTGGGAAAAGCTGGCGGGCTTGCTTGGGCTATGCTTCTTGGGTTCTAAGGGCAGGCAGAGATGGGCCCACACGTGCTGCCGCGCAGTTCCGGGAGGGGCACCGCTAGCCTGCACCCCAAGCCATGCATTTGTAGGCTAGGAGCTCTGCAGCTTTGTTGTCGTACATTTGCTGGAACAGCTGTGTTACGCGAGTACGGTTCCCTGCGGCCCTGTTGCGGCCCCTCCCCTCTGCTGCGCATCTCCAGCTCTTCCTCTCTGCAGACTAAGCCCGCGTGCTAGCTTGGGCCAGAACAGAGACTGGCTTTATCGTGAATTAGGATATTCACACTGTGGCGTACCACAAAGGAGCTCAATGGGCTTGTGGATTCCTGCTTCCCCTTGGAACCTTGGCCCTATGGCCTCAACCAGCCTCATCCCCTCCTCCTGGGCCTCTAGGCGCGTCTGGCTTCCACCCCCGCCGGTAGGCGGGCGGATAGCAGGGCTCTTGCTGGTCCTTAGGTTAGAGCTGCAAGGCCGCTTTGTCTTCGCTCTACCCCTCATCTCCTCTTTTCCCCTTGGAGGGCACTGGCCCCGTTTTTCTCTCCAGACTCCCATTTAAAAATAGCAATAGGCACGATGTTGTGGGAGGATTTCCATGCCAGAGGCTGAGGGAATAATAAGGAACGCACCGTCTGTGTGTATGTGAGAGTGCTGGTGAGACAGCCAAACCCAACAACTTCTCAGTTACTTAAAATACCCAGCCCGCCAGGCTGCCGTCATTGTCTGCTGCAGACACTTCTGACACTGCCCCCCCGCCGTGGTTAGGGTCTCAACAGGCCAGACTCGCCACAGCAGGAGGCCCCAGGCAGCAGCTGGACTAGTCTCACAGAGCCGTCATCCCTTTGGCCAGGCTAGCCTTGGCTTGGGCCGTGGGGTCAAGGCTGCCTTGTCCCGCAGGCAAACACCTCCCTCTGCGGCTCTGCCCGCAGCAGCGTGGGCATGGGCAGGGCGGAGGGCACTGCGCTGTTGGACTCACCGCCCCAACCCCGAGATTCCAGCCTAACCCCACCACCCTCCCAGTGTAGCTTCCCCCCACCCCCGTTGGGCCCCACCCACTGCACCGCCCTGCGCCTCTGGCAGTGGGCTGTCCAGGCCTTCCTGAGGAACTGGAGAGAGGGAGTGACCGAGGGGCTTGGCTGGCTCTTCTTAGACCTTTGATCAACCTATGAGAGTGGAGAGCTCTGTGAGTTGCAAGGCCCAGGCAAAGCCTGAGCACCTTTGAGGTGGAACAATAAGACTCAGCAAATCTCTTAATTGGAGGAAAGCTAGCTTGGGATCTTTTTGATACCAGCCAAGACTGCAGTTACCACACTACAACATTACAGTCACCTCCTACATTGACCAGGCCACAAGGTAAACCTCTACTTGCAGCTGGGCATCTCTAGCCCAGGGCTGGATCTGCCCTCTTCCTTGGCCTAAATACAATGCCACCTAATGTACCTACTCTGTTTTCTTTCCACATACTCAGACCCACTGCACTTATGCCTGTCCAAATCCTCTTCCTTCTCAGGCCCCAGTTTTCAGCCTACCTTCTTCATGGTGCCTTTCCTGCCAGCCATTTGCTACGCATGATGACCTCTCTGTCTCAGAACTCTTCTAGGGCTGCTTGCCTCTCATGGGCATTTTTGGGCTTAAATTATAATAGGAGGCAGACTATAATTAAGTTTCCCTTCCTCTGCCTTGTCTTCCTGATAACTTGAATGTCTGGGTTCTCTCAGAACCCCTCAGAAAAGTAAGTAAAACCTAACTTCAACCACAACCCTCTCAATACCTAGCAGTTAATGAATGCTCCAGAAGGACTTACTATCTTTGTAGAGTTTTTGAGAAGACCTTTACCCTTCCAACTTGTGCTTGCCCTGATCAAAAGAAAGTGACTTGTGAAATGGTTCTCAAGGCTCAGATATTTGCTGAGTATGCCTAATGTGGGTGGAGAAGGGGGTTGGGTTGCAACTATAATTAAAAAAATCATGATATGTCCCTTCAACAACAATCTCAAGGTCTGGACTGGTCAGACCCTCGACTTCGCATACCTTTGGTTGCTGATTCCTGAGCCTAGAGGCAAACTGCCATGGAGAGAATTGAGAGATCTGTATATTCAGGGGTATCAATCTGGGAAGCTGACAGAAAGTAGAGGAGTTTGGTAAGAAAGGGGTAAGCAAAATTAGAAATGGGAGGGGGTGGCTGGCAGGCGGGGTGAGTGAGGTGAGTTTGGTTGAGATAGTGTGGCTCAGAGGTAGAGAAGAGGTTGGGGCCAGGTGGTGGAATGGTGAACCAATCCTTTTGGAGAAAGGGGACATTGAATAGTGGGGGCTGGGGGCTGGTATTTTTTTGTGTATAAATATGCTGTGAAAAAAGAGGATTTTTGAAAAGGTTTTAAAATGGGCTCTTAGTAAGGAATTGGAAACATGCTTCAAGTCAGGTAGGTAAGAGGCCACCCCTAGATTTGGAAATAGAGGTGGGGGTAGGTTATCTCCAGAGAGAAGTTTCAGTATATCAGGCTCTCTGCCTCAGTTTCCCTTGCTGAGGCAAATGGGGGAACCTGGACTTAAATACTCATGTGGTGGGGGCTGAAAAGTCTCCTCCAGGTTTCTGAAGAGGCCCTTCCTCTCAGCTAAGCAGGCCTTTGTAGAGCACCAGTTCCAAATCCTGTGTTTATGGATGGGAATCCTGAGCCTTCAAAAGCAACAGGACCTTTCTTAAGGCCACTGTTATTTATGGATTTGCTATTGCCTCCTGTGTAGTGACTCGTAAGTTGTGTTCCATGGTCTCAAGTGGCCTCCACTCAATGCAGCTCTCAATAGCCACTCCCTCCTCTCACCTTTTCCATTCTCCAAGAGTGAAAGTGAGCTGAGTTAACTTGGGAGCTGCATCTGGGGAACCCATCACCCCTTTCATGTCTTTTTTGCTTCATGGTCTTACTCTGCAGCCTGTTGGGGGCTGAAAATTTCAGAAGGAGGTGAGTGAGTTGTAAAAAGTTGACCATCTAATGATTGCCACCTAAGTATAGTGGAAGTGTTAAAAATTCCTCAAGAACAGTTATATTTACACTTTCAGAAAGTGTGTATTGGGGAAACAGCCCATTGGGAATGAGAGGAATAGCAGCAAGACTGGAAGGCCACAGCTTCCTTGAAGAACCAAAAAGAGGAGAAGGGGTTTCCAGCTTCCTCATTTAATAGATTGGCTACCTGAGAGTAGAAGAGGGTACGCCTGATGTTATTCTAGCAATTTCTTTGCTTCAAATCCTGTGTAGGCAGAGATAATAAACTAGATGATAAAGGTTAAACCTCCAGAGAAGGTATTTCCTAGTCTTCCTTTGTCACTCATTCCTGGCTCATTCATGCTACAAGTTAAACCTTGCATGCATATATGTGTGTGTGTGTGTGTGTTGGGAGGTGGAGTTGAATGCAGCTGCCTACCCTTGCTCTTCTGCTTAACAATCCCTTGGAGATTTCACAGGCACTAAACCTCTTCCCCCCAACTTCTGTTCTCTGAATTAAATAATCACAGAGTCTTTCATCTCTACTGCTTGTCTTTTTTTTCAAACCTATACATGTGTAAGCATATCTCCAGCAAGGCAGGCAGGTAAACCAGAACCCTGTAGAAGTGCAGGTGCCAGCTGAATTGAGGGTGCATTGCTCCCTTACTTCTCCTTTGGGGATTAAGGGAAAATATGGACAATGAGAAAATAGCCGTAGGGAGCCTGGTATGATCAGAGGCAGACATACTGGTGCTATAGGGGTCTTTGTGACACTTTGATCTTCATTTCTTGTTGTGGAGCCTTCATTGCTTTTATCTCCTACAGGGTTTTTTCCCCTGTTGGGCTTCCAAACAATACTCCTTAGCCTTCTCTCCTCCTATGCTCAGCCCTCCCTGCTGAGAGGGCTGGGCCAGGCCAATTCAAGTTCTCCTTCTTTCTGGATATATTGGGAATACAAGGCAAGCCTACTGCATTTTGAAAGAGTAAAATGTTAGGGCTAGTGTGAGGAGTGAGGCTGGGCCACAGTGCACCTCTGTCTTCCAGTGGTGGAGTGGGCTCAGCCGATAAGTATCTAGGCATCCTAGTACGCCCTCAGACCCTCCAAAGTCAACCTAGTGGCCCCCATCATGCCTCCTGACTCAGAAGCCACTAGAAAATTTAACACAGTACCATTCTCCTCCAGTCTCTTAGGGCAACCTGAGCCATATGGATCCTCTGGCCCAATCTCCCATTTCTAGATGGGGACTGAGGTCCAGAACATGGAAAGGGATTTTCCCAAGGATTCATATAAATCTGAAGTACCTGACCCCCAATTCAAGGTTTCTTCTTCAAAGTACACTCTCCTTATCCCCTCCCAAGCTTCAAGTTTCTGCACTCGGTTTTCCACACAGTAGAGGGGAGTGGCTACATAGGAAAGTTGGGGGTAGCTATTGTTCCATTGTCCCAGTTACTCCTCTGCAGGCTTTCCCTAGCTGCACTGAGGTTAGCTCCTCTCTTATTCATCTGAATGGGGGAAGGAGGTGAATTCTGTCTGTGATCTTGCCTTTGCTGGGTTAGGACTGACTGACACAGTGGAAGCCTACACAGGCATTCATTGTACCTACTTTGGATATTCTCTAAGGAGACTTGGAAGACTGAGAGGGGAGTGGCAAGTAAGTGGCTCTCGAAGCCCCTGTTCAAGGTGCATCAGGAAGACTTCCCTGGGTTGGGGGTATGGCTCAATTGTAGAGCATTTTCTAGCATGTTCATGCCCTGGGTTTGATCCTCAGCACTGCAAAAACAAAGAAAGGAAAAACCACAAAAAAAAAAACTAGGTAAGCCCATATCTAGGAAGAGGCTGTGTCTGGGTGACTGCAACTCCCTGCTGGAGAAAAACCCCTGCATGTTTGGAGCAGAGAGGTGAGGCTGAGAAACCTGCAAGGGGCATGTAGGGAAAGCAAGCCTTGAAGGTCAGGCAAAGGGCTTTGGCCCTGATCCTGTAGGCAATGCGGAATAATTTGGTAAGTAGAGGAGTGATGCACTGAAAATCAGGATCGTAAGAAAATGAATCTGGCAAGGGTGTGCAGGATGGGAGGGGGAGGCAAGGGGCGGGATTTCAGTTGCAGCAGGGAGGGACTAGAGGGAGCTCAGCTGAGAGGCTTGTGTCATCTTCAGAGGACATGGGGTGGGAACTGAGGAGCTAGAGAGGAGAAGGTGACTGCAAGCAGCCTCATCACAATGGCCCTTTATTGAATATCTGCTCCATGCCTTGTAATCAATTGCCTTTACATTGATCATCTTTAATCCTTACCACGATCCTGCATGGTAGGTAGCATTTTCTTCATTTTACAGGTAAAACATTTCTGCATTAGAGGTTGGGCCACTTTCTTACATTTATGTATCTGTAAGGGATGAAACTGGCATTCTAGTTTCAGGCTGACAAACTCCAGCTGAACTAATACTTTTTGAGCTTCGGCTGTGTAATAGATGTGGTCACTGTAAGATGAAGGAGGGTTCATTTGTGAGAGAAGAATAGATAGACTGAGGCCTGCCAAGACAGATTAAGCAAGGCTGAGTATGTGAACAAGTCAAGTGAAGGGCTAATGGAAGAATAGGGACAGGGAGAGAAGGCTGCTGCATCTGAAGTTGGCAAAATGCCCCCAGGAGAGGAGGTTCCCTTCAGCAGGAAGGCTACAAATTAGAGAGGGATGGATATAGGAGTAGCCTCTACTGCTACACCAAAGGGTATGAAGCTAGACAGCCCTTCCTTCAGGCCATGAACAGTTTTGAAAGCAGGCCTCTGCTATAGGCTTTAGAAATGTATTATTCAAGTTCCAGATCATCTTAGAGGTCATCCTCTTTAAATAGATCTAATTCTGCATCTTTGTCTACGTAGGTAGCTTTCTATTTGAGACTTTTTCGGGCCCCTCAAACTTACCCCTCAAGAAAAAGGGGAGCAGAGGATATGGTTGCTGATGAGAGTGGCTGGGTTGTCAGCCTTGGATTCTGAAGTCAGCAGGCTTTCTGGAATGTGGAGCCAAAACAGCAGCAGCCAGTGAGGACTGGAAATGCTGCAGGAGAAGCTCAGCTGGTCTGAACAGGGTAGGATGGCAGGGTTAGCTGATGGCTCTTGCAGGTGTGAGGGGACCTTCACAATCCTGACTTAGTCTTCCTCCTTTAATTGGGGCATGCATAGTACACCAGAGTAGCACAAAATTGGAACTTAAGCTTTTGTGGCTCTGGCATGATCCCATTGGGTTGCCTTGGACAAGTCTTTTCCCAAGCTTAGCTACAGTTTCATTCTCCTTTACAAGGAGACATCCCCCACCAGGCTGGATTAATGGGTGGTTAGGAAGGGCCAGTGGAGCCATGGGAGGTAGAGAGTGCTTTGTAAATTGGTAGGTACAAAAAGTGAATGAAGGATGTCTTGATTTGCATTTCCTATGATCTTGGTACTTAAGCTGAATTTGCAGTTTTGATCTTTTTGGTCTGGACTTGAGAACCTACCTAGTAGAAATTTCCAGATGATCCACAGATATTAGCCACCAACTGACTCTTGTGGGAGGGGGGCCCCTGAACACTAAAAGTTGGCTAAATGATCAAATAAACCTGTGGGATGGCGATCATCCTCACTTACCTTTTGGAAAAACAGAAGGCCAAGGAGGTTTAGGTCTTACTCATAGAGCCTTGGGAAGCACCACCCTGATTGAGGTGTTTTTACTGCTAGAAATTTTCCAATGGTAGTTGGAATAAATTTAATAAAAGTTGATATAATGTTTTGAGCTTCTGCTATGTAGTGCATTTTATTTGGTACTATGTATACATTGCTTTTGTTGCTTATAATTGCCTTTAAGATGTAGGCACTGTCAATAGCCTCATCTTACAATAAACATGTGAAATAACTTGCTGAATTTTCCCTAGCAGGGCAGAGCTGATTCCAGTGCAGAACTGGCTGGCTCTCTAGGGGGAATAGACTACCCATCTCACTGTTCCTTCCTTACTCTCCCTCCTTAACCTAGAGAAGGGCAGGATGGGCCAGGAGTGGAACTTGGCCTCCAGAGAGACTGCTTGGAACAGGGCCTGAGAACTGCATCTGGTCAAGGCCATGACTCTGGAGCTATTGCATAATTCCACATACTTTTTTCTTCGCTGAACTCAGCCTTCCCTAAGTTGGCTAAGTTGGCTGTTTCTTCCTCTCAAGAAGGGTCTCTGGGGCAGGTTTGTGGCTGGTCTTCTGCCTATTTTTTGAGTGGAGGGGAGAAGGAAGGAGCTCTTTCCTAGGAGCCATCTTTCCACTTGTCCCATACTGGCCTGAGGCTGGCCCTGGGAGTTGGGATGACCCCACCGTTTTCTACCACCACTTATTCCCTGCAGCTGCTGTAGCTAGTGACCCCTATCAGGGACCACAAAGTAGTGTGGGAGGGGTTCCTTTACCCACCAATCCACGTGAAACTTAGCAGGTCACACTGATTAAGAAATCTGAGGAGCCTGGCACTGGTGACTCACACCTATAATCCTAGCAACTTAGGAAGCAGAGATCAGGAGGTTCTTGGTTTGAAGCCAGCCCGGGCAAATAGTTTGCTAGACCCTATTTCAAAAATACCTAACATAAAATGGGCTGGTGGAGTGGCTCAAGGTGTATGCCCCGAGTTCAAGCCCTGGTAGGAAGGTTGTGGGACTTTGTGTTTGGCAGAACCACTTTCTTGGCAGGAGCCCAATGAGAAGCCAACTGCATTCTAGGGTAGCTGCAGAGTCTCTCCCTTGCTGTCCCTTTTGTTTTCTGCTGTAGCTCTCTCTTTTGGTGAGCTCTTGTGATCTTAAGTCAAGGCAGCATACCCCATTGAGAAAGAACAGTTTGGGGACCTAGCGGGTTAGTCGGAGAACCAAGGGACCTGTAGTGGAAGGAGGTACCTAGGTGGGGCCAGGTTAGGGGCCTGCCAGCTGTGGGAGACTCCTGTTACTCTCCTCATTGTTTTTTTGGAGTGGGGCATGAGTGTCTCTGGGGGGCATGGCTCTGGGAGGGACATGGCAAGAGACAGATGGTGAGAGATGAAATTTCAAAGCTGATCCTTGTCAGCAAAGATGACCCTAGACCTTGTTAGAAGGAGGACTGGAATTGGGAGAGGAGAATCTCCATCCTAGGGACATGACCTTGCCTAGTTCATCCACCCCTGTTACATACAATACAGCAGGCTTTTAAAAACTGCTCTTAGTAGAAGATTTTGTATGGATCCACAAATATCTTTAAAAATCCCCTGGCTCCCCCTCAGCATGGTGAATGGCTTTCCCACATAAGCAATCTTATACTAATGGTCTCCTGCTTCCTTAGAAATTGGATTCTGACTTAGAAGGTAATAATGATGATGATAATAACAGTAACATTAATGTCGATCTTTTTGTTTTATGCTGTATAGTTTACAAAGTGGTTTTTGGTGTCCCTTATGGCATGTAACCCTCCCTCCACTGCACTTGGACTAGGGAGGTAGGGGGATGAGGAGAGTAGCTATTTTGATCTAAAAATAACACACAATTATCTAGAGCTCAGTGGGCTACTTTGACTTGTTCAGGGACCCCCTGGCAGATTGGAGGCTGCCATAGTTTGAACTCTAGCCCTGTGGCCCATGACTCCTTCCACAACACTGAAGCTTTCTGTGGCAGGGAAGGGGACAATGAAGATTGGTGGTGGACTGGCCTCTACTGCCAAGTAGCATAGTAGCAAGGTCAAGAGAAGGCCCAAAAGGTTTGCCCTCCAGCTAGGGCATCCAGGTTCTGGAAAGTAGCCCTGTCTGTGATTCAATTTACTTGATTCCTCTGTTCCCAAGAACTCCAGCTTCAAACCCAGCTGGGCAAGTCAGCTTTTGATTCATAAGGATGTCTAGGCCAATGAAGTTTTTCACTTGGCGCCTAGGTCTTCCTTGAGGCCCAGTCACACTTACTAGCCTCACCTACCCCTTCTAGATCACTACAATTTCCATTCCCTACTGCCTGACAAAGCCCAAAGTATGGAATGCCTCTTCTGATGTTTCCTCCTCCTCCTCCTCCTGAAGGCAGATCTTCTGAGCCCACAGAGTATCTTCTTTCATATTTATCCTTGGGTATGATAATGGGGTATAAAGAATGATACCTCACTACTCAGTTTAAGAAATAGCAGGGGCTCTTCATTCAGGCCTAGACCATATTGTGCCTTCACAATGTGACATATAGGACTCTCTCCCTGTTAGCCTAGGAGCTCCCTAAAAGCAATGAGTTGGTGTCCCCTTCTTGGCTTGCTCTGTAGCACTGAGCTCAGTGCCTGCCACTTATTGAATGTTGAGGAGAGGGTTTTTTTAATATGCCACAGAGGAGAACACAATTTCCAAACAATTCTACTACTGCTACCTACCCCCATTCCCAACACCATAAAGAACCCTGTCAGTAATTTCATGGCTGAGGTAAAAACATCAGTCCTATAGATAAGGGATTCAGATAGATGATAAGGCCTGTATACCCATTGGACCATGGGGCAGAGAACTCTATATATATGATCATGTTTAGGGGTGAGGAGTGCTGTCTACTGCAGGGCTGAGTTGAAACACATGACAGTTCAGATCTTTGCAGTGAGGGGATCAGATGTGCTTTTTTCTGCATAACCAAACATCATCTTGCTACAACTGTAAAATTCAGTTCTGCAGAGTGCCCTTTATGGAAGCTTGGATCACACTGATGATTCAACTGTCAAGTCAAGCAAGGCACCAGGCACAAAATTAATGTTTGGAAGACAGGACCTGGTACTCCAGGAGAAATTTCTCTAATGAGGTCAGAGGGCTAGAGGGCTATAATATAGCTGCCAGCCTCTCTCCACCTCCACCCCCCAGTGCTGGTCCACAGTCTTCCACTGCAGGTAAATGTGTGAGTCTTAACTACTGTAGCAACCAACCACAGGATTGGTATGCTGGCCAGCTGTTTCCAGGACTACAGCAGCAGTCTCTCCTCTCTCTCTCTCTCTCTTCTTCCTTCCCTTTCTCCTTTCCTCCTCTCTCTTCTCCTTCTCTCCCTTTATCCCTCTCCCTTCTGTTGATCATATTCTTTTACTCCCAGCAGCTGTTCTGGCTCCCCTCTCCACCTTAGATCCCTCCATCTGCTCTTAGTCACAGTGGTGAGGGACTTTCCAGGGAAGGGTCACTGGTTTTTTGCAGGATGATCATGATCTAGCTGTTGACTGGCTACAGGCATTGGAGTATACCAGACCTGTCGGGTGGAAGGATGGGAAAGGGTGTTGGGGTGGGTGGTATTAACCCTTCTTTTTATTCCTTCTCTGTTGGCACTTGGATGTTGGAGGATTGGAGCCTAGACCAGAAGGGTGTGGGTCACACCAGGTTTACTTTTTTTTTAATGGGACTGGGGTTTTAATTCAGGACTGTGCTTATAGAGCAGGCACTCTACTGCTTGAGCCTCACTGCCAGTTTATTTTGCTCTGGTTATTTTTGAGATGGGGTTTTGTAAACTGTTTGCCCAATCTGGTCTTGAACTGTGATCCTCCTGGTCTCAGCCTCGCAAGTAGCTAGGATTACAGGCATGAGCTATCAGCGCCTGATCAGGTATATTTAATTTAAAAAGCTATTGAGAGCCTGTCTTCTAGACCAGGAACATGAGTCATGTAAAGTAGTGCCTTTGAGTTCCTTTCCTACACAGGGACCGAGATGAGGGACAAAATGAAAGGAGGGGAGTAGAGAGAAATCTGCTTTGTGTTTCTAAAGTGGAATCTGGGGATTCCATTTGCTAAGGGCAATATTAAAAATCTCTTCAGCAGGACAATCAATAAAGAGTCTGACCTAGACCCATCCCTCATATAACCTCTGCAAGGGGGAGGTTTTGGTGTCCTCTTGGCTAGAGGATTCAGAAACCTAAAGAATATCCTTCCTGAACCCACTGTGTCAGTTTAATGAGTCCTGCAATGCAGTCCTGGTCTGCAAGTCTGTGAGGCTCTTTTTCTGGGGTTCTGAAGATTTAAGCATGGTCCTGAGGGCAATTTAAGGAGCCATTGGGTAGGTCTGCTTTTCTTCCTAACCCCAGAAAAAAATGTCAGTTAGAACCCAAGCTAATGTGAAATTGATGTCCGGATCTAGTAGAACCCAGTGAGGACTTAATAAGCTATTTTGCCACATGCTTCTTAAAAATTCCATGTTAAGTCCAGGCACAGTGATACACATCTATAGTCCTAGCTACATGGGAGATGTAAATGGGAGGATTGCAGTTCAGTCTGGCGAGAGCAAAAATGAGAGACCCTATTCAAACATAACCTAAAGCAAAAAGGGCTGGGAGTGTGGCTCAAGTGATAGAGCACCAGCCTAGTAAGCACAAGGCCCTGAATTCAAACTCCAGTACTGCCCCCCCACACACCCTCTCCCCCTCAAAAAAATTCTGTGATGCTAGAGCCAACCTTCCTCTTGCTTTGTGTGTTTCTGCCCCGCTCTGGTAATTGAAAAAAGACCCAGCTCCACTGGGTCTTTCACACATCTGCAGTTCACCCTGTCCAGTGCTCCCCTGAGCTTATGATAGCCTGAAGGGAGTAGACTGATGAAGGGCACATCTGGTGAGAGCTGCCTGTTGCTCAGTGTAGAATTTTGCTGCCTTGAGGCCCAGAGGGGGCTGGCCCAGCAAGCCAAGCAGCATATGGAGTGAATTAAGGTTGCCCCCACATTTTCCTTTACATTGTTGGTGTGTCTACTCAAGCCTAAGACCACAGATAACCTGTCAAAACAAACCCAAGCTAAGGTGCTTGCTCACCAGTATCTGTCCCTCTGTCTTTGTTTCTCTTATCTCCTCCAGACTCCACTGTGATGCTTCCTGACTGATGATGTTATAACAGCACCTGGAATCCCGAGGCTGCATTACCAGCTGTATCTGAGTTTTCCCATCACCATGGAGCCCCGAAAGGATGAAACTCTTCAGACCAAGGGAACGGCAGCCTCTGGAGATACCCAGGACCAAGGGTCAGAGAAAGGAGCCAAGAACAAGGCAGCTGAGACAACAGAAGGGTCAACATCAGAGCCACCCTCATCTGGCCCAGGTAGACTGAAGAAAACTGCCATGAAACTCTTTGGTGGCAAGAAGGGAATCTGTACTCTGCCTAGTTTCTTTGGAGGAGGACGAAGCAAATGTTCTGGGAAAGGCAGCTCCAAGAAGGGTCTAAACAAGAGCAAGACCCATTATGGCCTGAGCGAAGCAGCCTGTCCTGAAGATGTTGTCAGTGAAGGAACTGAGTTCTCCCTACCTTTGCCCAAGTCACCCTGCCTATTTCCCAGTTCTCGGAGTGACCATGGGGCTTTGGAGACAGGTTCCAGATATAAGCTATCTGTAGCTGGAACCACAGAGAGGGCTAGAGCTGAGAAGGTACTCTCTCTGCCCAAGCCAAAGAAAGGCCTAAAAGGCTTTTTTAGCAGTATCCGCCGTCACCGAAAAAGCAAGATTACTGGGACTGAGCAAAGTCAGCCAGGGGCAAAGGGGCCTGAGAATGCCAGAGACAGGTCTCATGAGCATGTGAGCTCAGCTCCTGTACCTTGCTCTGATGAGATTTTCCCAGCCAAAATGGAAAGTACCAAACCCCAAGATGCCCCTGGACCAAAAATTTCTCCATCACCAGAACCTTCTCCACCAGCTACTGAAAAGATGGCTTGTAAAAATCCAGAACAACTAACAGGGACCTCAACACTTATGCAACCCAAGCCTGCTACTGAAGCCAGTAGCCTAGAGGATCCACACACTCTGGAAACAAGGGAGAAGGTGGTGGCAGGAGAGGTAAATCCACCCAATGGCCCTGTGGGGGATCAACTGAGCCTCCTATTTGGGGATGTCACATCCCTGAAGAGCTTTGACTCATTGACAGGTTGTGGTGACATTATAGCAGAACAGGACATGGACAGTATGACAGACAGCATGGCCTCTGGGGGCCAGAGGGCCAACCGAGATGGGACCAAGCGAAGTTCCTGCCTGGTGACCTACCAAGGAGGTGGGGAGGAGATGGCCTTGCCAGATGATGATGACGAGGAAGAGGAGGAAGAAGAGGAAGTGGAACTAGAGGAGGAAGAAGAGGAGGTCAAAGAAGAGGAAGAAGGGGATGATGACTTAGAATATCTGTGGGCCAGCGCCCAGATGTACCCAAGGCCCAATTTGAACCTGGGTTACCATCCCACCACATCCCCAGGCCACCATGGCTACATGCTTCTTGATCCAGTTCCATCTTATTCTGGGGAACTTTTGACCCCTCAGAGTGACCAACAAGAATCTGCTCCTAATAGTGATGAAGGTTATTATGATTCTGCCACACCTGGATTTGAGGACGACTCAGGTGAGGCCCTGGGGCTTGTCCACAGGGATTGTTTACCCAGAGACAGCTATAGTGGAGATGCCCTTTATGAGTTCTATGAGCCAGATGGCAGTCTTGAGAACTCTCCACCTGGGGATGACTGCCTTTATGATCTCCAGGGTCGCAGCTCTGAGGTGTTTGATCCCTTCTTGAACTTTGAGTCCTTTTCTTCCTCTCGGCCCCCAGGGGCAATGGAGACAGAGGAAGAACGGCTAGTGACCATCCAAAAACAATTGTTGTATTGGGAGCTTCGGAGGGAGCAGCTTGAGGCTCGGGAGGCTCGTGCTAGAGAGGCCCACACCAGGGAGGCCTATACCCGAGAATCTCATGCCAGGGAGGCCTATGCCCGAGAGGTCCACACTCGAGAAAGTCATGCCAGGGAGGTCCGAACCCGAGAAACCCAAGCCCGTGAGGTTCATGCTCAAGAGGGTCAAGTCCGAGAGGGCCAGACCCAACAAGAGAAGCCCATTTTGGAGTATCAGATGAGGCCCTTAGGGCCATCAGTGATGGGCCTGGTGGCAGGGACATCAGGAGCTTCTCAGTCTTCCCACCGGGGAACCACCTCAGCATTCCCTGCCACTTCAAGTAGTGAACCAGACTGGCGGGATTTTCGTCCTCTGGAGAAGCGTTTTGAGGGAATCTGTTCCAAGAAAGATCAAAGTACCTGTCTGATGCAGCTCTTCCAGAGTGATGCCATGTTTGAGCCAGACATGCAAGAAGCAAGTTTTGGAGGATCTCCAAGGAGGGCCTACCCTACTTACTCACCCCCTGAGGATCCAGAGGAAGAGGAGGATGGAAAGGAAGGGAATGCCACTGTGAGTTTTTCACAGGCTCTAGTGGAGTTCACCAGCAATGGAAACCTTTTTTCCAGCATGTCCTGCAGTTCTGATTCTGACTCGTCCTTCACTCAAAACCTCCCTGAGCTTCCTCCCATGGTAACATTTGACATTGCTGATGTAGAACGGGATGGAGAAGGCAAGTGTGAAGAAAATCCTGAGTTCCACAATGATGAAGACCTTGCAGCCTCCTTGGAAGCTTTTGAGCTGGGCTACTATCACAAACATGCCTTCAATAACTACCACAGCCGATTTTACCAAGGCCTGCCTTGGGGTGTGAGCAGCCTCCCTCGATACTTGGGACTACCTGGCATGCACCCTCAACCTCCACCTGCTGCTATGGCCCTCAACAGAAGGAGCCGCTCCCTTGATACTGCAGAGACGCTGGAGCTGGAGCTCTCCAGTTCGCACATGGCCCAAGGCTATCTGGAGTCTGATGAGCTTCAGGCTCAGCAGGAAGATTCAGATGAAGAAGAGGAAGGAGAATGGGGCCGAGACAGTCCCCTGTCCCTCTATACTGAACCCCCAGGGGCCTATGACTGGCCTTCCTGGGCTCCCTGTCCTCTTCCAGTGGGGCCAGGCCCTGCCTGGATAAGCCCCAGTCAGTTGGATGGGCCTTCCAGCCAGTTTCCATATGGGCAGGCAACATGTTGTTTACCTCCTGTTACCATGTCAGGACCAGAGTCAAGAGCTCCTGGGGAATCTGGGCCTCAGCTAATTCGACCTTCACACCTACCCCTGCCCATGGGCCCTTGCTATAACCTTCAGCCACAAGCCTCCCCAAGTGTGAGGGCCAGGCCTCGAGATGTGCTGCTGCAGGTTGATGAGCCCAGTTGTTCATCCAGTTCTGGAGGTTTTAGCCCTAGCCCTCTGTCCCAGGGCAAGCCTGTGGGCATCACCCATGGTATCCCTCAGCTACCCAAGGTTCGGTCTCAGCCCCTCCAGCCCCAGCCCTACAGGGCTTCCAGCCTTGACCTGTCAAAGGAGAGGGCAGAACAAGGTGCCTCTCTTCCCATCAGCTACTCCTCCACTGCCATGAATGGAAATGTAGTCAAGTAGTCATCACTGATTCTGGAGTGGAGACATGGGGCCTGAGCATGTGAATGGGAATGGGGTTGGGCAGAGGGGTGGGGGTGGGAGTTGTTGTTTAACTTGAAAATCCTTTTGGCCAAGGAAAACTCTCTGAGTTTTCACCTTTGTTTTTCTCCTTCCCTCTTCTGCCACCTATGGCCATGTTCAGCTCAAGTACATCTTCCCAGGGAGGCTGCTGCTACTGTGCTCCAGTTTTTGCTTTTGGGGTTTCTTCTTGTGACTCATAAATTGGGATAGCATAATTTTGTGCCTATTCCAGATGCCAAGTTAATGATTTTATACACACACACACACAAAATGCATCCTTAACACAGGCCCTTAGTGCCCCCTGTTCCCTCCCCCTAGTAAATGATGAACCACTGATGACCAGCCAAGTCTGGTGGGGGCTTGTTTGCTGTTAGCAATGTGAAGTTATGGTACAGACCCTCCCCATCCCCATTCCTTTTGGCCTTGACATAGCTGCCACTGTTACATCAGATGACTATAAGCTATTTGTCCCAGCTAGCTGTCCTTAGAGAGGGATCAAGCATGTGTCTCACTGCTTATTGCTGTGAACTTTGACATCATAACCAGATGGGGGCTTTTTAACCTGGCCTGCCATAATTTGAGTTGAAGACAAAAACACAAATCTCCTTAATGGAGTAATTAAATCTGTCCTTTTATAAGAAGAAGACTAAATAAGGTTTTGTGGTTCTATCTTGCACACTGACATAGTCTTTTTTTTCTTTTGGAACTGAGGTTTGAACTCAGGGCCTCATACTTGCTAGGCAAGTGCTCTACCACTCAAGCCACATTTCCAGCCCTGCCATAGTCTTGAACTCTGGAATGATAGGATTTTTTTCTTTCTTCTCTTAAGCCAACACTTTCAAATTTTCATTTTTTTCCTCTAAAGGGAGTTTTCATAATCTCATCACAAGGAACATGTTCCTTTATTTGAGATAAAGTAAGAGATGCAATCTAAATTGGGGCTTGGCTGCAGGGCTTCAGGTTTTTATTGGGTGGGTATAGGGGAAGGAAACAAAAAGGATTCATTTATCCCAGTCAGCAAGAGGAGATTTCAGATTGTGAAGCTTGAGGCAACCCAGCTTTTTAGAAGCTCCTTACCCTCCTGCCACAAGCCAAAATGTTCCCTAAGTCTTGCCCACCCCTTCATTTGGACACTAGAGTCTCTAGGCTTGCACTCCCAAGACAAGATACCAAAGGCATCTCAGCTGCTGTTCTGGGCTCTCCAAAGAGCTTTCATCTCCCAATTAGTATAATCAAAGGACCAGGCTTCTTGAGAGGAAAGACTGACACACCCTCACTCTGTCAAGCTACAGGACTATGATTTGCATGACAGTTGCAGCCCTTTATGAAATGGAATGTATAGCATCCTCCCATCTACATCCATGTGGTTTTCATGTTAAACTAGGTTGGAAATACTGGTGGAGAAGAGCTTACTGTCAGGAAAATATTGCAATGGGCTTTATCTTGCTAGACTCAACTGTTGTTAATCACCCATATGAGAGGTTCCTTTTAAATTTCTTTAGTGGAAGTGGCACGTAAAACATTTTTTGCCTGGATGTAGTGACCCAAATTATGATTCTTGCCTCTTATATCCCTTCCTCTATTTCCACCACTCAGCCATCATCATGTCTGTTAAGGGAAGAAGTCAACAAGGCTCTTGCCATTCCTGATTTATGGCAATTTACCTTGGAAACAGATGCTGTTGGCTCTCTGAGTCAAGGTGACTTTATTGGCAAACTGTCCCTTGGCCAGGGGATATAGGCACGCTGGTCTTTGCCACCATTTATCAGATTGGGATTGGCCCTGTGCCCCTCGTCAACAAGAGACGACCTTGCTGGTAGAAGTTATACCCATGAAAATAACCACATGAGTTTGCATGGCACCAGTGCCAAGGGATCTCAAGGGACCCAGACCAGCTCATCATGAAGAAATGCATCTGTCCTGGAGCTGGAGAATGAAAGAAGGTGAGGCAGGGCCTCCTTACCCCAATCACAGCATTCCAGGAGAGAAGTGCCCAGATTGTAACTATCTGGCTTCTTACCAAAGCTTCTCTGGGAGTGAGGCTGAAATTGTTCTGGATGTTTGTCAGGAAGTAAACCCTCACCAAATGCCTTTATAACAGGAGAAAACTCACCACTTGCTTCTTCCTTCAGGGCAGCTTGAGCTTCTGTCTGCATGTGGACATGCCATGGCAGGCAGTAGAGCTATCACCAGCCTCCATAGCCCAGTGAAGAAGGACCACCAGCCTATCTGGGAATAGGAAAAAGGTTGTTGGCCTTTGGGTAAGGGCTGAGAGCTGCCCTCAGGGTCAGGAGGGCAACAAGATGAACCCTCTGTAAGAGGAGCTGTCATAGCCCTGACATACTTTGTTGGGCTTTGAAAGGTCATACACCACAGAGTAGGACCTGGGACTGAATAAGAGTTCATGGCTTGGACAGCATCACAGCCTCTAAGTCCCTTCACTGCCCTGATTAGCCCAGGGTCAGGATTCACCACCAAAAGTGGGATGGTCAGGATATGTGGCTGCAGAAGCAGGCTCCTTTGAGTTGCTAGAGCTGAAAAGTTCATGACCAAATGCCAGCTGCATTCTAGAGAAGGAAGACTTGGCTGAGGATGTGGTAATGACAGCACAGGATGACAATGGGAAAGCCAACCAAGCTCCAGGCCTCTCTCTAAACAGGCTATGGCCAGATGAATAACATGTTTCAATTGCAAGGTCTTAGGAGGATGCCTTTGGATGTGACTTAAAAGGAAGATGTGACTTGAGAGAAAGTAGCTGCCCTCATCTTGCTACCCATTAGGCCTAAGTAGTAACAGATTTAAACCTTAGAATTCCCAGATGAGACTGGCCCTTTAAGGACCAGTGAATGTGGATAGGGAAGGCCACCTAGCAGGCCTCTCCCAGGCCAGGATGCCAGATTCTTGGTGCTTTAGAGTCTCTAAGAAAGCCCTGCCTTGGGGCCCTTCTGGCTTTAGCTTGGGTGCCAGGCCACAATCCTCCCAGGATAAAGGCTTTAATAAATACTAGTCTCCCTCCCTCTATCAGTGCTGTACAAAGGAGGGAAGTAGGTTTCCATACTCAGAGAGTGTGTGCTCTCATCCTACTGCCAGCAGCTTTCCCACCTATGCCAATGTCACCACCACACCTGCCCCCAGCCCCCAGGCTCACTTGCTAGGGGAGGCATGGAGGGTTTAGCAGGGAGACTTTCAAGTTTACCCATATGTATGTTGCATTCAAGTTGTTTTTAATATATATATCAAAATCAATTATCTATTTTTATATTGTTTGCATTTTATATTCATGGAAAACAATCTTTATCAATTGTTCTTTTCTGATATATTTTGTTTTTAAGTGGTGCTGTTTACAGTTTTAAAACAAAGATGACAGAAAAATCACTGCTGCTCGTGCAGAGGGCTGTCATCTCAACTGCCTAGGACCCTCCCTCTTTCCCCTCTCCTCTTCCTGCTGTTGTTCACACTGTTAGTTTCTCCACCACCACCCCCCACGGTAAGGACAGAAAAAGATGTCCAGGTACTGAAGATAAATGCCAAATGACTCAGGCACATGGATCCTGGTAGACAGCATGTTTTATAGCTTTATGTTTTTCTTTAGGACCCCTCATCCCCCGTGTGTAGACCTTCTAAGAGTACTCAAGCTTCTTTTTTTTTCCTTTTTGTATTTTGTGCTTCCATTTTGAAACTTAAAAGTGCAGATGTTGTACTATTTGTCATATTAGGTTCTCCAAAGGAGCATTTTGGGGACATTTTCCATCCAATGGGGAGGGCAAGGGGTTTAAACCATACCTCCTTTCCTCAAGAAGCTGAGGCAGACAGATGGCAATGATGCTTGAACCATCAAGAACTGATCATCTCGTTGAGGAAACCCTTACATGGGACTTTTCAGGAGCCCAGTAGATTGTGAAATTTGTCCAGAAGAGACATTGGGGAACTCCTTCACCCCTATTGCTGCTTTGGGGGACTCTATCCTCCTACTACCATTTCCCATCCCTCACCCTACTTTAGCTCACATGTGGATGGTACTCTGAGGAACAGTGACTGTCAGGTAATGGCTAGCCAGCCTGATCCTCCATTTTTTAATCCTATAGTCACTCCAAAGAAGAAAATCCACATGACATGTGTGAAGATTGGGCCTCTTAAGAGGTGGGGCTGTAATTATTATTCTTGTTACTATTGGTGCTTATTTTCCCTGTTGTATATGGGGAGGGGTGTGGAGGGAAAACAGGAATGTGTATTTAGGTCATGTTAAATAAAATGGCTGGGGGAAGGTGGGGGGGAATTAAAAGCAGCAGTACATCCTCACTCGGGGTGTAAGAGTGCTTTCTCAGTACAGAAAGGGGAAAGTGTCTGCTTGCTGTGCCTGAGCTTCCCCTTCCCCATTCCTAAGACATCACAGAACCACCCAGGTTGTGATCTTTCCACTCCTAGCTCTCATTGGCATTTAGATATTTTGATGCACTGCCTGTATGTTCCAATATATATTTCTTTTGATGAATGCTAATAAACTTCTGGGTTCTGGAGGGACCCCCAGTGACTAGAGGGGATTCTTGTGGTTTGTTGCACAGCAGCATTCCTGTGATCTGTGATTGGTAGATTTGCCCTTAAGGGATAATTGGAAAACCAAGAAGATGGCGGGGGGGGGGGGGGGGGCACCCAGCAGGGGAAATAAGCCTGAGCTGAAACTGAAAGTAGAAGAAACTCAGTTCTTCATTCCTTGCATCAAATTCTGTGTCTGTAAACTCTATCACCTTTTATTCCCTGAGACTTGCCCCTGAAGTCCCTGTGCACTGTCAGGGACTAACTAGTACTTCTGAAGTTTGTACTGCCTCCCCACCAGCCAAGAGGGAGCCATCTATTGCTAGTGGCTCAGTCAAAATAATGTGTCTAGTGGTGAAATAGTCAGGCCCAGCTGTAGGAATGGCATACTAAAATCATACTGTCCAGGAAGCTGTCTGCCCTACATATTAAGCTGTAGGGCTAGATGTCCCGTCCTGCAGGACACATCAGTGTGGGTAGCGAACCTAGAAGGGGAAGAATGAAGGGACAAGAGACACGAAGGAGACAGCAAGACAGGAGTTCTGATCAAGCTGCAAAATTTTATTGTTCACACAGGGGTATTTATGTGCTGAGGGAGTGAGGGGTATGACGAGGTGCAGGCTGGTTGGCTGGTTCTGCTATAGGACTTCTGATAGGGTGCACGTTCGCGCCAGCGGCAAGGTAAACTCCCGGAAGAGAAGCAGGGACGGTGCCATCTTGTGCTGGAGATGGAGAAGTTGGGACAAACAACCGCAAAATGTTCCAGGGCAAGGTCAAGACAGAATGGCTCACAAAGGGAGCCTTGTCTCCGACAGCTAGAAGGGGCAGGGTACCTTATCCAGTGGGCACCAGACATATAGCACAACAACTGTAACCTTGGGGTCTTGTGCTGATTTCAGGCCTGTCCTAGGCTAGGAAGGAATCACTTCCCAGTTCCTGTTACCCACACAAACACCTACCTGGGCCACAAACTAGAAGGTGATTGTGCTCATAGTTTTGGTTTTTCTAATCCAGATTCTTATCCTTGACCCCTAACAAACAGGGCCATCTGGCACTTGCTTTGGGGGCTTCCCTGAGTTCTCCCCAACTGCAATTTCCAAGCAAGCCAGAAAGTCTGAGATAGTCATTTCTTGAAAGTCTTGGGTAGCGTTGCCACAGACAAAATAGGAGGGACCTCTGAGTCCCCTCCTTAGACCAACAAAGAAGCTCATGACCTCATGAATCAAGTGAAACCAATTGAAAAAAAAATTATCACAAGAGAAAAGAGAGAACCTCATGGGAGGGAAATAGATATTTTACCAAAGTTGAATTCTCTGTTCTGGGATGCCCATGTAGGGAAGGGAAGATATGGTTGCCAAGGAGCTTTTGGAACAAGACCACCTGGTGAGGTCCATCAAATCTCATTACATCCATTGAAAATAGAGTTGGAGGCCTGGGTTTGTGTCATTTTTGTTCCCTCATTAATCAATTGGGCCTTGGGCAATTATCCTCCTACGCAAGTCAGAACATTAGAATACTTCAGAATGACCCATAGGACTTTTTAAACTACCTAAATCCAGCGCTTCTCACCCTGATTCTGTTAGTATTTTTTGTGGTGCCCACATGACTCTAATACATTGGACCTGCTCGACAGGATGGGTGATAAAACTTCTTCCCATTTTGCATTAACAGATGGATGCCTTCACTTTGGTCCCCTTTGAAGTGCTGGAGGGGGGTGTTGGTAGAGACAAGGAACCTCCTAAGACCTTCCTATATCAGTAAGAGCCCTCTTCAGTCAGCTCCATGCTGTTCTATGGTTTGTTTGAAGGCCAGAATTGTGCCTGCCTTGCGGGATGTCTTTGTTCTCAGTTTTCTTTTAGAGAGATGTAAATCTAACAGGTAAAATAGCTTTATTCAAGCCCTTTGGGGACTGCCAACTGTTAATCCCCACTGTCCCACCCATAAGGAGGGCTCCGGGCCCTGCTGACTGTTCAACCCGGTCCAGATAATTCCTAGACTTTCGCTTAGCATAGTTTCTGGAAGCCAGACCCAGCCAGTAAGAGAGCAAGTGACCTACTTTGGGAACTTCTGTCTCCATTGTCTTCTAAAAGGCCCTAAGAAGTAGGTAGGCAGAGCAGATGAGGAAAGGAAGGCATAGAGAAGAGAAGTGATTTGCATATGGCAATGACTTCAAGTCAGTGTGGAGCAGGCTGAGGTGGAAGAAGAAGTCTACTGCATTCTCCAAGCACAGGATGAATATTACTGATGTGTGCCAGGCAGTAGACACTTGCATTTTTGTAGGTAATCCTCATCATCACCCTATGAGATTGATATTATCTCTATTTTCAGAAAAGAAAATGGAAGCTCAGAAAGGTTAATACTCTCGCCAGAATTCATACATCTAAATCACTGGACTCCAAATATACATATTTTTGCAGTGTACTTTAGTGAAGCTGCTAATCAGCTGAACATTAAGGGTGAATCCTAACAATGCCTCCAGCAGCTGGCCCTGGGTCATAGCATGCTAAAGCTGAAAAAGATCTCTTGACTGCCTCCCTGTACTGCTGGGGCTCAGCCTAGCCTCTCAGCTCCAAGCATGGGTCAGCTAAACAGGGGCTGAGGTCCTTGTGAGGCCAGAGTGGGACTCTTTTTCCACCAAGCTTGGCTCTCTGGGAATTGTACTTGGCCAGGTGGGTCCAACCTCCCTCTCACTTAAACCTGCTAAAGTGGACTGGGAAAAATAATGAATAATAGAGTGAGTCAAATGACACAAACACTTAGATGCCTGGAAAGTAGGCCTCCTCCCCCTCAGACCTTCACCATCAATTGAAATATCGCCTCATGAAGAGCTACTTAATTATAAATCACTTTAATAGCCACAGTGGGAAATGGTTTCTTTCTCTGGGAGAATAATTGCTGTCTGATGGGCTCTTGAAGGCTTCTCTCCTCTGCTCCCTCAGTTTCTCTCTTGCTTCCTATTTCCTCCCTCTGGATGCTGGAGAACATTTTCTTCGTGATCCTTCCAGCCCATGGGGTACATGGTCTCCTGTGCAGTACCCATCACAACAGGGAAGATGCTCTGGGAATCTGAAATGCTGTGATTAAAAGTAAAGTTATGTTCTTTAAGGGGCTGAAAATGGAATGGGCCTGTCCACAAACTCACATGTGAGTGGGGAAGAAATAGTCATTGTTTAACTTGAATTTTACCTCAAGTTCCCCATCCTAACAAGGAAGCTAGAAATGTCATGTCAGTCATGATGGAATCCTTTCCACTCAAAGGTGGCATGGAGTCCAGGGGAGCGTGTTTACATTCTGCTTTCCTCCAAGAACCATAGGGCCATCTCCTCCCGCACTGAAGCATTGCTAAGAATTCCTACAGCCCCAGACTCAAGACCTCTCCCTTCCCAGTGGGATTGGGAGTGGAAAAGATCTTTTTTCTTTTTCTCTCTTGATTCTTCAGGACCTCATCCTTCTCCTTTTGCCTTTAGGCAAATACATCCTCAGTGGGATTTTCAGAGTTTTATAAAGGAAGAATAGATTCAGTGGTTTCAGCCTGCTTCTGCTTTGTGCACTGCAAAATTCTCTTGCAAGATGTCTATCAAAGGGCCACGGATGAATCCCCAACACTGCAAAAAAAACAAAACAAAAAAACCACAGTGAAGAGTTCTGTTAGGCATGGCAGCACATGCCTGCAATTCCAGTACTTGGAAGACTGAGGTAGGAAGATTGCAAGTTGGAGGACAGCCTGACCCTGCTTAAAAAAGCAACAATAAAAAAGAAGTCTGCCAAGCACCAGTGACTCACACCTGTGATTCTAGCTACTTGGGAGGCTGAGATCAGGAGGATCATGGTTCCAGGCTATCTCCAGCAAAAAGTTTGTGAGACCCCTTTTCAATGGAAATAAAACTGGGCATAGTAGTGTGAGAGGGAAGCTTAAGGAAGATCATGGGTCAGGCCAACCCAGGCAAAAAGCAAAACCCTACCTCTACAATAATCAGAGCAAAAAGGGTTTGTTGGAATTAAAGACCCTTCGGTGCCAAAATCAGACACATGAGAGACAGAGAAAATCTTGACAAGGCAATTTCTTTTGATCAAAAGGGTGCAAGCATGTATTCACTCCAGCTGAGCAGACATGTGAGCACAAAATGGCCAACAGTGGCATCTCCTTATAGCCCTGACACAGTTGTAACTGCTCGTTAGCTGAGATTTGTCCAGGTCAAAGGTTCAGAATCTTTCTCAACTGGCTAAAAGGCTTGGGAGATGAGTTAGGGCACACACTTGGTGGGCAATTTTTGTGGGCAATGGGGCTGTACAAGAATCCGGAAGAAGAAACAGGAACCCTTTAAACAATGCAAGTCACCTAAGATAGTGACCTGAGGAATTTTAAGTAATCTAAGAGGGTGACATATACTTTGATAGAAAAAATTGTTTTTCTTACAGGCTGGAGATGTGGATCAAATGGTAGAATGCACCTGCTTAGCAAGCACAAAGCTCTAAATTCAAACCCCATTACCTCCAAGAAGAGTCTATCAAGGGCCTGTTACCTCCATAGAACACAGTATGAAGAGTGGGGACATAGAGAGACAACAGACACAAACAAATATAGATATTTCCAGAAATTACCCTGTTATAAAAAGACTGACTCATTTGGAAATAAAGTGATTTCATTGGCCTAAAATGTAGGACCCCAGATTTTAGTCTCTGTTCTGCCTGTGAACATGTGTGATTTCTCAGAACCTCATTTTCCTCATCCGTAAACTGGGCATTTTGGGAAGAGAATGTTATGCTGCAGTTCTTTCTTCACCCCACCCCCTTTGATGCTTGACTTTCCTATAGACCATCAGTCCTATGCCTGCTCACTTCCACTGGCATGGATTCCTGAAGAAATTTTAATATGTAATTTAGTATGTCCTTTCTCATATTGAGCTGGAATTGATCTAACTTAGTTCTTGGGAGCCACAGACAACTTGCCTGCTATCTACTTCCCTTGCCTTATTTGCAATCCTTTCAAATCTGAAGGCAAAGATGGTGTTCTTTGGGTCAACAAATATTATTGAGTGCTTAAGATGTGCCAAGTGCTGTTCTAGGTGCTGAAGAGACAGCAATGAACAATAGAGATAAAACCCTTCCCCTCACAGAGCTTACTTGGGAAGAGGGCAGACAATAAATAAAAGATATGGTGATATGTACAATACAGAAAAATAAAGTTGGGGAAGAGAGATAGTGGTTGCAATTTAAAATAAAGTGGTTAGAGAAGACTCACTGAGCAGGTCATATTTGAAAGAGTAGCTAAAGCTCTGAGATGAGAGCAAATAATGTATTCTAGGATCAACCAGGAATCCAATGTTGCTGAAGTAGAGTGAGCAAAGGGCAGGGATAGGAAATGAGGTAACAGATAGAGTGTTGAGGTTGGGGAAGTGAAAAATTTAAAGACAATTTTAAAGACTTTGGCTCTTTATCCTGAGTGATATGGGAGCCAGAGTGACATGAACTGACTCATGTTACCTGGAGTTGTCTCTTTCACTAGGCTCAACAACTTCGGCTCTGTCTTAGTTTGTTCAGGGTGCTACAACAAAATGCCATTGGCTGTGTATTTTATAAACAACTGAAATTTACTTCTAATAGTTCTGAAGGCTGGATAGTTCAAGATCAAAGCACCAGCAGATTTGGTGTCTGATCAGGACCCACTTCTTCACGGATGGTGCCTTCTCACTTGTTTTCACATGGTGGCAGAGGCAAACAATCTTCCCTGGGCCTCTTTTATAAGTGTGCTAATTCTGCTCATGAGGATGGAGCCTTCATGACCTCATCACCTTCAGATTTCAACATAAAAATTTTGGGAGGGCACAAATATTCAGACCATAGAAAGTTCTTTATAACCTTTCCTCATGTGCTTTGGGCCTTGGCCCCTTCTCCAGCCTTCTTGCTCACTCCTGGCCATACCTGGGAGTGTGTTGTGGCTGCCTTCAAGTATGGGTCCCAGAATGGAACTGTTTTAACCTAAGCAGAGGTATGTGGCGTCATTGCTTTCCTTGATGATCTCTTTTAACACAGACTGTCTTTTAGGACAATTGAATAAGGTTTAAAAAGCCCTCACCACAAAGCAGGTAATTTTTTAAATTTTAATATGCTAAGTATAGACATTGGACAAATTTAGGAAAAATTCCTGAAAACCTGTATGAGGCTGTGTTATTATGGATTTTGTAATCAGATAGATTTGGGTCCTGTCCCTGATGTCAAAACTTACCAGTTGTGTGATTTTGGATAAGTAAGACTTGTAAGTCTCAGAACCCTTATCTATAAAATAGGAGGAATAATCTGCACCTTGTCATGGGGAATGGCAAATAATGTGTATAAATCCAGTGTAAATAATCCAGTATAAATAATGTGTATAAGTCCAGTGCCTAGCCCATGTAGGTCCTGCTCAGATGGTAGCCAATCTTAGCTATCATTGTGTCTCCCACCCTTGGCACATAGGCAGACTCATTTTGGATCTTTGGTATGTGTGCACTCTGTACCAGAAGAGAGTCTGGGCAACCTGGTCATTACTGTTCAAGCCTCAGCATCCAGCAAAGTAAAAATATGGGCCTCACATGCTTCTCCCATTGAGCTCTGTGAGTGTCTGTTTGTGGTTGAACCTGGGAGTCCAAGGACAGCCAGGATTGGCAGCATTCAGGCTCAAGTTTCAATGTCTTTGCCTTGAGGGAATGTGGGAATGGAGATTTTAAGGAAGTTAGTGGATTTTTTTTCTTTTACTAGCAACTGGAAATGGCTGGATCCAGGATACCTGCAGTAGACTGTACTTGGAAAAACAGGCTGCATATTCAGGATTAAATCTATCATCCAGATAGGGAGCCTAAAGTGGATATCAGAATCCCAGTGCTGAGGGAACAAGCAGGTGTGGAATAGTGGGACCACAGAGGTAAGTGGGAAGGAGATGATGATGACTAGTGTTTCAGGTTGGGCTTTTATGAGTCCCTGACAACTTTTCTGTATATGTTTTGCTAACAAGGAACCCACCAAGATGCATTCCTCAGGATCCACACCTTGTGGTGCTGTTTTCAGGATAGCTCATGCCAAAAGTTAAGTACTTGTAAGGTATCTACAGTTCTACCTTTGCTGCTTTAGTTGTAGGCCAGACTGAGGAGGAATTCTGTTCACCTGGAAGTTGATGTAATGGCTTAGGGCAGAGCTGTGCTAGGAGCAGCCAGAGTAATAGTCAAATCCTTGAGAACATGAATAGGTCTAGCCCTGAACATGTTTTCTCATTTGCTAAATGGGGTCAGTAATATCTACAGTCTTCCTTCCTACCAATCCTGTGCTCCATGGGAAACCATCCTCATTTTTCCGAAAAGACGATGCAGTAGACACGGATGTGAAAATACATTTTAAAAACTGCAAAACATTATATAATTGCAAGGTGGAAACATGACCCAAATGCTTTGGCACTGGTCGTCTGCCATCTATGAGCTCAGCTTTCTCACAAGGCCAGGCCCTATGTAATGTCTTTTGAACCTGCCAGAAATTAAACCTGACACCGTGACAGCCCAGTTGTTGGACATAATAAGTTTAGAGTTTTGTTTTTTATTTTTGTTCATTTAGGATTTTGAAACATAGCGATACCTGAAGTCACTGTCTTGATTCTCCCATCTTAACCTCATTTTCTCTCTTTAGTCTCTTTCTCAATATTTTGATATTTCTTCCTTTCTTCCCACTGCCTCTGTCTCCTCTTCTCTCTCTCTCTCTCGTTTCTTCTCTCTCAGTCAAAACTAGGTTTAGGGATATTCCTGGTTTGGCTAGATGACCATACAGAAAATAGATGACCTTATGTAGCTTCCTCCTTGGCTGGCTATATTCATGGCAGACACTACTATAGCTAGTGGAAGCTGTCTGTAGCCTCTTCAGCTTGTAACTCATGAGTGAGAGAGAATATTTTCCATAGCATAATATGGAGCTGACCTCCAGTTAGTAGAGTTCAACAGCAGTAGGAGTTTCTGCCTGCTCTCTTGGAAGTTAGAGACTTGCCTTTCTGGTTTTGGTATGCCCATCTGTGTTACTTTGGGCACTGCCCTTACTTCTTTGAGCCTCAGCTTCATCACCCATCAGGTAAGAACATGGATATCTGTCCTGTATCCCTTCTGTGAAATTGATATAAAGAGTGCTTTTAAAACTCTAAAAGAAGGTGCCAGAATAGTTGTCATTTTTAGTAGCATCATCTGTTTAGCATTGGTTCTCAAAGAGACTGCATCTTCAAAATGACAAACTTTTACCACTCTTATAATGTCTGAGATTCTATGCTGTAGCTGCTGTAGACGGATAAGCAATGGTGTGTCAGAGTCAGCTTGAGCTCTTAAGAGCCAATCCTGCACATTCCTTCCCAATTCCACATACAATGACATCTCACAGGTAGACTGAAATAGTGTACAGTGTGAGTAATTTATACCACAGAATCAGCAAACACCATAAACAAGCACTTTTTTTTCAGAGATCCTACAAGGAAATTGCCAATCTAGTAGAGGTATGTGGTGGTGGTGATTGTGGTGCTGTTGGTATGTGTATATGTGTGTGTATGTGTGTGTGAATGTGCATGTATATGTGATGGTAGTAAGATAAGCAGGAATATGGCTACAATAGTTAAAAGTATTAAATTGAACTATGAGATATTATTGTCTGTGCAGTCAAAACTAGCCTAGTATCAACAACTTCACATGGTTCAGAAGAGATTACTAGCAATAGTTTTAAAAGAAAAGATTTCCTAAGGCCTCTCAGATGATCTGGAACTGAATTGGAGTTAGGTTGTTTTAACCTAGAAATCTCCATTCCTACTTTTTTTTCTCTGATTCCTTATCAAAATGGACAAGGCTCTAACATGGGAACCACAGTATTGATGGAGTAGGATAACCACATATCTTTTGTCTCTTTGTTGCTGCTAACTTAAAGGTTACAATTCAGGCCATATCCTGTCTTAGTCTCACTGTCCTGTCTTCCTCCCTCTCCCTCCTCCATCTCTCCCTCTTCTCCCTGTCTCTCTCTCTTCCTCTCTCTCCCTCTGTCCTCCCACCCCATTGTCACCACTCTGCCTATGATTTGCATTCTGAGAGTGCCAGAGGATAGCAAAGGAAAATGAATATAACAGTTGGAAACAGAATCCATGAGGAAAAGTGAAAGGAATTTTGCCTTGAGAAAAGAAGTTTGCTAGTCAACAGAATAATAGTCTTCATGTCTCAAAAATCTGCTATAAAGATGTTGCTATACTGCATTTTTCCATTTCCTGAAGCCAGAGAAATTCAATTGTTCAGTTAATTGCATCACCAGCCAACCAGACTCCTAAACTAAGAGTTATCATTGGCTCTTTTCTCTCACTCAGTCTCCATGTTTAATCAGTCCCTGGATCCTGCTGATTCTACCACTTAAATATCTCTTAAATCCATCTCCTCCTCTTCATCTCTGTTGCAATGATTTTAGGTCTAACCTTCATCCTTAGCCTCTACTGGGCTCTACTTTCTTTTTTAAAATTTTTTATTAGCATATTACAGTTGTACAGGAGGATAGAGTGTGACATTTTCATATGTGCTTATAATGTACCTTAATTAGATTCAACGCCTCCATCTTTCTCCCTCGTCCCCTTTCCCCCCTTCTTAGAACAATTTCAACAGGTTTAATTGTTTTATTTTTATACATGAATACAAAAATACTTTCACTGCATTCATCCTTCTTCACCCTTCCCTTATGCCCTCCTTCCTCCCACTGGTACCCATCCCTGGACAGGACCTGTTTACCTTCCTGTTCTTCATTTTTTAAAAACTTTTTTGTTAGTATTTGATAGTTATACAAGGGGGTTTATTGTGACATTTCCATATATACATGTTTTATACCCTAAATTGGTTCATCCCCTACATTAGTCTCCCTTTTATCCCATTTCCCTTCTTAAGGTGACTTCAACCGTTTTCAATGTTCTGTGCTCATCCTGTATAGAAAGTACATCAATCATATTCACCCTCCTTTACTCTCTTCTTTTACACTCACCCTTCCACTAGTGCCTTCCCTTTAACATGATCTCTTTTACATTCCTGTCTTTCATTGTTGGGCTCTACTTTTAGCCTCTTCCACCAGATTGTTCTCTAGATATAACCTAATTGCTCTTGTGAAGTCTGTGAAATTAATAATGATTTCCTCAGTCTATCTTATGGATCCAATTTCCTTTGCAGCCCCAACTTCTATCACTTACTATACTAGATGCTTCAAATTTTTACTCTGTATCCTCCCTCCCTTGTTACACCACAGGGCCCTTTATACATGCTTTTGCTTCCGTCTTGACTTCCCTCAGCTACATCCATTGAAATCCTATTTATCCCTCATAATGCCACCTAAATGCCATTTGCTCCTGTCTTCCACAATATCATGGGCTCTTTTGCTCTTCTGAGCCCAATAGTCATTAATTTGCTTCTTTCTGTTGACACATGACCTAGCATAATGGTAAGAGTAGCAGCTGTTGAGCTGTGCTGTGTAGGTCTCAATCCTGACTTTGTTTATGCAAGCACTATTCATGATTCTCAAGGTACAGAATCAACCTAAATGCTTGTCAATAGATGAGTAGATAAAAAAAAGTGTACACAGCAATCAAGAGTCTCCCCAAAAAGAAAAGTCCAGGACCTGATGGATTCTCTGCTGAATTCTATCAGACATTTAAAGAACTGATACCAACCCTCTTTAAACTGTTCCACGAAATAGAAAGGGAAGGAAAACTGCCTAACACATTTTATGAAGCCAGTATTACACTTAACTCAAAACCAGGCAAAGACACCTCCAAAAAGGAAAACTATAGGTCAATCTCCTTAATGAACATTGATGCAAAAATCCTCAACAAAATAATGGCAAACCAAACTCAACAACACATCAAAAAGATGATTCACCACGACCAAGTAGGCTTCATCCCAGGAATGCAGGGGTGGTTCAACATACAAAAATCAATAAACGTAATAAACCACATTAACAGAAGCAAAGACAAAAACCACTTGATCATCTCAATAGATGCAGAAAAAGCCTTTGATAAGATCCAACACCATTTCATGATAAAAGTTCTAAGAAAACTAGGAATAGAAGGAAAGTACCTCAACATTATAAAAGCTATATATGACAAACCTACAGCCAGCATTATACTTAATGGAGAAAAACTGAAACCATTCCCTCTAAAATCAGGAATGAGACAAGGATGCCCACTATCTCCACTCCTATTCAACATAGTACTGGAATTCCTAGCCAGAGGAATTAGTCAAGAAGAAGGAATAAAAGGAATACAAATAGGTAAAGAAACTGTCAAAATATCCCTATTTGCAGATGACATGATCCTATACCTTAAAGACCCAAAAAACTCTACTCAGAAGCTTCTAGACATCATCAATAGCTACAGCAAGGTAGCAGGATACAAAATCTACACAAAAAAATCATTAGAATTTCTGTACACTAATAATGAGCAAACTGGAAAAGAATATATGAAAACAATTCCATTTACAATAGCCTCAAAAAAAATCAAATACCTAGGTGTAAATCTAACAAAAGATGTGAAAGACCTCTACAAGGAAAACTATAAACTTCTGAAGAAAGAGATTGAGGAAGACAATAGAAAGTGGAGAGATCTCCCATGCTCATGGATCGGTAGAATTAACATAGTAAAAATGTCCGTACTCCCAAAAGTAATCTACATGTTTAATGCAATTCCTATCAAAATTCCAATAACATTCATTAAAGAGATTGAAAAATCTACTGTGAAATTTATATGGAAACACAAGAGGCCACGAATAGCCAAGGCAATACTCAGTCAAAAGAACAATTCTTGAGGTATCACGACACCTGACTTCAAACTATATTACAAAGCAGTAACGATAAAAACAGCATGGTACTGGCACAAAAACAGACATGAAGGCCAGTGGAACAAAGTAGAGGACCCAGATTTGAAGCCACGCAACTATAACCAACTTGTCTTTGACAAAGGAGCTAAAAATATACGATGGAGAAGTAGCAGCCTCTTCAACAAAAACTGCTGGGAAAACTGGTTAGCAGTCTGCAAAAAACTGAAACTAGATCCATGTATATCACCCTATACCAATATTAACTCAAAATGGATCAAGGATCTTAATATCAGACAACAAACTCTAAAGTTGATACAGGAAAGAGTAGGAAATACTCTAGAGTTAGTAGGTATAGGCAAGAACTTTCTCAACGAAACCCCAGCAGCACAACTAAGAGATAGCATAGATAAATGGGACCTCATAAAACTAAAAAGCTTCTGTTCATCAAAAGAAATGGTCTCTAAACTGAAGAGAGCACCCACAGAGTGGGAGAAAATATTTGCCAGCTACACATCAGACAAAGGACTGATAACCAGAATATATAGGGAACTTAAAAAACTAAATTCTCCCAAAACTAATGAACCAATAAAGAAATGGGCAAGTGAACTAAACAGAACTTTCTCAAAAGAAGAAATTCAAATGGCCAAAAAACACATGAAAAAATGCTCACCATGTCTAGCAATAAAGGAAACGCAAATTAAAACCACGCTAAGATTCCACCTCACCCCTGTTAGAATAGCCATCATCAGCAACACCACCAACAACAGGTGTTGGCGAGGATGCGGGGAAAAAGGAACCCTCTTACACTGTTGGTGGGAATGTAGACTAGTACAACCACTCTGGAAAAAAATTTGGAGGCTACTTAAAAAGCTGGACATCGATCTACCATTTGATCCAGCAATACCACTCTTGGGGATATACCCAAAAGACTGTGACACAGGTTACTCCAGAGGCACCTGCACACCCATGTTTATTGCAGCACTATTCACAATAGCCAAGTTATGGAAACAGCCAAGATGCCCCACCACTGACGAATGGATTAAGGAAATGTGGTATCTATACACAATGGAATTTTATGCAGACATGAAGAAGAACGAAATGTTATCATTCACTGGTAAATGGATGGAATTGGAGAACATCATTCTGAGTGAGGTTAGCCTGACCCAAAAGACCATAAATCATATTTCTCCCTCATATGTGGACATTAGATCAAGGGCAAGCACAACAAGGGATTGGACTTTGAGCACATGATAAAAGCGAGAGCACACAAGGGAGGGGTGAGGATAGGTAAGACACCTAAAAAATTAGCTAGCATTTGTTGCCCTTAATGCAGAGAAACTAAAGCAGATACCTTAAAAGCAACTGAGGCCAATAGGAAAGGGGACCAGGAACTAGAGAAAAGATGAGATCAAAAAGAATTAACCTAGAAGGTAACACACATGCACAGGAAATTAATGTGAGTCAACTCCCTGTATAGCTATCCTTATCTCAACCAGCAAAAACACTTATTCCTTCCTATTATTGCTTATACTCTCTCTTCAACAAAATTAGAGATAAGGGCAAAATAGTCTTTGCCAGGTATTTAGGGGATGGGGGGGAGAGGGAGGGGCAGAGTGGATGGTAAGGGAGGGGGTGGAGGCAGGGGGGAGAAATGACCCACGCCTTGTATGCACATATGAATAATAAAACAATGAAAAAAGTGTACATATACACAATGGAATATTATTAAGCCATAAAAATATGAAATCCTGTCATTTGTGACAACATAGATGGAATTGGAGATCAGTCATAGAAAGACAAGTATCATATCATCTGACACATATGCAACTCTAAAAAAAGTTGATCTTACAGAAGTTGAGGATAGAATGATATTTACCAGAGGATGGGGAGAGTATGGGGAGAATAAGAGATGCAGAAAGGTTGATCAATGGGTACTAAGTTATAGCTAGATAGGGGAAAGGAGTTCTGTTATGCTATATACAGTAGCACACAGTACTACTATAGTAGTACAGAGTAGGATGATAATATGCTACTTATTTAAATTTTTAAAAAAGTAGAAGAAAGGATTTTGAATGTTTTCACCATATGGAAATGATAAATGTTTGATGTAATGGATATGCTAATTATTCTGGTTTGATTATTACCCAATGTATACATGTATCAAAACATAACATTGTACCCATAAGTTTGTATACTTGTTATGTCAATTAAAAATAAAATCTAAAAAAATGAGCAGAGGACCTGAGTAAACATTTCTCCAAAGATACACAAATGGCCAATAAGCCATAATAATCTTTTATTGTTAACATAATTTATTCACTAGGGAAATGAATACCTAATCATAATTTAATAACCCACTCACAGTCACAATTATGGCTATGATATTTTAAAAATCAAAAAAATGTTGGCAAGGAGAAATTAAAACTCCGTTGGCTTCCTAATTGCTGATGAGAATGTAAAGTACTTTATTGCCAACAAAAGTTTTGCTATTTCTCAAATAATTCCAAAAATACCATATGAGGTACCATATGACTCAGAATTTCCAATCCTAGATATTTATCCATAATAAATGAAAATATATGTCCATGTATCTTAAAGGTGAAAACAATCCAATGTCCAGAAATTGATGAGTTGATGAAAAATATAGTGTATATTTATGCAACGGAATTTTTAAATCTTTCTTCTTTTTTATGCAATGGAATTTTATTGAAAACACTGTGCTAAGTACAGAAAAGAATCCAGACACAAAAGTCCTCAGATTGTATGACTCTGTTTATATGAAATGTCCAAAAATGCCTATCAATGGTTAAAAGGGGCTGCACATAGAAAGGACCAGATTACCTACCCTGGACTTAAAGGTGATGGTTGCACATCTCTGTGAATATATAGTTAAAAACCAATGAAATGGTAGGAACCACCTATAAAATGGTCAGATTTTCTTTGCCAACTACACATTTGACAAGGGATTGATAACCAGAATTTACAGGGAGCTAAAAAAACTATACTCCCCAGAATCAATGACCCAATTAAGAAATGGGCAAATGAACTGAACAGAAATTTTCCAAAGGAGGAAGAACAACTGGACACAAAACACATGAAGGAATGCTCAATATTTCTGGCCCCAAAGGAAATGCAAATCAAAACCACATTAAAATTCTACCTCACTCCAGTTAGAATGGCAATCATCAAGAACCCAAACAACAGCAAATGTTGTGGAGGATGCAGGGAAAAAGGAACCCTTATTCACTTTTGATGTGACTGTAAATTAGTACAACCACTATGAAAAACAGTATGGAGGTTCCTCAAAAATCTAAAAAATAGATCTATCATATGATCTAGCAATACCACTCCTGGGCATATAGCCAAAGGAATGTAAGACAGGAAACAATAAAGACATTTGCACACCCATGTTTATCACAGCATGATTTATAATAGCCAAGCTATTGAAACAACTGATGAATGGATTAAGAAAATGTTATATATATATATATATATATATATATATATATATATATAATATTATTAAGCTACAAAGTAGAGTGAGATTTTGCTTCAGCTACAAACTGAGATTTTATTGTTTGCAGGTAAATGGATGGAACTGGAGGGCATCATGTTAAGCGAAGTAAGCCAGGTGCACAAAGTCAAAAGTTGCATCCTTTCTCTCATTTGTGGAAGATAGATCCAAATACAATATATATATGTATATAATTGTATATATCATATCATATATATGTTATATATAGTATATAATGTTTCTAAAAGTTGGTCTGTTAGAGAAGACTAAGGGAGGAGGGAAAGAAGAAGAGAATGATAGAAAATAAATGATACTGAAACATATTGCATCTGTGTAAGAACAAGCAAGACAGTTCAACAGCACTGAAAGATGTTAAACTACATGGGATATACCAATGATATAGAAGAACTAGCCAAAACTATGAATCTATTAGATTAACAACCTATCAAACATTCCATCCAATAACATTACAATACACATTCTTTGCAAGTGTACTTGCAATAGTCTTCAGGACAGACCATATGCTAGGGCATAAAACATGTCTCAGTAGATTTAGCATTAAAATCACGCACTCTGTGCTCTCTTACCACAATGAAATTAAATTAGAAATGAACAACAGAAGAAATTTGAGAAATTCACAAATATGTTTTTAAAAATGCCTCCACATAGCCAGTAGTTCAAGGGACAAATTACAAAGAAAATAAAAAAATAATTTGAGATAAATAAAAACATTAACATACCAAAACTTATGAGATGCAGCTAAAGTAATTCTTAGAAATTTTTAGCTATAAGTGTCTATATTACAAAAGAAGAAAGATCTCAAATCAACAACCTATCCCAAAGAAGGCAGAGAAAAGAAATAATGATTATAAAATAAATCAAATAAAGAATAGAAAAATAATAGCAAAAATCAACAAAACCAAAAGTCAATTATTTCAAAAACTATAACATTGACAAACCTTTAGCTAGACTGACCAAGAAACAAAAGAAGACTCAAATTACTAAAATAGGAGATATCACAACTGACCATACAGAAATAAAAAGATGATAAAGAATACTCTGAACATTTGAATGTCAATAAATAATTTAAATGAAATGGACAAAAAAAATCCTAGAAGGGCACAAACAATTATGACTCAAGAAGAAATAGAAAAATTGAATATATATATTAAAAGCAAAGAGACTAAATAAGCCATCAAAAAACTTCTCATAAAGAAAAATCCAGGGTTGGTAGTGTGGCTCAAGTGGTAGAATGCCAACCTAGCAAGCTGAAAACCCCAAGCTTAAACCCCAGTGCCAAAAACAAAAATCCAGACTTAAACATGTTTATGTCAAATTGGTACACCTATAAAATTCCAAAGTCTTTATTCTTAGATTCATGCTTCCCAGCTCAAAAGATAGATATCAACAATTCCTTATGGGCATCCATTTCATTTGTTAATCCTACACTGAAAGTCTCATGAATTTTCCAGAATCAGCTGACTCCAGAGGTGGACAGCTTCTGTATAAGATGATAAATGTTAACTTGATGTTAAAATTTCTGATTCTCCAACTTTCTTTCCTATTCTTTTACTCTTCTATTAATCTTGCCTATTGTTCCACCTTGACACTCTTTAGAACACTAATCACTAATCTTCTCTCCCTTACTTTCATCCTACTATTTTTTTCACCATTTTGGTCTCCTTCTACAACTTATGGAAGAAAAAAATATTCTATGTTCTTCCAAACTACAAACCATTGATTCTGCTCTAAATCTAATTGATTTCTGAAACTATCACTTCTTACCTAAGACTGCTAAGAAAAATTAAAGGCTGGCTTTAGAATATTTCAGAAGACCAATTGCCTTTATAGTCTTCTTCTAGTACTTAAATTTCTCTGACATCAATTCTAATTTTCAGTGTTGGAAAAATTAGAACTTGACCTCATGTTAACCAAGTGCTTCCGCTGAGATCATTTACAATATAATCACCATTATGGTGTTACAGTCTTTATAATAGTCAATTTGTTCTCTTCAAAGACACTTCCCTTGTAGGAAGTGATTGATTGATTGATTGCTTGATTGGAAGTTCTTGCTATGTAGTCTAACTTGGGCTTGAACTCACGATCCTTTCTCATCTTTCCAAGCGCTAGGATTCAAGTATGCACCACCATGCCTGGTGAAACTGTTTAGTTTTACTCAAGGAATCTGACCTTCTTGAGGGATACAAAATTGACTCAATTATATTCTAACAAGTGATGCTTATATTCTCATATAATCTGTGCACTAGGATAGTATTTCTTGCTTTTTTATTGAGAAAATGCATATTATATAAAATCCATTGTTTTTAGTATATTCACAATTTTGTGTATTTATCACCCTTACTTCCAAAACATTTTTAATCATCACACACCTACTACCCCCCAAAAAAACTGTGCCCATTAAGCAGTCATAACTTACTTCTTCCCCCTCCCAGTGAACTACTAATTAACTTTCTGTCTGTATGGCTTTGCCTATTCTGAGCAGTTCAAATGCTCAGAATATATCATATAATCATACAATGCATGGTCTTTTGTGTCTAGTTTCTTTCATTTAGCAAAATGTTTTAAAAGTTCATTATGTTGTAGCATGTATCAGAATGTCATGCCTTTTTATGAATGAATAATATGTCAGTACAAAGCTATACAACATGATATTCATTCATTCAGTATACTATTTTACATAAATATCAGGCTTATATCTGTCTACCACATATTACTTTATTCTGTGTATTAGCAGTAATTATTAGAGATTTCCAAATAGTTAAAACTTTCTCCTCCAATAAATTTTATTTCACTAAAAACAATATCCAGAAGCCTCCAAAATAAAATACACACAGATTATTCAGCAAAATTTCTTGGAGGGATAAATGATTCCCTCTCCATGCACAGTCATTGATCCACAATTTTCATAATGGGAATGATAAAACTAAAAAAGCTGATTCAAAATTTGTCTCTGACTTTAGCCAAAGCTATTAAATTAGTTCTGTTCTGGAAGCCCATCTGGGTCTCAGAAACAGCTGAATTCTGGAACATGTTTTCTTTGCTTAGGTTTCATGTCTTTGACTTTCAGATTTGTTACAAAGATTAATATAGTCATTTTATTTCTGACAATTGCCTGTCTTACAGTTGGCTTCAAGGCAGCTATACTGTTCAGTCATGTGTTTCAAATACTCATCCTTCAACAGAAGAAAAGAAAGGATTAACTGTGGCTCAACTACAGATGAACTAGAATGGACACAACAAAATTTCAGCAATAGTAAAGATCTGGGTATCATGGATTACTGTCCTATGGCCTAACTTCATCTGTTTTTGTCCAATAGAGAGAACTGAAAAGAAAAAAACTTTACATTCAGAAGCGCAGTTCAATCCTGTTATTCTTATGTAAATAACCTAACAGAATACCAACTTCAGACAAGAGTACTCTGAGATCATGAGAAAAATGAGACAAAGCAAGACTACTTCATAATTTTGTCTAAGAAAAGAAAAAAATAATTTCACTGTGCTATCCACAATTACTAAATACACCTCCCCTTGGCCAAAATAAATGATAGCTACTTCTTTTTTTAGCTTAAATTAGGGTTTCATTGTCATATTTCTATACATCTATACAATGTACTTTGATCAAATTCATCCCCTCAATTATACTTTCTTAATAGCTACATTTTTGCCAATTACATTTTATCCTCACTCTAGTCTTCCCTCCCTAATAGAAAAGATTTATTTGGATATTCAATCAGAGAATTGTCCTCAATTTCTGACATCATGTAATCGAGAGCAAACTTCTACTTCTTTAGACCCTCTTCCAAATCTCCCAAACAAAACCCATATTATATACAATATTTCTCCTTTACTCAGGGAAGATATATTCCAAGACCTCCAGTGGATACTTGAAACCATAGGTAGTACAGAACCCTACATATGCTGTTTTTTCCTCAATATACATACTTATTTTTTAAAAAAGGTTTAATTTGGGGCTGGCAGAGTGGCTCAAGTGGTAGAGTGCCTGCCTAGTAAGCATGAGGCCCTGAGTTCAAACCCAAGTTCAAGCCCCCCCAAAAAAGTTTAATATGTAAACTAAGCACAGTAAGAGATTAAGAACAATTACTACTGATAGAGTAGAGCAACTATAACAATATACTATAATAAAACTTATTTAAAACTTATGAATTGTTATTTCTGAAATCTTCCATTTAGTATTTTCAGATTATGTGTACCTGAAACCATGCAAAGTGAAAACATGGATAAGACGGGCTACCACAATATATTCTTTCTTACATGTCTTGCTGAGATGCCCTGGGGTTCTCCCTCTCTGGAATAAGTAATAAGCCTAATTTTTTAACTACATATTGCTGGTGGCCTTTGGGTGAAGGGAATTTCTTTTTATGTTCCAAAAATGTTCTAAAATTTGGCAATGATAATGATTGCACAGCTAAGAAAATATACAAAAATCATTGAATTCTACACTTTAAAACAGGTGAATTTTATGGTACATGTATATGTGTATACACATATTATATATCATATCCTAATGAAGCTGTTAAAATCTGATATAGTGATATGATCTATCCTTACTAATGCATTAAACAATAAAATCTAGAAGACCATCTAATAACTAACAAAATTATGAAATGGTGATGAGCTTAAATAATGTTTTGACATCTTCAGCACAACTTTAATGTGATACAAAGTATCTGTGATACTAATACTACTATGATTTGGTGCCAACATTCATCATGGAAGGAAACAGTAAATTTCAATCAGAGGTTAGTCAAAATAAAGATGTAAATTTTTCCTATCCAAGTTAGCCCTTAAGTTTAAAAACTGGACCACAGGTTAAAGATTCATTACATCAGAGGGAAAATTAGGTAATGTGAGGAACTGAGGAACTCAGGTTCTAAGAAAGGACAAACACTTGGCCAAAGTCACAGAGGAAGGTGAGCAGTTGGGTCCTTTGATCTCTTGATTCTTTATCCAATAAGTGGTTCCATTACTTCACTTTTTTACTGATTAGTAACTGGTTTTGTGAATGTAAAATCTGAACCAAGGTTCAACAATAGGATGGTGAACTTAAACTTTCAGGTATTGGGGCTGCCTTAATCTGTCCTTTCTGAGCCTCTCCTGGGTTGACTCTGAGATAGTGTGGAAGGATTCATGCCTACTCCTCGATGGCTGGCTAAGTCTATGATAGGCACCACACAGATGAAGTCAGCCTTAGCCTTCTAGAATCTTGCTCAGAAATTAGAATGTTTTCCATGCAACTGAGGATGGAATCCACATAATCCTGCCTATCTGCCTACCAAACAGGTTAGAATTCTGTCTTTCTGATACCTTAAGCCTGCATACCCCTGATCATGTGTCCTCAGGCATTGCCCTTTTCTTTTCTGAGCCTCAGCTTCCTCATTTATCTATACAATAGATGCAATGTGCCATCCTTTCCTCTCTCCTTAGCTCCTAGATTTATCATGAGGAAGCAAAGAGAGAATGTGTAGACAATCACTCAGAAATTATGTGCTCAGAACATGCTAAGACCTGTAATGTGGAAGTGAAAAACTTCATCTGACTTCAGCTTTCCTTTTAAAAGACTTCCCTCTGAAAATTGGGGTTTAGGCAATTCCACCTTGCTATCCACTTTGTGACTCAGGGGAGGGAAGAAACAAATTCCTTCTGCCCACTCAGCTGGGTTGGGAGATTACCTGAGTTGGCTTTTGTCTTAGGGCCAGTCAAAAATGCCACATATTTTTGTTTATCCTACTTGCTGAGTGGATCTGCTAGGGAAGGAGAGGCAGAAGAAGGGAACCATGGGCACAAATGTGTTTGTGTCTAATAAATCCCAAGCTTCTCAAATGGTAGAGCCCACAGCATCAATATTCTGCCAGGTTCCCCTTCTACCAAGCTCCCATTCTGCCTTCCACTGACGTCCCATTCAACCCTGCTCAAAAAGAAGATCACTCATAGGTTTCAAGACTGCCCCCTCAGACTCCCATTCCAGGGTTTGAATAAGGTTACAACATTCATAGCTCGAAAGGACCTTGGTTCCATCTTATAGGTAGAAAAGCTGAAACTCAAAGCTGAAATGTGAAGCAGAGGTGGTTTAGTACAATAAGCTCTGGAGTCCTATTGCTTGGTGTTGAATCCTAGTTCTCTCACTTCTTAGTTATATGGCAAGCTATATTCCCTTTTGGAGCTTCAGTTTCCTCTTCTGTAAAATGGGAGTTGAGTTAACAATGCCTGCTTTGCGAAGTGTTTGTGAGTACAGAGTGATAGATAGTGAAATTTGCTGTTGCAGTGGCAGACACAAAATGAACCCTAATGAAATGATAGGCAGCTGTTATGGCCCTTCTCTCCCACTAAATGCTGGAATGCAGCCTCAGTCTCTTGACTCCTTTTTCAGTGCGTTTCTCACTTTTAATAGTGTCCTTCACTACATACACTTTAAAATATTCCAGTTTCACCTTCTCTTCTGCCCCAGACTCCTAATGGAGGGCAGTATTATGGCCCATGCTGATTTCACTTAAAAATACTGAAAGGTATGAATACTGAATTCAAGACTGCCCACCCCCCCACAGACACCCATTCATGAATACTGAAAGGATGAAGGTTTTCCACCTTTCATCCCCACCATCTTGCCAATAATTCTATGGAAGAATCTGAGGCTCATCAAAAGCTACCTTCTCCCCTAAAACGATAAATATATTTTGTGGAATTTATGGTGGCTGAGAAAGCAAGAAGGTGATCACAGGTTAGTAGGCTATGAGAAAAAGGCACAACAAATCCTTTTGCTAGTCCCTAGACTCAAGCAGGGGAAGTTGTCAACATGGTCCAGAAGTAGGTCACACTCAGCCAATTCTGTGTGGACAGCAAAAAGATCTGATACTGGGAGACAGCATGGCCCACTGGCAATGTGGAAGAGAGTAGCAGAAAGCAAATGCACAGAAGTTGTTAGGAGCACATTCCATTTTTACCTTCTCCTAGATCCTAGACTCCTAATTGAAGGCAGTGTTTTGACCCATACTGACCTTCACTCAAGGAAGGTCAGTATGATATTTGCTGCCAAAAAATTCCTTCCCCATAATGAATGGCTCGCTAAAGGCCACATGACTAGTGCTTGAAGGCTGTATTACATTAAAACCACTCCCTTCTTGAGAGCTTTACATGTACCTGGTGTTTTAGCAGATCTGGAAACAGCTTGATGGGTAGTCACAAACTATCTCTGCCATTTACATCCTTGAGCAAGTTGCCTGTTTCTTCTTGTGCAATCTGAAGCTAATGATGCCTTCCTCATAGACTTATTGTGAGAGAATAAATGAGCTAATGCATGGAAAGTGGTTAGCTTGTGCTGATCACACAGGAAGTACTCATTCAATGTCAGTTGGGATGACGATTCCTCCAGTGACCGGTCTGGGCCACGACTAAATTCATTTCAGAGTAGTTCACTTCAGTGCTGTCTTTGTATACAGGACAGATCCAGTGCAAAAGAATAAACTAAAAAAAAATGCAAAACCTGTTGTTTCATGTAGAGTAGACACACTGTAACTCAGTTGCTTCTTTCTTTCCTTCCCTCACTTACCTGTTCTCTGACCCATTTTGGGCTACCTCCTATACATGGATTCAGTACTATGTGGGAAATTGTGCAGTTGTTCTTACAGATTGATGCTTACATGTGCAAACTCTGGACCTAGCCTTAGTAGGTTTAAATCTTGACTCTGCTAGTTACTGGGAATGTGGCATTGGACAAGTCACATCATTCTGAGTTTCTCATCCTTAAAACTGAGATGATAAGAATAGTATTGCCTTAAAATTGGAATGATACCAACAAAAACTACCTTAAAGGATTGTTGTAATGAATAAAGTCATTAATATGCATAAAAATTCAGAACAATGCTTGTCACAGACTACTTAATAGACATTTTTTATTCATTTTACAAAAGTAAGAGGATAGGTGTCTCTGTATGTTGTTCTTTTCACAAACATTACTTTATTTGATTGCCATAGCCAGAGAGAAAGAGAGAGAGAGAAAGAACATAAATACCACCAGTGTTTTCTAATTGTGTCTCTGTCAGCTTCAAACTGCAAGTCAGATTTCACATTTTAAAAAAAACAGGTTATACCCAAATAAAAAATCTTCTTGAAACTCCATTTTAAGGAGGCATGCCAGAACTTAATATTCATCTTAAGATCAATTATATGTGTCAAAAATTTAGTAAAAATCTCCAAAGCTTATTCTGATCTCTGTCTATCTTACTGTGTGACCTTAGACACACCCCTTCTCTTTGGCGACCTTTATTTCCTGTTTGAGCAAGAGAGTATGGGAAGAGAGCCTTTTGGCTTCAAGATTCTGTGTGATCCCATCTCATCTCCTCCTTGGTGTTATTTTAGTCACTGATTAAACTTTCTTCACTAATTTATATTGTTTCCTCAATGTATTTGATTCCAAGGGAGGAGCTTGTCTTTATATGGGAAGCTGAGCCTAAGGACAGTTAGAGTATCCTAATCTTTAATAGTCCAGACTGAGTCCTGTTTGCCATGGAGGTTGCTGTCTGGGAAATGACAATACCTCCAAATCTCTTTTGAGGTCATGTCCCAGCTTGTAAGGACCAACCATGCCCACATTTTAATGGCTTCTTGGACTTGTCAAGGAAGCTAAAAGGAGCCTCCCATGTCACAGGGCTAGGTGGATGGTTAGTCATTTTTATGACTTTCTCTTCCATTGCCTAGCCAATGACTCTGGGATCTCAAACACTTGTAAAATTATATATGTGTAGTTCCTTATTTCAGTCCTTCCATCCTTTCCTCCTTTCTTCCTAGATCCCCGCATTATGACAGGTTCAGAGCCTTCTTGAGCAATGGCTACTTCACTGCCACCTGCTTGGCCAAGACTAAGATTTCTGAATGGAGAGAATGTGTGACACTGGGTCTGAGTCTGACCCAGAGACAGATTCCCAAGCCACCTTTGGGCACATAGCACTCACATTCCTCACACTAGGTCTTTCTCAACCCCTATCCCCTGCACCTCCATCCTTCCAAATGAGAAGACTAAGTCCACTTTAAATGCTATTTGAACCATTTGTTTTCAGACTACTCTGGATCCTTGCTATTTTTATGTTTTTGACAGTTAAGATTGAAAGGAAGAATTCAGGAGCATCTGTGAGTGCTAAGTAGCCAGGAATCCCACATCTGGTGTTAACTCTATCCGTGACTCAAGATGACCTTGGACAAGTCCTAGACCCTCTCTGGGCCTTCATTTTTGCATCCAACTGTGTTATTGTTATATAAGAGCAGAAGATAGAACACTTTGATGTCAAGGCAGATTTTGAAGAGAAATTAGTGATTACCTAGATTTGAAATTAGGTATTAATATTACTACTAATAATAACAAACATATGCATAGGGCTTACCATAAGGTAGGCATCATTCTAAGTACTTTACATATAGTAACCCACTTAATTCTCACCACAACCCCGTGAAGTAGGAACTCTGATCATGATCCCCATTTTACAGTTGGGAAATAGAAGTAATAGCAACATCAGGGATCATGCCCAAGATCACGCAGCTTGAAGGAAGTGGGGCCAGTATTTGAACTCTGGCAGCCTATATTAAAGAGTTCATCATCTTTGATTTTAGGCAAGTGTTCAATACTGCCATAATGCATGGTAAGAAGGGTGACGATTTTTTTTTTTTTTGCTAAAATTGGGAGCTCTTGTAAGCAAAGCCCTAGAGGTCAGTTTTCTTTGCCTATTCCCAATGGAAACTAGAGGCAGAGAGATAAGCTGGAAGCTAGTCTAGCTGAGATAATGCCATGAAGACCCAGCCTGGGGAGGGGAGGAAAGGAGAGGGGGAAAACAGTACATATCAAAAGAAAAGAGAAACACAGAAGATGATGTCTAAAAGAATCAATAGGATTTGGTGACGGAAAGAGAGAGGAAAACAAAAGTACTCAGGAGTTTGAAGTACACAGGGATTCTGTGTAATGGCCAAAACTGGGTTGAGGTGGGAGTCAGATTTAGGGAGAATTATTTTATGTTCTTATTTACACCATTTTAATGTAAGGTGACACCAAGAGTCGGGGACAGGTTTGGCAGGAGATAGAGACGCTAAGGGAGCAGGTTTGAGGTGTGCCTAGCCTGATGCTGTGTGCTGAGTTAACAAGGGGAGCCAAGCTCTGCTTTTCCAAGACCAGTGGTTCTAAAACTTGAGCTTGCATCAGAATCATCTGAAGGGATTATAAAAACATAGATTGCTGAGTTTCTGATTTTGGAAAAAAATTCTGGGTGGGTCTGGAGCATTTGCATCTCTAACAAGTTCCCACGTGATGCTAATGTTCCTAGCTTTTGGACTGCACTTTGAGAAACACTTCTCTTAGAAAAACTCTGGACTCATATTACAGCCTTGCATGTGTCAAACTCTGATAACCTGTGTTTATAACTGAACAGACATTACAAACCATCTAGTCAAGCTGGATGTGTTGGCACATGCCTGGAATCCCACAATTTGGAAGGCTAAGGCAGGGTTTGATGCCAGCCTGGGTTACATAGCAAGACTGTGTTTCAAAAAACAATGAAAAATCATCTAGTCAACCCAAGCTCCAAATATACAGTTCTACTCTGCCATATGTCACTTAGCTTTTTCACTTATTCATTCGACAATTTTTTTTGGCAGTGCTGGAGTTTGAACTCAGGGCTTCATGCTTGCTAAAATGGCAAACTATTACTTGAGCCATACCTCCAGCCCCATTCAATGAGCATTTATTGAGCACATACTAAGCAATACAAACTGCTGTAGCCTCTGGGTATATGATATTAAGCAAGACAGACAATGAAATGTCCATGCTCTCATGAAACTTACATTTTAGGGTGGAGGACACTTAGGTGGGAGGACAATAGAAAAACACAAAAATATTACATAGTAATTAGTGCTGAGCAGAGACTTTAGATAAAATAGTAGCAACCCCTGGGTTACTACTTCAGATTGTATGGTCATAAAGGCTTCTTTGAGGAGATGACCTATAATATGAAGGCCAAGAAGAAGCCAGATGTAATAGGGGAAAGAAAACTTTGGAAGAATAAACTGGTAGGCTTTAAGGTAAACACACAATTTCACATGTATAATTCTAGTAACAGAGAGCACTCATTACTTCACAAGAAAGTGTATTCTGTAATTTATACTCTCTTTGTGCTTAGTTGATATCTGCCTCCCTAGAATCTCCCTCACAGGTTACATACTCTGAGACCATAAAGAGCAGTTTTCTTTCTCTCCTAGTAAAAGCCTTTCAGAAATCTATAAACCACAGACTACATCCCTTGAGTCTGCTCTTTAACTCTGGCTAGGTTTACCTGACACTGAGGAACACAACTCAGAAGCGAAAGTTTCCCTTTTCTGAGAAGGCTGCTGCTGGACCTGAAGATTTTCTTCTCTTCTCTGTGCCTTGTTTTTAAGCAAAAAAAGATCCTTGATTCTTTTTTAAACATTTTTTGTAAAAAATAATAGGTTTCATATGACAGCTTCATTAGCAAGCTTTATCTTCTTAAAGCCCTGAGATTTAGGCACAGGGAGTCTGAATTCCAAGAATAGCTGGATTCTAGCTAGTGACAGGCTACAGACTCCTCATGAATCTCTCTGTCTACCATTCCAGGCCTTCACATAGGAAACAGGATGCCTGCTTCTCTTTTTCCTCTTGGAAGGACTGTGCATGCAATGAGAAGGCTTAGAGGTGATCACACTCTGGAAGGAACTAGGTTTGGCAACTCAAAGGAATTGCCATTGTGCTGTGGTCTTAAGCTCATTTGGAGTAGGTTTCTTGTGGGCCATGGTGAGGACCATTAGATTCAAACAGCTGCTCCAAAGCTCATGCTTCTTCCAAACTGATGACTGGCTGGATTCAGAAAGTATGAATTGCTCTTCTCTGGTTGTTCAGCATATTTTTACCTTTAAAAAGGAGTGCCAAGGGGTGAGGTGGGTGGAATTAAGCCAACTCATTATTCCTATTTAGTTTGATAAGAACAACTGAAACAACTAATGGGCAAACTTAAAGAGTGTCACAGGTGTGGACACTGGGCCAGGCTGGGCCTTGGGAGAGTCAGAAAAGGCAGAAATATTATCTGTACTAAGTCTCAAGGGTGGAAGAAAGGTGCCAGGGAGCATTCATACATCAAATATACTGTAGAACAACTACTATGTTCCAGACAGTTTTTTTGGTATGGGGGGTACAACAGTGAATGAGATAGACAACAAATATACAAAATTTAACAGTTTAATTTTGGATAATGATAAGTACTATGTGGGAAATATGGTGGGGTGTCATGAAAGAGGAAACTGGGTGGATTTGGGGGTACTGTAGAGCAGAAAAGTCCTAAGATGTGACATTGGTGCTGAGCTCTGAAGGAGAAGGAGTCAATCATGGGGAAACTGGGGCACAGAGAATTCAAGATAGAGAGAAAATAAGGGAAAGAGAGAAAATAAGCTCCACTAGGAGCTTGCTGTAGTATTCCAGGAACAAAAGAGAGAAAAATGACATGACACCAGAAGGATAACGCAGTGTCTAGATTATGCAAGACTTTGTAGGCCAAGATCAGGAGTTTGGATTTTATTGAGTATGATAAGAAATCTTGAAGGATTTTGAATAGAAAATTGACATGATTTGGACTTTCAAAAGATTCCACTAGTTGGCTGTGTGGAGAATAGGGCAAGAGCAAAAGTAAGGAGCCCAGTGAGGAGGCTCTTTTCATTATTCAGGTGTGAAATGATGGTTTCGTGGTCTAAAGTGGTGTCAGTAGAAGTGGTGAAAATTCCGAATGGACTTGAGTCTTTAGCATAATGTAATGCAATATTTTTCAAACTGGGAGTCATAATCCATTAGTGGGTCATGAAGTTAATAGAGGGTATAAATATCAGTGTGTTAAAGAATAGATCAGACAAGAGCATATTTTACAGGTATTTTTTGTGAAACTTTCTATTATGTATGTACATACATAGATAAGTGTGATAATGTGTAGGAATTTGCAATGTGAAGTGAATTATTTTGGCGTACTGGGGTTTGAAGTCAGGACCTTGAGCTTACTAAGAAGCACTTTACCACTTGAACCACGTCCCCTGTCCCTTTTGTTTTAGTTATTTTTCAGATAAGGTCTTGAGCTTTTTTGCCTGAGGCTTAACTTGAACCTTGATCCTTCTATCTCTGCCTTCCGTGTAGCTGGGATTACAGGCATGTACCACCACAATCTGCTTATTTTTTGAAATAGAGTCTTACTAACTTTTGCCAGGTTGACTTCAAATTGTGATCCTCCTACCTTCACCTCCCAAGTAGCTGGTATTATAGGCATGAGCCACCATGCCTAGCTTAATGTGAACTTTTTACTGTGGATTGTGGTCAAATAGTTTGAAAGCCTTCTGGTGTTCTTGTTGAGATGTGTGCCTTTGGAGTCAGACACACTTGGGTTTGAATTTGAATTACACATCTACCATTTATCATTTATAGGACTTCATGCGATGCTAACTTTCTTATCTGTAAAGTGAGGCTAATAATGGTATTTATGGAGTTGTGAACATGAATGATCATCTATACCAAAGTACTTATCACAGTGCTTGGCACAAAGGACATAGCAATTACTCTATCAATATTGATAAAATTGAGTATTCTGTGCTGGGCTTTTGCCCTAGACAATGGGTAGAAATTCAGGAAAGGGAGAGAATAGTGTAGATATTCCAGCTCATAGCATTCAGGTATAAAATCTTTATTTTCCAAATAGAAAATCTAAATGTGTGACCTAACAAAACTGATAATATTTTTCTAATTTGTGAATTCAAATGAAAAGATTGAAAAAGTAAGAACTACAACAATGAAGTTCATTTAAGATGGTGTGGCTCTGTAAGCCATTTCTTGGAACTATAAATTGAGCACTGACTATGTGCCAGAACTGGGCTAGGTGCTATAGGATTGGGATAGAAAAGGAGCCCATAAACTGGTGAGATGCTCCGTGTCAATTGAGTGATGCTAATAACAAATTGTGCTTACCAAAAGAATATGGTATATGAAGCTCTGGATTGATGGCCTTTGTACACATACAGGCACTCAAAATGTTTGAATCTACTAATTTCAATGAATGTATACTGTGGGAGTCCCTATGTAGCAGGAATAGTGCTGGACACTGGGAAGACTTAATATTAAGTGAATTCTTCTAAAATTAACTATACATTTAATGAAATTCCAATAAAATTTTCAGTTGGAGTTTTGGTGTAACTTTATAAACTAAAATTTATTGCTTATTCTGAGCTGGAAGAGTGGCTCAAGTGGCAGAGGGCCTGCTTAGCAATCACAAAGCCCTGAGTTTAAATCCCAGAGTCACTTGCTAAGTCAGTTTTACAAAGAAAGAGCAAATTGTGTGTGTGTGCGGGTGTGTGTGTGTGAGAGAGAGAGAGAGAGAAAGAGAGAGACAGAGAGAGAGAGACAGACAGAGAGAGTTAGGAGGAGATGGGGACTTAGTCTACAAGCTATTAAGACAATTTGAGGCTGGACATAGTGGTAATCTCAGCTATTTAGAAGGCAGAAGGCAGAGATCAGGAGGATCCCAGTCCTGGGCATAAATTTTAAACTATTACAAAAAAATAACTAAAGTAAAGAGGCTGAAGGCATGGGTTGAGTGGTAGAATACCTGCCTAGCAAGTGCAAGGCCCTGCATTCAAACTCGAGTACTGCCAAATTTGTTTTAAAAAATAATTTGAGGCTTATTTACCCTGGAGCTAGTAGAACTTAAAACCTTATAGTCCATATATAGTCCATCACCTACTCAGGCATTGTCCATGAACTTGGGAAGTAGTCTAGCAATGTGCTCATGTGACCACTTATTTTTGTCAAATTTATGATCTTGTATTCTTTTATTTAACTCATTCCACAAATATATAAATTCCAGTCCCCACAAGACTTGCATCCATCACTAAAAACAAACTACATATACTTATTTCCATCAACCTGTGCCATAGCTTTGCAAGATAGTGTTTATCTTGCTATTTTTCAAATGAGAGAAAAGAGGTGAAGTAGCTTGTTAGGAGAACTTTAATAAATTGTGGGGAAAGAATTTAAACCCCAATCTTAGTTTCCAGATTCGTTTAGGACAGTTTGAATTTGGGTTTGTTAGGCTTGGCTGGAAGCGGCTGTCCAGAAGATAAAGTGGGTTTCTGATTTCAGCATCAGCCCAGGACCCTGTCAGGGAGGAAAAACAAAACTACATGTTTCCTTTTTGAACTTATTAGAGAAATATTCACAGGACAAATCTCATTACTTCTTGTGACAACAAGTTAAACAAGACAAATTGTTCTTCTCTACTTGTGCTCCACTCCTTATGTCTCCTTTCTCAAACTTGGTGTCTACCACTAATTATCTCTCCACTTCCTTTTGGAAAGAACCTCTTCTGAATTGTTTACTTTTATATGTGAGCTTTAGTTTCTGGTCTTCCCCTGGGTTAATGGAAAGGCCAGAAGAAAAGGTCTCTAGAATTTAATTCTTCTCCAAAAATAAGAAGGTTTTTGTTTGTTTGTTGTCAATCTAGAAAAGAACTTGAACTTTGAAAGGAAAGATTCAAGAGAAAATCAGATTTTTCCTCTTTCCTATCTATCCCAGTCTCCCTCTTGAGTTCCTATTTTTATTTTTTCTCTATCTTCATCTGCATGTTCTAAAACATGTACCTTGTCTTCAAGCCCTGATATTCTGTCTTCAATTTGATTCAGAATACAGGAGAGACTTTCAACTGACTTCTTTCTTTGACTTATTAAGCTTTTCATTTCTAGAATTTCAATTTTATTATATTTTAGAATTTCCATATTTTTATTGAATTCCTCTTTCATCTCCTACATTGTCTTCTTTATTTCATTCAGTTCTTTATTTGGATTTGGAATTCATTCAGACATTTATTCATTGATCGTTCTTATAATCAGTTTTTTAAAATTCTTTGAAATTTCATCCACTAATGAAACATCATGAGTATTTGTTCACAGAATTGTTGAACTTTGGAAAAGTCATCTTGCTTTGTTTTATCATGTTCTTTGTGTTTCTGAGTTGGGATTTGCCCACCTGATTCCAAATCATTGGTTGGAAGTTTTGATCACCTGAAATTTTTCAGTTGAAATAGTCTCAATTTCAGGCAGGATTTTGTAGTAGTCAGCTGGAATTGTTAGTCTGTTACCAGGGACATCTGGCTAACCTTCTGATGTGTCTTCAGCTTCTCCTCTTCCTCTCAGGGAGCTTGGGATGGGGCTTAGAACTGTTTGCTGCTTTTCTGTTGCTTTAGTTTCTCTATGCTTTTCTGCTGTCCTGCCACCTCTTTCATGATTATCAATGCTCTTCTTCTCTTTTTCCTGTGTTACCTTCTTCTCATTCATGGAGTCAAAACAGTGGACATTTCATTTCTAATCTACTATCTAAGAATAATTCTTTGCTTAACTCTTTGAGGGTCTGCCAAACTCTTTTACACAGTGGCAGCATCAATTTTGCATTCCCACTAGCAATGAACAAGGATCCCAATTTCTCCATGTCCTCCCTAACAAATGTTAATTTCCAATTTTTAAAGGTATATGAAACTATTTATTGACTACTGTTCATCATTATTTACTATAAAGTAAACAATATACAGTTGGATAGCATTATGATTACTACAAAGCTGTTTCCCTGGCTTCTGCAGAATCAGTAACCCAAATACTGCAAAGATTGAACCTATATGTAAGGAATGAGTTAGGGGTAAAAAGCATGCATGTCAATAATTTAATTATAAAATTTCATTCACTTTTTTATACTAGCAGTTCCTAAGCTGCCAACATCTCTAGCCAGCTGATTATATTTCCATGGGTCAAGTCTTGGATATTCCATGATTCATGGCCTTTTAGAAAATAGATTTCAACTTTCTGTAAAAAAATGTCTCACTAGGGGAACTTTTAAATGCCTACTTAGTCTTGTTTATCTAATTAAAACAAACCAGGATTTGTCTAGTTTCCTTATCTTGGTGGAAAAGTTGGTGGTAGTGATAAAATTTTTCCTTTAGGCAATTTTGTGATAAATGACTGCATTTAAGTATCTATAGAAAGGTGAAAAATATTGAAACATTGAATCTATGTAAGAAGATAATGTAATGAAATACACTGTAAGCTGTTTAATAATAGGAGAGTGGGGTTATAAAAAAGGAAATAGGGGAGTTAATCTGATAAAAGTACAATATGTACATGTCTGAAATACCAAGGAAACCCCCTGAACTATTAATATACACTTAAAAAATGAAGGACAGGAAAGTAAAACAGGTCCTTCATTAGGGGACCTGTTTAGGGGTGGGTGTCAGTGTGTGGGGAGAGGGCATAAGGAACGGGAGAAGGAGGGTGAGTATAGTGGATGTATTTTGTATTTATGTATGAAAATAGAATAATGAAATCTGTTAAAATTGTTCTATGAAGTGGGAAGGGGGAATAAAGGAGAAAGATGGAGGGGGTGAATCTAATTATGATTTATCATAAGCACATATGTAAATGTCATAATGTATCTCCCCTGTACAACTATTATGTGCCAATAAAAATATAAAGAAAAGAAAGAAAAGCAAAACCCAGGTGTGGTAATGTACATCTATAATCCCAACACTTGGCTGACAGAGGCAGGAGGATTGCAAGTTAGAGGCCAGTCTGGGATACACAGCAATTTACATGAGCTGCCTAGGAAGACTTTGTCTCAAAAAAACAAAAACAAAAATGAAAAACAAAGGCCAGAAATGAAGCTCAGTGGTAGAACACTTGCCTAGCATGTACAAGGCCCTGGGTTCAATCCCCAGAACTTAAAAAAATCAAACCAAAAACCATTTATATAAATACTTTATGCATACATATACATAAACAAAAAAACCCAGAATGGTCCTTCAATGTACCAGTTAAAGATAAGTTTGAATGAGTAATTTCCCTAACAATTAGAAAATGCAGAGGAAATATAGCATGGTATTAAATATTCTTTTCTGATAAAGGAAGCAAATGCAGAAAGCTTCTATTTTATTTGTTGAAAGTAATCAGTGCTATTGATGCAAAACAAAAACAAAATCCCAACAACTCCAATACTACTTTCAAAACCAACATATCAAACTTGATTTTCATTAGAATGCAGTTCTTTTTTCACACTAGAAATTTAAAAACTAAGGCTCAGATTGTATTTATTATATATAAAACAATTATTGAGCTGGAGCTTCATCTTCTGGACAAGAATGCCAAGTTAGTCTTTCTTCATAAAAAGCAATTACAATTTGAGAAAACTTCACATTTGCCTCTTTTGCTAGTACCAAGTCTCCCTCATCTGAATCTTTTCATTTCATGAGAAACATCAGTTCTCCACTGCTGTTTATGGCACCCGTTATTCCTTCAGGATCAGGACCTCTGACAAAGCTTCTTGGTTTGTCAGCAGCATCTTTTTTCTTCTTTAGTTTGCTATAGTCAGATTCACTACCAGATAAAGATTTCCTTTTTGTACCATTCTTTTCTTTACCAGCTTTTTTAGAATTAAGAAATGCTTCAATTGAATTTGGACAATGCAAACTTTCTTCAGGTTCTTAAGTACTTTCAGTATCTGAAAACCCTTCCACTTCAGGAAATACCCCACCTTCCCATTCACTACACATTGGTCCAGTAGTTTATCCACCCAAATTCTTCAGGCTCTGCCTCTTCAAATTTTTACTTGTTCTGTTCTGTTTCTTGCCCATCTTTTCCAATGTAGTTTTATTTAAGAGTAAGTCTACTCTTAAACAGTAGACTTTAAGAGCTATTATAATAGTCATCCTAATGAGTGTGAAGTAGTATTTCTTTGTGGGTTTGATTTGGATTTCCCCAGTGACAAATGACATTGAGTATTTCTCCATATTCTTATCAATTATTTCCATATCTTCTTTGGAGAAATGTCTTTGTATCAATATCCATGATAGATATTAGTCAGTGGTTTCTTATAATGTAGCTGCCTGATATTAGTGTCAGGAAAATGCTAGCCTGATTGAACAAATTTGAAAGTGTTCCCTCTCCTTCAATTTTTGGGAGAAGTTTTTAAAACATTAGTAGGTGTTCTTTGTATGTTTGATAGAATTTACCAGTGAAACAAAGTGGTCTAGGGATTTTGTTTTTCAGGAAGTTTTTAATTACCAATTCAAACTCTTCAGTAGTTAAATGCTGAATTAGTCCACTTTCTGTTGCTATAACAAAATCCTCAAAGTTTGATAATGCATTAAGAAAAAAATGTTTATTTATCTCACAATTTTGGAGGCAAGAATTCCAAGATTGAGTAGCTCCATTGGTTTGGCCACTGGTGAGGACTGCCTTGGTTGGACTACAGCATAGCAGATGGCATCATGTCTGGAGCACTTGTGAGAGCGATTACATTGTGAGACAAAAATTGAGAGAGAGAATTAGGAGCCAAGCTTGCTCTTTTGAAATAACCCACTCTCACAAGAATGAACTTACTCCTTAAGACCAGCCTTTCTTCCTTTCAAGGGTAGCCTCCCCAGTCTACAGCGTGGGAGAAAATCCTTGCCAGGTATTCATCTGACAAGGGATGAATAACCAGAATATATAGGGAGCTAAAAAACTAACCTCAAAGAATCAACAACACACTAAAAAAGTAAGCAAATAAACCAAACAGGCAATTCTCAAAAGAAGAAGTACAAATGGCCAATAAATACATGACGAAATGCTCAACATCCTTGGCAATAAAGGAAATGGAAATCAAAACAACATTGAGATTGCATCTCATTCCAGTCAAAATGACTATCAGCAATAACAGATGGCAACAAATGCTGATGAAGATGTAGGGAAAAGAAACACTTCTATGCTTCTATGCTATGGAAAACAGTAGGGAGGTCTTTCAAAAAACTAAAAGTAGAACTATCATACAATACAGTGATACACTCCTGGGCATATAACCAAAGGAATATGCTCCAGTATATGATAGAGCCACTTGCATACCCATATTTATTGCAGCACAATAAACAAGGTTTGGAAATAACCCAGATGACCCATGACTGATGAATGGATTAAGAAAATGTGGTATATATACACAACGGAGTGTTATTTAGCCATAAAGAATAATGAAATTATGTTGTTTGCAGATAAATGGATGGAACTGGAGAACATCATGTTAAGCAAAGCAAGTCAGGCTCAAAAAATCAAAGGTCTCATGTTTTCCCTAATATATGGAGCTAGACCTAGAAGTTAAATGTACACATAAACACATACATGATCATATGATATATATATATATGTACATACATGGTGAGAGAGAGAACAAGATTGTGTTAGTGGGTCTGTTGGAGGGGATTACTGGAGGCAGAAGAAGGAAAGAAAATGTTAGAAAATGAATAGAGAATGAAAAATACTGAAACATACCACCTATATATGAATATAATATAACACAATACACTGTAAGCTGTTCAATAATAGGGGAACGTGGTGATAAAGAGTAAGCAATGGGGGAGTTAATCTGATTAACACATGATATGTACATGTCTGAAATGCCAAGGAGAAATCCCTTTAGACTATCAGTATAACTTAACGAAATGAAGGACAGGAAGGTAAAACAGGTCCTGCCCAGGGGTAGGTACCAGTAAGGGAGGCATAAAGAAAGGGTGAATATGATGGATGTTTTTTGTATTCATATATGAAAATAGAAGAATGAAACATATTGAAATTGTTCTAAGAATGAGAGAGGAGGAGGGAGAATGATGAAGGGAGTAAATGTAAGATATATTGTAAGCACATATGAAAATATCCCAATCTATCCCCCTGTACAACCATTATATGCTAATTTAAAAAAAGATACCAATACCCAGGCACAAAAAAGGATTGTCTCACATTGACCTAAGCATTTCCCACTAGGCCCTACTTCTTTTTTTTATTGCTTTATTATTCATATGTGCATACAAGGCTTGGGTCATTTCTCCCCCCTGCCCCCACCCCCTCCCTTACCACCCACTCCGTCCCCTCCCTCTCCTCCCAACCCCCTCAATACCCAGCTGAAACTATTTTGCCCTTATCTCTAATTTTGTTGAAGAGAGAGTATAAGCAATAATAGGAAGGAACAAGTGTTTTTGCTGGTTGAGATAAGGATAGCTATACAGGGAGTTGACTCACATTAATTTCCTGTGCATGTGTGTTACCTTCTAGGTTAATTCTTTTTGATCTAACCTTTTCTCTAGTTCCTGGTCCCCTTTTCCTATGGGCCTCAGTTGCTTTTAAGGTGTCTGCTTTAGTTTCTCTGCATTAAGGGCAACAAATGCTAGCTAATTTTTTAGGTGTCTTACCTATCCTCACCCCTCCCTTGTGTGCTCCTGCTTTTATCATGTGCTCAAAGTCCAATCCCCTTGTTGTGTTTGCCCTTGATGTAATGTCCACATATGAGGGAGAACATATGATTTTTGGTCTTTTGGGCCAGGCTAACCTCACTCAGAATGATGTTCTCCAATTCCATCCATTTACCAGCGAATGATAACATTTCATTCTTCTTCATGTCTGCATAAAATTCCATTGTGTATAGATACTACATTTTCTTAATCCATTCATCAGTAGTGGGGCATCTTAGCTGTTTCCATAACTTGGCTATTGTGAATAGTTAGGCCCTACTTCTTAAAGGCTCAACCACCTCTACCTTGCCATACTAAGTACCAAGTTTCCAACACATGGACCTTTGGATTCACACTCAAGATCTAACCTATAGCAAACTTCAATTCAGATTTCTTATTTCTTCATTACTCAGAAGGCTTAGGAGGTCTTATATTTGTAAGAATTTATCCATTTCATGTAGGTTAACTAATTTTTTGGCACATAATTATTCATAGTACTCTTCTATAGTCCTTTTTATTTCTGTGGAATTGATAGCATGTCTCCACTTTCATTTCTGATTTTGGTAACTTAAGTCTTCTCTCTTTTATTCTTAGTCAATCTGGCTAAAGGTATGCCAATTTTGTTAATTGAGACAAGTCAATTATACAATAGTAGCCAGATATTTTAATATCCTCACTTGCAATAATGTATAAAATAATGTGGCACAAGATCAGTAAGGAAATGAAGGAATTGAATAACACTATAAACCAATCATACATAAAAGAAATACAAAGAAAAGTCCACCCAACAATAGTAGAATCCATTTTTTTTCAAGAGCACCTGGAATATTACTAAGGCTGGACCATATGTTAGGCCACAAAACAAGTCTTCATAAGTTTTAAAAGGTTAAAATTATACAAGGTTATCTTTTCCAATCACAATGGAATGAAACTAGAAACCAATGAAATGAAAACTAAAAAAATACAAATATGTGGAAATTAAACAACACAACCTTAACTAACGGATGAAAGAAAAAAAGGGAAAAAATATTTAAAGAAGAATGAAAATGAAAACAAAACATACCAAAACTTATGGGGTACAGTGAAAGCAGTGTTCAGATGGAAAATTGCATCTGTGAGGACATAAAAAAAGAAGTTGAGCAAGTAGGCTAGGCAGTTAGCTAAAATTAGACAGTATAGGACCCCTGGAAAACTTCTGTGACCTTAAAGGAAAGAAGGAAGGAATAGCAGGATAGACCAGAATGAGGACACTATGAGGAATAGTGGGAATTTCAAACCCCCATGGTTTAAAGAGCACAACTAATCAGAACATCCAGAGCACAGCCAACCAAAATGCTGCTTTCTGCACACCTAATTAGTATAGAGATTGAGTGATGCTCTGGGGTAAATGGATAAAATCCTTACATCTGGGAACCCTCTCTTGGGACCCCTTCCACCTCTGGGGGCTCTACTCTGCTATTTTTCTATCACAATAAACTCTTCCACTTTACTCTCTCTCATTGTCCATGATTGTCATTCTTCAAAATTGTGAGATAAAGACCCCAGGCTCAGACTGAGCAAATCAGTAACAAAGTTTTCAAAACAATAACCTAACTTCACACCTTATTGAATTAGGAAAAGGAAAGTAAACTAAACTCAAAGCTAGCGGAAGAAAGGAAATAAGGATGATTAGGATGAAGATGAATGAAATAGAGAATGAAAAACAGTAGAGAAAATCAATAAAATAAAAGTTGCTTTTTAAAGGTTAACAAAATGGACAAACCGTTATCATCAAGTTATTGAACTGTAATTCTGTTTTTGTGTGTGTGTGTGTGTGTTGTACTTATATGTCTTTGGTATCAGGATAATTCTGGTCTCATAAAAATGTTAGAAGTTATTCCCTCCTCTTTAATATTTTGGAAATGTTTGTAAAGAGTTGATATTAGTTCTTTGAATTTTCAGGACTGATTCAATTTTCTTACACATTTTACTGGTTAAATTTTTTTTTTATTTCTTTGTGATTTAGTCTTGGTAGGTTGTATGCATCTAGGAATTTATCCATTTCTTCTAGGTTATCCATTTTTTGTCACATATAATCATTCACAATAATCTCTTATAATCCTTTGCAATTCTGTAATGTCAGTCTCATTTCTGAATTTATTTATTTGACTCTTTTTTACATTAGTTTAGCTAAAGTTTATCAGTTTTATCTTTTCAAAAAAAAACCCAACTCTTTGATTTGTCAATTTTTATATTGTTAAAAACAATAGCTTTTGCTATTTTCAGCTCTGATATTTATTTCCTTCACTAGCTTTGGGCTTAGTTTTTAATTCTCTTTCTATTTCTATGAGGCTCAACATTAAGTCATTGATTCATGATGTAGGTGTTTATTGCTATAAACTTCCTTTCTCAATCCCAGGTGGTCTAACTATGGTTTTCCCCTATTCTCCTTATTCCTTCTGGAATGGAGTGTGATTTCTGGGAAGCATCTTGGAGTTCTAAGGAAGCTGGATATCTGACTCCTTAGTTTTCTTTTCCTTGATATAAACTGTGAGCCCCGAGTAATCCTCTCCATGTGGTAGTGTGCAGACTTTCAGGACAGGAAGCAGTGACACAGTCAAGTTGAGACAATTTCTCCTACCCTTTCAATATAAATTTTTATTTGGTTCTGTGGAACATGCAAATGGCTCAGGCTTTTTCCAAGATTTGGGGGTTTTCATCAAAGTTTTTTTTTTGTTTTTGGATAGTTGCTAGTTCATCTTTCTTGTGGGGGTAGGAGCTAGGAACTCCTATTCTACCATCTTGCGGAGGTCATTCCAATATCCATTTTTAAAACTGCAAATTTAAAAAGAAAAGTCTAGGGCCAAAGAGTTACTCTGGCAAATTCTAGCAAACATTTTAAAAGAAATACACAATGTCTTCTAGAGAACTGAGGAGGGTAAAACACTTCCCAACTCATTCTATGAGTTTAACATTACCCTACTAACAAGAGTAGATGAAGACCATACAGGAAAAGAAAACTATAGACCAATAGTTTTTATGAACATAGACACAAAACCCACAACAAAATATTAGTGTGAGTTGAATCCCTCAATATAGCAAAATTTTAATGCACCATGACTGCATGGAGATTATCCTAGAAATGAAAGGGTGATTCAGCATAGAAAATTCAGTCAATGTAAGCTACCATGTTTAGATAAAAGAAAAACCGCATGATTCTACCGATTATACCAACAGATTCGGTATAAACATATGAAAAAAATTCAACCTCTATTCATGATAAAAACTCAAAACTAGAACAGAAGAGTTTCCTTAACCTGATAAATTGTATTTACAAAGTCCCCCAGCTGACATCATACTTGATGAAAAACTAAATATTTTCTCCTTAAAATCCAGAGCAAGGCAAAGATGCTCAATATTCAACATTGTTGTAGAAGTCCTACCCAATGCAATAAGGTACTGATTTTTTTCAAAAAGCATGAAGATTGGAAAGAAAATCTTAACTGCTTCTATTAATATAAAATAGAATTATCTACATAGAAAATCCCAAAAACTGTATAAAATAGTTCCTAGGACTAATAAGCAAGTTAAGCACAGTCACAGGTTACAAGAGCAATTTACAAAAAGTAATTGTAGTCTATATACAATCATGAACAATTAGAAAAGGAAATTTCAAAATAAATAGAATTTAAAATAGCTAAGAAAGATACTTAAAGTATAATCTAACAAAACATAGGCAGTATCTTCTGCTCAAAACTACAAAATGCTAATGAAATTAAACAAAGACATATACAGAGATTTTATGTAGTATGGTGTTGGTATAGGAACAGACACATGGAACATGGAACAGAATACAGATAAAGCACCACAAATTATGGCCAACTGATTTTCAACAAAGTTTCAAGAGTAATATAACAAAAGAGGGATCGCCTAATCAACAAGTGTTGTTGGAGCAATTGCTGACATTCACAAGGGGGAAAAAACCAAACAAACAAAAACAGAAACAACAAATGTTGGCAAGGATGTGGGAAATACAATCCTTATACAGTGTTGGAGGGAATGTAAATTAGTGCAGGCACTCTGGAAATCAATATGGAGGCTCCTCAAAAAACTAAAAATACAACTACCATATGATTCTTACACTCCTGGACATTTATCTGAAAGATTGTAAGTCAGCATATTCACACACCCATGTTTATGTCAGCATTATTCACAATAGCTAAACTATGAAATCAGCCTTGGTGTCCGTCAAGCAATGAATGGACAAAGAGAGTGTGATATATTTATACAACAGAGTATTAGTCAGTCATAAAGTGGAATAAAATTACGTAATTTGCATGAAAGTCAATGGAACTGGAAATCATCATGTTAAGTGAAATAAGTCAGATCCAGAAAGACAAATATCACATGTTTTCTCTCATATGTGAAATCTAGACCTCAAAGTATGGCATGAGTCCAAAATGGGGACTCCTTAGAGTTGTGAACTGCCAGGAGGATGGAGGGCAAGAGGAGAGGGTGGTGGGGAAATGAATCTGACTGAAGTAGTCCATATGCATGTATGAAAGCAGAATAATTAAATTCATTAAAATTATAAAAGGGAGGTGATAAGAAAGCAATAAAAGGATGAATCTGGTCAAAGCATATTATTGTTTTTTTAAAATTAGGGTATATTCATTGTGACAATTCCAAATAGGCTTATATCATACATTGGTTAGATCACCACCACTGTCTCTCCCTCTAGACCCTCCCTCTCTGCCCCACTTTAAGCAATTGCAAGAAGTTTCTTTGTTCCATTTCATATGAAGGTCCATCCACTATATACCCTCACCTTAATCTTCTTCATTCATCCTCCCTCATCCCACCAGAACATCCCCTAACACACTGTACCTATTTTACAGTCTGTCTTTCATTATTAATATTCAAGTTGATGTTCAAAGGGGTTTCTTAATGTATCCCCAGTGTGAGTATGCTTTACTTTGGTCCATTGAACCTCTTCCTTTGCTCTTCCTTACCCTTTTACATCCCACCCCCCATTTTCAACAGTTTTCAGTACATATCCTTATACTCTCTACCTTCACAGATGTTATGTTTTACAGTATTGTTGCTGCTCTATCATTCTCTTTTCCTTTCCTTTCCAGTTCCATAGAGTAGTTCCACTTTTACAAACATGACCTACATATGAGTTTGTATATGATCATGGTTTTTGTGTGTGTATATATGTTTGTCTTTTGGATCTGTCTTCCATGTATGAGAGAAAACATGTGCCTTTGTCTTTCTGCGACTGACTTACTTCACTTAACATGATGTATTCCAATTGTATCAATTTATTTTCCAACGGCATGTTGTTATTCCTTATGGCTGAGTAAAACTACATTACATATATTGATCCATGCATCAGTTGTACGGCATTTGGGTTGTTTCCATAGCTTGGCTATTGTGAACAGTGCTGTGATGAACATTGGTGTACAGGTTTGTTCTTGTTTTTCTAGGAGCTTAAGGTGCACCATTAGGTTGTTTATTTGAGAAGTCTCTGCTTTATTAATGTAGGTGCTTGTAGCTATAAACTTTCCCCTTAGCATGGTATTTGCTGTGTCCCACAGATTGTGGTAGGCTGTGTTTTCATTTTCATTAGATTCTAGGAATTTTTTTATTTCTTCCCTTAACCTTTGGTCACTCATTGGTCATTCAGCAGAGTGTTGTTCAGTCTCCATGTGTTTGAATATTTTCTGTGGTTTCTTTTGTTGTTGAGGTCTAGTTGTATTCCATTGTGATCTGATATGATACAGGGGACTATTTCAATTTTCTTAAATTTGTTGAGACTTGCTTTGTGTTCTAAAATATGATCTATTTTGGAGAATGTTCCATGAGCTGTAGAAAAGAATGTGTATTGATGGTTGTTGGGTGGAATACTCTGTAAATATCTATTGTGTACATTTGGTCTTATGTGTGTGTAGCTCTGAAGTTTCTTTGTTGATCTATTGCCTGTATGACCTATCCACTGGTGACAGTGGGGTATCCAGGTCTCCCACTAACACTGTGTTATGGTCTATCTGTGCTCTTAGGTTCATCAGTGTTTTTTTTTAAATGTAGTTTGGTGTCTCTATGTTTGGTGCATATATGTTAAGAATTGATATTTCCTCTTGGTGAATTGTTCCTTCAATTAATATGAAGTGACTTCATTGTCTCCTCTGATTTTAATCTGAAGTCTACTTTGTCAGATATGAGTATAGCTACTTCTGCCTGTTTATGGGGTCCATTAGCTTCGAAAATCTAAGCCAGTGTTTATTTTTTTTTTTAGTAAGATGAATCTCTTCTAAGCAACATATAGTTGGATCTTGTTTTTCAACCCAGTTTGCTGTTTTATGTCTTTTGATTAGGGCATTGAGGCTCTTGACATTCAGTGTTAGTATTAAGAGGTTTGTTGTGTTTCCAGTCACTTTTATTCCCCTGTTGTTTACTTTTTGTCTATTCCTTATTTAGTGGTCTGCTTGGTCAAAAGGGTTTATTTTTTTCTTGCATCAGCCTGCCTTACTCTAATTTCTTCTGTTTGTTTTTATTTTATTTTATTTTATTTATTTATTTATTTTTCATTTTTCTTTTATTATTCATATGTGCATACAAGGATTGGTTCATTTCTCCCCACTGCCCCCACCCCCTCCCTTACCACCCACTCCGCCCCCTCCCTCTCCCCCCCCTCAATACCCAGCAGAAACTATTTTGCCCTTATTTCTAATTTTGCTGTAGAGAGAGTATAAGCAATAATAGGAAGCAACGAGGGTTTTTGCTGGTTGAGATAAGGATAGGTATACAGGGCATTGACTCACATTGATTTCCTGTGCGTGGGTGTTACCTTCTAGGTTAATTCTTTTTAATCTAACCTTTCCTCTAGTTCCTGGTCCCCTTTTCCTATCGGCCTCAGTTGCTTTAAGGTATCTGCTTTAGTTTCTCTGCATTAAGGGCAACAAATGCTAGCTAGTTTTTTAGGTGTCTTACCTATCCTCACCCCTCCCTTGTGTGCTCTCACTTTTATCATGTGCTCATAGTCCAATCCCCTTGTTGTGTTTGCCCTTGATCTAATGTCCACATATGAGGGAGAACATACGATTTTTGGTTTTTTGAGCCAGGCTAACCTCACTCAGAATGATGTTCTCCAATTCCATCCATTTACCAGCGAATGATAACATTTCGTTCTTCTTCATGGCTGCATAAAATTCCATTGTGTATAGATACCACATTTTCTTAATCCATTCGTCAGTGGTGGGACATCTTGGCTGTTTCCATAACTTGGCTATTGTGAATAGTGCCGCAATAAACATGGGTGTGCAGGTGCCTCTGGAGTAACAGTCTTTTGGGTATATCCCCAAGAGTGGTATTGCTGGATCAAATGGTAGATCGATGTCCAGCTTTTTAAGTAGCCTCCAAATTTTTTTCCAGAGTGGTTGTACTAGTCTACATTCCCACCAACAGTGTAAGAGGGTTCCTTTTTCCCCACATCCTCGCCAACACCTGTTGTTGGTGGTGTTGCTGATGATGGCTATTCTAACAGGGGTGAGGTGGAATCTTAGCGTGGTTTTAATTTGCATTTCCTTTATTGCTAGAGATGGTGAGCATTTTTTCATGTGTTTTTTGGCCATTTGAATTTCTTCTTGTGAGAAAGTTCTGTTTAGTTCACATGCCCATTTCTTTATTGGTTCATTAGTTTTGGGAGAATTTAGTTTTTTAAGTTCCCTGTATATTCTGGTTATCAGTCCTTTGTCTGATGTATAGTTGGCAAATATTTTCTCCCACTCTGTGGGTGTTCTCTTCAGTTTAGAGAGCATTTCTTTTGATGAACAGAAGCTTTTTAGTTTTATGAGGTCCCATTTATCTATGCTATCTCTTAGTTGCTGTGCTGCTGGGGTTTCATTGAGAAAGTTCTTACCTATACCTACTAACTCCAGAGTATTTCCTACTCTTTCTTGTATCAACTTAAGAGTTTGGGGTCTGATATTAAGATCCTTGATCCATTTTGAGTTAATCTTGGTATAGGGTGATATACATGGATCTAGTTTCAGTTTTTTGCAGACTGCTAACCAGTTTTCCCAGCAGTTTTTGTTGAAGAGGCTGCTATTTCTCCATCGTATATTTTTAGCTCCTTTGTCAAAGATAAGTTGCTTATAGTTGTGTGGCTTCATATCTGGATCTTCTATTCTGTTCCACTGGTCTTCATGTCTGTTTTTGTGCCAGTACCATGCTGTTTTTATTGTTATTGCTTTGTAATATAGTTTGAAGTCAGGTATTGTGATACCTCCTGCATTGTTCTTTTGACTGAGTATTGCCTTGGCTATTCGTGGCCTCTTGTGTTTCCATATAAATTTCACAGTAGATTTTTCAATCTCTTTAATGAATGTCATGGGAATTTTGATGGGAATTGCATTAAACATGTAGATTACTTTTGGGAGTATCGACATTTTTACTATGTTGATTCTACCAATCCATGAGCATGGGAGATCTCTCCACTTTCTATAGTCTTCCTCAATCTCTTTCTTCAGAAGTGTATAGTTTTCCTTGTAGAGGTCTTTCACATCCTTTGTTAGGTTTGCACCTAGGTATTTGATTTTTTTTGAGGCTATTGTAAATGGAATTGTTTTCATATATTCTTTTTTAGTTTGTTCATTATTAGTGTACAGAAATTCTAATGACTTTTTTGTGTAGATTTTGTATCCTGCTACCTTGCTGTAGCTATTGATGATGTCTAGAAGCTTCTGAGTAGAGTTTTTTGGGTCTTTAAGGTATAGGATCATGTCGTCTGCAAATAGGGATATTTTGACAGTTTCTTTACCTATTTGTATTCCTTTTATTCCTTCTTCTTGCCTAATTGCTCTGGCTAGGAATTCCAGTACTATGTTGAATAGGAGTGGAGATAGTGGGCATCCTTGTCTGGTTCCTGATTTTAGAGGGTATGGTTTTAATTTTTCTCCGTTAAGTATAATGCTGGCTGTAGGTTTGTCATATATATCTTTTATAATGTTGAGGAACTTTCCTTCTATTCCTAGTTTTCTTAGAACTTTTATCATGAAATGATGTTGGATCTTATCAAAGGCTTTTTCTGCATCTATTGAGATGATCAAGTGGTTTTTGTCTTTGCTTCTGTTAATGTGGTTTATTACGTTTATTGATTTTCGTATGTTGAACCACCCCTGCATCCCTGGGATGAAGCCTACTTGGTCGTGGTGAATAATCTTTTTGATGTGTTGCTGAATTCGGTTTGCCATTATTTTGTTGAGGATTTTTGCATCAATGTTCATTAAGGAGATTGGCCTATAGTTCTCCTTTTTGGAGGTGTCTTTGCCTGGTTTTGGGATAAGTGTAATACTGGCTTCATAAAATATGTTTGGCAGTTTTCCTTCCCTTTCTATTTCGTGGAACAGTTTAAGGAGGGTTGGTACCAGTTCTTCTTTAAAGGTCTGATAGAATTCAGCAGAGAATCCATCAGGTCCTGGACTTTTCTTTTTGGGGAGACTCTTGATTGCTGCTTCAATTTCATTTTGTGTTATAGATCTATTCAGGTGATTAATGTCCTCTTGGTTCAGTTTTGGATGATCATATGTATCTAGAAATCTGTCCATTTCTTTAAGATTTTCAAATTTATTTGAATATAGTTTCTCAAAGTAGTCTCTGGTGATTTCCTGGACTTCCATGGTGTTTGTTGTTATCTCCCCTTTTGCATTCCTAATTCTACTAATTTGGGTTTTTTCTCTCCTCATTTTAGTCAGGTTTGCCAGGGGTCTATCGATCTTGTTTATTTTTTCAAAGAACCAACTTTTTGTTTCATTAATTCTTTGTATGGTTTTTTTGGTTTCTATTTCGTTGATTTCAGCTCTTATTTTTATTATTTCTCTCCTATTTGTTTAGGGATTTGCTTGTTCTTGTTTTTCTAGGAGTTTGAGATATATCATTAGGTCATTGATTTGGGATCTTTCAATCTTTTTAATATATGCACTCATGGCTATAAACTTTCCTCTCAAGACTGCCTTAGCTGTGTCCCATAGGTTCCGGTAGGTTGTGTTTTCATTTTCATTGACTTCCAGGAACTTTTTAATTTCCTCTTTTATTGCATCGATGATCCACTCTTCATTAAGTAATGAGTTATTTAGTTTCCAGCTGTTTGCATGTTTTTTGTCTTTACTTTTGTTGTTGAGTTCTACTTTTACTGCATTGTGGTCGGATAGTATGCACGGTATTATTTCTATTCTCTTATATTTGCTGAGGCTTGCTTTGTGCCCTAGGATATGATCTGTTTTGGAGAAGGTTCCATGGGCTGCTGAGAAGAATGTATATTGTGTAGAGGTTGGATGAAATGTTCTGTAGACATCTACTAGGTCCACTTGATCCATGGTATATTTTAGATCTAGGATTTCTTTATTGAGTTTTTGTTTGGATGACCTATCTATTGATGATAATGGAGTGTTAAAGTCTCCCACAACCACTGTGTTGGCGTTTATATATGCTTTTAGGTCTTTCAGGGTATGTTTGATGAAATTGGGTGCGTTGACATTGGGTGCGTACAGATTGATGATTATTATTTCCTTTTGGTCTATTTCCCCTTTTATTAGTATGGAATGTCCTTCTTTATCTCGTTTGATCAATGTAGGTTTGAAGTCTACTTTGTCAGAGATAAGTATTGCTACTCCTGCTTGTTTTTGGGGGCCACTGGCTTGGTAAATCTTCTTCCAGCCTTTCATCCTAAGCATATGCTTATTTCTGTCGGTGAGATGAGTCTCCTGTAAGCAAGAAATTGTTGGATCTTCTTTTTTAATCCATTTTGTCAAACGGTGTCTTTTGATGGGTGAATTAAGTCCATTAACATTAAGTGTTAGTACTGATAGGTATGTGGTGATTCCTGCCATTTAGTTGTCTTAGTTATTTGAAGGTTTGATTGTGTGTACCTAACTTGATGTTACTCTCTACTGTCTTGCTTTTTCTTATCCTGTGGTTTGGTGCTGCCTGCCTTTTCATGGTTAAGTTGGGTGTCACTTTCTGTGTGCAGGATCCCTTGCAGAATCTTTTGTAATGGTGGCTTTGTGGTCACATATTGTTTTACTTTCTGCTTATCATGGAAGACTTTTATTGCTCCATCTATTTTGAATGATAGCTTTGCTGGGTAGAGTATCCTGGGGTTGAAGTTGTTTTCATTCAGTGCCCGGAAGATCTCACCCCATGCTCTTCTTGCTTTTAATGTTTCTGTTGAGAAATCTGCTGTGATTTTGATGGGTTTACCTTTGTATGTTACTTGTTTTTTCTCTCTTACAGCCTTCAATATTCTTTCCTTAGTTTCTGAACTTGTTGTTTTAATGATGATATGTCGTGGAGTAGTTCTATTTTGATCTGGTCTGTTTGGTGTCCTGGAGGCCTCTTGCATTTGTATGGGAATATCTTTCTCTAGATTTGGGAAATTTTCCGTTATTATTTTGTTGAATATATTACGCATTCTCTTCGCTTGCACCTCTTCTCCTTCTTCGATGCCCATGATTCTCAAGTTTGGTCTTTTGATGGAGTCAGTGAGTTCTTGCATTTTCTTTTCACAGGTCTTGAGTTGTTTAATTAATAGTTCTTCGGTTTTTCCTTTAATTACCATTTCATCTTCAAGTTCTGAGATTCTGTCTTCTGTTTGTTCTATTCTGCTGGATTGGCCTTCCATTTTGTTTTGCAGTTCTGTTTCGTTCTTTTTTCTGAGGTTTTCCATATCCTGGCAGTTTTCTTCTTTATTGTTGTCTATTTTTGTCCTGAGTTCATTTATCTGTTCATTCATTGTGTTCTCTCTTTCACTTTGGTGTTTATACAGTGCTTCTATGGTTTCCTTTATTTCTTCTTTTGCTTTTTCAAATTCTCTATTTTTATTTTCTTGGAATTTCTTGAGTGTCTCCTGTACATTTTGGTTGACCCTATCCAGTATCATCTCTATAAAATTCTCATTGAGTACTTGTAGTATGTCTTCTTTTAAATTATTCTTGTGGGCTTCATTGGGTCCTTTGGCATAGTTTATCTTCATTTTGTTGGAGTCTGGATCTGAGTTTCTGTTCTCTTCATTCCCCTCTGGTTCCTGTACTAATTTTTTGCTGTGGGGAAACTGGTTTCCCTGTTTTTTCTGTCTTCCCGTCATTGTCCTTGGTGTTGTTACTGTCCCTGTACTGTGTGTAATTAAGTATTTTCGAGCTTGTAATAATAACAATGGTAATATTTAGAATGGAAGAGTGAGCTGAGATGGAAAGCAAGAAGTTAAAGAAAAGGGGAAAACAAATATACAGACAAGAGGGAGAAAGCAGAACAAGGTATCAGACAAGAGAGTTTCAAAGGTATAAACAGGGAGTGTTAGTGTACTAATCGACAGTAAGGTGAACAGACATTAGAGAGACAGAGAGAAGATTGAAAATCAAAGATAAAAAAATAAAAAATAAGTAAATGAAAGTAGTATCTATATATAAAAATGAATTAAAATAAAATGGAAAATAGAAAATTTAAAAAAAAAAACCAAAAAACTTCCAAGTTTATATGCAATGCAGTTTCAGTCTTAATAATTTTGGTGTCCGTCTCAATCTCCAGTCCTGGAGTTGGTGCCTCAGATGTTGTTCTGTAGTTGTCTCATCAAAGAGTATGCATAAAGTAGAACAAAACTACACACTCACACACTCACACACACACACACACACACAAACAAAAAAGCCCCACCAAGTGTCCCCAGTTCAAATGCAATACAGTTTCAGTAAGTTTTTCAGCTTGCAGGTGTAATTCGGTTGTTCTCTCATCAAAGGTAGGGAGAAAAAGAAAAAAAAGCGTCTGGAGACAGTTCTGAGAGTGGTATCTGCAACTGTGGCTTGCCTGCCTGCTGCTCTCAGCCTGTAGCTGGCTGCGTTATTTATGCAGATCTCTGGGGTGAGCTAGCACTCACCTGGTCCCACAGGCTTTGTTTGCTCAGAGTTCTCCTGTGCAGGAGCCTCTGCTCTAATTTCTTCTGTTTGTAATAGGTCTTTAAGTATTTTCTGCAGTGCTGGATTGGTAGTAGTGAGTTCCTTAAGTTTTCACTTGTTGTGGTAGTTTTTAACTTCTCCTTCAATTAGGAAGGATAGTTTTGTTGGATAGACTAGTCTAGGTTGTCAGTTGTTTTCTTTCAGGGACAGAAATATGTCTTTTCATGACCTTTTTGCATTTAGTTTGTGTTGGGAAATTTACTGTTATTCTAATGGGTTTGCCTTTATATGTGACTTATCTTTTCTCTTTTGCAGTTTTCAGTATTCTTTCTTTGTTCTGTATGTTGAGTGTTTTGATTATGATGTGTCCAGGGTTGTTTCTTTTTTGGCCCTGACAGATTTGTGTTCTGTAAGCTTCCTGCACCTGGATGTTCCTCTCTTTCTCAAGGCTGGTGAAGTTTTCAGCCATCATTTTATTGAATATGTTATCTATGCCTTTGGTTGATATCTCTTTTCCTTCTTCTATACCCATGATTTGTAGGTTTGTTCTTTTCATGGCTTCCCAGATGTCTTGCATGTTCCATTCATATTTTCTTAGGATTTTTTCATGTTCTTTTACTGTTTGATCTAATTCCTGTACTTTGTCTTCTGTTCCTGATACTCTATTTTCAACTTGTTCCCCTCTGTTTGCCAAGATTTCGACTGAGATTCTTATTTGGAATATTGAGCTGTTCATTTTAGATGGATTCTTTTTCAGGATTTCTATATCTTTATCGAGTTTCTCTTTCATATCCTGCATGGTCTTCTTAATTTCATTCATCTGTTTGTTTGAATTCTCTTTGAGCTCATTAATCATTCTTTCTACTACTTTTTGGAATTTAATATTTGATATTTCCTTCTCTTCACTGTTGTTTAGATCCTTAGTGGTGGAATTGGCTTTTGAGTGGGAGCTGTTGCCTTGCTGCTTCATGTTTCTGTGTTGAGATTTACACATATGGAGTTGTTTTCAGTTAGGGGTTCCAGTCCCTTGTGCCCACATGGCTGGGATTTTATGAAGGATTGTACAAGACTGGACAGTGGTTGAGCTCTGGTGTGTTTTTTTATCCTTTAAGCTTCATATTCTCAAGATGTTGAATTCTGTCCCTTGTTCCACATAGAGAAAGAAGGCTTAGCTACTAAAGATGTCACAATTATCAAACTGCAACCTTGAAGTTACAGTAATCCCTGATGAAGATCAGTTGTGTCTACTGTTCTAGTATGTTTGGTTTTCAATTGGTGCAAAGATGAATCTTTGTCATCCTGGAAGGTTAAAGGTCATAAAGTTGTGATGGGACAGAGACAGGGAAAGGCCTAGTGGGTAATATAAGGTGAAAAGTTTATGTAGTAGGAAGGGTTTTGGCTGCGATAATATAAGGTGTTAATTAAGAGGCAGAGTATGGCAGGTAGAACAGATCAGATAGGTAATAAAATAGGGGAGAAATAGGGGAGAAATTGAACAGACAAGCAAATATAAACTTCACATAACTGAAAAAAGAGAAAATCTGGGAATCCCTTTATTGGAATTATTCGTAGTGAAGGAGGATTGTGGGAAAGTAGACAAAGAGTAATGAGATTAATAGGTAGGGAGGTGTTCTGGTGGCTGACAGGTAGAAAGTATGAATTGGGGAAGGTGGTAGAAAAGGGAGGAGAAGCGATGGTTTAGGATTGTTTAGGTATAGGTTTTTTTTTAGGTGGTTTATGGGGGATCTCCTGAATGCCTGCAGTGATAGGGGAGGGAGGAAGGGTGGGAGGTCAAAAGAAGGAATTGGGGAGCAAGAAGGCAAAACTACTGTTGGAACACACACAAAAAAAGGAAAGATAGCTGGAAGTAAATGAGTAAGAGATCTACATCACAGTTTCAGCAGCATTAGGCATAAATTTTACATAAAAATTGCAAATTTTCCATTGTTGTTGCTGTTCTCTCACACCTCTGTGTCTGAGTCTTTCAGTCCACTAGATGGCAGGCTAAATTGGATACTGGCCTCTGGGTTGGCAACTGATGCGGTAGGGAGAGGGGTGTTTGTAGATTTAACTCTTTGGAGTTTGTACTGACCACTGGCCAGTCTCATCCCATTCACATTTGCAATGTTCCCATCTCTCAAAGTCCCCAGAACTTACAGACTGTAGCTATGAACCAAGCACAGGGTTTCGTTCAGATATTGTCCAACCTTGGGTGGGGCTGGAGGTGCAGTCCCTTAATGGTAGTGCTTCCACTCTGTGACCCATTTCCTGTGACCTCTGTGGGCTGCTGCTAGGTCCCAGTAAAATTTCCCTGTTGGGGACCTGTTCCTTGCGGGCCTTTTGCTGGTGGTCATGTGAGCTCAAGTGGGAGGCTTGCAGGGCAGGCAGCAGTGAGCGCCACGGGCGGGGTGGGGGGGGGGGGGAGGATGCACGCCCTCCAGGGAAGTCTGGGTCGTGTCATCATCCCCCCCACTCCAGAGAGGGCTTGGAGTGCTGTGTGGCTCCACTTCTTCTTACTGGGTCCCTGTAGCTTACCTAAGCAAATTGCCTACTGGGTGTCTTTGTTGTTTGGGCTCCAACCTTCTCCATGTGGTTTTTGTGCTGAAGAAATGGGACTCTCCCAACCCCACTGGGGGAGCCTGCACTTGGCTCTGGTTCCTATGCTAGACTCTGCTGCTCAGCTCCTGCATGCAGCGGGAAGTAGAAACCTGCAAATGTTTCTCTGTGTATTCTGTTGCTTCACTTGTTTTAGGTTCAGGCAGAGTTCTGCTTCTCACTGCCTGTGGGGCCTGGAATGTGTCTTTACAGGGCCCTCAGTTTCCACGTTTCTTCGGGTTTGTGGCGCTCCATCCAAATTCGGAGCCATAGGCAAATCGCCATCTTGAATCTCCTGGTCAAAACACACTACATTCATGTATGGACATATCACAATGAAACCCCTTTATACAATTAATGTATGATAAGAAAAATTAATTAATCAAGAACTGAACAATAACAAATTCTTGCAAGGAGGAGGGGGAAAGTGAACCCTTATAAACTGTGGATGGGAGTGTAAATTACTGCTGCCACTAGGGAAATCTGTATGGAAATTCCTCAAAAAATTGAAAATAGAACTACCATATGATCTTTCTATACCACTCCTAGACATATATCTGAAGGAGTTTAAGACAGCATACAATAGAGATAGTTGCATACACATGTTTATTGCAGTATCACTCAGAATAGCTAGCAATTGAATATCCAGCATAGGTGCACATCAACCAATGAATGCACAAAAAACGTGGCACATACACACTATGAGGTATTATTCAGTCATAAAGAAAAATGAAATTATGTCATTTGTGGAAAAATGGATGGAATTGGAGATCATTATGTTAAGCAAAATAAGCCAGATTCAGAAAGACAAATATCATATATTTTTTCTTATATTCAGAATCTAGATCTAAAGCAAACAAAATGGCAGCATGAACATAAAAGGTGGAATATTTGAGGGAAATAACCAGTGTGAGGCTGGGGAGGAAAAGAGAGGGTGATGGGGGGTGAATATAATCCAAGAACAGTATATACACATATGAAAATGTCATAATGAAACCTACTTATTTTTTAAATAAAAGGGGAGAGGGAATAAGAAAGAGTAACAGAGGGAGTTAATATGATCATAGTACATTATTTACATATAATACATATACATATGGAAACATCATATTGAAACCTCTCACTTTGTGCAATTAATATACATTAATAAAAAGTGAACAATAATTAAGTAAATAAATAAATGAAAAGAACAACTTTTCAAAGTTCCCAAACTTAGAAAAATGGGCAGAATACCTGTACAGACATTTTATGAAAGAGATCTTAGCTATTAGGAAAATGCAAAGTAAAACCTCAATGATACACCACAACACATCTATTAGAATGTCTAGTGCAAGGTCCTGATTTCAAACCCTAGTACCACCAAAGAAAAGAAAATAAAAAAGAATGTTAAAAACACAAAAGATTGGTGAGGGTGTAGAACACCACATTGATGGTGGGATTGTATAGTCACTTTGGAAAATAGTTTGCAATTTACTATGTTAGACACAGAGTCACCATATAACACAGTCATTCTACTCCTAGGTGTATAGCCAAGAGAAATTAAAATATATGTCCTCATAAAAACTTTCACACAAATGTTCACAGCAGCATTATTCATAACAGACAAGAGTGGAAACAAACCAAATGCCCTTCAATTGATAAATGAATAAATAAAAGGTGATATATCCATACAGTTGAATATTGTTCAGCAAAAAACACGATTGATACAATAGTATGGATTAATATCATAGACATTCAGTGTAAGAAACTAGGTAACATACTGTATGATTCCATTTATATGACAACCTTGAAAAAGTTAAAACTATAGTGATGAAGAAAAGATCAGTGGTTGCAGGGATTAGGGGAAAGAATGGTGCTAATAAGAGGCAGCATGAAAGAGTTTGGGGAGGATGATGAAGCTCTTCTATATCATAATTGAGGTGGTGATTAAACTATACCTTTGTTAAAACACATAGGACTCCATACCAAAGAAGGTAAATTTTATTGTTAGCAAGGTTTACATTTTTTTAAGTTGTTTCAAATTCTTTCTCCCCTCTACATCACTCTGATGATTTTTCCAGGTTCTCAGTAGCTTGTTCCTAGTTACTGTCTCAATCTACAAAGTGGTCACTCAGCCTCCAATTTTGCCTACATCCAATTCATTCTCCATTCTGTTATTATGGTGAACATACTCAAACTTATATCTGACAGTATGACTCTCCCTTAGAATGAATTACATAGCTGTCAATTTCCTCCCAAGCAAATCTCAATCTTTCATTTGGTTCACTTGACTCTTCCTGAGCTCAGTTCTCCCTAACTATCCACCCCTCTTCACTCTTTTACTCATCACTTCCTCTGAAGATTAATTTACTCTACCCATCCACATGGACTGCCTGCCTATTCCATACCTGGCTAACTTTCATCCTTCAGTACTTGGCTGAGACAACAGTTCTTGAATGGATTCCTGGCCCTCTTTTGGCTTAAGGGTGCCTCCTTTGTGTTTACCCAGCATCTCTGTTTACTTCTATGACTCTGCCACATGATAATTATTTTGGATTCCATTTCTCCCCAAAGACAGTGGCATTCACTATGATCCAAATACAGTGCAAGCAAGAACTTTTCTACTGTTATCTATGACATATTTTCCCCCTTGTACTCCCCAGTTTTGAGCTTTCATCTATGCACAGTTTTGGCTTACAGAATGGTGTTTTCAATCCTAAACCCCTTATGTTCAGAAATATGGCAAAGATAGAAAATGGATCAATTTGAAAGTAGCCTCCTTTGCAACCATTATAAAGTGAAACAGCTTCCTAAAATCTTTTTCTGGTGGCCAAACAGCTGGGCAGCAGACTCCAATGTTCTAACACTTATGGACAGAGTTTTTCATCTCTTCCTTATTGGGGTGCAGGACTTCCTATTCTGAGTTCTTTGGTGTTTGGTTGCTGCAGATTTTCAGGTATCAGTTTTCTTTTAAAACTTGCCTATGTAACTGCATCAGTATATACTTTTATTTAGGCTTTTTTGTGGTTCTAGAGCTTGAACTCAGGCTTCATGATTGCAAGGCAACCACTTTACCACTTGAGCCATCTCCAGCCCAGTATATACTTTAAACATATGTGTTTCTACTGCAAAAATAGGTATGTGCCAGATGCCAGTCAGGAAGCAGTGCTCTTAAACAGTCCCTGACTTAGGAAAATGGAATTGCTGCTAGGCACTCAACAAGGGCAGGAGATCAGCTTTATTCTGATAGATAGCTCATGGTTTTTCTCTGTCACCCTTACACACACACACACACACACACACACACACTCATGCACACAAACACCTGCAAAAGGCTGAAGGATTTACAAGGATTCTAGACTTCTGTCCTAACTTTAAAACTTAATAACTTTTAGCCAGGAATGATGGTGGCACATGCCTGTAATCCCAACACTCAGGAGGCCATGGCAGGAGGATTGTGCGTTTGAGGACAGCTTGAGATACCATAGCAAGTTCCAGGCCAACCTGGGCTACCTAACAAGGTGCTGTCTCAAAGAGCAAGCAACAAAACAAATCAAACATAGTAATTACTAATTTTTAGAAGTCTTCTCTCCTTTCTGGGCTTTGATTTCCCCTTCTGAGTAATGGGAAATTTCAAACGAGGTGGTTTCTAAGACCCCTGTGAGAGACTTAAAGACTGCTGCTTCTTGAAGTAATACAGTGAAGAGGAACAGTGGAGCAGGACTGGTCAGGTCAGTGGGGAGAGATATTCAGATTCTGTAGTTACATGGAAGATCTTGGAATCTGTATTTTGAAAGGTGCTTTAAATTATCAGATGCAGTTGCTTGATGGGAAATCATGTTTGGTGGCCCCACTGCAGAATAGTTTTCTCTTCTTCTCTTCCTCCCTCCTTTCCTTCCTCTGGATCACTGCAGCTTTGCTAAATTTTCCTTTTCAGCACAGTCATATGCTCAGAGAACTCCCTGGGCCTATGATCTGGCTTCCCTCTCAAGAGACAACAGAAGCACTTCTTTCTTCTTCTTTTTTTTAATTTTTATTTTTTTATTATTCATATGTGCATACAATGCTTGGGTCATTTCTCCCCCTGCCCCCATCCCCTCCCTTAAGCACTTCTTTCTTTTATGATATTTATCTAGGTATCAATGTCTCCTAACCTCTAACCTCAAGTTGCTTTCTCCAATACCCCCAGATATATGGCATTTCCCAAATCCTAGTTACTGTCTCTAGTTGGCTTCTTACAGACCTTGTAATTCAATATTTCCAAGACAGAACTCATTATCCTCTTATCTACATTTCCTCCTCTCAGCTAGACTAGCCTCTCCTCTCCTACTCCATGTATGATTGCGATCACCATTCTCCACAGTTCCACAAGATACACTTCTCCTTCCTCTACATCTCCATTGGAATTTTGAGTTTACACTTAGAAGTCACCAAATGTGATTAAGAGGAAATTCCACATAAAAACCTCATTTCTTCCATTCCTGAAGGCATTTATTGAAATTTATTCTCTTTTGATGATTTATATCTCAATAGTCATAGTCTCCACCACTCTCTGTTGTCTTACACTTAGCCCATTTCACTCATTTCTGATGTCTTCCTGGCCCCTTGGCATCTGCATTTGCAACCATAGATTAGAATTGTTTTGCATGTGATATTTGCTCAGTTACATTGTATGTTTTCTGTAGGCAGAAGCCATAATTTTTAAATGTCGTATTAATCTTGTTCTCGTTAATTCATTTAAGGAAAATTCTTGGATACTCATTATATGCTAGGCATTGGAGATATAGCAGTCCCTCCCCTCCCAGAGCTTCCAAGCCATACCTCCCCTTAGTACCCATGATGCTCACCATAGAATATAGGAACACTATGGACTCTTGAGGGTGGGGCTAGCACTGCATCATTTTCTGATCCTACTACCCCATACAGTGCCTGGCAAATGATAAGTGTTTATCTAAAAAGCTAAGATATGGTAAACTATAAAAGCTAAGATTAATTTGGGATAAAGCTAATCTGAATCTTAGAATTTGGGGGAACTGAATGATATTTGATGTTAATATAGTTAATACAGCATGACTTATCCAGTAACCTAATGTGGTCTTTTTAAAAAATGTTTTTATTAGCATATAATAGTTGTACAGGAGGATACATTGTGATATTTACATATGTGTTTATTGTATATCTTAATTAGATTCATAGCCTCCCTCATTCTCTCTCATCTTTCCTCCCCTTTCTTCCTAGAACTATCTCAATGGATTTCATTATTCTATTTTCATACATAAATACAAAATACATCCACCATATTTGCCATCCTTCACCTTTTCCTTATGCCCTCCTCCCTCCCACTGGTACCAAGAAAAGACCTGTTCTACCTTCTTGTCCTTCATTTTTAAAAGTGTGTATTGCTAGTCCAAAGGGGTTTCTCCATGGCATTTTAGGAATGTATATATCATGCTTTAATCAGAATAACCACCCCCCATGACTTACTCTTTTTCTATCACCCTGCATCTTTATTATTCAACAACTTACAGTGCATTATATTATATTACCTTCATACATAGATGGAATGTGTCAATATTTTTAATTCTTAACATTTTCTTTCCCTCTCCTGTCTCCTGTAGTTCCCTCAGACAGATCCACCAATAAAGTCTTGTTCTCTCACTGTATATGTGTGCATATAAATGTGTACATAAAATCATGTTTCTATTTATATATACATTTAATTTATAGGTCTAACATCCACATGTGAGGGAAAACATGCAATCTTTGACTTTTTGAGCCTGGCTCACTTTGCTTAACATTATATTCTCCAGTTCCATACAGTTACCGGCAAACAACATAATTCTATTCTTCTTTATGGCTGAATAATAAGGCATCATTGTGTATATAAATCAGATTTTCTTGATCTATTTATTAGTCTTGGGGCATCTGAGCTGTTTCCAAAGCATGGCTATTGTGAATAGTGCTGCATTAAATATGGGTGTGCAAGTGGCTTTATCATATTCTGGAGCATATAACATTGGTTATATGCCCAGGAGTATTACTGTTGTATGCTGGTTCTATTTTTAGTTATTTGAGGGATTTCCCAACTGCTTTTCATAGTGGTTTTACTGATTTATATTTCCACCAACAAACAGTGTATAAAGGTTCCTTTTTCCTCACATCCTCACCAGCATTTGTTGTTGCTTTTGTTACTGATGATAGCCATTCTGACTGGAGAGAGTTGGAATCTCAATGTTATTTTGATTTTCATTTCCTTTATGGTAAGGATGTTGAACATTCCTTCATATTTTCATTGGCCATTTGTACTCCTTTTGAGAATTGTCTGTTTAGTTCATCTGCCCATTTATTCAGTGGGTTATTGATTCTTTGTGGGGTTATGTGTGGTTTTTTTTTTTACTTTTTTTTCCCCTAGTCTAATAACATGCAGCAAATATTCAGGAGACATTCACTAAAGAAGAGAAAGAATCTTCAGATTTTTGATGTTTTCAGCATGTCCATTTTGCACTTAGGGATACATGTCAGCTTCTCACTGTTTTCTTGAAAAATGTAAACTTTGCCCTTAAATGTGATTTTAATGCCTGTCAGATTCATTTTATGCAGTGAAAGACAAGGTACCTTGCAATAATAGACACCGCTGTCACCAATAGATAGGTCATCCAGGAAAAAGATCAACAAAGAGACTTCAGAGCTACCAGACACATTACACCAAATGTACATAATAGACATCTACAGAGTAGATGCAATACACATTCTTTTCTACAGCTCATGGAAGGTTCTCCAAAAATAGATCACATCTTAGGATACAAGGCAAGTGTTAACAAATTTAAGAAAATTGAAATAATCTCCTGTATCATATCAGTTCACAGTGGAATACAACTAGACATCAACAACAAAGGAAACCACAGAAAATACCCAAACACATGGGGACTGAACAACACACTGCTGAATGAATGGTGGGTGACCAAAGAAATAAGGGGAGAAATAAAAAATTCCTACAATCTACTGAAAATGAAAATACAACCTACCAGAATCTGTGGAACACAGCAAAGGCCATACTAAGGGGAAAGTTTATAACTATAAATGCCTACATTAATAAAACAGAGACTCCTCAAATAAACAATGTAATGATGCACCTTAAGGTTCTACAAAAACAAGATCAAGCCAAACTCAAAACTAGCAGATGGAGAGAAATAATGAAGATCAAGGCTAATACAATGAGATTGAGACCAAAAAGCTATGCAAAGAATCAATGAAACAAAAAGTTGGTTCTCTGAAAAGATTAACAAGACAAAACGGATGAGGCAAAAGTTCAAAATTAATAAAACCAACAATGAAAGAGGGGACACAACCACATGTACTAATTAAATCCAGAAGATGATTAAAAAGTACTTTGAAAACTTGTATTCAAGTAAAATGGAAAATCTAGATGAAATGGATAAATTTCTAGATGCATATAACCAACCAAAATTGAACCAAGAAGATATTAGCCACCTAAATAGATGAATTACAAGCAATGAAATTGAAGCAGTAATAAGGAGACTCTCCACAAAGAAGAGATCAGGGCCTGATGGATTCATGGCTGAATTTTACCAAATCTTTAAAGAAGAACTAATGCCAATACTCCTCAAACTGTTCTAGGAAGTAGGAAGGGAAGGAACACTAGCAAAGTCATTCTAAGAAGCCAGCATTATGCTCATTCAAAAATCCAATAATGATGCAACCAAAAAAGAGAAATATAGACCAATATCTTTAAATATAGGTGCAAAGATTCTCAACAAAATACTGGCAAACAGAATTCAACAACACATCAAAAAGATCATACACCATGACCAAGTTGGTTTCATTCCAGGGATGTAAGGATGGTTCAACATATGTAAATCTATAAACATAATACAGTGTATAAACAGAAGCAAGGACAAAAACCTCTCAATAGATGCAGAAAAAGCCTTGGACAAAATTCAACATCCTTTCATAATAAAAGCTCTGAAGAAACTAGGAATTGAAGGAATGTTCCTCCCCATAATAAAGGCTATGTGTGACAAACATATAGCCAACCTTATACTAAGTGAAGAACAACTGAAACCATTCCTGCTAAAGTCAGGAATGAGACAGGTATGCCCACTTTCCACACTCCTATTCAATGCAGTTTTAGAATTCCTACCCAGAGCAATAAGACAAGAACGAGAATTAAAAGGAATTCTAATAGGAAAGGAAGAAGTCAAACTATTCCTATTTAATTATGACATAATCCTATACCTAAAAGACCCTAAAAATTCTACCAAAAAACTATTAGAAATTATAAACTCTTTCAGCAAAGTAGCAGGATACAAAATTAGCATACAGAAATCAGTAGCCTTCTTTTATACCAACAACAAACAGACTGAGAAAGAAATTAGGGAAACAATCCCATTTACAATAGCCTCCAAAACAATAAAGTACCTTGGAATAAATTTAATGAAGGAAACCAAAGACCTTTGAAATGAAAACTATAAACCACTTCAGGGAGAAATCAAAGAAGACATCAGAAGGTAGAAAGATCTCCCATGCTCTTGAATTGGTAGAATCAACATTGTGAAAATGGCCATACTACCAAAAGCAATCTACATGTTCAACACAATCCCTATCAAAATTCCAATGGCATTCTGCATAGAAATAGAAAAATCAATCCTGAAATACATATGGAAACACAAAAGACCTCAAATAACCAAAGCAATTCTAAAGAAAAAAGTCCAATCCTGGAGGCATCACAATACCCGACTTTGAACTATTCTACAGAGCCATACCAATAAAAACAGCATGGTATTGACACAAAAACAGACAGGAAGACCAATGAATCGGATTAGAAGACCCAAACATAAACCCATGCATCTACGGCCAATTGATCATCAATAAAGGAGACCAAAACACATGATGGAGAAAAGAGAGCCTCTTCAAGAAATATTGCTGGGAATACTCAATATCCACATATAGAAGACTGAAACTAGATCCTTGTCTTTCACACTGTAACAAAATCAACTCAAAGTGGGTTAAAGATCTTAATATAAGGCCTGAAGCTTGGAAACAACCCCAGAAAGTGGTAGGAAATACAATGGAACATATAGGTATAGGGAACAACTTCCTCAGTAGAACTCCAAAGGCTCAGCATCTAAGAGAAAGAATGAACAAATGGAATTGCATCAAGTTAAAGAGCTTCTGCCTAGTGATGAAACAGTCACAAGACTCAAGAGACAGCCCATAGAATGGGAGAAAATCTTTGGCAGCTACTCATCCAATAAGAGACTAATATCCAGAATCTATAGGGAGCTCAAAAAACTCAACCCCCAAAGAGTCAACATCCCAATGAAGAAATGGACACATGAATTAAACAGGAAATTCTCAAAGGAAGAGGTATAAATGGCCAGTAAGTACATGAAGAAGTGTTCAACTTTCCTGGGTATAAAAGAGATGCAAATCAAAACAACACTTAGATTTCATTTCACCCCAGTTCGAATGGCCATATTCAAGGGCAATAACAACAACAAATACTGGCAAGGATGCAATGAAACTGAAATCCTTATACACTGTTGGTGGGAATGCAAATCAGTGCAACCACTATGGAAAGCAGTATGGAGATTCCTCAAAAAGCTAAAGATATAAGTGCCATATGATCTGGTGATTATACAAAGGAACATAAGTCAGGATGCAATAAAGATACCTGTGCACCAATGTTCATCACAGGACTGTGCTATGGAAGCAACCCAGATGCCCTACAACTAATGAATGGATCAAGAAATTGTGGTATATACACACAATGGAATTTTACTCAACCATAAGGAATAATGACATGTGGTTGGAAAGTAAATGGATGAAATTGGAGGACATCATGTTATGTGAAGTAAGCCAGGCTCAAAAAGACAAAGCCCACATGTTTTCTCTCATATGTGGAAGATAGATTCAAAAGATAAACATATACACAAAAACAAATATCCTATACAAACTCATATGTAGAACATAAATGTAATAGTGGAACTACTTGATGGAATTTGGGGAAAGAGGGAAAGGAAAAGAGAATGATACAGCATTAGTAATATTGTAAAACATAATATCTGTGAAGGTAGAGGATATAAGGATGTGTATTGAAAGCTGTTGAAAAATAGGAGGTGGAAGGTAAAAGGGTTAAGGGAGAGTAGTGGAAGGGGTTGAATGGACCAAAGTAAAGTATATCCACAGTGGGGATATATTAAGAAGCCCCCCATGAATATAAACTTAAAGACTAATAACAAAAATAGGACTGTAAAATAGGTATAGTGTGAGTATGGGGGTACTAGTAGGAGGGAGCAGGGTAAATGAAGGAGATTAAGGTGAGGTGGACTTCATATACCTATATAAAATAGAACAAAAAAAACCTCTTTCAATTGCTTTAAGTGGAGTAGGGAGGGGGTTGAGGGGAAGGGACAATGGGGGCAATGTAACCAATGTACAATAGAAGCCTAATCAGAATTGTCCCATGAATCCTCCAGTATAATGAAGAATAAATCTTAATAAAAATTTTATAATAAAAATCACAATTATGAAATAAAGAAGGAATATTTGACAAAAGAGGAAAACTATGGTTTTTTAAATATTTTGTTATATTGCTTGATATCTTATGTGTTAAGTATTTTTAAATATTTGTTAATATTATGTTATAATACACTTTTGGTATTATATTTGGGGTCCTGCATTGCTAGTTTCATTGGCATTACCTCTCTCCCTTACTTTTGGCTAGAGAATTGGGGATAGTCAGGGTGAGAAAGGTGGGATTCTTTTTCTTTGTGTGCTCTGTATTCATTTAGACTTTTATTATTGTCTTTATTTTGTCATTATTGTTTAACTGGGGGTACATTGTGACATGTACAAAAGTTCTTACAATATATCATAGTTGAATTCACCCCCTCCATCATTCTCTTTTTCATTTGAATTGTGTGTGTGTGTGTGTGTGTGTGTATGTTGTACTGGGGTTTGAACTCAGGGCTTCATGCTTGCTAGGCAGATGCTCTACCATTTGAGTCACCCCACCAGTCCCTCATTTGAATTTTTAAATACATAAACATGTATCATGTACAACTTATGCTACAATTAGATATTTTAGTTCCCTGTATTTTCTGGTTATTAATCTCTTGTCAGATTATAGCTGGAAAAGATTTTCTCTGATACTATAGGCTCTCTTCAGTCTTGTGACTGTTTCTTTTGTAGTGCAGAAGCTTTTTAGTTTCATTCAGTCCCATTTGTCAATACTAAATCCTAGGCTATTGGAGTTCTATTCATAAAGTTATTACCTATGCCTACATGGTCCACTATATTCCCTACTGTTTTGTGCAGTGATTTCACCATTTCCTATCTTACATAACGGATACTAGTACAAGGTGAGAGGCTGGCTATTTTCAGTCTTCTGAAGGTAGATATCCAATTTTCCCAGCATCATTTGTTGGAGAGGCTATCTTTTCTCCAACATATATTTTTGGCTCCTTTGTTGAAAACCATATGGCTGTAGCTGCAAGGGTTTGTGTCAGAGACTTCTACTATATTCCATTGGGTTTCATGTCTGTTTTTGTGCCAGCACAATGCTGTTTTTATTACTATGCTTCTATAGTGTGTAGTCTGAAATCAGGTATTGTGATACCTCCAGTATTGCTGTTTGGGTTTAGGATTGTTTTCATTATTCAAGGTCTTTTGTGCTTCCATATGAACTTTTCTATCTTGGTGAAGAATATCATTGGAATTTTGATAGGGATTACATTGAACAATATTGATCCTGCTGATCCATGAGGATGGGATGTCCTTCCATCTTCTAATGTCTTATTGATTTTTTTCCTTTAGTGATTTACAGTTTTCATTGTATAGGCCTTTTGCTTCCTCCATTGAATTTATTCCTAGGTATTTTAATTTTTTGATGCTATTGTGAATGGTATTTGTTTTCCTGAGTATTCATTATTTGTGCATAGAAATGCTACTGATTTTTTTATATATTCACTTTGTACCCTGCTACTTTGCTGAATGTGTTTATGACATCTAAGAATTTTTTGGTTTAATTTTCAGGGTCTTGCAGATATAAGCTCATATCATCTGCAAATAGGGACAATTTTGCTTCTTCCTTCCCTATTTGAATCCCTTTTATTTCTTTCTCTTGAAAAAAAGAGAAATTCCTAGCTCTGGCTAGGAATTCCAGCACTATGTTGAATAACAGTAGGATGTTGGCTATAGATTTGTCAAATATAGCCTTTATAGTGTTGAGGAATGTGTTTTCTATTGCTAGTTTCTTCAGAGCTTTTATCATGAAAGGATGTTGAATTTCACTGAAGGCTTTTTCTGCATCTATTGATATGATGTGGTTCTGTTTATGTGTTATATTATGTTTATTAATTGACATGTGTTGTGCCATCCTTGCATCACTGGAATGAAACCTATTTGATCATGGTGTGTAATCTTTTTAATGTGTTGTTGGATACTGTTCGCAAGTATTTTATTGAGCACTTTTGTATCTATGTTCATCAGGGATATTGGGCTGTAACTTTTTTTGATGGATCTTTACCTGGCTTTGGTATTAGGATTGGATTATACTGTCTTCATAGAATGAGTTTGGTACTATTCCTTCCTTTTATACTTTATGGAATAGTTTGAGGAGCATTGATGTTAGTTCTTCTTTAAAGGTCTGGTAGAATTCAGTAGTGAATCCACCAGGTCCTAGGCTTTTCTTTCTTGGTAGGTTGTTTATAACTGTCTCAATTTCATTGTTTGCTATAGCTCTGCTTCAGTTGTTATTGTCCTCTTGGTTCAACTTTGGTGGGTCATGTGTGTCAAGAAATTTATGTATTTCTTCTTCATTTTCCAGTTGGCTGTTGTATAGACTTTTGAAGTAATCCTGTATGATCATTTGAATTTCATTGGTGCATATTGTAATATCCCCCCTTTCACCTCTGATTTTATTAATTTGGGTTTGTTCTTCTTGTTTACTTTTTTAAAAAATCAACTTTTTGTTTCACTAATTTGTTCTATTATTCTTTTGATATCCAATTCATTGATTTCTGTCTTGAATTTTGTAATCTACTTCTGTCTATTACTTATTGGGTGGCTTGCTCTTGTTTTTTTAAGAGTTTGAGGTACATTATCAGATTATTTATCTGAGATCTAATTTTCTGATGTGGGGACTCATGACTATAAACTTCCCTCTGAAGATTGCCTTTGCTGTGTCCCATAGGTTCTGGTAAATTGTGTCCCCATTTTCATTTGAGTCTAGGGATGTCTAAGTTTGCTTCCTAGTTTCTTTGGTGACCTGCTGATTGTTTAAAAGTGTGTTGTTCAAGGGGATTGGACTATGAGCACATGATAAAAGCGAGAGCACACAAGGGAGGGGTGAGGATAGGTAAGACACCTAAAAAACTAGCTAGCATTTGTTGCCCTTAATGCAGAGAAACTAAAGCAGATACCTTAAAGCAACTGAGGCCAATAGGAAAAGGGGACCAGGAACTAGAGAAAAGGTTAGATTAAAAAGAATTAACCTAGAAGGTAACACACATGCACAGGAAATCAATGTGAGTCAATGCCCTGTATAGCTATCCTTATCTCAACCAGCAAAACCCCTTGTTCCTTCCTATTATTGCTTATGCTCTCTCTACAACAAAATTAGAGATAAGGGCAAAATAGTTTCTGCTGGGTATTGAGGGGGGGAGCGGGAGGGGGTGGAGTGGGTGGTAAGGGAGGGGGTGGGGGCAGGGGGGAGAAATAAACCAAGCCTTGTATACACATATGAATAATAAAAGAAAAATGAAAAAAAAAAATAAAAAAAATAAAAGTGTGTTGTTCAATCTCCATTAGTTTGAATGGTTTTTGTGGTTTTCCTTGTTATTGATTTCTAGCTTTGTTCCATTATGGCCTATTAGGATACAGTGGATTAATTCAATTTTTTTTTGAGGTTTGCTTTGTGACATAGGATGTGATCTATTTTGGAGAATGTTCTATTGGCTGGTAAGAAAAATGTGTAGGATATCTTTGGTAGTATTTTGCCTGGAAATTCTGTCCATTGAAGAAAGTGGGGGTACAGATACACTATTACTGTATCTGGTCCTATGTATTCCTTTAAGCTCAGAACTATTTGTTTTATGAACTTGACTGCATATATATATATATATATATATACACACACACACACACACACACACAAGAAGATTGTTATATCTTCTTGTTCGATTTTTCTCTTTGTTAGTATATAGTGACCTTCTTTATCTCTTGTGACTGATTTTTTGTATAAAATCTACTTTGTTTGATATGCTTTCGATGTCCACATGCCTCATGTACCTTTCTCCAACCATTTGCCTTTAGTTTGTGTGTGTCTTTGATTGTGAGGTGTGTTTCTTGTAGACAACAGATTGTTGTATCTTGCTTTTTTAATCCAATCAGACAATTTGTATCTTTTTATTGGAGAGTTAAGTCTGTTTACATTTAGGATTATTATTGAGAGGTATTTATTGATTTTTAGTGCTTCTTTTTAAATCCAGATTGAGTCTCATATTGCTTGTTCTTTACTTTTGGTTTTGCTGGTTTACTGACTTGATCATGATTGCTACTTTCCTAGGTTTTGTAGGTTTGTCTATTCCTCTTCTGAGTTGTATTCTTTCCTAGGCACTCATATTTGTGCTTGTTTTTCATTCTTTCCCATGTGAATTATTCCCTTGAGTATCCTTTGTAATGCAGGCTTGGTGGACATGAACTCCTTTAGCTTATCCTTGACTTGGAAGGTCCTTATTTCTAAATAAAGAGTGAAGGATAGTTTTTATAGATAAAGTGTTATTGTTTGGCAGTTATTCTCTATCAGAGCTTGAATTATATTGTTCCATGCTTGCCTCACTTTTAGGGTTTATGTTTGCCTTTGTATGTAAGCTGGCATTTTTCTCTTCATACTTTCAGTATCCTTTCTTTGTTCACTAATTTTGGCATTTTACTTATGATCTGACATGTCTATTTGGAGTTTGAAATGCCTCCTGTACATGGGTGTCTATATTACACAGATTTGGGAAATTTTCTGCTATGATTTTGCTGAATAAGGTTTTCTATGCCTTTAGTTTGTATTTCAGCTACTTCTTCTACCCCATGAATTCTTATGTTTGATCTTTTAATCATATCCCAGAGTTCTTATGTGTTCTATTCATGTATATTCATTTTTTTCTTTATGATTGTTTGCATGCAATAATCCTCAATCTTGTCCTCCATCTCTAATAGTCTATCTTCTATTTGATCTTGTCTGCTGATAATACTATCCACTGTTGTTTGTATTTGATTTACTGAGGTTTTCATTTTTAACATTTCTACTTAGTTATTTTTCATAATTTCCATTTTCTTGTGGAATTTATCTTCCATGTTGTTGACTTTCTTGTCTAATTCTTGGGTTGATTTCCTCACTTCACTTAACTGTTATTTGAATCCTCTTTAAGGTCTCTTATCATTTCTAACAGCAGGCTTCTGAATTCTCTCTCTTACATTTCAGCAAATTCATTATCTTTGGATTCAGATGTTGTAATTCCACAGATGTTGAATTACTCCAGTGGGAATTTGGAGGTGAAACATTGCCTTGGTTTTTCATGTTTAAATTTCTATGCTGTGATATGCATATATGTTAGTCTGAGTTTCCTTTTATTTCCTTGGGTGAGTGAACAACCTACTGCAGTAACAAGGTAAATAGATCAGAAATAAATAGGATATTTGAATGAAAAGGAAAACTTATCTGTCTCCCCAGTAAGGCTATATGGAAGTAAAACTCTGGTTTCTAGGGGGGATGATCTGGGAGCTTAACACTGGTTGAAAGGTGTAAGGATTGGAAATTGAGTATTATTGGGGCTGGTTTGGGAAAGAGAGGGGAGTAGGACAATGGAAATAAGTAGAGGTAGATGTAGGAAGTAGTAGTATGAGAGAGCTCTATATAATTATAACTGGGAAATAGAGAATGCTTTGGGGGATAGGGAGAAGGAAAAAAGAGAGTAAAAGAAAGAAAAATTCAAACAATTAGAAGCCAAGCTTTTTATAAAAGGAAAAAATAAAGAAACAAAAGAAAAAGGGGAGAAACAGCCAAACAAGAACAAATTGGATAAAGGGAAACAAACACACAATCAAAGAAACAAAACAAACAACAATGGCAAGCAAACAAAAAGCCCAAAAAAATGAACAAACAAAACAAACAAAAAAGCACTTATATATCTTGTTGGAGGGAACTGTTTGTCCAAGTTAGTTCTTCTTGCCCTTGTTGTTATGGAAATAGCTTCAGGAGGGTGGAGTTGTACCTCTAGCTTAGGGTACAGCAGGGGACTCAGGGGAGCATGAGACAGCATGAGTTACACTTTGTAGGTCAATTCTCCTGAAGATCACTGCCCAGCTAAGTTGTTTTGGGTCTGTGTCACCTCTGTAGATAGGGGAAATGAGACTTCCTGCTGAAATGTGAAGGCTGTGAGAGGAACAGAGCCACTCTTCTGTGAGTAGCATGTAGGTAGCTTGAGAGGACAGGATCACTGACCTCTGGGACTTTTGTTGCTTTTCAGATTGCCACAGCCAAAATCTCACCTTCTTTATGTCTGCTTCTGGTGGCAATCTCCCAAGCACACACTGTGGTTCTGAGACCTGGAACTCTCCAGGCTGCTACCTTTTAAATCCCCAAAATTGCAGAGTTTGAAGCTTGCTGTTTGTGGTTATTTGCAATTAAGTAGCTGCTCTAACTGGAGTTCTCAGTCAGTGAGGGCTGGGCATTTTTTAAATTACCTTATTCAATGGAGCTATTGTGGCAGGATTGGGTGGGGCTTCCAACGTTTGGTCATTTTTGCTATTTTCTTGCCAGTGACACTTGGACTGTTTAGTCCAACCCTCTCCCTCACCAAATTTGCCTATGATGGCAGACTACCATGTGGACACTGTGACTGGAATCCCCAGAACTCTGGGCTGTGATCTCTCAAATCTCCTGAATTGCTCAATCTCCAAGTCAGGGAAAACCAGCTGCTGTTTTGGAGATTTTTCTCAGGCAGTTAGGTGTGTTCACCAATTCCCTACCCCAACTCCCTTTAATTTCTCAGCCTGCTGCAAATCAAAACCCCTCTGAGGCCAGGTGTCTCATGATGCCAGACTCAATCATGAAGCCCTCTCAAGATGACACTTTGCTACAATTCTCTGAAGTATAGGGAGTGAGGGGTTGTCTTATTTGCTGCTGGCCTATCATCCAGGGGAACATGACTGTCTCATGATATCCTGCACGAGTGTTAGTATTTGCAGGTAGTGAGGCAGGCTAGAAGTAGGAAAAGTTTGGGGCTCATGTAGGTTGCCAGGGGATGACCCAAACCACCCTCACCTGGTCAGGTACCACCCATGCCCCTCCCCACTCATTGATTATTGAATGTGAATCACCTGATCTGTCCCTTCCCATAGGTAATCATAAGTTTTAAAAGCACCTAAAGGACAGAAACACACCCTCTGGGCTGGCAGACTCCACCTGGGCCCTGCCATGTTTCCCTTTGTATTCCCCTTACCTAATTTTTAATAAACTCCCTTTACACCCATGTGTCCTGCCATGAATTCTTTCTGGTGGGATACGAAGAGTTTGGAATTCTTCTGATCACTGACTGCACCAGTAGCAGAGTTATTGTCCCAGAGCTAGTTCTGCCAGGCTGTTGTGGGAGCTGCCTGGCTTACCTTGAGATGGCGACTCGACTTCCCCTCCCCGCAAAGGGTATATTGGTGGATTCTGCAAGCTGTTTCTGTGTCATCTTTTTGACTTGTTTTATTTTTCAGATATCGTGTCTCTTTTTTGTGTTTCTCTGTGCTCTCCTCTCTGTATGTAGTCTCTTCCTTGTTATTCAAACTCTTATTCAGGGAGCCTGATAGAGAAGGCTTCTACTTTTCCACCATCTTGATCCAACTCCCTCCACAGTGTGGTCTAAGTGTTACTGGTGGGTGGTCTCTGAAGACCCTAGTCAGAAGATTCTTAGGCTCTTGCGTCCCAGACAAAGCATTGAATGGAGATACACCAATTGCAAAGCAGAACAAAGTTTTATTGAAAGTAGAGAGAAAAAGATAGGAGTTAAAGGAAAGCATTGCTAGAGTAAAGCAGTGGGCTCCAGTCAATTGGGTCAAAAGCCAATAAGCTCCCAGCTTTGTTAAAAGAGAAATTTATATTCCAAGGGTGAGGGACAAATCTGAGTGGTCTTTTTAGGATGGGTCTATGAAATAACATTGCATCTACCCTACCCCCAGGACATAACTTTTCTTCCTGTGTCTTTTTGTATCTATTGTTTAAAGATGTTGATGCTGACACATCCTAGGGTGGATAACTCAAATACTCCTGTGACTTCCTAGAGTTTGGTAGGTTATTTTGATCTTAATTGAAGCTCTTAAGTGTTTTTCTCTCAGAGACTTTAAAGAATCCAACAGTTTCTCTTCTCTTTGCATATCCCCATTGCTTCATTGAGTTAGGACAATAAGAAGTTTCTTCTTTCCCTATTACTAGCCTGCCCCATTCATTAATGTAGACTTTTCGGCACATTATGCATAAACTCATGTCTATCTAGTGGATACACAAATTCAAGCCCACTATGGTGTTTTTTTCATAAGCAGGCTATAAAATTTCCTTATAACCCAGTCTTTAGAGTTCATCTGCTTAACAAATCTTTTGCTCATAGATGAAGAAAATCCATTTGTGCTGACACTCACTTAATGAGGCTTCCTTTGCTGGACATGTGAGACCAATGTTGAGAGATTGTATAGGATATAGGATTAAAACATGACTGAGAGAACCACAATGCTTGGCTCTGAGTCCCAGCTTTAACACTTGCAAGGTGTATGACCTTGTCCAAGTCACTTAGTTTCTCTGTGTCTAAGTTTCCTTGTCTGTAATATGGAAGATAATGATGATGATAGCACCTATCTCCTAGGGTTATTGTTAGGATTAAATAATTGCTGTTTGTGAGGTACTTAACACAGTGCCTGGCACAGAGTAAGCTCCATGTATGTGGTGTTTTGTTGATGTTATTACACATGGATGCCATGGCTGTATCATATGGTGGAGAACACACAGATAAGTTTCAATTATCACTACAGGAGGAAGGATCATCTCCTGAAAATACCAACTCCTAGAAATAAATAGGGACATGATACCTCCTGAATTGGGTTCATCATGGCAACACAATGAAATTTAGACCATATACTTTCCAGATGTTTGTTCCTATGCTGTATTTTTAATTCTTCATACTCTTGTCACTCCCCTGTGCTTAGGGCAGGGTTTAGCAAGAAAAAGTTTGCCCTGGGAGTTCTGTTGTATGGTACAGTGTGCTTGCTGTCCCTGTTTTAAAGGAATAACTGATGACCCTGAATGGGAGATCATGAGACAGGCCTTTGACCTGCATGAAGGTAATGGTGTCCCCTCTACCCAGTCACTCCAGGCCAAGAGAGAATGTAGGTCTGGACTAGGTGTTGGACCAGGAGACTCAGAATGACTAAGCAATAGTGTCCTATGGTTTTCTAATTAGAAGTCTTAAGACAAACCATTCTGAGCTGGAATACTAAGTCAAAACAGGCTAAACAATAAGAGAGTGAGCAGTGGGTTGGAGCCTGAGGAGAACAGTAGGAGGGGGTTCCTTTCAGATCAGGTAATTGGAAAGGAAAGTCTTAAAGGTCCTTAGGACCCAAACAGAGACATGTCTTCCAGTTTTAAAAATATAGCTTGTCTGGGAAACTTTCTGTTTTCTCTACATACCTCTGGGGATTATGTGCCCAGAGTCATAAGAAACATGAAAAATTCCTGAAAGAGGTCATTATCATGTATTGATCTATCATTAGGCATTAATTTATTAGATTAAAGAGCTGGTGAATATAGTCTTATGAGAATGGGAAGCAAACTAGGCCAGACTTGAGGAAGAAAGAGAGTAGAAAAACACTAGTAACACAGAGAATTTTCCCAAGATGGCAGGCCTCAGTGGATGTGGATCTTTGAGACCCTGGGATACAGGGTGGCCATGATAAATGAGAAGATAACAGAAATATGTCAGAAGTCATGGAAAATCAATAACAGCAATAAGTGCGATTTCTTGACTGACCTACCATGTTCTTCTGTCTTACAACCACATTATGAAGTATTTTCAGGTCATAACTAGGTCTTAGGGAGGCGAAGTAAGTTGCCCAAAGATATATAATAAGAAGCAGGGTCTGCTTTCAAATTCAAGAGTTGTTGATTACAGCAACCAAGTTCTTCAGCACTATTCTGCTATCTGTTCCCTTAACCTAAATTACTGCTTATCTTTCAGTGTACCTGCCAGATTCTACCTTCTCTCTGAAGAAGCCAAGCCAGTTTCTTCTGAGACCCATTTCCATTTTTTTCTGTCAACTTCTATAACACTTCTTGGATGGGCCATATAATTTAGTACTAGCTAGTTATTATATTGCTTTATTTAATGCTTGTTTTACTTGGTGTGTGTATATGGGGGGAGGGAGGGAGGGAGAGAGATTGAGAGAGAAAGATGGGAACCTTGATGGCAAGAGTCTTGAGAAAGAGTCTTGAGGGAAAGATTTTGTGTCTTTTCTACCTACCCACAGTATGGCCCAGTCCAGACTTGTCATTGAGTGCTAAGTCATGAATAGAACCTTACTATTTGGATCACATATATATAGTGAGAGAGAACAAAATTGTATTAGTGAGTTTGTCTGAGGGAACTATGGGAGGTAAGAGAGGGAAAGAAAATGTTAGAGAATGAAAAATATTGAAACAATCCATCTATATATGAATATAGCATAATATACTGTAAACTGTTGAATATTAGGGGTTCATGGTGATAGAGAACAAATAAGTAATGGGGGGTTGTTAATTTGATTAAGGCATGATATATACAGGCCTAAAGTACCAAGATGAAACACCCTTGGACTACCAATGTACACTTAAAAAGATGAGAAGCAGGAGGGTAAAGTAGGTCCTTTCTGGGTGTGGATACCAGTGACAGGGGGTGGCCAAAAGGAAAGGGTGAATGAGGGTGAATATGATGGGTGTATTTGTATTCATATATGAAAATAGGAGACTGAAATCTTTTGAAATTGTTCTAAGAATGGGGGAGGGGAGAAGAGGGAGAATGATGAAGGGAGTAAATCTAAGATGTATTGTAAGCACATATGTAAATATCACAATGTATTCCCCTGTGCAACTATTATATGGTAATAAATTTAAGAAAACAAAAACAAACAAAAAACCTTATTTTAGGGTGGTCAGGGAAGGCTTCTCTGAACAGATGATCTGTGCAGAGAAACCTAAATGAAGAGCGTAAATGAACCATGTGCATGTTCTTCTGAAGTCTAAGAATAGCCAAAATAGTTAAAAGGTAACTTTTCATTAATCTTATATGCAAGTTCAGGTCTTTTGAACTCTGGTTTTGGGGTCCTCAGAGGTTCCTTGGGATCCCTATGCCATCTTCATCCACAGCAGCTCTGTTCTGAGTTGCTTTTATGTATTCGTGTTCTGATGCAATATTATATATATTATATATACACTCAGTACTCTGAAGCTGGCCATACTTGTCTGCATTTCTACCTCCCTGTCCACTCAGGCCCATTTCTCTAGACATTTCTTACTTTGACTCTACGTACTAACCACCTAGTACACAGGGTGCCGATCCTCAAGAAAACATCTGACTTTGCCTCCACCTTGCTGGAAGCATTCTTCTATTCTTTCCCCAATGCTGTTAAAGTAAAGTTCAGGTAAAATCAAGTCTCAGTAGGAGTTGTGGGACCTTCTGTGATCTGAACTGCCAGTCTGGGCTAGGCTTAGCTGATTAGCTATTCTAACTAGTTTTCCGAATGTGCCACACAATTTGGGGCTTCTGCACACTGTTTTCTGGCACTATGCTCTCACAACATTCCTTGTACCTTGCCCTTTCTTACCCAGCTTCAGTGTTGTCTTCTCTCTGTTAGGCATTCTCCAACCCCAGCCCCAGCCATCTTGCCCCCATCTTTGGCCACTACTCTACAGTGCAAAAACTTACATTACAACACTTTGCTCATTGAATTGCTGGTTTCCATGCCTTCCCCTTCACACAGAGCACTAGAAGTCTGGGGATATGATTTATTTATTTTAACTTCCCTGAGCTTAGCAAAGTACCTGAAACCTAATTGTTATATAATAACAACTGCCAACATTCATTTTCAAGTGCTTATTATATTCTTTAAACACACTAACCCATTTAGATACTATTATCGTATCCAATGTCCAAATGAGACAAGTGAAGCATAGAGAGATTAAATTAGTTACTTAATACCACATAGAAAGTAATGAAGTTAGGATTCAAACCCAGGAAGTTTGAATGCAGAGCTATTTCTTAACCCCTTAACTTATTCTGGAGCAATAGATGGGCAGACAGGTGGGCACTTTGATACATGGATGGGTGGATAGATAGGCAGATGGAGGCAGATGGAGAATGGAGGATGGGTGGATAGATGAATGAGTAGATGGATAAAATCCCAAATTGATCAAGGAAACTGAGACTTGGGAAGGATAAATATGAGTTTTTCCTGGAGCCAGTACTCTGATCTTACTGCTACCAGAAGAGGTCATTGATATTTTTCCAATAAGTAAAAAATGTTATTACAATAGTTCTTTATTGGCAGTGTTAAGGACAAGCTTTAGAATAACAACATTTCCACATTTCTATCTTCTTGAAATCCCATGAAGTTTGGATAAAGGAGAGTGGGTGTTGTCAGCAGCAATCAATTTGGGGAGTTTTTAATAGTCTTGTGGTATGTTTTGGTAGGTCTATTAGGGAATTGAGACCCACTACTACATTCTAGTAATGTGGGGGAGCACCAGGAAAAAATGGAGAGGTGGTAGATTTATTTATGCTACTCTCTTGCCTCCTCTTCCTCTTCATCAAGTAATTTCCTTTTTATTTATATGGGGGAGCTCACTTTCCAGGCTTCAATTTCACCATTCTGGAAAATGGAACTATTGTATCATTTTCCAAATCTATTTTAAGGAGAAGTTTAACAAAAACTTTCCCCGGGGTTACAGTAATTATGACTAAAGAAGTAATATGTTGAAATGGAAGTAGCCTAGTGCTGAGCAACTAGGATCAACCCTAGCTTAGGCATTGAATGGAAATGCAACACTGGAGCAGACATTTACACTGGGCTTATTTCCCTGTCTATAAAATGAGTGTGGGTGTAGTCCCTCATCTCTCTATGGAGAGTTCCATCTCTGACCCACAGTGGCTTGGCTGATATGACTAATGCTGTGATCAGCCTATGGCCAACACCTGCCACTGAGGTTTGGGAGAACTTGAAGACCCAAAGCCCCCTATTTAGAATTAGGCCAGAGCTTCTTCTGCTCCTATCAGTCATAAAGTCAGCTTGTAGGAGCCTCTTTCCCTACAGGAGAACTGAAGATGGGAGTTTTCATAGAGATATAGGAGTAAAGGGGGTATTGGAAAGGATCTTACCACTGGTGGCTTGGTGTCAGGGCATGGGGAGCTTTTTATTCCAAACTGGTAAGAAGACTTGGCTGTAAACCTAACTTATAAGTTTATCATTTTATCATAGCTGCTTTGCAGACCTAGGTATCACCAACATCTTTTAGTCAATGAACATTTGCTAAGTTCAAGTACTTTCTATGTACCTGGTATTGTGTTAGGTGATGATAACATACACACACACACACACACACACACATACACACACACACACACACACACACACACATACACACACACACACACACACATACACACACACACACATACACACACACACACATAGATGGGAACAGTCCATATTCTCAAGAAACTTACTCTACGAGGGATATAAGACAGACACAAGTATGAAAATACAAGATAGAAACTCATGACAAGGGACTCTAGTAGAGAGAAAGAAAAATATCAATTGATAAAAAATAAGTAGTCCACAGATGGAGGTATTTGGGCCCCAGTGGTAATCATTAAGCTCTCTGACCTTGGTTTCAGCCAGACTTAGGTTCCAAAGCCAGCACCCTCCACTATTTAGCCATATATCCTTAAAGAAGTTACTCATCCCTTTTAAACCTCATGTCCTTCATCTATAAAATAGGGACATTCAGACCTATCCTGCAGGATGAATATGAGCATGAAATGAGAGATTTTATGTGAAGCATTTAGTATAGGATCTAAATCAGCATTACCTGAGGTACTAAATTAGCATTACTTGTTGTAGCTTGAAATATTGTTATTATTCCCTTTGTTATTATTATTACTGCTTTGTTATTATCTCACTACCACCCGTCTCTAATGTGGGGCTCTCTTTATTCCTGGCATCTTGCTGCTGCCTATGACACTCTGAGTGCGTGTGTATGTGTACATGTATAGACGCAAGCATGCAGGTTGTAGGAGGGTCAGAATGAGGCTGCAGTGGTCAATTTGGATTCCATCAGTGACACTTTGTGTTTGGCCTCCTTCTCTGCTTTTTCAAATTCCTTTGTCATTGGACACTAACTCCCAAATGGGCCTGGTGACTGGAATCACTTTCTATACCTTATCTTGGCAGACAGAGATAGGTAATAGTAGCAAGGCCCTCCTACCAGTGTGCTCAGCCTCTTATTTGAGTTTGGGATTAGTTAGTCACTGAATGAACATTTTGTTCCCTTTTTACTCTAGGGCTTGAGTATAGGCTCAAAGCTACTCTTCTCCTCCAAACTTAACTTTCTGGAATAAGTCAAGCTAAGGGCCAACTGGTGGAAAGCCAAAATCGGCCTCCAAACCAGCTGTAAAATCATAAGGTGTTTGGTTTCTCCAACTACAGGTTTTTCTTGCATTTGCTCTTGAGATTCAATAAATATTCCTGGTTATCCATGACTTTATCCCACTTAGGCCCACATCTTCTCTTAGTGACAATCCCCCACCCACCCCACTCCAATTCTGCAAATGAAGAAAAGTTGGCCCCAAAAGATTACAGAATTTTTTTCAGAAGCCATTGTGTGAGTAGGGACTTTTGAGGAAAGAATCCTCTATTTTTCTGTATATACATATAAACTGAGCACTCTAATTGGGTACATTATAATTAAATTCACCAAAATCAGTTTACAAGGATTAGAAATTTTAGATAAATTTCCTGGAGTCACCTATAAGAAGTGGTCAAGTTTAGATTCTAACTTAGAGCTGTCTGATGTCCTTGCATACATGATCTCCAAGTTATCAAGTCAGCATAAAAAAATTAAATTCAATTTTAAAAAACCTTCCCAGATTCCTATAGTACAGTCCAGCATATTTTAGCACAGTGCATTGTTGTTCTGAGGAAGTGTTCCAGTGCTCCCCAGAAGCAGCCTGAGGAATAGACCCAAAAGAGGAGTATCTATTTTGCTGCCCTGGTGCATCCCTAGTCACTACCTCTAGGCAGCATAAGACCAGAGGAAGTAAGCACTGCCCCCAGATTGCTGAGTCCCTCTAAAGATCCATATGTCCTTCTCCTGTGATCTTCCTTCCTCACTGGTTCTCAGGAAAAGTTAACTAACAGTCTTTAACATTCCAGAAGAGGTTTAACACCAGTATAGACCCACTGAGACGCTCTTTTTCAACATAAAGAAATAGGCCCAGAGATATAACTGTCTTCCTTCTTGAGATTTGTGTTCAGCAATAATCATGTCTGGAACAAAACAAAACAAGAGAAGACACCAGGTCTGGGGAGAGATCTCTAGTAGAAAACTCTTCTTCTCCCTGGACATTTTTGGGGGGGAGAAGGATTCCAGCCAATGTGTATGGCTAAGCATCCTGTCAAACACAGAGACAAGATTTTATGCTTCAAATAAATTAGAAATAGGCAGAAGGGAGAGGACTTTTTGAAGGAATTGACTTGTTTGGGTGCCAGAGATGCTGGTAGCAGGAAAGGGGACTGTCATGTATGGGAGTTGGGAAGGAAGCCTCACACTCAGAAACCAGACATCCAAACTTTCACTGCTCAGGTCACTAAAGAAGATTGATGATCTGTTTACCACATGAATTCACTTTGTCCTCATTAGCTCAAGTGCTTTCCAGAGTGTTCTACAGTCACTTAGCCCAATCTAGGAACTAGTTATATTTTGAGTATCTGTATATCCTCCCTCTTAGGCTATTCACTCCTTTCCCTATTCCCACCTCCAAATTTCATCAGAGAGTGAAAGCCTTTATCTTTATCTCCACCCAAGATCACTTATTTCCAGGGCCACTGAAATTCTACCGGGCTGTGGGGCCCAGCAAGAAAGTCATGGGGAAATAAAATGTCAAAACCTCAGTACCAGCTCTTTTCTACATTGATTGCAACTAAATTGTGGGCCACAGCTGATAAGTAAGTGCTTACCCCATCCTCAACTGTATTTTGGGAGCACCCCAACCAATCTACAACAGCAGTCTCCAATTAGACTTTTTCTGGCAACAGTTGCTTCCTGTGCCAATTCCTACTTACAGATATGAGAACCTTTACTAGAGTGTTTTGAGCACTCTCTAGAGACCACATTTCACCAATGTAGCCTTAGCCAGGGTAGGACTTTATGGGAAATTGATAGTTTTTCTAACCTGGCATGCCTTTCCCCAGATACTTGAACTAATTTTTGCCCCACCCTCAAAGTAGGAGAAACAGCATCTCAGGAGCAGGGAAAGAGAACTTGAAAGAATGATGTAGAGCACCTAGTCTTTTTCTATTTTACAGAAAGATCCAGACAGATAGTGACTGAATCAAGCACATCAATTCTAGGCAAGTATGTTTTTTCACTCTAGTCTGTTGTCTAAGCAGTGGGCAGAGTTAATAGTACAGAAAGCAAAATAATGTTTTTTATTAGTAAAAGGATAAATAATATCTCACATATATGAGCACCTGTATGGTAGGTACTGTTCTCTACATGTAGCATCTTATTTCATTCACAACGATCTTCTGAGTTAGGTACTATTATCATCCCCACTTTACTGAGGAGGGAACTAAAGAACAGAGAGTGACTTACTGATGTCTCTGCTCAGTCCGATCAAGGCAGTGTCACTCCTGAGCCCAGTCTGACTCTTTTAAATAGATCTTCTGTGTCACCTGAAGAACCTAAATTTTTGTTCTGTGTTTTTCATGTTTGTTGCTGGTAAGTCAGGTCTTCCTCATCCTGTGTTTGCACAATTAATTTCATTTTAAACCCAAGTTTAAGATTTCACTGTATCTCCTTTGGATATCATATTGGTGATTTCCATTTACCTACTGGTTTCCTGAACTCCCATTAGGGGCAGTTGTTTGATCAGCTAAATCCCCCAAACTATAGTATCATTCAGTTAAAGTTTTCCATGTAGTTCACCAAGATTTTCTGATAACCATTTGAAAATAAATAGCAGCTATCATGACACTTTACCCCTACATACGCTAACATGCAACTTTCAAAAGTGAGGCTATTCTCTTCCCTAATCATAATACTATATCATGGTATAGAAAATTAATTCACAGTATCAGCTAATATATAGTCAACATTCAAACTTTCCACAATAAGTCCCCCAAGTGAAAATTTTAAATAAAATTAAAAGTTTTCAAGTTGTATTTTGTTATACCTTTTAAATCTAGAATGTCACCTTACCTTTTCCCTATTGATATTTATATTCTGAAGAGATTAGGCCAGTTGTCTTATAAATATCCCTCATTCTAGGTTTGCTTGATTGCTTCCTCAGACTGTCATTTAACTTGAGCTGCTAGCCCTTATATTTTCTAGAAAAATGGAAGTTAGGTCTAAAGGAATGAATAGGTTTATATTAAACATTTTTGGTAAGGATAATTCATAGTGATGCTGGTATTTAATATTGCATACCACATCAGGACACATAACCACACAAGGCTTTGTTCCCCATTAATGATACCATGTTTGATCACTTGGTAAAGATGCTGATCACCAGATCTTTCCTTTGCAAAGATATATTTTCCCTTCATAGTTAGAACTTGTTTCTTTTTTAAAACTTGTATTACCATATAATAATTGTACAAGGAAATACATTGTGATATTTACATATGTATTTACAATATATCTTAGTTACATTCACCTTCTCCATTGTTCTACCACATTTCCCCTCCTTCTTGTCTTAGAACAATTTCAACAGGTCTCATTCTTCTATATTCATATATGGATACAAAATACATTCACCATATTCACCCTCATTCTTCCTTACCTTATGTCCTCCCTCCTCCTATTGGTATCCATCCCCAGTAAAGATCTATTTTACCCTCCTGTCCCTTGCTATTTTAAGTGCATGTTGACAGTAGGACTTGTTTCTTAATGAAACTATGTTCAAGCTTGTTGGACCCAACACTAGCACCTTCCTTTGGTTTTTGTTGTAGTCTTTCTAGATTCACCTGTCTTTTCTGCCCTGTAAGCATCAGTGTAATAGCTACTTCCTTCTATCATTGGAGAAGTTCATCGATGATGAAAAGAGTTAAAGGAGACTTCTCAAAGGGAGGGAGGATCAAGCAGGGCTTGGGAAAGTGACCAGATTTGAATAAACACAGGACAGCTAGGGAGAGCATCCCAGGAAGAGAGAAAAATATGACTACATATGTGGAGGAAGGAATGAACCTAAACTGAGAGTAACCATCCTAGCTAAAGAAGAAATGTTTACTGGAGAGGAGTAGGAAAGAATGGACAAGGGTAATGTAGGGCCAGTTTATATAAAAGCTGAAATGCCAGACTGAAAAATTGGGATGTATAGGAATAATTAAAACAAGACTCCCCTATGGCACACTCTCAAACAAGGCACCAACTGCCTTCCAGAAAATGTTAGGATACCATGGGGGACTCTTTCTTGAGCCCTAGGACCTTTATAATCCTCCTTCTGGCACAGAATAGGCACTCAATAATAATACATGCAAATTTCCACCCCGACTTTGTCTATGAGACATGAAGTCATGGTGAGGTTAGCCTTTTCCTTCTAATTGCACATAACAATTCTCATGTAAATACCATTATTCAGAGGTGTAGAAGCAAGTTCCAAGACTTTCTCTCCTATATTACTTCTTTAGAGAAATAATTTCAATCTTTTACATGTGGATATCCAGTTTTCCAGCACCATTTGAGATTTTTGTGCATTATTTTTATTAGCATAGATTAATAACACAAGGGAGTTTCATTGTGGTAATTCCATAGATCTGTACAGTGTATTTTGAACAAGTTTACCCTCTCTGTTATATTCCCTTAGCCTTCCTCCCTTCTTCCCCCCTTTTCAAACAGTGTTTGGTCCCAACACCAATTGTTGAACCAATTTTGGCTCTTGATCAAGAATCAGTGGATTGTAAATACATACCTTATTTCTGGGTCCTCTATTCTATTCCAGTGGTCTGTTTTTATGTGTCTGTTTTTATGCCTAAACCATCCTTTTGCTACTGTTGCTCTGTAATATGTCTTGAAATCAGGTATTGTAATACCTCCAGTATTGTTCTTTTTGCTCAGGATTATTTTGGTTATTCTGGGTCTTTTGTAGTTCCATATAAATTTCAGGATTGTTTATTATAGTTCTGTGAAGAATGCCATTGGTATTTTGATGGGGATTGCATTGAATCTGTAGACTCCATTCAACAATATTAATTCTTTAACAATATTAATTCTTTTGATCTCAGAACCATGGAAGGTCTTTGTACCTTCTAGTGTCTTCTTCAATTTCTTTTTCAGTATTTTATCATTTTTATTGTCGAGGTCTTTCACCTCTACAAAATAAAATACTTTTAGATATTTTTTAGGTCATCGTGAATAGGATTGTTTTCCTGACTTCTTTCTCAGTCTGTTCATTATTAGTATATAGAAAAGCTATTTATTTTGTATGTTGCTTTTGGATCCTGCTACTTTACTGAAAGTATTTCTCAGATCTAGGAGTGTTTTTGGTGGAGTCTTTAGTCTTTTAATTAAAGGATCATAACATTTGCAAATAGGAATAATTTGACTCTTCCTTTCCTATTTCTATCCCTTTTATTTCTCTTGCCTTATTGTTCTGGCTAAGAATTCAAACACTATAGTGAATAAGAGTAGAGAGAGTGGACATCCTTGTCTTATTACTGACTTTGGAGGAAATGGTTTTAATTTTTCCCCCGTTTAGTATGATATACTTATAACCTTTATTATGTTGAGGTACATTCTTTGTATTACTAGATTCTATGCAGCTTTTATCATGAAGGGATATTGAATTTTGTCAAAAGCTTTTTTTTCTGCATCTGTTGAGATGATCATGTGGTTTTTATCCTTGATTCCATTTATATACTGTATTACATTAATTGATTTGTATATGTTAAACTATCCTTGCATTCTTAGAATGATACTAACTTTATCATGGTGTATGAGCTTTTTAACATGTTGTTGAATTAAGTTTGCAAGTATTTTATTGAGGATTTTAGTGTCTATGTTCATCAAGGATATTGGTCTATTTATTTCTTTCTTGTACCCTTTTTAGGTTTTAATAATATGAGCTTCATAGAATAGTTTGAAAGAGTTCCTTCCTTTTCTATTTTTATGGAATAGTTTGAGGAGCATTGATGTTCTATTTTGGTAGAATTCAGCTGACATTGCTTTTGAAACCCTTTAACAGAGATCATTAAAGCAAACTTTGCTTTTGCAACCACACTGATTTTTGTTTCTGTTTTATTTAATCCACATTTTCTTTTCACATCTCCCAAAACAAAAGATGTGGGTCCTTATGGGGTATATTCCTCTGGTTTTGCCACACTCAAAACATAGCAGGGACACAAGTGAATTTATCGATACTGGTTTAGTAATTACAGACTCCTTGAAAAACTACAAGTCTTTTTTGTTTTGTTTTGTTTTGTTTCAATCACAGCAGAACTGCAACTAAAAAGGAAGGAGGTAAAATTCCTCTGGGTCTGAATGAATGTTTCCTGTCTCCTTTTCCAGTAATTTAAACACTGCACTCTTGTTTTTTGAGCAATAGAGGTATCATGTGCTTGGGAGGAACTGGGGTGGAATTTATGGTTAAAATACCGAGTCTCTGAAAAGACCATCTGTCTGACTTTAGGCTATCCTCTAAGAGGAAAAGAAGAAAGAGTTATATAAGTGTGATTTAGATTCTCACAGAATGTCAATGTTGGAAGACAGCTAATGCTGGCTTTGTACACTGTCATCTTCTAGGCCCATGGATATCTTTTGTTTGACCAGCCCCATATTTTCTTTAAAAATCTTTAAATCTGAAAGTGTTTAAGTTAAGCTCAGTTTTTGACACTGTACTCATCACTTCGAAGTGTTTCATACCACATTCTTCCCACATTTTCTACAATGCCTGAGAGATGGAATAGAATAATGATGAAGAACATGGCCTGTAGAGTCAGACTGGTTGGATTCAAGTATGACTTCTTCTAATTCTCAGTTGTCTGATTTGAGGCTAATCGTGTTACTCTTCTGTGCTTTAGTTCCCACATTAATAAAAATGGAGTTAATAATACCATGGGATCTACTTCATACAGCTACTGGGAGTTTAAAATGTGTTAATATTCATGAAGTGTTTAGAACAGTATAATAAGTACTGTAGGCATATTTATTAGTGCTGTTTGACCCCTGGAAGAATTTGAATTTTGTCTACTCGATTCAGTACAGTTTGAAGAATGTAAAACTGGAAGCGGTCAAAGGGTTGTCCAAGTTGCCCAATTCCAGAACCAATGTGCTAAGTCTCTCTTTATTGACAAAATAGTAATAATATAGTAACAACAATAGCTTCCATAACACTTCTATGTACCAGGTGCTGTTCCAAATACTTAATACATATTAACTCATTTAATCTCTATTGCAATCCCAGAAGGTAGATAGTAAAATTAGTTCTGTTTTTAGTTAAGGAAACTAAAGCACAGAAAACTTAAGTACTTTCTAATGGCATTGGCTTAAATTATCACAATATTTTCCTAAGGGATCTAGTTTAATAATGGTGCATATTGTCATGAAGAGGGAGTAGAATCTGCAGTGGGATGGCTGTGCACCAGTTAATTTTAGCTCCTCTACTACCATAGTATGAACTTTAACAAGTCATTTAACCTCTCTGAGCCTTGGCAGAAATGGTGATGATCCCAGGATTGATACACGGATCACATAAAGTGACATGGGGTAAATCCTAGCATATAGGTTTAGATTCAACAGGTCTGTGTTCTTTTTCTTTCCAATGTAAAAAAAAATGTTTGCCTGAGCCATGCCAAGTCTTGTTCTACAAATCTCTCAGTTGATTCTCAGCCTGTGTACCACCTAGTACATGTCTTATTTTGAAATCTTTACCCCATATGCATTTGCTTTGTTCTCATTGGCATTTCAATTGATGGAGTATCTCTGTCAGCAGTATATTCTGGAACATTTCATAGTAATTTTTTCCCCTTATTCTACATTCTTGTTTAGGAAATCTACTATTCCTGCTGAGAAGTCCTAGGTCCAAATCTTAGCTCTGGGTTTTGTGACTTTGGGCCTGTCTCTTCCCCTTTCTAGGCCTTAGACACTATCTGAAAAATGAGGGAGGCCAAACTGAAACTTTTATAAAGATCTTTCAATACTTAATATTGGATTTATTCTGGGCTGTGCCAAGATTGAGATCACTGTGTCCACAGTTGGCTAGCTTTGTGTGAGGAGGTAGGAGGTGCCCAGCTCTCAGCCTGGAGAGCTGTTGACAAATATATAATGATTTCCTCTAAGCCCAAGAGTGCTCACTTGAAAACATGTCAAAACACCTCTAGTCCTAAGAAGTACCATGTTTCAATTTTGTTTATTAGTGTTAACTTTGGCCTTCTGCTTCTAGGGATAAATGTTAGGGTAGCTCTATGTTCTTTGATTCATAATCAACAACTCAGAATGAAAAAGTGTCACTGAATTACATAATCAAGTTAACATTTCAAAACTTCCAGTGCATTCCAGGAAATGGTACTTGGACAGCAGACTTGTACATGCTAAATTTGAGTGGAGATAAGGACCATTGCTTTAAATTATTTGATATTTCCTGATTTCAGTCTTCATTCCCATCTATATTGCATTCTGCTCTGGACTCTACCATTATCTATATGATTTGGGGTTAGTTCCTTTCCTTTCCTAGGTCTCAGTTTCCTCATTTGTGTAATGGAGTTGACCTAGAAAGTTCTGGTGGTAGAATTCTATTGATCTTGATGGTGATGATGATGGTGATAACTTAAACATTTACTAAGTGCCAGATACTCTTTGGATTATCTCATTTTGTAGGTGAGAGAATGGAGAGAGCAGGGAGGATAGGATGAAGGATGAATTTATGCCTGAATAGTTAATTTAGTGATATTCTACATATTATGACCATTGCTTCATATAGATTTTTCATTTTACCCTGCTTAATAAACAAGTTAGTTCTATAATCTGGGGGAAAGTTTTCGGTTTTTCAGGTCACTAGCCTTAAAGGAGAGCAAAGGTGGCCAAGACAGAGAATGGATTCTGGCCACATGATTATCCCGTTCCTACTTAATTTTGTGTGTATGTGTGCATGTGTGTTTTAATATTTCAAAGTTATTTCATATTTGTTTTCTCATATTATCTGTATATAACCTTGTAAGGGTGTGAGGAAATATAAAGTCTACATTTTAGAAGAGGGTATTAAGCACCACAGGGGAAGATGTCATCAGTGAAGGCCCCTACAGGAAAGGAAGCTCAGTGTATCAGTCAAAAACAGAGGCTCTGGACTTAGGCTGGTAGATATTTTAAATTTTTTTAGGGTTTATGATTTAATTAGTACATATTAATTACTTTGTTGGTCTTTATTAATTATACAAAGTAATGACATTCATTATGACGTTTCCATACATGAATATGATGTACTTTGTTCATATTCGTCATTACCCTTTCTAATCTCCCCTCCCCCTCTCCATTTTCCCTTCTCACATCCCTAATTGTCCCTCTTTTACTTTCACATTCTTTTTTCTTTTTTTTTTTTTTGTAAATTCCACACATAAGAGAAAACATGCAATATTTGTCTTTGTGAATCTGGCTTCTTTTGCTTAAGAGTCCCAACAAATCCTCATCTTCTGGGGGTGGGCTTAATTTATTTTAATAATTTATTTTTAATTGATAAATAAAATTTGCATTTATTTATTGTGTACAAATGTTGTTTTGAAATAAGCATACATCATAGAAGGGCTAAATTGAGCTAATTAATATATTCATTACCTCACTTTTTTGGTGAGAATACCTAAAATCTACTCCTTTAGAAATTTTTTACTATTTTGAACTATAATCACCATCTTTGTACAAGAAATCTGTTGACTTTATTTCTAGTACCTAACTGAAATTTTTAGCCTCTAACCAACATTCTCCTAAATAATCCTCAACCACCCCAGTCCCTTCTACTCTCTATTTCTATGAAATCAACATTTTTAGATTCCACATAGGAGGAAAATCACATGGTATTTGTTCCTGTTGGATAAATTGGTGTCATAAAAAGCCACTGATTCAGACAAAAATCCAAAAACCAGGGTTCTCATAAGGCTCCTGTAATGAGTTGTGGAATATCTGTCCTCCGGAGTAGAGTGATAGACAGTATCTTAGTGCCTCTCAGAGGCACACTGTGCTAGGCATATTTAATTGAATTATTTTCCCAAACAACCTGTTACTTGGAGTTTATTAGCCTTACTCCACTGTTGAATAAACTGAGGGTCAGAGAAACTTAGTGGTTTGTCCAACCTCACCATGCTAGAATGAAATGAAATGACAGAAGTGAGATTTTTAATGCAGGTTTGTTTATTTCCCACCTCAGAACCACACAGAATCATGGGGAAAATGTGGACAGCCTTCAGGGAGGGGTTTTTGAAGAATAAAGGATGTGTAAGTTGGATGAAAACAATTTTTTACTTGATAATTGCATCCAATATATTTGCATAGTGTTAAAGAAGTCCTAATTCAGAGGCTTTCCAGTGTATTAAAGCAATTCATTCATGAAGTTGACTGCACGGACATCTCCATCCACAGATCAAGCCTGACTCACCTAGAGAGCTTCTAGTGTTGGTTTGGAAGAGAAAGTGGTCAAGTAGCATAGAGAAGATTGATTGTGTTGGCACCACTTTTGTGTGTTATTGTGTGGATCTAATTATCCACTCAAACTGGCCAAAGCTCAAAATCTCTCCGTCAATGCTTTATCTCTGTGGTTAAGGCTTTCCTTACTAAAGATGTATTAAAATACATCTTCGAAGGGGAAAAAAGGTAATAGCATAAATTAACAAAGTATGTATCTGGCAAATGGACTGGAGGTAATGTTAATAGGTGTTGTATTAGCTTTGCATTACTACAACAAAATACTTGAAACAGCTAATTTTATAAAGAGGAAAAGTTTATTGAGCTCACAGTTTTAGAGGTTCAAGGGCATCACCTCAGTTCTGGTGAGAAGCTCATAGCAAATGATGGACAGCAAAATCTGGGAATGTTTGTCAGGGAAAGTGGTCAAATTTCAAATTGATGAGCAAAGACTGGGTGGGACTAAACTGTCTTCCATAACAACTCTTGAGAGATCCTTCAGAGAGCACACTTCCAAGGATCTAAGGACCACCTTGCATATCAAGCCTTTAACCACAATGGGGGATACTCAAGTCTCACCCAAACCATAACAGGTAGTAATGGTTAAAAAGAAAAAAAAACCTACAAGTGTTCTTTGACCAAATAAGTTTGGGTCACAAAGTACATTCTGTATTTCCTGAAATTCAGTGTGCATTAAGCTTCTACAAATACTGAGAAGTTTTGCAGCAGAGGAAGTGTTCACCTTCATTTAACTCTGCTTTTTCTAAATTTATTTCACAATATGACTTTTTCTTTTTCAAATTAATAGCATCCATGGAAGAATTGTTATCCAAAATGGACTTAGAGAAATGTGGTGTAAGCTTTTCTCAATGGTTTATACTTTAATTGAAGAAGCATTTGATGAGAGAGATTAGGAAGAAAAAGTATAATATTATAAAATCAGGAAAGTAGTGTGAAGGCTCCTGCTATTTATCATTTTGTATAGAGTTGTTCTTGATGAAAGGGAGTTATCCTTCTCATAATTACCAAATATGTGTATTTATTTCTACTTTCCATTCCTTTACTACTTTCTCCTTTCTTTCCTTCTCTTTACACTCTTAGCAATTCCAAATGAGAAAACAGAAATATTTGATATATAAGCCTCAGCTATGAACTTATGGAACATACTTCCAGAATTGTTTATTTTTGTCTCTGGGCTTGGCATTTCTTTCTAAGCCAAGGAAGGAAACTTTGGCAGTAAAGGGAGGTGACTACTTGGATAATTAGATGGAGGCCCGATGGCTACTGGGGAAATTATGTATCATGTCATAATTTGGGTAGTGACAGGCAAGACCAGGGAGACAGGCAGAGACAGGAAGAGAAAGAGAGAGTAAGAATGAGAAAAGAAGTGAAGTGAAGACAGAGGGGGAGGGGAAAAGGGGAGGACAGAGAGACACAGAATCTTCAGTGTTTGCCCTTCCACCAAGCACTGTAGTAGAGTGCTTTAAGGTACTGCTGTCCTCACTACCTCCTGTTGCAAATTTTGTAGGCTAAGATGTATGTAAGGGCCTATTGTGATGTGCACTAGTAGAAAGACACTTGGCCACAACTGGCTGTGTTCCCTGGGACCTCAGTTTCCTCATCTGTAGCCTGACGCTTGGAGTACATCCCCTCTCCCCAGGAATCATTTAGGTCAAGGTTTTTGCCTATGAATAGAATTAGCTATCAGTGTTGTGGTTCTTATTTGCCTAACCTTTTTAGCTCATAAAGTTTCCCTGGTTACTTTGGGCTTTTGAAAACCTACAGTGGTTTTATTTATTGCTGTGTTACAAATTATCTCAAAAGTTAGTAGCTTCAAAACAATAACAAATATCTCACCTAATTTCTATGAGCTGGGAATTGAAGGAGGACTTAGCTTGGTGGTTCTGTTTCAAGATCTGTCAGGAGATTTTGCAGTCAAGATGTTGGCTAGGATTGCATCACCTGAACTCTCACTAGTAATGAAGGATCTGATTACAAGATGGTTCTCTCAAATGATTTGCAAATTAATGCTAGCTTCTGATAGGAGTCCTCAGTGCTTTACTATGAGGGCCACTCTATACAGTCACTTAAATGTCATCATGAATGGCATTTGGGTTTTCACAGAGCAAGTGATCTGAGAAACAGCCATGATAGAAACTGCAATGTCTTTTATGAGAAAGCCTTAGAAGTTACACTCCATCATCTCCACAATATGCCATTTGTTATACAAATCAGCCCTTAATAGGGCTGACAAAAAGATGTCAACACCAGGAAGCAAGAATTGTTAGGGGATGTCTTGGACTCTATCTGCTACATAAATATAAATCATAAATATTTATCTTTGTAGTCTTTGACCTAGGGTCATAATGCATAGTTCTACAAGCTGGGCACTCAATTAGGGCTCTTGACCAAAGCAGGCATTAAAATAGAACCTGAACTCAATTCACCAAGGTTTGCACTTGCAAAGGATATATGCTTCTATCTCCTTGTCATTATGACACCATATGAGATTTGCCTTCTTCATTCTATCAAAAGTCTTGTTTTGACTTGTCTGGTTAGACCACATCCCATCTTCACATCTCAGTTATTGTCTCAGACTACCCAACCCTGCTGTTTTTCTTTTCCAACATTCCCATTGCTCACTTCAATTTTTCTAGTATTTTTCAAACTGTGATTGTATAGGAATCCCTGAGGAATCTTTTTGAAATGAAATTTGGTTTCAGCAGGCCTGATGGGGGCAAAATTCTGCATTTCTAACAAATGCCAAGGTGATATCCTTTTGCTGGCAAAAGCCTGATTTTAACATTCTGCAGTTCTTCCTAATTTTAGGCAATGATAATAGCAGCTAACATTTAATAATAGTTTACCACATGTTAGGAACTTTTCTAAATATGTTACATAGACTGACTCATTTAATCCTGAGAACAATCCTGTCAGGTATCTATTGTTAACACTATTTTTATATATAAGGAAACCATTTCCATTGGGAAATAGAAAGTGGCATGCTCAAGGGCACATAGCTAGTGAATAGCAGAGCCAGCACTCAAACTTAGGTGGTCTGATGCCCCCTCCATGCTCCTAAGTGCCTCCCACTTATACTATCAATCATTTAATCTCATTCGTTCACCTACTGTTTGTCTAGCATTATGTTAGGGGATTTCTATGTATTTTCTTTTTATTTATTCACTCTGAGTCAGGTAGCACTGCTCCCATTTCATAAATGAAGCATAAAAAATTTAAGCCATCTAAGATGACACAGATAGCAAAGTTGATATAGGAATCAAATCCATAGTTCTCTGACTCCAAAGCTCAGGCATCAAGTTGTTCCAGAACATCTTTGTTATCTAGTTGTCAAAGTGCCAGAAATGTGAGGCTGTTTAGTCACTCAAGGTCCCTTGTTTAGAGTAATCCTCCCACTTTGAATGGAAAGAGGAGAGAGGAGCAGTTTATGCTCTCAGCTGCTTAGAGTGGCCAGTGTTTTCTAAGTATGAGAGGAAAGGCTTCTTCTCGCCCCAGGGGGTGGTGTTTCAGGGCCCAGGCCCTGCATGCAGGGTTGAATGGGGGTCAGTGACAGGCTGTGAAGTCTTTCCAGTTTTTGCAGGTCCCAGTGTCTCTTGGAACTCCTGGGAGTGTAAGGGGCTGTGGAGGGACTGTGATGCTGTCTGGGTCTCTGTGAAGATGCATTGTTGTTTGGGGGAAGTGAGTCAGAGCCCTGCCAGGCAATGTTTTTCTAGCCTATTCAGGGAGGTGAACTGACATCCTGTGGTGGTTGGGACTAAAGCCCAAGGACACTCCCCTGAGCCTCTCAGCCTGCCTTTCATCTTGAGATACCCTGGAGGCTCCTTCTACCCTATATCCCCAGGCTTCATGGCTCCACGCCCCCTTTTCCAGGCCTGGCAGAATTCTTGACTTCTGGCCTGCCTTTGCTCTCAAAGGTCAATCACATCCTCTCCTCACTGGATTGGATTGATGCCATTTCTCCTAACTACCCTGTTGTCTATTCCCTTGTGCACTGAGGCATGCAAATTTTTCATCAGGGGCTTATATGCTTCTACAGAAAAGAATCAGGCCTAGAAGACTTGAGTTCTCTAGATGAGAGAACATGAACACTACCATTTCCTTCCATTACCTACACAGGACAAGTAACTTGGGCCTCTGTGAAAGAATACAGCAATGAGAGGCAGAAGGCTTGAGAACCTTCTTGATTTGACTACTAGCTGAGTGTCAAATGGGTCCCCAGTTTCCCCATCTGAAACTTGAGAGGATGGAGTTACATGTTGTGTAAGAGTTTATGCTGGTCTCACATTCTGTGCCTAATATTCCCTGGGAGGGGTAAATTACTGAGAAAAAATAATACCAATAGTAATTGACATTAGCTTAATGTTTATTATATGTTAGTCACTGCTATAAATGTTTTAAATAATACATCCATTGGATCCTTATTTAAGATACAGTGGATTATTACTGCTGCCATTTTACAGATATGAAAACCAAGAAGTTAAATTATCAAGATGGTACTGTTGGGTCTGAAGACCTAAGGCAGATGCGTATCCCATCCTCCATGGAGAGCAATATCATTCCTGCATCCTGAGGAGTTAGAGGCCTGAATTCCTGCATCCTAAAGGAGAGATACAGATCTGCCACAGGGCTGATGAGCAAAATGCTCTCAAGATTGTTCCCTTCCCCCAATAAAGATGCTAACCAAACCAGTTCACCTGAGAAAGCCCTCAAATCCATGGCCAATGAGAAAAACCCACCTAAACCAGAGTTAGAACGTCCATAAAAATGCCAGCCTTCATCTGCACAGTGTGAGCCACCGGCTACTGGGCTCCGCTGCAATACCTTACCTGTAGTCTTTCCTTTCTCTCTAATAAATTCTACATTATATAGCAGCTTTGACTCATCATTCAGCTGCCTCATGAACCAGTTCTCTGGCCTGTGAAGGCAAGGAACCTCAACACCAGCACGTAACATTTTGGCCACCATGAAGGGACACACTCTCTTCTGAACCAAGGTCGGTATAGGTTGTGGCAAACTGGAAAAGGCTGCCTAGGAATGTGATGGTGAGCATCCAGCACTCTGATGGAGTCTGTTTCCAGGAGAGACCCCCCAACCACGGCTTAGCTATGGTGGAACTCTCAGGCTGACCCTCTCTGTCTCTCTCTCTCTCTCTCTCGTTAAGGAGGATTTCTCCCTTGGGAAACTGAGGAAAAGCTCCGATCCTATTACAGCTGTATGGCAGGCAATCTGAGGACACTCAGAGGCCAGATAAGGGATTATACCATACTGACAATGTTATGTGAATGGAACCTGACTTCAGTCACCAAGGCCTTTTCTTTTTCATCTCCTTAAACTCTAACTCTCTCTTGTTCAAGATCTGATCCACTTAAGAGGTGGTCCAAAAACAGCCAGTGGAAAAGCCAAAAATGGTGTTCTGGCTGGGGCACTCCCCAGTGTCACCCAAAGGCTGAAGGTGCAACTTCCGGACCTGCCCTGAGACTCCAAAGGTGGCTAAGTCTCAGATCCCTCCAGTCATGTCAGCAGCAAATCAGACATCAGATCTCTCCTGCTTCCTTCATGGTTTCCATGGCCCAAGAGTGGAGGTCACCCCTTGCTTCCAGTTCTCCAGTACTGTCTTTGGGCAGGATCGACCTGGACAGCAGTGATGACCAATAATCCCTCATGCATTGAGCTTGGAAACTTTCTTTTCCCCCAACCCTCTTTCCCAAGCAGTTCTAAATAACTGTGGGCTTCTTTCAGTGAGTTTGGAAAATACACCCATTCTGCTCCTTCTCTGGTTCCACCTTGTCCTTTATCTCTGTCTTCCCCTCTCTGGGCTTACTGGGATCCTGCCTTCCCATGAAAAACTTGTAGCATGGTACCTTATGACTTAACTTATTCCAACTAGTTTACCAGCCCTCTTGGTCTGCCCTCTCAGTTGCTAGGCCCTAACTCTGCCTCCACAAGGGGAGGAGGGAAAACAAACAGACGTGCTTGTGCACAGGGATGCTGGCCCACTGGACACAGCAGGAACGCCTGCCATAGCTATGAGAATCCATAGAGAGGACCCATCTCATCCTAGGCCACCAGTCACACATGGCGATGGCTGTAGCCAGCCGCCACTTCCCCAAAATGGATGAGAGGAAAAATACACAGGAAGTGGGGGAGGTGACAGGCTGCAAGATGGGATCACTCATCCCGGGTGTAGAAGGGGGCAACGGTGCTTTGCTCAAGCCCAGTTCCCAGCCCCACCTTATGCCTTGGGCCTGACTGACCCAGCCCTCATAAGCTAATTGTTATCTCAAGGTTATAGTCCCAGAAATAGCAAAATGGACGTTACTGTGGTCTTTAAATTTCTCATTTAAAATTTCCTATACTTTTGGCCTCAGCATAAATTTTCCCTCCAAATATTAGCACTAATATTCCTTTATGGTACTGTTATTGCCCTGGGATGCCCTCTGAATGCCCTTCTCTAGCTTTACAGATGATGTATTTTTTTTTTTTTGTTAAAGAGGTAGCCTTTATTAAAGAGGCTGCCTGCTGTTAGATAAAAGGCAGGATCCTAGTATTTTGGTTTTTTTCTCTTCTCACTGCATTGGTCACGTGGTCTAACCCAACCAGTTCATTTTCCCCAGTCCTGACCATGGTTGGGGGGGAAGTCATGAGACAGGGACACCTGGACTCGTTAGTAAGGTCATTCCCAGTCAGGAAGCTGACAAGAAGAGAACTGACCCAGTTTATTGTTGTTGTCTTTCTAGATGGGATCTGCCCCCCTCCAGTCTTCTGGCCTGTCTATTAAAACGTTGAAAGGAAATATTGGAAGCTTTGTACTGAGGCCTGGCTTCAGTATACCTTAGGTGACCAAGAGAACTGGCCTTAACAGGGTTCCTTAAATTACAATACCATACTCCAATTAGACCTTTTCTGTAAAAGAGAGGAATAAGTAAACTGAGGTCCCTTATATAAATTTTCTTTTATTTCCGAGACCACCCAGATTGGCTCCACAATTGCTATCTAGATACTCAAGTGCTGGCCATTCTTTGTCAAGCTACAGGATAAACATGGGAAAGGAGGACCAAAAAAGCTCCTTATCAATGACAAGGCCCCCACCTCTACTGCTCCACCCTATGCCCTACCTTCTAAGCCACACTAATATTCAGAACCTCCTAATGGGTGCTTCCCCCTTCAACAGGCAATGGTAGGAAGAGGGCAAGTCTATGTCCTCTTCTAGTTATCAGATCTAAGGGAAATTAAAAAAGATCTGGACAGCTATACTGATGCACCAGATCAATACATTCAAGCCTTTAACTCTGTGACCCAAACCTTTAAATTGGCATGAAAGGATATTATGCTTCTATTAGACCAGACTCTTTCTTCATTAGAAAAACTATGGGTTCTGGCCCACACCACTCAGGTTGGAAATGATTACCATTTACATTGAGCTCCAACACCCCTGGCACCCATGGGAATGAATGTGCCTATACCTACAGGGGCACAGGCAGCCCCCTTAAGAGATCCACACTAAAAGGGGCTGATGATATAGCTCAAGCAGTAAAGTGCCACTTTGCAGGCACAAGTCCTGAGTTCAAATCCCAGTACAGACAAAAGAAAAAATATTGGGGCTAAGGACATCACTCAGTGGGAGAATGTCTGTCCAGCATGTGCAAGGTCCTGGGTTCAATTCCCCAGCATTGTGAAATCAAAAAAGAAATGGTGAGGAGAATAAATGGTACCAATGCCACTTACTCCACCTCATAGTGGAAGGGCTAAAAAAGACCAAAGTCAAATCTCTAAACTATTCCCAGGTGACTGTAGTACAACAAGGCACTGAAGAATACACCCTTACCTTTCTGCAACATCTTAAGGATGCTATCAGAAAGCATACCACAGGGGACCCAGAGTCACAGGTGGAAGAGGTTCTCCTCAAAGATAAATTTCTAACAGTCAGCCCCAGATATTCATAGAAAACAAAGTCTGTGGCTGAAGGAAAAAAGTCATTGGATCAACTAATACATCTAGCCATGTCTGTACACTATAACTGGAATATTACTAACAGGAGAGAGAAAGATAAGAGACATCATGGCCTCATTGCTGCCCCCACCCAACTGGGGCCTGCATCCTGAACTTGCTTCCATGGTGGTCAGGAGGGGCACTTCCACAGAGAAAGCTCAAGGGGGACAGCCAGGGAGACAGCCCCACCCCCAACCAGGACCCTGCCCTCTCTGCAAAGGTAACCACTGGAGGTCTAAGTGCCCCCATCTCCAGATGGAAGGTGAGGTGCCACCTCCTATGGATTGATGGGTCCCAGCCTCCTGTCCACACTCCACTTCTTGGCATCAATGTCGAGGAGCCTTGGGGTAGCCATAATGGCAGAAAAACAAAAGGTAGTTTTCCTGCTAGACAGTGGAGCACATTTCTCTGTTTTACCTTTCTCTCCCTGTCCCTGGTCCAATGACAAGGCTATCATTCAGGGCATATCTGGCCAGCCCCTAGAGCACTACTTTACCCAGCCTCTGGCCTGCTCTTGGGGAGACCTCCTCTTCTGTCACTCTTTCCTCATAGTTCCTGAAACTCCAGTGTCCCTGCTAGGATGGGATTTACTATCTCAATTAAAAGCTCAAATTCTCCTCTCCCCAGGCAGCTATCTCTGCTGCCCCCTCCTTCAGAAACAAAGAGATCCCACAGTGTGGACCGATGGGATGACTGTAGGGCAAGCCTGGATGGCCCTCCCTATTCAAATAAAACTCAAAGATCCCTCACAGTTTCCACACCCAAAAATATTCCCTCAAGCTGAGGGGCGACGAGGCCTTATGCCTATCATAAATTCCTTAAAAACAAAGGGCTACTAATTAGTTGCTCCAGCCCCTATAATAAATTTAAAATTCTTAGTTAATTTTAAAATACAAGTTACAAAGTAAACAAGGGAAAGGATATAAATAGGTATTGAGTGCATTTTTTGAGAAGTTAAAGGAAAAAGGAATTTTTTTTGGATGAGAAAGGATTTTGTAAAGAAGGGTTTGTCCTAAAGATTGTTTCAAATATTGAGAGGAGGGATAAGGACAAGCCATAAAAGGGTTTAAAATGTTATATAAAGGTCTGAGTAAATCTTAAAAATGTATAATAAAAGCTACAGTGTATGATAAAGTTAAAGTTAACTATAATCTAAGAGTTGCCTAAAAGATTTTTAGAGTCATATCAAACTAAAATCAAATTCTCTATGTCAATAAAATAACAAGGTTATCTTAATATTTTTCTGCTCTAAGTAACATCTACAAAAAAACTACTATAGGAAAAGATTTTATCAAAAAAATTATTTGTGTTTTCTATTGATCTTGTCAAGCTTTAAGTACTACTAAATCAAAGTTCATTTGTGTATTTGCTCATGTGTCTTAAATGACCACCTTATATGTGTTGTGTCTATACTTTATCTAAATATGGTACAAACATTTACAAAGTTAAAAGTTTCAAGTTATATAAAATAATGAGCTAAAGCTCTCCTTTATCCAAGTGTTACATTTAACTGAAATCCTGACAGCCCCTGCCTCCCACAGGTCACCTACCTAGATGTGATCTTAAAAGGATAGACTCACTCCCTGAGTCATGAGGGAATCAACCCAATCCTCCGTTTCCCACTCCCCCATACCATAAAGCAGCTTAGAGCTTTCTTGGGAGTTACAAGATTTTGTAAAATCTAGATCCCTAGACATACAGCCCTTACCAGACACCTTTTTATGCTCCTTCTAATACTCCTATTTGGGCCTTGTATAATAAATGCTCTCTCCAAATTTACATCTCAACAGGTCCAACAGATCAAACTCCAGCTTTTAGTCAAGGAATACTCACCTCTGCCTAGGCATGAGTCCTCTTCTGTTCTATTGGGGGACCCCTAGAGACTACATGGGTCAACCCCTGAGACAAGTACCCTCTCCCCTATCCCCCCATCACCCCATTGTCAGCATGAAGCAGCTAGATGAATCACCACCCCTCTCCCCAACAGCAGTTGGGTGTTTGTCTCAGAGGGGGGATTTGTTGGGTCTGATAACCTAAGGCAGATGAGTATCCCATCCCCCATAGAGAGCAATATCATTTCTACATCCTGAGGAGATGGAGGCCTGCATTACTGCATCCTAAAGGAAAGATACAGATCTGCCAAAGGGCTGATGAGCAAAATGCTCTCAAGATTGTTCCCTTCCCCCAATAAAGGTGCTAACCAAACCAGCTCACATGAGAAAGCATGCAAATCCGTGGCCAATGAGAAAAATCCACCTAACCCAAAGTTAAAAAGTCCATAAAAACCCCAGCCTTCACCTGTGCAGCAAGCCACCGGCTTCCGGGCTCCACTGCAGTACCTTAGCTGTAGCCTTTCCTTTCTCTCTAATAAATTGTACTTTATATACTGGCTTTGACTCATCATTCAGCTGCCTCATGAGCCAGTTCTCAGGCCTGTGAAGGCAAGGACCCTCAAGACTGGCACGTAACAGTACAGCTGGTAAAAGGAGAAGGTCCTAGCAAATAATTGTATGGGAGGCCCAGAAAGAGAAAAGAGAAGTTCCAGGAAGAGGATCTGCCTCCATTCATCATCCATACTGTTTATTCTCTCACTCTCTTTCTTTCTCTCTCTCTCTGACTTCCCCCCCACCCCCTCTCTACTGTGCTTTGGTTTTACTCAAGCCACCATAGTCCAAGAGCAGAACAATAAACTCTTTTTCTATTCCTTTAAGAGTCCAGTAAACTACATAGGCTTTGGAGACATAGGATTTATTTTACAGGTGGTGGTTCCTCCTGTCTTTCACAGTACCTGATGGTCATCCATTAAAGCTTAGTAGCTAGAGATTAGAAGCATGCAGATCTGTGAACACAGACCAGGAAAAGAAGGACATGTGGATGGTAGTGGTTCTAACATTTTCCCTTGACCTCATAAGGAGGATGATAGCTTTCAAAGTAACTGGACATCTTTGAAAAGCTTATGTCTACTTCCCCCAAGGGTCATTTCATATATACTGAACTGAGCTTCAGTTTTACCTCCTTTACTCACCCTTACTCCTTAAGGTGACATCAAACCCAGCTGCCAAGGAAAGTGCTTAGAGAAAAGTGGCACCCCCAGTAAGTCTTCTAATGATCAGAGCCCATACACTGTAGTCTAAGCTATGCCACTAACTGTGGCCTAAAGGGTATTTATTCTTTTAATATGTGATTTCTGAGCACCCACTATATGTCATACACGAATGTGGGTGCTGGAGGTACAGTGGTGAACAAGATAGCTAAATAATTGCAGTCATGGACCTGACATTTTAGTAATGAGAGACAATAAACAAATTATCATTTTAGATAGTGATGAGAACCACAAAGAAAGAAAATAAGGTGATGTAATACAGAATGACAAGGAAAAGAGGGACTGGGCAGCAGAAGAAAAGTAGAGTGATCAAGGAGGGCTTCCTTAAGTGGGCAATATTTCAGCTGAGACCTGAAGAATGAGAAAAGCCAGCTGGGCAAAGTAGAGAAAGAAGTGTTTCTAGGCATTAAAATCAGTAAGTTCAAAGGCTCAGTGGTGAGAATTAGCTTCTCATGTTTGAAGAAGGAAGATCAGTGGGGCTAGTATGCAGTTAAGTAGGTAGAAAGTGGATATAAAATGAAGTTGAGAGGCCCAAACTATATCACATGCAGCTTTGTAAGCTACAGCAAAGAGTTTGGACTTATTCTAAATGTGATAGAAATCTTTGGGGGCTTTTAAGTGAAGGTATAATAATCTGATCGGGTTTCAGAATGATCCTTCTAGGTATCATGTAGCAAATGCCTGTGGCATAATGAGAGCAGAGGCAAGGAGTGCAATGTAATGGCTGTTGGTTCAGACTAGGGTTGGAATCGGTGGAGAGAAGACACATGGATTTATCTATGATATGTTCTGAAAGTAGAATTGCCAGAATTTGTTAATGGCTTAGAGTTAGGGGAAAGCTGAGCAAGAGATAAATCAAGGACACCTCCTTAGGTTTGATGTTTTTGTGCAATAAAGTTGATGGTTGAGGAAGACTATGAGAGGGAATAGTGTAAACTTGGTGGCTGAAAGATAGATTCTGGGACCAAGGTGCCCAGCTTCAAATCTCACTGCTGTGGTTTATGACATTAGACAGGTAAGTTAACTAACCTTTCTAAGCCATAGCCTTCCCATCTAAGCAATGGGGATAATAGCAATGATAAAAGTAGTACCTACTGTTGCTGAGGATTACATGAGTTTATAGGGTTAAAACACTTGAAACAATAATGTCTGTCACAAAGTAAGTGCTTTGTGTTAGTTCTTATTATTCTCTTTCCCGGTATATGCACTTACAACTTAGTACCCTTTGCCCATCTGAATTTCTCTCTCTCTCTCTCTTTCTTTATTTTTGTGGTACTGAGGTTTGAACTCAGGGCCTACACCTTGAGCTACTCTACTAGCCCATTTTTGTGAAGGTTTTTTTTGAGATAAGGTCTCACAAACTATTTGCCCTGGCTGTCTTCGAACTGCTATCCTCCTGATCTGTGCTTCCTGAGTAGCTAGGATTACAGGTGTGAGCAACTGGCACCCGGCTAACTTTTTTTAAATGGTACTGGGGTTTAAACTCAGGGCCTCACACTTGCTAGGAAGGTACTGTACTACTTGAGCCACTCTACCAGCCCTGCCCATCTGACTCTTACTGTAGGTGTTCTCAACCTTACTTCATTCTTGCTATTTTGGCCTGTTTTTCCAGTGTCTTTGTCTTCTCTCCAATGGTATCCAGGAGATGAACAGAGGAAGCTCACAGATGGACATCTACTATGGTAGATGAACCATCTGCTATCAGCTGGAGGAGAAGGTGCTTCAGACAGGAAGGAGGACTATATACAGTCAGGCTGTCTTATGTTCATCCCAGGATGAACTGGCTTGATAAAGATGGTTACTGAAGATGGGTGCAATTTATACTGGAGAAAAGCTTCAGCAAACTGCCAGTGTCCATAAATCTGGATTGTGGTGCTCTTTATCACCTTTCTGGAACTTTTGTTCTATTCTCTGATTCTCTCTCCAAAAGATACCTGAAAACTGCTCTCCATACTCTTTGGTTTGCTATTCCCTTCACATGAGTGTTCCATGAATGTTAATAGGTATTTTTGGGGATTGGGAGGTATACTGTGATTAAATCTCATAACAAAAAAAGTTAAATATTTTCCAAAGTTACTACCCTGTCAACATGTATTGTGAATCTACAAAAGGGCAGGTTAAGTGACAACAATTTTTAATGTATTTGGAAAGAGAACCCGCAGTTGATAAGAGCGCATTATATTTTGGGAAATGTTACCAAAGCCAAACTCCTCTTAGGGGACCCCAGTGCCATGGCCCCTCCTTTGTTAGGAATGAATATGCTGGTGTCTGAGTTCACAATCCTGGAAGATTTGCCTTCTCAACCCAATCTTTCAATGTAGAAGGGAAAAAATGTCAGCCTTTGGAACATGTTCAAGCCTATGCTCAAATTCTGGCCCAGGAACTTACAAATTATATGATCATGAGCACCTTTGTTGCCTGACCAGGTTTTGATTTTCTTATTTGTGTAATAGAAAAATATAAAATGCCTGTTATTTTTAAGAATGCTTTGAAAGTTGAGATGCTTTATTTGAGACAAGTGGTGAATTAAATATGGTCTTCAGGCAGGAAACATTGCTTTTAAGAAATCAGAAAGCAGGTAGGACATTTAAATCTTTTTGTTACTCAAGACAAGGCATTGCACAGGAAGTGACTTTCAGAAGACAGGATTGGGGGCGGGGACATGGCTCTGAAATACCAAGATATTAACCACTAGATGGCAAATACTTCACAGTCTCAGAATCTTGACTTTTTCACTTTTTCTTTCTTTCTTCTTTTTTTTGGGTGACATGGAGTTTGAACTCAGGACTTCATGTTTGCTAGGCAGGTACTCCACCACTTGAAACAGTCTGCCAGTCAGTCTCAGAATCTTAGCAACTTTTGTAAAAAATAAAAACAATTCTGATTACAAAGTTATTAAGAGCATGCTCCTTATAAAAACTTTGAATAGGAGTGGAGATAGTGGGCATCCTTGTCTGGTTCCTGATTTTAGAGGGAATGGTTTCAGTTTTTCTCTGTTAAGTATAATGCTGGCTGTAGGTTTGTCATATATAGCTTTTATAATGTTGAGGAACTTTCCTTCTATTCCTAGTTTTCTCAGAGCTTTTATCATGAAATGATGTTGGATCTTATCAAAGGCTTTTTCTGCATCTATTGAGATGATCAAGTGGTTTTTGTCTTTGCTTCTGTTAATGTGGTTTATTACGTTTATTGATTTTCGTATGTTGAACCACCCCTGCATCCCTGGGATGAAGCCTACTTGGTCGTGGTGAATAATCTTTTTGATGTGTTGCTGAATTCGGTTTGCCATTATTTTGTTGAGGATTTTTGCATCAATGTTCATTAAGGAGATTGGCCTATAGTTCTCCTTTTTGGAGGTGTCTTTGCCTGGTTTTGGGATAAGTGTAATACTGGCTTCATAAAATGTGTTTGCAAACACAACAATGGGATTGGACTATGAGCACATGATAAAAGCGAGAGCACACAAGGAAGGGGTGAGGATAGGTAAGACACCTAAAAAATTAGCTAGCATTTGTTGCCCTTAATGCAGAGAAACTAAAGCAGATACCTTAAAAGCAACTGAGGCCAATAGGAAAAGGGGAACAGGAACTAGAGAAAAGGTTAGACCAAAAAGAATTAACCTAGAAGGTAACACCCACGCACAGGAAATCAATGTGAGTCAATGCCCTGTATAGCTATCCTTATCTCAACCAGCAGAAACCCTTGTTCCTTCCTGTTATTGCTTACACTCTCTCTACAACAAAATTAGAAATAAGGGCAAAATAGTTTCTGCTGGGTATTGAGGGGGTGGGGGGGAGAGGGAGGGGGCAGAGTGGGTGGTAAGGGAGGGGGTGGGGGCAGGGGGGAAATGAACCAAGCCTTGTATGCACATATGAATAATAAAAGAAAAAAAAATACTTTAAAAAAAAACTTTGGAAAAAAAAGTTAACAAAGAAAAAAATCTAAAAACCTCATACGATCCCACCCCACCCAGTGTTTCTATACAGTATGTATTTTTATTTATTTATTTTTTGTGGCACTGGGGTTTGAACTAGAAGATTGTGTCTGCAAGGTAGGTCATCTACTACTTGAGCTGTATTTTTATTGAGCCCTATAGTTTTATTTTTATTTATTTATTTTTGCAACAGGGTCTTCCTATGTTGTCCAGTCTAGCCTCAAATTCCTGACTGTTCTACCTCACCTTCCTGTGCACGCTCCATGCACACTGTGTGTGTAGATTCCAAAGTATATTTCTATAGAGTTTATATTGTGCTGTACATGTAATTTTGGTTCTTTATTATTAGCTGAATATAACCACATAAACATTTCCCTTTCCCAAGTCATTTAATACTCATAATCTTCATTTACTTATGACTTATAGTTTACCATTTCTAAATGAACATAAGTTGAGATTGCTAAATAGCAATTTTTACCATTTAAAATAAAACTTTTGAACACTTTTGTGCATGAAATTTTCCATGTTTCAAGTTATTTCCTTTAAACCAATTGCCAGAAGTGGGATTACTGGGCTCAAGGACTAGTTGTTGGAAGGCTTAAGATATATATAGCTGAAATTCTATCCAGAATGGCTGAGCCAACTTACATTTCCACCAGCATTATATGTTAGTTTAAATTACATCACACTTCCCCAGCAACTGGTATGCAGATTTTAAAATGGCTTTGACAATTTGATAGGTGAAAATGCTAGCTTTCTTTAATTTGCATTTCTTTATATGTGAGATTGAGAATTTTTCAGTGTGTTTATTATCTATATTTCTTTAATGATTTGTGTGCTCATATCTTTTGAATCTACATCTACTGTGGATCATGTTCATTCCTATGAATTGTTAATAGCTCAAGTACTTTTTTTAAAAAACTTTTTATCTATTTGTTGCCAGTGGTTTTGAGTTTTGCTTGTATTTAAATTTTCTCTTGTGTTCAATAGCTATTAGGACTTGCAAAGCATTTTGAAATCTTGGTGGTACTAGAAAATCTAGGGCATACTTTTAAATCCTAGCATTGGAGCTGTAATAATAATGATAGTTGACATATGTATATAGTGCTTACCAGATAAAGGAATAATCTAATTTCCATCCCAATATGAAGAAAATACTTTTTTTTTTTTGGCAGTACTGGAGTCTGAACTCAAGGCCTTGCACTTGTTAAGGAAGTGCTTTGCCACTTGAATTATGCCTGTATACCTTTTTGCTTTAGTTATTTTTCAGATAGGGTCTTGTGCTTTTATCCTCAGGCTAGCCTCATATTGTGATTTTCCTACCTATGCCTCCCATATATCTGGGATTATAAACATGTGGCACCATATGCAGCTCATTTGTTGAGATGGGTCTGGCTAACTTTTTGCCTGGGCTGGCCTTGAACTACAATCCTCCAGATCTCCACCTCCCAAGTAGCTGGGATCATAGGTGTGTGTTGCCATGCCCAGCCTAGAAGGTATTATAATTATCAACAGAGTCAGAAAAGTCACTTTTCTGATGTCACATAACTAATAGTAGCTATCTTCAGAACTTATAATTTAAAGTAATTTATTTCTGTTGCATTGAGGCTTGGGGGCCTTTGGATCTAGTCACATGAGTTGTACACTGCTCAATTCTAAGAAGAACTATTCACAACTCCCTAGAAAGTTGTGCCATGTACAGTTTGCATGAACATATGCAGCTTTTGCATGTGTTCCTTATTTAGTCCTTGAAAATGTGAGATCTGACTATAAAGGTGTGTGCTCAAATTACTTTTTTTTGGTAGTACTGGGATTTGAACTCAGGGCCTCATGCCTGCTAGGCAGGTGCTCTACCACTCAAGCCAGCTCTGAAATTACTTTTGCCTCCTGAATTTTTAAAACATTTACAACAGGCTAGTGTATTTTCTGACTTTTATGCCTAGAAGTAGTGACTGATGAAAGTTATTCAACCTTGAAAATCTTTGTGTTTTCTGTCCCTCCCTCGACTTATTTCCCATGGAGCTTTTCTGTTTAAATAAACAATTTCACTGTTCACCTAGTTCTGTTCAAGTTCTCTCACCACCAGAAGATCACCATCTCAAAGAAGTAGAGATTGACCAAGTTTAATGCAAATGAATTTAAAGACATGGTGGCTGAGAAGTGACTCATCCCTGATGGGGTCAAATATATCCTTAGTCATGGTCCTCTGGACAAGTTGTAGGCTCTGCATTCATGAGGACTTCCATTGTGCTGCTCCCTCATTAATCATGCTTACCAATAAATCCTACATTCTATTCCACTCAGGAAATAAAGTATTAACAAATATGGTTGACATTACTCCAAACATAACAATTTCTATAAATATACCAGTTGAATAGACAGAGACTGTCAGAGTACATGTAAAAAATGAGGACCCAACTATATGTTGTCTATCAGAAACACATATTAAGTAGACAGATACACATAATGTAATAGTAAAGGGATGAAAAAGGTATATCATACTAATACTAATTGAAAGAAAGCTGGAATTAATATTGCTAAGATGTCCAGTCTATCCAAAGTGATTTACACATTAAATGAAATCCCTCTCAAGGTGGATGGATGTAGAAGACATTATATTAATTGAAATAAACTTATCTACGGCCATACCACTCTGAATGCACCCGATCTCATCTGAAATAAACTAGACAGAAAGACAAGTACCATATATACACTCTCATATGTGGAAGTTTTAAAAAAAAGTTGACCTGAATGTAGTGAGTATTAGAATTTGTGAAGGATGGTATGGATGTATACAGGGAGGCTGAATTTGTTTCAGTATATGCTGTATTCAGGTGTTGAAATCTCACATTACATTTCATTAATATGTAAAATTAATACATACATAGAACATTCATCTGAGTAGACCAAATTAAGGGACATAAAATATACTATAACTAATTAAAAAGAATTCCTTCCCAGTCTGAAGTTTAAAAAGAAGAATTAACATTGCTATATTTTGTATCTGGATTGTCCCCCAAAGCCCCAAGTGTTGAAAGCTTGGTCCCCAACTTGTGGCACTATTGGAGGTGGAAAACCTATAGGAGGTGGGACTTAGTAAAAGGAAATTAGGTCATTAGGGGAACCCCTAAAAGGAAATATTAGGACTCCAGTACCTCCTCTCATGTTCACTGCTTCCCAACCATGATGAGGTAAGCATGCTCTTTGCCTCATCACAGGACTTAAAGCAACAGACCCAACCAACTATGGACTGAAACCTCTGAAATGATAAGCCAAAATAGACTTTTCTCCTTTAAGTTGGTTCTCTCAGGTATTTGTTACACTGATAGAAAGCTGGCTAATACAGATAACATACAAAGTATGCTCCTAAACCACAAAAGAATTAAATCAGACAATAGGTAGAAACCTGTAACTTCTTGTATATTAAATAACAAAGTTATAAATAAGAACCACTGAAAAAGTCTCAAGAGAAATTTTCAAAATTTCAAACTTAATAAAAATGGAAAGATAACATCAAAATTGGTGAAATATCTAAAAATCAGTGCTTAGATGGAAATTTGTAGCACTGAATGAATATATTAGAAAAAAAGATCTAAAAATCAATAATCTGGAGCTCCTGCCTTAGGAAACTAGAAAAGAACAAATGAAATCCAAAGTAAATAGGATAAAAATTAAAAATTAGAGCACAAATCAATGAAATAAAAAACAAAACAAATAGGAAAAATGAAACTAAAGCTTTGAAAAAATCACTTAAATTGATCAAGCTCAAACCTAGTTAAACTAAAAGGAAAAAAGAGAGAAGGTATAAATTACTGACATCAGCAATGAAAGGGGAGCCATCACTACTGATTCTATGACTCTTATAATGATATTAAGAGACTAGTATGAACTACGTCCACAAATTCAATAACATGGATCAAATCAATCAATTCCTTGGAAGACACAGTTTATCACAACTCACACAAGGAGAAACTGATAATCTGACTAGAACTTATACTAATCTTCCAAAACTGAAAGCAATAGGCCCCAATGGGTTCACTGGTAAACCCTACCAAATATTAAAAGAATAAATGATAGGAATTTTCAGTAATTTGGAAATAAAGGCACAGGAAATACTCACATTTTGAGACCCACATTACCCAAAGCCAGACGAAGATATCACAAGACAGAAAAATCATAGACAGATTCTTCTCATATACATAAATGTAAAAATCCTCAATAAAGAACTGACAAATTGAATTTAACAATTTAGTAAAAAGAATTCTACCCCATGATTTAGTGGTATTTATTCCAAATATGTATGACTGTTTGACATTCAAAACTTAATTAATGTTAGTCCATCATCTCATAGGCTAAAGAAGAAAATTTGTATGATTATATCAATCAATATATACGAAAAGCAGTAGACAAAATCCAACATCATTCATAACAAAAACTCTCAGAAAAATAAAAATGAAGGGGAAACTTCCTCAATTTGATAGAGAACATCTAAAAGAAAAGCTTCCCTACAGCTAACATTTCTAACTTAATGGTGGGAAACTAGATGACTTCTCCTTAAGACCAGAAACAAACATGTCTCACCATTCTTATTCAATATCATACTGGTATTCCTAACTAGTAGAATACAAGAAAATACATCTTTAGAAGGAATAAATACAATTGTGTTTTTCATAGATAACATGATTATATATATTAGAAAATTCTATAGGTCAACAAAAAACTCTAGGAACTAATATGTGATCATAGCAAGTTTAAAGGAAACAAAGATAATGTATAAAATTCAATTGTCTTTTTATATACCAGCAATCAAAAATTGGAATTTTAAATTGAAAACATACTCTATACATTAGCACCAATCAACAATTTAAATTCAAAAATAAAGAAAAAACATGCCCTATACATTAGCAGCATCTATACATGTAGACATATGTCTGACAAAATATGCACGAGATATGAGGAAATCTATAAAATTCTTATGAAACAAATCAAAGATGATCTAAAAAAATGGAAAGATGTTCCATGTACATAGATAGAAAGATTCAATATTGTCAAGATGTCAGTTCTTCCCAAGTTGATCTATAGGTTCAACACAATTTCAACACAATCCCAACTAAAATCCAAGGAAGTTATTTTGTGGATATTGGCAAACTGCTTTGGATGTTTATATGGAAAGACAAATAAACAAGCAAAAAAACCCTCACAAGAATATCTAATACAATAATTAAGAGGAAAAAAGAAAGTCAGGGTGTTTACAATACCTAACTTCAAGATTTTCTGTAAGGCTATAATCATCAAGATACTGGTATTGGTGAAATAACAAATAGATCAATGGAAAAGAATAAAGATCTCAGAAATAGACTTACAAAAATATAGTCCAAAGGGACAAAGGCACTTCAGTGGAATACTAATAGCATGTTCAAAAATGATACTGAATCAATTGAATATCCATTTGCAAGAAGTTAATCTGAACACATATCTTACCACTTTCATAAATAAAGATCTTAAATGTAAACCTGAATTATAAAACTCCTAAAACATAACATTGAAGGAAATTTGGTTGACTTTGGGTTCGGTGATAACTTTTTAGGTACAACACTAGAAGCATAATTCATGAAAGAAAAAAATAGATACTGTTGCATCTCATTAAAATATAAAACTTCTGATCTGTTAAAGACATTGTTAAGAGACTATAAAGACATCTCCCTTCTCTATTTGAATCCCTTGTATTTCTTTCTCCTGTCTTATTGGTCTGGCTAGGAATTCCAGCACTATGTTTAATATCAGTGCAGAGAGTAGACACTCTTGCCTTGTTTCTGATTTTAGAAAAAATGTTTTCAGTTTTTCCCCATTTAGTATGATGTTGGCTATAGATTTGTCATAAATAGCCTTTATAATGTTGAGGAGTGTGCCTTCTATTTTAAGTTTCTTCAGAGCTTTTAACATGAAAGGATGTTGAATTTTGTTCAAGGCTTTTTCTGCATCTATTGATATGATGATGTGGTTTTTGTCCTTGATTCTGTTTATGTGATGTATTATGTTTATTGATTTGTGAATATATAGTAAGAGAGAGAAAAAATTGTATTAGTAAGTCTGTCTGAGGAGACTACAAGATGTGGGAGAAGAAAAGAAAATGTTAGAGAATGAAAAATGTGGAAACAACTCATCTATATATGAATATAATATAATGTACTGCAATGTATGCTCTTGATTATTAGGGGAGTATGGTGATAAAGAAAGAATCAGTAATGGGAGGTGGGGTTAATTTGATTAAAGCACAATATATACAGGCCTGAAATATCAAGGTGAAACACCCTTGGCCTATCAATGTACACTTAAGAAAATGAAGGGCAGGAGGGTAAAATATGTGTCTTTCAGGGGTGGGTATCAGTGGGGGGGTGGGCAAAAGGAAATGGTGAATGAGGGTGAATATGGTGGATGTATTTTGTATTCATATGTGAAAATAGAAGAATGAAACTTATTGAAACTGCTCTTAGAAGGGGGTGGGGGAATATGGAGAATGATGGAGGGGATAAATCTAACTAAGATATATTGTAAACACATATATAAATATCATGATTTATCCCCCTGCACAACTATTATATGCCAATAAAATTTAAGAAAAGATACAACTAAGAAATTAACCTAAAAAGAGCCTATAAAGGCAAATTCACACAGGAGAAAATCTGCGCCAAACATGCATCTGTTCTAGGACTGTTATCTAACATACATAAAGAACACTTAAAACTCAGCAATAAGAAAACAATGCAATTTAAAATATGGATAAAACATCTAAACAGATACCTCAGAAAATAAGACATTCAGGTGACATGTATGCATATGAAAAGATGCTCAATATCATATATCATTGTGGAACTGGAAATTGCAATAACAATGAGATAACACTAAATACCTATTAGTATGGTTAAAATCCCTAACATTGATAATACCAAACTCTGTGAGGATGTGGAGCAAAAGAAACTCTCATTCATTGTTGGTGAAAATGAAAAATAGTATGGCCATTTGGGAAGACAATTTGGCAGCTTCTTATAAGACCAAACATATTCTTACCATACAATCCAGTAATGGTATTCCTTGGTATTTACCTAGGTGAGTTTTAAACTTGTTTCTATACATAACACCTGCATACAAATGTTTATAATAATTCTATGCACAATTGCTAAAACTTGGAGGCAACCAAGCCACAGCAAACTGTGGTACAACTATACAATGAAATATTATTTGGCAATAAAAGAAATCAGTTATCAGGACACAAAAAGACACAGAAGAACCTTAAATACATATTTCTGAGTGAAAGAAACTGTTCTGAAAAGATGGCGTACTATATAATTCCAACTATATGATATCTTGGAAAAGACAAAACTATTGTCAAGGGTTCATATTGAGGAGTGAGGGAGGGATGAATAGGTGGAGCACGGGAATATTTAGGGCAGTGTTATGAATTGAATGTGAATTGTCTCCCCAAAAGGTTCACATGTTCAGGCCTAGTATGCAGCTGGTTGCATTACTTAGAGTTGATTGTATCATGAGGGCATTACCTAGAGTTAACCCATTGATGAGTTCATACTGAGTGGACTATTAGGAGTTGAGGCCAGGTTGGAGGAAGTAGATCCCTTGGGGTGCCTTGAAGGGGAGAACTTGTTCCTGGCCCCCTCCTCGCTCTCTGCTTTCCAGCCACATTGAGTTGAGCAACTCTGGTCTTCTGTATGCTTACCACTGTTATGTTCTGCCTCACCACAGTCCAGGAACAACAAAGTCAAGGGACCATGGACTGAAATCTCTGAAACCATGAGCCAAAAGTTAAGGGTTTTTTTTCAGGTATTTTGTAACCATCAGAAAAAACTAATTAATACAGATAGTGAAGCCATTCTGTATAATACTGTAATTAAAAGCACTGCGGCCTGGTAAAATGACTCAAATAGTAGAGCACTTGCTTAGCAACTGTGAGGTCTTGAGTTCAACCCCCTTCCCCAGTATCACTAAAACAAAATTGGTCTGGTGGTATGGCTCAAGTCATAGAACACTTATCTAGCAAGCAAGAGGTACTGAGTTCAAACCAAAAAAATGCTCTTCTTACCCATCAATTTCTTTGGAAAGTCCATGTCAATACACTTCCTCCTATATTGTCCATTATGGCACAGATTTCATCATACTAGAATTAGTTGCATACTTTTGGAATCTTCTACTGAGTTTGGAACTCCTCAAAGACTACCTACAAGTTCTCTTGATCTCTACAGCACTTGCAATATGCTCACCATATGATATGAGATCCAGGAATGCTTTCTGTGTAGATGACTGAACAAAAACCAAATGAATGAGCTGGGATAGTGATGATGTAAGGAAGTGACTGTGCCTTTAAGAAGTTAAGGAGCCATAGAAATGTAAGGAGAACTTTGAAGTTAGGTACACCTGACTTTGACTCTCAGCTTCACCATGAATATTTGTGTAACCTTGACCAACTCACCTCACAGCTCTGTGCCTCAGTTTTTCTCTCAGTAAAATGGGGCTGATAATCAATTTTAGGTATGTTATGAGTAATAAGGGAAATAGCACTCATAAAATGCCTAGTATGGAGTTTGATGCATGGAAAATAATCAACATGTGTTTTCTTCCTACTGTTGACTCTGCTCTCTGATTTATTTCTAAGCACCTCACTTCTATGAGCTCCCCTTTTCGCCTGTTCTCTGTCAACTCCCAAGGTACCTGTCTCCCATCTCCTAGGAGCCTGCATCCTCTCCACAGAATAGAGGTTTGAGGTTTCTATTTCCACCCTCTGCAGAAGTGCTATTTAGCATGGGTCATCAGATTGACCCAGGGCCCCTTTCATTTTAGTCCTTGACTACTCTGGAACCAATGGCTATTGCTTTATAATTGCTTTTTCTGGAGTTGTTTTAAGATTTCACAAAGGATTTCTGCTTTCTTCTGCACCTCTATCCCCTACCTCCACCCTGCAAGAAGGGGCTCTCATCCCCTCTCTTCTCAGGAGAGGAGAAAGTGGTGTTCAGTTGGACAGCCCCGTCTGTCTCCTCTCCTGAGAGACTTCCTGTTCTAGGCTCCTGGAAGCCAATCAAGGGAAACAATCTAGAGTTTACAGCCTTGCAGGCTCCTGCTGGCCTGCCTTCCTCTGGCCCTTGTTTATGTATATTTATTTTTGGGTTAAGAATACTTTGGTGTTAGGGGGAGAAGATGGGGGAATAGGCAAAGTTTTTTCCCCTCGGGGAACAGATCAATACCTTTTACCTCTTTTATAAGTTTTCCTCTATTATCAAGCTTTGCTGGAATTCTGGAGTCACTATACAGACACACCCAGTTTGAAAGCTAAAAGGGATTTTCACAGTCTTCTTAGCCCATCTCCTAATTTTGAAAGTGGGGAAACCAAACTGCTAAGTGGCAGAAGGGATACCCAAGGTTACCCAGTGGGTTATCTTCTGTGACTGTTTAGACTGCCCTAGAGAATCAGGTGACTCAGCTTTCTTGAGTACCTATTTTATTCTCTGGGTCCCCTAAATTTATCATGGTCTAGAAATCTTACTCAAAGTAAGCCAGAATAAAGAGAAGCATCCTAAAATAAGATGCATCCTCTGTCACCAGTCAAACCAACCTAAGTATGTCTCAGGGCCCCTCACAGTATCCGTAGCAATATTCATATGTTGGGTATGACCATTTAGTCAGTTACAAATTCACCAAACTAATCTGTAATTCAATCTATACCTATAAAGACATTAACCAAAAAAATTTAGAAAAGATCTAATTTCTCTACCTAGGCCAGATAATCATAATTCCTTTTCCCCAATTCATAAGGCTAGGTTCTTTGCCAAAAAAGTCAATGAAGTTGATTGATCTGACTTGCTGTTGGTAATCAGTACACAGCAATGTGCTCTGAGGGACAGTGTGCTGATGAGCACTGAGTAATTCTGTCTGCTTCAGCCATTCCATTCCAGTCTCTGTAGCCCCCACTCATATCTATACACTGCTAGTCTCTCTCCTCTTCCTAGAGGTCAGCACATTGTTCCCAAATGGAAGCAATTTCTGCTTCCCTCTGTAGCATAGCTTGCACTTCCCACCGTGTAGATCTGTGTCTGTGTCTAAGTCTTAACCAGTTTTGATGTACGGATGACAAGTGCAGGAATTTCAGATGCTCAGGGTTCTTGAGTCTGCTCTGAGAATGAAAGCACAGACAGACTTCAACAGCAGAGGTCAGAAAGATTTTATTTGTAGAGAAGAGAAGAGAAAGACTGCATATTGGGGAATGCAGGGGGACCTAGAAACTAGTGATTCCATGGGTTGGGTTGGGGATTGGGTTTTATAACCTTTTTTGCATTGCCTGGGGGCAGAGATGTCTCTCAAGTGCAGACAGAGGTTTCCTGGGAAGGAGAGGTGTCTCCTTGACCACTTATCACCTTTTGGTCCTGCAGTCCATCCTTCAATCCCCCCTCTCAATGGTCGCCCTAACTGCTGTTAGGGATAGGGACAACGAAGTCTATTCAGTAACTGCTTCCTGCTGATGGGGGCGATGAAGGGGCCCACAGCATCAGGGCTGACCAGGAGAGGGGTTGTCAAGGGGACTGCAATAGTAGGTTGTTTTCATCTCCATGGGGCATTTGTAGGTTGATGGATTTTAGGCAAGAAGAAACAAACTTGACAAGTAAGTTTAAAATGCAAGGCCCAAACACAAGCAAGAGAATAATGGCAACTATAGGCCTCAGAAAGGGTAGGAACCAAGTCCTGGAGGGGTGCCAGGATTTTATTTGGTTCCATACCTGTGTAGAAAACTGAGTTTCAAAAGATTGCTCCTGGGGCCACTTAGCCTATTGGAGAATGTAATCTGCATGTTCCTCTACAATGCCTGAAGTGTTTGTATATGTGCAACAGGAAGTATTGTCCATGGCATATACCCCTCCTTGTTTTGCCAAAAGAAAATCTAGGGATAGGCAGTGGTCCATGACCATACAGGCAAGGGACAACAAAGACCTTTGTATGTCCTTAATGGCAAGGTCTACCTGGTCTGAGGTGTCCTCTACCACTTTGGTTAGGTTTTTTGCAGTTACTTGATTGGCAATTACCCCATAGATGATTCCAGCAAGGGCTGCAACTGATGCTGTTATCCCTAAAACTATTAAAGTAACCTCCCTTTTATTTCTATGGGAAGCTGTTCCTGTTGTAGTTAGTATTCCCCTTTTCTTCCAGATGGCTGCATGAGCATGTAGGATCAGGAAGGCATACTTAGAATCTGTATAGATGTTGACTCTCTGTTCTTTTGACAGTCTTAAGGCGTCTGTTAGGGCCACTAATTCTGCCAATTGAGCACTTGTATTAGGAGGAAGAGGACCTGATTTGAGGATGCCAAGTTCTGTCACAACTGCAAACCCTGCATGTCTGACACCATCTTTGACAAAGGAACTGCCATCAGTATATAATTCTAGATCTGGCTTTTTAAAGGGCTGATCAGTTAAGTCAGGTCAGGCAGCATAGTTTTCCATAAGTTCCTCCTTACATGAGTATTCAGGATTTCCCTCTGCCTCTGGTAGAAGGGATGAAGGATTTAGGCTCTGACAGGTCCTTAAAGTTATTTTAGTTCCTCCCAGAAACTGGGCCTGGTATTTAAGTAGACGGCTGTCAGATAGCTGAAGTTCTCCTTTTGAGTTTAAAATTCCCCCTAGGTCTTGTGGGGTATAAACCGTTAGAGGGCAGTTTAGGATAAGTGTTTGAGCTTCAGGCACTAGAAGGCTTAATGTGGCCATTGCTCTAAGGCATCCTGGCTATCCCTTGTCTACCTGATCTAACTCTTTGCTTAAGTAACCTGGCTGGGGAGTGATGCCCCAGAGCTAAGTCACCACTCCCAAGGCTAGTCCTCCCTTTTCACAGACATATAATTGAAACTTGTCTTGTACTGGGAGACCCAGGGTGGGAACTGTCATAAGAGCCTTCTTTAACCTGTGGAATGAATTTTCTGACTTGTCATCCCACTCAGTAAAGAACTGGGTATCCTTCTGTGCTTCCTTAAGGATTTGATATAAGAGCCTGGCTAGGTCTGCACATCCCAGGATCCAAATTCTACAGTATCCTGTGATACCCCCCGCCAAAAGGCCCGCGATTGATTTAGAGTTTTAGGTAGAGGAAATGTCAGGATTGGACAGATTCTATCTTCTCCTAGAGGCCTCATTTCTTTCTCTAGGACAAGACCTCAGTATGTAACCCTAGACTGATGCAATTGGGCTTTTTCTTTAGAGATTTTATATCCTCTATCTGCTAAGAAGTTTAGTAAGGATTCAGTGGCTCATGAAATGACAGGCTCACTCGGTCCACAGAGCAGGAGGTCATCTACCTATTGTAGTAGAGTAGCTTGTGGATATTGCCATTCTGCCAAGTCTTGGGTTAGAGCTAACCCAAAGAAGTGGGGGCTGTCTCTGAATCCCTGGGGGAAGACAGTCCAAGTGACCTGTCCAGACTTTCTTGTGGGGTCCTCAAAGGCAAAGATAGGTTGACTTTTAAGATGTAAGGGAATGCAAAAGAAGGCATCCTTTAAATCCAAGACAGAGTAGTAAGCGGTACCTGGAGGTATTTGGGCTAAAAGTGTATAAGGATTTGTAACTACAGGGTGGAGAGGCACTACTGCTTCATCGATCAGGTGGAGATCCTGGACTAGCCTCCTTTTGTTAGGTCTCTTCTTGACACAGAGAATAGGAGTATTATATGGGCTAGAGCATTCTATTAGCAGTCCCTGTCTCTTTAAGTCTTTGATTATGGGAATTAGCCCCTCCTTAACTTCTGTCTTTAAAGGAATTGTTTTTGATGGGGAAACCAGGAGGGGTCCTTGGATGAATTAGGACTGGGACAGCAATTCGTGCCTGTCCCATGGTGTGTCCATCTGTCCACACTGTGAGGCTACTTGTTCCTCTATTAGAGGCAAGCAAAAGTACTCTCCCCCAATTTAGATAGAGCTATACCCCCAATTTAGATAGAAGGTCTTGCCTTAGCAGAGGAGTAGGGGTTTCTGGGACAATTAAAAAGGAGTGACAGAAATGGAAATCTCCCCAGGAGCAGGCTAAAGGCTGAATGAAATAACGCTCTAGAGGCTGGCCTGATATGCCTCTAACAGTAATTTTCTTGGAGGACCTGGGTCCAGGAGAGAAAGGAATAGCTGAGATGCTGGCTCCAGTATCAATAAGGAGGCTGACCTTGTGCTTTTTGATAGTGAGTATAACCTGGGGCTCCTCTGCTTTTACAGTGGTTACAGGAGCCTGGATAGGAGGCCCAGGAACCCGTCGTTAGGTGGGAGGCTCTGGTCTTGATTCCCCTGGGAACCAAGGACAGTGTGTCTTCCAATGTTTTCCCCTAAAAATGGGGCAGAGTCCTGGAGGTAGCTTTCTCTGGGGTCACTCCCTCCTAAAATGGCCTGCCTGTCCACATTGAAAGCATGTCCTTGGGTTTGGACTTTGCCCCAGGGAAGCCTCTCTGAGTGCTGTGATCAGAGCCTCCTGCTGCTTATCCTTTCTCTTTTCCTTTTCCAGGTCCTTCCTTTCTTTTTCTAAGTCCCTGTTATAGTATACAGATGTGGCTATACGGACCAATTGGTCTAGATCTCTGCTCCCTTCAGCCACCAGTTTCTGAAGCTTTTTACGGATATCTGGTGCTGACTGTGTTAGAAATTTACCTTTTAGTATGATTTCCTCTTCCTGTGACTCTGTTATAATGTTGGTATGCTTTTGTAAAGCATCCTTAAGTCTCTGTAGGAAAGCTACTGGGGTTTCTAAGGGTTCTTGCTGTACAGCCATGATTTGGGAGTAATTAAGAGGTTTTACCTTGGCTCTCCTTAGACCCTCAAGAATGCAGTGGATGAAATGGTTACAGCTCCATTCATCCTTGTCATTTTCAGGGTCCCACTTAGGGTCATACCTAGGCACTGCCTGATCTCCTGTTGGAATTGGGAGTTGATGTTCCCTTTTAGGTATCCAATGTCTTTGTCTTTCTTCTCCCTCCCCCTCCTCCTCCTGTGAGGGCCCAGACAGGGCTGTAGCAGGGCCACTTTTATCTAAGTGATAATTGTCTCCAGCTGTGACTGCCTGATCTAGTACCTGCTTTTTCTCCAGAGAAGTGAGGGTCTGAGATAGCAATAGCATTACATCTTTCCAGCTCAGTTCATAGTTTTGGCTGACTTCTCTAAATGCCTCGATGTACTGATCTGGGTTTTCTGTGTAATTTCCTAAATCCTTTTTTATTTCTTTAAGTTCACTCACTCTAAAAGGAATGTGAGCCCTATCCCCTCTAGCAATTAACTGGAGGGGTTAGAGTCCTGTGGGATGATGTCTATTGTGTGAAGTAGCTGGGTAAGGGGGAGGAGGGGGAGCTGGTGGAGCATCAGATGGATTTTTTGGTTCAAGGGAGTTTGGGGGCTTTTTGCAAAGGGTTACCATGGTCTGGGTGTCTAGCCTGCATTTGTTTAGCCATTCTGGGTGGTCTCTTTGGAAAAAGAACAGTTTAACATATATATGGAACTTTGGTCTACTTTCCCTCCTTTTTACAGAACATATCTAATTGAAGAATGGTATTATAATTAATGCTCCCTCCTTCTGGCCATCTTTCCTCATCTCCCAGAGGATACTGTGGCCAAGCCTGGGTGCAGTAAGACTTGAGTCACTTTTGCTGAAGACTCTCTGGTTCAAGATCTTTCCAATGTTTTAATAAGGAGGCAAGCGGGGATCCTTCCTGGATCCTTGAGGCTTGATTCCCCATCTAGAAAAGTGAAACAAGGGAAAATTGATCACCTTAACAGAGGTTTCTCCTTTTATCTAGGCATTCCCAAATAAGGACAAACTCTAGTGGGAGAGGGCATCCCTCTCTTCCTTGCTCCTTCCACTGCCACCTGTAGGTAAGGTCATGGAGTATTTACAGATATTTCAGGTACACCCACCCCCCTGAAATGATCTTTGACTAATCTCTTATCGATTTTGACTTGCCTGTTTGCCCTGTGACCCAGGCAGGCCTGGTTCTCCTCTACCTGCTGAAGCCTTATAATTTAAAAATAACCTTATCAAGGTAACCAAGAGGGCTTGCATGGCCAGAGGGAGGACTCCTGTAGAGGCATGGATGGGGACTCCTGATGAAGTAGACTTTTGTCCCCCTATATAGTCTGTGAAGCATATATGCTTTTTATGAAAAGAGAGAGTGTGTCTGAATGGTTTTGCTCCAATAAGGGGCAAAAAATGGAGAAGACCTGAGGTTTTTGCCTTTTAACTCTTTTTTTTTGTTGTTCCCTGAAGGCAGGCTGCAGAACCTTTTTAACCAGTTAACCTGATGCTTGACAAAGACAGTTAAGCCTAAATTAGAGATTAGCACTTTCTGGTGCCTGTAGGGATTTTTCCCAAACTCCCTGAAGGAAGCTTACTGTTGTTTAGAGAAAAGGGGGGAGGGGTACATTCACTCTGAACTACTTGGGAAAGGGGAAGGAGAGGCTGAGGGTTGGGGGAAAAGGGAGTTTCCAGGCTCAATGCATGAGGGATTATTGGTCACCACTGCTGCCCAGGTTGATCCCGCCCGAGGCAGTACTGGAGCACTGGAAGCAAGGGGTGACCTCCACTCTCAGGCCAAGGAAACCATGAAAGAAGCATAAGAGATCTGATTGTCTGTTTGCCTTGGACATGGCTGGAGGGGTCTGAGACTTAGCCACCTTTGGAGCTTCAGGGTGGATCAGGAAGTTGCATCTCCAGCTTTTGGGTGACACCAGGGAGTGCCCCAGCCAGAACACTTTTTTTGGCTTGAAGACAAACTTTCCTTTCTACCAGCTGTTTTTGGACCTCCTCTTAAGTGGGTCAGATCTTGGAGAGTTCATTTAAGGAGAGGAAAAAAAAGCCTCAGTGTACTGAAGTCGGGCTCCACCCACATAGCATTGGCAGTGCAGTATAAGCCCCTGCCCAGTGTCTGAGTTCCCTCAGATTGTCTGCCTTACAGCTATACTGGGCTCAGAGATTTTTCTCAGTTTCCTAAGGGAGAAACTCTCCTTAACAAGACAGAGAGAGTGAGAGAGAGAAGGTCAGCCTGAGAGTTCCACCATAGCTAGACCATGGTGGGGGGTCTCTCCTGGAAAATAGACTCCACCGGAGTGCTGGATGTTCAGTCACATTCCTAGGCAGCCTTTCCCAATTTGGCACAACCTATACTGACCTCAGGTGATGGCTGGTCCCTTTGTGCATTGCCAAATATGATGCATGGATGACACATGCAGGAATTTCAGGTGCTCAGGGTTCTTGAGCCTGCTCTGAGAATGAAAGCACAGATAGACTCCAACAGCAGAGGTCAAAAAGATTTTATTTGTAGATAAGAGAAGATAAAGACTGCATATTGGGGAATGCAGGGGGACCCAGAAACTAGTGATCCTGTGGGTCAGGTTGGGGATTGGGTTTTATAACCTTTTTTGCATTGCCTGGGGGCAAAGATGTCTCTCAGGTGCATACAGAGGTTTCCTGGGAAGGAGAGGTGTCTCCTTGACCACTTATCACCTTTTGGGACCTCCTGCAGTCTGCCCTTCAGTTTCCTGTGTCCACACAGACTCTTGGAATGGCTGCCCACTTTTCCAGTGAGGATAAGAGGCCCATGGACTTGGAGATAGAAAAATGCATCAGCAAGTTGGGTGTGGTGGTGCACATGTGTAACCTCAGCACTCAGAGAGCTGAGGTAGGAGGATTATGAGTTTGAGTCCAGTTGGGATACATAGTGAGACCATGTCTCAGAAAGCCCAAACAAAAACAATGTTTTGAGGCAGGGTAGATAAATGAAGAGGCATGGAATTATATTAGCTTTAATAAATATAAAAGGGACCAGACTCAGACATTGGAACCAGGAAGTAAAAACTGCAAAATTAGGGCAGCTACCCCTCACCCACATCTACTTTTACATGTTAAGTTATAAGAACAGGGAAACATAAAAGGCTATCTGAATCTGACTTCCCCTTTGAGATGTTAAGATATTGTAGGGCTCCTTGAATGGGTAGAGAGACAGAAAGAATGAAAGGCATGTCTTGCAAAGGGAAGTCCTAAAACTTACTTATTGTCTTTGTGTTTTGGGTAGTCCTAGATCACATCTTCATGTTTTAAAACAATAAACAGAACCAATCTTGAGTACCCAGATCCATTGTCTAATGATTAGAGGTTGCTACATGACATAACTATGTGTATTCCCCTGGCTCAGAAAGTACAAAGACTACAAATAAGAACTACCATTTTGAATCTTTACATCCATTCCTTGAGTAGAGAGCAGAAAATGTTTTTCTCCCTTTCTCCCTACTTTATCTTAGTATATTGAAATAAATCCTCGATAAAACTTCCACTTTGGGTGACTCCATTTTGTGAGACACCTTGAAATGCTTTTCATGTGTGGATCTCAAGTAGCTGTGATTTTGCATAGAAACTGGGAAGCTGTGGGAACCCTCTAGTGTCTCATCTGGTGGTAGTTTGACAGCAAAACCCCTCTTAAGGTGGTGCTTGTCATGTGGCATCAGTGAGCAATCTAAGAAGAGCAAGGAGGCCCTTCTCATGCTTGCTGCACAGATTGAAGATCTCCTGTCTTAAACTATATTTTTGCATAGTGACAGATTCTGCACCTGTGGAGCTCAACAGGTTTACCTTCTCTCTTTTGCTTAAAGTCTGGTGGAGAGGGATTTTCTCCCTTCTCTATACTTTTGCTAAGAGCCTGATGTTAGGGTTCTTTGTTTCTTTAACAAATCTAATGTCTGTTTCTGAATTTCACCTGGTCTTTAGCTGTCTACTCTTTACAGTTGCACTCCTGTGCCTTTCCACACCACTTCAACTCTCCTATAGCCATACACCATTTAAAAAAAAATTTCAATGTGCTGGGTATCTCTAATCCACCATCTTCCTTCTAGGCTGTTGTGATTTTTTTAGTTGAAAACTGAATGCTTCAATCTTTATAATGTGATAAATCTAGAAATCACATTTTTATTCCCTTCCTTTGAACCCAAAGTTTACTGGGAGGGAGGGGGAACTTATGTGTGAGGTTTTTTTTTTTAATTATAGGATGTCTCCTTCCCAGTAATCAGCCTGAGGTGAAAATTTTAAGGATTTTCTGTACCTGTGTCTTTCTTTGGGCATAGCTGGTATTTTCTAAACTCTTCATATACAAGATACTGCTTTTGAATGTCCTAGTCCTTAATTATCTGTCTCCCCAAAGGAAAAAAAAAACATGAAAAAAGAATAAATTAAAAACAAAGAAATAAGGATTTTCCCTTTAAATCCTTTGGAAGCCATTTCAGCCCCAGAGGATGAAACAATTCATGTGAATCAGAAAACAATGGCAGTTTGCTTCTGTGTGTAGATGTGCATGATCAGAAACAACAATCAGCTATTAGAATACAGATACCCAATTTTGGGGGAATAAGGTCTTTATGGCTGACCCTGGCTCCCATCAGCCTTTTTCAGAATGAGAACATGACTGCCTCTCATGGGGCTACAGGTGAGAATGGATAGCTGATACCACACTAATGGCTGAAATTGACAAAATAAATCACAATTTATTATCTAGTTTTGCTCTGGAAGTTATGATTGTTTGAATATAATCCACAATTACAAAATAGGTCTTCACCAATATATGATAGTACAAGTCTTATTTAGGTGGAGAAACAGATTCCTACTGCTTTCTACTTTGTCACCTTCTGTGATATCACCCCTACTGCATTAATTTTTACGGTAGTTAACAGGAAATTGCCTCAAAGCAGGTTATGGTACATGAGAAATTGCCAGTTAAGCCATAAAATGAGTCCAGGGCCAAGATAAAAGGCCCATGTGGAGATAACCACCCATTCCAGCCTTTCCTTTGTTATCTTCTGCAAACAGATTTCCCACTGTAGGTCCCCTGCTGCCCATTCCCACTTTTCTTTGTCTGCCTCTGTAAGCAGACTTTCCAAAACAGGCCCCCCTGCTGCTACAACCTAAACAACCCCAGGTCCCTAACCCCAGTGTAAGCCCACTATTAGCAACCAACATATTCCCTCTAACCTGAGCCCCTGCACAGCCCTTTAAGAATCCTGTGATTTCACTGCTGGGGGCCCAGAATTTTGAGTACTAGCTAATCTTGGACCACTGACGTAAAATAAAATAAAATAAAAATCTGAGTTCTCCTACTTCTCTGAGTATTGCTTGGTGCTTGGTTTCTCATTTGGCAATATTTCCACAACAGTAGAATAATATTCCATTATACAAATATAGTGCATTTTGCTTATCTACTTATTAACTTATGGATATTTGGGTCATTTTCACTTCTTTGGCTATTATGAATAACATATAATTAACAGATAGTGATCTGAGGAGGCCCTGGTCCAGATCTCAGGTCCTTGAGTCTCCCAAATAGAGAACTGGACAGAGACACAAAATGCAAAACAATATCAAAACGTTATTGAAAGAAAAGGAAAGAACAGGCACCGCAAAAGAAAGAGCGGTGAGCTCTAGCTATGTGACACAGAAGTATCGATCTCTTTCTTTAAATGGCAATTTAAAAGTTGTAAGGGAAAATGGTGGGAAAAATCTGGATGGTCTTTACAAGAGGGACTAAGATAATTGACAGGTGTGATTGACAAAGTCTTGTTATATAACATGGGGCATTCTGCACATGCACTTAATTCCCAAGTTTTTAATTGTATGTATGAGATACGACCAATATTCATAGGGTCTTAAGTAAAGGGCTTTACGTGAGAGATTAGGTTGAAGACAGACTCCCCTTTACTGGGCATGCTCCCATTTCTGTTCTGAACCAGCCAAGAGGTTCCCCTGTCTTTTGAGGGAATTTGCAACTATAAAGGAATTTACAACTGCAACTCTGACTATAAAATGACTATCAGAGGTGATGTCCAAGGATGGTACTAGAGGAGAAGTAAGGAAGAATTTAGCATGGAGTGAACTTGTGTTGAGGAAGATCGAGTTCCACGGTTTTTTTTTCTTTCTTTCTTTTTTTCCCTGTTACTTTGAGAATTTTGGATATAAGTTTTGTGTAGAAATAAATTTTCTTGACTATATACCTAAAAAAGGAATTGCAGGGTCATATGCTTACTGTATGTTTAACTTTCTGAGAAAACTTATAGACTATTTTCCATAGGGGATACAATATTTTACATTCCCATCAGCAATGTACAAAGGTTCTCCATATCCTCTTCAATAGTTGTTCTTTTGGTTGTTTTTGCTATATTGTTGATTTGTTGTTATCATCATCATCAAAATAGGTATATAGTATCTTCACTGTGGTTTTCATTTGCATTTTCCTAACAGGTAATACTGCTGAGAATATTTTTATATGTTTTTTGGACATTTGTATATCTTCTTTGAAGAAACACCTATTTGCATCTTTGTAAAATTTTAAATTATGTTATTTCACTTATGTTGTTGAGTTGTAAGAATTCTTTATATTATCTGAGCAATGGAACAAACACTAAACAGATGTATAATTTTCAAACATTTTCTCCAGTTCTTTTTTGTTGAGACAAGATCCCACTATATCCCCAAGCTGTCTTGGAACTTGCTAGGCAGCCCAGACTAGACTCCTGCTTGTGGTATTCCTGCCTCAGTCTCCCAAGTGCTGAGATTATTGGCATGTGATGCTACACCTGGCTTTTTTCACTTTTTTGAAAAAGTCTGATTTATATATTTTTTCTTTTGATGGTTATGCCTTTGGTGTCATATCTGAAAACAACTGTTACCTAATCTAAGGTCACAAAAATGTATACCTGTTTTCTTTTAAGAGTTTTGTTGTTTAAGCTATTTTATGAGCTTTCATCCATTTTGGGTTGATTTTAGTATGTGCTGTGAGGTAGGTGGCCCAATTCATTCTCAGGAATATGGATATAGTTGTTCTAGCAACATTTGTTGAAAACACTATTCTTTCCTCCTAGAATGATCATGGTATTATTGTCAAAAATCATTTGACTACAGATGAATGTCTTATTCATTTTTGAAAAACAAAGTATCTTTATATTTAATTTGATGGGTCATCCTATTAATTTTAATATTGCAGTGTGTGGTATCAACAAGAGGGCTGACTAGTACTTTAACACACACCAAAAACAATGAATACATAAATAAACTGCAATCAAAATAAATAATAGAGAGCATTAGAGAATATCAAAGAAGAAGAGAAATTCTTTAGAACAAGCACATAAATTTAGCATGGCTACTTAGAGAAGGGAAAGAACCACCCATCCCTCCAGTCAGGAATCAGGTCAGATCTAAGAGGCACTTCACTGTGCAGAGAAAATGTAAGGAAGAAAAGCCTAGCAGTACCCATTACCATTCCTATGGTGATTCTTTTGTTCATCACTATGGGATACTCTTGTAGTCCTTGTAGGTTCTGAGACCAGCCAAGGGAGCTTCCTGGAGTACACATGCTGACCTACTCCTAGAAAAAGAACGAATGCTGTGCCCCACACTCGCATGCTCCATGCTGCCGCTTCTCTAGGTCATCTTCGAACTTGAGCCACTACTAGTATACATACTGACCTAGAAGTGAGTGGTTGTTGTACCCCTCTATTTCTGAGGCTCAGTCACTACTGTGCCAGGCTTTCAGTAGTGTACCATTCCTGGGCAGAGCTGCTGCTATGCTGTACCCATTAAGGCCATACTGCTAACAAGACTCCATTCCCCAAACAAGTTGCTTGTGTACCTTCCCTTTAGGAATATGTTGAAGTGGTGTCTTGAACCTTTGGGGAATCTAATCACATAGGCTGAAAGTGATAGAAGATAATCCACACAAACAAAAACCAAAAGAGGGCAGGTGTGGCTATATTTTTATATCTGATAAAATGTATGTCAAGTCAAAAACTGTCACAAGAGAGAAAGAAAGTCATTTGATGACAAAGGGGCTGTTTCATCAAGAGAACATAAATATTGCAAATATATGCACTCAACACTGGAGCATCTGGAGAAAAATATGTATTCTCCACCTGTTGGGTGAAAAATCTCTGTACACATCTGTTAGGTACATTGGTCAAAAGGGCAATTCAAAAACAATATTTCCTTATTAATTTTTTATCTGGTCCATCTTTACATTGAAAAGAACATAAGGAAAAGACTCCTGAACAATATTATGTTGGCAATGATTTGTCAGCTATCACACAACATGCTTATGCCACAAAAATAAAAAATAAATCCATTGTACTGCATCAAACCAAAAACCTTCTGATAGCAAAGGAAACAATCAATAGCATAACATGACAGTCTATGGATTGGGAAAATATATGCAAAAATATATTTGATAAGGAGTTAATATCTAAAATTTATAAAGAATTGATACAACTCGGTAATGGGAAAATGGTAACCAATTAAGGGCAAAAGACCTAAATAGATATTTCTACAAAGAAGAGATCAAAATGACAAAGAGGGATATAAAAAATGTTCAACTTCATTAATCATCACAGAGGTGCAAATTAAAGCCATTATGAGATACCACCTCATATTTGTAAGGATAGACATTAACAAATAGTGAAAGAAAAAAATCAGTGAGAATGTGGATAAAGGGAACTCGAGCATTTTTGATGCTGATGCACATGTAGATTTCCATAATATAGTCATTATAGAAAACAGTATAAAGGTTTCTTAGAAAATTAAAAACTACCATATGATTCATCAATTTCTCATCTGGGCATATATGCAAAGAAAATGAAATTACCACCTCACAAAGATATCTGCACTCCTGTGTTCATTGCAGCATTATTCACAATAGCCAAGCTATTGGAACAACTTTAGTGTTCATTGATGGATAAATAGATAACCTCCAGTACACATATAAAATGGAATGTTAGCCCTAAAGATGAAAGAGATCTTGCCATTTGCCACAACATGAATGAGCCTAGAGGCTCTTATGCTAAGTGAAATGAGTAAAAAACAGAATGAGAAATAAATACTGCCTAATCTCACTCATATGTGAGAACTAGAAAAGTATAGTTTAGAGATAGAAAAAGAAACATTGGTTGATATGCAGATGACAAGCAGGAATTTTCAGGTGTTGGGGTTCTTGGTCCACTCTGAGATTGAAAGCAGAGGTGGACTTGAGCAAAAGAGGTCAGAAAGGTTTTATTTGTAGAGAAGAGAAGAGAAAGGCTACATGGGGGCATGCAGTGGGACCCGGAAACCAGTGGTCCTGTGGGTCAGTTTGGAAATTGGGCTTTTATAGCCTTTTTTTTAATTGCCCGAGGGCAGAGATGTCTCTCTGGTGCAAACAGATGTTTTCTGGAACTAGAAATGTCTCCTTGGCTAATTATCACCTTTTGGGACCTCCTGCAGTCCACCCTTTGAGTCCCTCCTCTCAATGATTGCCCTAACTGCTGTTAGGAATAGGGACAATGAAGTCTCTTCAATGACTGATTCCTGCTGACAGGGACCAATGAAGGGGCCCACAGCATCTGGGCTGAGATGAGAGGGGTTATCAAGGGGACCAAGATAGTAGGTAATTCTTATCTCTGTCAGGGGCAATCTGTAGTTTGATGTATTCTAGGCAAGAGGAAACAAACTTGACAAGTAAGTTTAAAATGCAAGGCCCAAACACAAGTAAGAGAATAATGACAACTATAGGCTCCAGAAAGGCTAGGAACCATGTCCTAGAGGGGAGCCAGGATTTTATTTGGTCCCATACCTATGTTCATACCTGATTTTCAAGAGACTGTTCTCAGAACCATTAAGCCTGTTGGGGAATGTAGTCTGCACGTTCCTCTACAATGCCTGAAGTGTTTATATATGTGCAACAGGAAATATTGGCAATGGCACATACCCCTCCTTGTTTACCCAAAAGAAAATCTAGGGCCAGGTGGTATTCCATGACCAAACAGGCAAGGGATAACAAAGACCTTTGTATGTCCTTAATGGCAAGGCCTACCTGGTCTGAAGTGTCCTCTACTACTTTGGTTAGGTTTTTTTGTAGTTACATGATTGGCAATCACCCCATAACTTATTTTAGCTAGGGCTGTAATTAATGCTGTTATCCCTCAAACTGTTAGAGTAACCTTCCTTTTAAGTTTAAATTTTCCCCTAGGTGAGGTAGGGTGTAAAGTCTCAGGGGCCAGTTCAGGTCAAGTTTTTGAGCTTCAGGCACTAGCAGGCTAACTTCAGCAACTGCTCAAAGACTTCCTGGCCATCCCTTGGCTACCTGATCTAATTCTTAAGTAGCCCACTGGTTGGGGAGTGATGCCCCAGAGCTGAGTCACCACTCCCAGGGCCAATCCTCCCTTTTCATAGACATATAATTGAAACTTGTCCTGTACCAGAAGACCTAGGGCTGGAGCTGTCATAAGGGCCTTTTTTAACTGGTGGAATGCATGTTTTTGACTTGTCATCCCATTTAATAAAAGGCTGGGAATCCTTTTGTGCTTCTTTAAGGATCTGATATAAGGGCCTAACTAGGTCTGCATATCCCAGGATCCAAATTTTACAGTATCCTGTCACTCCCCGAAAGGCCCCAATTGTTTCAGAGTCTTAGGTAGAGGAAACATCAAGATCGGATGGATTCTATCTTTTCTTAGAGCCCTCATTTCTTTCTCCAGGACAAGACCTAAATATGTAACTCTAGACTGATACAATTGGGCTTTCTCTTTAGAGATTTTACAACTTCTATGTATTAGGAAGTTTAGTAAGGATTCAGTGGCTCGTGAAATGACAGGCACAGTCAGTCCACAGAAGGGGAGGTCATCTACATATTGTAGCAGAATAGCTTGTGGATATTGCCATTGTGCCAAGTCTTGGGTTAGAGCTAACCCAAAGAGATGGGGGCTATTTCTGAATCCCTGGGGATTCCATCCAGTATTTCATGTTGGATCCTCAAAGGCAAAGATAGGTTGATTTTAGGGTGTAAGGGAATGCAAAAGAAGGGACCCTTTAAGTCCAGGACAGAGTAGTATGCAGTACCTGGGGGTATTTGGGCTAAAAGCATATAGGGATTTGGAACTACAAGGTGGAGAGGCACTACTGCTTCATTGATTAGGCAGAGATCTTGGATTAACCTCCATTTGTTAGGTCCCTTCTTGACACTGAGAATAGGAGCATTATATGAGCTGGAGCATTCTATTAGCAGTCCCTGTCTCTTTAAGTCTTTGATTATGGGAATTAGTCCCTCCTTAACTTTTGGTCTTAAAGGATATTGTTTTTGATGGGGAAAACAAGAGGGGTCCTTGAGATGAATTAGGACTGGAACTGCTGTTTGTGCCCATCCCATGTTTTGTGGGGTCTATTTGTTCCTCTTTCAGGGGCAAGCAAAAGTACTCCCCTGGGGGGTAAAAGAATCTGTACCCCAATTTAGATAGGGGTACAGAGGAGTAGGGGTTTCTGGGACAATTAAAAAGGAGTGACAGCAGTGGAAATCTTCCTAGGAGCAGGCTAGAGGCTGAGTGAAATAATGCTCTAGAGGCTGGCCTGATATGCTTCACACAGTAATTTTCTTGGAGGACCTGGGTCTGGGTGAGAAAGGAATAGCTGAAATTTTGGCTCCAGTATCGATAAGGAGGCTGACCTTGTGCTTTTCAGTAGTATGGTTTTATGGTGGTCACAGGAGCCTGGGTTGGAGGCCCCAGGACTGTCATTGGGTGGGAGTCTCTGGCTTTGGTTCCCTTGGGAACCAAGGACAACATGCCTTCTAATGATTTCCCTGGCAAATGGGGCAGGGTTCTGGAGGTGGCTTCCTCTGGGGGCACTCCCTCCTAAAATGGCCTGCCTGTCCACATTGAAAACATGTCCTTGGGTTTGGACTCTGCCCTGGGGGAACCTCTCTGAGTGCTGTGATCAGAGCCTCCTGCCATTTATCCTTTCTCTTTTTCCCTCCCCAGGTCCTTTTCTTTTTCCAAGTCCCTATTATAGTATACAGATGTGGCTACAAGGACCAATTGGTCTAGATCTCTGCTCCCTTCAGCTACCAGCTTTTGAAAGCTTTTTACAAATATCTGGGGCTTACTGTGTTAGAAATTTATCTTTTAGGATGATCTCCTCCTCCTGTGACTCTGGTACAATGTTTCTATGCTTTTGTAAAACATCCTTAAGTCTCTGTAGGAAAGCTACTGGAGTTTCTAAGGGTCCTTGCTGTACAGCCATGACTTGGGAGTAATTAAGGGTTCATCTTGGCTCTCCTTAGACCCTCAAGAATGCAGTGGATGAAGTGGTTATGGGTCCATTCTTCCTTGTCATTCTCAGGGTCCCACTTCAGTCCTGCCTAGGCACTGCCTGATCTCCTGTGGGAACTCAGAAGTGGGATTCCCTTAAGATATTCAGTGTCTCTGTTTTTATTCCCCCACCCCCTCCTCCTCCTGCAAGGGCCTAGCCTGAGATAGGCCTGTAGGGCCACATTTATCTAAGTGGTAAACATCCCCAGCAAGAACTGCTTGATCTAGTACTTGCTGTTTTTCCAGAGAAGTAAGATTTGATTTCTGTCATGAGGGAGGCCCCCTTTGACATTGTTGGGGGCCTTTGGGCATCAGATGATTTTTCAGGTTCTGGTTCCTCAAAGGTGTTTGGGGGCTTTTTTGTAAAGGGTCTGGGTATCTAGCCTGCATTTGTTCAGCCATTCTGGTGGTCTCTTAGGAAAAACAAAAGTTGAATATAAGGGCCTTCAATCCACTTTCTTTCCTTTTTACAGAACACATCTAATTGAAGAATGGTATTATAATTAATGCTCCTTGCTTCTGGCCATTTCCCCTCATCTCCCAGAGGATATTGTGGCCAGGCCTGAGTGCAGTAAAACTTGAGTCACTTTTGTTAAAGACTTTCTGGATTAAGGTCTTTCCAATGTTTTAGTAAGCAGGCAAGGGAGGACCCTTCTGGGATCTTGGAAGGTTGAATTCCCATCTAGGGAAAAATTGATCATTTTGGCAAGGGTTTTCTCCTTTTACCTAGGCATCCCCAGGTGAGGAGATCCTCTATGTGGGGAAGGCGTCCCTCTCTCCCATACTCTCCTGCCACTGCCAACTGTGGCTAAGGTCATAGGGAAGACATTTAGGTACATCTGGCTGCAGCCACCTGGCCAGAGTGACCCTGATCAATTTTTTGCATGTTTGCCTTGTGCCCCAGGTACCTGATTCTCCTCTATCAGCTGAAGGTTTGTAATTTAAAAACAACACCATCAGTGAGGAGCTCTAAAGTAACCAAGAGGGTTTGCATGGCCAGAGGGAGAACCCTTGTGTAGGCATGTACAGGGACTCTTGATGAGGTAAACTTTTGTCCCCCTATATATCCTGTGAGACATACATATTTTCTATGAAAAAAGAGGGAACGTTTGAAGGCATTGTTTTTTGTTGTTGTTGCTGCTGCAATAAGGGAAAAAAACTGAGAAAACCCTTAAGGTCTCTATCCCCTAACTCTTTTTTCCCCTGAGGGAAGACTATAGGAAACTGCTTAACCAAATCAACCAGATGCCTAACAAAAACAGTTAAGCCCAAGTTAGAGATTAGCAATTTTTGGTGTACTCAACTGAAATGGGGGCTGCAGAAGAGACATGGGAGCTCTTGAGGACATAGTCTAAGGATTAGGTTTTGAACGGGTGATGTAAAGATCTCTCCCAGACTCAGCTGAAGAAGGAAGCCCATTGTTGTTTAGGACAAAGGGAAAGGCTGCTCATCCTGATCTACTTGGGAAGGAAGAAGTAGAAGCTGAGGACTGGGGGAAAGAGAGTTTCCAGGTTCAATGCATGAGGGATTATATTAGTCATCATTGCTGTCCAGGTCAATCCCTCCAGAGGCAGTACTGGAGCACTGGAAGCAAGGGGTGACCTCAACTCTCTGGCCATGGGAACTATGAAGAAAATGCAGAGATCTGATTCTCTGTTTGCCATGGACATGGCTCGAGGGGTTCTGATACGTAGCCACCTTTGGAGTCTCAGGGCAGGTCAGGAAGTTGCATCTTCAGCCTTCAGGTCTCACTGGGGAGTTGCCCCGGCCAGAGTACCCATATAGCTTGAAGAGAAACTTTCCTTTCTACCAGCTATTTTCAGACCTCCTCCTTAGTGGGTCAGATCTGAAAGGAAGAGAGTTTAAGGAGGAAGGGAGCTGAGAGTTGAGAGGACAAAAAGCCTCGGTGCACTGAGGTTTTACCTTTGCCCACATAGCATTGGCAGTCCAGTATAAGCCTCCGGACAGCCCCCCAATTTCTTGGGTTGCCTGCCTTAACAGTTGTAGAGGGCTCAAAGATTTTCCCCCAGGTTCCTGAGGGAGAAACCCTCCTTAGCAGGATAGAGAGAGACAGAGAGAGACACAGAGAGAGAGAGAAAGAGAGAGAGAGTCAGCCTGAGAGATCCACCATAGCTAAGCTGTGGTAGGGGGACTCACCTGGAGAACAGACTCCATCAGAATGCTGGATGATCATGTCCACTTCCTAGGCAGTCCCCTCCAGTTTGGCGCAACCTGTACTAAACTAAGAAGTGTCCCTTCATAGTCGCCAGATGATGTGCAAATGACACGCAGCAAGTTTTGAGTGTTGGGGGTTCTTAGTCTGCTCTGAGATTGAAAGCAGAAGTGGACTTGAGCAGCAGAGGTCAGAAAGATTTTATTTGTAGAGAAGGGAAGAGAAAGGCTGCATAGAGGCATGCAGTGGGACCTGGAAACCTGTGGTCCCATGGGTCAGATTGGAAATTGGTTTTTTATAACCTTTTTTTATTGCCTGAGGGTAGAGATGACTCTCTATTGCAAACAGATGTTTCCTGGAAAGAAGAAGAGTCTCCCTGGCTAATTATAACCTTTTGGGACCTCCTGCAGTCTGCCCTTCAAGGTTAGCATGGATAGGGAGATATAGGTCACAGGCTACAAAGGAGCAGGTATATAGGATGAAAAATTGTAGAGATAGAAAGTATAATGTGAGGACTATAGATAATAAATACACAAGGTCCAAGTTCAAGCCCCAATATAGCAAATAAATAAATAACACCTTAGTTTATCTTATATTATGTTAACTATTCTCTTTTCAATCTTAATTGTGAATGTAATTGTTCTTTCCAACTGATTTTTACTATATTTAAATATCTGTTTTGCTTTTGTGTTGTTGCTGTTGTTGTTACTGTGGTCTGCTTTCACCCTCCAGAGTACTAGTGAGGATTGAGACCTCAAGAGATGGCTACTAAGAAGAACCCCATTAAAACCAGTAGAGATATTCATTTCAACAGATGCATGAACACAACACAGAAACTTGAAAAAGCAAGGCAATGTGACTCTTCAAAAAAGTTCATAACCCTTCAATAACCTATTGCAAAAAAAACCCAAAATGATTGAAATGATGAAAAAATAATTGAAAAGTCTATTTTTTAAAATGATCAATGACCTCAAAGAGGATTGGAATAAACAGATGAATGACTTAAAGAAGTCAAATCAAGAGTTGGATGAGAAATTCAAAAGGGATAGATAATCTGGGACATGATTAACAGATATTACCTAGGAATCTTGGTGTAAAAGAGTGAGCTGATATGCAGACCAAATGCATGGGAAATTTATCCAAGGAAATTCCAGCATAAAATTCTCCAAATCCAAGGAAAGATAAGGACATGAAAGTAAAGGAGGGATTTAGTACCCCATATAGAGATGACCAAAAAAAGAACCCCTCCAATTCATAATATAGTTAAAATGCCAAGAATACATAACAAAGAGAGAATATTGAAGGCTGTAAGAGAGAAGTACCAAGCTACTTACAAAAGCAATCCCATCAGAATAACATCAAATTTCTCAACTGGGAAATTGTGGAACAATGTATTTCATTTCCTAAAAGTAAATAACTGACAACCAAGATAACTATGTCCAGCAAAGTTATCATTTAAAATCAATGAGAAATAAATTCAGCAAGACAGATCATATTTTAAGATCTAAAACAAAAAATTGAAATAATTTCTTAGATTTTGTTAGGTCATAATAAAATGAAATTAGAAATCAATAACAAGGGAAACTATAGGAATTATACAAACACATGGAGATTGAACTATCCATGGGTCTTAGAATAAATCAGGAGAAAAAATTTAAAACTCCTAGAATCAAATAAAAGTGAAAATATCACTTACCAGAACAAGTGGGCTACAGAGAAAGAAGTTCTAAGAGGGAAGCTTATATCTATGAGTGCTTACATTAAAATATCCACAGAGATCTCAAATAAATAGCTTAATGATGCACCTCAGTATCTTACAAAAACAAGAACAAGTCAAATCCAAAACTGAGATACAATTAATGAAATTGAAACCAAAAAAGGATCAATGAAACAAAGAGTTGGTTCTTTGAAAGAAAAAATATTGACTAATGATTAGGCAAATTATTCAAAAGAAAAAAGACTCACAGTAACATAATTGGAAGCAAAAAGGAGATATTACAACAGATAACATTGAAATACAGAGGGATATTTGGGGATGTTTTGAAGGTATATATTCTATAGATTGAAAATCTGGAAGAAATGGATAAATTTCTAGACACATATGACCTACTAAAATTGAACTAAGAGGATATAAACAACTCAAACTGATCTATAATAAGCAATAAGATTGAAGAAGTAATAAAGAGGCTCCCAAGAAAGAAACCCCCAGGGATGGACAAATTCCCTGCAAAATTATATCAGATCTTTAATTAAGATCCAAAATCAATGCTTTCAAACCATTTCATAAACTAGAAAAGAATGCTTCCAAATTCATTCTACAATGCCAGTATTACTCTTATATTAAAACTAGATGAGGACATAACAAAAATTATGATCAAAGTACATTATACTCATGTAAGAAAACAGCATATTGAAGCATATTTAAATATTTAAAAATATTTAAATATTTTTTAAAGTGGGGAAAAGAGTGATAGAGGGGGTAAATATGATCAACGTACATTATATGTAGGCATGGAATTATCACAATGAAACCCTTTATCAAGTAACATATGCTAATTTAAAAAAGAAAGTAACAGACAAATTTCCTTAATGACTATAGATGCAAAAATCCTCAACAAAATACTTGCAAACCAAATTTAACAACACAGGCAAAAGATCATGCTGAACCATGATTAGGTTGGTTTCATTCCAGAAATGCAAGGATGGTTAAACATATGCAAATTAATAAATATTATACAGTGCATAAATAAAATCAAGGATAAAATTACATGATCATTTTAATAGATTCAGGAAAGCCCTTGATAAAATTCAACATCCCTTCATAAAAGCCCTAAAGAAACTAAGAATAGAAGGATTGTACGTCAACATAAGTGCTATATACAACAAACTACTAGTCAACATCATACCAAAATGAGGAAAAATATTAAGCAATTCCTCTAAAACCAGAAGAGACAAGGGTGACAAGTCTTATTACTCTTTTTCAATATAATGATTGAAATCTTAGAGTAATAAGGCAAGAGAAAGAAATAAAAGGATAAAAATAGGAAAAAAAGTCAAATTGTCCCTATGTACAGGAAATAAGTTCCCATATTTAAAAGACCCTAAAGAAGAGCCCACCAGAAGACTCTTATATCTCATGAACATTTTCAGTAAAGTAACAGGATAGGAAATAACATAAAAGTCACTGTTTTTTCTATATACCAATAATAAGCCTCCAGAAAAATAAATCTGGAAATCAATCCCACTCACAATAGTCCCAGAAAATACATTTTAATTAACCTAACCAAAGAGATTAATTGCCTCTATAAGTAAAACTATAATGCACTGAATAAAGAAATTGAAGGACACATTAAAGATGGAATGCTTATGGACAGGTAGCATTAATATTGTTAAAAAGACCATAATACTGAAAGTGATCTACAGATTCAATGCAATCTCCATCAATATCAATATTTCATGGAAATAGAAAACGCAATCCTAAAATTCAGTTGGAAACACAGAAGATCCTGAAAACCCAAAGCAATCCTGAGCAAAGCAAACAATTCTCATGGTACCACAATATCTGACTTCAAAATGTACTACAGAACTATAGCAATAATAAAAAAAAATGGGACTGACACAAAAATAGACACATAGATCAATGGAATTAAATAGAAGACCAAGAAATAAGACCATTCAATTATATCAATCTGATTTTTGACAAAGGTGCCATAAAAAAGATAGCCTCTTTCTGCTTGAATGGCTTAAGTAGAGTACCTGCTTAGAAAGCGTGAGGCCCTAAATTCAAACCCCAGTACCTCCAGAAAAAAAAAGACAGACCTTTTTCTTAACAATTGGTGCTGGGAAAACTGGATTTCCACATGTAGAAAAATGAAAATGATCTCTATCTCTCACCCTATAAAAATCCAACTTGAGATTGATCAAAGACCTTAATGTAGGACATGAAACTCAAACTACTAGAAGAAAGCATAGGGGAAACACTTCAAGACAGATGCATAAGCAATGAATTTCTGAATCGACCTCCAATAGTTTAGGAAATATTTTCAAGATTTAATAAATGGGATTGCATCAGATTAAAAAGCTTCTATACAGCAAAAGAAACAACAGAATAAAGCTCTGTTGTTCTACCATACAGAATGGTAGAAATTTTTTACTATATATTCATTAGACATAGGATTAATATCCAGAATATATGAAGAACTCAAAAAATTAAACAGCAAAATCAGAAATAATTCAATCTATAAATGGGCAAATGAACTTAAATGGACAAATGTGCTTTTTACTATTACTTTCACTACATTTCATGTCTTGACAGAATTCTTCTCTCAGTGGATGAAGTAATCAAGATAGCTTCACTGACCTTCCAGTTACATTTTTGGTGCTGTGACTCAGATCTAATACGTCTGTTTCTGCAGGAGGTATGAACTATCCTCCTTGCCTCTGTTTGGGTTGAAGACATGCCCATTTGCTCCACCGTGCAGGCACTTTTCCACTGTTTGCTCTCCTAACTGGTTTCTTTCTCTTACACAATATTATCTTCAGGCAGCTTGGCTATGCATGGCTTGCTTTGAGTTTCCTTTCAGATGCTGCCTCTGCCACTCTTACTGGGTTACTAAATGCCAGGTGCTCACTCAAATCTCTAACTTGCTTTTTGTGTCATTTAATGGAATACCATCAAATCCCAGGGGATCTCTATCAGCTTACTATTTGGATTGACTGCTTGTGCCTCAGTACGCTGCAGGATTGGGCTTGTTTGTCCCTTGTTTGACAGATGATTGAAACATTGTTTAAGCAGTCTCTAGAATTCCCCTTACATAAAATATGGGGACCTATGATGCCCATTTCTATCTTCCAATATCTAACCCGGAATGTGGGCCTTCAGGATGTGTTTTCCCTTTTATGGTCCTCTCCCTCTCTCTGCCCCTATTGTTTCAATCTTCTAGATGGGATAGGCCTTCTCCCTTTTATTTTTTTTTTCATTTTTCTTTTATTATTCATATGTGAATACAAGGCTTGGGTCATTTCTCCCCCCTGCCCCCATGCCCCCACCCCCTCCCTTACCACCCACTCCGCCCCCTCCCTCTCCCCTACCACCCACTCCGCCCCCTCCCTCTCCCCCCCCAATACCCAGCAGAAACTATTTTGCCCTTATTTCTAATTTTGTTGTAGAGAGAGTATAAGCAATAATAGGAAGGAACAAGGGTTTTTGCTGGTTGAGATAAGGATAGCTATACAGGGCATTGACTCACATTGATTTCCTGTGCGTGGGTGTTACCTTCTAGGTTAATTCTTTTTGATCTAACCTTTCCTCTAGTACCTGTTCCCCTTTTCCTATCGGCCTCAGTTGCTTTAAGGTATCTGCTTTAGTTTCTCTGCATTAAGGGCAACAAATGCTAGCTAGTTTTTTAGGTGTCTTACCTATCCTCACCCCTCCCTTGTGTGCTCTCACTTTTATCATGTGCTCATAGTCCAATCCCCTTGTTGTGTTTGCCCTTGATCTAATGTCCACATATGAGGGAGAACATACGATTTTTGGTTTTTTGAGCCAGGCTAACCTCACTCAGAATGATGTTCTCCAATTCCATCCATTTACCAGCGAATGATAACATTTCATTCTTCATGGCTGCATAAAATTCCATTGTGTATAGATACCACACTTCCTTAATCCATTCATCAGTGGTGGGGCATCTTGGCTGTTTCCATAACTTGGCTATTGTGAATAGTGCTGCAATAAACATGGGTGTGCAGGTGCCTCTGGAGTAACCTGTGTCACAGTCTTTTGGGTATATCCCCAAGAGTGGTATTGCTGGATCAAATGATAGATCAATGTCTAGCTTTTTAAGTAGCCTCCAAATTTTTTTCCAGAGTGGTTGTACTAGTCTACATTCCCATCAACAGTGTAAGAGGGTTCCTTTTTCCCCACATCCTCGCCAACACCTGTTGTTGGTGGTGTTGCTGATGATGGCTATTCTAACAGGGGTGAGGTGGAATCTTAGCGTGGTTTTAATTTGCATTTCCTTTATTGCTAGAGATGGTGAGCATTTTTTCATGTGTTTTCTGGCCATTTGAATATTTTCTTTTGAGAAAGTTCTGTTTAGTTCATGTGCCCATTTCTTTATTGGTTCATTAGTTTTGGGAGAATTTAGTTTTTTAAGTTCCCTGTATATTCTGGTTATCAGTCCTTTGTCTGATATATAGTTGGCAAATATTTTCTCCCACTCTGTGGGTGTTCTCTTCAGTTTAGAGACCATTTCTTTTGATGAACAGAAGCTTTTTAGTTTTATGAGGTCCCATTTATCTATGCTATCTCTTAGTTGCTGTGCTGCTGGGGTTTCATTGAGAAAGTTCTTACCTATACCTACTAACTCCAGAGTATTTCCTACTCTTTCTTGTATCAACTTAAGAGTTTGGGGTCTGATATTAAGATCCTTGATCCATTTTGAGTTAATCTTGGTATAGGGTGATATACATGGATCTAGTTTCAGTTTTTTGCAGACTGCTAACCAGTTTTCCCAGCAGTTTTTGTTGAAGAGGCTGCTATTTTTCCATCGTATATTTTTAGCTTCTTTGTCAAAGATAAGTTGCTTATAGTTGTGTGGCTTCATATCTGGATCTTCTATTCTGTTCCACTGGTCTTCATGTCTGTTTTTGTGCCAGTACCATGCTGTTTTTATTGTTATTGCTTTGTAATATAGTTTGAAGTCAGGTATTGTGATACCTCCTGCATTGTTCTTTTGACTGAGTATTGCCTTGGCTATTCGTGGCCTCTTGTGTTTCCATATAAATTTAACAGTAGATTTTTCAATCTCTTTAATGAATGTCATTGGAATTTTGATGGGAATTGCATTAAACATATAGATTACTTTTGGGAGTATCGACATTTTTACTATGTTGATTCTACCAATCCATGAGCATGGGAGATCTCTCCACTTTCTATAGTCTTCCTCAATCTCTTTCTTCAGAAGTGTATAGTTTTCCTTGTAGAGGTCTTTCACATCTTTTGTTAGGTTTACACTTAGGTATTTGATTTTTTTTGAGGCTATTGTAAATGGAATTGTTTTCTTACATTCTTTTTCCGTTTGCTCATTGTTAGTGTATAGAAATGCTAATGATTTTTCTATGTTGATTTTATATCCTGCTACCTTGCTATAGCTATTGATGATGTCTAGAAGCTTCTGAGTAGAGTTTTTTGGGTCTTTAAGGTATAGGATCATGTCGTCTGCAAATAGGGATATTTTGACAGTTTCTTTATCTATTTGTATTCCTTTTATTCCTTCTTCTTGCCTAATTGCTCTGGCTAGGAATTCCAGTACTATGTTGAATAGGAGTGGAGATAGTGGGCATCCTTGTCTGGTTCCTGATTTTAGAGGGAATGGTTTTAATTTTTCTCCGTTAAGTATTATGCTGGCTGTAGGTTTGTCATATATAGCTTTTATAATGTTGAGGAACTTTCCTTCTATTCCTAGTTTTCTTAGAACTTTTATCATGAAATGATGTTGGATCTTATCAAAGGCTTTTTCTGCATCTATTGAGATGATTAAGTGGTTTTTGTCTTTGCTTCTGTTAATGTGGTTTATTACGTTTATTGATTTTCGTATGTTGAACCACCCCTGCATCCCTGGGATGAAGCCTACTTGGTCGTGGTGAATAATCTTTTTGATGTGTTGCTGAATTCGTTTTGCCATTATTTTGTTGAGGATTTTTGCATCAATGTTCATTAAGGAGATTGGCCTATAGTTTTCCTTTTTGGAGGTGTCTTTGCCTTGTTTTGGGATAAGTGTAATACTGGCTTCATAAAATGTGTTTGGCAGTTTTCCTTCCCTTTCTATTTCATGGAACAGTTTAAGGGGGGTTGGTATCAGTTCTTCTTTAAAGGTCTGATAGAATTCAGCAGAGAATCCATCAGGTCCTGGACTTTTCTTTTTGGGGAGACTCTTGATTGCTGCTTCAATTTCATTTTGTGTTATAGGTCTATTCAGGTGATTAATTTCCTCTTGGTTCAGTTTTGGATGATCATATGTATCTAGAAATCTGTCCATTTCTTTTAAATTTTCAAATTTATTTGAATATAGTTTCTCAAAGTAGTCTCTGATGATTTCCTGGACTTCCATGGTGTTTGTTGTTATCTCCCCTTTTGCATTCCTAATTCTACTAATTTGGGTTTTTTCTCTCCTCATTTTAGTCAGGTTTGCCAGGGGTCTATCGATCTTGTTTATTTTTTCAAAGAACCAACTTTTTGTTTCATTAATTCTTTGTATGGTTTTTTTGGTTTCTATTTCGTTGATTTCAGCTCTTATTTTTATTATTTCTCTCCTTCTATTTGTTTTGGGATTTACTTGTTCTTGTTTTTCTAGGAGTTTGAGATGTATCATTAGGTCATTGATTTGGGATCTTTCAATCTTTTTAATGTATGCACTCATGGCTATAAACTTTCCTCTCAAGACTGCCTTAGCTGTGTCCCATAGGTTCCGGTAGGCTGTGTTTTCATTTTCATTGACTTCCAGGAACTTTTTAATTTCCTCTTTTATTGCATCGATGATCCATTCTTCATTAAGTAATGAGTTATTTAGTTTCCAGCTGTTTGCATGTTTTTTGTCTTTGCTTTTGTTGTTGAGTTCTACTTTTACTACATTGTGGTCCGATAGTATGCACGGTATTATTTCTATTTTCTTATATTTGCTGAGGCTTGCTTTGTGCCCTAGGATATGATCTATTTTGGAGAAGGTTCCATGGGCTGCTGAGAAGAATGTATATTGTGTAGAGGTTGGATGAAATGTTCTGTAGACATCTACTAGGTCCACTTGATCTATTGCATATTTTAGATCTTGGATTTCTTTATTGAGTTTTTGTTTGGATGACCTATCTATTGATGATAATGGAGTGTTAAAGTCTCCCACAACCACTGTGTTGGCGTTTATATATGCTTTTAGGTCTTTCAGGGTATGTTTGATGAAGTTGGGTGCGTTGACATTGGGTGCATACAGAATGATGATTATTATTTCCTTTTGGTCTATTTCCCCTTTTATTAGTATGGAATGTCCTTCTTTATCTCATTTGATCAATGTAGGTTTGAAGTCTACTTTGTCAGAGATAAGTATTGCTACTCCTGCTTGTTTTTGGGGGCCATTGGCTTGGTAAATCTTCTTCCAGCCTTTCATCCTAAGCATATGCTTATTTCTGTCGGTGAGATGAGTCTCCTGTAAGCAAGAAATTGTTGGATCTTCTTTTTTAATCCATTTTGTCAAACGGTGTCTTTTGATGGGTGAATTAAGTCCATTAACATTAAGCGTTAGTACTGATAGGTATGTGGTGATTCCTGCCATTTAGTTGTCTTAGTTATTTGAAGGTTTGATTGTGTGTACCTAACTTGATGTTACTCTCTACTGTCTTGCTTTTTCTTATCCTGTGGTTTGGTGCTGCCTGCCTTTTCATGGTTAAGTTGGGTGTCACTTTCTGTGTGCAGGATCCCTTGCAGAATCTTTTGTAATGGTGGCTTTGTGGTCACATATTGTTTTACTTTCTGCTTATCATGGAAGACTTTTATTGCTCCATCTATTTTGAATGATAGCTTTGCTGGGTGGAGTATCCTGGGGTTGAAGTTGTTTTCATTCAGTGCCCGGAAGATCTCACCCCACGCTCTTCTTGCTTTTAATGTTTCTGTTGAGAAGTCTGCTGTGATTTTGATGGGTTTACCTTTGTATGTTACTTGTTTTTTCTCTCTTACAGCCTTCAATATTCTTTCCTTAGTTTCTGAACTTGTTGTTTTAATGATGATATGTCGTGGAGTAGTTCTATTTTGATCTGGTCTGTTTGGTGTCCTGGAGGCCTCTTGCATTTGTATGGGAATATCTTTCTCTAGATTTGGGAAATTTTCTGTTATTATTTTGTTGAATATATTACTCATTCCCTCCGCTTGCACCTCTTCTCCTTCTTCGATGCCCATGATTCTCAAGTTTGGTCTTTTGATGGAGTCAGTGAGTTCTTGCATTTTCTTTTCACAGGTCTTGAGTTGTTTAATTAATAGTTCTTCGGTTTTTCCTTTAATTACCATTTCATCTTCAAGTTCTGAGATTCTGTCTTCTGTTTGTTCTATTCTGCTGGATTGGCCTTCCGTTTTGTTTTGCAGTTCTGTTTCATTCTTTTTTCTGAGGTTTTCCATATCCTGGCTGTTTTATTCTTTATTGTTGTCTATTTTTGTCCTGAGTTCATTTATCCATTTATTCATTGTGTTCTCTCTTTCACTTTGGTGTTTATACAGTGCTTCTATGGTTTCCTTTATTTCTTCTTTTGCTTTTTCAAATTCTCTATTTTTATTGTCTTGGAATTTCTTGAGTGTCTCCTGTACATTTTGGTTGGCCCTATCCAGTATCATCTCTATAAAATTCTCATTGAGTACTTGTAGTATGTCTTCTTTTAAATTATTCTTGTGGGCTTCATTGGGTCCTTTGGCATAGTTTATCTTCATTTTGTTGGAGTCTGGATCTGAGTTTCTGTTCTCTTCATTCCCCTCTGGTTCCTGTACTAATTTTTTGCTGTGGGGAAACTGGTTTCCCTGTTTTTTCTGTCTTCCCGTCATTGTCCTTGGTGTTGTTACTGTCCCTGTACTGTGTGTAATTAAGTATTTTTTAGCTTGTAATAATAACAATGCTAATATTTAGAATGGAAGAGTGGGCTGAGATGGAAAGCAAGAAGTTAAAGAAAAGGGGAAAACAAATATACAGACAAGAGGGAGAAAGCAGAACAAGGTAGCAGACAAGAGAGTTTCAAAGGTATAAACAGGGAGTGTTAGTGTACTAATCGACAGTAAGGTGAACAGACATTAGAGAGACAGAAAGAGGATTGAAAATCAAAGCTAAAAAAATAAAAAATAAGTAAATGAAAGTAATATCTATATATAAAAATGAATTAAATTGGAAAATAGAAAATTAAAAAAAAAAACCAAAAAACTTGCAAGTTTATATGCAATGCAGTTTCAGTCTTAATAATTTTGGTGTCCGTCTCAATCTCCAGTCCTGGAGTTGGTGCCTCAGATGTTGTTCTGTAGTTGTCTCATCAAAGGGGATGCATAAAGTATATCAAAACTACACACTCACACACACACACACACACACACACACAAAACAAACAAACAAACAAACAAAAAAGCCCCACGAAGTGTCCCCAGTTCAAATGCAATACAGTTTCAGTAAGTTTTTCGGCTTGCAGGTGTAATTCGGTTGTTCTCTCATCAAAGGTAGGGAGAAAAAGAAAAAAAAGCATCTGGAGACAGTTCTGAGAGTGGTATCTGCAACTGTGGCTTGCCTGCCTGCTGCTCTCAGCCTGAAGCTGGCGGCATTATTTATGCAGATCTCTGGGGTGAGCTAGCACTCACCTGGTCCCACAGGCTTTGTTTGCTCAGAGTTCTCCTGTGTGGGAGCCTCTGCTACAGGCTTTCCCTTTTCCAAGCTCTGGGAAAGGTGACACTGCCCCCGCGTTGTCAGGCCTGCGTGTTTATTTACAGTTCATGTGGGAGGTGGGTCTTCCCCTCTCTCCTCAGAAGTTTTCCTCCCACTGCCACTTTCAGAAGCTTTCCTGCTCCTGCTTACTGGGCGGTGCTGCTGCTCCTGCCAGCTGCCATGTTTGTTTACAGTTCACGTGGGAAGTGGGTCTTCCCTCCTTTCACAAGCTTCCCCGCTCCTGGTTGCTGGGCGTGCGCCCCGCTCCCACCAGAGGCTCTCTGGCCCGCACAGCTTGTTTATTTATAGTCCTGGGAAGGATTCCCTTCCCCCAATCTTCAGTGCTCAGGGCACCCCACCTTCTTTCCAGCATGTCTTAACTGTTCTTATTGCTTATTACTCAGTTTCTCTTTTTTTTTTCCCCAGGTGGAGGTCAGTCTGTCCAGTGGGCTATGCTGCTCTGGCCCAGGCTTGTCTGTGGGGCTACTGCGGTACCACGAAGCTCACCTGGTCCGTGTCTTCCCAAGCTGTATGGGCGCCGGCCACTGGAGGCCCCGGGGGCTCTCCTCATTTCTCCGTTTAATGTGAAGTGGAGATTCTCTGCACCGGCTGGAGATGTGGAGGGGTCAAAGTTATGTCTTTTCTCGGTGATTATGCCTGCAAAGTGTGTCTCCAGCGTCTCTCCAAGATTTCACTATAGGAGGGTCGCTTTCTGCTTCCTACCTCTAGCCACCATCTTGGAATCCTCGGCCTTCTCCCTTTTAGACACCTGCCTTGGAGAAAAGCATATCCTCAGTATGGTCTTCTCTTGTTATTAATGCATTTCCTTTGTTGCTGACTTATTGCCTGGTCTTTTTAAGGGCTCTACTCCCCATGCCATAAGAGACACACAGGGTTAGATGAAGCAGGATTGTTCCCTGAGACAGATATCTTTGTTGAAGGAATTCAGTTCTTAACTTTCCTATTGAATTTAACCACAGGGAAATAAAATTGGAAGAAAAAGAGGTACCAAATGGAACTTAGAGAATGCACTACACTAGTTTCCATGTCACTAGAAGGATGCTTTAAATATGACCTCAAAGATTTATGTAGGTCAAGGACCAGGGGGATGCCCCTCCCTTGACATATTCTCAAGGCTTCAAATTGTCTCTTTAGATTGGGACACCCTGCCTGGGCAATGATAGTGAGTTCTCTCCCTTTCTTACAGATAGGCAACATGTCATCTATTCCTGTAGAATCATTCCTGAGCTACATTCTTTGCAATGTAGCATGGCTGACTGGCAAATCAAGAAATCTGTCCTCAAAATGGCACTCTTGCTTTATCTTTTCTGCTGGAATTCCTCTAAGTAGTGTGAGGTTCCCTATGTCTAGGCCTTCATGTCCATCTTGCAGGTTCCAGACTTGTGAGAAGGATGCCAGATATGTCTGGCCCATTCAGGTCATTCTGGATGATCCCAAGCCCTCTTCTGTTCCACTTTGCTACCCTGTACAGTCCCCTAGTCTTTCTTTCCCCTTGCTCTAGCACTATTCATATGGTTTCTCCCATCTACCTTATAGGACAAGTTTGTCACTAGTCAAAAGTGGTTTGTGATCGCTTTTATGGGAACCTTCTACACGTTTAAAACTCCACAAAGATCTAAAGTGAAATTTTTAAGCTCATTTTTTAAATGCATGCTTCAGGCTTGAAATACCTAATTTAAAAACTGTGTGTGTGTGTGTGTGTGTGTGTGTGTGTGTGTGTGTGTGTGTGTGCAAGCATCTTTAGGATGGTTCTTAAATCACTACTTAAAGTTAATATGTGAAAGCTATTGTCAGTCAGATATAACTAAAATATAAGCATTCATTAATTAACTTATCAGGCTCAAAAAAAAAGGGTTGTTTTGAACTCAAGTGGTAAAAGGGATCTTGAAATTTGCTTATTTGGATAAAAAGTTTATGTGTGTGATGAAGTTGGCTATGATTAAGAGTTACCTAAGGATTTTCTAAAGCTAAGATTCAATATACTGATGTAGAACTAGCACCTATTATCTGTCTTAAGAATAATATTGTTCTGCTCTTAGTAACATTTGCTCTCTTTTATCTAAAATGCATTACATCTAAATCTTTGACATATAAAAATGGTCAATGAAAATTTTGGCATTTCTGCTAAAATGCACCTTGCAGGTGGGAAAAACTTGCCATTTGGTTAGTCATAATATTCAAAGTCTGACCCATATGTGTTTATCTTCACTAGATGAATGCTATTGTAGACATGCAATGCACTTGTACATTAGGAAATAAAAATATTGAGGTCACTGGCACTGTTCCACTAACTTCTAAGAGATCTAAACTTTTAACTTTTATATACCTATTAACTTAGCCAAAGATTCAAAATTTTATTCCAAAGGAAAAAGCTAAATTAGTATGTATATGTAACATCTGTGTAGCTGTGATGCTAAGTGTTACTAGCTTCTTTATATATTTAATGTATTTATTCTCCCCAAATACATGTCTTCTAGAATGCAAAAATTAGAAAAACACTTTACCAAGCTGCTGCCCTTTAAATTAAAATGTTAATTATGCTAGCCCTTTGCAAGCTTGTGTCCATGTGTTCCTAATTGTAACAAGGAGAACTTTATGGACTCTGGTAAGTCCATCCCAAGAGTCACTCCTTTTTTTTTTATCTCCTCTAATTTTCTTTTTTTTTTCTTTTATTCATGTGTGCATACAATGTTTGGGTCATTTCTCCCCTCTTCCCCCCGTGAGTCATTCCTTCTGAACATCTTTGTTGCTTAAATTTGGCCCAAAAGTGTCTTATTGGCACAGCTTCCCACCTGACCTGTCTGTCATTCCCCTCCAACATGGAATCCCATCAGACCATTTGGGACATCTCATTCTGGCAATGAGGAAAGACCAGGACAAAGTTTATTCTGGCAATGAGGGAACATTCAGAGACAAACAGTTCAGACAAGAGGGGAAATTGTCAGATTCCAAATGGAGTCACCTGTGCCAACCCTTTCAAAAGCAACTTCCAAATTAAGTAGCTAGTGAGCTTGGTTACCTGACATTAAAGCTCATACCTGTCTATTTACCAATTGAGCAGGAACTTGCAGTCACTATTTCTATATCTCCAGGGGCAGCCCATATACTCATTCTCCTTATTGGAATGTTTTAGCCAAGTTTGTTTCCTCTTATCTCCAGGCTCTAAAACTATAAATAAAAAAGCTCAAGGGCTAACTCTACTAAATTCTGAGGTAAAGATGATGAAATAGACAATGCATCACAGTTGGTTATCCCTCGATAGCCTAGCCATAGCACAAGGTCATGCATGTGCCCTGATAAGACTAAATGCTATGTTCAAACTCCAGACAACTCAGCCAATAAATCTAAGGCACAAAAAGAACTCCACTGGCAGATTAATGTGATGTCTGACTCTGCTATAAACTTGGGGAATCTACTGTCCACTTGGTCCTTTGGATTCAAATGGTGGATGAAAACACTATTATTCCTGTTTATAATCACCTGTGTGGGAATCTTACTTTTCTGTGTTTATTGCTGTACTTCACTGGTTCCAACCTGTTGCTCTCTGTTTCCTTGGTGTAGCTTCTTTTTCTTCTTGAACGTAACTAGTGCTAGTTACCATCTGCAAAGGATATACCCTTCCATGGTGACCTCTGAATCATCCATGAGGTGGGATACCTGCTGTCCCCATTGACAGAGTGCAAGGGCAAAAGACTCCTATCTAGGCCTATGCCCCATACCAGAAGGAAGTAGCCAAATGCTGATTTTGACTTTCTATTCCCTAAAAGATATCAAGGTTTTGAACCCTTGAGTGGGGAATAAGGGAAAGTAGTTTCTCTATATATCAAGAGGCCACATTAAAGTAGCTGAGAGATATTTTGAGAGCACTTCACCACCAAAAGGTCAATTTCTCATTCAAAGCAGTATAGTTGATACAAGATAATTTACTCCTTATATACAAAGACAGACAGAAACAAATCAAGCTGTTTCACCTTTACCCTACCCCTTCGGGATTATTAGGATTGTGAAGAAACAACACACAACCCTGAGGGAGTGGATGCAAATCTTCACTCTTGAAATACAGTACACTCAAGGACTAGAGGTATAGCTCAGTGGCAGAGCACTTGCCTGGCATGAACATGTGCAAGGCTACAACACACACATACACACACACACACACACACACATGCATGCGCACATTTCCTATAAACCCTCCAGATGGTTCTTGGGTTGATTTCAGATGTTGTTTTAAGTGCAGTTTATGCTACGTCTCTTAATTCAGAATTTGTTACTTTTCTTGATGAACTAGGCAATTGCACAAAAAAGGAAGAGAGATAAAGAAAACTCCAGGTAACTGCTGTTGATTTAGAATGTATTACAAACAAAAAGCTCAAAGTAGAAGGGATGAGAGGCACACTGCCAAACTGAACTGGGAAAAAGATCACATAATCAAAAAATTACATGTAGTAATTTTGCCAAAAACAAAAGACCTGCAAGTAAAAGGGGGACTATTAGGAATATTGGAGAGAGGGATAAGAAATATAATAGTAGTAGTGAATATGATTAAAAAACATCAGACACATGTATGAAAATGCCACAATGAAGTCCATTATTTGGATAATTAATATACACTAATAATAATAATAATAAGTAAAAATCACAAAGCATATTAAGAAACAGGATAGTATGGACCATTTGGATGAACAAAATAAGTAAGCAGATCTTTTCAGTTTAAGCCCAGATGGCAGATTACTAAATAGAGAACTTAAAGCAAGTGTCACATAAATGCCCAAAGAACTAAAGGAAAACATGGATAAATTCGGGAAAACAATGCATGTACAAAATGAGAAAATCAATAAAGAGAAAACATAAAAAAACTAAAAAGAAATGAACCTGAAAAGTATAATAAATGAAAACTCAACCTTAGAAGAGTTCAAAAAAGATTTCAGTAAACAGATAAAGAATCAGCACATTTGAAGGTAGGATGATTGAAATGATCATTTTAAGGAAGAGAAAGTAAAAACATTTTTAAAAAGTGAGCAGACCCTAAGAGACCTGTGGAATGCCATCAAAAAGAGCAATATATGAATTGTGGGAATCCTGAAAGGAAAAATAGAAAGGACAGGAAGATGAGAATATTTGAACATGATTATTTCAATCATTAGGCTGAAAACTCCCCCAATTTGGTAAAATACATGAATCTACATATCTAAGATGCTCAACAAAATCCAAATATGATGAACTGAAAGAGATCAACATTGATACACATTAGAATCAACCTGGTGAGATCCAAGACAAAGACAGAATCTTGGAAGCTGAAAGAGAGAAACAACTTGTCACATAAAAAAGCCCCCTGTAACATTATCAGCTGATTTCTGAGAAGTAACCTTGGAGGATATAAAACATTGGGTTAATATTCAAAGTGCTGGAAAAAGTCTGTGAATCAAGAATTCTATATCCAAAAAAGTTGCCCTTCAAAATTAGGGAAACTTAAGGTAATCTTAGATAAACAAAAGGTGAGAGAATCAATACCATTAGACCTGCCCTGCAAGAACTTCTAAAGGATGCCTTTTAGGTTGGAATTAAAGAACAATAGACAGTAATTTGAATATATGAAAAAATAAAGATCTCCATTAAATATGCATACATGGGCAAGTATAAAATCTAGAATTATTGTAAGTTTGGTTTATAGCTCCACTTTTTATTTCCTGCTTGATTTAAAAGACAATTGCATAAAATTATTAATCTATGCTTTGGGTATAGACTATAAAAAGATTTAAATTATGACAAATAACTGAAAGGGGTAGTCAGAACTGATTAAGCAGAGTTTTCATTTGCAAACTCTGCAAATTTATAGTAATTTGAAATCAAATTACTATAAATTCAAATTACATGGCTATTACTTTGGCATGTTAAGTGTAATTCCATGGTATCCATAAACAATATATTTATAGAACATACACAAAAGGAAATGAGAAGGGAGTCAGAAGAATTAAGTACAAATAATTAACAAAATGCACAAGAAATTATTACTGGAAGAAATAAGGAACAAAAACTACATAAGATATATAGGAAATAAATAGAAAAATGGCCAAAGTATTTCCTCATTAGTAACTACTTTAAATAGACATGGATTAAACACTTCATTCAAAATGCGTAAATTAGCAGAATGCTTATTTTGGTAGGTACTGGGGTTTGAATTCACGGTCTCTTGCTTGCTAAGCAGAAACTCTACCACGTGAGCCACTCTGCCAGGCCCAGAATGGATTTTTAAAAATGACCTACTATGTGCTGTCTATAAAAGACTCACTTTGGCTCTAGACATACATGTAGATTGAAAATGAATGGATGGAAAAATATATTCCATATAAAGAGTAACTAAAGTAGAATAATAGGATCATGTCATCTGCAAATAGGGATATTTTGACAGTTTCTTTACCTATTTGTATTCTTTTTATTCCTTCTTATTGCCTAATTTCTCTGGCTAGGAATTCCAGTACTATGTTGAATAGGAGTGGAGATAGTGGGCATCCTTGTCTCATTCCTGATTTTAGAGGGAGTGGTTTCAGTTTTTCTCCATTAAGTATAATGCTGGCTGTAGGTTTGTCATATATAGCTTTTATAATGTTGAGGAACTTTCCTTCTATTCCTAGTTTTCTTAGAGCTTTTATCATGAAATGGTGTTGGATGTTATCAAAGGCTTTTTCTGCATCTATTGAGATGATCAAGTGGTTTTTGTCTTTACTTCTGTTAATATGGTCTATTACATTTATTGATTTTCATATGTTGAACCACCACTGCATTCCTGGGATGAAGCCTACTTGGTCGTGGTGAATGATCTTTTTGATGTGTTGTTGAATTCTGTTTCCCATTATTTTATTGAGGATTTTTGCATCAATGTTCATTAAGGACATTGTCCTATAGTTCTCCTTTTTGGAGGTGTCTTTGCCTGGTTTTGGGATAAGTGTAATACTGGGTTCATAAAAAGTGTTAGGCAGTTTTCCTTCCCTTTCTATTTCGTGGAACAGTTTAAGGAGGGTTGGTTTCAGTTCTTCTTTAAAGGTCTGATAGAATTCAGCAGAGAATTCATCAGGTCCTGGACTTTTCTTTTTGGGGAGACTCTTGATTGCTGCTTCAATTTCATTTTGTGTTATAGATCTATTCAGGTGATTAATATCCTCTTGGTTCAGTTTTGGATGATCATATGTATCTAGAAATCTGTACATTTCTTTAAGATATTCAGATTTATTTGAGTATAGGTTCTCGAAGTAGTCTCTGATGATTTCCTGGATTCCATGGTGTATGTTGTTATCTCCCCTTTTGCATTCTTGATTCTACTAATTCAGGTTTTTTCTCTCCTCATTTTAGTCAGGTTTGCCAGGGGTCTGTTGATCTTGTTTATTTTTTCAAAGAACCAATTTTTTGTTTCATTAATTCTTTATGTTTTTTTGGTTTCTATTTCATTGATTTCAGCTCTTATTTTCATGATTTCTCTCCTTCTATTTGTTTTGGGATTTGCTTGTTCTTGTTTTTTTTTGAATTTGAGATGTATCATTAGGCCATTGATTTCGGATCTTTCAGTCTTTTTAATATATTCACTCATGGCTATAAACTTTCCTCTCAGGACTGCGTTTGCTGTGTCCCATAGGTTCTAGTAGTTTGTGTTTTCATTTTCATTGACTTCCAGGAACTTTTTAATTTCCTCTTTTATTTTATCAATGACCCATTGTTCATTAAGCAATGAGCTATTCAGTTTCCAGCTGTTTTCATGTTTTTTGTCTTTACTTTTGTTGTTGAGTTCTAGTTTTATTGCAATGTGATCAGATAGAATGCATGGTATAATTTTTATTTTTTTTATATTTGCTGAGGCTTGCTTTGTGCCCTAAGATATGATGTATTTTGGAGAAGGTGCCATGGGCTGCTGAGAAGAATGTATATTGTGTAGAAGTTGGATGAAATGTTCTGTAGACATCAACTAGGTCCACTTGATCCATGGTATATTTTAGATCTAGGATTTCTTTATTGATTTTTTGTTTGGATGATCTATCTATTGGTGATAATGGATTGTTAAAGTATCCCACAACCACTGTGTTGGAGTTAATATATGCTTTTAGGTCCTTCAGGGTATGTTTGATGAAATTGGGTGCATTGACACTGGGTGCATATAAGTTGATAATTGTTATTTCTTTTTAGTCTATTTCCCCTTTTACTAGTATGGAATGTCCTTCTTTATCTTGTTTGATTAATGTAGGTTTGAAGTCTACTATGTCATTTTCTTTTCACAGGTCTTGAGTTGTTTAACTAATAATTCCTTGGTTTTTCCTTTAATTACCATTTCATCTTCAAGTTCTGAGATTCTGTCTTCTGTTTGTTCTGTTCTGCTGGATTGGCCTTCTGTTTTGTTTTGCAATTTTGTTTCATTCTTTTTTCTGAGGTTGTCCATATCCTGAGTCATTTCCTCTTCAATGTTGTCTATTTTTGTCCTGAGTTAATCTATCTCTTTATTAATCGTGTTCTTTATTTCACTTGGGTGTTTATACAGTGCTTCTATGGTTTCTTTTATTTCTTCTTGTGCTTTTTCAAATTCTCTGTTTTTGTTGTCTTGGAATTTCTTGAGTGTCTCCTGTACATTTTGGTTGACCATATCCAGTATCATCTCTATAAAATTCTCATTGATTGCCTGTAGGATTTCTTCTTTTAGATAATTTTGGTGGTCTTCATTGGGTTCTTTGGCATAGTTTATCTTCATTTTGTTGGAGTTTTTATCTGAGTATCTGTTTTCTTCTTTTTCCTCTGGTTCCTGTACTAATTTTTTCCTGTGGGGAAACTGGTTTCCCTGTTTTTTCTGTCTTCCCATTATTGCCCTTCGTGTTGTTATTGTCCCTGTACTGTGTGCAATTAAGTATTTTCTAGCTTCTAATAATAACAATGGTGATATCTAGAATGGAAGGGTGAGAGGAGATGGAAAGCAAAGAAGTTAAAGAAAAAGGGAAACACAAATAAACAAAAAAGTAGAGAAAAACAAAACAAAGAAACAAACAAAAAAGTGTCAAAGATATAAACAAGGAGAGATAGTGTACTAATCAACAGTAAGCTGAACAGGCATTAGAGAGACAGAGAGAGATTGAAAAAAAATAAAAAATAACTAAATGAAAAAAAATCTCCAAGTTCAAATGCAATAAAGTTTCAGTCTTAATAATTTTGGTTTAGTCCCTCAGCCTCCAATCCTGGAGATGGTGTCTCAGAAGTAGTTTTGTCATTGTCTCATTAAAGGGGAAAAAAAACAAACCAAACAAAACAAGACAAAACAAAACAAACAAACAAAAAAACACTACAAAGTGTCCCAAGTTCAAATGCAATACAGTTTCAGTAAGTTTTTCAGCATGCAGATATAGTTCAGTTGTTGTCTCATCAAAGGAAGAGAGAAAAAAAAGAGTCTGGAGACAGTTCTGCGAATGGTTATCTGAGGCTATGGCTCACTTGTTGTTGCTGGAGGCTTTATTTGTGCAGATCTCAGGAGTGACCTGAACACTCACCTAGCCCCTCAGGCTTTGTTTACTTAGAGTTCTCCTGGGCGTGACTGCCACTGCTACAAGCTTTCCCCTTTCCAAGCACACTGGGGGAGGTGACACTGCACCCACTTTCTCAAGCCGACATGTTTATTTACAGTTTACATGGGAAGTGGGTCTTCCCCCCTCTCCTGTGGAGTTTTCCTCCCACCGCCACTTTTACAAGCTTTCCCACTCCTGGTTGCTGGGCATGTGCCACCGCTCCTGCATTCTCCAGCCGGCTTGTTGTGAGGGATTTCCCCTCTCCCCTCTTCAGCACTCATGGTGCCCTGCCCTCTTTGCTACGTGTCTTTTTTGTTGTTATTTGTTATTATTCAGTTTTTTTTTCTTTTTTCCCTGGGTGTGGGTCAGTCTGTCCAGGGGGCTATGCTGATCTGGCCCAGGGTTGTCTGTGGGAGTACCATGTTCTGCTTAGCTCACTTTGTGGTCTGCATCTTCCCAAGCCATCTGGTTGCTACTGTCTGGCAGCGGCACGGGAGCCCTCCTGGTTTCTCCATTTAACGTGAAGTGGAGATGCTATGCACAAGCTGGAGGTGTGGAGGAGTCACAATTTTGCCTCTTCTCAGTAGTTTTTCCTGTAAGGTGTATCTCCAGCATCTCTGCAAGATTCTACTTTAGGAGGCATCCTTTCTGCTTCCTCCCTCTAGCCACCATCTTGGAATCTCCCAGAGTTATAGTGATTCTTGATAGAAAAAACATTTCTGACTTTTGCACAAGGCACTTAACTCTTGGAGGCAATGGAGATTAAATCTGAAGGTTGGTCCTGAGGATGAAGGAGCAAGCAGATGGCAATTCTAATTACCCTTCAAAATAAATCTAATCTGGAACATTTCCTGATCCTTTTCAAAGGTTGAAATTAGATAGAACCATCTCTAAGCTTAGCAAAGAGACCAGGCACTAAAATTATCTGTATAGAGTTGTGATGAAAGCTAGACTTGAGACTATTTTATACAGTTAGCATCAACACAGCTATTTCAATATTCCATTGTTGCATTTCAGGCAGGGATAAAGTTCCCTGTTTGTCTTGCTTTCCAAAAGCTCTCTGATGTGAAACATAGCTATTATCAGGTCTCATGCAGTGCATGCTTATGTCTAGGTATGTTTTACATGTATGTGTACAATGTTGTTCCAATGATTCTAAAGGTGGATGATGATTCCCTTTACCTGGGGTTTCCATTCTGGATATAAGCAAAGGATATTGAATGATGACAAAAGAGAAAGAACTGCAAATGCCAGAGCAATTACACAGACTGTATTAGAAAATCCAAGCAGGAATGATAATTCTGGAAATGTCAATAAGGGAAGATGTATGGGCCTACAGGGGAACTTTAACAGGTAGGTCAGATCTCAGTAGACAGAGAAAATTTCATTAATGCATGTGAATTCGTGGATGCTCTCTTAGTCTGTTAAAGCTGATATAAAAAATACAAGAACTAGGGAAGCTTAAAACAATGGATTTATTTCTTACACTTTCAGAGGCTAGGAAGTCCAAGGTCAAGGCATCTATAGATTCAGTGTCTGGTAAGGGCTCATTCTCTGTTTTATTAACAGTACTTTCTGTGTCCTCACATGGTGGAAAGAGTGAGAGGTTTCTCTGGGGTCTGTTTTATGAGGATTTTAGTCTTATTCATGAGGTCTTTGCCTTCATGATACAATCCTCTTCCCAAGTTCCCACTTCCAAATACCAATTCATTAATGATTAGATTTCAAAGTATGAATTTTGAAGGGACACAAATATTCAGACCATAGCACTTGTCATGGGTTCCCAATCCCTGCCTGAATAAGTCTTTAGAAATAGATTATGTTTCTTATCTTGTTTTTCAGGAGAGAAAACCGGGATCTGAGAAGTTCTTAGAAGAATTAAAGCCCTACTTCATAGTCTTTCCTCTTCCATATATGAAGGAGTTTCCTCCAGGAAGAGCAATGACTATGACCCACCAAGGGCAGTGTGTTAAGACCTACAATATATTACAATGTACCCCCAGTACAAAAATAATATGATAAATACAAAATATTTAAAGAAAAAAAAGACCTACATAGCCACAGATGGTACAGTCCCAGTGAGGCAAGCTAAAATTAAGGAAAGTTCAAGACTCATAAAAACTTAATGTTGCCTTTCAGGTTGACCATGCTCTGGCTCAGGGACCACCCTTTCCTGGCCTGGAACCACCCTTGCCCCTCCCAACTCATTGATTATTGGATGGGAATCCCCTGGTTCTTCCCTCCCCATAGATTAGCATAAGTTTTTAAAACACTGGGAGAAGAGAAGCACACTCTCTGCCTGCAGATTCCACCTGCATGCTCCCTTTTGCATTTCCCTTCCCTAACTTTTAATAAACTCCATTTACACCCACATGTCCTGTGATGGATTCTTCCCTGAGAGACACAAAGAATTTGGAAGTCTCCTGATCACAGACTCCACCTGCCAGCAATGCCAGGACAAGTGTTCTTCAGAGAAACAGAATTGGCCTACATGATTATGGAAACTGAGAAGTCCCATGTCTTCCATCTGTAAGCTGGAAACCCAGGAATCCAGTGGTATAATTCATTCTTCACCTGAAAGCTTGAGAACCAGGGGAGCCAATTGTGATAAATATTAGTTCAAGAACAGAAGATAAGATGAGATGTTCCAGCTCAATCAATAAAACAGAATTCTTCCTTCCTCTGCCTTCTGTTCTATATAGGCTCTCAACAGATTGGTTGATTCTAACCCACATTGGGAAGTACCAGTTACCTTACTGAGTTTGTCAATTTCATTCTCACCTGGAAACCTTCACAGATACATCCAGAAACAGTGTGTAGTCTGGTCATCTTTTGCCCCTGTCAAGTTGACATACAAAATTAGCCACCACAGGGTATGAATATAGGGAGATTCCTGAGATTAAAGGCAGCAAAAATCAACTCACACTAGATGAAACTATGTCACAAGCGCTTATTGGTTCAATTTAGTACAGAGAGACAGTACTCAGAAGACTCTTATTTCAGAGAAAGGGTTTTTATTCAAACAAATTCACATGGCACTTTCCTATGGATCCTAAAGCCTGGCTCTACTACCCTAGCCAGCCAAGAGTTACTCAGAACTTCCCCCAAGTCTCAATTAGTTCCCAGACCAAGATTTGCGTCCAGATCACCCTTTCTCGTGCTAGGCGATCATAATCCCCTTCACCAAATCCTGCTGACTATGCCAATTGTTGCAAGCCCTTTTGGTTCAATTGAGTACAGAGAGACAGTACTCAGGAGACTCTTATTTCAGAGAATAGGGTTTTTATTCAAACAAATTCACACGGCACTTTCCTGTGGATCCTAATGCCTGGCTGTACTACCCTAGCCAGTCAAGAGTTACTCAGACCTTCCCCCAAGTCTTGCTCACCATGTGACATCTTCTCAGCTGATGAGGGGGGCGTAGCTGCACCCCAGGGGATCCTTACAGCTTCTTTCAGTGCAGGTCCAGTTCATGGTTCACCGGCAGCACCCAGTGGTCATTGGGAGAAGGGGCACACTCACAAGGGGTGACTGCCTCTATGTCAGGGTCTCGGGCGGACTCCTCACAGCGTGGTCTCTGATGGGCAAGGAGGCGAGCAAGGCTTTGGGTTCTGGCCTGAGTTTATATACCCTGTGGTGACCTCACCACTTCTGTTATCCACACTGTCACTTTAAGGTTGGCTTATTATCATGTCAGTCACCACCTTAATGTTGGTTTATTAGCATATCAGCCACCACCTTAGGTTTGGCTTATTAGTATATCAGCCTGTCACATTCTGTCTGGCTTCTAAGTCCTAACACACTCTAGCTAATACTTCTTATTTCAACAATTTTTCATACTTTAACACAATACAATCCATCAATACAATAACAATCTTATATGTGTTCACCACAACAATCCTTCAATACAACAGCAATCTTATATGTGTTCACCACAGTCCACCCCCCGAGTCCTTGAGGTCCTAGTCTTCAGCATAGGGCCTCAGGGATGAGTTCCATGGTGAACTGGAAGAGTTAATTAGCATAACGAAAGGGAACAATTCCCCTTTTGTGTCCATGTGAAATCTGCAATAAAAAGACTTTTCCCAATGAATGGGATGCCAATGTCCCATATAGCATGCTGCATAGCATTCATTCATCCAGTAGTGACACATGCCAGTCTGTCATACATGTGGAAATGGACAAATGTCACCACTGGGCAGAAGTGGAAGACAATGAAGAAGGTGAGAAATCCTGTAGTTGGTGGATGTGGGTGAATCTCCTCTGCAGCCCATTGTTGTAAGTATGTCCATGCAGTCCATTTTGTTTATTGGGGAATGGTGTAAATGCCACTCCCTGGTCTGCAAGCTGGTGCTGTGTCTTTTACCAAGTTGGACCAATGTCCAGGTTTCCACTGTAGTATTATGTCATCCTCGAAGTCCATGGCCTTCAGTTGATTGTTGATGATTCTTGCGCTGGTGCCTGCTCCTACATCTGATTGGGGTTGTGGAGGTCCAGCATTGAGTCTGAAGATTGCCTCATGTTCATCGATGAAGGTCCCAAGTGCTGAGTAGCATAGGGTTCCTGTGTTGGAAACAATGACACACATTGAAGGTGAATTGAAGGTGGATCCTAGTTCCACTGGATCAATGGGCTGTCCATCTGGATCACATATGATTGGTGGTAGGGGAGAGCTTCTTCCTGTTCTTGAGATGTTGAAGGTGTTCGTTGTCCAGAAGGAGTTGATGGTGTCTCTTGTGTGATTATTAGTTGTGTATCTACAAGAGTGTGGGGCATGGGCCTGACTATTTGTATTTGTTTTGGTGTGTGGGGAATTACACAAGTAATGAATGGAATATACTGTAAGTATGATGGTAAAAAGTGTGATGAGCCTGTATGTCCTGTGGTATATAAGCCTGCCAAATATCCCGTTAGTCCTACTAGATAGAAGAAGAATAGAGTGAGGAAGAGATCGCTTAGCATTATTTACCAAAGCTTATAAAATCTATATTTATCAATAGTAAAAGGCTTCAAGATTAAGAATAAGAGGAGTGTTTATGTGTTAGAAAATGTTATGCCTAAGACTATAAGAGTTATTTCTGGTTTAAGCATTAAGTGTATTGTCTACTGGGTGCCTATGGTGTTGTCTTACTGGATGTTCAGTCCTGCAATATGAACAAAAAATCCATCCTATGTTTCTTTCGTAAAGGGTTTTTAACTCTATGGTTTTGTTTTTCCTATATGTGTCAAAGTATTCTTTCCAATTAAGGAATGCAAGGTATTGTGTGAGTGCATGTATCAAGATTGGTTTAAAAATTGTATGGATAGTAATGTCCTCCAATAATGGTTGGATGACTACGGGGTTATCTGTGGTTGGCTTGACAGAGTAATGCTTGGATTCTATTAATTGTAAGAGTGTTTCAGGATGATTATGGAGCATATAGCTCCAAACTGAAGGATATGTGTACACTCGTTGTGAGAGGTGCAAACTTATCAAATATGTAAGGAGGGTGCCTACCGCTTGGTAGTGGTATCTGTGCCCATAAGTGTTGTGAGGGTTTACATCATGTTTTAAGATGTGTTTTAGGAATTCTCAGTATGTGTCTTGCTTTTGCCTTCCATAATATTGCAAATCTAGCCTTGCAAAATCTACACTCATCAATAGTATAAAATCTTAACATCCTATTAATAACCAAATAAGCATCTGTATGCATTGCATATGTGTGGTAGAAGTGATTCCAAGTTATTTCTTTAAAATAATTTCCTTCAAGGGTTTAGGGGTTCCCTGTCCTCATATTATTCATATATTTGTAATCAAAGGCATGGAAGCTGTGCATTGTTGTGGGCAATTAGTTTCCAAATTGCCAAATCAGCACTTTTCTTTTGAGAATGCCTGCAATATAGGGAAAGTAGTTTTATTGCTATAACCAATATAAGTATGAGCACTGCATAGTGCCATAAATCTCTTAGCCACCTAAAGGGGTTCCAAGAGGTGATACAAGAAATGTCAAATTTCACCAGTCTTATTAACACATCTCCTGCTGAACAGTGAGAGGGTGTATATCTATGGTGGATGAATGCCATTGTATCTGTCTCAGTCAAGTACACTGCCTTCTTTATTTCTACCAATTGTTTGTCCATGTGCTCAAATTCCTTATGGACTGCATCATTCATGTTTACAAATTGTTTTGCATTTCTATGTATGAAGTCCTTCATAATATCTAATTGTCTATTGGCTTCCTTTGCCACTGCTTCTTCTCTTGCTAAAACATCTGTAGCTACTGCTTGTGAAAATGAGAAATAAGGTTGTGTGGATATTACTCTCCTATCCCAAGCCTGTCTCGAATAAGTAGTACTATTGAAAATTGGATTTGGCTGATGTCTGAAGGTGACATTGATTTTGTATGCATTCTCTAAGATAATGCATCCTTCTGGTCTTTCTTGAGTTCTGTCAATGAAGGTATCATGGGTTTTGCCTGAGCCTCATTATCAATCATTGACATATTTCTGTACCAATACTGTATGGTGTGATTATCACCTGAGCATATTAAAAATATATTGTTCCCTAGGGAAGTGGCTGTATCTCTAAGGGGTGTTATTACTAAGTCCAATTCATGTATAGTATGTAACATGAGTTCTGGTATAATATATATATTTTGTGTGATAGATATTGCCCTGTCTCTTGCATAAAAGTATGTAGTATTAATTGATTTATTGTCCACTATTAAAAGTGTGGATTCTGGTATTACAAATTTGTCTCCTAACTTTCTTGGGACTGTCATTGTGTAGTGGGCTGAGACTGCATTGTCTAAGAAAATTTGTAAGAGATGTAGTTTACAATATCCATCTACACAACTTCAGTGGTATCTGTTATCTAATATAGTTTTAAAATGCATTGTTTCCCTTCCTTGACCTGTTTGGAATAATATCCTAATTTCATCCATCATGGTATCTAAGGATTGTTGGGCCTTAAGACATTCTATTTCATGTTCCTGAAGGATTAATTGTTCTTTAAGCCACCGAAATCTTCCTATTGCCAATTTGTCAAATTGAAGATGAGCATTCTTGATGGACTCTATTTCTAGTTGTAAGTGATGTACTATTTGTGTTAATTGACTCAGACTTCTTGATAAGACCTCTATTTCCTCAGCCTGGTGTTTTGTAACCTGTTTTAGGTCATCCAGGGCTATGAAAAGTGGTGCTGTTAAAGTTGTCATTATCTCAGTTGCTACCACAGCTGTGATGACACTTGCCATAAAGAACTGTAAGGGCTTCCTTTTTGGTGGACTTAGGCCATATGAAAAGGTAGGTAGCTTTAACCCTTTACATTTCATTTCCTTAGGCACCATATTATTGAGATTTAGTGTGAGCCTAAGCTCTCTTATCCTGGGGTTAGGCAATATACTTAAAGAAGTGTAAGTTAATGGTAAAATCATTGGAGGTTCTCTCCAGATGGTATGTCTATGTATATCAGAAGTATTTTCTGATATCCTTGGTGCAAAGAGAACCTCCAGTTTATAATGTACGGAGTAAAACTTAAGTGTCTCATTCCAGCCTCCTCTATACAATACACATGGTGTGTCTGAGAAATCTTTTATACAACATTTTTAAATGAAGCTTCTAAATGGTATATTGTGTCCCAATCATATCCAGGCATAGAAACTGGTATTCCTTCTGTTGGCATTGCACTGGATGTATCATTTCTCCATCTAGGTTTGTGGGCTACAAAGTCCACTGTATGCCATCTTCCTTTCCATGGTAATAGGAAGGAGAATGCGTACGGGACACCATAATAGTGTATTTTAGTTAGTCCCTGCATGCGCATCCCTGCATTGGACCACCACCATAATGTATGAACAAGAGGTCTTGCACAAGTAGATTTCTTAACTTGGTTAGAGGTTATCAAACCATCTAAGGTGTAATTAGGTGCCGCATCTCATAGTATGTAATGTTTGTCCAATCTGTCATAGCCCTAATTGGCCCTGATAGCCATTTACAATTTAGCTTTTGAGCATTAAGCTTAATAGTTTTAGTAGCTGGTGTTACTAAGTCTAGTGGGATAGGTTGGTCAGCTATATTAGATTGGTATGGTATGGTTTGTCTAGGTATATATTGAGCTTCATGTATATATGTTGGAATATCACAATCTAAGTTGCTTGGGATTATGCCTATTCTATGTATATTTGAAAACTGGGTCTTATTCATTAAGGCATACGCTGTTAAATTTCTTTTTCCCTCAAAGCGAGAGAACACCGTTCTGGGTGCAGTACCAGTGTCTGCAGGTTGTCCTGTATGACTAAAGAAGGCAACGTGGAAAGTCTTATTCAGAAAAATAGGAAATGAAAAATTGAAACTGGGCACACTTTCAGTAGTACTACCATCTTCTGTTTTATTAGAAAATTTATAGGCTGTTCTGATGCCAAAATCTATTTCAGCTAATGGAGAATATAGGTTTGGATAAACTGATGCCAGAGATATTGTAAGTTTTTTTCCATTTGCATCAGAATCAGTGGTAGAATTCAATTTTATCTGGTGGAGCACAGTATCATTAGAAAGGTCTTGATATGAAAAATTTTGTGCACACAGGAATGACATTATGGCCACTCCTGTGGTATCATTACCCAATTTGGGGTGAGCACTCCATACAGGCACATCATATTTGGGTACCTCTTCTGGCCTTGGTAAATCCACGGTAGTATTTACTAATGTAAGAAATCTCAAGACACAATGATAGTGGTCTTGTAATACCAATTAGTGCAATCTTTAATTCCTTCCTGCTAGTGTAGTCTGTCTCCATAATTGGTTGGTATTTGAGCTGCAAAAGAAGGGTCTGTTGGTGGAAATGGTTGTGACAGTAATTCAGTTAAAATAATCGGGAATCTCCAATGGTGTACACCCAATGGGAGTATGTCCATCCATGCTGGAATATGTGGGAAGGACAGGTTAGTCACCTTGGGTGTGCTAACATAAGAACTGCCATGGTAATAGTGTAAGGCTCCATAATATGGCAAATTTGGAAAGTTAGCAACACACACTACTATCCTGGTATCATTTTCCTGCCTGAACCATAAGATACTCTTATTTATAGCTGCTTCTGGGCATATGTCCCTGTATGGCTCATTGGGATAGTCTAGATATGAAATGTTCCTGCCTTCTGGGGGAGGAAAACTTGGTATAGGTTTTCTAAGTATATCCTGTGGTAATGTTGTGGGAGTACTTGAGGTACTTAAAGTATCACTCTCTTCCTCCTCTCCATCATCCTTATTCTTACTATCTTCATACTCATAATTCTCACCCTGTTCATTCTCAGTTCCAAATTCTTGTCTGACCAATGGGGAAAAGAAGATTTGAGGAAATGATGTCTGTATGGCATCATCACAAGTGTAGATGGGTTCCTCCTCTAGGGTAATCTCGGTGTAAGAGCTAGGTCCCTTGGTGGCATTGAATACATGATAAGTTGGAGATTTCCACATCATGGTGTTAAGTTTAATGTCTGCTACATATGCAGTGTAAATGGCTAATTCAGTAGTGGCATTCCTCCATAAAACACTTTTAATACATGCTGCAGGACTTGATTTAACATGACTGAGTGATGGACATAGCTTCCTGCCCATAAGGTGGAAATGGAACAAATCCCTGATTTCAAAGTAGTCATTGCAGTAAGATGGAGCCACCCACTTTCCTCTAGCATAGCAATGAGCATACAGAGCCCAATAGGAAGGCCTATACTTTAAAAATGGCTGCATGTCTAAGTATTTCCATGGGACCAAGAAAATTGAAGAATTAAGTGTAGGGTTAGGGTTGTGTGTGGATAGGGTTTCATTATGAAAGTATTTAGTGGGTTTAATGATGGTGGTAGGACTAGCATCACTGGAGCCAATGAACCAGGATACACAAAGTATGGTTAGTAAATTTCTTGCAAATGAGGTTAGTACTATTGGTAGTATTGTTATTGGCATTGCCCTGGCACCTCCTTTCATGGCAGAGGGTATAATGGCCAACTACTGTAATTCCTACCCAAACTAGAATAACTATAGTAATGAGCAAGAGGATGCAGCAGTAAGTAGTATATATGTAATTCAGGCAGCGTGATGCTAAAGATGCATCGTGGCACCAGCTTGTCTATTTTAGGATTTTGAGGTCGCCCTTTTTCCCTGTAGTCCAAAGAGTGTTGGGCACTCCTGAGCACACAACCTCCTGTGGTGAGAGATTATTATTGTGATCTTTTAAAGTAACTTTGTGTGGTAAGAGTATCTTGTTACCCTGAGTTACTATCCCCAGATTAAAAAATGGTCTGGGGAAGGCACTTTCAAAGGGTGAGGGACTGCCAAGCCTTAATCTAGAGTTGAGCTCATAACAAGCTATCTCTAAAGCTCTACTCAGTGGCTGATCCTTCAAATACTGTAGTTTCAGTTTCAATAATCCATTATGTCTTTCTGTTACCTGCTGCCTGTGGGTTGTATGCTAGGTGGTAATTCCACATAACATCCATCTCTTGAGCACATTTCTTGACTATTTGACTACTAAAATGCATGCCTTGATCTGACTCAATAATGGCCAGGGGGCCATATCTGGCCCACCAACACCATAGGGTGTATATGGTGGCCATAGCGTCAGGTCTCTTATGTGCCTTTCCCAACATTACATCAGAATGTATATCTACCATTGTGCATGCATAATCTCCCTTATGTGTTTGTAATGGTCCTATGAAATCGATCTGTATTATAGCATTAAAGGAATTAGGTTTATACAATTCTGGTGGGGCTCTATAGCTAAATCTTTGGACTGTCATTGGACAATCTGGGCAGTTTTCCACTGCCTGTTTACATTTTGTCCAAGACAGATCAATAGTCCTTAATTGTCCCCAAGTAAACAATGCATGTATGCCACAATGGCCTAATGCCTTATGAAGGTCTCTTAGTTCTTGTATTGAGGGGGTACATATCTTGAGTTTTTGTTGTTTTATTAATTTTGTTCATTCTTATAATTCCTAAATGTATTAGTTTTAGTCCATTTAGGTTTATCTTGTATTACCCTACTCCCAGGTCCTCTTTTGAGAGTCATTTTTAGTCCTTCTTGTTTATGCACATGCCATGGATCTGCCCAGTTGTCTTTCCTATACAAGGTTACAGAATGGTCTGTGGACTCTTCACCTGCCGAGGTGTATTTCTGGTAATCATTAGAGCTGCTAACTTATCTGCCTTTTTGTTATGCTGAGATGTTGGATCGCCTCTCCCTGTGTGTGCATCCACTTGTGTCATGTAGATGCTAATAGACTGGGAGAGTTCGTCCATTTTTATCCAATCTTCCTTAGACCATATGTCCTTGCCATTTATCTGCCAGTTGGTATGTTTCCATTTCCCTGACCATACTTCAATGCCATTGCACACACACCACAAGTCTGAATATATCCTAACAATTTTATATTCTTCCTTTTGAGATTGTTCAATTGCTAATCTGGCTGCATGGACGTCTGCATGTTGTGCTGACCTACCCGTGCCATGGTCTGTGAGGATTTGCCCATCCGTGGGTCTCCAGGCTGCAGATTTCCAATGCAGCTTGCCACCCCGCAACATGGATGCTCCATCAGTGAACCAGGCATTTGTCTGTGAGTTGTCCCATCTCTCTGTCCCCAAACGGCCAATATTTTTGGCCTGTGTAATTTTTGGCATGGTTATGGAGCATGGTACCTTTGGGGCTGAGGCAATCTCCTCCACCCAGAGTGGTGTCTACCCCTTTGCCATGATCTTATGATTATTGAGGAACTCAGAGAGGAACCGTTTCCACTGCAACACCTTGGGTTCAGAAGGGGTTCCGGCTAGAGCTTCCCCTTTCATGTTGATCCAGTCCAATATTAGCACTGGGCTATGGATTACTAGACATTGATCCATCAGGACCAGGCACACTGTTTTCACTGCCTCCATGAGCGTCCAAGTGAGCCTCTCAAAAATTGTATATTTGGATTCCATGTGTGGGAATCTTTTACAATAAAATGATATGGGCACTGTATGTGCAACTCATTTACACATTACCCTCCAGTTTCCATATCCTGCTTGATAGGAAATATCCAGAATCACGGTGTCAGTGTGGGCAATGGTATATAACTGACTATGAGTTGCTATCAACTCTTTCACTGCCTTAAGGGCATGTTCTTGTTGTGGTCCCCATTCAAAATCAGAGGCCTTCTTAATAACCTGATACAAGGGTTGTAATAGGATCTGTAAATATGGAATATGATTTCTCCAATATCCAAACAATCCAGTAGTTTGTTGTGCTTCCATTTTATTAGTTGGCACTTTTAAATTGGCAATTTTATCTAGGACTGGGTTGGGGACCTTTGGTCCTGTCACTGTCCATATCACTCCTAAGAACTTAACAGAGTCTTGTGTGTTTTGTTTTTTTTTTTGGATTTATTGTCCACCCATCTTTCCTTAATATCTCCACTGTCTCCTCTAGTAATTTTGATACCTTTTCTTTGCTCTTTCTACCTATAATTATATCATCTACATATGACAGTACTAAGCATTCATCTGGGATCTTTAATTTGTCTAGTGACCACTGTAGTGTCACATGTGCTATGATGGGGCTGTTCTTATATCCCTGTGGCAATCTTTTAAATTGATATTGTTTATTATTCCAGGTAAAGGTGGTCATCTCTGTAGATTTAGGGTGCAGTGGTAAGGCAAAGAACATATCAGATAAGTTCACTGATGCAAACCATGTATATGCTCCCTTTTGTATTCTATAAAATAAGTCCTGAACATCTGGTAAATTACCAGGCATCACAGGTGAAAGCTCATTAATTTTCCTAAAGCCACAGTGAATCTATAGGTGTCATTTGGTTTCTTAACCAGCCAGACTGGGTTATTAAAATTAAAGGACTGTGTTCTTTCAATGATTCCTTTGTCTATTAGAGTATTTATACATGCTGTCACTTCATCATGTCCTCCCTTCAATGGGCATTGTTTAGTAAAGGAAGTTTGTATTTCTGGCAGCAGTATTGGCTCTACTTTTACCTCTGCCAGATTTACTTCTAACATTTTTTTAAAGGTAGCCATGCACCAAATATTTGTGGAATAATATCCATTCCTAGCAAGTCTGTTGGTGCAGACATAAAAATTGCATTTATTTCTATAGGCTCTTTATCATACACTAATATTCTTATTGGGCATCTATCATCTATAAGCAATATTTACAGCACTTACTCCCTGTATCTGTATAGGATCCTGTTGTTTGGGGCAAGGCACTGATGTAATAATTGTGACAAGTGCTGGTAGTTGGATGTAGGGCCTAACATCTGTGGTCTCTGCACTGGCTGGTCCCATAACCTTGGACCCCATGAGTGTGTTTCTGGCCTTGGGCCTCTGCTCATGTTTGGGTCCTCAAAACGTCTGATATTCCTCATCACTTGTCCCCATCTGTTCCATCCTGGCCTTCTTTGTTGTATTTGGCCCCCGTAGGGGCTTCCCCCATTTTTTGGAAATGGGGGTCTATATGTATCCTGTGGTTGGGGTCTTGTTGGGAAATTCTGTCTCTGCCTGCAGCATTTCTTTCCAAGCCTACCACACCTGAAGCACGTTGGTACTTCAGTTATAAAGGTGGTAAGCTGTTTTGGTGGCCATTTAGCTTCTCTTTTCTTTTCTACTGGGAAGGACAGTACCTTGCATTTTTCTAAGTTTCTCACTTCCTTAATAAAGTCTGTGATGTCCTGTAAAGTTTCTGCCTGCACTAAGGCTGTTGTTAAGGTCATTTTTATGGAAACAGCCAAGATGCCCCACCACAGATGAATGGATTAAAAAAATGTGGTATCTATACACAATGGAATTTTATGCAGCCATGAAGAAGAACGAAATGTTATCATTCACTGGTAAATGGATGGAATTGGAGAACATCATTCTGAGTGAGGTTAGCCTGGCCCAAAAGACCAAAAATAGTATGTTCTCCCTCATATGTGGACACTAGATCAAGGGCAAACACAACATTGGGATTGGACTTTGAGCACATGATAAAAGCAAGAGCACACAAGGGAGGGGTGAGGATAGGTAAGACACCTAAAAAATTAGCTAGCACTTGTTGCCCTTAATGCAGAGAAACTAAAGCAGATACCTTAAAAGTAACTGAGGCCAATAGGAAAAGGGGACCAGGAGCTAGAGAAAAGGTTAGATCAAAAAGAATTAACCTAGAAGGTAACACCCACGCACAGGAAATCAACATGAGTCAATGCCCTGTATAGCTATCCTTATCTCAACCAGCAAAAACCCTTGTTCCTTCCTATTATTGCTTATACTCTCTCTTCAACAAAATTAGAAATAAGGGCAAAATAGTTTCTGCTGGGTATTGAGGGGGTGGGGGGAAGAGGGAAGGCGTGGAGTGGGTAGTAAGGGAGGTGGTGGGGGCAGGGGAGAGAAATGACCCAAGCCTTGTATGCACATATGAATAATAAAAGAAAAAAAAAGACATGTCCTTGAAGAATGTTGAACTGATGACCAAAAAGCATCCTAATAATGCCTTCAGCTTCCCAGATAGATTGACCAACAAGGAAAGAAGCCCCTTGAATGAATAGTGATTGTGAAACTGTAGTTTTGGACCCAAGGTCCAAACTCCTGAGATTCCATATGTTAGATCTGGCCACCTGCCGTAAATTACAAATAAAGAGGCATGATAAAGGCAGAGGAAAAAGGTTTATAACACAGCTCTGTACATGCAATGGGAAGAGGCAGAGTAAGCACTCAGCTCATCTTTGGGGTATAGACATGAGCTATAGGTTTAAGTAGACAAGCAAACTAGAGGCAGAGGACAAAGGAATGCATAATTAAATAGTCCCAGGCACAGGTGTGTTCTGGTTGACCTTTATCTCAGTCCAAGGGTTCCTTGCTGTCATCACTTGAGGGGAGGGATCTGGTTCCATGAGATGATTGTTCCTGCTCCAGGCTGCAGCCTCATCATTATAAGCAGTTGTCCTCATTTGGAGAGGTGGTCTCTCCTGCAAGTTCTACTGTTCCTTGTAGGAAGTTTCAGGACTTTGTCATAAAGAGGTTATCAGTTCTGTCCTTTCTGGAATCCAAGGTGGTTGCAAAGTGACCTCAAAGAGAATAGCTTAAAGAAAAAACATACAAAATGGAGGCAGGGATGCTAAGATTCTCCTGTTTTTAGTTAATTTGTGGGCCCAAGTAAGGTCAGTGCTTTTCAGCAAAATCAGTTTAAGCACCTGTTTTAGTTGTAAGAGGTATAGTTGTACCTGATCAGCTCTATTCCCAGGGAAAATTAGTGAATTGGAGGCTAATCTTTCTTACACCAAGTGCTGAAGAATTTGTTTAATGAAGATTTGTGTTCCTGAACCTGGTTATCTAGAGAGGGGAAAATATAATTTCAGTTTTGGCCAAGAAAATTTAAGCCCAGGCCCCACTCCCATGGGAAGCCCTTGAAGGCTCTGGCCCACTAAGTGCAGTAGACAGAAATCCCCTTATCTTTGACGTCTCTGGAGTACCTCCATCTTGTCTCTCTGAGCCAGACTTTGACATAAGGGAACATGACATAATCTGTTCACTCTGCATGTTTCCCTTCACAAGTCTGTCCTGACAAGACTCTAGGCACTGTAGCAAACTGTATGGAGTGAAGCACTGGGATACTTGGGTGGTGAGGGTTCATTGTTCTGTACTTAGATGGAAATCAAAGGTGGACTTGAGCAGCAAAAGTCAGAGAAGTTTTGTTTACAGAGAAGAGAAAGGAAAGGTCTCATGGAAGACATGCAGCAGGACCCAGAAACTGGTAGTCCCGTGGATCAGGTTGGAGGTTGGGTTTTATAGCTTTTTCATTGCCAGAGGGCAGAGATTTTGACATGAACAGGTGTCTCTTGGGAGGGACAGGTGTCTCTCTGGCACAAACAGGTGTTTCTTGGGAAGGAGAAGGTGTGTTTTTCCCCCTGGCTAATCACCATCTTTTGGGAATATGTGGCTCTCCCGCTGTCCACCCTTCAAGTCTCTCCTCTCAATGATCACCCTAACTGTTGTTATGAACAGGGACTATGAAGTCTATTCAGTAACAGCTTCCTGCTGAAAGGGGGTTACAAAGGGAGCCACAGCATCAGTGCTGACCATGAGAGGGGTTATCAAGGGTACCACAATAGTAGGTTGTTTTCATCAGGGGCATCTGCAGTTTGATGGATTCTAGGTGAGAGAAAACAAACTTGACAAGTAAGTTTAGAATGCAAGGCCCAAACACAAGTAAGAGAATAATAACAACTATAGGCCCTAGAAAGGATAGGAACTATGTCTTAGAGTGGAGCCAGGATTTTATTTGATCCCATACCTGTGTGGATATCTGAGTTTTGAGGGATTGTTCTCAGAGCCACTTAGCTTGTTGGAGAATGTAGTCTGCACGTTTCTTTACAATGCCTGAACTGTTTATATATGTGCAACAGGAACTATTGGTGATGGCAATATCCTTTCTTGTTTAGCCAAAAGAAAATCTAGGGCTAGGTGGTGGTCCATGACCATTCAAGCAAGGGACAACAAAGACCTTTGCATGTCCTTAATGGCAAGGCTGACCTGATCTGAGGTGCCCTCTACTACTTTGGTTAGGATTTTTGCAGTTACATGATTGGCAACCATCCCATAGCTTATTCCAGCTAGGGCTGCAATTAATGCTGTTATCCCTAAAACTATTAGAGTAACCTCTCTTTTATCCCTATGGGAAATCATTCCTGTTCATTGGGAAAATTCAGTTTGTTGTATTATGGTATTCTTCCCAAAAGAGATATGCTCAGGATTAGGTATAAGTTGGGCAATTGACCAATGTTCTCGAGTGTGATTTGGGTGTAGACATGGCAGTCTGCATAGCTGGTTCTTTTTCTGTGACCTTCCCACAAAGAGATATATTTTCTCTAGGCATAAAATCCCTTGGTGTTGTTAGCCTGGGCCTGAGAGGTATCTCCTGGAAACAGGTAGTCAGAGACATTAAGGCTGCTGTAAAAAATGGAGGCATAGGGGGTGGTAAGGTAGAGCTATACAGTTTTTTTTAACTCTCTCGTATTATTTTTGTTAAGATATATTGGTGATGACCAGTAGCAAGTATGCAATAAGAATTTTTACCAGTGAGGTTTAAGGACTTGGTCAGATTGGAGATGAGGCAAGCACTAACCCTAAGTACATCAGGATCCATAAAACTGGGGCCCTTGGAGTTATTCATACAGCACCAACTGGTTGCCAGATTAGTCCCCTTTAATGGGTGGTAAAGTCCAATATGTCCTTTCTTTGGAATGCAGACCTTAGGCCCTTTATTGATGAATGACAAACTGGTGTATAGCTGCTCAGAACAGAGACAGTAAACATCCAAATTTCTGTCTGAGAGATAAACCCAAGCGAAGAGTAAGACATAGTAGGCTGGTTTTTCCATGGGACTTCTGTAAGAGGAATCATGGCACAGAAGTTATCTGGCCTGCATATTAAAGAAGGGAAAGGACCCTGAGTAAAATTTAGTAAGACCCATGCTGACAGGTGAGCGGCTGTCAGTCTCTTAGAGCAAACCCAGGAGTCCTGTAGTGGGGATTTTGGAAGGGCAAATGCTCAAGAGAGGTTAAAAAACCCATTGGTCTTCCATGAAGGGCTTTAGCTCTTCCCATATAGGTGTACTAGCATACCCAGAAGACCAAAACCCATAGCAATATAGTTAGCAAATCAAAGGAACATGTCAATGCTGTCTTTTGAATTACAGTCCAATTAGAAGAAGCTGTAGTGGCTAGTCCCATTCCCAAAGTAATTACAAACAGAATGAATAGGCTGATTAGGAGGTATTGGAGGTTTGGATCAAGAAGGGTCATGGAGGTGACTTATCTGTATCTGTAAATGTTTTCTTTTTGAACAGCAGTTTTAATCTATCCAAAGGTTTTCACAAGGAGGAGGCAAGCTCTGATTCTGGGTCCCAAGATGGAAGTGTGACAATCACAAGGGGATTCCAACCCTTGACCTTTGAGTGATGGATCCAGGAATCCAGGACATCCACTCTCACTGCTGTTGGAGTAGTCAGAATAAATGAATGTGGTCTCTCCCAAGTAGGGGTGTTTAAGTCCCAGGTTAGATTTGGAGACTTTATTAGGACTAAGTTACCAGGGCAAAAGAAGGGGTAGGTCCCTTTATATCCTCCTTAGGGGTGGCTTGTTTGATCTCTGAGAGTGTTTGTTGGAATTTAGCAAGTTGAATAACATGGGCAATTAACTGAGCTGTCTCTTCGTCAAGAAGGAGGTCATTGGTTAGGAAGGACCTGCTGTATAGAGATTCAAAAGGGGTCAGTCCCTGCTTGCCCAGAGTGTTTCTGAGCCTTATGAGAGCAATAGGGAGGAGCTTGGCCCAGGGGGAGTGGGTTTCTTGGGCCAATTTGGCCAGGTGTCTTTTTTTAAAAGTTCATTTCTTTTTTCTACTTTTCCAGATGATTGGGGACACCAGGCACAGTGGAAATGGTATTTTATGCCTAGTGCCCTAGAGAGTCCCTGAGTTACTCCTGCCTGAAATGCAAGCCCATTATCACTTTGAAGGCTTTTGGGGAAATAGAAGTGAGGGATTATTTCTGTGATTAGAACTTATACCACCTCCCTAGCACATTTCTGTACTGCAAGGAAAGGCCCATACCCATCCAGTGAATGTGTCCATCAATACTAACAGCAGTTTTGATTTTGGTCCCCCAGCATATGGGTATCTCTAATTGCCAATCTTTCCTGGGGTAGGACCCCTGCCTCTGTGCCCCTGATACCTGGAGTCTTATTATTGGTATTATTTTTTGGCATGTTTTACATCCCTATACAACTTTTTGGGCAGCATCCCTTAATTTAGTGCCCCCAAACATTTTGTTGACCAAAACTAAAGTATTGTCTAAGCAGAAATGATGAAGTTGATGAATGGTCTTAAGAATTTTCCATTGGAGTGCCATAGCTTCCCTTCAGGGGACACCTACCAGCCCCAGTGATCCAACTGATACTGTTTACTCTTTTTTGATAATATTGATATTGTGGTCTCTCTGGGAGAAGGAGAGTCCCCTCCTAGAGGAGAGGACCAGCTGTATATTCCTGCATAACTTCCCATTTAGCTGCCTCATTAGCCAATTTGTTTCCCTTTACTATCTTATCTTCCCCTTTTTGGTGACCTCTACAATGAATCATTGGGACCTCTTTGGGCAATAGAACTGCATCTAGGAGAGCTAGTATGTCCCAAGCATGTCTAATGTGAGATCCTATTGTAGGTAGCATTCCCCTTTCCTTTCAGATGGCTGCATGAGCATGCAGGATCGGGAAGGCATACTTAGAATCTGTATAGATTCTCTTCTCTTTTGACAGTTTTAGGGATTCTGTAAGGGTCACAAATTTGGCCAATTGAGCACTTGTATTAGGAGGAAGATTCCTGAGGGAGAAACCCTCCTGAGAGAGAGAGAGAGAGAGAGAGAGAGAGAGAGAGAGAGAGAGAGAGAAAAGTTAGCCTGAGAGTTCCACCATAGCTAAGCCATAGTGGTGGTGGTGGTGGGGCTCTCCTAGAAGACAGACTCTATTGGAGTGCTGAGCAATCATGGCCACTTCCTAGGCAGTCCCCCCAGTTTGGTGCAACCTGTACCAACCTCAGGTGAAGAAGTGTCCCTTTGTGGTCACCAAGGATTTGATGTGCTGGGATATGCAGGTGGCAAGGGTTCATTGTTCCATGCTTAGATGGAAATCAAAGGTGGACTTGAGCAGCAAAGGTCAGAGAAGTTTTGTTTACAGAGAAGAGAAAGGAAAGGTCACATGGGGGACATGCAGCAGGACCTGGAAGCCAGTAGTCTCCGGGTCAGATTGGAAGTCAGGTTTTATAGCTTTTTTATTGCCAGAGGGCAGAGATTTTGGCATGAACAGGTGTCTCTTGGAAAGCAGAGATGTCTCTCTGGTGCAAACAGATATTTCTTGGGAAGGAGAAGGGGCATTTTCCCCCCTGGCTAATAGTCATCTTTTGAGAACATGTGGACCTCCTGCAGTCTGCTCTTCAAGTGGACTAAAATGATCCTAGTTTAACTAAGCACACATATGAAATGGCAGCTATATATATGTGAGGCCACCCAGGGCAGAGGACAGAACACTAACCTGGGAACTGAAGGCCTGATCTCTTGACCTTTCACTGCCCTAGATCCATTTTGTGGCAATGGGCAAGTATTTTCCCTTCCCATCTTTCCATTTCCTCATTTGCAAAAGATGGTGTTTAGGCTACTCCAGGGATACAAACTCAAATGAGCCCCAAGACAGTAGCATTAGAAAATAAATGGAAGCTGTTTGATATAATACTACATGGGATAGTGAGAATGTTGTCAAACCAAATACTATACACTGACTAAAGAGAGAAACTGATTCTCAGCTCTGGCTGATTATGATCATGTACAAATGCATAATACATGGTAGAAATCTGGAATTTCTGATGTGAAATTAGAAGTTAAATATTGAATGCTAATTTAAATGTTTAAGTAGTATGCCACCTAACCAAATATGTCTACAGATCAACATGTGTACCAGAAGGTCTTTAACAGTCTTTGCATTCAGGGAAGCAGTATGATGTACAGGAAAGAAAAATGAGGTGGGGTTAAGGGGTCCAGCTTACAAGCTCACCTTGAAATGGAAGGGACAGAAGTCCTGCTCTACAGCCAAATATCCTCACATGTAATTTGGTAAGAGTAATCTTTGCCTTGACTCTTGCAGTATGTTTGTCCCCAAGAAGCCAAAGTATCTTAAGAATGAAAAATACTTTGAATAGTTTTCTGGCTGAATAGTGATTGTAGGTAGGCCAGTAGTTTCAACCCATGTACTCTAGAGCTTTAAGAATTCATCAAATGTAGCTTGGTGGTACTATAGCTGAAAGTTGAGTAGGTGGTTATGAGCCCTGACCCTAGCTTTAATTAGAGCAGTTCTTCTGAGTTTCTGCATTATGTTTAGTTAGAAGAAATGTTTTTGCTGCTACAAATAAAATAAAGACTTAGAAAACAACTACTTACATTAAATCCTGCCATTTTACAGGTCCTAAATTGGAAGCTGAGGACAAATGGTTACAATGATGTCACACAATGAGCCAATGTTAGAATCAGGACTCAGGATACTAAGCTACACAACTCTGGAGAATACAGACATATGCAGCATGGCAACCCTGAACTAGAATGTTTCTCTCTCTCTCTCTCTCTCTCTCTCTCTCTCTCTCTCTCTCTCTCTCCCCTTTTGTTTTGGCAATATCGAGGCTTGAACTCAGGGTCTTGTACTTGCTACGCAGGTGCTCTGCCACTTGAACCACACCCCCAGCCCCTTTTTGTTTTAGTTATTTTTTTCTAACATTTTTGTTGGCCTTGATACTCAAACCATGACCCTTCCAATTTCTGCCTTCTAACTAGCTGGGATTATAGGTATACTCCATTGCATCTGGCCTAAGAATCGTACTCTCTTGCTGTAGAGTTGTGTATTTTTTATATTGTAGTGTTCATACAGAATTAAAAGCAAATCAATGAGATACAAATTTTGAAAAATTGGTTATGCTCTTCACTTGAGTGGGAGAACTCACAAATTTAAAAATCAACTATTTGATTAAATATATATATTTGTAATCCAGTATGTTTGTTGAGAACCTACAATATGCTAGATATTGCAGTTGTTGGGAAAATACATAAGAACAAAATCTAGTTGTGCCCACAAGTAGCTTATAGTCTAACGGAGGAGACACAAGACCCTTGGACATAAAACACTGTGTACTTTACAGCTTTTCCTCAAATATTTTGACCCAGGCTCTATTCAGTGGTGTTCTGATAAATGTTTAGTAATTGACTCTCCAGGAAAAAATCCCAAACAACTTGATTTGTATTCACTGGCAATTTCTGTATTGGAAAGGATTAAACCATGGCCAATTTCAAGATGCTGCCAGCCAGCTCCAGCACACTAATGGAGAAACACTTTTCTTTAAATTCCCTCCACATCTTTTTAGGCCTTGCTGTGGTTTATGCACATGGGAAATTTTGTATCCTACTTTACAATTATTATTTTATAAACACATACATCAACAGTAATAGGTAGCAGTTTGACATGAGTGATGCCTATATGTAAAAGGAACCTAAAATGCAGGATGCTTCAGGGGACCTCCAGTCCTTGAGGCAGGGGTAGGTTGCGGGGGGGGGGGGGGGCGGGAAATGTTAGGTATCACGCAAACATAAGCAGTGAGCCAAGGAAACATAAGGGAGTGTTTGATACATGCCTAGCAACATACTGCTCTTGAGGGCTAAAGCAATCAACTGCACAAAAGCCAAGGCACACTATTAGACTCTAGCTCAAACCAGTTGGAATGACTAAAAATTACCTTTGGGTCATTAACATGTCATTTTAATCTTGTAATTGCAGATTTTCTCCCCATGTGAGTTTTTCTTAAGTATTCATAGGATATTGCATGTACAGAATGACTCTTGCAATTCTCTCACAACTTCTATGTCAGTCACCCCTGGGAAGGGACTTGATGCTCCATGCCCTTACAATTCAATAAAAAGCCTGTGCTGGGGTAGAAAATAATTGTTATTCTCAACCTGTCTTTGAGATGACCCACTTTCACCTCTAAAAATGCCTTTCTATTGTAATAAACTTTACCATTTTTTTCTATAGAGAACATAGAGTCTTACTTAACAAACTACAAACTTTGTCTGTACTTTGAATGTATTGCAGTTTAGTCTTGTGGCCTGCATGAGCTTGTCCTAGAAACCTAACTGAGAGTGACAGGAGACTAAGAAAGGACAAAAGACAGAAGACAAACATCCAGAAAGCTGGGGTCAGGTGGGTTGGGTGCTCTAATGGAGACACACAACAGCCTTGTCCACATTCAGCGAGTTTATTATATACAGTGGCAAACAAGGAAGTAGAGCAACAGTTCTTGGGGGGTGTGACATTGTAGTTATCGGGAACAGGAGAAACCTGTGATCACTACTCTCTGGATGTAAACATCCTAGGAAAAGCAGCTGTGCTGCATTTTGCCCTTGCCCTCTTCTGCAGCTGGGGGACTGTGCAAATCCCAGCCTGCAGATTATTTGACATAGCTGTGCTCATGTCAAATTCTCATATGCTTCTCATAATCTGCTCCCCACAGTTTAGAATCAGTGAGCTACCAGACCTCTGGACTATAGATAGACAGCTGCCACCAACACCAGGACACCATCTAATATGGACAGGACTGATAAGGCATGCAGCCATGAAATGCCCAATGCGGCAGCATTCATGCTAAGATGCAATGATGTCTACAGCAGTCTGCTTTCCAACATCCTCTGATGATGCTCATGAGCAACATATGCTAGCATCAAGGGACTCTCTCCTGTATGTGTCTCTCCTTGCCAGAGGATCTCTCTCTCTCTTTAGTAAGAGAGAGCTCTCCTTCCCAAGCAGATCAAGCTCCCAGCAATCTCAGCCCGAATGAATTGACTGCTTGGTGGGGCTCCCTTGTGGAGCACAAGCCTTACATGCCACAGTGCCCTGTGAGAAGACCAACCAAGTGCAATGACACCCTCTTGGACCTTGTAAGTGTTCATTTGAAGTGTGAATAAATGTTGTTGCATTGACTCAAATGTCTGAGTGGTCTTTGAGGGACATTTCTGTGGTTTTGTTGCCTCTACCCTAAGTCTGTCTTGGGCAATATCCCAATCCCACTGCAGGGATACTTTCCTGGGTTCAGGACATAGCTAACTTCTCCCTTGTGGGAAGGAGGATGAAGTCCTGTTTAAGACATTTTCCCACAGCTTTCCTTTCTTAAGAAAGGATGTAAGATGGTTAGCAATCTAGATTCTAGAGAACTGGCTCTTTATTCCAATTTCCCCTTCCAGACACTTAATCTGTTCCTCTCTGTTCTTGGCATTTTCATCTAGACAGTTCTCAAAGAGCAGCATGACAGCTCTCTCAATCAGAAGATGGATATATATCAGGGCTCAGAAATCTGGCATTTAGGGAGCTTTGAGCCTGATAAAGGGGAACTTGACAGAACCTAGAAACAGCTGCTTATTTTTGCTAATATATGTTTATGTCTGTTCTCTATTTCATTGTTAACATTTCTCCTTTTGGTCTGACAACTTTATCACCACTCAGATGAAGAAGATTATGACAGGAAAAATGCTCCAGGATACCCAACAAGAAGGTCCATTGTTTTCTGTGCTCCCTCCTCCTAATAGTTCTAATTCAAGATGCACACCTAAGCATGGACCTCATTACAAGGACAATAGTGGTGGACAGGAACTTATTTCAGAGACTCTGGCACCTGGAATCACTTGAGAGAGCCTAATTCAAGGTTTTCCTCTTAATGGGGTTTGAACTCAATGTTTTGTATAATTTGTAGACTGCCATCAATTCAGTGAAGCTCTACCTGCAGAAGTAATTACTTATTTTATCACTTAGTATCATCCTTGATTATATATATGAAACTTACAGCAAACAGCTTTTGGCCTGTGTCACTCAGTTAGTTTGCTTTTTTATTTTTTTAAAATGGTCTTCTTTCAGCTCAAGGTTACAGGTGCCTATTTCTTTCTATGGTGAGAGGAAAAGGGCACCAGTTCTTAAATAAAATTAAAGTATTGCTCTACTCTGTTTAATTGATTCAGACAATAAAGTTTAGAAGCATGTTATACACTTCGTGGAACAGAAACGTTGACTTGAGGAATTCATAGAATTTTGTTACTTGAAAGGCTATAGGAGAGTGCTAGAAATAGAGGGAGCAAGCTTCTGGACAAGTCTGTAAGGCCCAGTGATGATATTTCCCTTTGGGAACATCAGATTCAGTTTACATTTGGCTTATCTAGGTGTTACCAGAAAAACTACTTTTTCCCAAAATCTTAGGAATGTCTGCCTTTTGAATATGTGATGGGGAGCCTGCCAGTGGGAGATGACACCCACCATTTAGAAATTGTCATGTAAAGAAACATTCTCTATTCACTTGAGATTTATTTCCTGGGTGGATGATGTGCAGAAGACAACTAGGTTAACACAGAAACCTCCTTGAGCAGGCTAAATGCCAGAACATGGTGAAAAGATATCCCCAGGGGTGTGATCAATCTAGTCCCTCTATTTGGCAAAACTCACATCAATGCCAACTTCTTTCTAGCTCTAGGTACATGGGTGTTCCATATTCTTTGGACTCCTGGAGGGAAATGTTAAGAATGTACATAGTTACTGATTTGAAACAGAGGTTCTTTTTTTCCCTTTATTGTTGTGTTGAGTGGGGGTATATTGTGGCATTTACAAAACTTCTGACAATGTATTAAATATATCATACTTCAATTCACCCCATGCACTGCTCTCCTTCATTCCTACTCCTGATTCCTGGAACAGTTTCAACAGGTATCATTTTTGTATTTACATATATGTGTACACATTATTTGCACCATATTCACCCTCCTATCCCTTTCCCTGCCACCTCCCCCCTCCCACTGGTGCCAACCTCTGACCCTTGCAGAACCTGTTCCATCCTCCTGTTCTTCAACTTTGTAGAAGAAAAATATAAAAGATAAAAAGAAAAACATGGCATTTTTGCTAGTTTGAGGCAAACATAACTACACAATGCGTTTCCTTGTGTTGTTTCCATGCATATAGGTGTTACAATTCTAATTGGTTCTTCTCTTCTGGTACTCTTCATTCCTCCCTAGTCCCTTCTCATGGTGTCCCCAGTCAGTTTAAGATTTCTATATTCATTGCTGTACAGTGAGTGTATGATCTACATCCAAGTTTTTAGTTTCCTTCCTTGCCCTACCCCTTCCATGTGAGGCCTTCCATTATTGTGACCCGTGTCCCATAACATTGCTGCATTTTAGGCCTATAATCTGCTTATGAGGGAGAACATGTGGCTTTTGGCCTTCTGAGCCTGACTAACTTCACTTAAAATGATGTTCTTCGGTTCCATCCATTTATCTGCAAAAGATAAAATTTCATTCTTCTTTGTGGCTGAATAAAATTCCATTGTGTAGAAATACCACATTTTCTTAATCCATTCATCACTAGTGAGGCATCTGGGCTATTTCCATAGCTTAGCTATTGTGAACAGTGCTGCAATAAACATGGATGTTCAGGTGCCTTTGTTGTAACCTGAGTCACATTCCTTCAGATATATCTATTTTTAGTTTTTTAGTAGTCTCCATACTGAAACAGAAGGTTCTACTTTGACCCCTTGGTAGACTTTTCCTTGACTATTCTGGCAAACATTCCCCTTTTTGACATATGGAAGAGAGAAACAAGTGTTGGTCAAAAGAAGTTCCATTTTGAGGATATTGTGTGTGTTTGTGGGGACTGGGGCAGCTGACTACTATTATTGTGAAACCAATCATTCTTTTTTTTCTTCTTTTTTTATTATATTCATATGTGCATACAATGTTTGGGTCATTTCTTCCCCCTTCTCCCCTTTCCATCCCGTACCACCCCCCGCTCATTCCCTTACCCCCCCAACCCCTCACTACCAGGCAGAAACTATTTTGCCCTTATCTCTAGTTTTGTTGAAGAGAAAATATAAGCAATAATAGGAAGGACCAAGGGTTTTTGCTAGTTGAAACAGGGATAGCTACACAGGGAGTTGACTCGCATTGCTTTCCTATACATGTGTGTTACCTTCTAAGTTAATTCTTCTTGAACTAACCTTTTCTCTAGTTCCTGGTCCCCTTCTCCTATTGGCCTCAGTTGCTTTAAAGAATCTGCTTTAGTTTCTCTGCATTGAGGGCAACAAATGCTATCTAGTTTTTTGGGTGTTTTACCTATCCTCATACCTTCCTTGTGTGTTCTTGCTTTATCATGTGATCAAAGTCCAATCCCCTTGTTGTGTTTGCCCTTGATCTAATGTCCACATATGAGGGAGAACATACGATTTTTGGTCTTTTGGACCAGGCTAACCTCACTCAGAATGATTTTCTCAAGTTCCATACATTTACCTGCGAATGATAACATTTCATTCATCTTCATGGCTGCATAAAATTCCATTGTGTATAAATACCACATATTCTTAATCCATTCGTTAGTAGTGGGGCATCTTGACTCTTTCGATAACTTGGCTATTGTGAATTGTGCTGCAATAAACATGGGTGTGCAGGTGCCTCTGGAGTAACCTGTGTCACATTCTTTTGGGTATATCCCCAAGAGTGCTATTGCTGGATCATATGGTAGATCCTTTTTTTTTATTATTCATATGTGCATACAAGGCTTGGGTCATTTCACCCCCCTGCCCCCACCCCCTCCCTTACCACCCACTCTGCCCCCTCTCTCTCCCCCCCAACCCCCTCAATAAATGGTAGATCTATGTTTAGATTTTTAAGAATCCTCCAAATTTTTTTTCAGAGTGGTTGTACTAGTTTACAGTCCCACCAACAGTGTAAGAGGGTTCCTTTTTCCCCACATCATCACCAACACCTGTTGTTAGTGGTGTTGCTAATGATGGCTATTCTAACAGGGGTGAGGTGGAATCTTAGTGTGGTTTTAATTTGCACTTCCTTTATTGCTAGGGATAGTGAGCATTTTTTCATGTGTTTTTTGGCCATTTGAATTTCTTCTTTTGAAAACGTTCAGTTTAGTTCACTTGCCCATTTCTTTATTGGTTCATTAATTTGGGGAGAATTTAGTTTTTTGAGTTCCCTATATATTCTGATTATCAATCCTTTGTCTGATGTGTAGTTGGCAAATATTTACTCCCATTCTGTGGGTGTTCTTTTCAGTTTAGAGACCATTTCTTTTGTTGAGCAGAAGCTTTTTAGTTTTATGAAGTCCCATTTATCTATGCTATCTCTTAGTTGCTGAGCTGCTGGGGTTCCATTGAGAAAGTTCTTGCCTATACCTATTAATTCCAGAGTATTTCCTACTCCTTCCTGTACCAACTTTAGAGTTTGGGGTCTGATATTAAGATCCTTGATCCATTTTGAGTTAATATTGGTATAGGGTGTTAAACATGGATCTAGTTTCAGTTTTTGCAGACTGCTAACCAGTTTTCCCAGCAGTTTTTGTTGAAGAGGCTGTCTTTTGTCCATCGTATATTTTTAACAACTTTGGCAAAGATAAGTTGGTTATAATTGTGTGACTTCATATCTGGGTCATAAATTCTGTTCCACTGGTCTTCATGTCTGTTTTTGTGCCAGAACCATGCTGTTTTTATTGCTATTGCTTAGTAATATAGTTTGAAGTCGGGTATTGTGATACCTCCAGTGTTGTTCTTTTGACTGAGTATTGCCTTGGCTATTCGTGGCCTCTTGTGTTTCCATATAAATTTAATGGTAGATTTTTCAATCTCTTTAATGAATGTCATGGGAATTTTGATGGGAATTGCATTAAACATGTAGATTACTTTTGGGAGTATAGACATTTTTACTATGTTGATTCTACTAATCCATGAGCATGGGAGATCTCTCCACTGTCTATAGTCTTCCTCAATCTCTTTCTTCAGAAGTTTACAGTTTTCCTTGTAGAGGTCGTTCACATCCTTTGTTGAGTTTACAATTAGGTATTTGATTTTTTTTAGGCTATTGTAAATGGAATTGTTTTCATATATTCTTTCTCAGTTTGTTCATTATTAATGTATAGAAATGTTAATGATTTTTCTATGTTAATTTTATATCCTGCTACCTTGCTATAGCTATTGATGGTGTCTAGGAGCTTTTCAGTAGAGTTTTTTGGGTCTTTAAGGTATAGGATCATGTCGTCTGCAAATAGGGATATTTTGACAGTTTCTTTACCTATTTGTATTCCTTTTATTCCTTCTTCTTGCCTAATTGCTCTGGCTAGGAATTCCAGTACTGTGTTGAATAGGAGTGGAGATAGTGGGCATCCTTGTCTCATTCCTGATTTTGGAGGGAATGGTTTCAGTTTTTCACCATTAAGTATGATGCTGGCTATAGGTTTGTCATATATAACTTTTATAATGTTGAGGTACTTTCCTTCTATTCCTAGTTTTCTTAGACCTTTTATCAAGAAGTGGTGTTGGATCTTGTTGAAGGCTTTTTCTGCATCTATTGAGATGATCAAGTGGTTTTTGTCTTTGCTTCTGTTAATGTGGTTTATTATGTTTATTGATTTTCATATGTTGAACCACCCCTGCATTCCTGGGATGAAGCCTCCTTGGTCATGGTGAATAATCTTTTTGATGTGTTGTTGAATTTGGTTTGCCATTATTTTTTTGAGGATTTTTGCATCAATGTTCATTAAGGATATTGTCCTATAGTTCTCCTTTTTGGAGGTGTCTTTGCCTGGTTTTGGGATAAGTGTAATACTGGCTTCATAAATGTGTTAGGCAGCTTTCCCTCCCTTTCTGTTTCGTGGAACAATTTAAGGAGGTTTAGTATTAGTTCTTCCTTAAACGTCTCATAGAATTCAGCAGAGAATCCATCAGGTCCTGGACTTTTCTTTTTAGGGAAACTCTTGATTGCTGCTTCAATATCATTTTGTGTTATAGATCTAATCAGGTGATTAATGTCCTCTTGGTTCAGTTTTGGATGATCATATGTATCTAGAAATCTTTCCATTTCTTTAAGATTTTCAAATTTATTTGAATGTAGGTTCTCGAAGTAGTCTCTGATGATTTCCTGGACTTCCATGGTGTTTGTTGTTATCTCCCTTTTTGCATTTCTGATTCTACTAATTTGGGTTTTTTCTCTCCTCATTTTAGTCAGGTTTGCCAGGGGTCTGTCGATCTTTTTTATTTTTTCAAATAATCGAGTTGGTGAGTTCTTGCATTTTCTTTTCACAGGTCTTGAGTTGTTTAACTAATAGTTCTTCAGTTTTTCCTTTAATTCCCATTTCATCTTTGAGTTCTGAGATTCTGTCTTCTGCTTGTTCTATTCTGCCTGATTGGCCTTCCATTTTGGTTTGCATTTCTGTTTCATTCTTTTTTCTGAGGTTTTGCATATCCTGAGTTTCTCCCTCTTTAGTATTGTCTATTTTCATCCTGATTTCATTTGTCTCTTTATTAATTGTGTTCTTTGTTTCACTTTGGTGTTTATACAGTGCTTCTATTGTTTCTTTTATTTGTTCTTGTCTTTCTCAAATTCCCTATTTTTGTTGTCTTGGAATTTCTTGAGTGTCTCCTGTACATTTTGGTTGACCATATCCAGTATCATCTCTATAAAATTCTCATTGATTACTTGCAGGATTTCTTCTTTCAGATTGTTCTTGTGGGCTTCATTGGGTTCTTTGGCATAGTTTATCTTCGTTTTGTTGGAGTCTGGATCTGAGTATCTGTTTTCTTCATTTCCCTCTGGTTCCAGTACTAATTTATTGCTGGGGGGAAACTGGTTTCCCTCTTTTTTCCATCTTCCTGTCATTGCCCTTGCTATTGTTACTGTCCCTGTACTGTGTTCAATTAAGTATTTTCTCTCTTGTAATAATAACAATGGTGATATCTAGAATGGAAGGGTGAGAGGAGAGGGAAAGCAAAGACAGTAAAGAAAAAGGGAAAACAAACAAGTAAAGAAAACCAAACAAGCAACAAGAACAAAAAAACCAGTGTCAAAGAAATAAACAGGGAGAGATACTGTGCTAATCAACAGTAAGCTAAACAGGCATTAGAGAGACAGGGAGAGGATTAAAAAAAAAATTCCAAGTTCAAATGTAATAAAGTTTCAGTCTTAATAATTTTGGTATTAGTCCCTCAGCCTCCAGTCCTGGAGATGGTGTCTCAGAAGTAGTTCTGTCATTGTCTCATCAAAGGGGAAAAAAACCGAAAAAACAAAACAAACAAACAGAGAAACAAATCACAAGTTTAAATGCAGTACAGCTTCAGTAAGTCTTTCAGCATGAGGTTGTAGTTCAGTCATCTCATCAATGGAAGAGAAAAGGAAAAAAGGAAGAAAAAAAGGGTCTGGAGACAGTTCTGTGAATGTCTATCTGAGGCTGTGGCTCACCTGCCCACTACTGTCAGCGAGCTGTTGCTGGTGGCTTTATTGATTGCAGATCTCAGGAGTGAGCTTAATGCTCACCTAGCCTCACATGCTTTGTTTATTTAGAGTTCTCCTGGGTGGGACTGCCAGTTACAAGCTTTCCCCTCTCCAAGCATACTGGGGGAGGTGGTGCTACACCCGCAATCTCCAGCTGGCGTGTTTATTTCCAGTTCATGTGGGAAGTGTCCCTTCCCCCTCTCCAGTGGAACTTTCCTCACACAGCCACTTTTACAAGCTTTCCCGCTCCAAGGTTCCTGGGCGGGTGCTGCCACTCCTGCCTTCTCTGGCCAGCTTGTTTATTTACAATTCCGTGAATGATTGCCCCTCCCCCCCTTTGGCACTCAGGGTGCCCTGCCCTCTTTGCTAAGTGTCTTTTTTTGTTGTTGTTTTTATTCAGTTTGGTTTTTTTCTCTTTTTTCCCTGGGTGGGGGTCAGTCTGTCCAGGGGGCTATGCTGATCTGGTCCAGGGTTGTTTGTGGGAGTACTGCATGCTGCTTAGCTCACCTGGTGGTCTGCGCCTCTCGAGCTGGTAGGAGTTGGCATCTGGCAGCATGAGAGCCCTCCTGGTTTCTCCATTTAATGTGGAGTGGGGATGCAATGCACGGGCTGGGGGTGTGGAGGAGTCGGGGTTTTGCCTCTTCTTGGTGGTTTTTCCTATAAGGTGTATCTCCAGTGTCTCTCCAAGATTTTAGTTTAGGAATCACACTTTCTGCTTCCTCCCTCTAGTCACTATCTTGGAATCCCCAAAACCAGTCATTCTTTTATTCTTCCATATGAATTTTAGAATTGATTTTTCTATTTCTGCAAAGAATGAAATTGGAATTTTGATAAGCATTGTATTGAAAATGTAGGTTGCTCTTAGTAAAGTAGCCATTTTCATGATGTTAATTCTACCAATGCAGAGGCATGGGAGGTCTTCCATCTTCTGGTGTCTTCTTCAATTTAGTTCTTCAAGGTTTTGTAATTTTTATTGTAGAGGTCTTTCACCTCCTTGATAGGTTTATACCTAGGTATTTTATTATTTTTAAGGTACTTATGAATGGGATTGTTTTCCTGATTTCTTTTTCAGTTTGTTTATTGTTAGTATATAGAAAAGCTACTGATTTTGGTACATTGATTTTATATACATTTCCAAAAGTGTTTATCAGATCTAGAAGTTTTTTGGTAGACTAGTTAGGGTCTTTTAAGTATAGAATCATATCATATGCAAATAGGGATACTTTGATTTCTTCCTTCTCTGTTTGAATGCCTTTTATTTCTTCTTCTTGCCTTATTGCTCTGCCTAGGGATTCCAGTACTATATTAAATAACAGTGGGGAAACTGGGCACCCTTGTCTCATTTCTGACTTTAGAGGAAATGGTTTCAGTTTTTCTTCATTTGGTTCAATGATGTAGGCTATAAATTTGTCATATATATCCTCCATTATGTTGAGATACTTTCCTTATATTCTTAGTTTCTTCATAAGTTTTATTATTAAAGGTCATTGAATTTTGTCAAAAGTTTTATTCACATCTATTGAGATGATCATATGATTTTTTTGTCCTTGATTCTGTTTATATACTGTATTACATTTATTGATCTGTATATATAGAGAGCCATCTTTGAATGTCTAGAATGAAACCCACTTGATCATGGTGTTTGATCTTTTTGGTGTGTGGCTTAATTCAATTCACTAGTATTTTATGGAGAGTTTTTGTTCATTAAAGAGATTTTTTTGCTGTGTCCTTGTCCAGTTTTGGAATGAGGGTAATGCTGGCTGTATAGAATGATTTGGTAGTGTTCCTTCAATTTCTATTAATTGGAAAAGTTTGAAGAGTGTGGCTATAATTCTTAAAGAATATGGTAGAATTTGGGAGTAAATCCAGTGGGTCCTGGGCTTTTCTTTGTTGGGAGACAATTGCTTCAATCTCATTGCTTCTGATAGACCTATTTAAGTGGTTTATAATCTCTTGGTTCAATTTTGGTAGGCCAAAATGTTTCTAGAAATGTATCCATTTCTTCTAATATTTGTCAGTTTATTTGAATATAGGTTTTCAAAATATTTCCTCATGTCCTTTGGATTTCATTGGTACTTGTTTTGATATCCCCTTTTTCATCTCGACTTTTATTACTTTGGGTCTTTTTCTGTCTCCTTCTAGTCAGATTGGCTAAGGATTTATCAACCTTATTTATCTTTTTCAAGAACTAACTTTTTAAATTAATTATTTGTATTGCTCTTTGCCTCTATTTCATTAATTTCTGCCCTAATTTTTATTATTTTTTTCTTCCTGATAATTTTGGGTTTGTCTTGTGCTTATTTTTCTAGGAGCTTGAGGTGCATTTTAGACTACTTATTTGAGCTCTCTCACTTTTTGATGTATGTGCTCATAACTATACATTTTCCCCTTAGCACTGCCTTTGATGTATCCCATGGGTTCTGGTAGGTTGTGTTTTTGTTTTTATTAGATTGTAGAGACTTTTGGATCTCCCCCCTATTTCTTCAGCAGCCAACTGGTTATTCAACAATATGCTGTTCAGTCTCCATGTGTTTGAGTATATTCTGCTGTTTCTTTTGTTGTTAAATTCTAGTTTTATTCCATTATGGTCTGATAGAATGTAGAGAATTATTTTAACTTTCTTATATTTGCTAAGATTTATGTATTCTAAAATGTGATCTATTTTGGAGAAAGTCCCATGGGCTACTAAGAATAATATGTATTGTGCAGCTGCTGGATGAAATACCCTGTAGATGTCTGTTCAGTCCATTTGGTTTGTAATGCCATTTAATTCTGAGGTTTCTTTGTTGAAATTTTGGTATGGGTGACCTACCTATTGGTGATAATGGGATATTAAAGTATCCCACTATCATTGTGTTGGGACTTTTAAGTTCAGTAGTGTTTAATAAAGTTGCATACATTTACATTAGGCATATATGTTAACAATTATTGTTTAAAGATGCGTATAGCTACTCCAGACAGTTTTCTGGGTCCATTTACTTGGAAAATCTTTTTCCACCCTTTCACCCTAAGCCAATGTTTGTTTTTGTCAGTGAGATGGGTTTCTTGTAGGAATCAAATCATCAGGTCTCACTTTTTAATCCAGCTTGCCTTTTAATTGTGGAATTGAGAATATTAACATTAGTTGTTAATATTGAAAGGTATGTAGTATTTCCCATCATTTTGTTGCTTTGTTGCTTTTTAAAGTGTTTGAGCTGGATGCAGGTGGCTCAAGCCTGTAATGATAGCTACTCAGGAGGCAGAGATCAGGAGGATTGCAGTTCAAAGCCAGCCTGGGCAAATAGTTCAAGAGACCCTATCTCAAAAAGAACCCACCACAAGAGTTGCTCAAGGTGTAGGCCCTGAGTTCAAACCCTAGCACCACAAAAAAAATGTTTGATTTTTTCCTACTCCTCATGTGCTTAACTATCCATCTGGTGAGTAGTTAACCAATTTGTCAGGACTGAAATTGGTTTGCTCTTCTGGTTACTTTCTATTCTGGCCTTTCTGCTCCTGGTGGTGAGGCATAGATGCCAGTTGGATTCTATTTGGTGCCCTGAAAAAGGCTTGCCAATGTGCGCTTAGCTCTCCCTGTGGTTGTTTTGTGCACAGGTGGCCCTCATGAGTGGATCTTGTAGGAAACAATTTAAGTCTGGACAGTAAAAAGAAACAAAAACAAACAACACACACACACACACACACACACACACACAAACCCCTGTGGGAGGGGAAAGTGATGGAACAGGTCCTGGTTCATACCTGCACATCTGTGGCAGATTTGTGCTATAGAGGTTTAGTTAGAGATTGGTATTTCTAGCTAAGATCTGTCCTTATACTTGTGCTCTCTTTTTTAGTATACTATATTGCCCACCTCTCCTTGTAGCTATGTACCTGAGGTTTTATTTCAGATTTGTGGAGACATGAGGATGTGATGCTTGTCAGCAATCTGTAATCTTGAACCTAGATTATTTTTTAATAAGTTTTATTATATGGGGGAGATTAATAGTGACAATTCCAATTAGACTTATATTGTACATTATATTACCCCTATCTTCTCCCCCCCCAACCTCTCCTCACCCCATTTCAAGCAACTGTAAGAGGTTTTCTAGTCCTGTTTCATATAGGTATATGAAGTCTATCTACCGTACACTGTCATCTTAATCTTTATTCATTGTCTCCCCTCCCACTAGTACCCAAACACACACACTTACCTATTTTACAGTCCTGTTTTTCATTATTAATATTTAAGGTGATGTTCAAAGGAGTTTTTCAATGTATGTCCACCATGAGTATACTTTACTTTGGCTCATTCAAACCCTTTCATTACTCTCCCTTACCCCTTTACCTTCCACCCTCCCCATTTTCCCTCTTTCCCTGAGTTCCATAGAGTATTGAACCTAGATTATAAACTTTTAAAGGGAAATTAGTTTGTATTGTTCAAAGAGCTGGGAGCCTCATAATAATATAGCAGCTTATAGTTTACAAATAAATCCCTTTGTCCTTTTTCATGTCATTAGGACTTCAAGAAAATCCTGTAAAAGTAATCTGACAAAAATGTTAATTCATTTTATGACAGAGGATATTAAGACCCCAAAAGGAAAGTAACTTGCCCAAGGTCATGTGAGTAGAGTTCCGAATCTATTCCTCCTATCACTCAGTTTTCTGTGTTTTTTACTGTCCCATACTGAACAACATACAACCCCAATGAATGCTTGACATGATTGAAAACAAGAAAAGTTAGCATGAGGCAATGGATCAGCCTTGATGTCAGCCTGAAACCAAGTCTGATTAAGACATAGGACATGCACTCAGTTCTGTTCAATATATTTTAATTCATTTATGTCCGTGAGATACAGGCAAATATCTGTCATAGAAATCTGTGCATGTCAATTTTGCCTGATGTCTAGAACATTAAAGTATCCATTCATCAATTTTAGGATGAAACTAGATTGTTGAAATCTTGCCCATCAATTTTATCTAGAATCCAGGTTATAGACATCCTCACTCATCAATTTCACCTAAAAGTGGAATCATTGATATGCCCACACATCAATTTCTCCAAACACCTTTTGAAATCCAACAGGTCAATTTTGTTTTGCTGCCATCCCTCATCACCTCCTCAGTCAAATAAATCATCTGAGAAGCATGGATGTCCTGGGGTGAGTTATGCTCTTTAATTTCCTTGTCTGGTTCTGAGAGATGTTGGTCTAAGTAGCTCAGTAACCCAAAGGTAGGGAAACATCTGCCCCATACTAGTCTATTCATGTGCATACAAGCACGCTGAGTAAGTGGGAACAGAAGAGGGACAATGACAAGGAAGGCAAGGAAAGGCAACCTATGGTCCTAGTGCATTGAATCTCTAAAGTCACCAGTTTTGTGTTGTCTAGTATAAGTTTTGATTTTGTGACTCATTTACCCCTATTTATCTTTACCAGAGGGCACTGAGCTGCCTATGAATGCTTTGAGCAGTGTCTCAGGATCTGTTGCAATGCTATCACAGTGCAAAACACCCTCAATCACAATTCCAAAAGACAGCAGAAGGGTAGGGCTCTCTGAAATCAGGGTCCAAACTTTTAATTTAAGAAATGAAAAAGCCAAAAACCAAGAATACAAGGGACTTGTTCAGGATCACACAGTAAAATTCTAAATTCTCTTCTTAATAACAATAACCCATCTTTTGTATTTATTTATTTATTTTTCCCTTTATTATTCATATGTGCATACAAGGCTTGGGTCATTTCTTCCCCCTGACCCCACCCCCTCCCTTACCACCCACTCCACCCCCTCCCTCTCCCCCTCACCCCCTCAATACCCAGCAGAAACTATTTTGCCCTTATTTCTAATTTTGTTGTAGAGAGAGTATAAGCAATAACAGGAAGGAACAAGGGTTTCTGCTGGTTGAGATAAGGATAGCTATACAGGGCATTGACTCACATTGATTTCCTGTGCATGTGTGTTACTTTCTAGGTTAATTCTTTTGTATTTATTAGATCATTATCCTGTACTAGTTTTCATATTCATATATACTTATATATACATATATGTGTGTATGTGTTTGTGCTAGTATATTATGCTTTTAATATGCAATGTCCCCTACAGCTCATTTGTTAAAGGCCTGGCCACCAGCTAGCAGCACTATTTTGGGAGGTGGGGCCTAGCTGGAGCAAGAAGGTCACTGAGGGCATGCCTTTGAAGGTCCCCAGTCCTTTCTGTATTTGCTCTCTGTTCATCATAAGGGGAACAGTCTCTTCCTCCACATGCTCCCACTGCTGTAATGCTCTGCTTTGCTAACAGGCCCAGAAATAATACAGCCAAACTAAAACTTCTGAAACTATAAGCCAAAATAAATTTTAAAAACTAAAACTTTCCTCCTTAAGTTGTTTTGTCGGATATTTTCTCACAGTGATGAAAATTCTGACATATATGTATGTATATATGTATTTACATGTATATATATATAGATATATAGATATATAAATCTTTTCAACCCAACCCAGTATCTCTTACCATGATTATAAGTAGACTCAAATCTCAGGAGTCCCAATTGTCTCAGTTGCAAGAAAATGGATTCATAGTAAATATATAAACAGGTCTTTTGCTGTGGTGGGAAAAAACAAGAGAAGAAGTTCAGTTTTCAGTAATTATGTTCCTTTGAGGTGTGTGTGTGTGTGTGTGTGTGTATGTGTGTGTGTGTGTGTGTGTGTATGTACTTTCAGATAATATCCTATAGTGCTTATGTTTAATGTTTCCTTAATAGCAATGGGTTTATATAAAGCATTTTCATTAGATGTAAAAGCTGGAACATCTGAAAGAGAATTTGCAAATTATTTGTCTGAAGTCTGGCTTGGTTACTGCCTTGATTGTCTTTGCCATCCTTGGCTGTTTTGATTCCACTGTTAGCATTTAGACTTTTTCCTTGGTGCCTGGTTCATTATCTGGTGCTTTTCTGCTCTAAGAAGTTTGCAAGCAGGAGGAGGTGGTGGGGGAAGGGGGTAGAAAGACAAATACAATACAGTGCAAATAATGTGTATACATGTATGTAAATGCAAAAATAATTCCTGTTGAAACTGTCCCAAGAATCAGAGGAGAGCAGATAAAGGAGAGTGGTGGAGGGGGGGAATTCAAGTATGATATATTTGACACATTCTAAGAACCTTTGTGAATGCCACAGTGTATCCCCACCCAGCACAACGATAAAGAAAAAAAATTAAAACACAATAAATTGTGTATATTCAACAAAAATAACAAAAGAAATTTGCAAGCATTGGAACTAGCCAGGCCTCCCAGTTGTTTAATGTTCACCTCTTGCTTCCAGGCAGGTTTGTACTTTACACAGCTGGAGAAAAGTATCTTTCAGCCATCCCTTAACTCTTCTGAAAAGACTATTTTGCAGAATTTCTTGATCACAGCTCCTGTGCCTCAGAGTTAGGAAGTGTTTAATGATGTCTATTTTGAAGCCCAACTCTTGCTCTTGGTATATTTTCTGCCCTGTAAGAATGTTGGGAAACCTGTAATTAGTAGTTCATGATCACCCATATATCCCCTCTGCCCCTCAGTTGTCATTAAGGGTCTCCTAACAGAGCTAAGGCTGCTGTATAGGGTGTCACAGACTGTGAGCTTTACAACTCCAGGTGGTATCAATCACCTAGATCACAGCGTGAAAGGTACACCCCTGGAGCTGTGCTCTTAGTGATCCTGTGAGTGGTCTTCATAGTGGTCCTCTGAGATCCCTTTGATCCAGAAAGGCCAAAAGGAAGCCCAGCTTGTCTCTATAATAAGTGAACCATCTGCATTCTTCTAATGCACTTCCACTACCCTGAGAGCAGATGGGGAGGAAGTGAGACAGCCTCCATATCCCTTTTATTCAGGAGCAGCAGTAGTAATGAATATATCTCAACTTCCCTTTCCTCTTGCTGCCTAAACCTTCATTAACACGTCCACAAAAGCCTAAGAGCACTCAATAGAAGAGGGAAGACTTATTTCTTCTTCATTTTTATATCTGTTGAACCTATACTTTTACATTTCTTGATCAAGGTAATGCTCCCACCAACCATCTCTAGAATTTCTCTGTACAAGACATGGCTCTTTCTGAAGCAGGAGAGGGAATGCTTCCCTGGTTGACTTTCAGGTTGTGTATAAAAACAAAAATAATAAAAATAATAAGCTGGGCACCTGTGGCTCATGCCTATAATCCTAGCTACTTGGGAAGCTGAGATCAGGAGGGCCATGGTTCAAGACCAGCGCCTGGGCAAATAGTTTGTGAGCCTTCCCCCATCTCCAAAATACCCAGAGCAAGATGGGCTGGAGGTGGACTTAAACAGTAGAGTGCCTGCTTTGCAAGTGTGAAGCCCTGAGTTCAAACCCCAAGACCACCCCTCAAAAAATTAATAACACAACATCCTAACCCTACCTACTAATGTTGTAATTCTTTAAGGTCTCCCTTTTACTGTTTCATGGTTAATAGCAGTATTTTCACACCTCTAAGAAACTTGCCCGTGAATATGGTTAGTTGTTCTATTTACTTGGGTACATCCCTTCTGGAATTGAAGAATGTGATATAGAATGCATCACAATTATATAGGCCCTAGTGTTAGAGGAACCCTCTGGGCTCTCTTTAGCTAATAAGGATTCTGGAATGGAGGAGATATGGGACTTGTGGTTAAATTCTACATATGGTTAATAGAATGTTTAACCACTGATGGGCTATTGTCATGCTTATCAAAGTAAGCCTCTTTACCTGAATCGGAAGGGAGGAGTTATCTTGCAGCAAATCCAGCAGGTAAGAGCCTGCCAACTGGAGTCCTACAGGCTGGACTACAGACTTACTTCATTTGAGGAAATGTTTGTTTTGGTGTGTGACTCACCCCCAGAGTTGTGAGAAAAGGAACTGCCTCAGCAGTGGTGTGGGCACAACTCAGAGTCACAGAGCCTGGGACCCATGCCAACACTTAGTGTTCAGCGACTGCTAGACACATCAGAAGAATTCAAGATGGGAAAGACTTATGAGGTCATTTTTATCTGTCCAGGAGCCAGCAGAAGACTCCTTTTACCATCCTCTATCTGTCTCTATTCAGAAAACAATATTTTTTTAATCTTTCCCTCCTGTTTTGGATTCAGTGGTTTCCTTAGCTAGGCTACTTGGCAAGGAAGTCTGCCTTTTTCAGTGCCAGGCTTCATACAATGGATGAACTTGTCAAGATGATAATTAAGAACTCTGCAAGCAGGGAAGCTATGAGGCAATAAAATATGGCTGCCCTTTTCAGTCTATTCACCCTGCCATACTCAAACAACCATGGGTGCACACAGGCACTGGTAGACAAATGTAGTTCAGCATGGGGTTCTAGACATGGGCAACTTAGCTTAACTAGGGTATGGCAAGAGGTCACATCATCATTAATTACCTTGCTGTCTTGACTGGGTCCTTTTCTATAGATTAGCCTTGGGTTGATTCAGATTAGTTTATTAAGTATCCTTAGGGAATAGGAATACATCTTGAAGCCCTCAGGGTAAAGGATGCTTTCAAGGGTTCACTTATTTTTTTTCCTTTATTCATATGTGCATATAATGATTGGGTCATTACTGCCCCCTTTTCCCCATCCCCTTCCTTTCCCTCACCCCCTCCCTCTCTCCCCCACCCCCCTCAATTCCAAGCAGACACTGTTTTCCCTTATCTCTAATTTTGTTGAAGAGAGAATATAAACATTAATAAGGAGGACAAGGGGTTTTTGCTATTTGAGGTAAGGATCAAGGGTTCACTTATAAACATGGATAAAAAAGAGTGTTGAAAATTGGAGAAGAGGGCAGAACAGGTTCTGCCTGGAAGCAAGGGGGTGTGGGAGTAGAGGAAGGGGGGGACAAAAGGGGAGAAATGGCCCAAATAATGTATGTACATATGAACAAATTTTAAAAAAAGAAAATCAGTGTTGACTGCAGTTACCTTCTCTCTGGTCAGGGGAAATAAAACCATGGCTTCACATTTTAAAAAATGATTTGCTAATTTATTTGCTTCCTTAAGATCTTGTACAATCCATACTTATAGATTTATCAAATTTATCCTTCCTTTTTAAAACTCCAGCTATAGTGATGTTGCAGATTGAGTGCTCTTTTAAAAATAAGTATTTCTGATTTTTTAAATAACTGACTTGATTCCTTCTGAGCTTTTGTGTTACACAAGGCCATGACTTATTTTTATGGTCTGAATCTTAGCTATCTCCCAAAGGCTCATGTGTTGAAGACTTGGTCCACTACTGGAAGGTGGTGGAACCTTTAGGAGGTGGGGCCTAGTTGGACGAAGTAATTCACTGCAGGCTTGACCTTGAAAGGTATATGAGGACAGTTACTCTCTCCGTCTCTCTGCTTCCTGGTCACCATGAGATGAACAGCTTTGCTCCACCTTGTACTCTTCACCATGATGTTCTTCCTTGCCATGGACCCAAAGCAATGGAGCCAGATGACCAAGGACTGAAACCTCTGAAACCATGTACCAAAATAAATATTTCCTCCTTTAAGTTGTTTAACTCAGGCATCTTGACACAATGACAAAAAGCTGACTAACATAAAAACTTGGTGCCAAGAAGTAGTCAGTGCTGTGACTAGACATGACCATGTGGTTCAGAAGCCTTTGAAACTGGTTTGTGTGAGGAATTTTGAAAAGTTTGAAGAAGCAGTCTAGAAAAAGCTTAGAATGCTGTAAGTGGATCTAAATAAGAAATTCTGGTGGGAGCTCAGAAGACTGGGAATACTTATAGGAATGCAGAGTAAAAGCCAGGCTCATTAGGTTTCAGATGGAAATGGGGACTCCTTGGGGAAATTGGTCATTCATGCTACACTCTGGCAAAGAACTTATTTACATTATCTATATACCCTCAGACTTTGTGTGAGGTTGAGTTTAAAGGTGACAGACTGGTTAATCTTGTAGAGGAAATTTTAAGGCAGCACAGCATTTAGACTGTGGTGTGTGCATTGCTGGCTCCTTTTAACCAGATTTACACAGATACAGGAAAAAAAAAACAGAGCAGAAAGAATTGAAAAACTTGTAGTTTTCCCAGAAAAGGTGTACATTTAAATTTGCAGCCAAGAAGGATATGGTTGCTAAAGAGATTAGCACCATTAAGAAGCCAATTACTTTTACCAGGACAATAGGAAAGATTCCTTGAGGGTATCTCAGGAATTGGCTAGACTCCACATATGGCAAGCTCAAGGGTGTAAAAATGTACATTCATTTGAAAGACTTTACTTTGAGAAGAAAGCAGCCAGAAGTGCTGCTCACACAGAGCTACTTAGGGAATTATTTCCCTAAGATTTCTTTCCCCATGTCAATCCATGCAGATACTCAGAACCCACTGCAACCTTGTTCCAAGTAGGCCCAGCTACTGCTAAAACCAGTGGCAGATATTGGTTTTGACCATGTCATGCTGGTTTTGTGGGCTTGCAAAATGCAAGAGTTGTGGGGTCATGGAGTTTTCCATGGAGATTTCAAAGGAAAGTGTGGAAGGCCAAGCAGTTTGTGGAAGTGTCAGAGTCCCTCTAGGCATCCCCTGAGAGGGCAATGCATAAGCTATTAGAGTGGACACATCAGGAAGTTAGAGATGCCAAGAATGTGGAATATTGCTGAGGAAAGCTATTGGCAACAAGCAAAGTATGCCTGACAGAAATGCCATGTGGGACTCAAAGAAATGGCGTCAGTTGACTGCAGACTAAAACTTCTGAAACTGTGAGCCAAAATAAATCTTTCTTCCTTTTAAGTTGTTTATCTTAGGCATTTTGTCAAGTAACATAAAGCTGACTACCACACTTTCATTAAAGCCTCCAGACTTTATTTTGAGATAATTGTTGATGAATATGCAGTTCTAAAAATAATGCAGAAAGACCATGCATACCTTTTTACCAAGTTTCCTCAGAAGTGAATCTTGGGTAACTATAGTACAATAATACAAACAGGATATTGACATTGATAAACTCCATTGACTATATTCAGAATTCACTAGTTTTACCTACATTCAATCATATATGCATGTATGGGGGTAATTAGATTCTATTCAGTTTTTTCACATGTATAGAACTGTGTAATCACCACTACCAGTAAGATGTAGAAATTTTTCATAGAAAGTATCCCTCATGCAACAATTTTATAGCTTAAGTCACCACTGTTCCACTTTCCTCCATAGCATTTGGCAACCACTGATCTTTGTAATTTTGTCCTTTTGAGAATGTTAAAAATTTGGAACAATATACTATGTACCTTTTGGAACTGGCTTTTTTCATTCAGCATAATTTCCTTGAGGTTCATCCAAGTTGTGGCATGTATTATAGTTCATTGCTTCTTTTCTTTTTCTTCCTTTTTTTTTACGGAGCTGAATTCCATGGCACAGATGTACCACTGTTGATTTAACTATTCACTTGTTAAAGAACATCTGAACTGTTTCCAGGTTTTTGCTGTTACAAAACAAGCTGCCACAAATATTCATGCTCAACCATTTGTGTGAATGTAAGTTTTTATTTCTCTGGAATAAATGCCCAGGAATATAATTGCTTGGTCATGGTAATTGCACGTTTTCTTTTTTATGAATCTCAAGTTGTTTTCCAGAGTGTCTGTTCCAGTTTACATTCCCACCAGTAATGTAGGAGTGGTTCAGTTCCTCCACATTCTCCCCAACATTATATGTTATCACAACTTTTATATTTGTTTCTTGATATTTTGACACACATTCTGATAGGTAAGTAGTTGTAGCTCATCATGGTTTTAGTTTACATTTCTCTGATGACTAATTATGTTGATCAAGTTTTAATTTGCTTATTTGCCATCTTTATATCCTCTTCAGTGATATGTCCATCCATGATTTTTGTGGCTTCACTTTTGTTTCCTTCCTCTACTTAAAAAGTTTGTCTAAAGTCCTCAAGAGTCTTCCTTTGGGGGCAGCAAATAATTGTTAAGAACATTTACTGGATCTTACCATCCTCTCTAGCCATTCATTTATTATCAAATACAGTCAGGTACCACATGTTTTGGCCAATGATAGACCACATATATGATAGTGGTCCTGTAAGATTACAATGGAGCTAAAAATTTTCATCACCTAGTGATATAGTTCTCATAAGGTCATAGTGCAGCTCATTATTCATGTGTTTGTGGTGATGCTGGTGTAAATAAGCCTATTGTGCTGCCAGTAGTATAAAAGTATAGTACACACAATTATGTACAGTACATAACACTTGACAAACAATTAGGCTACTGGTTTACATATTTACCATACTATACTTTTTATCATTATTTTTGTGTCTGCCTTTTACTTATAAAAAAGTTTACTGTACAATGGTGTGTTGTATTACATGACTAGCAGCATACATCTCATATTACCACATCTCTTGTTTGCATCAAGAGCCCATGCTGAGTAATTTATTGACTTGTGCCATCTAAGTTTATGTAAGTACACTCTATGATGTTTGCACAACAATGAAATCACCTGACAGTTCTCAGGACATACATTGGCAAGTAATGTCAATCCCAATTAGTATCAGACTGAATCTGGGGTATCTGAGGATGTCTCATTCACAGTGTTTGAAAGAATTATGACAGGCAGGAGTAAGAGATGATGTTTCTACTAACTCTGGAAGTACACATTAGCATATACCAAAAAAGCTTCAACTTGTCACTCTAGAAAGATCACTGTCCCCTGTTCTTGGTCCTTCATGAGAGGCTCCAAGAGGTATACAGCTAGACATGCAAAGAGGAAATCCAGGTTTTACTTCCATTTACTCACAGGATGTAGGAGCCAGCAACAAGATTCTTTTTGGGCAGATTCTCAAGCTCTTATCACAGTATTAGTATTAAAATTGTTATGCTTTTATTAAACAGTGACTGGACCACGGCTTGGACAGAAGCCTATTGAAATGAGGGATTAGCCTTTACAGGAAAAGTCAGAAGTTCAGATGTTCCTACAATTGAGGACTACATTGCAATTCTTTGAGGAAGGCAGTGGATGCAGATGGACTTGGGCTATAGGTCAATAGTTAATGATCAGCCCCCAAACTTCTTCTTTTTCAGGTGTTATATCAAGCCTCTTCTGGAGGGATGTTGTCTACTCTGCTAGAAGTTTTAACCATCCACTGAGATCTTTGGACCTATAGCTAAGGGGATGGATATGAAAAACTAAACTTTCCTTTCTTAGTTTATATGCTATGTTATGTTATATGTTAATAAGTGAGCTAGGGCATGTGGAATGTTTGTATAGATGCTTGACACTCAGACTGAGGCCAAATCCTCCACTTAACTTCCAGTTGAAGGAGATGTATTTAAGTGTATTATGGATGTTTGATGTGCTAATGTAATTGCCAGGTGGTGACTTCAGCTACAAAGCAGAAAAAGTTGCTGTTTGGAGATAGCAACAATGATTAAAAGAGAACTTGGGAGCAAGGAGAAATTTCAGCAGTTTTCCATCTGGGCTGTATGTAGAATCACCTGGGGAACTGTGACAATGCAGGTTCCATAGATTGAGTGATTTTGTGAGTGAAAGATCTAAATGTTTTCTAAACTCCCCAGATGGTTCTAATTGCAGTATCTCTGAGAAGCTCTGAGGAGGGTAAAAGAAAAAGCCATTGGAAGAATTTAAGCAGAGAACTGACTAAGAAGGAATAAAAGGAATACAAATAGGTAAAGAAACTGTCAAAATATCCCTATTTGCAGATGACATGATCCTATACCTTAAAGACCCAAAAAACTCTACTCAGAAGCTTCTAGACATCATCAATAGCTACAGCAAGGTAGCAGGATATAAAATCAAATACCTAGGTGTAAACCTAACAAAAGATGTGAAAGACCTCTACAAGGAAAACTATACACTTCTGAAGAAAGAGATTGAGGAAGACTATAGAAAGTGGAGAGATCTCCCATGCTCATGGATTGGTAGAATCAACATAGTAAAAATGTCGATACTCCCAAAAGTAATCTACATGTTTAATGCAATTCCCATCAAAATTCCAATGACATTCATTAAAGAGATTGAAAAATCTACTGTGAAATTTATATGGAAACACAAGAGGCCACGAATAGCCAAGGCAATACTCAGTCAAAAGAACAATGCAGGAGGTATCACAATACCTGACTTCAAACTATATTACAAAGCAATAACAATAAAAACAGCATGGTACTGGCACAAAAACAGACATGAAGACCAGTGGAACAGAATAGAGGATCCAGATATGAAGCCACACAACTATAAGCAACTTATCTTTGACAAAGGAGCTAAAAATATACGATGGAGAAATAGCAGCCTCTTCAACAAAAACTGCTGGGAAAACTGGTTAGCAGTCTGCAAAAAACTGAAACTAGATCCATGTATATCACCCTATACCAAGATTAACTCAAAATGGATCAAGGATCTTAATATCAGACCCCAAACTCTTAAGTTGATACAAGAAAGAGTAGGAAATACTCTGGAGTTAGTAGGTATAGGTAAGAACTTTCTCAATGAAACCCCAGCAGCACAGCAACTAAGAGATAGCATAGATAAATGGGACCTCATAAAACTAAAAAGCTTCTGTTCATCAAAAGAAATGGTCTCTAAACTGAAGAGAACACCCACAGAGTGGGAAAAAATATTTGCCAACTATACATCAGACAAAGGACTGATAACCAGAATATACAGGGAACTTAAAAAACTAAATTCTCCCAAAACTAATGAACCAATAAAGAAATGGGCACATGAACTAAACAGAACTTTCTCAAAAGAAGAAATTCAAATGGCCAGAAAACACATGAAAAAATGCTCACCATCTCTAGCAATAAAGGAAATGCAAATTAAAACCACGCTAAGATTCCACCTCACCCCTGTTAGAATAGCCATCATCAGCAACACCACCAACAACAGGTGTTGGCGAGGATGTGGGGAAAAAGGAACCCTCTTACACTGTTGATGGGAATGTAGACTAGTACAACCACTCTGGAAAAAAATTTGGAGGCTACTTAAAAAGCTAGACATTGATCTATCATTTGATCCAGCAATACCACTCTTGGGGATATACCCAAAAGACTGTGACACAGGTTACTCCAGAGGCACCTGCACACCCATGTTTATTGCAGCACTATTCACAATAGCCAAGTTATGGAAACAGCCAAGATGCCCCACCAATGACGAATGGATTAAGAAAATGTGGTATCTATACACAATGGAATTTTATGCAGCCATGAAGAAGAACAAAATGTTATCATTCGCTGGTAAATGGATGGAATTGGAGAACATCATTCTGAGTGAGGTTAGCCTGGCTCAAAAAACCAAAAATCGTATGTTCTCCCTCATATGTGGACATTAGATCAAGGGCAAACACAACAAGGGGATTGGACTATGAGCACATGATAAAAGCGAGAGCACATAAGGGAGGGGTGAGGATAGGTAAGACACCTAAAAAACTAGCTAGCATTTGTTGCCCTTAACGCAGAGAAACTAAAGCAGATACCTTAAAGCAACTGAGGCCAATAGGAAAAGGGGAACAGGTACTAGAGAAAAGGTTAGATCAAAAAGAATTAACCTAGAAGGTAACACCCACGCACAGGAAATCAATGTGAGTCAATGCCCTGTATAGCTATCCTTATCTCACCCAGCAAAAACCCTCGTTCCTTCCTATTATTGCTTATACTCTCTCTACAACAAAATTAGAAATAAGGGCAAAATAGTTTCTGCTGGGTATTGGGGGGGGGAGAGGGAGGGGGCGGAGTGGGTGGTAAGGGAGGGGGTGGGGGCAGGTGGGAGAAATGAACCAAGCCTTGTATGCACATATGAATAATAAAAGAAAAATGAAAAAAAAAAAGAGAAGTGACTAGATGTGACTTGTATTTTGAAATGTTTTTTTTTCTTGGTGCTGTTGTAGAGATTAGACTAAAATAATGAGCAGGACTGAAGGAAGAAAGGAGCTAGGAAACTAGTGTGATAATCCATGCAAGAGAGTGTTTTGGGATCTGGGTGGCTGCTGAAAATCAAGCTTGCCAGTCAAACAACTGTTAAATTATAGCATCTGGGATGTTACTGAGAATGGGAAGAGAAGAACTAAGAGATCTTGGCTTTGAATTCATCTCTAAGTCTCAGAAGATATGTGGTCTAGTAAGTTTAAGGACAGAAGTCCAAGATTTCTGTGGTCCCCACAGAACTGGGCAGGTGAAAATCCCTCTGGCAGCCTTTCATTGGTAAGCAGCCCTTTGTACCAAGAATTCCATACTAGAAGACTTATATTATTCCAGGCAACCAGCCTGCTAGGAAATCAGCACCAGGGATTTGATGCCTCACAGAGCAGTAGAGGGAAGTCCTTAACCAATTCCCTTCTTTTAGGTTGCAGGCATATGGCCAACTGCCTCTAGGGATGGTGAAGAAATACCTGGTCAGACCAGAGACAGAAAAGCATCAAGAGAAGGACATAGTGAAAGAGGGCCTGGTTTGACCAGACAGAAGGTTTGCATGATCTCCACAGTTCTGTTCCGGATGCAACAGGGCATCAGGCTTGGTTTTCTTTGTGCTTTCTCTGTGATGTTCAACAGTTTGCTTTCCTGGGAGCAGAGAGGGTGGGGTTAACTTCTGCTTGCCATTAAAAAGGGAAAGAAAAAAAGGAGAGAGAGAAGAGAGAGAGAGAGACAGACAGAGAGACCCTTCAAGAACTTTGAAACCACCAAAGTCTCCCTTAAGGGTCAGTTGGGGACATAAATGTAAGGTTGATGAAGTGTGCTATTGGGTCCAGTTTTCTACTGATGACACCCTTAGTATGTCCCTGTTGCCATCTTCTAGTTCCAGAACTCTTTGTTGTTGCCCCTTATTGTAATGAACCTTCAGGAAAGGAGCTGATAGGCCCTCAATGGGCTGTCTCTGTGGATTTGGTCTACAGAATCATTTTATCCTCCTGCAGCTCCTCCAATCACCTCAAACACCTTTATAAAAGCCTTTCTGCCCTCAATTATGATAACCAAGGGTATTATTTATGCAACTGGTGACAAATTTGTAAATTACCCTAAGCAGTCCATTCACATGCAAACAGAAAAAGTGGGTTTCTCCATTTCCAATAGCCTTCCTCCAGGAAGACTTATATTTGTCTTTGGGAAAATAATTCTTAATATCTCACCTTCAACATTCCTATGAACATTTTTTTCTCTGACTCAAAGAACTTTTAGCAACTTCTTACCTTTGAGATTGCCTTTCTTTGCTTTCTTATTTTATAATGGGTTAGGAAATGGAGGAGAAAATGAAACTGAAGAAAGTGATGTTCCTGGGCTGAGGATCCAAAATGGTGACTAGGGTGAAGAAGTAGACAGCGTGAGCTCTGTCAATCAAAAATCTTGCTGAGATGCTGGAGCCAAACTTGGCAGAAATAAAAGACCAAGAAGAATCAAAACTTCAACACCCTGGACCCCTAGCCTGTACAAAGCTTCTCCATGCAATATTACACTGAGAAAACAGGAGGGCTCCCATGCCACCAGACACCAGCTCCAAACCTACTTAGGAGACATTTGGCAGACCAACAGGTGGGTACCAAGCATCACACAGTATTCCCCCAGCCACCCCTGGGATAAACCAGCATAGCCCCCTGGGCAGACTGACTCACCCGCCCTGCAAAAAAAAAAAACCCAAATCACTGAATAAACAAGGAACTGAAAACTAACATACAGCAGAGGGGGCAGGATGCTGTAAGCACACTGGAGAAGGGAGGAGGAGCAAGGAGCTGATCTCCATGCAAGCTTTTGGTAAACAAAGGCTGGAAAGGCAGAAGGGCTGACAGTGGGCAGGTGATAATCCACTGCCTGAAATAGAGCAGGTAGTGAACCACAAAACTCATCCCCTAGCCAGTGAGCAACATCCAAAGTCAAACAACACTGCAAAATTGAAAAACAATAAGAAAACCATCACAACATGCTGACAACAGGGGGCTGAATGAAGGAACACTAACCTTGTCCCAGAGAAAGGGGGCAAGGCAAAGAAACAAGCCCCCAGGAAACCAACACATCAAAAACCCAACAACAAAGCAGGACAGCTGGTGGGCTACAGAACTGATCTCCAGAATCTGAGGACAAGCCACACCTCACTCAGGGAAGAGCTGACAAAGCAGCTGAAACTGAAAGACAGAAGAGAAACTGGCAAGACTCCCCAACACGTGGAGAGACTAAGACAGAGCTTCTGCTTAAATATCAACACAAGGACTGGATGCTGAAGGAGTAACACCAGAACTACTAAGACTGAAATTCTATTGTTCCTGAAACTGGAGTTTTTTTTGTGTGTTTGTTTTGTTTCTTGCTTGTTTGTTTGTGTTTGTTTGTTCATCTCTCCCCATTGATTTCTTTGGGTTTTTTTTGTTTTGTTTTGTTAGTTTTACTATTGTGAGTTAGTTAATACTGGTTAAATTACACGCAGACCAGGGATAGAAATAGCATACATACACTAAGCTAAAAATCCAATACACATGCAAAACAAAATTTAACCAGGGAAAGAAAACAGGTGACTGAAACCACTAACAGCCTATCAAGAACATAGTTGCACAGCACCAAGTGGAGTGATGGGAAGACAAAAAAGGGATGGAACCCATTCTCCCCTTGAAATAATTTAATACAGGATTCAGAGGGAAATAAAGAAAATGGATACACAGTTCCAGACTCCAACAAAACAAAGATAAAAGACACCAAGGAACCCAGCAATTCCCACAAGAACATCCTCGAAGAAGAAATCCTGCAAGTAATCAAAGAGAATTACATGGAGATGTTACTAGACATGGTCAACCAAAACATACAAGAGGCACTCAAGAAATTCCAAGACACCAAAAATAAAGAATACAAGAAGACACAGAAACAAATAAATGAACACATAAGAGCTCTAAATAAGCACCAAAGTGAAACAGAGAACACTATAAATAGAGAGATAAATGAATTAAAGAAGAAAATTGACAATATTAAAGAGGAAATGACCCATGATATGGAAAACCTCAGAAAAAAGAATGAAACATAAATACAAAACACAACAGAAGGCAACTCCAGCAGACTGGAACAAATAGAAGACAGACTCTCCGAACTTGAAGATAAAATGGAAATTAAAGGAAAAACTGAAGAGCTATTAGTAAAAAAACTCAAGACCTATGAAAGGAATATGCAAGAACTCACTGACTCCATAAAGAGACCAAACCTGAGAATCAAGGGCATTGAAGAAGGAGAAGAGATGCAGGCAAGAGGGATTTGTAATACATTCAACAAAATAATATCAGAAAATTTCCCAAATCTAGAGAAAGCTATGCCCATTCAGGTACCGGAAGCCTTCAGGACACCAAAAAGACTTGATCAAAATAGAACTACCCCACAACATATTATCATTAAAACAACAATCACAGAGAATACAGAAAGAATATTGAAGGCTGTAAGAGAGAAAAAACAAATAACATCCAAAGGTAAACCCATCAAAATCACAGCAGATTCTCAACAAAAACCTTAAAACCAAGGAGGGTAAGGAGTGAGGTATTCCAGGCACTGAATGAAAATAACTTAAACCCTGAGATACTCTACCCAGAAAAACTATCATTCAAAAAGATGGCACAATCAAAATCTTCCACAATAAGTAGAAACTAAATATATAACCACCAAGCCACCATTACAAAAGATTCTTCAAAGAATTCTGCACAAAGAAAATGAAAGCAAACAAAATCATGTGAGGAGAGACAGTACCAAACCACAGGAGAAGAAAAAGCAAGTAATCAGAGAGTAACATTGATTCAGCTGCACACAATCAAACCCTTAAACAACAAAAACAACTAAGTGACAGGAATCACCACATACCTATCAATATTAACACCAAATGTCAATGGACTCAACTCCTCCATCAAAAGACAACATCTGGCAAATTGGACTAAAAAGGAAGATTCAACAATCTGTTGTTTACAGGAGACCCATCTCATTGACAGAAATAAGCACTGGCTTGGGTGAAAGGTTGGAAGAAGATTTACCATGCCAATGGCCCCCCAAAACAGGCAGGAGTAGCAATACTTATCTTAGACAAAGTAGACTTCAAACTTACATTGATTAAATGAGATAAAGAAGGACACTCCATGGTAATAAAAGGGGAAATACACCAAAAGGAAATAACAAATATCAACCTATATGCACCAAACTTCAGTGCACCCAATTTCATCAAACATCCTCTGAAGGACCTAAAAGCATATATAGATTCCAACACAGTGGTAGTGGGAGACTTTAATACCCCCCATCACCAATAGATAGGTCATCCAAACAAAAAAATCGATAAAGAAATTTTAGAACCAAATCACACCATAGATCAAATGAACCTAGCTGATGTCTACAGAATATTTTATCCAACTTCTGCACAATATACATTCTTCTGAGCAGCCTATGGAACCTTCTCCAAAACTGATTATATCTTAGGGCACAAAGCAAGCCTCAGCAAATATAAGAAAATAGAAATTATACCATGCATTCTATCTGATCAGAATGGATTAAAACTAGAACTCAACAACAAAAACAACAGTAAAAAACATGCAAACAGTTGGAAGCTGAACAACAAAACACATTGCTCAGTGATCAATGGTTCATTGATGAAATAAAAGAGGAAATTAAAAGGTTCCTGGAAGTTAATGAAAATGAAAACATGACCTACCAGAAACTATGGGATACAGTAAAGGCAGTCCTAAGAGGAAAGTTTATAGCCATGAGTGCATATATTAAGAGGACAGAAAGATCTCAAATAAATGACTTAATGCTTCATCTCAAACTCCTAGAAAAACAACAGCAAGCATATCCCAAAACAAGCAGAAGGATAGAAATAATAAAAATAAGGGCTTAAATCAATGAAATAGAAACAAAAAAAACATACAAAGAATCAATGAAACAAAAAGTTGGTTTTTTGAAAAAATAAATAAGATTGACAGACCCCTGGCAAACCTGACCAAAATGAGGAAAGAAAAAACCCAAATCAGTAAAATCAGAAATGCAAAAGGAGAGATAACAACAAACATCACAGAAATCCAGGAAATCATCAGAGATTACTTTGAGAACCTATATTCTAATAAATTTTAAAATCTTGAAGAAATGGACAGATTTCTAGATACTTTATAACCACCCAAAAGTGAACCAAGAGGATATTAATCACCTAAATAGATCTAAAACACAAAATGAAATAGAAGCAGCAATAAAGAGTCTCCCCCAAAAAAGAAAAGTCCAGGACCTGATGGATTCTCTGCTGAATTCTATCACACATTTAAAGAAGAACTAATATCAACCCTCTTAAAATTGTTCCATGAAATAGAAACAGAAGGAACACTGCCTAACTCATTTTATGAAGCCAGTACTACACTCACCCCAAAAGCAGACAAAGACACCTCCAAAAGGAGAACTATAGGCCATCTCTTTAATGAACATCGATGCAAAAATCCTCAATAAAATAATGGCAAACCGAATCCAACAACACATCACAAAGATCATTCACCATGGCCAAGTTGGCTTTATCCCAGGGATGCAGAGGTGGTTCAACATACATAGATCTATAAATGTAATACAACACATTAATAGAAGCAAAGACAAAGACAAAAACCACTTGATCATCTCAATAGATGCAGAAAAAGCCTTCAACAAGATCCAACACCACTTCTTGATAAAAGGTCTAAGAAAACTAGGAATAGATAGAATGTACCTCAACCTTGTAAAGGCTATATATGACAAACCTATAGCCAACATCATACTTAATGGAGAAAAACTGAAACCATTTTCCCTAAAATCAGGAATGAGACAAGGGTGCCCACTATACCCACTCCTATTCAACATAGTCCTGGAATTCCTAGCCAGAGCAATTAGGCAAGAAGAAGAAATAAAAGGAATAGAAATAGGTAAAGAAACTGTCAAAATATCCCTATTTGCAGATGACATGATCCTATATCTTAAAAACCCAAAAAACTCAACCCAAAAACTCCTAAACACCATAAACAGCTACACCAAGTTGGCAGAATACAAAATCAGCTTACAAAAATTATTAGCTTTTTTGTACACCAACAATGAACAAACTGAGAGGGAATATATGGAAACAATTTCACTTACAATAGCCTCAAAAAAATCAAATACCTAGGAGTAAATTTTTAAAAGGATGTGAATGACTTCCACAAGGAGAACTACAAACCCCTGAAGAAAGAGATCGATGAAGACTACAGAAGGTGGAAAGATCTCCCATGTTCATGGATTGGTAGAATCAACATAGTAAAAATGGCTATACCACCAAAAGCAATCTACATGTTTAATGCAATTCCCATCAAAATCCCAATGACTTTCATCACAGAGATTGAAAAATCTACCCTAAAGTTCATTTGGAAACACAAGAGACCTTGATAATCCCAGGCAATACTCAGCAAAAAGCAATGCTAGAGGTATCACAATATCCAACTTCAAAGTATATTACAAAGCAACAGCAATAAAAACAGCATAGTACTGGCACAAAAACAGACATGAAGACCAGTGGAACAGAATAGAGAACCCGGATATGAATCCACACAGCTATGCCCACCTTATTTTTGACAAGGCATCAAAAACATACCATGGAGAAAAGACAGTCTCTTCAACAAATGTTGCTGGGAAAAGTGGTTATCTGCCTGCAAAAAGCTGAAACTAGATTCATGTTTATCACCCTGTACTAGTATCAACTCAAAATGGATCAAGGACCTTAATATCATACCTGAAACTCTGAAGTTAGTACAGGAAGGAGCAGTGAATACTCTGGAAGTAACAAGTATAGGCAAAGACTTCCTCAGTAGAACCCCAGAAGCTCAGCAACTAAGAGAAAGGATGGAAAATGGGACTACATAAAACTAAAAACCTTCTGTACAACAAAAGAAATGGTCTCTAAACTGAAGAGAGCACCTACAAAGTGGGAGAAAATATTTGCCATCAGACAAAGAACTGATAACCAGAATATACAGGGAACTCAAAAAACTAAACTCCCAAAATCAATGAACCAACAAACAAATGGGCAACTGAACTAAACAGAACTTTCTCAAAAGAAGAAATTCAAGTGGCCAAAAACCACATGAAAAAATGCTCACCATCTCTGGCCGTAAAGGAAATGCAAATCAAAAGCACACTAAGATTTCACCTCGCCCCTGTTAGAATAGCTATCAGCAAAAACACCACCAACAACAGGTGTTGGTGAGGATGTGGGGAAAAAGGAATCCTCGTACACTGCTGGTGGGAATGCAAGCTAGTGTAACCACTCTGGAAAACAATATGTAAGCTTCTTAAAAATCTAAACATAGATCTGCCATGTGATCCAGCAATCCCACTCCTAGGGATATACCCAAAGGAATGTGACTCAGGTTACTCCAGAGGCACCTGCAACACCCATTTTATTGCAGCGTTATTCACAACAGCCAAGTTATAGGAACAACCAAGATGCCCCACTACTGACGAATGGATTAAGAAAATGTCGTATTTATACACAATGGAGTTTTACTCAGCCATGAAGAACAATTAAATCTTATCATTCACAAGTAAATGGATGAAACTGGAGAACATCATCCGGAGCGAGATTAGCCTGGCTCAGAAGACCAATAATCATATGTTCTCCCTCATATGTGGACTTTAGATCTAGGGCAAATGCAGCAATATTGTTGACTTGGGTCACACACTAAGGGGAGACCACATACAGGAGGAATGGGGATAGGTAGGAAACCCAAAACTTGAAAGTGTTTGATGTCCCCACTGCAGAGGAGCTAATACAATAAGCTTAAAATGACATCGGTCAGTTTGGGAAGGTGACCAGGAAGTAGTGAAGAAGTCAGGTAGAGACGAGTCAATTCAGGTTGTAATACACTTGTGTGTGGAAGCAATGCTAGGAATCTCTCTGTATAACTATCCCTATCTCAACTAGCAAAACGCTATGTCTTTCTTATGTCTTCAACAAAATTAGAGAAAAGGCAGAACAGGTTCTGCCTGGAAGCAAGGGGTTGGGGGAAGTGGGAGGGAGTGGGGGGGGGCAATGGAGGAGAAATGGACCAAACAATATGCACATATGAATAAATGAATAAAAATAAAGAAAATGATGCTCCCAAAGTCATATTCCTATTCAGCAATAGAGACAAGACTTGAACTCAATTCTCCAGAGTATCATGTCAAGATTCTTAACATGCAAAAATGTCCTTTTATATTTTGAAGTAAGCTAGCTTCCTATACAACTGTATCGAGGACAAATACTTGAGCTGATTCCACAAATAAATGAGCCTAAGTACAGAAGATACAGATGGGAGTAGCATGGAGTCGGGGCTACTATCCAATTGTGATTAACCAGTGAGCCCAAAATATCAGGTATCTGCTTCATTGAGGGTCAGCCTGGAAGGAAAAGTATAGGTAGAAGTCTATTCCTCAGGGAACTAATACCCATCCTCCAGGTGACAATTTCTTAGTCTTCTTAGGGCCAAGGAGAGTGAAGTGGTCCCTAGAAGGGAGACATTGGTCAGTATTATCAAAGGCATTTGGTGGGTACTTATATTTAGGGCATGGGCTTGGCTGAGGAAATTGGTCCAGTCCAAGGATCTCTGGCCACTCTGACTCCCCTTCCACAGGCAAAAGGAGATACGACATATTTGCCCCTTCCTTCTCTTCTTTACTTCCTCCCTCTCCATACCAGTGGGATCAGACTTACAAGGATTTCTTTTCATATCATGTGTAGAGTTCAACTTCCCATTGGCCTTCCAACCTCATCCCCCACCACAGACAGACTGAAGCATGACCCTTCTCTGCATCATGTCAGAAAGTGCAGCATGTCTTTCAAGCATGGCTGCATAAAGTAAATGATGAATGAATGAGAAGAAACAGCTTGGCTTCTGCCAGGCAGAGCAGGTAGGTGTTTTGGAATACCTAGAAGTGCCTTTGTAAGAGTCTGCCTATTCCAGTCTCATGTTTTATTTAATTAATTTGTTTTTGTGCCTTCAATATCCAAAATATTGAATAAAGATCAAAGTATAATTAGCAAGTGATATTTGTGAAGTCTTATAGGCAGTTTTAGAAATTACAAACATTGACCAGCAATTTTGTATTCACCTTATATTTGTTTTGTAAATTTCCCTATCCATCTTTTCATTTTTTCTTTTCTTTCTTTATTTTTTAATTAGAAAAAATAAAGACACTTACAAAGTTCTTAGAATATATCACAGTAGAATTCACCCCCTTCATCATTCTCCCATATCTCCCCTTCCCCCATTCCTGGAATAGTTTCAACAGGTCTCATTTTTCCATTTTCATACTTGTGTACATAATATTTCCACCATATTCATCCTCCTACACCCCTTCCTTATATCCTCCCCCTCCCACTGGACTAATCCCCCAGAAGGGCCTATTTTATCTTCCTGTTCTCCATTTTTGAAAGAAAACATTTTGTTTAAGATAGCTATACAGGGAGTTTCATTGTGACACTTCCATGTATGCATGTATTATAACCCAAACTGGTTCATTTCCTCTATTTTTCTCCTTGTCACCTTAGTTGGGATTGATTTTGTGTATTGATTCAGGAAGTATTTACAAAGACTCTACTCTCAGTATATGAAGACCATAGAAAGATTTAAATACTATGTTAAGGATTTGAGAGTATTGATGATACCATGGAAAGCTATTATAGATTTTACTGAGACAAACATCAGTATGAGGAGGTATTTTATAAAACTCATCATTGGTACACTAGTTAGTGATGTGAGAGCATACCCTGTGAGGGACTCTGTATAAGGTGAGATTGGAAAAGCCAAGGCCAGAGCAGAAGTTTAGAAGTACACATATCTGCATGTACATGGGAGTGTGTCATCTCTTTTCAAGAAAATTAAAACATTTTGATTATCACTTCTCAGTGCCATCATTTCTTTAGTTTCTTTTTTTGTACATGCTAATACCTTCACTATCACTGAATCAGCTCCCCCGCAACAAAGTATAAAAGTAAAAGTGATGGGTATAGTGGAAGAAAAGGTGATATAATTCTAAGATCTATTGAAGAACAATGCTGGAAGAGTATCTTTCAAATGGTCTCAATCTCCTCACAAATAGGGAAACTGAAGCTCTCAGTTGGAGTACTACCTACACACAAGTCACCAAAGAACTAAGCAGAGCTGGGATTTAAAACCTAAACCCCTAGATACCTTGCTCAATGTACCATATAACCTAATTATATCCTTTATGATGCTAAGAAACTGCATGTTTTGTTCTTTGTATATGAAGAAATATAGCAATAGAAGGAAGCACACTACGGAGGTATATCAGCAATAGGCATGGGTTACAATGAGTTAGACACTTTCTGCTCCACACCATCCCTCTCACCACTTTGCTGATTAACAGCATCAATTCACTCCTTGACTCAGCTAGTTTGTTGTTCAGTAGGTAGACATTTATTGAATACCAACTTAACATAGGCCCTTTTCTGGGTATTGTGGAAAGGACACAGAGAACAAACAATAAAATATGTTCATTTTCTATGTCTGCTGTAGCCAATTATCACACAGTAAGTATCTTAAAACAATGCAAATTTGCCAGCACACTGGTGGTTTATGCCTGTAATCCTAGCTATTCAGGAGGCAGAGATAAAGAGGATCTTGGTTCGAAATCAGATGCAGCAAATAGTTTTCAAGATCCTGTCTCAAAAAACCCAACATAAAAACGGCTGGAGGAATGGCTCAAGAGGTAGAGCTTGCCTGCCTAGCAAATGTGAGGCCCTGAGTTCAAACCCCAGCACCGTCCAAAAGATGCAAATTTATTCCCTTATAGTTCTGGATTCCAGAAGTTCAAAATTAGTCTTATCAGTCTAAAATCAAAGTATTGACAGCGCTGCTCCTTGTGGAAGTCCTGGGAGAGAATCCATTCCTTTCCTCTTCCAACTTCTGGTGACAGTTGACATTCCTCAGTTTGTACCTCATCAGTCCCATCTTCAGGGTCAACATCTCCAAATCTCTCTTACTGCATCTTTCCATTACCTTTTCCACTGCATCTTTTCCACTGTGTTTGTAAAATTTCCCTGTGTTTCCCTCTTATAAGGATACATTGTGATTGCATTTAGGTCACATCTGGATAATCCATGATATTTTCCTAAACTAAAAATCCATAAATTTGGTTGATGTTCTTTCTATACAAGAATGAATATAGAATTTTAAAATCTGTTGAAATCACCATAAGAAGGGGACTAAGGTATAAAATAAAAAAATAAAGGTGATAAACCAATTTGGGTTATAGTACATATATACCTGGAAATGTCATAATGAAACAAACTCCCTGTACAGCTATCCAAAACAAACAAAAATGTTGTTTTTCAAAAATGGAGAACAGAAAAGTAAAACAGGTACTGTCTGGGGGTTGGTACAAGAGGGAGGGGGGAGCATATAAGAAAAGGGTGTAAGAGGGTGAATGTAGTGGAAATATTATGTACTCATGCATGAAAATGGAAAAATGAGACCAGTTGAAACTATTCCAGTAATAGGGGAGGAAGGGATAAAGGAGAATGATGGAGGGGATGAATTCAATTATGATATATTGTAAGAACTTTTGTAAACATCACAATGTACTCCTAGTACAACAATACTATGATAATAAAAAAACAAAAATAAGAAAAAAATACTCCATAAATTTAATTACCTCTGCAGAGTCCTTTGACATGTAAGGTAATATACTCATTGGTCCTAGGGGACATCTTTGGGGGAGCCATTATTCAGCCTACCAAAAATGGTATAATTCTTTTAAAAATATTTCAATGTTTGAATTAATATACAATAATAATATGAGGGGATTTTGTTGTGATAATTCCATAGATGCATACAGTGTACTCCATTATATTCCTGTACCCTTCTCTTTCCTCCTCCTTTGTCAAACAGTGTTTGCTGGGTTTGATTATGGTGTCTTCATATGATGTATGTGATGTATTTTGATCCTCTTCATCCCTCAATATCCTTTTCTTCACCCCATTACTGCTGACTCCCCTCTTCCCCCCCAAGTTAGTTTCAAGGGTACAAGGAAAAGTGGAAGATGCAGGTAGGGATTTAGGATGTAGTTGGTGGGATAAGAGATGAGATCCAGGGCTAGAGTTTTTTTTTTTTCTTTTGATAACAACTGGCCTGTATGAAGTTCAAAAACATGACGAAGTTCTGTTCATTATGTTGCTCAACAGCTCATTAGAAACACTAGCCAACTCTGCTGAATATGGCTGGGGAAGTTCATACTAAATGAATCTCTTTCAAATATTAGCAAGGCTACAATCAAAAGTTGGGGTACACAAGATATAAACACTGCCTGACTTTTGACATGTAAAGTGTGGTAGTGGCCACTTGCTTGCCAAATGTCTGTTTAATTTTTTATGGTCTCTAGGACAGTGAGAAGCAGAAGATGTTAGGTGGGGGATGGGACCTAGTCAGGTTGTTTTCCAGTATAGGTGTCATTTGAATATTCATTTACTTTTTGAATGGCTGTTTTTCTCAGGGAAGCTTGAAACACAAAAGTAATCCTTATGATGAGGGCCTGTTGGGAGGCAATCAGGTGGATGAGATAATCTCTCTTAATCAAGGTTTTGGGGATTATGTTTCCATATGAGCAGAGTCTAGAAAGGTCTATCTCAAAAAGATCTAATCCCCCTGTATCCATCCTTGTCTCCTTTCCATTGCAAAAACTGTTAGCACAGACATTATTTATTATTTTTTATTATTATTTATTATTTCATGGTGATGATGATGAACAGCAATCAAAATATGTTTTATCTATATTGTCCATATTGTGCCTGCCACTACATATAGCATGTAGGAAGAACTGGCTTTTGTTTTGAAAGTTTCCAATGTAACCTCATCAAAACAGTTCCTGAGGAAAGAGTAAAGGATCCCTTTTCTAAAGCAGGAGTCAGGCTCTTTCCCTCAGAGTTTGATTAACCACTGATGATCTGGCTCCGCTTCCAGCAAGGACTGGAGTCATGAATGACAACAGAGAATCTTTCAGTTTTGGGAGAGGAAGAGAAACAAATATTTACAGTCCTTATTTTGGGCCAGGCACAGATCAGCATATTGAATCCTTTCTAAAATACTGTAAGGATATTATTATGGCCATTTTACCGGTAAGAAATAAGGAGGCCCCAAGACCATGAAGTGACCTGCTCAAGTTTTCTCTCCCAGTTTTGAAGCGACTAGATTTTTTTCAGTCTCCCATCAGACATTACATGCCCTGGCAGGAATACCAGGAGCAGGAGGAGGCAGTGAGGGATGGAAAAGAAGAATGTAGAGTGAGATGTGAGGGAAGTCCCAAGTCTGGTTTTTGTTTGAGGCTGACAGGCTATCCTGCAAGCCAGATCCTAGCTGGCATCTCTATGGCAACTCTACAGGATAAACTTGTTCAGGACAACTCATTTGTTTTTATGGATAGTTGCATTTCTGTCTCCAGGCAGAATTTTAAGGCAGTCTTACAGGGAGGGGAGTGTTGCTTCACACACTGCCTACATTGCACAGTGTTGAAATGACTTGTGTGCCACGCCCCGCACCCCCCCCCCCGCATATTATACAGATTTATTAACATAATTGCCTGATTGATTAGTGTAATCTATTTAAAAACAGGGATTTGTCCATTAAGCCTTTCTGGAAAATTCTGAACTAAGTGCCTTTCATGTAGGGAGCAGGGCGCCAGCGTGGGGATCCCCAGTCAGGAAGCAGACCTTCTTACTCCAAGTACACACCTGGTAATGGGGTAGAAAAGCACCATTCAAATTCCTGTGCCTGCTGAATCCCAGCTGGGTCATTCCAAACTGTCCAGGCTTGTTGATTGGAAGCATATGATTATAACGCTAATAGGGAAGGGGGGTTTTAAAATGCGCTCTGTGATTAACATGTGAGTAACTGGGAAACTGAGAGAAGTAGATTGAATGGGTCCAGAAAAAAGACTGTCGACAATCCGTCGGGCTTTCCCACTCTACTTTCCACGTCTCCCCAAGACCTGCTGGGCTTCCAGGGGGTGTGAAGCAGCACCTAAAGCGAGGGTGTGGCGCTCTGCGGGCCGCTTTGGTGGCATTTGAAGGCGGCCTCTAGGCATAGCCTGCAAAGGAGCTGACTCCTTTCCCAAGCTGTCCCAGCTTGCAGCCATTTACTCCCAGGAGCTCAGCAATGAGGCTGATGAAATGTTTGGGTTACAAGTCAGAGCTTGGCTGACCAACCCGAGTAAGCGGCAGGGGCGGCCAAGGGCAGGATCATCCGCCCTTGCCTGGGTTCGCCTTCTGGCTCTGGCGCCCCCTCCTCCCTTCCTTGGGGCAGAGAGGTCCCAGGAGTTCGCTTCTGGGGAGTGCGCGAGTGAACGTTGCGCTGGCCTCCAGCCAGCCTACTATTGGAGGGCTGCAGAGTTCCAACCCAAACTTCAGAGTTGGGGCCCCTCCCTCCTTCCTTCGCCTCTTCGGCTGGCTGCATCTTCCGCCAATTGTGACCTGCAGATCCCGCCGCCCTGACGACCAGTAGCTGACGAGGAACAGCGGCCAGGGGCTGTGCAGTCGAACTAAGGGCTCCTTTGCCCTGAGTTGGCGCCGGTTGGATGCACCTCCGCCCGTGCAGTCAGGCGTTTCCATAACCTGTCAGGGGAGGCAACTGACCCATCCTCTTCGCATACCGGGAGAGGCGCGGCAGGGGGCTAGGGACCAAAGACACGCGGTGGCTCTTTTGCTAGGTAGGTCTGACGGGGCGGAGGACAGCAGCGCTCAGCTGCGGTGGCACTCCGTTTGAAGCTGCCGCCAAACAGCCCGCTAGCCTGACAGTCCATCTTTAGTGGGTCTGTCCAACTCTGGTCTGCAAGCGACGCGGGATTGCTTGGCCTGCTTTCCGTCCACGATCTGAACGTCGCGTGGCACCGCGTGATCGGGACGACTCAGCCAAGGTACGGACTCATTTACTCGCCAATCCAGCCGCCCAACGGAATACTGCTGGTGGTTCCTCACTGCTAGCAAGGGAACTCCTGCTGCTGGTTCCCTGCGGAACCCGTGACCATGCTGCCAAGGGAACCGCCCAGTTTTGCCACCAGCAGCTGGAAAGTGGCAGAGACCGGAAGGGACCCTGACAGGGATAGCTGGGGTATGCCAGGGTAAGGCGGTAGCACAGGGCGCCCACCTGCTACGATGCATGGCCCAACAGTCAGTTTGCGTGGTTTACCAAGCCAGTTTATGGATTTAGGGATTGGGGGGTAAACTACCTATTCTTGAAAAGACCTCTTATGATGAGGTCGTGAAACAGGAAGAGTAGAACAGGTGTGGGTCATTAGAGGCACTTAAACAGAAAAGAGGTTAGAGAATCATCTGATCGTATTTTGGGAGCTATTCAGACCTTATGTGAGGAGTTATAGTATGTGACTAATAGGCCTTTTCATATCCTGAGCCTTCATAATCCTAAATTAAGGGACCAGGGATCCTTATTTATTTATTTATTTTTAAGTGTAGAAAGAACCTGAGACCCTGTGGGGATTTTTGGTTCAGACTCCTTACTGTACCCATTCAGTGATTCTCTATTTCTTGTGTTTAAGGCTCAGGATTGGAAAGAAATGGTTAAACTTAAGCAGATTACAAAAGGAGCTTCTCTGAACTATCATGTTGGCTCAAAATGCACATTTAACTTCAGGATAATTGTTAGAGGAATAGCTTAGCTTTTGAAAGTCCAGGTTGGTTCAGTGTGGATAGCTGGAGGTACCTTCCTTTGACATGAAGAGGGTGGGGTGTGTGTGTGTGTGTGTGTGTGTGTGTGTGTGTGTGTGTATGAATGATAGGCAAGGATAGGATGTTTGAAACAGAAAAATAAAATAAGCTCCCTGCCTTGTGAAGGAAGACACTGTGCAGCTATTCCTCAAGGAGGGGGCTGGGGTGCAGCTCCAGTATGCCTTGGGATCCCTAGTTTATCTGAAGATTTCAAGGTAGAGTGCAATAAAAGTGGCTGGTGGTACCAACATCATTTTAACCAGAGATGAAGTTTAGGTCTGGAACTCAGGTCTCATGACTCATTGACCATATTTGGCCATGAGGTAATGAGTACAGGTAGAAAGCCTGAAGAAAAGCAGAGACACTTCATGATTATATAGTATGTTTTGCTCCTTTCTGGGGCAATATCAGTATTTTGGGCAATGAGAACCTGAAGCCTAGTCTTCCTCTGCCTCCCCACTTTCTCTTTCTCTCCTTGTTTTTTCTCTTTCTCTGTTACTGTGCCCATCTGTCTCTCTGTCTCTGTCTCTCTCTCTCTCAAATACACACACGTAACTTCTTATCACTATCTACTTAGGTGCAAGGTTTTTGTCTCTAATTTTCTATCCCTCTAAGGGTCCTTCAATATCAGGTGCTCAGAAAATGAACAAATCAGATGAATTTAGTTTGAAAATAATCATGGGTTCACACATCAAAAGTCTGAGTTCCAGACCTAAACTTGCTCTAACTTCATATGTAACTTTGGTACCTTGCTCTCTCTGGTCTTGATTTGTCGTCTGTAATACTGGATTGGGCTAGATATGTGAGTTTTCAACAAAGACAATTTCCATGGAAGCATAGTATGCCCCTAGTTAAACTTCTTGGGCTCTGAGATCATCTTCTAGTCCATAGCCTGCCTTACTACTGTCCTTCATGGAAACCCCCATGAACAATCTTCTGGGTTGTGAGAGGAAGAAGCAATATCAATAACACAAGTGGTCTACAGAGTTTGCTATAACATTCCCCGAGTTTGATTCTTGGTTCTTAAAAGCACACTTTTCATCTGAAATCACTGCTGGTTCTTTGGGCCTCTGAAAGGAGGTGCCAGTCCTTGCCTAGTGCCTGAAGCCAAAGTTTCAGTTTTGTCTTTAAGACATCCTTCTAAATTAGTCTGTCTCTCCATTTTCTTACTCATTTTTGTTAGGACAGCTGAGTCCCAGACAAACCTAACTGAAGACTATACTCAAGTAAAAGGTAACTGAGCTCCAGAGAACATTATTGAGGACCACATGCAAATGGCACAGTTTACTCCATTTTAAACAGATTTTCCTGATTTAAAAAATAATAGGGATGGGAAAGGTATATTCAATAGATTGGAATTCTCCACAACTATTCTTCAGTTCACAAAATAGCCAGTTAAGGGAGGAGAAATATGGAGAGTAGCAAAGGGAGGAGAGAGATGGGGTAAGGAGGGGTGGATGAAAATCAGTGAGTGACACAGGAACTTAAAAGAGAAATAATTATAAACTTCTTAAATTGTTCTTTACCCTTGAGCTTTCAGAGCTCCCCTCTGAATAAAAAAGTAATTGTTCATAACAGTTCACCACAGGCAGTGATCAGAGTGCCATTACTCTAGACTGTCTCTGGTCCCCTGAAAGTAGGCCCCCTTCAACAAGCCATTTATTCCCTTCCTCCTTGCCTCTCTAACTTGATTTTTGCTATCTTTCTGCTTTCATAACTACCATTCTGCAAGCTAGACTAGGGTTGGGGAGTCAAGAAATAGGCTCTCAGAAGATAAAGATGGCTATGGAAGATTAGACCATCAGTCTGAGAACCTTGAAGCCCAAAATAAGGAAGCTGGTAGTTAATCCTTTGTTTTTCATGGCCCTGGTGATGGGGAGGGTTGGGAGCTGGGGATGTTTGCCTTCTTAGACTTGAGAGGTGAGAGAGATCCCTGAATTAGTAATAAGTCTAAAAGGGAAGAGTTTGCTGAACTTTAGGAATGAGTGGACCAGCATTTTCTGCATTAATTTTCTCTTGCCCACAGCTAGAATTCAGAGTGCCAGCTGATATCTTAGCCAATAACTGGATAGTTATATCCTAGAACCACGATCTGCCTCAGTTTAGAATTACAGAAAGTATTTTTCCACTACTATTTATTAAAAATTTTTTCCTAATATTACATGTATTAGAGTACCATATTTACAACCAATAATATTTATATAGAATGTAATTTATGCCAGATACTGATTATATATATATATTCATTTATTCCTCACAGCAGTCTACTTGAGCCTCCTTTTGTAGCAGGTGGGTTTAGCCATCCTAAAGTCTCTGTGTTGGAGAAGGGGCTATTCAAACTGAATCCATATTGCTCCCATGACTGAAGCCTATAAATCCCAAAGACCCTGCAATAATGGGAATGAGCTACCAAGATCCCTTCTCTTACCCAGAGATGAGCTGATGGAGGGAAGAAGTTGCATTTGATTTGGGAGATATTGAGGGAGGAGAGGCCCAGAATAAGGAACAGCAGGAGTGACTTTCAGTCAGCTAATCAGCATTTACAGTGGCTAACTATATGCATAGACTAAGACCAGGATATTCTGGTGGGGGTGGCAGGAGAAGGTATAGAGAGATGGGAAAAGACTGTGGAGGAGGTCAAAAGGGCAAGGACTCTAGTCTTGAGGCCTTAATATCCAAGGCTTCCTTACTACACTTCTAGAGCAGCAAATAGTAATTAAGTTCTAACCATTGTGGTTGCAATATTAAGGATATAGAGTCTCAGCGAGAAATGGGCACCTGCTGGCCTTTTAAGAATATGTGAGGAAGAGAGGGGATGACATTCCTGACAGGGTATTGGGGGGGATTGCCTTTTTGTAGCTAAAATCTGAACAAATGATCATCCCCTCTTTCCTACTCCCCCCCGGGGCAGTTATTTTCCTTTCTGTGCCCACACTTCCTTCCCCCCCGCTTCCTGTCCTTTGATTGAACAAAGATGAAATCATAACTTGGTGGTGACTCTCTGAGATTCAGACAGCTCTGTACCTATGTGAAGTAGCCCATTTGTTCCTTGGTCCGGGTCTTCCATTGTCTCAGACTATTGACTAAGATCTTTCTTCCCACAAATGAGGTCCCACAAATTCTGGGACCCTGAAGCTGAAGTAGACTAGGCTTCCTCCAAGTGTGAAGTTCAAAGCTCCATGCCTTAGTCTGGTGGATGAGGGAAAAAGACAAGAAGAGAAGGAACTATTAAAAAGCTGTGGAGGGGGACTGGAGGCATGGCTCAAATAGTAGAGCACTTTCCTAGCATGCATGAGGCCCTGGGTTCAATCTGCAGTACAGAAGAGGGGAATTATGGAGGAGCTGGGGGTTTCGCTAGGTTGTTAGAGTACACACATAGCTTGCTCAAGGCTCTGAGCATGGCTCAAGGCCCTAGCATCAAAAATGAAAATCTATGAATCTAGTGCTCTGGTAAAGTAAGATAGGGAGAGCTTAATCAAGGAAGATTTCCTAAAGAAGGTGATACTCCAGAGTGGCCAGATTGGGCCTGAGTGGGAGAGAAGAGGGAACTGAAGTTAGAGCAATATGTTGGGGACAGATTGGCAATTGTCATGAATGCTAAGTGAGGAATTTTATTTGATTCAGAAAGAAACTGTGTGAAGAGTGAGTTTTAAAAGGAGGAATCTGGATGTAGGCAAACCAGTAGGGATTACTGCAACCATCTGGGTAAGGGAGGCCCCAGGTCTGAATCAGAGCAGTAACAATGGAGCTACAGAGGAGGGGATGCATGGAAGAGTTAGGAAACATGATGAATCATAACTCTTTTCTGTTGTTTGTAAAGACAGAGGAAAGACATGATTCACAAAGTTGAGAAAGAAACTCTAGAAAAGACTTTCTCAGTATTCTAGAAATTTTGAAACTGTCATTAAAATGGTATTGTGGGTACATAGGGAAGATACTTGTTTTAAAGAGATGCATGCTGAACATTTAAGGTGAAACTTCATGATATCCATAATTTAAACTATTTCAAAAATAGCTGAAGTAGAATGTTAATAATTGTTAATAATGTTAATATAGTAGAATGTTAATAATTGTTAAGTCTAGGTGATGGATCTCTGAGTGTTCATTATAGTACTCTTATTAACATTTGAATAGTTTTACATAAAATGCAGAAAAGTGCAATCTGGGGACAGACTGCTCCAAAATCATTTGGGGAACATATTATATATACAGATTCCTGGGTTCTGTGCCCAAACCCATGAACCAGAATCTCAGGTTGGGGCCCAGAAATGTCCATGTGCCTCAAGTCTCTGAAGAATTGATGCTTGTTCAAGTTTGAAAACTGTTCCTCCAGAGACTGCTGCCTTTCAGCCCAGGGACTGCTGCTTTTCCTGTTTTCCTTGGAAAAGCCCAGGATGATTGCTTTCATTGGTGTTAGTGTCACATTTTCAGCAGTGGAAGTTTCTATATTGCCAATTTGTAGAGGCTCAGAGTAGACATGGGGCTACCTTAGATTTTCTACCAGTCAGGAGTAGGAGTGTGAAGGTGCTGAAACCACCTGGGCCATAGTTCATTCCAGGAGCTGATGATTGAACTCCCTTAGTATTTTATCTCTGCTTTGCTCCAATGTCCACAGTAGCCTCTATCCATCCCCATGGGTCATGGTAGTCAAATAGGCAAAACCAAAAAGCAGTCTCTGGGGTCAGAGCCCCAATTAAAATCCCAGCTGTGTGTTTACCAGCTTAGATGAACTGTCCTGAACTTCATTTTCCTCACCTGGAAAACATGGATGCTAATGGTACCAATTTCACAGGGTTGCTATGAGAATTAAGTAAGGCCACGCATAGGAAGTTTATGGAGAGGCATCATAAATATTGGTTATTATTTTTGGTTTTTTTCCTCATCTCTGAAAAAATCTCTCTGGTTTTGAATGTGCTTAAACTGTTGTCCTATCACCTTGGTGCAGGAAGACAATTCTGAGACAGAAAGGATTCTTTACCAGACCCTATGGAAAGTTTAACTTTTGTATGGCCAGGGGACCCTGAAGTACTATGTTCTAAAGTAGCCTCTATAGCTATAAGGACAGTACTGATACAGGTTCAGAGGAAGGGGATGAATGCATTGAGTAACACCTAGAGCTGGAAGCTATACTTCATGCAGCTAATGGTTTAACATATTAAACTATAAAACACTTTTTGTGGTACATGCTATGCAAGCATTCTACCACTGAGCTATGTCCTCAGCCCAAAGCATAAAACATTTTACAGAATTGTTTCTCATAATCTCAGTCAAACAGAAGAAGAGGGAAGAAGTACCCTGGGTTTTTCAGGAAACTGGAAGCCAATCTGGGATTGGAAAAGACAATGATTATGAAAGAAAGGCCTGTCAAAGCTCTGTGAAGAAGAGAATAAGCCTTTTTTTGTAATGCAAAGTTGATATCCTGTGTAGGAGAAAGGGTCCTAGTCAGAGTCCCAAAGACTTCTGAGAGGTCAGCCATGGGTTTGAGTCTTGGCTCTTCCACTTACTGTGAGACTTTGAACAATATACTTCTGTCTCCTTTATCTGCAGAGTTAGGGTTAGGCACAAGAATTTGAAGGCCTCCTGCAGCTATGTTAGCTCACAAATGAAAGGTTTTTCTCCTCAGAGAAATTTCAGGCATAACTGAGCAGGCAAGAGATAGTATCTAAGATCTGGGCCCCTGAATCTACATAGGGTCTGAAGCTAGCACCTTTTGCAGCTCAATAGCAGATTTATGTTTGACCTGAAGTAGATTCTTAAAAAATCTGTTCTTCATGTCCATGCCACACTGACTTTTTGCCCCGGTCTTTGTCACTTACTGGCTTTTTTTTTGGTGGTACTGGAGTTTGAACTCAGGGCCTCAAACTTGCTAGGCAGACACTTTATGACTTGAGCCACTCCACCAGCCAGTAATGGTTGACTTTTTAACTTCTGTAAGGAAGTGTCTTTGAGCTGCAGGAGTAATATAAAAGAACTGATTCCATCCCAGAGGTCTTTTCCTTGCCAGTCCAAATCATTTTTTAGAACTCAGTTTAATTCAATATAATTTTTTAAATATATATATTTTTGGTGGTACTGGAATTTGAACTCAGGGCCTCACACTTGCTAGGCAGGTACTCTACCACTGAGTCACTCTGTTAGCCCATCAATGTAATTTTTTGCAAAATTTTTTGCTAGGGTAAAATATGCATAAGTTAAAATTTACCAGTCTAATCATTTTAAGTGTGCAATTTAGCAGAATTTGTATACATTCATGATGTTCTACAACCATCATTGCTATCCATTTTAAAAACTATTTGATCATTAGAAATTCCATACCCATAAAATGACTCCCCATTTCCTCTTACTCATAGCCTCTGGTAACCTCTATTCTATTGTTAATACTCATTCATTCTTTTATCCTTATTTGTTTATTTACTTATTTGATATAGGGTCTCACTATGTAGCCCAGGCTATTCTCCTGCCTCAGCTTCCTGAGTGCTGAAATTATAGACATGCACCACTATGCAGTTTCTCTATATGAGAGAATGAAAAAACAATGCATAAAATGTATTAAATATTTGTTTCTTAATTTCATTTTTACATAGTTCATTGTTAGCATGTAGTAATGCAACTGATTTTTTGTGTTGATTTTATAATTTACTACTTTGCTGAGTTCTTTGATTAACACTAAATGTTCTTTTGTGGTGTCTTTAGGACATTCCACATATGACATCATATCATCTTTAGAGATATTTTTACTTCAATATTTCAAATTTGGATGCAAGCAGGGATAGTTTTATTACTTTTCAATTTTCCAATTTTATTTATTTATCTTGCCTAATTGTCCTGGATAGACCCTTCAGTACTATGTTGAGTATAAGTGGTAAAACTGTTACCCCTGAGTGTATTTTATTTTACCAAAAACACTCTTTCAGTCTAGTGGCCTTTATCATGTTGAGAAAGTTTCTGCCTGTTCCTAGTGTATTAAATGTTTTTATCATGAAAAGTTTGGGGGAATTGCTGTGATTTTAATGTGCCCCTCAAAAATTTATGTGTTGGAAATTTGGTTCCTGATACAGCAGCATCGAGAGAGTGGGACCTTTGGGAGGTGATATAGTCATGAGGTCAGAGACCTTATGGATCGAAGATTAATGGTTTAATAGGTTTTTTGTGGGAGTTGCTTTGTTACAAGTTAAAGTCTCACCATGTGCTGCCATCCTCTATGTTGCAATACAGCAAGAAGGATCATGCCAGATGCTGAGCAGATGCTGGTGCCATGCTCTTAGACTTCCAAGCCTCCAGAACCATGAGCCAAGTAAACTTCTTTCCTTTATAAATTACCCAAACCTGGGTATTCTGTTCTATAATACATCAGAAAATGGACTAATACAGGTATTAATTTTGATGCTCATATGCTTAATTTCTTCATTCTATTAATGTGGCATTTACATTGATTTATTTTCATATGTTGAAGTATCCTTATATTCCTGGAATGTATTGATTATAATATATAATCATTGAAATATATTACTGGATACAGTTTGCTAGTGTTTTAATGAAGATTTTAAAAGTTATTGGTGTATATTAATTGTAAAAGGAGTTCCATCATATTTACATAATGCATATGATGATCGTTGATGATATTCACTCCCCTCTAAAAGTGCCCCCTTGGTAAAATTGGTTTACAGTTTTAATAGGCTTCATTATTCTGTTTTCATAATTCATATAATGTACTTTAATCATGCTCAGCCCCCATCACCCTCTCCTTTAACCTTTACCCAACTGGTTCCCCATCAAACAGTCCCCCTTTTGTACTCATTATTTTTTTCAATTTTTTGAGGTCTAGATTCCATATGTGAGAAAAAATATGTGATATTTGTCTTTCTGAAGCTGACTTATTTTGCTTAACCTGATGATCTCCAGTTCCATTCATTTTCCTGCAAATCGCATAATTCCATTCTTCTTTATGATTAAACAATGCTCATATATATATATATATATATATATATAATCATGGTTTATTCATCTAGGCATCTAGGATGATGATATAACTTGGCTATTGTGAATAGTGCATGGGTGTGCAGATATCTCCACTGTATGTTGACTTCCATTCCTTTGGATATATGCCCAGGAATGATATAGCAGGGTTATATGGTTGTTCTAATTTTAGTTTTTTGAGGAACCTTCCTACTGATTTCCATAGTGGCTGCACTAATTTACATTCCCACTAACAATGTGTAAGTGTTCCTTTTTCTCCATATCCTCACCAGTATTTGTTGTTTTTGATTTTCTTAATGATAGCTATTTTGACTGAGATGAGATACAATCGCATTCCATTTTGATTTTCATTTCCTTTATGGCTAAAGATATTGAACATTTTTCATGTACTTCTTGGCCGTTTGCGGGTTTTTTTGAGAACTGTGTATTCAATTTATTCACTCATTTACTGATAGAATTATTTATCTTTTTGGTCTTTAATTTTTTTCAGTATTGAGTTTGAACTCAGGTCCTCATATTTGCTAGGCAGGTGCTCTACTATTTGAGCCATGCCCCTAGTCCTGGTGTTTAATTTTTTGAGCTCTGTGTATATTCTAAATATTAACCTTGTCAGATGAATAGGTGACAAGGATTTTGTCCCATTCTGTAGGCTGTCTCCATTCTGGTAATCATTTCCTTGATGTTTAGAAGCTTTAAAATTGATCCAATACCATTTATCAATTCTTGCTATTAATTCCTGAGCAATTGGGAGTCCTATTCAGAAAGTCACTTCCTATTCCCGTATCTTAAAATGTTTTCCTCTAGCAGATTGCAAGTTTCCGGACTTACATTGAAGTGTTTGATCTACTTTGAATTGATATTACTACAGTTTGAGAGAAAGGGATCTAGTTTCAGTTTTCTACATGTGGATATCCACCTTTCCTGGAACCATTTGTAGAAGAGGTTGTCTTTTCTTAAACATATGTTTTGACACCTTTGTCAAAGAGCAGATCATTGTAGCTGTGTGGGCAGTAGTATGCTGTATTCATTACTAGGCAGGTAGGCAGGTGCCTTGATCCATACTGCCAGCGGGTTTTTTTTTTTTTTTTTTTGTGATCCTGGGGCTTGAACTCATTCTTGTTAAAAAAATGACTTTTTTTTTTTTGGCAATACTGGGGTTTGAATTCAGGGCCTTGCGCTTGCTAGGCAAATACTTGAGCCAGGGCCCCAGCCTTGTATTTGTTACTATGGCTCCATAGTATAATTCAAGTCATGTATTGTCATACCTCTAGAATTTCTCTTTTTGCTCAGAATTGCTTTGGACAGTCAGGGTCTTTATGCTTCCATATGCATTTTAGGATTGATTGTTCTATTTCTGTGAAGAATGAGGATGCCATTGCGATTTTCATTGGGAAATTATAGATTACTTTTTGTAGTACAGTCATTTTCACAATATTAATTCTGCCAATCTATGAATGTGGGAGTTCTTTCCATCTTATAGTGCCTTCTACAGTTTCTTCAGTGTTTAACAGTTTTCCTTATAGAGGCATTTCCGTCTTTAGTTACATTTATTCCTAGATAATTTATTTTTTATTCTTTTGAGGCTGTTGTGAATGGGGTTATTTTCCTGATTTCTTTCTTAGCATTTCATTATTGGTATACAGTAGACTCTTGGTATTTGTGGGAAATATGGTTCCAAGAAGACCACTGCTGAGGAAAACACCATGCTCAGTATGCATAGAGTTCAGTATTGTACTGTGGATGTTTGATTCATTTTCCCTGTAATACTGCTCAACTTCCACTAAAGACATGCAAGTTTTTAGCAAATCTAGAATTAATTTTCACTTTATTACTTGAATTAAGCACATTACATGCCATTTTTAGCTTGGTAGGATTACCATAACTTTTGCCTTGTTTTTTGGGAGGGATATTTTCACAAAATTAAAGGCAGGAGACACTCAATGGATCATACAATGATTTAAACACAACTAATGAAAACATGGCACTGACTGAGAGCTTCTTTGCAGCACCTGAGCTGCATAATGCAAGTGTGGGAATTTAAAGTGTTTTTAAAATTTGTTTTGATATTTATTTATTTTTGGTTGTGCTTGGTAAAAACCACATGCAATAAATCCACAAATAAAGTGAACTTATTGTATAGAAAAGTTACTGATTTTTGTTTGTTTATTTTGTATTCTGCCTCTTGGCTAAATGTGCTTTCTGCAAGCAGGCATAATTTGATTTCTTCATTTCCTGTTTACATTCTTTTATTTCTTAATCTTGACTTATTGTTCTGGCTAAGCATTCAAGCACTATATTGAAGAAAGATATCCTTCTCTTTTTCTTTTCAGAGGAAATGCTTTCAGTTTTTCTCCATTTAGTGCAATGCGGGGTATTGGTTTGTGATATATAGCCCTAATTATGTTTAGGTGTGCTCCTCCTTTCTAGTTTCTTCAGGGTTTTTATCAATAAGGGATGTTGAGTTTTGTCAAAGGCATTTTCTGAATCCATTGAGATGATCATGTGATTTTTGTCTTTAATTGTATTTATGTGCTGTATTACATTTATTAATTTGCATATGTTGAACCATACTTGAAATGAAACCAACTTAATCATGGGGCATGATCTGTTTAATGTGTTGTTGAATTCTGGTTATGAGTATTTTATTGAGATTTTTTTGCATCTGTATTTATCAAGGAAGTTGTATTGTTTTCATTTTTGTGGTGTCCTTACCCAGTGTTGCTATCAGGATAATATGACTTCCTAGAGTGAGTATGAGAGCATTCCTTTCCTTTCTAGTTTGTGGAATGGTTTGAGGAGCACTGGTACATTGGAGCATTCTTTTTCAAAGGTCTGCTAGAATTCAGTGGTGAATCCATCTGGTCATTATGGTTTTCTTCGTTGGGGACTCCTAATTACTGCTTTAATCTCATTTAGTGTTAGAGATTTCTTTAGATTGTTTATATCCTCTTGGTTTAATTTGGTAGGTCATATGTGTCTATAAATTTATCTATTTCTTCTAGATTTTCCAATATCTTGCAATGTGTGTTTTCAAAATATTCCCTGATGATCCTCTGAATTTCTCTAGTGTCTGTTGTGACACTCCTTTTTCCATCTCTAATTTTATTAATTTAGGTCTTCTTTCTCCTTTTTTGTTGTTTAGCTAAGGTCATGACAATCATTTATTTTTTCAATAAAGCAACTTTTTATTTCATTGATTATTTGTATTATACTTTTTAGTCTTTATTTCATTAACTTCTTCTCTGATCTTTACTATATCTTTCCATCTATTAATTTGGGGTTTGGCTTGTTTATGTTTTGCTAAGACCTTGAGGTACATCATTAGGTTATTTGTGATCTGATTTTTTAATACAGGCACTCATATCAATAAACTTCCCTCTTATTGCTTCTTTTGCTGCATCACATAGATTCTGGTATGTTGTATTTAATTTTCATTTGATTCTAGGAAATTTAAAATTTCTACTTTGATTTTTTTCAATGACAATTATATTGTTTGATCTCCCCTTGGCTATATAGTTTCTCTTGATATTGATAGGTAATTTTATTCCATTATGATCTGATAAGATAGAAGAAAGTATTTTAATTGTATTCTTAAGTCTTGCTTTATGGCCTAAAATGTGACTTTTTTGGATAAAATTCCATGGCTGCTGAGAAGAATGTATATTCTGTAGCTGTGAAGTGAAATATTCTGTTGATGTCTGTTGAGTCCGTTTGGCCTTCTCTAGATGTCTGTTAAGTCCAGTTTAACTCTAAAGTTTCAGAAGGGAACCAGGAACTAGAGAAAAGGTTAGATCAAAAAGAATTAACCTAGAAGGTAACACACATGCACAGGAAATCAATGCGAGTCTCCCTGTATAGCTATCCTTATCTCAACTAGCAAAAACCATTGGTCCTTCCTATTATTGTTATACTCTGTCTTCAACAAAATTAGAGATAAGGGGAAAATAGTGTCTGCCAGGTATCAAGGGGTAGGGGGGGAGAGGGAGGGGGTGGAGGAATAAGGGAGTGGGTGGGGGAAGAGGGGAGAAATGACCCAAACATTTATGCACATATGAATAAAATAAAAATTAAAAAGAAAATTAACTCTAAAGTTTCTTTATTCATTTTTTTTTGTTTGGGTGATCTATCTATTAAAAGAGAAGGGTATTGAAGATATCTGCTATTATCATATCTGTTCCTATCTGTCCCTTTATAGCCAGTAGTGCTATTTTTATGAATTGTGTGCACAAAATATTTGGTAGATATAAGTTTACAATCCTTATAACTTACTGATGTATTGTTCCCTTTATTAATATATAGTGACCTTGTTTATGTCTTCTGAGTATTTGGGCATGAAGTTTACTTTGTCAGCCATGAGTATAGCTACTCCTGTTTGCTTTAGTTTCTATTTCCACGGTATATCCTTTTCTATCCTTTCGGTTTCAGTCCATGTCTGTGCCAGTGAGGTGTGTCTCTTGTAGACAACAAGCAAGTGAATCTTGTGTTTTATAATTCAATCAGCTAGTCTGAGTCTTCTAATTGGAGAGTTAAGACCATTACATTTAGGGTTATTATTAAGAGGTATTTGCTGATTCCTGCAGTTTTGTTGGTGTTTTTCCTGATGGGTTTGAGTACTGTTTGTTCATTTCTTTCTCCCTTCTTTACCTTACTATATTGTTGGTTTTTTAAATAGATATTTGATTCTTTCTTTTCATTTATTTATGAAATAAATATGAAATTTGACCTCTTGTGTTTGTGACTGTCTTTCTTCCTAATCTGTATGTATGATTTTTTTTTTTAGTATCTTGTTCAATTCTGGTTTAGTTGTCATGAATTGCTTTAGTTTGTGCTTATCTTGGAAGATTTTTTTTCTCCATTAATTTTAAAGGGTAACTTGGTTGGTCATTATTAACTATCAGGATCTGAAATATATCATTCCAGGCTTTCCTGACTTTTAGGGTTTCTGCTTTGCCTTGTAAGTAAATTGGCATTTTTCTTTTTTAGTTTTCAATATTTTTTCCTTGTTCTGTTGTCTTAGCATTCTAACCATAATATGATGTGGAAAGAGGCTTTCTGTGCTTCTAGTTTGCATTTTTGCTTCTTATATCCCATGGATTCTTAGGTTTGATCTCTTGATCATGTCCCAAAGTTCTTGAAAGTTGTGGTTGCTCTTATGTTTTACTTTATTGCCATTTGAAAATAATTTTTCCCCAATTTTGTCTTCAATTCCTATTATTCGTTGTTCTGTTTGATTTAGTCTGTTGGTGATGCTATCCACAGTGTTTTTTATTTGATTTACTTAGTTTTTCATTTTGAACATTTCTGTTTTTGTTTGGTTTTTTTTTTCAGAATCTCAATTTCTTCACTGAATTTCTCATCCATGTTACTGACTTTCTCATCCAGGTATTGAATTAACTTCCTTTCTTCATTCACTGTATTAGTTGAGTCCTCTTTGAAGTCATTGATCATTTTGCAAATTAGACTTTTGAATTCTTTATCCAGAATTTCAGCCATTTCAGTATCTTTGAATTCAGTTATTGAAGAGTTACAGGCTTTTGGAGAAGTTATATTGCCTTGAGTTTTCATATTTCTTGTTTTTTAAGGTTGTGATTTGCATGTTTATTGGGATGGATAGCTCTTCACCTTTTATTCATTGACTTCTTAGTGAGCAGCCTTGCTCAATCCCCAGTACTACTCAGAGAGGAGAAGACAAACCCCTGTAACAGCAACAACACTGTGCAGGTTAATACATAATGCTGTGTGGTGGCTAAGGGCTGGACTGGCCAAGGGCCAGTTGTCATCTTCAGGGCTGCATTCACTTTACAAGCTCCCCTTCTTTGTATTCTCTGAGCTTTTGCTGGCCTCAATGAACTTTGCAACCTATGTACCAAGAAGATTCTCACTTGCTACAGATCCCCAGTTTGTGTATCCAGGTACTGCAAATCTCCAAGCCTCAGAGACAGTGTGTTGTAAAGTTGGAGAAGTAAACAGAATGATGATATTTGTGCTGGAGAAGGAGAAATGAGAAAACCTGGCATTCTGTCTCAGAATTTTCAGATTCTTCCCAGTAGTAAATCATCCTGCAGGATGGAGGAGGCTGGGGAAATTGAGCAGTCTGCACCACCTGGTCTCAGAGCTTTCAGTTTTGCCCAGCTGTAAGCCACACTCATTAGGGAAGCAACCATGGAGGACAAGCAGTCTTATGGACATGGGCACTGGTTCTGAGCTCGCAGTGTGTACAGTGATCCACAGGTGATGGAGCTCACTCCTTTCTGCAGAGGGAGGAGCCACCAGCCAACCACTACACCCTTCACAGTCTGAGCTCCATGCAGCCCAGACTTCTCAGTGTGTCCATGTATCACTCTCTCCCCTCTCCATAACTGCCTCTCATGGCTATCTCTCCCTCCTCAGATACTAAGGAAGGGTGTCCCTTGGCTCCCTGAATTGTGATTTTTTTCAGATCCTCAGAGTATCTCAGTCTCAAACAATAGGCTTCCTCTCAAGATGGTACCCTGCTATAGCTCTCTGAGCTATGGGGAGTGACAAAATGGATTTCTTCTTCATTGCTCACCACCCATACAAGAGGAGTCATTATCCCACAAAATCCCTGCACTTGATTTAAGACTTGTGTGTGAACCATGGCCTTATCCTGAAGTTAGAACTGCCAGTCTGTTTTCACCATGGTTTGTCTGGCTTACATTTTGGTTGTGGTTTTGTCTTCACCTCCATCCCCACCCCACCTGGAAGTTGATGATGGCACTGTGGGCTGTTTCCTAATTTTTTCTTGTAGCCTTTCTGGTTCTCTGTGGCTTTTAAGCTGTTCTCTTACCTCTTTTGTGGTTCCTAGTGTTCTTTGCTTTTTCTCTTTGGAATATAGTCTGTCTTTTTGTGTTATCCCTGACTCTTCTCATTCACAGAGTCATTTGGAAGAAGCTTCTATTCTGCCATCTTCTCCCAGAAACCTCTAAAAAACTTTAAAGACTTGTACTATATTGTTTTCTCTGACAATGTTTCATATGTGCCTAAGAAAAATTATGTATTCTGTTGTTGAGTGATCTCTATATGTGTATTACATTCAGTTAGTGCATAGTGTTGTGTAAGTCATCTGTTTACTTATTTATATCCTGTGTGGTGGTTCTATACATTATTGAAAGTAAACTGTTGAAGTCACCAGTTATTATTATAGAACAATTACCTCTCCCTTCAATTCTGTTAATAGTTTCTTCATATATTTTTGGAGCTGTGATGTTTGTTGCATACATAATTATAATTGATATATCTTCTTGGAGAATTAACCTTCTCAATATCTAATGTTATTGCTTGATTCTTACAACAATTTTTATATAAAGTATTTATGAGCATTGGCTGTCATAACAAGTACCTGAAACAATCGAAGATTTTTTTTCCTGTTATTTTTCTAGGCTAGAAATCAAGAGCAAGGTTATGTCAGAATTGGTTACTGTTGATGTATTCTTTCTGTATTATAGACATCTCCTTTCTTCCTATGTCTTCATATATGCTTTCTTTCTGTGTCTTCCCTCTCACTGTATCCTGTGTGTCCATGTGGACAGAGAGATGCTTCTGCTGTGTCTTTTCTGTTTTTTATATTTGCCACTTTCTTTAACTAATTTTATGTTTTTTTTTTCTTGGAATGAGTTAAATTGTACAAAGGGGTTTCGTCATGACATTTGCGTACATACATTCACCCCTCCATTCTTATCTTCCCTCCTCCCTTTCCCTTCCTCTCTCACCTCCCTAGTAGTCCCTATTTTACTATCATAACATTGGTTTTTGTTTTGTTTTCCTCCAGCTTCCACAAATGAGAGAAAGCATGCAATATTTGTTTTTGTGGGACTAGCTTATTTAACTTAACATGATGATCTCCAGTTGTAACCATTTTCCAGCAAATGACATAACTTCATTCTTCTTAATGACTAGTGTCTTCTACAATATTTTTCATTTACTAAATCAATTTAATAATAGAGGATATGATAGTATTTGAATAATATAGTTTAAGATAGTTTTTATGTATATGTGTAGTTGAAAATTTACATATTAAATATATATGTGTATCTGTCTAACATTTGACATTTACAAAATTTATATTTAGTTCAATATTATGGCAAAATTATCTATTCACATTGTAATAAAATTGCTTAATTAACAATAAAAATGTTAAAACATCCCTTAAAATGCAATCATAGGAAAATAAAGACTATTTTCAAAATAAATTTTTTGTCAATCAAAAGCAATATACAGAAAGCACACAAAAAGCTAATGAAACAATACTCAAATAATGTTTTTAGGAGTCATAAAACATTATTAGATAAAATGTTTAAATAAAATAAGTGTTGGATTACTGAAGTTGGATTCCAACTGTTGTATATATGTATAAATACACATATACATATATATTTATGTATATATGTTATATATACACAAAGAAATGAATAAATGTGTTATAGACAGTTTAAAAAAAAACTCAAATATCTCCACTCATCACTTCCTTTCCTATCAGTTTTTGCACCAATAGTAAGTTCTATGCCTGAGAATATTTTTTCCATTTTTTATTAGTATATATTGGTTGTACAAAAGGGTTTCATTATGATTTTGACACACATATACAGCATACCCCAATTAAATTCATTCCCTGTATCACTCTTGCTCATACCTCCTTCTCAAAACAATTTCAACAGATTTCATTGCTGTATTTTTGTACATGTGTATGTACAAATTACTTTGACTATGTTCATCCCCCTACTATCTCTCTTTTCACCCTCCCTCCTTCTACTGGTACCCACCCCCAAACAGAAACTGTTTGCAGTCTCGTCATTCTTTTTTAAGGACTAGACTCTGCATATGAGAGAGAATATGTGATATTTGTCTTTCTTCATCTGGCTTATTTCACTTAACATCTCATTCCATCCATTTTCCTGCAAACAACATAATTTCATTCTTCTTTATGACTGAATAGTACTCTATTATGATATATATATTATATACATATATATGTGTGTATATATGTATATATATTCCACATCCACATTTTCTTTATCCATTCATTGGTTGAAGGAAATGTAGGCTGATTTCATAGCTTGCCTATTGTGAATAGCGCTGCTATAAACATGAGTGTGCAGGTATCTTAATTGTATGTTTACTTACATTCCTATGGATGTATGCCCCAGAGTGGTAGAACAGGATTATATACTAGTTCTATCTTTAATTCATTATAGAACTTCCATATGGATTTCCATAATAGCTGCACTAACTTACATTCCCACTAACAGTGTTTTAAGAGTCCCTTTTTTTTACACATCCTTTCCAACACTTGTTTGTTTTCTTGATGATAGCTATTCTGACTGGGGTGAGATGGAATCTCAATGTTGTTTTGATTTGCATTTCCTTTATGGCTAAGATTATTGAACATTTTTCCATGTATTTATTAGCCATGCATACTCTTTTGAAAGCTGTCTGTTTAATTCATTTGCAAAAAACTGCACCTAATCAAGTTTAATCATTCCTTTCTCTTATTGATTTCACAAATTATATATCTATTGTATGACCAATAACAGAGGTTAATAACTGTCTTCATGGATTTGTCTTTTAAATTATTCAGAGTATTATATGTGGAGCTATAAGCAAAACTTACAATAATGCTAAATTTTATAATTTCCCATGTGATTTTTTTGTTGTTATTTTTTAAAGTTGGGCATTTGAGTATTATAATGTGTCAAGTCTGGAAATCAGATTCTATCACTTCCCCAGAGTTTCTCAGTATATTTGTTGTTTGTTGAAGGCTATTTGTTTTGAGAATCCTCCCAATAAATTTTCAGTGACTATTTCTTGCCATTTGTGATCAATGAAATATCTGTACCTATAGGACATGCTCAGCTAATATTTTGCTAGACAGATTTCTTTTAGCACCAGGACCTGAACATTACAACACCCTGCCCCCCCAAAAAAGAAAATAGAGAACAACCATCTTTCCAATCTTAACAAATTGTTTCTTTGTTGGAACGCTCCTTTACCACTTAGCTATGCTTTCTCTGAGCCTAGGTTCTAGCCCAAATTGAAAGCTTATAATCATTTCATTTCAGGATTTTTCTGAACATGTCTTCTCAGGACATGTACATGGATTTTTTTTGAGGGGTTTTTTTTTGTGTGTGTGTGTATGTGTGTGTGTGTGTGTGTGTGTGGTACTGGTAATTGAACTCAGGGTCTCATGCTTGCTAGGCAAATATGCAAACACTTGAACCATGCCTCCAGTCCATGCACATGACTTTCTAATGTCTCTCATATGGATGTCTTCTTTTGTTTTGTTTTTTTCTTTTAATTTCTTTATTGTTTGTTGCATAAAACATATACATTCTTGTATTGACAATTTTTGTCATGAATAAAAGCAACAAAAATAGGGTAATAGCAGATATGCTTCACATGTAAACAATCATCTTGTAAGAATATGAAGTCTGGATTCATGTACAATTGAAAGTTTAGGAAAGTATGATTAAGCACTGTATTCAGAATATACCCAAATGTGTGTGCAAAGACCGTACATCCATAATATAGCTCACTTAGGTTTCTTTATGATGCATATAATTCCTTATGTTAGACCCCTGGCATTCTTGGGGCCAGCAGAAGGTCCCAAGGGTAGCACTGAAACCAGACCCCCTGATTTATGACTGCTTGCCCAACTCCCCTGTTTGTTTCTCTGCTTGAAAAACACCTTAGGAACTTCCAGTTACTCAACTAGCCAGGCATGTCAACCTGTTCCATCTGGTGATCACAGATAATCAGAGAGCAGAGACTCTCTCCCTCCCCCATGGCTTGGCCCCTCCTGTAAAACCCACTACCCATTTTCAGCCAAGTCACTGCACTCTGAACCCGAAAGAGTGACAGTCCCGTGGTCTGGTTCCAATAAATCTTTCTTTTGCACACATGGCATGGTCTTTATTCAGCAGTACCTTATGCCTTAGTCATCTGTTTATGAATTAAGAATGGATATTAAGAAACCTAAAATCCAGATCATACTTATTTTCATAATGTTAAGCAACAGTAGCAATTTCAGAGACTAAACGTTAAAAAGTAAAAGGCAACCTCAAGTTTTTAACTCTCCAAATAGGGTCTGCAAAAAAAGGGTAGATTATTTTATTCTATTTGCAAGGAGACTAGGTCTCAACCTGTACTTATGTGGCATAAGCAACAAAGGATAGCAAACAAATATCAGTAAGAGAATGTCTATACATATAAAAACATCTAGCTGAACTATGTTCTTTTTACTTATACAGCAAGCCTATGAAACCACCAGAATAATGAAAGCTTGTATCTCATTCAAAGTGCTAAATTAGCTGCATGTTAGAAAATTTCAGTTCTCTGTTCCTAGTACAATTTTAGTATACCTGTTAAGTATAGCAGGTCACTTAGAAAAACAAAAATACAGCATATACCTGGTCTTTGTGATTAAAAAAAATTATAATATGAACAATGATCAGATGTAAAATTTGAATTAAATATGATTTATGTAATCATGGCTTTCTAAAACAAAGATAGGTCTTAGGTGTAGGACCTATACAAACTTAAAATAGTGTATATTTCAAATATTTTCTTGTTATTATAATATGACAATATAACTGTTTCTTTTTAAATTGAGATATATGTTACAGCTTAAGGTGTAAGCACTTTGGAAAGCAAGCGACTTAGTGAAGAAATTATTGTTCATTTAAAAATGTTTCATCTCATAATAGGCCTTGAGCATTCAAATTTACATGTAAGACTATATTTGTATCTTAAATTTCTAGTAAAGGCACAGTTTTATGTAAAAGGCAGCAAAATTTTAAGCCCACTAATTTATTGTAAAATTCATTACTTTTATTAGAAACAAATAATGCTTCTTAAGATATTGGCAACAAGTCGCAATACAGACCTAATGTATTTCTCCTTTTAATTATATTCTGGCAGGAAGGGGCACACCTCCTTGGCTATGGAAAAGCAGAGTATTTGATTGGCTATTTGAGCTGGTTTCCTTGTACACAAACCAAGCATTCCATCCCCAAAGTATCACATTCAGAAACCAAAACATCATAGATACATTTAGGGATCCCTTATTAGTCTCAGCCAAATAACACTTCACGTCTGGCTGATCACAAGGCAGAAATTTCTGAACAATATTGGGTCTAGTAGCTATTTTAGTATCTGTAAGATCTTTAGTCCATGCAGAAGCATTCAACAACCCCCCAAAAAAGTGGCAAGAGTAATAACAGAGTCAATCCTGAAAAGTTTATAACTAATCCTGGTACAGGTTTGTGTAACCAACATAACAGAAGGGCTGCAATGCAGTACAAGACTAAAAAGACTGCAAATGTGACAATTCTGTAGAAGAAAAGTAGTCTATGAAGACATGTCTTTGCCAATTTACGTGATAGACATTTACATTTGAAGGTGACTGAAATTATGACTGATGCAACTTATTTGAGGGCCTTGATAATGCCAAGCAGCTTCTAGAGTGGATTGAGATTGATCCAGAAGGTGGTCATCCTCTGAGGGAAGAAGGGAAGAAAGTCAGGACTCAGGGTAGAAGAGGAGGGGGACTGGCATTATTGTAGATGTCTTTTTTTGAATGTCATAATTTTCCAAAGATTATCATCCCAGCTTCTCTTCTGGCCTTAAATGGTCTATCATATACCCTTACCTATAATCTGTCTATGATATATCTGTGGATTTGTGAAACTTTTACAAGTAGTGCTTACTGCCTTTTCTGCCTGAATTCTGAGTTCTACAAAGCAGAGACTAAGTACCTTGCATCAGTTCTTAAGCTACACTCCAGACAAACTTTAATTGATGTACACAATGATTTGCAAATAAGGTCAGCTCTGCTCCTTCTGGTTCAAGGGAGAGAACTGGGAATCACTCAAGATAAAGGATATTGCTGTGCTGGGGAGGGAGTAGGACATGAGTAAAATTGCCACAAAAGTTTTCTAGCATTTTGAAGATAGCTCTTTCTTTATTGAGCATTTATTTGATTGCTATAATTCTTTGACTGTTTTCCTGAACACAAACAAAATTGTTTCAGACAGGACCTTTTTTTTAAATGTTTCTTTGTGTGTATATGAGCTTAGCTTCCTAGTCTATGATTTTGTTGATGTCATTCCTCCATTCAACGTACTTTTATTGCAGGTGTATTTGACAGTATACGCTAGCCTCAGAACTTTCCCTAACTTTCTGTGCAGCTGATCTCTTGAAAAAAGGTAACATTTGAAGAAATTATATGGGTTGGGAATATTCTATTCTCTGGACCTCATTCTCTTCCCACAATAATGGATGGTGGCAGAATAGAGGAAGTTGGTGAAATAGTCTTAAAGGTCCTTTTCAGCTTTGATGGAGTCTGTTTCTGTGACTCTTGTTTCCTCAGCTCTGGAATCCCACAATAGCCAGCCAGCTGGGTTGAGGCTTCATCCCAACTCTCATCCTAGGTTGGGAGGTTTCAGGGCATGACAAGGTTACCTTAGTGGTGTTTTCTGACTTTCCAACTTGAAAATGGAGAGGTAGAGCTGATGGTAGGAGTAATAGAACTCTTATTCTGGATAATAGAACTTCTTATTGCTTTGTGAAAAAAACCCTAAACCTGTTTTGTTCAAATTTTATTAATCTTTCTATGCAAGCTTTGGATACAAGGAACCTGTGAGCCTACTAGGCATGGTGGTGTTTGTATTCATTTAAAAGAACTCCATCAAAAGCATCTCTTGTTCCCTTAGGTAGAATTTTCTGTAAGTCCTCAAGCAAGGCATTGGGGGAGGGCCTACTATGGAGTGGAAACTTAAATTTCTATATATATTAAATAGGGGCTGTATGCTAAGGACTTTCCAAAGGCCTTTGAGCTTTGACCTTCCAGGATTTGAAGATTATTTCTGCTTTGTTTTAAGTAAAGAGATGTAGGAAATCAGAAAGTAAATGGAGGAAGGGGGTACAGATGCAAGAATAGTTGTCAAGTGATCTTACTTTCTTGTATTGTGTTATTGCTCTCCACTGAACTTTTTTTGCTGGAGAGGCAGGGGGATCTTTATCTGGTCCTTTGGTATCACATAAATACTTCCAACAGATAGGTCATGGAGAGTCCCAGAAAAGCAGGCACTGGATTGTTCTGAAAAAACAAAACAGCACAACACAACACAAAACAAAACAAAAAAACACACCAGCCCAGGAGTTTTGTTTTGGTTCTGTAACTTTCCATCTATGTTTCCTTTAGCAAAAGATAATCTTTTGGGGCTACTGTTTCTTTATCTGTACCGTGTACTACTTTTTCCTTGTTTCTTCTGTGTTATGGTATGAGGAGATTTTTTAAAAACGTCTGTGGAACTAGGTGTAAGGCACTACACCAACGCAAAGGATTTTCAGGTCCATGAAGGAAGCTTTGTGCTTCAACTGGTAAGGGGACAAGCAGGTGAGAACTCAACTATACAATGGGAACAAATGACCTTAGAGACAAAAAGAGGAATGCAGGGAATGGCAGGGGTGTAGAGGTCTGGATGGTAGGGGGTGGGGCGCAATGCTTTTATCAGACTCTGAAAAATATCAACTCTGGAAAAGCCCTTATATACTGAGCATTCTCCTATTCCTCATTATGTGGATGGAGAACTAGTCCTAGAGAGGCCTACTGTCCTAGTGGGAGTCAGCTCCCAGGTTATTGATCTTTTTTGCACACCACAATGTTACCTATTTAGGTGCAGCCTAGGCTACAGGTGGTTTTACAGCTAATCTTCTTTTCAGATCCAGCCTGGCTAGGATCAGGACTAGAGTCTGACTCCTTAATCTCAGTACCCAGTCTGAATTCTCTCCCTGAAATGTTATTAGAACTCATTAAGTCAGGGACTGAGAGTGTAGCAGATGCTCTTTGTGTCATTGGAAAGCTATACAGATCAATTCTGTCCTTACCACTTTTTTGGCTCTTTCATGCTAAAGAAATACCTGAAGTGGATTATTTAGGGGGCTCAAAGTGAGTTTGGAGGAAGTGAGATTATCTAGTTTGACTATCTTTGTAATTTTTCACCCCCTTATAACATTTCTGTGAGGTATATATGATTTTTAGCTTATTTTACTAATGAGAAGACTACATGTTGAAGATGAAGTGATTTCTAAATATTACTCAGTGGCAGAGGAGAGGTTCGAATCCACATATATCTGGCTCCAAAAATCATATTTATCCCACTAGAACTAAAATCTGTGTGTAATAAGGGCAAAGTAAATGGTACAGACATTGTGCCAAAAGGGCTTTTGGATTGGCTGGGTTTGTTTGGCATAAGATAGTCCAAGGAGACTTTTTATATAAGTAGTGGCACTCATGTATACTATACATATTTAGAGCTGTATCATTTATAAAGTATTCACATAGATGACATCCTGTGATATTTTCAGGCTATCTGTGTGATGTATATTAACTTTACATCCCCAAAAGGTAAGTGGCTAGCTAAAGGTCACACAGCTAATAAATCACCAAGCCTATCTTCTAGTCAGTGCTTTTGCCAGTTAGAAACAGTCAAGAGAAAGACAGGCAGAGTTTAGAAAGAGGTGATTTGGGAAGTAGAACATAGTGAGTTGAGGAGACTGTCTGACCTAGGTAAAAGCTGAGGGGTCTGATAAACAAGGAGGGCATACATGAAGGGGTGACTATAGTCAAAGGCTGAAGAATATTCCACCAGGAAGGAAAAAAATGAATTGGCTTCCCAGGGTTAGTATGAAGTCTGCCAGGGAAACTTAATTCCCTCACATTCCAGTTTCCAGAGTGTCTGTGAATGGTTTGTTAGGAAAAATGCCACTCTCAAAGAAAGCTCACGAGAAAAGTCTCACATCCATAGAGCAAAGTTTAATGGCAGGCCCAAACTGCCAGGCTGGCCGGGGAAAAGATGGCACAGCCCCGAGTGTGGGCGAGCAGTGGCTTTTATAAAAGGGGGAGGGTAAGGAAGTTAGCACATAGACAGTAGTCTCTGGTAGAGGTGGGGCTGTCTTAGAGCACAGGAATTTGTTGAAGGGCAGGGCTGCCATTTTGGCTGATTCATAAAATGGCAACATTATTGTTCTATCATTCTCCCATTTTTTCTTTAATAATGATGAAGATAGGGGCTGAGGATCAGAAATTGGGGCGAAGCATCAGTCTCTTTAGCTGCTTCCTGCTGGCAGGGGGTGTTGTATGGGACAAGATCCTCAGGCTCCTGTGGTGTCCTGGATGGGGACTTCACAGTAGTTTTCTGGGTGGTTTTGGAGAGGTTGGTATCCCTGGAAGTACAACTGGTTAAATTTTTGATTAGCAATAGCAGACATATGCTCTAAAAGAAATCCTTGTATTGTTCTTATGATACAAGGGAGGAAGCTTAAGAATATGAGAGTAAGAAATATAGGCATTAGGATGGGCATTGGCCAGGAGAACTACTGTGAAAACTTGTTCCCTAGACAATTTCAAGAGTCCTCCAATTCCTTTCTCCATTTTTCTAATTGTTTCTTGAGAGGTGCCACCATTGGGGGAACCCATTGAGCTTGACAGCAGTGGGTGTCATGAGAATGACCAGATGAGGGCTGGTCCATCGAAGTCCCAATGGAGAGGGTAGAAGATCCTTTTTGGAGAACAAGATGCCCTGGTTTAACAGAAATTGTTAGAGGGTGGGGCAGGATCTGGTTTGCATGCTCTCTGAGAAGTTCCCTGAAAAGGCAGGTAGTCAGCCAGAGGAGCAGAGTCTGTTGGAGGCAAGTTTTCTAAGAGAATTGGGTGGCCATACATTATTTAAGACCCAAATAGGAATATTAGGAGGAGCATAAAAAAGGTGTCTGTTCAGGGACTACATACCTAGGGATCTAAATTCTGCAAAATCCTATAACTGCCAGGAAAGCTGTAAGCTGTCTTATGGTATGGGAGTTGGGCTGAAGCAAATAATTAGTAACCCTTATTGTTTTTAGGAATAGGCATAAGGCCTCATCATCCCTCAGGCTTGAGGGGATATTGTTTTAGGTGTGGAAACTGTGAGGGATTTTTGAGTTTTATTTAGGACCGTCCTGGCTCACCCTATACTCATCTCATCAGTCCACACTGTGGAATCTATTTGTTCCTGAAGGAGGGAGCAGCAGAGATAGCTGCCTGGGAGGAGGAGAATTTGAGCTTTTAATTGAGATAGTAAATCCCATCCCAGCAGGGACACTGGAGTTTCAGGTACTATGGGGAAAGAGTGACAGAAGAGGAGGTCTTCCCAAGAGCAGGCCAGAGGCCAGGTAAACTAGCACTCTAGGGGCTGGCCAGATTTGCCCTGAATGATAACTTTTGTCATTGGACCAGGGACCAAGAGGAAAAGGTAAAACAGAGAGACGGACTCCACTGTCTAGGAGGAAAATGACCTTTTGTTTTTCTGCCATTATGGCTCCTCGACATTGATGCCAAGAAGTGGAGTAGGAGGTGGCACCTCACCTTCCATCTGGTGATGGGGGCACTTAGATCTCCAGTGGTTACCCTTGCACAGAGGGCAGGGTCCAGGTTGGGGGCAGGGCTGTCTCCCAGGCTGTCCCCCTTTAAGCATTCTCTGCAGAAGTGCCCCTCCTGTCCACCATGGTAGCAAGTTCAGGATGCAGGCCCCACTTGGGTGGGGCCCTCTCTGAGAGCCACAATGAGGCTATGGTGTCTCTTATCTTTTTCTCTCCTGTTAGTAAGGTCCCAGACATACAGACATAGCTATAAATACAGACATGGCTAGCTGTATTACTTGGTTCAATGACTTTTCCCCTTCAACCACAGTCTGAATTTTTTTACAAATATCTGGGGCTGACTGTTAGAAATTTATCTTTGAGGAGAACCTCTCTCACCTGTGACTCTGAGTCTACTGTGGTATGCTTTCTGATAGCATCCTTAAGATGCTGTAGAAAGGTAAGAGGATTTTTTTTTAAGTTGTTGCTGTAAAGTTGTTATTTTACATTGACACCTGACACTCTGGAGAGCAAGTCTCTGACCTGTTCTGGGCCTCAGTTTCCTCACTTGAAGAATGAGGGATCTGGTCTAGGTTAAACTACGTTTTTCTACTATGAGATGGCTGAAATGACATTAATGCCACTTATCTTCTTTACCATTTTTTATTTATTTATTTATTTATTTATTTATTTATTTGGTAATGCTGGGGAATTGAACCCAGGGCTTTGCACATGCTGGGCAGACATTCTCCCACTGAGCTACTTCCTCAGCCCCAAATATTATTATTATTTTTTTTTTTACTTTGGCTGTACTGGGCTTGAACTCAGGACTTTCTGCTTGTAAAGCGGCACTCTACTGCTTGAGCCATATAATCATTTCCAACCTGAGTGGCCTGGGCCAGAACCCATTGCTTCTCTAATGAGATAAGAGTCTGGTCTAGTAGAAGCATAATATCCTTTCATGTCAGTTGAAAGGTTTGGATCACAGAGATAAAGGCTTGAATGTATTTGTCTGGGCATCAGTACAGCTGTTTAGATGTTTTTAAATTTCCCTTAGATCTGATAACTGGAAAGGGACATATGACTTGCCCTCTTCCTACCATTGCCTGTTGGAAAGGGAAGCACTCATTAAGAGGTTCTGAGTATTGGAGTGCCTTAGAAGGTAGAAATTTGTATAGGGGACCTCAGTTTACTTTTTTTACTTTTATAGAAAAGGTCTAATTGGAGTATGGTATTATAATTTAAGGAACCCTGTGAAGGCCACTTCTCTTGGTCACCCAAGGCATACTGAGGCTGACCTCAGTACAAAGCTTCCAACATCTACCAGCCAGAAGACTGGAAGATGCAGGTCCCATCTAGAAAGAACAAAACATTAGGATCCTGTCTTTTAACTAACAGCAGGCAGCCTCTTTAATAAAGTCTACCTTTTTAACAAAGAAATAAATCATTTGTAAAGTTAGAGAAGGGCATTCAGAGGGCATTTCAGGCCAATAACAGTACCATATGGGACAACTAGTGTTAATATTTGGAGGGAAAAATTTATGTTGAGGCCAAAGGTATAGAAAATTCTAAATGAGAAGTTTAGAGAGCACAGTAATGTCCATTTTGTTATTTCTGGAACTATAACCTTGAGCTAACAATTTGCTTACAAGGGCTGGGTCTGATGCCCTGAGGTGTGAGGTGGGGCTGGGAGCAGGACTTGTGCAAGGCGCCACTCCCTTCACACACACCTGGGACAAATGACCCTGACTGCCTAGGCCTGATCCTGCGGCCTGTTGCCCTTCCCCCTTTCCTGTGTACTCTGTGCGCGTTTATTCTAGGGGAGGGTGGCAGCAGGCTGCAGCCATCGCCATGTGTGGCTGGTGGCCCAGGATGTACTGGGTCCTCTCTATTTTCTTAGCTATGGCAGGCATTTTTGCTGTGTGCAGAAGCCAGCATCCTGTGCACAGGTGCGCCTGTTTGCTTTCCCTCCTCCCCTTGAGGGGGCGGAGTTACAGCATGAGTGTGGCAGCTGCAGTTTTTTGTAAGCACTTTTTATAAAGCGGCTGACTTAAAGTCACTTTAGATCGAGAGGTCTGGCAAACTAGTTGGGATAACTTAAGTCATAAGGTACCATGTTACAAGTTTTCCATGGGAGGCAGGGTCCCAGTAAGCCCAAGGAGGGGAAGGCAGACAGAGACAAAGGACATGTGGTGAGACCATGGAGGAGGCAGAAAAGGTGAGCTGACATCTTAGGTAAAGGAGGGGAAGGCAGAGCCTGGAGGCATGACACATGCCTATGGGATTAGCCATCACCTGTGAATCTAGGTTGCTCCCATTGACTGGTACTGGCAGGCTTTCAGCAAAAATGAAACCTCCACTCTCTGGTCACTGAATAAATCAGGGGCTTGGTCTCAGCCCACAGGAAGGGAGCATGAGCTCTCCCAGAGCTGGAACTGCCTTGAGGCCAGAAGGCAAGGAGTGGCTTGCTTAACTCCATGACCGGGAAAGTTTTTCAGGAAGATAGGAGGAGATAGGTATGGTAAGCAGTGCCAGAAGTATGTTTACATGGGGAAGGAGGAGGTTTCGGAGAGGAATTGGCTGATTTAGAAACTGGTTTACAGGCTAATAGAATCTGCGCAGGGGAACAGAAAGTACAGAGGGAGGGTTTGATGTTGAGATAGGGAAAGGATTGGATGTAGGAAAGTTCCTTACATTTACCAGCATGCTCACAGAGATTGCATAGATCCCTTAAAATATTGGGATTGAAAGTGCCATTAAGTGGCCATTTGGAGGCATTGTTCAATGGGTACTGGGGCCAGGTCTGATTACAGAGTGAGCTTTCATGGCTTAGAATCAGGTATTAGGATGAGGGGCCCAAGGTTGGCCAGGAGACATCCCATTGGGGAGTCTGAAGGAATTTGGGATGGTCCAACTCCCATGGTGAGGCCTGACCTGAGGAGAGATATGGCGGGTGTCCCCGAAATATCAGGTCCTCAGGAGAAAGAGAGAAACGTGGAACACAACCCCCAGAGGGAACGTCTTGACCACGGCGGGGTCCACAGTCCCTAGTGGGGAACCCAGTTCCCAGGACGAGAGCGAGCTGCGACCTAACACTAGGGTTTTTGAGGAAATGAGAGAGAGAAAGCACAGCTCAGTGTGTGAGGAGGACTCACGGAGAGAGAGTGGACCTTAACAGATGATTGGCCAGTGGTGGATGGCGATTGGAGGTGTGCTGGGGTGGAGGAACTTCCCTGTGAGCTAGTGAGAGAGTGGCGTTTTTTTAGGAAAAATGCTGCTTTCAAAGAAAGCTCACGAGAAAAGTCTCACGTCCATAGAGCAAAGTTTAATGGCAGGCCCAAACTGCCAGGCTGGCCAGGGAAAAGATGGCACAGCCCTGTCTGGGCGAGCAGTGGCTTTTATAGAAGGGGGAGGGTAAGGAAGTTAGCACATGGGCAGTAGTCTCTGGTAGGGGTGGGGCTGTCTTAGAGTATGGGAATTTGTTGAAGGGCAGGGCTGCCATTTGGCTGATTCACAAAATGGTGACATTATTGTTCTATCATGGTTAAGCCAGCATCCTGCATTTCCAGGCATGCATATTGGATGACACTGCTGTGCTATCTTGAAATGCTGGCAGACTTTAAGTCGATTATTCAAAGACACCCCCCCCAACTCCCCACCTTCTCCAAGAAGCTTCGGGCTTGCTAAATTACCCTTTTCCCCCAAGACTGTTCTGATTTACCTCAGTTTTTTTCCCCCTTTGTAGTCAGTCACTCCTATTCTTTCCATTTTGTCTCTGAGAAATACATAACCCTGCTTCTTTCTTATGCTAATTATACCGCCTCTGTTCTCCCCCTTCCTTCCCTCTGTTTCTTTCTCTATTCTCTTAAAATGCTCAGGCTAGGGTTTCCAATTCATAGAATCAACACTTGTCTTTATGCAGAAGATCCCCAGTAGTTCCTGAGTACTTATGTGGGACCAAACCAGTTAAGGACAAAATGGTTATTGCTTTTATAAGTATCTTGCAGTATAATGGAGTGTGGAGATCTATATCCTTATCTATATAGGTATAGATATCAACCCTATACAATTAGAGGAACACTATATCTATAGATATAGATATAAATATAGATGATATAGATATCAGCTCTATACAATTATCTCACTAGGAGAGCCATAGATGTCCAGCACTATATAGGCCCCCATGGATTATTAACATTGAATGGAGGACCAGAATTGGAAGAGTAGAGTTTGAATGAGTCTAGGGGAGGAAGTATGAAAAGCCAAGGAGCAACAAAAACAGGGCCATGGAGTTCTGATATGGAAGTGATGATCAACAGAGATGTGGCTCAAGCAGTAGCATGGGAGGGGGGAGGGAGAGGGCGTAGGCAAAATTGAGTAATAGTACCAACTCTGAAACCAGACTGCCTAGGTTTCAATCTTAGCTCTGTCAGTCATTAGATATGAAGCTTTGAGCAATTTCCTGAGCCTTTACTTGCCTCCAATTTATCATTTATAAAATGGGGAGTACTCTACAACACTGATCCACAGTTCTGAAAATCCAAAAAACTTTGTAAACTCTAAATTAATTTGGTGTCAGTATCTGAAGTGGCATGAGCAGAGTCTATACCCACTTAATATGAGTATTTATAAACATTACTACAGAAATATTAATGTGTTTGATTATGGAACTTCCTGGGGTATTTTGTAATATTTGGCGTTTAATCTTCTAAAAACCTGAAAAATTTTGAATTATAAAACATATCTGCAGAATAAAGCATGTCTTATATTTCCAATGCGTATGACATACAAATCTAAAAATCTGATTTCTAAGGTTTTCATTCAGGGATAATGGACCTGTATCACATATGTTATATAGTTTTAAAAGATAATTAAATGAGTTAACATATGAAAAGGACTTGGAGTAGATGTTTGGTTCATAGTAAATAATTAAAATATGGTAATTCTTGTTATAATTTTAATAAGATTATACAGGACATTGTCAGTTTAGGGAATTTAGATTTTATAATCTAGGGAACTAAGTGTATTTTTGAAAAAGGAAGTAATAATTTTTATAAAAGTAATCTTAAGGTAGTGTGAATATTGTTAAAAGGTGGGGGGGCTGGGACTCAGACATGAGACAGGGAGAATAGTTAGAAGCATTTTGTAATAATAGTAGTTTATTTTTAAGTTATTTTGTGGTCCTGAGGTTTGAATTCAGGCTTCATGCTTGTTAACCAGGTGCTCTGCTGCTTAAGCTATGCCTCCAGCCCATAATAATAGTTTAAATGAGAGATGATGAATGTCTCATTTAGGACAATAGCAGTAAGGATACAGAGAAAGGGATGGTTTCTTGGCACACTTCTCATGGAGAATATGCAAGATTTGGTGAAATGGAAGGTAAAGAAAAGGGGCCAGTAGAGAACTTCCAGCTTCAGGGACAGTGTTGATGGCATTGCTAAAAGTGAGTTTGGTTGCATTTGCTTCCTTTATTGTACAATAGGGAAAATGAACCCTAGAGAAAAAACATTCTCAAGGCTACACAGTAAATTAGGAGCAGAATTTGGCCTAAGACCAAAGTCTCCTGCCTCTTTCCTTATGTGTATCTTATTCCATTACTATATGGTATTTTGGAAAGGTCCTGGCTGAGCAATAATTGTAGTTCCTTTGTTGGTTCTGTGGAGGTGGTATTGGCATTTCCTAGGTTCCCCTTTTCATGTTCCTCTGCCTAATTGGGGCCCCTTTTACTCCTCAAGAACTGTTAGTCATTTCCTCACAAGTGTCCTAGGTCATTTATTGACTCCTTATCGGGGAGGAGGCAAAGGTACTCCCATCCTAGTAACCCTTAATGCTATCTTGCTTCCTCAGGAAATTTTTACCTATGTGTCCTTTTGCTGTTTCCATAGCATATCCTAAGGAAATGATCAGAATTCACCATTTTTCCCCCTCAGGGTGAAAGACAGGTGGGTGACCTCTATCTGGGGGTATTCTAGAGTTACTCTTTCACTGTTAAAAAGCCAAGTTTAATGGTATTAAAAGGCAATTCAAATCTCAGCAAACAGTCAAGGAAATGATTTGGGGTAGAGAGAAGTGGGGAGGGTAATTCCTTGGCTCTGATATTTTATAAAATATCTTTCTTTTATTTTCAGAAAGGCAATTGTCAGCTATTAAAGTTGTTTGAAGTAGGAAATTATGTACTCCTGTCTTTGTTTTATAAAAAGTAACCCTGATGACTTGGAGGGAGGAAAGGTAAGCTCTTAACTGAACTGAGGGATGTTGAACAAATCATTTTATAAAAGCTATAATAAAATAATTTTAGGGTACATGCCATATATATGTATTTGCTTTTGTCTTCGTAATGCTCTTGTGAGGTAGGGAGGGTCAATTCTTAATTATTTTTTCCACTTCTGAGGAAACAAGCCCAGAGTGCTTGAGTGCCTCACTAAGGAGTCTAGCAGAAAATTGGAGTGGGGGCAAAGTTGAGAGAGATTAGGCTTTGAATCTTTTAACTACTGGTCAGCCTACCATTTTGAATGCATCTGGATACTAAAATGGCTCTGTGTTTCATCTCCATCCCTTCCTGGGGATAAGAGGTCAACAAACTAAGGTAAAAGTGTCTCTAGATTTATGAGGGAGATGTTCTAGGGCTGATGTTGCCAGCCATTAGCTGATGAGAATGAATAGATAGCTCTAGTCTCTTAGATGAGAAACAATACTTTGAAAATTGTGTTTACTTTAGTCCCTTATATGGGTTGGATATCAGGGCTACTTCGTTGAAAGGTACTTCCCTGGGTCTAGTTCAGGGATTAACATTTCTTTTCTTGACCAAATGGACTTAAAATGCTATGTTCCCTGAAGTGATTGGTTGTATAAATGTTAGAGGCAGGCCTCTTTTCCTTCATTGACTTGCCAAATACTGAGTGCTTAGTACACAGCACTGTTCTAGAAACTGGGAATAACAGTAAACAAAACAGACAAAATTATTTGCCCTTAGAGTTTATTGCTTGGTTCCTAGTGAGAATGACAGTTTTTGGTTTCTTTGATGGCTGGTGCTGATCAGGTAGAGGTAGACTGTGGGGTCCTGCGTGGGTCAGGAGAGTCACTTTGACTATAGACCATACCTGTCTGAGCAAATGGACTCATAATTCCCTTTCATATGTGAATTCTTATGAAAATCAACAATGTTGGAAGGAAAAAATGTGACACCAAGGATCCATTTAGTAGACCCAAACCCAGATTTTATCACACTAATGTTATTTTTTAAATGTAATTATTTTACTTTTTCATTATAAGAATTTTTGAACATAAAGTTAGAGAAAGTAGAATACTTAACACTCATATGACCATCACCTAGACTTAATACAGTTAACTCTTAGCCATACTTGCTTCATTTTCTTCTGATATATTTTAAAGTAAATTATAAACTTTATTACATCTCACATCCTAATACTGTGGAGTTCATATATTTTGTCTTATTTTTCTTTTTAATTAACATATAATAATTGTACATATTTATGGGGTACAGTGTTATATTTTAATTCTTATAAACAATGTGTGCTGATTAAATTAGGGGCTAGCATTTACATTTCCATATCACTTCTTTACATCTGAGCTTCTTTCCTCTAGTTCTTCATAAAATAGATAATAGATTATTGTCAAGTATAGTGACCCTTCTGGGCTGTAGAACACTAGATTTTTTTTTCTTCCTAATACAATGAACAAATGAAATTATCCAGTGCCATTAATTACATCTATAAAAATTAATGATTCTTTGTAGTTTAAAACTGGCCTATATTAAAATGTCCTCATTTTCTCCCAAAGTGCCTTTAATAAGTGGATTATTCAGACTAGGTTTAAATCAATTCCCATATAGTGTATTTACTTGTTAGGTCTCTTAGGTCCCTGAAGTGTCTTTTAATTTAGACCAACTCTTCCCACCCAAACATACATACCATTTTTGTTATTGTTGAAGAGACTAGGGAAACTATTTGGTAGAATATTCTACCTTCTGATCTTAATTTAGCTTTTTAAGTAGAAATGTCGTTGAAGTGGTTTAAAACTCAAATGATAAAAGGATACAGTGAAAATGTCCAGTCCTGCCTTCTTTGAGGCAGTGTTTCTAGTCACTGGGCTTATCTTTTGGGACCTTCTGGGAGCCACCTTATCTACTGATGCCACTGATAAAATTCTAGAAGCTCATAACTCCTGACCCAAATGGAAAATTACATTCAAGAAGAGTGTAGGTAGGTTTATAGAAGAGGGAAAATCCTGATTGCTAAGAGACACTTGAAAATAGTTAAGTTTAAAAGGGAAGTTTCAGGGTATTATGTATGATATTCTAGTATTTATGGAGAAAGTGTGGGAAAGAAATATATATATTGATGCTTTTTTGTATTTAAAAAGTCCTCTGGAAAGCTACTCAAGAAACAAACAGTGGTTATCTATGGAAGGGAGTGGGAGGTAGACTTTTAACTATATACTTTTTAATATTTTTTAGTTTTGAGCTGTGTTAATGAGATTCCCTTTAATAAAATTATATTAACTAGCTATAATTAGGAATAAAATTCAGAATACACTTGGAGTTGCTAATCTATGAGGTTGATGTTTGCTCTTTGGTTCATTCATTCATCTGTCTATCAAATAGTTTTTTGAGCACTAGGAACTAGAGAGAATATCATAAGGAGCCCTATATACTCATCGTATAGATTTAACAAATGATAGCATTTGCTATACTTATTTTGTCAAAATTTTCACTGACATATTTAAAATAAATCACACATATTATAGTATTTCACCCTAAATACTTCAATATGCATCTAAAATTAAAAATATCTTCTATAACTACAATATCACTTTAGTTTTTATTTATACATAATTCTTATACTGTGAAGCTCATCATTTTAAAGTATACAATTCAGTCATTTTTAGTATATTCACAAAGTTGTGCAACCATTACCATAGTTGATTCTAGAACTTTTTCACAATCCCCAAAAGAAACCTCATATCCATTTCCCAGGAGTCACTCCCCATTTCCCTGTCCTCCCAGCCCCTTGAAACAACTAATCCACTTTCCATCTCTATGGATTTGCCTATTCTGTATATTTCATGTAACATGTGGGCTGTATGACTGACTGCTTTCATTTAACATTTTCAAAGTTTATCCATTTTGCAGCATGTTTCCATACTCCATTACTTTCGTGACTATTTTCATTGAATGGCTATACTGAAATTTATTTATTCATCCATTGGTTGGTGGATATTTGGTTTGTTTTAACTTTTGCCTGTCATGAATTATTCTGCTATGAACATTTGGGTAACATTTGAGTGAGCATACAATTTCATTTCCCTTGGCTATCTACCTAGGAGTGAAATTGCTGAGCTATATGATAACTCTGTGTTTAACTTCTTGAACAACTGCCAGACTATTTTCCACAGTGGTTATACCTTTTTATGTCCCACCAGCAATGTCCAAAAGTTCCATTTTCTCCAAATTCTCGCCAATACTTGTTATTTTTGGTGTTTTTGATTACAGACATCTTAGAGGGTATGAAGTGATATCTTATTGTGGTTTTGATTTGCATTTTCCTCATGACTAATGATGTTAACATCATTTCATATCTTTTGGGGCATAAATGTCTACTTAAATTCTTTACCTATTTTATAATATTTTCTTTTTATTTTTGAGTCGTCAGAGTTCATTATATATTTTGGATACTCTGTATATGTGTTGTGTATTTGGTCATAAAGTATAACTGTTACTATAAGTTTATAATAAAATTTTTTTGAAAATCATTGCTCTAAGATGTGTGGCCATGATTCAGTGACACTACAAGAAATGAATTAATGCTGATCAAGGCTTCATATTTAGCCATTCTCTCTTTCTCTCTCTCTCTCTCTCTCTCTCTCTCTCTCTCTCTCTCTCTCTCTCTCTGTCTCTGTCTGTCTGTCTGTCTCTCTCCCTCCCTCCCTCCCTCCCTCTGTCACTCTGTCCCTCCCTCCCTCCCTCCCTCCCTCTCTGACACTCCCTCTGCTGTTTCCTCCTTCCCTCCTTTGGAAGTGTCAACAGAAAAGGGAAAATAGGCCCTGTTCATTGAAAAACATATAACTTCATGGAAACAATCTATGAATCATGAGCACAAGCACTGTCAATCCCGTTTGATAGATTTTTTTTAGAGCATTAAGAAAGGCCAGAATCTAGGCATGGTAATGCACACTTATAATCCCAGCACTTCAGAGGCTGAGGCAGGAAGATTGTGAGTTTGAGGTCAGCTCTACTGTGGGCCAAAATTTAGGCCCAATACTGATCTCAGGAAACAGAATTTAAACAGCTCCAATCGCATTGCCTGTTTCTCATTCTTAGCCAACTCTCTGTGCTATTACCTCACCATGATTTTGGGCCCCTTTGACCCTTCCTTTAAAACCTGCCATCTCTCCAGGTCTCTCCTCTCCCACACCCATTTCTGGAGCTTCTTCACAGCTCTTTCCTCTTAGACACCAGTCCAGCCTCGAAATCTACCCAAATCTGGGATCTCTTTCATAATACTTGAATTCTCTGAGGCCAGTGCCTCCCTAAATTTCAAAGTAAGGCCTACATTTGAGTTTCTCTTTTTTTGTGCTGCCACATCACCACATCATAGACCTATTCACATTGTTCAACACATCTTCCTCTTCTGCCATCCACTCCTTGCTGATACTGCTCTAACATATTGCTTTACTTCTGATGCTGCCTATTGCTTGCATATCTGGGTTTCTTTCCAATAACAGCACTGGACATTTTCCAACCCCATTTGCTCTCCTCCAGTGAGCAAGTCTAATTCTAGACCCTAGTCACACTCACATGGCTGAATTTGGTTTTATTGAAGCACATCAGACTCAGACTAACACTTATTCCAAAAAGTGACCTTTTCTTAAGTTAATCCATTACCTAAAGTCATGGAAGGTCTTCAGTTTGTTTCTCCTGTATGTGTCTATTCATCAGGCAACTTCTCAAAAGTTGTTTCAACCTTTGGCTAAAGATCCTTAAGCTTGACTTTGTGTGATTTCTACCTTCAAGATGATAGCTCATTGTGGAGATAAGGCTGTGTCCTGCACTAACTTACTCCATATTGTATAGAACAGTTGCTTTCAGGCTGTGCCTTGCCCTGAAGGACTTCATATTATAAAATAGCAGTTTGTTCCATTTTGAGTGCAAATGCTGAGACAGAATGACTCTACATCTTGTGTATGCAAGTAAACAACCACCATCTGTTCAGCAGAAACCATAAGGAAGACTGATAACATATTTATACAAATGAAATATTTCCACCTATATACTTATCAAATTAAATCAGAAACACAAGGACACATGGGTGTATCACCCATATCAGAAAATCCAGGCCCATGGGCTTATGGAACACACCAGACAAAGGAATGATGTAACTCCTTCATCTGAATCATATAACAGAAGGGGCACCTAGCATTGGAGTGCTGCAGTGCCCATTGCCTCGTCATCAGACCATCCAGTGCATATGTCATGTATTGACAGGCAACAATCTCCCAATTCTCTCCCTGTCTCTGTTTCCAGAGAGGGGGGTGGGGGCAGTGGGGGGGAGTGGGGGGGGTGGCGGGTATCCCGGTGAGCTGTGGGACTGGCTTTGGGCTGGAGGCCGGCGCGACTGAGGGGCAGGTATCCCAGTGGTGCGTGGATCCAGCCTTGACCACATTTTCTTTATCAATTCATCTGTTAGTAGACATCTAAGCTGATTCCGTAACTTGATTATTATGAATAATGCTGCAATAAACATGGGTGTGCAGGAATCTCTATTGTATGCTGTCTTAGATTCCTTTGGGTACATACCCAGAACTGATATAGTTGGATAATAGGATAGTTCTATTTTTAGTTTTTTTGAGGAACATCTATGCTGATTTTCAAAGTGGCCAGACTAATTTATATTCACAATAATAGTGTTTATTCCCCTCCCTCCATCCTGGCCAGCATTTGTTGTTGTTTGTTTTCTTGAAGGTAACCATTCTGACTGGGATGGGATGGAATCTTAATGTAATTTTGATTTGCATTTCCCTGACGGCTAAAAATGTTGAGCATTTATTCATGTATTTATTGGCCATTTATACTTCTTTTGAGAAATGTCTGTTCAATTCATTTGCACATTTATTAATTGGGTTATTTGTTCTTTTAGTGTTTAATTTTTTGAGCACATTATATGTTCTGGATTTTAATCCCCAGTCAGATTTTCTCCCATTCTGTAGGCTGTCTCTTCAGTCTAGTAATTATTTTCTTTGATGTGCAGAAGTTTTTTTAATTTGATGTGATCCCATGTGCCAATACTTGTTCTTGGTTTCTGAGCTATTAGAGTCCTATTCAGAAAGTCATTGCCTATGCCCATGTCTTTGAGTATTTCCCCTATGTTTTCCTCTAGTAGTTTAAAAGTTTCAGGTTTATATGCAGGTCTTTAATCCATTTCAAATTGATTTTTATATATAGAGAGAAATAGGGATCTAGTTTCAGTTATAGTTGTCCCAGCACCATTTGTTGAAGAGGCTATCTTTTCTTCAATATATGTTTTTGGTATCTTCATTAAGAAATTCAGGTGTCTAGCTGCATGGGTTTATTTCTGGGTTCTCTGTTCTAGTCTTTTGGTCTACATATCCATTTTTGTACCAATATCATAACCTTGAGCTAATCCTTAATAGTGATTATAATTTTTAATTTAATACTTCAATTTTAATAGAAAATACATTCATATTTCATATTTCAGCAAAAATACATTAAGTAAAAAGTTTTCCTGTCCTTTGAGGCCCAAGTTTTCCTAACAGGAAGCACCAATTTTAAGTGTTGTATAACTTTCTAGTAGAAATACTTCACTTATACACAAGCAAACACATACACATACACTCTCCTTCCTACAAAGGTTGCATACTATACATAGATTTCACTTTGTTTTGTATTATTCTTAGTAATACATCTTGGAGCTCATTTGTTATGAGAACAGAAAGTGATTTTTAAAATTCCTCATCCATTTTATTCGCTTTTAAAATGTATAATCAGTAAAAATCGTTTTTTGTTGCACAGTAGCTGAGTTTTAACAAATGCACGTAGTGGTATAACTACTGCCATAATCAAGATACAAAGAGTTCTAGTATCTCAGAAATTTTGCAATCATTCCTCTGTTCTTCTTTTGTAACCACTGACCTGTATTTTGTCTCTATAATTTTATCTTTTCCAGAATGTCTCGTCTTTTCTTTTTAATATCTGTGAAGTATTCTGTTATAAGGACAGATGATATGATAGATTTTATTTAGGTGGTCTACTGGTGGACATTTCAGTTGCTGTCAGTCTTTTACTTTAAAGGCTACCAGATATTGAGCACATACACTGTTTCAAGGTCCAATGTTAAGGCAGTTTTAATTCACTTATCCTCATAATCTTTCTAAGTATAATAGACATTTTAAACTAAATTTTTGAGAAAGAAAACACAGTTCAGAAAAGTTAAAGAATTTGCCCAAGATCACACAGCTAAGAATTTAAACTCAAGCCTGCCATTAGAGATTACTCTTTGTACTATGCTTTGTTTTTTTTTTTAATTCATTTATTCATATGTGCATACATTGTTTGGGCCATTTCTTCCCCTACCCCCGCCGCCCCCTCATTCCTTTCCTCTCCCCTCCACCCCCCTCGCTTCCAGGCAGAACCTTTTCTGCCCTTTCCCCCAATTTTGTTGAAGAGAAGACATAAGCAATAATAAGGGCATAGCATTATTGCTAGTTGAGATAAGGATAGCTATACTGAAAGATGCCTAGCATTGCTTCCATGCACAAGTATATTACAACCCAAATTGATTCATCTCTACCGGACCTCTTCACTACTTCCCGGTCACCTTCCCATGTTGACCTCTGTTGTTTTAAGCTTACTGTATTAGCTCCTCTGCAGCGGGGACATCAAACACTTTAAAGTTTTCAGTTTCCTACCTATCCCCATTCCTCCTGTATGTGCTTTCCCTTAGCGTGTTACCTAAGTCCAACAATATTACTGCATTTGTCCTAGATCTAAAGTCCGCATATGAGGGAGAACATATGATTTTTGGTCTTCTGAGCCTGGATAACCTCACTCAGGATGATGTCTCCAGTTCCATCCATTTACTTGTGAATGATAAGATTTCATTCTTCTTCATGGCTGAGTAAAATTCCATTGTGAATGAATACCACATTTTCTTAATCCATTCATTAGTAGTTGGGCATCTTGGTTGTTTCCATAACTTGGCTATTGTGACTAGCACTGCAATAAAATGGGTGTGCAGGTGCCTCTGGAGTAACCTGAGCCTCATTCCTTTGGGTATATCCCTAGAAGTGGGATTGCTGGGTCATATGACAGATTTAGGTTTAGATTTTTAAGAAGCCTCCAAATTTTTTTCCAGAGTGGTTGCACTAGCTTGCATTCCCACTAGCAGTGTATGAGGGTTCCTTTTTCCCCACATCCTCACCAACACATGTTGTTATTGGTGTTTTTGTTAATGGCTATTCTAACAGGGGTGAGGTGGAACCTTAGTGTGGTTTTGATTTGCATTTCCTTTATGGCTAGAAATGGTGAGCATTTTTTCTTGTGTTTTTTGGCCATTTGAAAGTTCTATTTAGTTCAGTGGCCCATTTCTTAATTGGTTCATTGATTGTCTGATGTATAGCTAGCAAATATTTTCTCCCACTCTGTGGGTAGTCTCTTCATCTTAGAGACCATTTCTTTTGTTGTGCAGAAGCTTTTTGATTTTATGAAGTCCCATTTGTCCATCCTTTCTCTTAGTTGCTGGTCTCTTGGTTTCCCAAATGAACTTTAGGGTAGATTTTTCAATCTCTGTTGTGAAAGTCACTGGGATTTTTATGGGAATTGCATTAAACATGTAGATTGCTTTTGGTAGTATAGCCATTTTTGCTGTTAATTCCAATAATCCATGAGCATGGGAGGTCTTTCCATCTTCTGTAGTCTTTCTTGATCTCTTTCTTTGGGGGTTTGTAATTCTCCTTGTAGAGGTCATTCACATCTTTTGTTAAGTTTACTCCTAGGTATTTGATTTTTTTGAGGCTATTGTAAATGGAATTGTTTCCACATATTCCTTCTCAGTTTGTTCATTGTTGGTGTATAGAAAAGCTAATGATTTATGTAAGTTGATTTTGTATCCTGCAACCTTGCTATAGCTGTTTATAGTGTCTAAGAGTTCTTGGGTAGAGTTTTTTGGGTCTTTAAAATATAGAATCATATACTCTGCATACAGGGATATTTTGACAGTTTCTTTACCTATTTGTATTCCTTTTATTTCTTCTTCTTGCCTAATTGCTCTGGCTAGAAATTCCAGTGTGTTGAATAGGAGTGGGGATAGTGGGCACCCTTGTCTCATTCCTGATTTTAGGCGAAATGGTTACAGTTTTTCACCATTAAGTATGATGTTGGCTGTAGAAGTATATTCCTTCTATTCCTAGTTTTCTTCGAGCTTTTATCATGAAGTGGTGTTGGATCTTGGTGAAGGCTTTTTCTGCATCTATTGAGATGATCAAGTGGTTTTTGTCTTTGCTTCTATTAATGTGCTGAATTACATTTATAGATTTGTGTATGTTGAACCACCCCTGCGTCCCTGGGATGAAGCCAACTTGGTCATGGCATATGATCTTTCTGATGTGTTGTTAGATTTGGTTTGACATTATTTTATTGAGGATTTTTGCATCCATATTCATTAAGGAAATTGGCCTACAGTTCTCCTTTTTGGAGGTGTCTTTGCCTGGTTTTGGGATGAGAGTAATATTGGCTTCATAAAATGAGATAGGTAGAATTTCAAGGAACAGTTTAAGGAGGGTTGGTATTAGTTCTTCTTTAAAGGTCTGATAGAATTCAGCTGTGAATCCATCCGGTCCTGGACTATTCTTTTTTGGGAGACTCTTAATTGCTGCTTCAATTTCATTTTGTGTTATAGATCTATTCAGGTGATTAATATCCTCTTGGTTCAGTTTTGGATGGTCATAAGTATCTAGAAATCTGTGCATTTCTTCGAAATTTTCAAATTTATTAGAGTATAGGCTCTCAAAGTAGTCTCTGATGATTTCCTGGATTTCCATAGTGTTTGTTGTTATCTCCCCTTCTGCATTTCTGATTTTACTGATTTGGGTTTTTTCTTTCCTCATTTTAGTCAGGTTTGCCAGGGGTCTGTCAATCTGATTAATTTTTTCAAAGAATCAGCTTTTTGTTTCATTAATTCTTTGTATGGTTTTTTTTTGTTTCTATTTTATTGATTTCAGACCTTATTTTAATTACTTCTCTCCTGCTTGTTTTGGAGTTTGCTTGTTCTTGTTTTTCTAGAAGTTTGAGCTGTAGTATTAGATCATTGATTTGAGATCTTTCTGTTCTTTTAATATATGCACTCATGGCTATAAACTTTCCTCTGAGGACTGCCTTTGCTGTGTTCCATAGATTCTGGTAGCTCATGTTTTCATTTTCATTAACTTCTAGGAACCTTTTAATTTCCTCTTTTATTTCATCAATGACCCATTGATCATTGAGCAACGTGTTGTTCAGCTTCCAATTGTTTGCATGTTTTTTACTGCTGTTTTTGTTGTTCATTTCTAGTTTTAATGCATTGTGGTCAGATAGAATGCATGGGATTATTTCTATTTTCTTATATTTTCTGAAGCTTGCTTTGTGCCCTAAAATATGATCAATTTTGGAGAAGGTTCCATGAGCTGCTGAGAAGAATGTATATTGTGCAGCAGTTGGATGAATTATTCTGTAGACGACAGCTAGGTCCATTTGATCTATGGTGTGATTTAGTTCTAGGATTTCTTCATTGATTTTTTTGTTTGGATGACCCATCTATTGATGATAGGGGGGCATTAAGGTCTCCCACTATCACTGTGTTGGAGTTTATGTATGTTTTTATGTCCTTCAGAGTATGTTTAATGAAGTTGGGTATGTTGACGTTGGGTGTATATAGGTGATAATTGTTATTTCCTTTTGTTGTATTTCCCCTTTTATTAGTATGGAGTGTCTGTCTTTATCTCTTTTCATCAATGTAAGTTTGAAGTCTGCTTTATCTGAGGTACGTATTGCTACCCCTGGCTATTTTCGGGGGCCATTGGCTTGGTAAATCTTCTTCCAGCCTTTCACTCTCAGCCAATGCTTATTTCTGTCAGTGAGGTGTGTCTCCTGTAGGCAGCAGATTGTTAGATCTTCCTTTTTAATCCAGTTTGCCAATCAGTGCCTTTTGATGGGGGAATTAAATTCATTAATGTTCAGTGTTAGTATTGATAGGTATGTGGTGATCCCTGTCATTTAGTTGTCTTTGTTGTTTAAGGGTTTGATTGTGTGTAGATGAATCAGTGTTACTCTGTACTTTCTTGCCTTTTCCTCTCCTGTTGTTTGGTATTGTCTGCCCTTTCATAGTTTTGTTTGCTTTCACTTTCTATGTGCAGAATTCCTTGGAGAATCTTTTGTAGTGGTGACTGGGTGGTCATATATTGTTTTAGTTTCTGTTTATCATGGAAGACATTTATTGATCCATCTATTTCATCTTCAAGTCCTGAGAGTCTGTCTTTTGTTTGTTCTATTTTGCTGGAACGGCCTTCCATTTTTTTTTTGTATTTCTGTTTCATTCTTTTTTCTGAGGTTTTCCATATTGTGGGTCACTTCCTCTTTAATATTGTCCATTTTTGTCCTTAATTCATTTATCTCTCTATGGTTTTTCTGCTTCATTTTTGTGTTTATTTAGGGCTCCTAGGATTTCATTTATTTGTTTTTGTGTTCTCTCATATTCTTTATTTTTGTTGTCTTGGAATTTCTTGAGTGCAATGTTGTATGTTTTGGTTGACCATGTCTAGTAACATCTCTATGAAATTCTCAGTGATTACTTGCAGGATTTCTTCTTTCAGACTGTTCTTATGGGCTTCATTGGGTTCCTTGGTATAGTTTATCTTTGTTTTGTTGGAATCTGGATCTGGGTATCCATTTTCTTCATTTCACTCTGAATCCTGTACTAATTTATTTTGGGAGTTAGAATGGTTTACATCTCTTTTTTGTCTTCCCATATTTCCACTTGGTACCATTTCTGTCCCTGGACTATGTGTAATTTAGTGTTAGCTGAGTTACAATAGTGAAACTAACAAAACCAAGGAAGAAGGAGAGGAAAGAGAAAGAAATAGAAATAGAAGAAAAAAAAAGGAAAACCAAAGAAAACAGCAGGGAGAGATGGTGGATGATCAAACAGCAAACCAGACAGACAAACTCTTAAAGGAAGGCAAAAAAGAAAAAAAATAAAAATCACTGGTTCTCGAATAGTAGAATTTCAGTCTTGGTAGTTCTGGTGTTACTCCTTTAGCATCTAGTCCTGTCTGTCAGTGTCTCCTAGGCAGGTTTGGCGCCCTCCTGTGGCAGGTGGCAGGTGGGCAGGGTCACACGGGACTACAGACAGAGGCCTGTCATTGTGGCGATCTGGCAGGCCAATGGGGTGCGGGCCTGGTGAGCCTGAGGGGCGGAGTCTGGAAGAGCAGAGATCTGGTGGGCTTGTGGATCGTGGGCCTGGTGGGGCTGAGGGATGGGGGCCCAGTAGAGATTCAGTGGGCCTGTGGACTGCGGACCTGGCATGTCTGAAGGGTGTGGGCCAGGCAGAGATTGTGCAAGCCTGTGGATCACGGGACTGGTGGTCCTGCGGGGTGGGTCCTGGCAGAGATCATGCAGGTCTGTGGATCGTGGGCCTGGTGGGGCTGAGGGTGGGGGCCCAGCATAGACCTGGTGGGTATGGGTAGTGCAGCCCTGGTGGGCCTGAGGGGCCTGGGCTCGGTGGAGATCATGTGAGCCTGGTGGGGCTGAAGGAGCGGAGATCCCATGGCCTACTGAGCAGCAGTTCCGTGGGCCTATAGGGCAGGGCTTGGTGGGCAGCACTGGCTGTTCTGTTAGTAAATCATGGCATGGAAAAGCCTTCCATGAGCTAGGGGTTCAGAGTGCCAAAGTTTTGGCTCTCCCTGGTGCTTTACCTCATCCAAGTGTGTCTCCTGCATCTCAGCAAGATCCCTGATTCACGGAGCTGATGCAGGCTGTGGCTGTGTCCCAGTTGCCATCTTGTATCCTCCTATGTTTAGATTTTTAAGAAACCTCCATATGTTTTCCAGAGTGGTTGCACTAGCTTGCATTCCCACCAGCAGTGTAAGAGGGTTCCTTTTTCCCCACATCCCTGCCAACACCTGTTGGTGGTGGTGTTTTTGATGATAGCTATTCTAACAGGAGTGTGGTAGAATCTTAGTGTGGTTTTGATTTGCATTTCCTTTATGGCCAGAGATGGTGAGCATTTTTTCATGAGTTTTTTGGCCATTTGAATTTCTTCTTTTGAGAAAGTTCTGTTTAGTTCAGTTGCCCATTTCTTTATTGGTTCATTGGTTTTGGGAGAGTTTAGTCTTTTGAGTTCCCTGTATATTCTGGTTATCAGTCCTTTGTCTAATGTATACTTGGCAAATATTTTCTCCCATTCTGTGGGTGGTCTCTTCAGTTTAGAGACCATTTCTTTTGTTGTGCAGAAGCTTTTTAATTTTATGAAGTCCCATTTGTCCATTCTTTCTCTTAGTTGCTGGGATGCTGGGGTTCTGTTGAGGAAGTCCTTGCCTATACCTATTGCTTTTAGAATATTCCCTGTTCTTTCTTGTACTAACTTCAGAATTTCTGGTCTGATATTAAGGTCCCTGATCCATTTTGAATTGATACTAGTATGGGGTGATCAATCCTGAACTAGTTTCAGTTTTTTGCTGGCAGATAACTACTTTTCCCAGCAAGATTTGTTGAAGAGACTGTCTTTTCTCCATCATATGTTTTTGGCACCCTTGTCAAAAATAAGGTGGGCATAGCAGTACTATTCTTTGTATGGGCTTTGACAAATGTATATAAACATATATCTATCATTACCATATAATATGAAATATTTTCACTGCCCTTAATATCACTAATGCATCACCTATCCATTCCTTCCTTTCATTTTTTGAAGCCCTGACAATTACTGGTATTTTTATTGTCTTCATAGTTTTGTCTCTTACCCATTGTCATGCAATGAGAGTAGCATAGTATGAGTTTTTTCAGATTGTTTTCTTGCACTCAGTCATATACAGTTCCTCTGTGGCTTATCTCATAAGATTCTGTTGTATGCTCATCCATTCACGTATTGAAGGAATTCTTGCCTGCTTCAAAGTTTTGACATTTATGAATAAATCTGTGATATACATATGTATTTAGGTTTTTGTGGGTGAGTACCTTTTAACTCATTGTGGTAAAATAAGCATGATTGCTGAATCATGCAGTAAGAGTATTTAATTTTAAAAGAAACTGCCAAACTGTCTTCCAACATGGATGTATCATTTTGCATCCTTACCAGTAATGACTGAGTGTTCCTATTGCTCCACATTCTCCAGAGTATTTGGTGTTGTCAGTGTTTACGTTTTTGGCCATTCTAATAGGTGTGTGGTGTTATCTCATTATTGTTACAATCTGCAGTTCTCTGGTGACATGATGTGGAACATCTTTTCATATACTTATTTGCTGTCTAAAGACCCTTTTTGGTCAGATGCCTGTCCAGATATTTTTCCCATTTAAAAAATGAGTTTTATCTTACTATTGAGACTTAAGAGTTGTTTATATATTTTGGATAGCAATTCTGTATCACATATGTATTTTACAAAAGTTTTCTTCCAGTGTGGTTTTTCTTTTATCCTCTTTTTATTTTTAACTTAGAATTTTTAAAGTTCATGCATGCTGGTGTTCATAAAAGAGGAGATATAGAAAACAGCTTTCACCAGTTTAGGAAATCAGTAGCTCTTAAATATAGTAAAACAGGTTAAGAATTATTGTTTTGAAGCTGAAAGTTCAGAATCTGTTTAGAGAATTGTGGTATACCTCAGACTTCAAAACTCTTTATTTCTATCCTATAGAAGAGCTTTATTTACTTTTATAATCAGCCAAAGTAATGTGCCTTTAGTAAAACTGATTCTATACAACATGATGGAATCCCTGGCCTCTGAGGAAGTACCATTAAACCCATTATATTGGCTGCATGTATAGCAAAAATATCCAGTTCTGAGAGTATTAGAGAGATTTAAATAGTTCTGTACTGAGTTGGCAACCTCAGATTAATAGGAAGAATCCTGTTAATGGGATAGTATAAGCATACAAGATGAATAGTTGATTTACTTAAATTGATTCTTTTCATCCTCTTAACAGTGCCATTGCAGAACAGAACATCTTGATTTTAATGAAGTATAACTTGCAAACATTTTTCTTTCTTGTTTCTTGCTTTTGGTGTTGTATCTAAAAAAAGTCATTGCCAAATCTAACATTATGTAGCTATTTCAATTATTTTCTAGGAATTTAATTGTTTTGTATGTTATATTAAGGTCTATGATACATTTTTAAAATTAGGATATATTCATTATGACAATTCCAAATAGGCTTATAGTGGACATTGGTTAGATTGTCCCACTATCTCTTCCCTTCATCCTCCCCTCCTGCCCCATTTCAAGCAATTGCAAGAGGTTTCATTGTTCTGTTTCATGTAAGTATATGATGTTCATCAACCATATACCCTCTCCGTAATCTCCTTTGTTCACCTTCTCCCCTCCCACAAAGTACCCCCCACACACTGTATCTATTTTACAGTTTTGTCTTCATTATTAATTTCTAAGTTGATATTCAAAGGGGTGTGTCAATGTATTTCCTCTGTGAGTATGCTTTACTTTGGTCCATTCAACCCCTTCCATTACTCTCCCTTACTCTTCCCCCCCCACCCTCTATTTTTCAACAGCTTTCAATACATATCCTTATATCCTCTACCTTTAAAGATGCTATGTACTATGATATTATTGATGCTTTTTCATTCCCTTTTCCTTTCCCTCCTTCCCTGAGTTCCATGGTGTACTTCCACTACTACAAACATGTTTTATATATACATTTGTATGTAATCATGTTTGTTTTTGTGTGTCTGTTTATCTTTTGGATATACTATGATCCATTTTAAATTAATTATTGTGAAAGTTGTAAGGTATATATCTAGGTTCAATTTTTTTTGTGGATATGGATAACCACTTGTCATAGCACCATGCTTGAAAAAAGTCTTTTTTTTTCCATTGAATTACCTTTGTTACTTTGTTAAAGGTCAGTAGACTTCATTTATATGGGTCTATTTCTGGGCTCTTTGATTATGTTCCGTTAGTCTATTCTGTTGTTTCACTGATACAACACTGTCTTGTATTACTGTCAGTCCTCCAACTTTCTTTTCTTTCAAAATACTATTGGTTTTATTGTCTTTTGCTTCCCCATAAAAATTTTAGAATCAGTGTGTCAGTGTCCACAAAATAAATTAGCTGGATTTTGATTGGGAATGTGTTGTATCTATAGATCAAATTGGGAAGAATTAATATCTTCACAATATTGAGTCTTTCTATCATCCATATACATTGAATATCTGTCTGTTTATTTGGATCTTTTTTGTTTTCTCTTATGACAGTTTTATAGTTTTTTCGTATAGCTCTTACACATATTTTTTAGATTTATTCCTAAATATTTAATTTTTGGTATTAATGCAAACAGCATTGTTTTAAAATAGACAATCATATTTTCTGTGAACAAAGTTAGTTTTGCTTATTCCTTCCAAATCTATTTACTTTTTATTCTCATTATGGTCTTACTACCTTAGCTAGGACTTCCATTATGATGCCAAATAGAGATAGTGAAAGTTAACATCTGCCTTGTTCTTGATCTTATTGGAAAGATGTCCATATTTTTACCATTAAGTTGATGATTATTTCAGATTTTTTTAATCAAGTTGAGGAAGTTCCCACTATTCTTATTTTGCTGAGAGTTTTTATTAGGAGTGGAGTTTGTCTTTTGTCAAAGGTATTTTCTTCTTTAGCTTATTGATATGTTGAATTGTATTAATTGGTTTTTTAATCTGACCCAGTTTATATACTTGGAATAAATTATACTTCATCTGATATGTAATTATATGTATAAATTGTTGGTTTTGATTTGCTAATTTTTTTCATGATTTTCAACTCTCTTCATGGGAGATACTGGTCTGTTTTACTATCTTGAAATATGGTTTTTGGATTTGGTATTATAGTTACACTGGCTTTCTAGAGTTTGCTGAAAAGTATTACCTCTACTTCTATTTTTTGGAAGAAATTGTGGAGAATTGCTTTAAATTCTCTTAAATGTTTGGTAAAAGTTATCAGTCAACCCATCAAGGCATAGTGTTTCTGATGGTTTTTTGTTTTGTTTTGGTGGTACTGAGTTTTGCACTCAGGGCTTCACACTTGATAGACAGGTGCTCTACTGCGTGAGCCACATTTCCAGCTGTGTTTCTGTTTTTTAAGGTAAGTAATTGTTGACTCAAATTATTTAATACATGTAGGCCTCCTGAGATTATTTCTCTGGTATGAGTTTTGATAGACTGTATCTTTTAAGGAATTGATCTATCTTATATAAAACTGAAATTCATAGGTAGAGAGTTAGTTGTTCATAATATTTTTTATTATTCCTTTAATGTCCATTAGTAATATCCTTGCTATCATTTCTGATAGTAGCAATTTGTGTGTTCTCTTTTCTTAGTTGGTCTGGCTAGAGGCTTATCAGTCTTTTCATAGAACTAGTTATTTGTTTTATTGATTTTTCTCTATTTCATATTTTAGTTTTACTGATTTCAGTTTAAATTTTTATTTTCTCTACTGCTTACTTAGACTTGATTAGCTCCTTCTCTTTTAATTTGCTAAGGTGAGATAATTGATCATTGATTTTACATTTCTTTTTTCAATATAATATATTTTCCTCTTAGTATTGCTTTAGCTTAATCACAGAAGTTTTGACTAGTTTTATTTCCATTTCCATGTAGCTTGAAATATTTTAAAATTTTTCTTGAGACACAGTCATTGTCCTATGCTACTTAAAACTTTGTTGTTTATTATTGATATATTTGGAGAGTTTGTAGCTATCTTTTCATTATTGATTTCTAGTTTAATTCATTTGTGGTCTGAGACTACACTTTTTGTGATTTCTATTTTTAAAAAATTTTAAATGTGAGTTTTATGTTCTAGAATATGGTATGCTTTTGTGAGCTTGAGAAGAATGTGTATGTTACTACTATTGTATGAATTTGTATAAATGTCAGTTAGATCCAATTGATTTGTGATATGCCTCAGTTTGATTACATTCTTATATTTTTTCTGTGTACTGAATATATATCTAGAGAGAGGGGTTTTGAAGTCTCCAATTATAATAGTAGATTCATCTATTTCTCCTTGAGTTTCTATCAAGTTTGTCTCATGTATTTTGATCCTTTGTTTGTCTTAGAAAATTGATACCTATATAATTACGTAATATCCTTCTTTACCCCTGACTATTTCCTGAAATTTGCTTTATCTGAAATAAATATAGCTACTTCAAAACCCAAACTTCCTTTTATGAGAGGTAGCATGGTATTTCTTACTTTATCCTTGTACTTCTTAAAAATAACATTTATTTATTTATGTGTGTGAATATATGTGTTTATCCATCCAGTTTTCTGTAACAAAAAAGGAGGATTACTTACTCACAGATCAGTCTTAGCAACATAATGAAGGTCAGAAGATATACACATAGTTTGTACACTGGTAGGGCCTCTCTGAAATTAGTATTCTCGGAACTTAGGGAGGGAAGCTGGCATGTTCACTCCTTCTGGAGAGAGAGAAAGTGTCCTTTGTGCTGGAATGTAGTCATGCTTCACTTCTCAAGAGAAAGGAGGTAAAGGTCATGGGTCTGTTTTCTTTTGATGTAAATAAATAGCCCAGGGAAAATTGTCTCTAAATCTTTCTGCAGGCCCATGTCTTTAACTTAAAGATTTGTTTTCCATCGCAAGGTACTTTAGCCAAAAGGCAAGGAAGTTGCACTCCAAAAGTCCTGTTGGTACAGAAACATGAATAGATCCATGATACATCTCTTCCTGACAGAGCAGAGGTAATGTGAGTTCTATGGAAAGTTGAATGGTGCAGTATGGAGTAGATCATTCAAGCAGAGTGCAGTTGAATGTCCAAAAATCTAAGAATTAGTAAATTTAGGTAGCTAGATAGGTTAATCCCACACACTCCTTAAATATCTCAGAAGTTCACAAATAAAACACCTTGAAAATCTTCTAAGAATATGTTGGAATATTCCAACATAAAATAAGTAGTACATCCAGAGGATATGAAAAGATAAGGCCATTTTGAAAGTCAAAAGAATTTCTATCCCTCCCCCCTACAACTTTTGAATCAATTTCACTAGAAAGTAGTTTTCCTTTTTCAACCTTTATATTAGCAGATAATAATTGTACAGGGGGTTTTGTTGTGAAATTTCCATATATGGGTATAATGTACCCCAGTTATGTCTTTCTACTTTTAGTCTCTTTGTGACTATATTTAAAGGGGTTTCTTATAGTCAAAATATTTGGATATTATTTTTTAGATCTACTCTGATAGTCTTTGTCATTTGATTGGTGTAAATACAACCATTGATATCTAAAGTAATTATTAATAGAGTTGGTTTAACCTACTAAAAATGTTACAGTTTTCATTGATTTTGTTCTTCATTTGTGTTTTTGTTTCTACTCTGGTTTTAATTGTACATTTCATATGATTCTATTTTCTATCCTCGCACAGCATATCAATTATACTTCTTTTTTACATTTTGAAAGTGTGGTTGCCTTTGAGTTTTCAGCTTACAATTTATGAGTAATTCAAGTCCTTCTTCAAATAACTCTACATACAATTTTCGATATAGTGCAAATATCTTATAATGGATTATTATCTCCCTCCAATCTCTTATAACATTGATGTAATTTATTCCACTTATCTAGAAGCTGTAATTGCCAAATACATCACTGCTATTATTATTTTGAACAAAATTTCATCTGTTAAGATCAATTAAGATAAAAATAAAATATTTTATGTTTTAAGTTTCTCAAATGTACTTCCTTTCTTTATACAGATCTGAGTTTCTTATCATTTTCTTTCACCCAATGGATTTCTTTCTTTCTTTTTTTTTTTTTTTTTGGTAGTACTGGGGATTGAATTTAGGACTTCCCACTTGCCAGGCAAGCACTCTACCATTTGAGCCACATCCCTCAGTCCTCTTACCTTTACTTTGCTTTTCAGATAGGGTCTCTTGCTTTTGCCTGGGCTGGCCTTAGATTATGATCCTCCTATTTCTATCTCCCAAATAGCTGGGATTATAGCTATGTACAACCAGCTTGACCCCTGATGAATTTCTTTATAACAAGACAGATCTAATATGAACAAATTCCTTCAATTTTTATTTGTCTATGAAAGCTTTTAACTCCTTTATTTTGAAGGATAATTGTATTGGATATAGAGCTGTAGGTTGATGATTCTTGGCAACTCTTTAAGTGTTTCACTCTACTGTCTTCTTGCTTTCATTATTTTTGAAGAAATATTTGGTGTATCTCTTATCCTTGTTCTTATATACATAAGGTGTAATCCTCCTCTGGGTTTTTTCAAGCCTTTTTCTTTTTCTTTGATTTTCTGCAGTTTGAATATATTATTACAGGCACATTTTTGTGTTTATTCTGCTTACTATTCTCAGAGCTTCCTGGACCTATAGTTTCACGGATATCATTAATTTGGGAATTTTCCCATCATTATTGCTTCAAATATTTCTTCTATTCCTTTATCTCTTTCTTCTTTTGAAATCCCCATTATATGTGTGTTTTATCTTTTACAGTTTTCCCAAGGTTCTTGGATATTTTGTTCTTTCTTTTGTATTCATTCTTCTATTTGCACTGCTGTTTTGGAAGATTCTATTGACATTTCTTCAAGCTTACTTATCCTTACCTCAATTTTGTGCAGTCTACTTATCAAGACACTGTTTATTTGTTAGAGTGTGTATGCTTCTAGCATTTACTTTTGGTTCTTTCTTAGATATTCCATCTATGTGCTTACATTGCCATCTCTTCTTGCATGTGGCCTAATTCTTTGATTAGACCCCTTAAGCATATGAATCACAATTTTTTTGATTCTTGGACTGACAATTCCAACATCTTTTGAGTCTGGTTTTGATGCTTGCTCTGTTCCTTCAAACTTTTTTTCTGTCTTCTAATATGTCTTGCAATATTTTGTTGAAATCAATCAATTATATAGTGGGTAGAACGAAATAAATAGACTTTGGTGTGAGGTTGTATGTCTGTATATTCTGCTCTCACTGATTCATATCTTCATAGGGAGTTATCAATGGATTTTGCAGAAGATTGGATTTAAGCTTACTGGCCTGAAAGAGAGTTCTCTGAATATTGACACAACTTTGTGAGAATCTGAGGAATAACTTGGGAAGAGCATCTCAGAGACTAAAAGCTTGATAGGCCTATAGAGCCAATTAAATGAAGAAAAGAATGAGAATCTTCATTTTTTTATGGTACTGGAGACAAATTCTCTACTATGGAGCTATATCCCCAGACCTTTTTATTTTATTTTGATATAGGGTATCACTAAGTTGCTCAGGCTGGCCTCAAATGTATGTTCCTTCTCCCTTAACCTTCTGGAATTACAGGCATGGCTACCATGCCTGGCTAAAATCTTTCCCCTTTGCTGTACCTCCCCAGATCATTTGCATCACCACCATCTGGTAACTTGTTAGAAATGCAGAATTTTAGGTTCGACTCCAGACCTACTAAATTAGAATTCTGCATTGTAGAAAGATCTTCACATTATTCATGTCCATATTCAAGTGTAAGAGAATAGAACTGTTGTTTATACTTATGGTTCTTTTATTTCCATTGCTATATAGTGTTTTGTTATCTGAATATACCACAATTTGCATATACAAAAGCTAGAAACTTCTAGAGTAGCAGGTAATGTTTGTGAGTCTTTGTTTCTTCTCAGCCTGACTTTATTTTTGTGATGCTCTTGTTGCAGGGAGGAGGGAAAGATATAGGGAGAAAAAACTTAAAATATCTGAAAGTGAAGAAGGTCACATAGCACTGGGGGCAAAATAGCCAATAGAGCTGCAAACAACCATATATGGGTTAAACCTTGCTCCTTGCTTCTGTAACCTGCTTGTTAGGGTGTATAATGTAGGGCCCCTTTGTTCTTGGGGCTCAGCCTTTGGACATGAGTCTGCTGAGTCTTTGCTGGCACAATAAATCATTGCTTCCTGCTGAACTGCCTCGGTATCCCTTTCCCTGTTCTTGAGTATCCTGCAACATTTCTGGGGGACCATCTGGGATTTGGAGATGGTGTTTTTCACCTCCCTTGTCACTGGGGTGCATTCCCTGGACCACTGGGAGAAGTGATCCTGCTAGGCGCCAATGGACAGTTTGATCTGGGGAGGGACTCGTCCTCCTGGTGAGCTGGGGTGAGGGCCTCAGATGCACAAGGGAACCCATAGAGGCGTAGGAACCAGAGAGGGGAGCACTGCCCATCAGGCTGGTAAGAACCTGTATTCAAATATTGGGCCTGCCCCTAAGTGGCAGAAGGGGAGCTTGACCTCCCAGAGTCACCCAAGTACCTTTGAGCGAAAGCGAAACCATGACTACTAGGCACTGGGAGCATGGTGGAAACCTTGGATGCCTGCGTGTGAACGTATGTGAATGAGACTTAGCTTGGCAAGTGTGGAGTCCCACTCCCCGGTCCGTGGTGAACTCATATGGTCTATAGTGAGCCCTACCAGGGCATCCAGTCTGGGTTTATATGGATTCACTACAGCTAAGAGGCACCTAAAGTTCCCACAAGGGACACACCCAGAGATGGACAAAGAGAATGACGTTTGCTCTCCCCTGTGTGTTGGAGAGAAGGACCCTTTACCTCTCCTCCAAAACCTCTACCCCTTCCTGTCTGTCTTGATGTCTGGAAATGGGAGGAAATGGGTAGAAATCAGAATAAAAACACCCCCTTGGAGTATATGGTAAACACTTTAAAAATGGATTTAATGGAGATTATGGAGTTAACTTCTAATAAGCTTAAGGTCCTTTGTGAAGTAGATTGGCCCACTTTGGTGTAGGGTGGCCCCTGGAAGTGTCACTAGAGAAAACTGTGGTTAATGAAGTTTATAGGGTAATTGTAGGGAAGTCTGGGCACCCAGATCAGTTTCTCTATATTGATTGCTGGCAAGATGCTGTTCTCAGCCAACACACATGGCTAACGCCCTGTCTGGAAGAGTCCTGTAGGATTATGGTAGCTAGGGTGGCCACAACTTCCAAGTGTAGGGAGAAAACAAAGGATCCTATTCTGGCCAAGGAACTTGAGGAAACACCACACCCTATGTGCCACTTTATCCAACTCTGCCAACTGTACGCAGTTCCACACTCTCGACATCAGATTGGGAAGCCCAAAGGATGAACACACCTGTATAATCTGGCCCAAAAGCCCCTGGGACCACAACTCCTCTGACCTCCCCAAGTCCTATGGAACCCATGCCCACTCTGAGTCCACCAGTTCTCACCCTATATCCCCTATTCGATTGGGGGCATCCAATTAGTTTCTACGAGCACACCTCCTCTCCTCAGATTCCCACTGCCCTGCATATGCCCCTGAGGGAAGTCCAAGGCCCAGTGTATTATGACCAGGACAGTCAAATACAAGGAGGAGGGTGGACATTTGTCTACCAGCCTTTTACCACTACAGACATCCTGATTTGATGTAGTTTATCATCCAGGCTCATAAACCCACCTGAACAGACTTTCGACAGCTTCTTCTGACTCTATTTAATACTGAAGAGTGATACCATATAGCGTTGGGAGCTCTAAAGTGGTTAGAAGATCATGCCCATGAGGGTTCTGTAAATGCCCAAGCATATGCTCAAGCTCAGTTTCCTGAGGAAGACCCCCATTGGGACCCTAATGATGACTGAGGCTACCAGCAGCTTGATCGATACCAGGAGGCACTATTAGAGGGCATGAAGGAAGAAGGGGAAAAGGCCATGAACATGAGTAAAACATCAGAGGTCCTCCAAGGGCCACATGAGAGTCCCAGCCAATTTTATGAGCATTTATGTGAGGCCTTCCACTTTTACACCCTCTTTGACCCGGAAGCCACTGAAAACCAGCAGATGATTAGTGCCACTTTTGTTGGCCAGGCCCGGGGGAACATAAGGTGAAAATTATAAAAATTAGAGGGATTTGTGGGGATGAATGCCAGGCAGCTTCTGGAAGTAGCTACAAAGATTTTTGTCAATCGAGATCAGGAGGGTAAACGGGAGGTCAACAGGAAGATGAAAAGGAAAGTGGACTTCCTTGTAGCAGCCCTTGTTGAACAGTCAGGTGGGCCCAAGTGGGCTAACTGAGGCAGAGGCAGAGGGAATCATCACAGACTGCAACCAATGTCCCCAGGACACCCCCACCCTAGGGAGGAGGGCCAGAAAAGAAGTAAGCAAGTCTGTGTTCTGATAATTTAGCAGGGAGGAGGGAATGACATAGCAGGGAAATAAAACGTAAAGAATCTGAATGTGAAGGTCACATAGCATTGGGGGAAAAATAGCCAGTAGAGCTGCATATAACCATATATGGGTTAAACCTTGCTTCTTGCTCCTGTAACCTGATTGGTAGGGTATGTAAGGTTAGGCCCCTTTGTTCTCAGGGCTCAGCCTTTGGATATGAGTCTGCTGAGTCTTTGCCGGCACAATAAAACATTGCTTCCTGCTGAACTGCCTCGGTGTCCCTTTCCCTGTTCTTGAGTATCCTGCAACACTGATTTTGTCCAATTGTCATTCTGGCATTGATCCAAGTCACTTTGCTGGGAGTTTCTCCCTACTAGATCCCTCCCAAGGGAGGCAAGCCCCTCCCATGTGCAAGCACCATATTATTTCTTGCCACTTAGCAGTGGCCCACCATGAGTAAAAACAGACAGCAAAAGCCTATATTTTGCAAACTTTCCAAGTGACTCAACACCTTTATCCACTAATTCTAGTTCAGAACATATTTGGTGAACTCCAAGAGAACCAGATAATTGGAAGGATTAAATAACAGAACCTTTGGACAGTCTCTGGGACAAGACCTGGTCACTTCTGTTTCTCTCTCTGTGAGATGTTCAAGTTCATAGAATGTTCTAATCTTTGGAGCTTTCTGAATGACTCATAGAGGGGAGAGTCCCCCTTTTCTTCTAGTCCCTTTGTGGTGCAGTGTTCTGATGGTGTCAGCTTTTTTTTTTAACATTTTTATTAGTATATAATAGTTGTATAAGGGATTTGGTTGTGGCATTTCCATATATGCATACGACATACCATGGTTTGGCTCATTCCCTCTGTTATTCTCCCTCTGCCCCTCTCCCTTCTTAAAATAACATTGATATGCTTAAATGTTCCATATTCATAAATGTATAGAAAATACATCAAGCATTTTCACCCTGATTTCCTTTCTTCATTTACCCTCACCCTTTCACTGATACCTTCCCTTTAATATGACTTGCTTTGTATTCCTATTCTTCATTGTTCAGTGGAGTTCTGCCTTGGTATTTTACCTGTAAATACATTGTACTTTAATCAGTCTATCCCCCTCTATTACTCTTCCTTATAGTTTCCCCCTATCCTGTATTGTTCAACAGTTTTCAGTGCATTTTGTTGTGTCTTGTTCCTACACAAAGTTATACATTTCAATATTATTTGGTTCCTGTCATTCTCTTCTTCTTTCCCTGCTCTTCTAGTCTCCTCTACCAGTCCCACTACTGGAAACATGATAATCTTGTATTTGTATTTATAGCTATCTTCCATTTAAGAGAGAAAACATGTGACCTTTGACTTTCTGAACATTGGCTTACTTCATTGAACATGGTATTCTCTGGTTCCATCCATTTAACCTCTGAATGACAAATTTCATTCTTTTTTATGGCTGAATAATATACTATTGTATATATTTACACATCCCATTTTCTTAATCCGTTTATCAGTTGTAGGACATCTGAACTGTTTCCATAGCTTGTTTATTGAGAATAGTGCTGCAATAAACATGGGTGTACAGGTGTCTTTTACTGTATTTTGACTCACATTCCTTCGGCTCTATGCCCAGGAGTGGCATTGATGGATCATATGGCAGTTCTATTTTTAGATTTTTGAGGATCCTCCATTCTGTTTCCATAGTGGTTGTACTAGTTTACAGTCCCACCAACAGTGTATAAGGGTTCCTTTTTCCTTGCATCTTCACCAACATTTGTTGTTGTTTGTGTTCTTGATAATAGTCATTCTAACAGAATTGAGGTGGAATTTTCATGTGGTTTTGATTTGCATTTCTTTTATGTCCAGGGATGTTAAGCATTCCTTTATGTGTTTTCTGTCTGTTTGTACTTCTTCCTTTGAAAAATTTCATTTCAGTTCATTTGCCCATTTCTTCATTGGGTCATTGATTCTTTGGGAGTTTAGTTTTTTGCACTCCCTGTAAATTCTGGTTATTAATCCCTTGTCAGATATATAGCTGGCAAAGATTTTTCTCTCATTCTGTGGGCTGCTTCTTTAGTATGGTGAACATTTCCTTTGCTGTGCAGAAACCTTTTAGTTGCATGTAGTCCCATTTGTCAATCTTTTCTCTTTCTCAATTGCTGAGCTATTGGAGTCCTATTTAGGAAGTTATTGCCTATGCCTGTATGTTCCAGTACATTCCTTATTCTTTCCTGCAGTACTTTCATACTTTCAGGCCATGATCCACTTCAAATTGATAATTGTACAAGGTGAAATACAGGGATCTAGTTTCAGTCTTCTACATGCAAATGTCCAATTTTTCCAGTAATATTTGTTGAAAAGGCTGTCCTACTTTCATCAGAGATTTTATCAAGAAAGGATGTTGAATTTTCTCAAAGACCTTTTCTGTATCTATTGAAATGATCATGTAATTTTTGTCCTTGCTTCAGTTTATATGGTGTATTACATTTGTTGTTTTGTGTATATTGAATCATCCCTACATCCCTGGAATAAAACTGACTTGATCATTAGATTGCAGAAAGTTTTTCATTTCCTCCCTTGTTTCTTCAGTGTCCCACTGGTTGTGCAACAATGTGTTGTTCAGTCTGCATGTGTTTAAATATTTCTGTGCTTTCTTTCTTTTATTGTTGAGTTCTGGTTTTATTCCATTGTGATCAGACAGGATACAGGGGGTTATTTAATATTCTTGTATTGTTAAGGCTTGCTTTTTTTCCTAAAATATAATCTATTTTGGCAAAAGAACCATGGGCTGCTGAGAAGAATGTGTATTGTGCTGCTTATGAATGAAGTACACTGTAGATATCTACTGAATCCATTTGGTTTATGGTATCATTTAATTCATAAGTTTCTTTGTTAGTTTTTTCTCTGGATGACTTATCTATTGGTGACAGTGGGGTAGTGAAGTCTCTCACTATCATTGTGTTGGTGCTTATCTGTGCTTTTAAGTCCAGTAGTATTTGCTTAATGAAATTGGGAATGTTGACATTAGGCACATATAAGGTAGCAATTATTTTTCCTTTATTATTCCTTTTGTTAGTGTGACATGAGTGTGTTTGTCTTCTGGCTAATTTAGGTTTGTAGTCTCCTTTATCACATATAAGCATAACTACTCCTGTGTGTTTAGGGATCCAATTGCTCACAAAATCTTTTCTTCCACTTGTTTACCCCATGGCAATGTTTACTTTTGTTGGTGAGATAGATGTGTTTCTTGTAAACAACAAATTGTCTGGTCTTGCTTTTTAATACATCTCTCCAACCTATGTCCTTCGATGAGGGAGTTGAGACCATTAACATTCAGTATTAATATTGAGAGGTATGTGGTAATACCTGCCATTGTTTTTTTCTTTTGCTGTGTGTGTGTGTGTGTGTGATGTGTGTGTGTCTGATTCTGTGCTACTCTGCAATTCCTTATGTGTTCATCTCATGAGACTTAATTATTCCCAACCTTTCATAGCTATGTTTATCTTCAGCTTCTGTTTGTAAGATTCTGTTTAGTGTCTTCTGGAGTGCTGGTGTAGTGGTCATAAATTGCTTTAGTTTCACTTATCATGGAAGGTTTTTATTTCTCTTTCAATTATGAATAATAGATTTTTGCTGTGTAGAATAATCTAGGTTTGAAATTGTTTTCTTTCAATACTTGAAATACCTCATTCCATGCCCTTCTTGCTTTTAAGGTTTCTGTTGAAAAATCTGCTGTTAATCTGATGGGTTTTTCTTTATAGGTGATTTGATGTTTCACCCTTCATCTTTCAATATTCTTTCCTTGTTTTATGTACTTAATTTTTAAACTCTAATATGCTATAGAGAGGTTCTATTTTGGTCATGTCTGTTTGGTGTCCTATAGCCTCCTGTACCTGGGTGGGCATCTCTTGAGATTGGGAAGTTTTCTGCTATTATTTTATTGAATATGTTGCCTATACCTTTGGCTTGCACCTCTTCTTCAATGTCCATAATTGGCAGGTTTTGTTAATGGAGTCACAGAGTTCTTGCATATTCCTTTCATATTTCTTCATTCTTTTCTCTATGTGTTCATCTATTTTTCTATTATATGCACTTTGTTTTCAAGTCCTGAAGCTCTGACTTCTACTTGTTCCAGTTTGCTGGAGTGGCTTTCAACTGTATTTTTATTTCACTTAAGGAGCTTCTTATTTCTAGAGATGTCATTTTGTTTTGTTTTGTTTTGAGATTTTCTATATCTTTAATAAATTCCCCTTTCACATTATCTATAAACAGAAGTGTGTTGGAAAAATAAAAATTGCTTACATAGAGATTAAAACTTAGGTAGTAAAAATAATGGGAGTGGAAGAGGAGATAAGGAAGAAGGGGGATTGAGAGGGGGGTGTGAGGTATAAGGGCTGCAAGTTAATGAGATCCTAGTGTGTAGAGATGTAGTTCAGTTATTATGGAAGAAGTTGCTATTGCCAGGGATTGTAGAATATGAGAAGGTGGCAGAATTTAACTACTAGTAGAGGTTTGGAAGGAAGAGATTCAGTGAGGAAAGGAGAAGAATAGAAGAAAAGAAAAAGAAAGGGGGAGGAGAATTGAAAAAGTAAGGAGAAAATTTTGGATTAAAAGAGGGACAGACAAATTAAAACTTTAAGAAAAAGGAAAAAACATCTTTTAAGTCCAAATTTCCTTCTTGATAAAGAGATGAGAGGGTTTCTTCTGTGCTTAATCCATACACTGGATATTCCCTTCCAATTTCTGGTCTTCAGGTTTTTGTCTACATTCCTGAAATGTTCCCTCAGGGCCATGGGTTGCCTAAGTGTAGTCTCTATGCCCTGCTTGTTTTGGGATAAACATGGGGGACTGAGCACTAGAAGGCTTGCATGTTCACTGCCAGCCCCTCCTTTGGATAGAGAGGCTGTGTTGGGTGGCAAGCAGTAGGGGGCAGGTGTGAGTCTCTGATCAAAGGCTTTCTCTCACTCTCTGCTCCTCCTTTTGTTTGTGATGGTGGGATTAGTGGCAAATGGTGGCACCCCTCCTCCACTGGAAAGGTTTGTGGACCTCCACTTAGGCTGTTTAGCTAACGGAACCTGTTCACTCCTCGCCCTCCTTTGTATAGAGCTGCTCCAGGCTGAGCAGGGAGTAGAGGCTCACCTCCCCCACCACACTAGTCTGAGAGTTTTAGCTCAGGCTGTTTGGCTAGAGTCTCTTCTCTATAGGTGGCAGTTGGTTTCAGCCTGCTACAGGGCTTCTCAGAGGTGGTCAAATGAGTTATTATTCCCGCTAGCCGAGCTCAAGCTTGGCTAGCCTGCTCCCTCACTGCCTTCCTTTGTATAGAAACATGCTAAACTGAGCAGCTACCCCAGCACTCCTCCCCCAAGGCAGGGCAAGAGATTTCACTCAGTCCAGATTCTCTTTGGCAGAACAGTCAGATTCTCACAAGCTTAGCTGGTCTGTGCAGCAGCCCTCAGGACTGAAGGTGACTAGCTCCCTTGAGTAGTTTGTAGGCTCATCTCTCTGTGGTTTCAGTGAGATCCCCAGGTCAACCATCCCTTTCTCCACAGTCTGTGACTCCCCAGATTCTTGCAATGCTCATAGCCTTGTTAGTTTTTAGCACATCATGTGGTTCTCATGGCCTGGAGGCTACTCTGGTCCAGATGTTGGAAGAAAGAGGAAAGAAAAAAGGAAAAGAGTACCTGCCAACAAAACTCAGGTCATGTCAGTGGTGTGGTATGGAATGGGCTCCTGCTGGTACATGCACGCCTAGTGCAGATTTGTGTTTTGAAAGGTTTAGGAGGGTGGAAATATTAAATATTATGTACTCATGTATGAAAATGGAAGAATAGAACTCGTTGAAACCATTCCAGGAATGGGGGTAGGGGGGAAAAAGGAAAATGATCGCGGGGTGAATTCAACTGTGAATATATTGTAAGAACTTTGATAAATGTCACAATGTACCCTCAGTACAACAATAATAAAAAAATTTAAAAATAATAAAAGGCTTATTTGGCTGTTGGTCAATATAGATATGGTCTGTTTATATTTTGGCAACCTCTTATTTAACAGACTAACCAGACCAACTACCTTTTAGCCATGAATCTAAGTTTATCTTTCAAGTTTGTTGGTACTCAGTGAGGTGGAGGTTGTCAACAATCCACCATCTTGACTCCTTCAAATGGCTATATCTTGTGTCAGCTTTAGATTGATAAAATAATAAGCCCTAAACATACAGTGCACATAAAAATGACAGGTAGAGTCAATGGTGAATCGAGGCCATTCAAATACCAAGAGGGAGTCATTGCCTGTACTTTGGGAGTTGAAGCATTGTGAAGCAGCTGCACTGCTGAATGCTTTAGTCTGGAGAGTGACAGCAGAAAAGAATTGTAAGAAGTGTGAAGTTAAGCTTATTAAGGAAAATAATATGGAGAAGTGGTCAGGAAAACAGAGTCTGAGAGGCTGAAGAGGCACAGCAGGACCATTTAGGTTGGCACTTATGCTTTTGTGCTCCAGTTTTACAATTTGATTTTAAGAGAGGAGAGGATGATCTCTGATTGAAGTAGGAATATGTTCCAACTGATAATACAGAGAAGTAATAGCATCTCTTAGATCTTGTGATATGTCTGAAAGAATGGCTTTCTGAATATTTAGATATTGTCTCCTAGAGCTTTTTCTCTTTCAGTAAAGAATCTTGAACTCCTGCAATGTCATCTGGTGCATCATAGCTGTCTGGACTGAAGCCAGGGAGTTGCAGCAGGCTGCCCAAGGTGTTGATTAATGAGGCTTAGAGAGGGAACCTCAGCTTCTATTATCAACAAATGTTCATAGAATGCAAGACCGCACTGGTGAAATTCCGTCTCATTCTTAGGTACTATTTCTCAAACTCCACTGTTTAAACAATGCTTGTTTAACATGTAGGTGCTTTTCTTCCAACTCCCAGAGATTCTGATTCTGGTGGTTCTGTTAGCAACACGGTGGAGTCTGTGATCAGAAGACTTCCAAGGTCCTTGTGTCCCTCATGGGAGAATCTATTGGCAAGACACGTGGGAGTAAATGGAGTTTATTAAAAGTTAGGGAAGGAAAACACAGGTGGAAGCCAGGAAGCAGAGAGAGTGTGCTTCTCTTCTTAAGAGGCTTTTAAAACTTATGCAAATCTATGGTAAGTGAGAAAACAGGTGATTCCCATCCAATAATCAATGAGTGAGGAGGGGTATGGGTGGTTCCCGGGCCAGGTGAGAGTGGTCTCTGACCCAGAGCATGGTCAATATTAAATCATACATTTTTTTTGAGTCCTGAACTTTTCCTAATTTTAGCATGCCTCAGTTCTGACTTAGATGGTCCAAATTACACTTTGATAATGTTATCTTTGAAGAAAGATACTGGCTAAATGAACGTTTTTAATGAGTGGTGTTTTTTCTCTTCTCTGGGCCTTAGTGTTCCTGTTAATACTTACCATTTTGAGATGCCCACACCAGATGTTTTCCCACAGTCTTTTTCAATTCCTTGAGCCTATAGATATGTATGTAGAAATTAGTGAGTGTCCTGTGGTGGAGAAGTCTGGGGCATGAAAGCTAAGAAAAATATGTGGACCTCACATGTGAAAGAGACTTCCCAAAAACCAAAACTGTAGACTGGTGAGCTGTGTAGAGAAGGTTGAAGGAGCTGGGATGGCATAGCTTCAAAAGAGAAAACACAAGGGATGTAGTCTTTGGCTTAAGGATACCTGATATGGGGAAGAAGGAGCAGACCTGGTCTGTTGTGACTCCACCCATGTGTAGAAGGGAATTGGGAGGAAACTAACTGTTGTTGAATATTTTGTATATGTTCCTGAAGCTACAGAATGACAAGATTAAGCTCCACAAAGGGACAAAATTTCTAGTGATGAAATGGGTAAAATGGGAAAAGGATAATGAGATAACCATCACTGCAGCAATGAGATCTTTGCTTTATGGGAATTCCACAGAGAAGATGTAAAGATTAGGTCATATAGTTGGTGATTGATCAGTGGGGGAAAGGAGAGAGCTAGACAGTAAGTTCCAGTGAAGTTGGTCTTTGGCATGCTTGCTTCATTTTTCTGTGCTCTCTCATTCTCAGATCCCTTTCTGCCTTCTTATCCTGTCAGAGGCATGCACTAAGGCTTCAGAGATCTGAGAAACTCTCTTCTCCCACCAGAGGTAATGGCATTTTGAAAACTGACCAATATAAGAGGTAATGGTGAACCTAATAAACATTTTTTCAAGCATGCAGCCTGAAGCCTCAATGAAGAGGCTATTGTTTTCACAATTCATACATGTAAGGTTATTCCTGAGGGTAGAGACACCCATATAGAGCCTGGGAAACTTATGAACTTATCTACCTGTTGGTATTATTTTGCCCCAGACTTTTTTAACCTCTCTGCCTTCAGAAAATCCTGAGAAATCAAGCCAGGCCACAAGTGACTGAGGCTTGTAATCCTAGCTACTTAGGAGGCTAAGATCAGGAGGACTGCTCTTTGAGGCTTGCCTGGGCAAAAAGTTCCTGAGGCCTCCATCTCAACTGATAGCTGGGTGCAGTGGTGCATTCCTATCATTCCAGCTATGTGGGAGGCTGAGATTGGACATATCATGCTTTGAAGCCAGTCTAGACAAAAGAAGCTTGGAAGACCCCATCTTAATGGAAAAAAAGCTGGGTGCAGTGTTGTGCTCCTGTCCTCCCATCTATGGCAGGAAACATAAATAGGAGTATCATGATCCAGGCCAGTGCGGACAAAAAGTGAGAACCTATCTCCAAAATAACCAGAGTATAAAGGGCTGAAGTTGTTATTCAAGCCATAGAATGCCTGACTAGCAAACAAAAAACTCTGAGCTCAAACACCAGTACCACCAAAAAAGAAAGGAGAGAGAGAGAGAGAAAAGAAAGGCAGAATCTGAGAAATCCTAAATAATCACAAGTTTCTGGTCTGAGGATTCCCAGCTCTAGGTTTTCTGACATGTGAAAGGATGCACAATTTTAGAGCATCATTGTTTCCCCTGGTCCCCTCCCCTTTTTCCCTTTGTGTGTGTGTGTGTGTGTGTGTGTGTGAAAGAAACAGAGAGAGAGAGAGAATGATAACAAATAGTTTGAAAATTGCATATATGTTAAAACTGTACAATTGATTTGTATTTCAAGCAAAATGATTCAATCACTGAGGTATCCAAATCTGAGAACTGTTTGATCCTTTGATTCTATATGAATCACTGCTAGAAGGAGGTGTGATCAAAAGCAGCCTCATGGAGTACTAGAAGGCAAGGTGCACTGGGAGTTGCCTTACTATCAAGGACCTCAAGTAAGTTGATTTCTTTCTCTGGTCCTCACTGCCACTGTTTGTAATATGAGTACGTTGGCTCATGAGATACAGCAAGAGTTGCTGGGCCAGCACCTGGCCACTATGGTCTTGTAAAATAATAATAATACCTTCATTAATCCTATCTGCAATCCTGAATGCTCACACTGCAGGACTGAAGGGTTTTGAGAGACAATTAGAAAAGCAGCAGAGGGTGATAATTAAGATTACAGCTCAAGCCTCAGCTGGTCTTGGATAGCAGTCTTGACTCTTTTGCTTTGGAACAATGTGGCTTTGAGCAATTAACTTAATTTCTATTTGTAAAATGAGTATCTAGTAGCAGCTGCTTCACAGGATTGTTGGGAAAATCTAGAAGACACAATATTGATAGTACTCAGTTTGTACCACAGAATAAGGCCGTATAAAAGTAGCTGTTATTATTATCACCATTATCACACTGAAACCTGTTCCCTGGGCTTTCATCTGAATCATACTTTGGACAGGAACTGTGTTGCATAAGCAGGAACAAGTTTACAGATCATAATTTTCATAGCAAGGAGAGGCTGTTTTCCTTTGTGCCCTCTAAGGAGAGTGAGACACTTACGCTGGTATCTTTTATTCCCATGGGTTTGTTCTTTCTGCTATGCTAGGTACATCTGCAAATTTGGCTTTCTTGCTATTCATGCTTTTGGCATGTCAGTGCTTCTGCTCATTTGGAGGATGTGAGTCAGGTGGTAATGAGCTGTTTTCCTTTGGCTGGGAATTTGGCTAGGGAGTAGAGGAAATCCAGGCTTGGGTGGGGCCAGGCTTTCTAGTTGGTAAGTATGAACAATAGAAAGAGAGGGCCCCAGCTGGGATGCCTGAGCAGAGAAGAAAGAAGAGAGCGCCTGTGGCTTCAGGCCTAATATCTCCTATCAGGTCTCCTCTATGAGTTCTTGGTGGGTCAGTGAATGATTGTTATGGAGAATAATGCATGCATGCATTCACTGCATACTGGAAGGCAGTGTAGTAGAATTATTAGGGGCAGGGTTCTGAAACCAGACTGCCTAGGGGAAGTCCTTGCTCTAATATTTATCATCCATGTTAGTTTGCTTCTCTCTATCTTTATTTCTTCATCTTCATAATGCACATAATAGTATGCATCTTGTAGGTATATTATCAGATGAAAAACATTGAGAATAGTACCTGGCATATAGTGACTATCCAACAAATCTTTACTACCTTGAAATCAACAAACAGTTGAATCAACAATTATGTCATCAATGGATAATTCTAAGCCATGTTAAGTATAGGACACAAACATATATAAGGTGTGGCACCTGTTCTCAAGGACTTCACATCTAGTAGCACAATGCCAAGAGCTTAGAATGATGAGGAAGAAGACCTGCATTTGAGACCTTGCTCTGCTATCTAGAACTATAGAGTAGTAGGCTGAAATGTAGATCATCTTGTCTAACACTATCCTCCCCTGCCATCTGACACATAATAACATAAAGGTGTTGATTAATGAGACTTAGAAGCCTGCTAGACAAGGACAGTCTGTTTGCATGCTTTCAGAACAAGGAACTTACTTCCTGTCTAGACTATTTCCTCATCTGTTAAAATATGATAAATAATATGGACCTCTGAGGATTGCTATGAACATCAAAAGCAAGAATGGTTGTGAGTTTGTTCAACTCTTCAGACTTTAACAGGCTATTCCATAGGATCTGGAAAAATTATTTCAAGGTAAATTTGGATTGATGGCCTTTGAAAAGGAGCAGGAGAAGGTTTTGCTTCAATTTTCTTTGGTGAATATGTGTAGGGGCGCTATGGTTTGAATCTTTTTGTAGAACTGGGAATTGAACCCATAATCTTATCCATACTAGGCAAGCATTCTACAACTGAGCTACATCCCCATAACTGTGGTTTGGATCTTGAATGTACCACAAGAGCCATGTGTTAAAGGCTTGATCCTCAGGGTGGCACTACTGAGAGGTGGTGGAACCTCTAAGAGGTGGAGCCTAGTGGGAAGTCTTTAGGTTATTAAGGGCATGCTCTTGAAGGGTATAATTATGGAAAGCTAACATAAGAAGGATGGTTGAGAACCAATAGCCAGGAGCTTGGATGAAGGGCACAAGTTTAAAACTTGTATTATGTGGCAGAAAGGGGATTCTCTCAAGAATGATAGTCTTGGCAGGTGGAAACAAGACTGTGATTCTCCCTTCCAACTCTCACAAAGATACACCTCTGCTGACTGCTAGACTATGGCACGGGGAAGTGTAGTGGCTGTAACTTGTCTATAAGGCACTAATAATGAGCTCATGTATCATGTCTGGCATACTTCTACATTTGACAACTTCTTAATTGGCACATGGATCCTACCAGAGCCCAGAGGCAAACTACTACACTGAGCCACCAAATGCCTATGGCAACCATATTGTAGACTCAGTTTGTCAATTAAGAATCATTGTCTGGTTATACTGTGCTCCTCTCCACCCCTGCCAGTAGAATGGGGGAAAGAAGTGAGAACTGAGTTGGGGGAGAAGCAGCTCTGTAGGCAACAAATCTTAAAGATGACTCCAAAGGCCCTGTATTTGGGGGATATGATCTGAAGTCCTTCCATACCACTTTCCAGACTCGCCTAATAAATATGGTTTCAGTTTTTTCCCCATTTAGTATGATGTTGGCTATAAATTTGAGGTATGTTCCTTCTATTCCTTTGTTTTATTAAAGGTTTTTTTAGTCATGAAAGGGTATTGAATTTTGTTGAAGGCTTTTTCTGCATCTGCCACTCTTGCTCAGTATAGTACTAGAATTCCTACCCAAAGCAATAAGACAGAAGAAACAAATGAAAGGGATTCACAGAGGGAAAGAAGAAGTCAAATTATTCCTATGTGCAGATGATGTGATCTTATAATAAAAGAACCTAAAACTTCACCCAAAATCCCTTAGATCTTATAAAAACTTTCAGCAAAACAGCAGGATACAAAATCAATATACAAAAATCAGTAGCTTTTCTCCACAATAACAATGAATAGACTGAATAAGAAATCAGGAAAACGATCCATTCACAATAGCATAAAAATATCTAGGAATCAAAAAAGGAAGGGAAAGACCTCTACAATAAAAACCATAAATTGCTGAAGAGAGAGACGGAAGAAGACATCAGAAGGTAGAAGGACCTCCCATGCTCATGGATTGGCAAAACCAATATTGTGAAAATGTCTATACTATCAAAACAATCTATACATTCAATTCAATCCCCATCAAAATTGCAATGACATTCTTCACAGAGATAGAAGAAATAATCCTAAAGTTTATATGGGAAGCACAAAAGACCTCGAATAGTCAAAGCAATCCTAAGCAAAAAGAGTAACACTGGAGGTATCACAATACCTGACTTCAAGCTATACAACAGAGTCATAGTAATGAAAACAGCATGATACTGGCACAAAAACAGACATGAAGATCAATGGAACAGAATGGAAAATCCAGATGTAAACTCATGTATATATAGCCACTTGATTTTTGACAAAAGAGCCCAAAACATGCATTGGAGAAAAAATAGCCTCTTCAACAAATGATGCTGGAAAACTGGATATCCAAATGTAGAAGACTGAAATTAGATACCTGTCTCTTACCTTGTATTAGTATAAATTCAAAGTGCATTGGAGATCTTTGTTTTTATTTAAAGCTTTTTTTTTCGTAGTACTGGAGTTTGAACTCAGGGCTTCATGCTTGCTAGGCAGGTGCTCTACTACTTGAGCCATTCCACCAGCCCGTTTTGTGTTAGGTATTTTTTTATTTGTTTATTCACATGTGCATACATTGTTTGAGTCATTTCTCCCCCCTGTCCCTCCCGCCCCCAGTCTCTCCCCCCAACCCCCCTCGCTTCCAGGCAGAACCTGTGCTAGGTATTTTTGAGATAGGGTCTTGGGAACTAATTGTCCAGGGCTGGTTTCAAACTGCGATCCTCCCTGATCTCTGCCTTCTGAGTAGTTAGAATTACAGGCGTGAGCCACCAGTGCCTGACTGGATCAAAGATTCTAATGTAACATCTGAAACAGTGAAGCTTCTACAGGAAAGAATAGGTAAAACACTGAACCACATAGGCATAGGCAATAACTTCCTGAATAGAACTCCCATAGCTCAGCAAATAAGAGAAAAGATTAACAAATGGGATTGCATCAAAATAAAACTTCTGCCCAGCAAAGGAAATAGCATAAAGAATGGGAGAAAATGCCAGCTATGCATCTGACAAGGGATTAATAATCAAAATTTATAAGGAGCTCAAAAACTAATCTGCCAAAAATTCAAACACCCAATGAATAAATGGGTAAGTGAAGTCAAATTATAAGAAATTAGAAGATTAAACTGTGTAAGTGAATCTTGGGAGCCCCACAGTATTAAGTATTGTACAGATTGTTTCTTCCAGACCTGTGGGTGACTGTGTGCTTGCTAAATTAAACTTGCAGTCTCTTTGCTATTAGTTCCCCAGGATCATTCTGTGCAATTTTTCCCCTTCATGCCTTGGAATTTCTCTTCTATTTCACCCTTTCAATTTTCCCAGCAAATTTCTTGCCACCCAGACTGTGAGAGAAGCATGACATACTTTCCCAATGTGTTGCCTACCCATTTTTCTTTCAAAATAAAGAATACAAACCCCACTAATATTTTAGGGGAAAATTATTCAGAAATAAAAAATATTATATATATAAATATATATTGCAAAGTAAACACTGTTTTAGATACTCCTTGCTTTTCATCTTATAGAATCATCACTAAAAAAACTCTATCATGCACTTTTGTAAATGTCACAATGTACCCCCAATACAACAATAATATGGTAATAAAAAAGTAATAGTACATAAATAAATTTAAAAAGAAGGAACACTTACTAGTTAATTTTATTAGTCCAATATTATGATAACAAACCAGAAAAAGACATCTCAAGAAAACAAACTGTAGACCAATTTCTCTTATGAACATGGATATAAGTATCCTCAATAAAGTACTAGCAAATCAAATACAGCAGCATACACAAAATGAATTATATACCAAAACCTAGTAAGATTTATCCTTGGAATGCAAAATTGGTTTACTATCAATTAAATTTATTCAGTGATACATCATATTAATAATATAAAAATTCACGTGATCCAATCAATAGATGCTCAAAAAGCATTTAGCAAAATTCAGCACACTTTCATGGTAAAAACATGTAACAGACTATGAATGTAAGTGTACTTCCTCAGCCTGAAATAGTGCATCTATGAAAAACTCATAGCTAATATCATGCTTAATAGAGAAAGATACGATGCTTTTTCCCTAAGATCAGGAACGAGACAAGGATGTACACGCTTACCACTTCTGAGGATCATTTTATCTGATGTTCTGGCTAGGGAAATTAGGCAAAAGAGTGAAATAAAATTCGTCCACATTGGATACGAAGATACAAAATTATCTTTATTCACAAATGATATGATTTTTAGTACAGAAAATCCTAAGGAGTCCTCTAAAGAATTAAGCTAATAGCCAAGTTTAGCAAGGTTTCAGGATACAAGATCAATATACAGAGGCTCCGCAACTTGGGATGGGGTTACATTCTGATAGACAAATTTAAAACTGAAAATATTGTGAATCAAAAATGGGCTTAATATACTTTACCTACTGAGCATCATAGCTTCATCTAGCTTACCTTAAACATGCTCAGAACACTTAGATTAGCCTACATCAGGGCAAAAACATCTAACATAAGGCCTATTTTATGATAAAATACTGACTATCTCATATAATTTATTAAACATCTATATCCCAAAAATGCTGGTAGCACAGTACACCATATCAACACACTACAGAGTATCTGTTGTTCGCCCTGGTTATTGTGTGTCTGGCTGGGAGCTCAGTGTTATGAAAGAATATGATACTGTATTTTGCTAGTCTGCAAAATATCAAAATTCAAAATTTGATGTACAGTTTCTACTAAGTGTATGTTGCTTTCAAGTCATCATAAAGTTGAAAAATTATGTTTGTCTAAGTTGGAGACTGTACAAAAATCAATTATATTCCTATATGTTTGTGATGAAAAATCTTAGATATGAAATTAAGAAAACAATTCCAGTTAGAATAGCATTTATAGTGCTAGTCTTTGAAAGATTAAAATACTTATGATTATATTTTTAAAAAGAAGTATAAGACTTCTATAATGAAAACTACAAAACATTGTTCAAAAAAAGAAGACTATCCCATATTCATATATAGGAAGTCTTAGCATTGTTAAAATGACTTCAAACTATACCACAGGTCCATAGTAACAAAAACATCATGGTATTGGCCCCAAAACAGACATGTAAACCAATGTAGTAGAATAGAAGACCTAGAAATAAACCATATAGCTACAGCCATCTGATTCTTGACAATGGTCCCAAAGACATACATTGGAAAAAAGACAATCTCTTTACCAAGTAGTGCTGAGAAAACTGGATACCCACATGTAGAAACTAGACTGAAACTAGATCCCTGTCTCTCACCCTGTACAAAAATCAATTCTAAATGGATCAAAGACATTCATGTAAGACCTGAAAATTTCAAACTAATAGAGGAAACATAGGGGAAACACTTTAAGATACACGCATAGGCAATGAATTTCTGAATAAGACTCCAATAGTTCAGGAAATAATAGCAAGAATTGACAAGTGGGATTACATCAAATTAACAAGCTTCTACATAGCAAAAGAAGCAGTAGAGTGAAGAGACAGCCTACAGAATGGATGAGAATCTGCCATCTATTCACTGATGGGGATTAAACAGGGAAAGAACAAATAATTCAATAAACGAATGGGTAAATGAACTGAAGTAACAGCTCTCAAAACAAGTACAAATGGCTAATAAATACATGGAAAATATGTTTAGCATCCTTGGCTATCAGGGAAATGCAAATCAAACCTACATTGAGATTCCATCTCATTCCAGTCAGAAGGACTATCATCAAGAAAACAAACAACAACAAAGCCTAATAAGGATGAGGGGCCACTGTTACACTGTTGGTGGCAATGTAAATTAGCACAGCCACTGGGCAAATTGGTATAGAAGTTCCTTAGAAAACTAAGAATAGAACTACTATATGATCCAGCTATAGCACTTCTGGGTATATACTCAAATGAATCAAAGTCAGCATACAATAGAGATGCCTTGCATACCTATGTTTTTCACTGCCCTATTCATAATAATCCAGTTGTGTAATCAGTGTAGGTGCCTGCCAAGGGATTAACAAATAAAGAAAATGTGATATATAGGGCCTGGGTGCGCCCGCCCATTATGGCCATGGTGGCTGCAGTCTCCAGCGTGGTGAGGTGGGTGTATGTGGCTCAGGCCCACATACAGCAGCTTAGCAAAGCTGTAGGTTAAGACGTCTGATCATGTTTTAATTTGGGCCTCCAGCTCTAGAAAACTTGAAACGAGAAAGAATGTTCAAATCCATCAAATCTTCCAGAACTTTATACACAGGCTCTGTTGGTTATGATATACTTTGAGGAGAATAAGCTAATAGATGAAGATTTTCCTGAGGACTCATGTTCACAGAAAGTAAAAGAGCTGATCAGTTTTCTTTCAGAACTGGAAATTTTAGTAAAAGAAAACAATATGCTTCCAAAACCTTGCTATTTGCTTGGTGATGAGCTACTGGAATGTCTCTCTTGGAGGCAAGGATCCCTGTATGTATATGTATTGTCACTCTCTGACTAAAAGAAGAGAGTGGCTTTTGAGAAAAAGTAGTTTGCTTGAAAAGTACCTTGTTGATGGAATCAATTACTTGCTACAGATACTGAATTATTAGTGTCCTATCCAGTTAAATGAAGGAGTTTCTTTCCAAGACCTAGACAACAGCTAAATTACTGAGTGCAGGAATATTTAGTGATATTCATTTGCTGGCTGTGATGTGCAGTGGAGAAATGTGTTACTGGGTATTGAAACACCGTGTAGATCAGTAGCCAGAAAATCCTGAAGTGGAGATGGGTTTTTGGAACAACCTGCAGTATGCACAAAGAACTCTTAGATTTCCAAGAAGTAGGAGAAAACTGAAAGAACAAGAGTGGAATACAACAAATGCAAAACAAATTTTAAACTTCTTTCAACATCACTGAGACAGATAGTTTATGAACTACTTGTTATTGTTAACTACTTGTTATTTTCCATGAAATGGAAAATAAGGTTTCAGAAAACAAGACATACTGCCACTGATTTTGAGAACATTGCACTACGTATAGATATCCAGTATGGTTACCCTTCTCTAAATTTTATCATCTTTCACTATATATTCTGAAACATGTGAAGAAATGATTATTTAATTTCTAAAATGGCATATATATTAATCTAAGTCAGTTTGAATTATAGATATCCTGTTGCTAGTAAGGAGGAATCCAATTTAGCTTTAAAAATTTTTTTTTCCTAATATTGTTTGTTTGTATTTGTCTTTTTGGTTTTTTGAGACAGAATCTCACTATGTAGCTTAGGCTGACCACCAGCTCACTGTGTAGCTCTGGCTGGCCTTGAACTTATGATCTTCCTGTTTCAGCCTTCCAAATGCTGGAATTACAGATGTACACCACATTGGCTGATTAGGTTATTATTTTTTGATTGTGGTGAAAGATATATGACAAAATTTCATCTACTCTGAAGATTGCCATGCTTCAAAGATTAAAGTTCACCATATTGCTTTAAATATATATACTATGGGATATAAATGTAAGCAAAATGAAAAATTATGACTAATATTCAGATTCCATTTCTAACAAGGTAAGTAACAAAAGACTCCACAAAGGAATTGTTGTGCTTAATTATTTTGCCATGCATTACTAATCATATTTTAAATTTCTGCTTTAGGCATTTAATTAATAAAAATTAAAAAATTATTTTCTTATTTTGTTTAAAATAAAATGCATGGTTTCTGAAGTAATGAAGATAGAAACCAAGTTCATTTAGTCCATCATTAGTTCAAATTCTTTCAGGGAGCATCTTTTTATACTGTATTAAAGTTTTAATATTTTTTGCTTTTAATAATGACGGTGAAATGCTAAAGGCCAAACAGCTCAATTTGATATCTTTCCTGTTGTCATCTTGGAATGATCTGCATGATGCCTTGCTAATACACTAGACTTCTGTCACAGTGAGTTTGTCACATTCCAGTAATACTCCCATGGCTACACCTTGAAAATCTACCATCCTGAGTTTCTGTTTCTGAAATTTTAAAAATTTCAGTATCTGATGATGACTCTCATCTTACCATCTTTTTTACTTCCTTGTTTTTGTTGTCTCCTTTCATTCTATAGTTCGGAGCATCTTTACAGCCTTCTTTTTTTGACTGCTGCCCTTACTCCTCAAATGTTAGCCCCTCTCAGGTTTTCTTGCTTCTTTGTCCACTATCAGCTTCATGGAGCACCATATGAACTACTGTCACTCATTCCTGTTTCTTTATTGTCTTTTGGCCTACTCTTTCTGCATGCTCTCCATGTTGAATTAATTCTGTTATTCATTTTTTAAATAATGCTGAGCTCTGTGGGAAGGGCATACAACCCTTCAAAGTGGAATCACTACAAGTATCTCACTTGACTTTAGAGGAACCCTCACTGAAAGCCTCTTGTTTGTTACTGTGGCTGAACCAAACTTTATTGCTTTTCTCAGGCCCTGTGCCCTTCCCTCATATAGAAAATAAGACTATAAGGATGTTAACTAATATTTATTAATTTCCCCTGTTTTAGAGGTGCTGCTTCCTGATGAAGGCTAATCTATTCTACAGAATTCATTTATGCTATTTCCCTCATTTCCCTATAGATTCTCATTTTCTGCCTACCTTTTTGGTATCGATCATCACTAGAATCTAGAATTCTATTCTTCACTTTTTTCCTTTTTTTTTTTTTTTGTTGTTGTTGTTTTGCGATACTGGGGCTTGAACTCATCTTGAGCTACTCTACCAGCCCCTTTTTTGTGAAGTGATTTTTCAAGATAGGGTCTCAGAAACTATTTGCCTGGGTGGGTTTCAAACTGCGAGCCTCCTGATCTCTGCCTTCTGAGTAGCTAGGATTACAAGTGTGAGCCACCAGCGCCCAGCTTCCTTTGCTTTTTTTCTAAATGCTCTTGTCATATGATGTCATTCATAACCATTGCTTTTATCACCTATAATATCGCTGACTCCCAAACCAGTAACTTAAATCTCAGCCTTCCTCTTGTTCTCTAAATCTTATTTCTAACTGCCTATTAAAAGTCTTCACTAAGACAAATATCCCAGAGAAATTTTAAATTTAGTATGTCCAAATAACAAATCATTATCTTTTATGCAAAAACTTTTCTGCTTTGATTTCTCATTTTTGGATCTTCCACAGAGCAAAGAAACACAGAATTCCTACCTTTCCAGCCTCATTTCTACACATGTACTGTGTGCTTGTGTTCCGGACCTTGTCCCTCAAACATTGAAACCCCAGGCTCCTTTTTGATAAGCATAAAGTTTCTGATTGAGTCTTGGGTGCGAGGGGAAACTCCCTATCTCTGTCCAGCCCTCCTGGCTTATCCTTATACAGCCATGAGGATTTTTGTGTAAATTAGCATTTTAGCAGGTTTTATTATGAAAATACCTTTGCTTTTTAAGTGTAAATATTTAAATAGCTGTAATACAGTTTTTAGAAGCACAGATTATCCCTTCTTTTGGAGCTCGTGATTAAATAATCACAGTACTTCCAGTTTCTTCCTCAAGTGTGCTTATGTTTTTCAAACTCAGTACCTTTTGTAGGTATCATTACTTCTGCACCCTGTTTTGTGCCAAGTAAATGCCTACTTACCTTTTAGGATACAGCTTCAGTGATCCTGTGTCCAAAGGCTTTTTTAGCTCTTTCCAGTCAAAATTGGATGCTTCTTTGTTGTCTTCCCATACTCTTCCCCCTCACATTATCACACTAATCACATGGCTTTGTAATTATTTTCCTTAATAAAGGTAGTACATAATGCATGGTAGTCCCTTACTAATGTTTTTTGAATTAATGAGGCATGATTCTAAATGCCAAACTGCACAAAGGGTTGCTGCTATTGGATTCCAAACTGCCATGCCCTGTACATAGCAGTGATTAACAAGGAAAATAGGGATATATACAGTCCTCACAGGAGTAAAGTGTTAGTTTACTCTTGTTAACCTGAGAAGACAAGAGGACTTTCTCTTCAGAGCTGGGGACTGCCTTATAGCCCTTATGAGCTCACTAGTTGGTACAATTATGAGGGTGCTTTTTGTATAACTTTCCATCCCCCCAACAACTGGAGAAGTTACAATGCCTTTTACTCCAGTGTGTTATAAATGAGCTACACATTTTTGTATGCATTAAAACCTGCTAAGTAAATTTTCTTTAATTTAGAATAAAATAACTTCAAAATACCAAATACTCCACATAAGTTCTATAATTGATCCATTCATCAATTACTGTGTGCTTACTACATGCATATTTTATCCTACACACTGATAATAAAGCTTTGTAAGTTCTCCTCTTATGGAGCTTGTATTCTAGTGGGAGAAAAATGTGTTGTGTGTCAAGTGATGACTAAGAAGATAATGTAAGGTATAAATAAGGGGCTAATGTCACTTGGGATGGATGCTATTTTATTTAGAGTGGTTGAGAAGTGCCTGTCTACTGCTTAGTGTTTATTTCTTCAAATTCTACCCTGTTAGTTAAATACTTTGTGTATTTAGTACATTCATAAAGTTTTTCTTATGGAAATTCTGATAGTGAATTTAAGAAATGAACCACTGTTTAACACCTCTTTTTTGTTACATCTAAAGGGTTTCTCTTCAGTGTGGGATTTTCTAATGTGTGAGTGTTATCTAAAGGCATTGTTGCTTTTTTTCATTTTCGATTGTGTGTTTCATTTTAGATTGTCTTCCTTTTCTCTCAACCTTTTCTACCTCCAATAAGGGGTACCCCATGTGCCACAGAATCTGCTACAAGATTATGCAGTTTTCTAGTATCTGTATTTTTTTTAGCACAATAAGAGGTGTCATGTTATGGAAGTATTACATTAAAATACATTTCATATAGCTATAATTAAGTATGCATTATATATTTATGCCCGAGTTTAGTAGTTTTTTTGTTTCTTTTACTTCTGGTGAAAATCATTTTCTCTTCAGTTTGAATTCTCTGGTTACTAAAATTAAACTCTTTAAGGGATTTTTCACATTGTTTAAATTTATATGATTCTTTACCCAGTATGAATTTTACTAGGCTTTAAGACTTAATTAAGGGCCAGTCTGTTTTCCTACCTTTATAGAGTTTCTTACTGCTGTGATTTAGTTAATGCTGATTAAAGTGCAGATCATAACTTTTCTTTATTCCTTTGCATACAGTAGAGTGAGATGAAAATCATGACTAAAACCCCACCATAAAATTGCATTCCTGCCTTTACAATCCTGCTGTGAATTCTGTGATGTTCATTAGAATATGAGCTGTGTCTAAAGGCATTCTCAGGTTCATTTTAATGGCATTTTTCAAAACCCACAGCTGTTGATATGCTTTAGATTGTTCGTCTCTGTTCTCTTGTCACCTTCCAAGGCTCCTTTCCTAGCTCCAATAGGGTACCCATGTGCCACAAAATCCAGGATTCTGTGATTCTTCCTGTATTCTTTTTAAACACAATATGAGATATCATATTAGAGAAGTATTACATAAAGAAAAGTCACAGTTAAAGTATACATTATGTATTTGTGCTGGTGTTTAGAAGTTTTTTTGTTTTGTTTTTCCTACTTGTAGTAAAAATTTCCAAGTCAAGCAATGCAAGTCAACTCCCTGTATAGCTATCCTTATCTCAACTAGCAAAAACCATTGGTCCTTCCTATTATAGCTTATACTCTCTCTTCAACAAAATCAGAGATAAGGGCAAAATAGTTTCTGCCTGGTATCAAGGGGGTAGCGGGGGAAGAGGAAGGAAGTGAGGGGGGGCAGGGAGGGGGCGGGGGGAAGGGGGGAGAAATGACCCAAACATTGTATGCACATATGAATAAAAGAAAAAAAATTTCCAAGTCAAACGTTTTATAGCATATACTTTTTTAAAAAACAAAGTCATACCCCCCCCCAAAAAATAGGAAATGTGATATATATACACAATGGATAGATATTTATCCAGTCATAAAGAAGAATGAAATCATGTTGTTTTAGGAAAATGTATGGAACTAGTACAATAAACCAATCTTATAAAAGCAAGTATCACATTTTCTCTCAAATGTGGAATTTAGGGGAGAAGAAGACATGAAAGTAAAAAATGAGACTATTAGCATTGTAGAATGGGAGCATGGGGAATAAGAGGATAATAGAAGTGGCACATATGATCAAAGTTCACCATGTGTATGTATGAAGATATCATAGTGAAAACCATTACTTTGTACAAGTAATATATGCTAATACAAAAGAAAGAAGAAAAAAGTCTTTGGAGAGATCCTGTCTTAGCTGTGTATCATCCTTACATGATAAGATAAAAGGACAAACAGTCTTAATGAGTTCTAGATGAAAAAATTTAGACACCAAGAGGGTGTCCTTTCCTTTGTAGGAGATCCTCTCACTGGACCACCTCACTGCCTTTCCAAGTCTTCCATGTGTTTATCTTCCTTCACTCCCAATGCAGTTTAAGATAATTCATTGATCCTTGGTTAAAATTTCCTATAAAAGTTTGTTTTGTTCCACTAAGCTGAAGTGCTGAGCCCGTCTTCTCTTGTCATTTCCTGGATTCCACCACTAGTTTCATCTTTTGTTCCTCCTGTCTATCTGTCAGCATCTGCCAATAGTAGACTTATCTTTAATGGTTTCCTTCCTCTACATGTTTCCATGGAAACCAGACAAAAAATAACTTGAATGGTGATATGATGAGTATGCTTACTTAATCCCACTCCCCAAATTCTGTTAAGGTCTAGTTGGAGCACTAGTTGCTGGTACAGAGGTTTAGATTTGATTGAAATCAAATGGATATCTCTCATAATTTTAATAACTAAGCTAAATAGTTTTGCTTAATATTTTATCCCGAAAAGAGAAAAGTTTGTTCCTTGATATTCACATAATGCATATAGATTATTCATAACCCAACCCTAGAGATTGGTTTCAGTGTAATATGTGGAAGACATCTAAAAGCAGTGATTTATTTTGAAACTAATTCAGACAGTCAGAAGATTAGTAATTTTATTGCAAAAGTGATTTAAAGCAGGTACTTGTGAAGTCACCAGGGCTAAAATAGATTCAGCCATGAATTTGGGGGGAATTAAGCTAACATACCAGGTTTTTTTTGGGGGGGGTTGGTGGTATAGGGCCTCATACTTGCTAGGCAGGCACTCTACCACTTGAGCCACTCCTCCAGCTCTAACATACCTGTTTTTAAAGGAAACTAGACATTGGAGGTTAAATCTTTTTTGATGTATAAAACTCATAAAAAGTTATTTATTATTTCTGAAATAATTTAGTGAAATAAGGAATTCCATAAAGAAGAGTTGCCCAGATAGTGAACGTAAATCCAATTCAACACTGAAACTTTAACTTCAACATTTAACTCTTGCTTACATATCTAAATATGCATTGCACATTTCCCTGACTTCTCAAGTGAAAGACATTAGACTTAAATTAGCTCTTAATTTCTCTTTCTCTTTTTTAGTTAGTATATATTAATTGTTCAAAGGCATTTCATTATGATATTATACATGAATATAATGTACTTTGATCAAATTCATCCCCTGTAGTACTTTCTTATTCCCCTCTCCTTTTTAAAGAATTTTGATTATTTTCATTATTCTATTTTCATGCATATATGAAGTATATAATATTCACTCCCTTCCACCATCTCCTTTTTCACCCTCCCTCCCACTTTCCCATCACCAATCAGTTTCCCTGTTTTACACTTTGATTTTTAGACATAGATTCCACATATGAGAAAGAACTTGTGGTATTTGTCTTGCTCAGTCTGTTAAATTAGCCCTTTCTTGATGACCCTGGATGGATATGTTATGCTACTTAATCTTTGGGTCTTACTTTCCCAATCTATTAAATGAGGGATTAGACTAGTCAAGGTTTAATTCTGCCATTCTATTATTGTTTTCTAGACCACTATTGGATTTCAAGTAGAAAGGGACTGATTATGTAGCTACTTGTACCATAGATGGCAGATGGTAGGAGAGGAAAACTGAAAAAGTCCTGTATTTAGCAAGACTGTAAAACAGGCAAAATAATTAAGAATTATAAGCCAGAGACTGTACCTAGAGCCTTTAAACCTTAGTTCCTTTCTGGGAATAGATTAGTTGAGATCTTTGATCATGTCTCCAATGGTCCCCCATTTGGTCAGTGTTTTAAGCCATTCTTCAGGCTTTGTCAGGCTCTGTGTTTTCAGGGCCTGAGACTCCAGTTGCCTCTTCTCCTCAAGGTCAAATTGTCAGGTGCATCAGGGAAGCACCCGAGTGAATGCAAATCAGAGTAGCTGTTGGGATTTCTGGAAATAATTCAAGTTTTCAAACGATTTGGGTGACTTTATGAAAGGTAGATCAATATCTGTACCATTTGTTATATCATGATATCATGGTATCTATTGAATGTAAGGGGCCTTTTGTATGTTATTATCTTGTCTCCTCATACTAAACCAATTAGAGTTTCATAATTCTTTCCATTTTACAGATGTAGAAACTGACATTTGAAGAAGGGATGTAGTATGGCTTAAGTCAATGAAGAAGTGACAGGGCTAGTTTAAAAGACTTGAGCCTGTACTTGAAGTGAAAATCTTGAAGACTTCAGGTAATATCCAGAAAAGTAATGATGGTCAGGTAACCTGTTATTACTGACCTCTGGAATGTGAGAGCAAAGGCCAGTGATCTGAGTTAGGTGGAAAGATTAAAGGTGAGTTCCATAGAAGAAATCCATTATTACTTTTGTCTCAAAGAGCCATTAAATCATCAGTTGCTTGTGGCTCAGTCAATTACCCTATTTGTCTTTCTACAGGGGCAAAAAGTTTAGAGGGAATGCCATCCTATAGTAGAACTACCCCAGAAACAATTCTCTTTCTCTTATATCCTCTGTCTGTATTTTGGGGATTTGGGATGGGCACCTGAACTACTAGATGGCTTTCTAGGTTTCTTCTAGGCCTGAATTTCCATGTAAAAGATGATGAGATATTCATGCCTCCCACCAGGTAACAAGCAGATTATTAGTCCCAACATGTGCTAGCTATGTGACCTTTGGCAAGTTCATTAGTCTCCCTGTATCTTAGCTTTCTCAGTTGCAAAGTGGAGATAATAGTACCAAACTTATTGTGTGGTTGTGAACATTCAACTAGTTAATATTTAAGAAAGTGCATACAACAGTGCCTTTCATATAGCAAGCATTCAACATGTGGTAGCTGCTGATAAAAAGAAAAACAGTTCTAGGAATTGCTAATTGAGTGCTACAATGGGCCACACAATTTATTTTTAAAGGGACAGTGTGGGTGGTAGTTGAAGAAAACAGGCTTTCAGTAGTAGAGTGCTTGCCTAGCATGAGCAAGGCCTTAGGTTCGATCCCCAGCACCACAAAAACAAACAACAGATAAACACATAGGCTGTTCTGTCAAACAGATTTGGTTCTAATTCTGGCTCTAAGGACCTCACTCTGAGCCTTCTTTTCTGCATCTAAAATAGGAATCATAACTTCTTAGCTATGTGATGAGAATTAGGGAGATGATATATGTAAAGAAACTGCTTATCTTAATGCTTGGTTCAGAGTAAGTGCTAAAGGCACATGAGTCATTATTATTCTTATTATACTTATAATATCATGCACATCTCATTTAACATTCATAGCAACTATATGCCACAGAAAGCTAATTACAAGACTGCTGATATTTAGAACTGTGTTCAGATTCCAGTAAGCCTGAGAATGAGTGTCTGTTAACCAAAACAGTTCTTGAATCCTGTAGTAGCACATTGGTAGGAATTACCAGTGGAATGTCTTTCATTTTCCGACATAAAGCTCCTAATGAAGGAGTGAGGTGTAGAACAGTGGGCATTGGACATGGTATTAGATGCCTAGTGTTTTTGCCTAGCTCTGGTACTCACTGCCTGTGGGACCAGGAGCCTTTAACTAGGCTAATGAAAAATGTTTCATTGCAAAATCCTTATGAATGTGTAAAGTACTTATGAATGATACAAATCAGTTCACTTTCCTGAGTCCCTGTTTGTGCCTATCTGTAAAAGAGAACCATATAAAAATATTTAGTACACTGTAGAGAACTATACATATAAAATATTCCTTATAGCAGGGGTTGGCAACATTTTAAAAATAACCAGACAGTAAATGTATGAGGCTTTTGAGGGCCATGCATTTACTACTACAACATTTTAAGTCAATTTGCTTTTGTAGCACAAAAATAAGTGCAGAAAATAAGTAAACAAATGAGTGTGACTATATTCCAAAGAAACTTTATTTATGAAAACAGGTAGCAAGCCTTGGTTTGCCAGCCTCTGATTCAGATCTTCATAATAATGCTCAATAGATCACTACCTGTATGCTGGTCACCTGGTAAGTACTGAGAATAGCAGATAAACAAGATCATCTCTGGTTACCCTGCTGTACCATGAGGAATTCAATTGCATGGTTTCCAAGGTGCTATCCAGCTCTATAACTGTAATTGGCACAAAAATGCATAATGTTTCCTGGCATGCTTTTTTTGGTGGGGAGGGTAATCTTTTTAAATTTATTATTAGCATATAATAGCTGTATAGGGGATAAATTTTGATATTTACATATATGTTTACAATATCTTAGACTTACCTACTCCATCATTTTCTTTCATCCCTCCTCTCCTCCTTCTTAGAACAATTTCAACAGATTTCATTATTGTATTTTCATATATAATAAAAAATACATCTACCATATTTATCCTCATTGACTCTGTCCTTAAGCTCTCCCCTCCCACTGATACCAATCTCTGGGAAAAGAACTGTTTTGCTTTCCTGTCCTTCATTTTTTTAAAGTGTATATTGATAATCCAAGGGATTTTCACTTTGACCTATCAGACATGTATATATTGTGCTTTAATCAGATTAACCCCCATTACTTATTCTTTCTCTATCACCATGCTCCCCTATTATTCAACAGCTTACAGTGCAGTATATTACATTATATTCATATATAGATGGGATGTTTCAATATTTTTCACTCTCTAACATTCTCTTTCCCCCTCCCACCTCCCACAGTCTCCTGAGACAGACACTCTAATACAATCTGGTTCTCTGTCTCACTACATACATATACCTATATATATATATAAATGTATATATATAATTGTGTTTATATATACATTTAACTTATAAGTCTAGCTTCCACATATGAAGGAAAACATGCAACCTTTGACCTTTTGACTAGCATACTTTTAAATTTTAAATTTGTAATTGACAAAAATGTATATATTTATGAGCCAACATGATATTTTGATGCACATATACATTATGGAATGACTAAAAGAAGCTAATGTACACATCCATTGCTGCCTCACATATTTACCATTTTGTGGTGAGAATACTTAAAATCTATTCTCAGTAATTTCAAGTATACCATACATTATTATAAACTATAATCAGCATGTTTCACAATTGATCTCATATTTGTTATCCTCCAGGTTCATTCATGTTGTCATAGATGATGAGAATTCTTTCTTTTTAATAGATGAATAGTGATGCATTGTATATTGTGTATATATACATATATATTATATATGTATATATATATATATCACATTTTCTTTACCATTCATCCCTTGAACACTTAGGATGATTCCATATCTTAGTTATGGTAACTAATGCTTCAGTGAACATGGGAGTACAGTCATCTCTTCCACATAGTAATTTTATTTTATTTGGATATATACCCAGAAGTGGGATTCTTGGATCATATTTAATTTTTTGTTTTCCCTAATGGCTCAAATAATTTATATTCCCATCAATAGTGTGCAAAGGTTCCCTTTTCCCACATTCTTACCAACACTTGTCACTTATCTTTTTGATAATAGCTATACTAAGAGGTATGAGATGGTATTTAATTGTTATTTTAATTGATACTTCTATGATTAGTAATGAGCATTTTTTCATGTTTTTTAACCATTTGTATGTCTTCTTTTGAGAAATGTCTATTCATGTCTTTTGTCCATTTTTTAAAAATTGGGTTATGTTCTTATTGAGTTGCCTGTGTTCCTTCCATATATCTGTATATGTGTATACACACACACACACACACACACACACACACACGTATACACATTAACCCCTTATTAGATATATGATTTACAAGTATTTTCTCCCATTTCATAGGTTGTCTTTTCACTCTATGATTTCCTGTGCTGTGCAGATCAGTTTCATCTACTGCCATTTATCTATTTTTGCTTTTATTGCCTCTGCTTTGGGGTTCAAATTTCAGTTTTTTTGCCAAAATAAAAGTCATGATGTTTTTCCTATATGCTTCCTCTAGTAGCATTACAGTTTCGGGTCTTACTTTTATATAGTTTCAGGTCTTATTTAAGTCTTTGATCAATTTTGAGGTGGTTTTTTTTTTTTGTATACAGGATGAGATAGGGTCTATTTTCATTTTTCTGTGTGTAATTATCTAGTTTTCCCAGCAGTATTTATTGAAGAGAACATTTTGTCTCCATCATGTGTTCTTGTCAGCTTTGCTGAAAATTCATTAACTGTAAATGTATATATTTATTTCTGGATTCTCTATTCTGTCTGATTGGTCTGTGTGTCTATCTTTGTGCTAGTACCATACTGCTTTGATTACTATAGCTATATAGTACATTTTGAGATCAGGTAATGTGATGCCTCCAGCTTTGTTCTTTTGTTTAAGTTTGCTTTGACTATTTGGGGTCTTACATGGTTTCATATACATTTTAGGACTCTTTTTTTCTATTTCTGTGAAAAAATGTCATTGGAATTTTGATAGGGATTGCATTGAATCTATAGATTATTTTAGGTAGTGCTATGGTTGGTTGGAATATGGTTTGTCCTGTCAAAAATTCTTGTTGAAACTGGGTGTGGTGGCCCACGTTTATAATCCCATGTACTTTAGAGGTTCTAGGATAGCCTGAGTAAATTTAGGGAAAGCCTGTCTCAAAAAATATATAAACAAAAGGGCTAGCAAGTATGAGCCCCTGGATTCAATTACCAGTAGCACACACAGAGAGAGAGAGAGAGAGAGAGAGAGAGCACGCTCATGTTGAAATTTGATTGACATTGTGGCTGTGTTGGGGAAGTGGGGCATTAGGTTGTTAGGAAAGATTAATGCTTTTCTTTCAATAGTGCATTGTTATAAAGCAGGGCCACCCTTCATAGTTTGTCTCTTTACCTGCCTGCTTTCCCTTCTGCTTTTTCTGTCATGCAGCACAAGGTCCTCACAAAGCTGAGCAGATGCCAGCACCATGCTCTTGGACTTGCCAGCTTTTAAAACTATCAGCCAAATTAAATCACTATTCCTTTTTAATTACTCAGTCTCAAGTATTCTTTTGTAGCAACAGAAAACAGACTAAAATAGGTAATATGGACATTTTAACAATATTGTTTCTTCTAATACATGAACTTGGGATATTATTTCATTTATTTTTGTCTGTTCAATATCTTCATCAATATATCAATATATTATGATATAGGTAGAAAACTGGAGAAAGTGAGAGTCCTGAATTCATTTGCCTTACTTGTGAAGGCTTTTTCATAGGAGTGTTATCAGGTACCATCCACCATCCTGTTCACCTCACCCAATCCCTGCTACCACTATAGGTCCTTGGTACCAAGAATGTGTCCAGATGTATTTTAGGAAGTTTGTTCTGTTCTGGTATACCAAAGGAAGCCTTAAGGCAGGAAAACAGGTAAACTTGTATATCGGTCATCTCTGTACAAAGCTCTGTTCTAAAAAGGAAGTATAGTATAATGGCTAAGGGCATGGCCACTGGGACCATACTTCTGCATTCAAATCTCAACTCTTAGGTAGTGGCTATGGAAAGCATAGGTGAAATTTTTGTTTAGGTTTTCTGTGTCTCAGTTGAATCATCTTTAAATGGGAACAATAATAGTATCTAACTTATAGGATCAATATGAGAAGTAAATGGATAAAGAACTTGGTGAATGTCTGACATTTATAAATGCTAAAGTGTTATCCCCAGAGTGGGTAAGACAGCCCACTTTGAAGAAATAGTATTCATAGATGAGGGTGGTAGGATGTTACACAGGTAAGGGCCCTTCCTGGCCTGGGAGGCAGGATGACTAATGCTTCTGTTCTTGGACTGCCACTGGCTTCCTGTGTGACAATGGTCAAGTCTCTGCCCCCTTTTGGTCCCATTTTCCCAAACTACATCATCTTTAAGGTCTCTTCCAACTTGAACATTTTCTGAATCAGATTCTATGCAGGCTATTTACATAAGTAAGGAAGGAAACAAAGTAAAGGTATAGCCCTACTGCTGTCTTGGTTTTGTGGCTTAGGAAAAACAAGTGTTTTCTCTGGATTTTCCATGCCTCTCTAAAAAATAAAAGGATTGATGTGGCAGATATTTGTCTTTGAAAAAATATCAGTTAATGAAGTTAACTGAATGAAGACTAGAGGAAAGAAGGAAATTTAGACCCCCTGAGCTTAGTGAGATAGCCCCTGAAAAAGTCAACAAGGAACTGTGTAGGGTTCTTGATTTGAGGTCCTTGCTTTCCCTTCTTTGCCTCTCTCCTATTAGTAAACTTTCTCAAGCTGTGCAGGGCAAAAGGGCAAAGAATACCAACTGGATAGAGAGAGTCTGTCATAAGCAAGCTGTCATTTTTAGTCCCAGCTGTTCTGGGGCCCTAATCACCTCTGTATGCTTCTCTTCAACACTCATGCCCCTTCAGTCCAGTGTTCCGTCCCGTCTTTCCCCCAAGCTTTGGCTGCCATTGTGTATACACCTTTTTTTTTAATTTTTATTTTTTTATTATTCATATGTGCATACAATGCTTGGGTCATTTCTCCCCCCTGCCCCCACCCCCTCCCTTACCACCCACCCCGCCCCCTCCCTCTCCCCCCACCCCCTCGATACCCGGCAGAAACTATTTTGCCCATATCTCTAATTTTGTTTGAGAGAGTATAAGCAATAATAGGAAGGACCAAGGATTTTTGCCAGTTGAGATAAGGATAGCTATACAGGGAGTTGACTCACATTGATTTCCCGTGCATGTGTGTTACCATCTAAGTTAATTCTTCTTGATCTAACCTTTTCTCTAGTTCCTGGTCCCCTTCTCCTATTGGCCTCAGTTGCTTTTAAGGTATCTGCTTTAGTTTCTCTGTGTTGAGGGCAACAAATGCTAGCTAATTTTTTAGGTGTCTTACCTATCCTCATATCTCCCTTGTGTGCACTCGCTTTTATCTTGTGATCAAAGTTCAATCCCCTTGTTGTATTTGCCCTTGATCTAATGTCTGCATATGAGGGAGAACATACGATTTTTGGTCTTTTGTGCCAGGCTAACCTCACTCAGAATGATGTTCTCCAATTCCATCCATTTACCAGCGAATGATAACATTTCATTCTTCTTCCTGGCTGCATAAAATTCCATTGTGTGTGTATACACCTTTTTGAGCATTTATTGTACTGACTATATTGTAATTGGTTGTTTAAATCCATAGGTCTCTCACAGTAGCCAGTGAGCTTGGGTGACTAGCTGTGTGTGTCTGATTCATCTTGGTGTCCAGCATTTAGCTGAGCAGTCATTTCTTAAGCAGGTTATATGGTAGTCATATTCTCCAAAGCAGGTTTCCTGAGTGAATGGAGGAGCAAATGAGAGAGGGAACCATGGACTGGATACCTACCTGCTGCCTCCTTGACTTGTGGTTTAGGCAAGACATGTATCTTCTCTAGATTTCCAGTGTCTCCCTGTTAAAATGAGGGAATCAAAGTGACAGATTTCTGAGGTAGTGTTTAGACTTTTCTTTCTTGGCTTTTAAAAAATATATTTGCTTAGTTGTCAGAATCTGATGATAATAGCTTAATGTTAAGACCCTCTCAAGTCTATTTGCACTTAAATAGGATTCAGTCTCATGGCACACAGGTTAAACTGTTACTTCCTTTGACCCAGATTCTAAACTAGTAAATTCCAAAGCCATTAGGTTTTTGTCAGTAAAGGTCTTCAAGATTTGGCACCCCAGTGGTGTTTAATAATTAAAAACCTGTAAGAATCCTGTTTGTAGTCTTACCTAATCTAGTCTCTCTCTCTTTCTCTCTCTCTCTGTCTCTCTCTCTCTCTCTCTCTGTCTCTCTCATATTTTCTCTTTCCTTCAGCTGGAAATAACTAGCCAGCCCTTCCCTTGGTGGCCCACCCTCTGCTGCAACCATGAAGACTCTCAGCAGCTGCCGGACTGCTTCCTTCTCAGAGCTTGTGCCCAATGGTTACCTGGCTCAGGTCTTCCCAGACCCCCCTGAGGTAGAAGGCTTGACCAAGGAAGGGGGAAAGGAGGAACTAGAGGAATCTGAGCATTGTAACCAGAGAGACTTGAGTCCCAGGGAAGAGAGTAGTTGGAACAAGAAGAAAACCAAAGTCAATAAGATCTGGAATTTTGTGAGCCGCAGAAAGGGGGCTTCCAGCCAGAGGAAACGACCCCAGTCCATGATTTTACTGGAAGACATCTCCAGGCCATCAGAGATGAAATCCAAAGTCACCTTCATGGATAGAATGAAGTCATTCAAGATGTTGAAACCTTCCATTGGAGCCTTTAAGAGTACCCCTACTAGGAGTGACAAGGCCCAGGAGCCACAGGAGTCCCCAGGTATCTACTGGGTGAGAAAGGCAGAAGAGGCTCCAAAACCCTTCCGCCACTCATATGCAGGCCACATTGAGGGGCTAGAGCCTTTCCTGGCAGATGTACAAGCCCCCAAGAGGATGAACCAGAAGGCACTGGCCTTTGATGACTTTGGTATCCAAGTAGAAGAAGAGTCCTGGGAGGAAGAAGCCCCTGAGAATCTCAGTGGTGGCAGGCAAACCAGAAACTATCTGAAAAACATGTTTAGCAGGACTTGTAAGCCCCCTCCCACTTGGGCAGAAGATACCAGGATCCAAAGGTTCCAGGCCTTTGTAGAAGGCTCTACCTTGAAAGGAGACATGGAAAGCAGCTGTGATGAGAACCCTGGGCACCAGCATCAAGATAAATCTGCTCCTTTTAATGTTGTTGTCAAATTCTTCACCAACATGGCTGAAGTAGCCCGCAAGTGGCGGTCATTCTCCCGTGAAGACCTGCAGTTGAGCCACCACCACCGTGAAGCCTGCTTCAGCAGCTGCAGTGATGGCTTTATCCTGGAGGGTGCTGCCTCTCAGGTCTCCTTCCCACTCAACCTACCCTGTCAGACCACTGAGGCCACACTGTGGGGCAGTGCTGCAGGAAGTTGCTGTCACCATCGCCAGAAGAACTCAGAGGCCTCCTGCACTTTGGAGATGAGCATCAAGGGTGAAGAGACACCATGCCAGGTCTTAGCAAGTCCTTGCACTGTTGCCACCTCAGCTGTGACCTCAGCTATCTTTAAGTTTCAAGATAACCCAGTACAGCAGAAAGACTGCAGTCACAATTACTGCCACACCTTCACTAGAAAACACTCCTCTTCTGAGGAGATTGATGAAAACACTGAAATTGTGGTCACTTTCCTAAAGGAAGATGACAATGCCAGGGAGTCCCCTGAGTTGGGTGCCTATGCCAGGAGGTTCACTACTGGGGCTGTCATGGAGAAGCTGGAGGAGAAACCCAGTGAGATGAAGGAGCAGGAGGATAGCAGGGGGCCAGAGGAGTCCAGCCAGGTCAAGCAACCCCAGAAGCTGGCACTGGGAATGGGTCCAAAGCCAGTCACATCCAGTTACAAAGCGAGCAAGGCATGCACTGGAGTCTGTGGTACTCAGGTAAGGCTGGGACCCCAGAAGCTAAACTCCCATGCCATACTTCCTAAATCCTACCTCTAGCCAGGAATGCCCTGGAAAGAATGCTCTTAACTATCAGGTACAGGGAGCTTGAGTGATCAGAAAGTCTTAGGAAACATTTATCCCTTCCTGGGGCTGAACTCCTGTTGTCAGCACTTCAATTCAACTTTGCACTAAAACCTGAAGCTCTGGGAATGGTAGAAAAGTGCCCAGGATCATTTAATGATGTCCAGTGCAACCATGGTCTCATGTTTTCCTGACTTTGGCTCCTTTCCCCATATTCTCCCCCTCCATCAGAAGGTAGATCTAGAAAATGGGACAGGGAAGCCTCTGGGCTGAGTATTAGGAGATCATTTGGGTCTTAGCATGGTACCTTGTTATCTATGTGATTTTGAGACAAATATTTTCATGTTTCTGGACCTCAGTTTTCCTTTGGAGAGCAGGGGACTATATTTGGTATCTCTAGGCACTTTCTAATAACACTGTATTATTTGACCTAAAGAATGTAGGCCAGGGACTGTCCATTTATATTTTCCCATCATTCATTGAGCAGTAGTTTTATATCCAGTACCTTGCAGGGTGCTGCCACACATGTTGTTTCTACTTAATTTTTACAGTAACCTTGTACAGTGGGATCATCATTTTGACTGTGAAAAAACTGAAACTTAGAGATAGAATGAGTTATCAAGAGGTACACAGATTATGACAAAATTTTCATTCAAATTTGGGTTCTTACTTTTTTTTTTGGTGACAGGGATGTAACTGAGAGCATCACACAATGCTAAGCATGTGCCCTACCACTGACCTAATATCTGTAGCCTCAGGTTCTTAGTTTGGGTTCTAAGTTCTGAGCCTAGTATTTTGTCTCTATTTTTCAAGAGGTTTAATTTGAATTGCAACATGCAGCTGTTCAGCATACCCCTACTACAAAAAGAAATATGCTAGAATTACTTTGGAAGGAATGTTTGATAAATACTTAGAAGGGTCTCTGGCTTTGAGGCTTAAGAATATTTTCAGGCTGGTGTGATGATTTGTGCCTGTAATCCCAGCTACTTGAGAAGCTTAGACAGAAGAATCACAAGTTCAAGCCCAGCCTGGGAAACTTATTGAGACTCTGTCTCAAAATAAAATGAAAAAGGACTGAACATGTAGCTCAGTGCTAGAATGAGGGAGACACTGGATTTAGTCCCCAGTACTGCAAAAACAGGGAAAAAAATCAATGTTTTCATACTGGGGTGTGTTATAGTTTCTCCAAATTATTTTAGAACAAAGTATTCTTATGGGTAGTTAATTAAAATTCCTTTTTGTGGCAGAGTAGACTAGCTAGGTAGTTCTTAACCTGTCCCTGTTATCTCATACATTCTCACTTTCAGAAAACTTGGGCCCCATCAGGAAAGAAGCAATAAGCCTGCTTATGTTTACAAGTATTCCATTTTTGTATTTATCATTTATGGTAAGTTTTAAGTACATAAAAAATTAGAATAATATTTTGGGAGTGAATTTTATTACAGTAGTTTTAAGATCAACAATCAAAAAAGCAAACAAACGTACCTGATGAGTCCATTAGCTGATAATCGCAGTTGGACACTGCATGTCCAAGGTTACTGGTGGCCAAGAAGAGGGTCACAGATAAGCACATCACTTTACAAGCAGGCTACATGTACTGAGCATAGAGATGCTTTGTGGCTTTTTGAAAGCACCGACTTTGAAATTATAAAGGGTTGGATGTGACTTACCCTCTCACCTGTGAAACTGGTTTAAAAACTCCCTACTTAAGAGGGCTGTTTGTGGATATCAGAAGAGCCAGTGTATGTAAAGTACATAGCTTTGTACCATGTAAAACACATGGCAGGCATCTACAAAACTGTAGAAGTTGTTGTTATTGAAATTTTGTAAATTATAAATGAGCGCCAGAGAAATAATTCAAGATGGTGCTGATTAATGCAGTTGAAAGAATGGTGTCTGAGAATGAGAAACAGTGGGTTCCAGTTTCATTTCTACCCCTAATTTGTTTTGTGACTTCTGATCAGTCCCTTCCTCTCTCTAGACCTCAGTTGCTCCATCCAAACTGTGGCAATTTGGACCAGATAGCTCTTGAGAATATTTCCACCTTGCCTTTCTCTAGCTCTTGTCTCCATTTGAAACCTGTAATTGTCTAAGTCCAGTGGGAGACTGGTCATTTCCTTTCTATCTAGTAGTTTCCTAGTAGCCTTTCTTCTACAGGCAGTCTGTGCCCTCTGCTGGTTTCTTAGAGATGATGGCTAGCTTTCTTTGGGGGTGTTAAATACCAGCCAAGACATGGACTGGGGCCCACGGAAAAGACAAAGTTGAATGGAAAAGCTGAATATCAGGGGATATTAATGTAGGTTAGGGGTCCTGTTCAATCAGTTCGCTTTCAGGAACTAGGAGGCAAGTAGGACATGAGAATTCTAGTCTAGGCTATCCCACAAATCTTACATTCTCTCTGGGTTTTAGCAGCCTTCTCTGTGAGCTGGAAAGTCTCATTCTCACCTCAGCCACCTCTCAGGTCTGTTATGATGCTAAATTTGGATAATGTATATTAAAACAATGCATTATACAGAGCAACAGCCATATATTGCACTAGATTATTATATGAAAATGGAATTACACCTGATAAATGGAATAGGCTCAGGTTCTTCCGTATTTCCCAAATTGATTTTTTTAAATTATAAGATGGGGTTTATTGGGATGTTTCTGTACACAGGAGGGGTGAATGTGATCAAAGTATGCATTATGAAAATAGAATGATGAAACACATTAAAAATTAGGTGTTTTATTTTTAACATCTATTCATCCAACCCTTCATGGTTAAGAGGCTCCTAAAATTGTGATTGCCTTGGCCCAGATTTGACTGTGGTCAATCCTAGGGCTGCTGTTTTACCCAGGAGGTGATGCAGCTTCTAGGAGGTGATGTCAGAGGGTTAGGAAAGGGTCTTATCAAGGTTAGCAGGGACTTAAATTTCTGCATATTTCACTCTCTGTGCCTGGAAAATGAGAATAACATTTAGCTTTTATTTTGTTTTGTTTTGCTTTTTGGTGGGACTAGAGTTTGAACTCAGGGTCTCATGCTTGCAAAGCAGGTGCTCTACTGCTTGAGCCACACCTCCAGTCCATTTTAATCTGGTTATTTTGGAGATGGAGGTCTTGTGAACTATTTGCCCAGGCTGATCTGGAACCATGATCCTCCTGATCTCAGCCTCTCAATTAGCTAGAATTGCAAGTGTGAGCCACCAGTGCCTGGCTTATAGCTAACATTTACACAGTGTTTATTTAGTGTCCAGATACTGTTCTCAACATTTTATATATATGAATTTATTTCATGTATGTAAATCCTATGAATCAGGGATTATTTTTAAAATGAGGATGATCATAATACTAACTTACAGGGTTGCTGTGAAGATGAAATGAGTAAACACATAGTAATTATAACAGTATACAATAAAGTTAGGGATTTGCATTCATAACTAAAAGCACATGTCACAGTAAGGGATAATACCTCAAGCCTGTCATTAGCTAACACTTTAGTGGGAATTATTAGAATACAAGTGAGGAAGGGGACTAATGGTAATAATTTGTTGGATTTGTATAGGACTTTATATTTTGCAGAATGATTTCCCAAATACAAAGTGATTTGTAAAACTACTTGAATTATAATTATCATTATTGTTATCATTCCCATATTGCAGATGAGTAGTTTGATATATGAGGAAAAAAACATTGACCTTGGTATCAAAAAGCCTATAAAGTCCTGGCTCTTATATTTTACCTGATACATGGCTTGTTATAAGTCATTTATTCACTTTGATTCTTGATTTCCTCCATTTGTCAATTGAAAATAAGAAGTCTCCCCCATTTCCTTTCTAGGGAAAAGAAAAAATGCAGATATATCAAACACTAACTATGTGCTTTTACGTCTATGATCTCATTTGATTTCCTCAATGACACCCCCCAGTGTTCTATTGGTCTCATCATCACTATCTCATTTTATTATGCTTCTACCTACAAATTGTACTCATAACCATTTTGTACTCAGTAGAACTGTGTCCCCCTGAAGTGTATTTTCAAATCCTAACACCCTATTACCTATGAATGTGACCTTGTTTGGTCACAATAGGATCTTTGCAGATGTAATCAAGTTAAGAAAGAGCAGGCATACTAGATTAGTCACCTAATTCAATGATTAGTGTCCTTATAATTTGACATAGAATGACACAGAGAAAAGGACAATGTAATGATAGAGATAACAACTGGAGTAAAGTCAAAAACCAGCAAAGATTATTGGGAGCCAAGGTGAGGCAAGGAAGAATTCTTCCTAGAGACTTCAGAGAGCATGGCAGACTTCTGGCCTCCACAACTGAGAGAGTAAATATTGGTTCTTTTAAGCCACTCAGTTCATGGTAATTCATTACAGCAGCCCTAGCAAACTAATATAACTTCCATCCCTCAAACCAGAACACTGGACCCAGGTATAGTCTAGAAAGCAGTTTGATTATGCTAATTCATATAGAGGCCTGTTTTCATCCGCATACAGAAGGTTGAACCCCCATCCCCACAATGATACTGAAATTGGTGGACTATCAGGCATTGTGACCAATGAGGTAGAGACATTAAGGTCATAAAGTGAAAAGAGAATTGGGGGACCCATGCATGCCAAATTCTTATTACAGAGGTTGATAACATACTCTTTAGATATTCCCTTACTTCTATCTAGAATCAAAACAATTCAAGGGTTCGGTCCTCTATTATGTACTGTACATACTATTGTCTCATTTCCTTATTCTAGCAACTCTGAAAGGCAAGCATTCTCACAATCCCTTTTATGCAGTTGAGGAAACTAAGATTCAGAGAGATGAATAATTTGTCTCAGGTCTCACACTGAGTAAAGGTTATAAACCAAACATATATGCCATAAAATGTTCTAGAAAGAAGCAAGGAGATATAATTTCCTTTAAATCAGTTGTGTGTTTTTATTTGTTTCACTTCCTAATATCTTTTAGTTGGGGTATTTGCTAGTAGTTATTGGTGACATGTGTTAACCCTGCTTGGATTTGGGGGCTGGTCTAGAAGATGCTTAAATTGGAAGCTCTGTTGTTTCAGCCAAGTGTTGGCCTACTCCCCATTTTTATTGAATAATCATTTTTTTCAGGCCTTCTTGCCCCCAGCTGAACCATCACCAAGGACTCCACCACTCAAAATCTTCTTGGAAAAATGCCACTCTCTACCCATCTCACAGAGTATCCCTGTGGAGCTAGACCAAGTGGGCTGGAACAGACCCATGATACTTTGTACTGGTAGGTCTTTTATGACCTAGTTTCTGTGGCAGAACATGTAAGGTAGCCCTCATGCTTAGACAACCTGGGCCAAAATGTACTTTCATCCCTGCCTAGTACTGTTCTTCATTGATATCTGAAAATTCATTATTTAGGCCTTGGTGTAAACTTTGACTTCCTTGATGTTTTAAAATGCTAATATCTCCATCTGGAGACCTTTAACTCAAAATGCTTATATATTCCTTTCTCCCCATAGCCTTGTTTTTATCCCAGGACCTCTGGTTCTTTCCAAGCCTCATGTGTTCCAGTTCTTCTTCTCTACCTTCTTCACAGTATTCTTACATATACCCTACTACCTCACAGTAACCTTTTCTATAGTCCCTATGATCTGTTGGTCCTAGGTCCTCTTTCACTGACCACTGACCACTGACCATGAAAAGGCCCTCAAGACTCAAGGAAGTTTCATTTATCCTACTCAAAATCCAAAGACTTTCCACCCACCCAACACCTTGGTTTCCTACCAGAGCCTCAGAATGTGCTGTTTCAGACTCAGCTCACCTGCCCTTCCTGTGAAGCTCTTGTCACTCAGAAGCTACATCTTATGCAATAAGTGCCATAATTGGGAGGAATCTATGCTCTTAGATGCCCGGGCTTTATACCACATCCTAGCATCCCCTGGCCCATCCCTAATATTTTTAAATTTTTTTATTTTATCATTTACTCACATGTATATACATTTTTGGGCCACCTCCCCCCTCCCCAATATTTTTTTACAGCAACATAATATGTACGAATGTTGATGACACTTAAGCCATAGTAACATTCCTTTCCAAAGCCTCTAAAAGTTCTGGTAGCCCTAGTCCCACTTCTGTATGCCCCAAACATTCCCTCAGCCCCAAAGGTTTTGCTTATTCTTCTCCTGTTTCTTTGTTTATTTTCCTTACTCCATGTGTGGGGGACATATGGGATGCTTTGACTCAGAGCTTATTTCTAACCCACTGATTTCTCCTTAGCATTCCAAGAATGTAGGAGCCAAAGAAATAGCTGACTTGTGTAGTCTTTAGCATCATTTCCCTCACAAATCCCCAGAAGCTAGGGATATAGTAAAAGGAAAGAGTAAAGAATCCCAAGGACAGGTTGATAAACTTTCACTGTCAGAACTAGGAGGGTCCTGGGAGGTTGAATTGTCCTCTTGTTTTATAGATGGGAAAACAGGCTCAGAAAGGGAAAGGAATTTTCTCAAGTTCACACACTCAATTTACGACATATTTATGACCGAGTACTTCATCTCCTGACTTTCCATCATATCCAAATGCAATTTTACTTCAATTTTAGACTAGATTCAAATCACGGGATGCCAAGTCTTTGGGTTCCACCCAAACTCACCTTAAGTGGGATCACCAGCCACTTCCCTCTCCTCTAAGGTCACTTCATGTTGTAGATATTAAATAAGTCATTATGGCAGCAGCAGATGTCTGCCATATTGTCTAACGTCCCTGCCTGGGGATAAGGCACTCTCCCATAATCCCCTAGGAGATTAAGCAAGACAATTGGTCATAGCTTCCCTTCCTGTTAGGAAGTAGACCCACCCCTGGCAATTCAGAGACTCTTTGAGCAGCTGCTATCATCCCACTGCCAAAGTGTATCTGATAGGAACCATCCTCCACAGACACACACCATCCTTATTGCTAGGAGTAGATGAGATGACAGGCCCTTAAGATGCAGGTTTAGCAGAGACAGGGTTAATAGTCCTTATCTTAGGAACTGCTCTGGGCTTACTTATAGGCCCAGGGTAGGAAGACGTACCCTTGAGATTGGTTCAGGTCTTCTCTCACTTCAGCAGTTACTCTCACTTCTGAGATATAAGTGGCTCCCACATTGCAGCTCTGCTTCTCAAGGTCCCAACCAGTCACTTGGGGCTAAAAATATCTGTGGGAAGGAGAGTGACATCAGAATTCCATTTTGGTATCGAGTTGTCATCCAGTTCCTTTTATATCTCTGACTCTACTGGTGATAGGATCATATTATGATTAATATCAGATTTACCTCCATTTTGCTCAGGACTTAAAAGACTTCAGTTCATTTTGTCCTGCTCAGTTTCTTTCCTTCTACCATCTTCCACACATACTTCTTCTCAGCTTCTAACCTAGAGGTTTCCAGGGCCAACTAGTAAAGTCGAAAGAGGATTAACTTTGAAATTGAATAAACCCTGCTTCAAATTTTTGCTCTGAACTTTGAAAAAGTTGTGTAACATTTTTGATTCTCAGTTCCCCATCTGAAAAGAGGGTTGCTGGTTAACATCTGTCTTGCAGAGACAGATGAAGACTGAATGGAATTGAATCTATGATTGTTCCTAGTATAGTTCCTAGCACGCAGGGATGCCCAGTGATACCACAAGGTATGCCCAAGGATTTTTCTTATATACATACATACACCACTGTGAGGTACAACCTGAATCTTCCTTAATATATGAGCTGCTTCCTCTCATTCATTCATTCATTCATCACTTGCTTGCTCATTCAACAAATGTCTGTTGAGCAATGTTGGAAAATCAGTGGAATTTGTTTCCTGACAACCTACTGTGCTAAAAATAGCAATAGTTTTGAAGTCAGATATTAATGGATTTGAATCTCAGCTCTGCCACTTAATACCTGTATGACCTGGAATAAGTACTTTACTTCTTTGAGCATAAGTTTTCTTGTCTGCAACCATTGGGGTCATAATTTGGACCTCACAGGCAAAAATGTAAGGCTCAAAAAGTCTAACATACATGAATGTGCTTTATAAGCTCTGAGCTGCTGTACAAATGTCTGGAAATGATATTAATAACAATAACAATTAACCAGTTAGATAGGTATATGTATTTTATCTATCCAGGCCCCTTACATAGTTGATAGTCTGTAAATATTTGTTGACACCAACATTAGGATTCAAGATTTGCTTTCCAAATGAAGTGCGGAGATGGTTCTTCCACTTAAAAGGACCAGTATTCCAGAAACGGTTCCATTGCAGGCGTACCCATACACATGTCACTCCACATGTTGCCTGAGCTCTCCTCAAACCACTTGAGACTGGGCTGACTCAGAAACCTGTTTTTGCCATAGTATTCAGATTATTTCCCACTGCCCTGTTCCTCCCAATAGGGGTGCTTCTGGGTTAGCATTGATCTAAAGGGTTATGGGGCACTGCTAGGAGAACCTAACACCACTTGAACAAACAACTCTGGAACAATTGGAAGCAATCTTAAGCAAGACACTGGTTTCTGAGATGGTAAGAAGAAACTGATGTATATTTATATGTTATTTGAATATTTCTGTAGTGATATTACCATTTAGCCACATTTGATAGCTGAACCAGGTGTTAGGAAACTTGAGTTCTGTTGCTTGAGTATAGTCAGTTCTAATTATTACCTTTTGGAGAGCATCAGTATTCTTGTCTTAGAAATGGAAGTAGTACTGTTTGACTGTTCTGAGAATACAGGTCTCACTTGTTGAGTCTAATTAAATACATACTAGGTTTATCTTCCTACTGCTTGGGGTTTTTTTTATATACCTATGTTGCTCACATTTCCTCATAAATGGTGGGTTAGAGAAAGGGATTAAAATTTAGAACCATTTATGTTGCTCTGGGGAAGTGTTGGGGGAGACAAGAAATTAAAGCTACTGGTGAAAACAAGAACTTGACAGTACTTGTGTATTTTAATTAACTAGGCTATACGTCTCACCTAAATCTTCAAGTAAGATAATTGTCCAGATGTGGAATTCTTACTTTGTAATTCTAAACAAGAGCCTGAGAATCTTCTTTTCCCAAGATATTTCCTGAGCAATATAAGAAGGTTCATGGCACTTGAGAAACTTGGATTTATTCTTAACTAATTTCATTCATCTTTCTATCACTGGCCTGGCATGAGTATACCCTTTCCTCCCATCCCCCTTCTACCCCTATCCTGGTGGTTTTGAAAAATGGACCAGGTGGCAAGCATCCAGTCCTCTCCAAAAGATGCTGAGGCCTTGGACTCAGCCTAAAGGGTATTCTCTCACCACAGGTAACTTGGATCATGGCTCCAAGATGCTAGGAAACTGCAAGAACATTGGTGGATACTGGAAGCCCCAGAGACCAGGAAACAAGCCAGTTAATGAAGTAAGACTCCTTTCTTAGTTCCTTTGGATCTTCCATGCCTCCAGCACAATTTATCTCCTTTAACCTTCCCTTTCTCTACATATGTTACAAGTATTGGTGCTTCTAGCATGTGGAATGGAAGCAATTTTTAAAATGGGTTTAGGAACTATATTCTAGCTATATAAAAGTTAGAGCATTAACCTTTTCTCCCTAGGGTTAATTTTTACATGAGATAAATCAAGGACATTTTATGGTTTCTATGCAGCTTGCTAATGCTTTTTTCTGGCTGCCTTTGCTATGACAGATGGGGGAGCTGTGAGATTTTATACTGTGGGTACTTTGCTTTTATTAAATCCTTTAAGTTCATGATTGTCTTCAGTGCTATCTGGTGACATATTTATAGGCCTTCCCTTGGAGAAGTTGTTTCATAAATGCAGATATAAAAGCTGGTGTTCATCAGATCAGTGTTATCAGGATTCTTTATTTCCATGTCTTTACATCCAAATCTGTTGGGCACTTATATGGACCTTTGTAAGTGTACATTCATGTCTATCCACATATGCCTTTCTGTGCATCTTTGCCCTTATGTTCCTGTTAAAGTACTTCTTTGGCACATGCGTGGGTGTCAAATATGGCTACAATGTAGTTTTTATAAACTTAATTTTGCTTGTGTACACTGTGCTTGTGTGTGTATTTATACACACACACACACATATATATATGTATATGACAAATATGTGTGTATACACGTGTGTGTGTATGTACATGTATCAGGACTACAAAAAAGTTTCTTAGGCATTTCATTTACATATATATATATATATATATATATACACACCTTTTTATTTGATTATATCTTGTACCTTTGGGTGTTTTGACATGTGCCTTTTGGTATATGTTTGGGTCTGTGGGTGCATTTGCATATTTTTTGCTTGGGAATGTGTGTGAATGTCTGTCTTCCTATGTGTCTGTGTTTCTGCATAGTCAGTTCATTTGGGAACAAGTATATTTAGACACATAGGCTGCAGCTATGTGTGAGCATAGCTAAATTCACATAGGCTAAACCCTAGTGAGCAATAACAACCAAGAATGTAACCATCAGAAAGGTTGGGTCTAGTGGTTTAGTTTTCACTACAACTACCTGCAGCTTGAATATTACCCCTCAGAAATAGGCTCTTAGTCACAGCAGTTTAGGCCTGTTTCATGACAGCCACCAATTTAGTGATTTTTGTCTAGAGAGATGTGTCATGGAGTTGAGGTTTTTGTTTTGTTTTGTTTTTTCCTCTTCATTTTTCAGTTTGGATGTTGCAAGGTAAAGCCAATAGGAAAAGTTTGATGGTATTTGGTTTGCTTTCTCTCATCGTCTGCCCTTTGCTCAATTCCCCTTTTGCCAGCCTTCCCATCTGGTTTCCTTGGTCTAGACTCAAGCTGGTTCATTCTTCTTGAGATAAAGGGTACCAACACTCAGGGCTGACGATCTATTTTCATCTCAGCCCAGTCTTCATACTGAGCCTCTTTTTACCAGAGAACAAATGAGCAGCTTCCTCCTTATCAGAAATTTGTGAATGCTCAAAGACAGCAACTGGTCATATGTAATAAGACCCTTTCCCTGGGGAAGCAAACTTTATAAGGTCCCAAGAGGTAAAATGCACAGAGATGGTTCCAACAAGATAAAGTATCCAGGCACAGTGGTTTAGGGGAGTGATTGTGGCCACCAGGAAAATCACAGGGTACTCCATGACATTCAAAAACTTCAAGTGCTTAAGAAACCATTTTTGTAGCCCTGATCTGTCCTTGGATCTTCTATAATAGTAATAATAATACTAGTACTTATAATAGCTTGTATTATAATACTGTGATATTTTATAAAATGCTTTCAAATTCAACATTTCATTTCACTTTATGGCAATGCTGTCAATTAATATCAGCCCCTATTTTGTAGATGAAAACTCTGAGGTTCAATGAGGGAACATGCATAATTTGTCTAGTGTTGTTCTACAAGTAAGTGATAGACCCAGGGCCTGAACCCTCTGCATGATTCAAAATCAAAAGGCAGGACTTGTATCTTTGCTCTTTCATTACCCCAGAAAATCCAGAATTAAGACAGAAACATTTTTTCAATTGATTAAATTAAGATAAGTTAAAATGAAGGGTCTAGTTATATGGTAGGCTGAAATATTCTGGGTTCTAATGAATCGTAAGGGGTGAAATAAGTGGAACAAAAGAAGGTGGCCTAGTCAGATGGCAAGTGCTATATGACCAGGAAATAATTCCACTTCTCAGTCCCCTGGCTTGCTCAAGCTGGTCGCCTATTAACAGTACCAGGAATGAAACAGTGCCACTTCTTATGTGTGCATGCCTTAGAGCTAAGAGAGCACTATGAGAATTAAATAGTACCATTTAGTTCTCATAGGTACCCTGAGAAGACTGTGTAACTTTCATTTTTCAAGTGAGGAAATGAATCTGAAAGGAAAAGAAGAAGAAGAAGACCTCTTTAAGATAAAAAACCAAGTTGACAACAGAGTCAGGGTAGACCTTCTCATGGCCCCAAGCCCAGTGCCTTGATACCTATTATTCACACTTGGGGAAGATGGTGGGATATCTGTAGTAGGTTTTAAAGCATATAGATCTAGCCATATTCTGTCTCCACCACTTCTACCATTTGCTACGTTTTCAAGAGCCACAGTTTGATTGGCCTTGTCCTTGTCAGGCTGGGCATCAGCTGATTATCTCTGCCAGGAAAACCTTTTATAGCAGTGCCTCACTTTACCAACTTAGAATGTTCTGATGGGGGTCTCTCTGTAGGCTAGTTCAGCAACCAGACCCCCAGCAGCCTGAGAGAAGAATGCTGCTGTTTTGAGTTTTCCCTCAGTTGCTGCTTTTCTTTCTTGAAACCCTTAAGTGTCATCTGTCAAAAATCCAGTCAAACTTTCCCGATAGTTAAAATTATCCATCTTCCTCTTCTCCCCAAGACAACATTGAGAAAACATTTTAAATGAAATTTATTAATCAGCCAATGAGAATAATTTGGTTTAGAGAAGTTGGGTTCTAGGAAAAATATTCTTTAAATCTGTTTAAGTTTGTCTATATAGAGAACATTTTCTAGTCATAATAATAAAAGTGTTGAACTTTTCAAAGTATAGCCACATCTGTTATCTCATACCCAGGAAAGTCAAGACAAATACCATTGTACCTATTTAACAGAGGTAGAAGAATGAGTCTCAGAGAAGCTCAGTAACTTATTTAAGAACCAGAATTGGAACCCAGTGCTTAAACTATCAGGTCCATGTTCTTTTTATATCATTCATCTGGATTACCTTCATAGATTTGGATTTCAAAGCCCCTTTTGTCCTGAAAATTCAGACCGTTTTGGTATAGTTTTATTATTATATAATTTACATATAGTAAAACTCACCAAGTTCAAGTGTATAATTTGATGTATTTTGACAAATGTGTATAGTCATGTAATCACCAACACAGTCATGATATAGAGCATTTTCATCACTCCCCTAAATTCCCTCATGTCCCATTAGAGTAGTCAGTTGTCTTCCCTGCCACTGTTCTTACTATCTTTATAATTTTGTCAGAACTTTTAAATTGGCAATAGTTAATTTGTCTACAGAAAGTTGTGAGGATAGTAGGGATCTCTGTTTTGAATCTTGCATTCTTGTAGGGAAGGGAAATTATTTTCTCTATGTCATCTCAAATGTTTATTTGTCAATTCACTTATTCATTTAGAAAACAGTGACTCTGTCTTAGGAATTGTGTGGGTGCATAATTTAAAAATTTGTGCTCTCAAAGAGTTCACAGTCTAATCAGAGGAGACTGATAAGCCAATGAAGAATCAGCAATGTGATACATCCTAGAAAAAGGCTTGAATCCTGGACTAAGAAGTATTTAATTCTGTTTGGGGAAGTCAAAGAAATAGACTGAATCCTGAATTCCAGAGAAGGTATTCTTTGAAAAATGACCAGGTGGGAAGGGTGAGAGGGACTATGTTGGATATCTCTTTCCAGGCCAAGAGAGGACAAAGGTAAGATGTGGAGATAAAAATCAGTACCCTGGCTTAGAGAACAGCAAGATGGCTAAATGAGATGGTAGACAAATGTTCTGGCAAAAGCTCGAAGGATCCAAAAAGGCAAGAATCCTATTGGGCTTGATAACAACTCTGATATCAAGGTGGGAAGTTTCAGCAAACACAGAATGATAATCATCTTGATTATCTTGATCATCTTGTTAAGCCTTGAGGTCTTGGGACATTCAAGAGTGTTTAGAGTTAGCCAAGCATGGTGGTACATATTTGTATTCCAGCACTCAGGAGGCTGAGGCGGGAGGATCAGAAGTTTGAGGCTAGTCTGAACTACATAGCGAGACCCTACCTCAAACTAAAATAAAATAAAAAAACAATATTTGGAGTTGGAGCAAAGTTTGGCTTTGAGAGAGGCTTTCATTTCCTTGCTTAGATGACAGAGAGATGTTATTTAGGGATCCGTAAAATATTATACCATTTTCATTTTACAAAGAGGGCAGAAGCAGTAGAGGCTGTTTTTCTCAGTTCCATCTTGGCTTCATATTACAGGGGTTTCAGCTGGTGGGGATGTCAAGGGTAAGAGTCACATATTTTTCATGAAGTTATTAAAAGGCCAGCATTTATGTAGGTCACATAGAACTAGATGAACCTTTCTCCCGGAGGCCAAAGCCTTTTCTGAAGAGATGCTTTCCTCTCCCAACCACTTGATGTAGAGCTCAGAATTTGTGTTCTGAAGTCAAACAGATAGGGGTTTCCACTTACAACCTGGCTTGGGTAGAGACTCAAAGACTCCCTCTGATAGAAAGCCATAGAAAGAGTTTTGAGTAGGGAGTCAGGAGCCCTGAACTCTAGTTCTAGCCTATGGTAATTTGGAAGCTCCTCCCCTCCCTTTCATCTCTGAGTCTTACAGGAAACTGACTATAAGCTGGACTATATAAGACCTTAATTCTGTTTGAAGAAGTCAACTTACTTATCTGGATACAAGAAAATTAAACTGGATACCTCAGAGGTCCTTTCTAGCCTTATCAAAGGTATGTTCTTGTAGCTAAGGAAATCCCCACAGCTGTTGTTATAGAGCTAGGTCTCATCGTTGTCTGTGTTGCTCAGGAAATGGGTATTCCAGGTCCATAGTGAAAGCAGCATAGGAAAGAACAAACTGATCAAGGATGTTTTTCCTTCTGGTCCAATCAGTACTAGGGCTGGAGGTAGGTTGAGGCAAGTTAAGCACTTACCTGAGGGGCAAAATTTAAGGAAGTGTCAAAAAACTCAGTAATCAAGATAAATAATATGTTTTTTATTAGTGTATATTAATTACACAAAGGGGTTTCATTGTGATATTTTCATGCATGCATATTCAGTTGATGAAAATCACCCCCTCTATTACTCTTTCTTACTCCCTTCCCTCTTTTTAAATAATTTTAACAGATTTCATTATTCTATTTTCACAGATACATATGAAGTATTTCAATCATATTCAACTCCCCCTCTTCCTCACCTTTTACCCTCCCATATTCTGCTGGCTTCCACCCCCAAGCAGTTCCCCTGTTTTATTTTATTCCCCTGTCATTCATTTGTTTTTTTAGGTCTAGATTCTGCATATGGGAGAGAACATGCAATATTTGTCTTTCTCAGTCTGACTTATTTCATTTAATTTGATTAACAGTTCCATCTGTTTTCCTGCAAAGTGAGATAATTTCATTTTTGACTTGTGGCTGAATAATACTCCATTGTGCAAACATACCACATTTTACTTATCCATTTAACATTTGATGGACATATAGGCTGATTCCATACCTTGGCTGTTGTAATTACTGCTGCTACAAACATGTATGCACAGATATCTCTATTTTATGCTGACTTATGTTCCTTCTAATAAAGGCCCATGAATGGAATAGCAGGATCATATAGCAGTTTTATTTTTAGTTTTTTGAGGAACCAACATTCTGATTTCCATAGTGGCTGAACTAATTTGTATTCCCACCAACAGTGCATAAGGGTTCCTTTTCCCTCACATCCTCACCTACATTTCACTTCTCCTATTAATGCACTTCACTACTTTAATTGGAGAACTGAGACATTTAATATGTGAAGTTAATACTGAATGATATGTTGTGATTTCTGCCATTTTATTAGTGTTGTAGTGCTTGATTCTTCCTTACTCTTCATTTGCTTATTTACTCATCTAGTGAGATTTTTTTTTGGAGGTACTGGGGTTTGAACTCAGGGCCATGAACTTCTTAGGCAGACAGTCTACCACTTGAGCTATGCCCTCAGCCCTTTTTGCTTTTAGTTATTATTTGAATGAAGCCTCACATTTATGCCTCAGACAGCCTGGACCATGATCCTCCCATTCATGCTTCTTGAATAGCTGGGATAGTAGGTGTGCACCACCATGCCTATCTTTTATTGTTGAAATGGGAGGAGGGGTCTCACTACTTTTTGCTGGGATGGCCTCAAATTGCTGTCCTCCTAATCTCCACCTCTTGAGTAACCAGGATTACTGATGTAAGCCAACCAATCCAGTGTGATTTATTCTTTACTGTTTTGTTTATCTTCCTGAGTTTCTTCTTCCTTTTTTTTTTTTTTTGGTGGGGGGTAATACCGGAGTTTGAACTCAGGGCCTTGCACTTGCTAGGCAGGCACTCTACCACTTGAATCAGTACCCTAGCCCTTTATTGCTTTAGGTCTTTATTGCTTTAGTTACTTTTCAGATAGGGCCTAGCATTTTTCTTACCTGGGGATGGCCTCTGACTACAACTTCCTACCTACAACTTCCATGTAGCTGGATCACAAGCATGAGCCATCACGCCTGTCTTATTGATTGAAGTGGGGTCTCATTAACTTTTTTTCCTGGCTGGCCTTTACCCATGATCCTTGTGATCTCCACCTATCTCCTGATTATCTGGGATTACAGGTGCTTGCCACTATGCCCAGCACCTTAAAGTATCTTCTACAGCAGTGATTTAGTTGTTGTGAATTAATTTAGTTTTTGTTTATAATAGAAGGTTTTTATTTCTCCTTCAATTATTTGCCCAGTACAATAATCTAAGTTGACAGTTACTTTCTTTCAGGACTTGAAATACATTATTTCAGGTCCTCCTTGCTTTTCAATTTTCTGTTGAGAAATCTCTTATTCTGTTGATACTGCCTTTATAAATGTCTTGGTACTTCTCTGTTGCAACTTTTTTTTCCTTTTATTCATATATGCATACAATGTTGGTCATTACTCCCCCCTTCCCCCCGCCCCCACCCTTTCCCCACACTCCCCTCCCTCTCCCACCCACCCCTTCGCTTCCAAGCAGAAACTGTTTTGCCCTTATCTCTAATTTTGTTGAAGAGAGAGTATAAACATTAATAAGGAGGACCAAGGGTTTTTGCTAGTTGAGGTAAGGATAGCTATACAGGGAGATTCCTAGCATTGCCTCCACATACATATGTGTTACATACTACATTGATTCTTCTCGAACTAACCTTTTCTCTAGTTCCTAGTCCCCTTCTCCTATTGGCCTCTGTTGCTTTAAAGTTTCTGCATTAATTCCTTTGCATTGAAGACATCAAATGCTATCTTTTTTGGGGGGTTACCTACCTATCCTCATACCTATTCTTTCTTTGTTCTGTATTACTCGGTTTTAAATGTAATATAACGTGGGGAAGTTCTTTTATGATCTGGTATATTTGGAGTCCTAAAAACCTCCTATATCTCCAGTATTGGGGAAGTTTTTTGCTATTATTTTATTGAATATGTTTTCTGTGACTTTAGTTTGGACATCTCCTCCTTCTATGCCCATGATTCCTAGGTTAATATTTTAATGGCATCTCCCAGAGGTCTCACATGTTCTGATCATACTTCTTTAATCTTTTTTGCTTTCTTCATTTTCTTTTTTTTATGTCTATTTTTTTTATTCATATGTGCATACAATATTTGAGTCATTTCTCCCCCTTCCCCCACCCCCTCCCTTACCCCTGTCCCCTCCCTCTCCCCACACCCAACCCCTCCCTACCCAGCAGAAACTATTTTGCCCTGATCTATAATTTTGTTGAAGTGAGAGTATAAGCAATAATAGGAAGGACCAAGGGTTTTTGCTAGTTAAGATAAGGATAGCTATACAGGGAGTTAACTCGCATTGGTTTCCTGTACATGTGTGTTACCTCCTAGGTTAATTCTTCTTGATCTAACCTTTTCTCTAGTTCCTGGTCCCCTTCTCCTATTGGCCTCAGTTGCTTTAGTTTCTCTGCATTGTGGGCTACAAATACAATCAATTTTTTTAGGTGTCTTACGTATCCTCATACCTCCCTTGTCTGCTCTTGCTTTATCATGTGATCAAAGTCCAATCCCCTTGTTGTGTTTGCCCTTGATCTAATGTCTGCATATGAGGGAGAACATACAATTTTTGGTCTTTTGGGCCAGGCTTACCTCACTCAGAATGATGTTCTCCAATTCCATCCATTTACCAGCAAATGATAACATTTCGTTCTTCATGGCTGCATAAAATTCCATTGTGTATAGATACCACATTTTCTTAATCCATTTGTCAGTAGTGGGGCATCTTGGCTGTTTTCATAACTTGGCTATTGTGAATAGTGCTGCAATAAACATGGGTGTGCAGGTGCCTCTGGAGTAACCTGTGTCACGGTCTATTGGGTATATCCCCAAGAGTGGTATTGCTGGATCATATGGTAGATCAATGTTTAGCTTTTTAAGTAGCCTCCAAATTTTCTTCCAGATTGGTTGTATTAGTTTACATTCTCACCAACAGTGTAAGAGGTTTCCGTTTTCCCTGCATCCTCACCAACACCTGTTGTTAGTGGTGTTGCTAATGACGGCTATTCTAACAGGGGTAAAGTGGAATCTTAGTGTGGTTTTAATTTGCATATCTTTTATTGCTAGAGATGGTGAGCATTTTTTCATGTGTTTTTTGGCCATTTGAATTTCTTCTTTTGAAAAAGTTCAGTTTAGTTCACTTGCCCATTTCTTTATTGGTTCATTAATTTTGGGAGAATTTAGTTTTTGAAGTTCCCTATATATTCCCTATATATTCTGGTTATCAGTCCTTTGTCTGATGTGTAGCTGGCAAATATTCACTCCCACTCTGTGGGTGTTCTCTTCAGTTTAGAGACCATTTGTTTTGTTGAGCAGAAGCTTTTTAGTTTTATGAAGTCCCATTTATCTATGCTATCTCTTAGTTGCTGTGCTGTTGGGGTTCCATTGAGAAAGTTCTTACCTATACCTATTAATTCCAGAGTATTTCCTACTCTTTCCTGTACCAGCTTTAGAGTTTGGGGTCTGATATTAAGATCCTTGATCCATTTTGAGTTAATATTGGTATAGGGTGATATACATGGATCCAGTTTCAGTTTTTTGCAGATGGCTAACCAGTTTTCCCAGCAGTTTTTGTTGAAGAGGCTGTCTTTTCTCCATCGTATATTTTTAGTGCCTTTGTCAAAGACAAGTTGGTTATAGTTGTGTGGCTTCATATCTGGGTCATCTATTCTGTTCCACTGGTCTTCATGTCTGTTTTTGTGCAAGTACCATGCTGTTTTTATTGTTATTGCGTTGTAATATAGTTTGAAGTCGGGTATTGTGATACCTCCAGCATTGTTCTTTTGACTGAGTATTGCCTTGGCTATTCATGGCCTCTTATGTTTCCATATAAATTTAACGGTAGATTTTTCAATCTCTTTAATGAATGTCATTGGAATTTTGATGGGAATTGCATTAAACATGTAGATTACTTTTGGGAGTATAGACATTTTTACTATATTGATTCTACTAATCCATGAGCATGGGAGATCTCTCCACTTTCCATAGTCTTCCTCAGTCTCTTTCTTCAGAAGTTTATAGTTTTCCTTGTAGAGGTCGTTCACATCCTTTGTTAGGTTTACACCTAGGTGTTTAAATTTTTTTGAGGCTATTGTAAATGGAATTGTTTTCATATATTCTTTCTCAGTTTGTTCATTATTAGTGTATAGAAATGCTAATGTTTTTACTATGTTGATTTAATATCCTGCTACCTTGCTATAGCTATTGATGGTGTCTAGGAGCTTTTGAGTATAGTTTTTGGGTCTTTAAGGTATAGGATCATATCATCTGCAAATAGGGATATTTTGACAGTTTCTTTACCTATTTGTATTCCTTTTATTCCTTCTTCTTGCCTAATTGCTCTGGCTAGAAATTCCAGGACTATGTTGATTGGGAGTGGAGATAGTGGGCATCCTTGTCTAGTTCCTGATTTTAGAGGGAATGGTTTCAGTTTTTCTCCGTTAAGTATAATGCTGGCTGTAGGTTTGTCATATATAGCTTTTATAATGTTGAGGTGCTTTCCTTCTATTCCTAGTTTTCTTAGAGCTTTTATCATGAAATGGTGTTGGATGTTATCAAAGGCTTTTTCTGCATCTATTGAGATGATCAAGTGGTTTTTGTCTTTGCTTCTGTTAATGTGGTTTATTACGTTTATTGATTTTCATATGTTGAACCACCCCTGCATTCCTGGGATGAAGCCTACTTGGTCATGGTGAATGATCTTTTTGATGTGTTGTTGAATTTGGTTTGCCATTATTTTATTGAGGATTTTTGCATCAATGTTCATTAAGGAGATTGGCGTACAGTTCTCCTTTTTGGAGGTATCTTTGCCTGGTTTTGGGATAAGTATAATACTGGCTTCATAAAATGTGTTAGGCAGTTTTCCTTCCCTTTCCTTTTCGTGGAACAGTTTAAGGAGGGTTGGTGTCAGTTCTTCTTTAAAGGTCTGATATAATTCAACAGAGAATCCATCAGGTCCTGGACTTTTCTTTTTGGGGAGACTCTTGATTGCTACTTCAATTTCATTTTGTGTTATAGATCTATTCAGTTTATTAATATCCTCTTGGTACAGTTTTGGATGATCATATGTATCTAGAAATCTGTCTGTTTCTTTTAGGTTTTCGAATTTTTTGAATATAGGTTCTCGAAGTAGTCTCTGATAATTTCCTGGACTTCGATGGTGTTTGTTGTTATCTCCCTTTTTGTATTCCTGATTCTACTAATTTGGGTTTTTTCTCTCCTCATTTTAGTCAGGTTTGCCAGGGGTCTGTTGATCTTTTTAATTTTTCAAAGAACAAACTTTTTGTTTCATTAATTCTTTGTATGGTTTTTTTGGTTTCTATTTCATTGATTTCAGCTCTTATTTTTATTATTTCTCTCCTTCTATTTGTTTTGGGATTTGCTTGTTCTTGTTTTTTTTTGAATTTGAGATATATCATTAGGTCATTGATTTGGGATCTTTCAGTCTTTTTAACACATGCACTCATGGATATAAACTTTCCTCTCAGGACTGACTTTGCTGTGTCCAATAGGTTCCAGTAGGTTGTGTTTTCATTTTCATTGACTTCCAGGAACTTTTTAATTTCCTCTTTTATTTCATCAATGACCCATTTTTCATTAAGCAATGAGTTACTCAGTTTCCAGCTGTTTGCATGGTTTTTGTCTTTACTTTTGTTGTTGAGTTCTAGTTTTATAGCATTGTGATCAGATAGAATGCATGGTATAATTTCTATTTTCTTATATTTGCTGAGGCTTGATCTGTGCCCTAGGATATGATCTATTTTGGAGAAGGTACCATGGGCTGCTGAGAAGAATATATATTGTGTAGAAGTTGCATGAAATGTTCTATAGACATCAAGTAGGTCCATTTGATCTATTGTGTATTTTAGATCTTGAATTTCTTTACTGATTTTTTGTTTGGATGACATATCTATTGATGATAATGGAGTGTTAAAGTCTCCCACAACCACTGTGTTGGAGTTAATATATGCTTTTAGGTCCTTCAGGGTATGTTTGATGAAATTGGGTGCATGTACGTTGAAAATTGTTATTTCCTTTTGGTCTATTTCCCCTTTTATTAGTATGGAATGTCCTTCTTTATCTCGTTTGATCAATGTAGGTTTGAAGTCTACTTTGTCAGAGATAAGTATTTCTACTTCTGCCTGTTTTCAGAGGCCATTGGCTTGGTAAATCTTCTTCCAGCCTTTCATCCTAAGCCTATGTTTATTTCTGTCGGTGAGGTGGGTCTCCTGTAAGCAACAAATTGTTGGGTCTTCCTTTTTAATCCATTTCATCAAATGGTGCCTTTTGATTGGGGAATTAAGTCAAATAACATTAAGTGTTAGTACTGATAGGTATGTGGTGATTCCTGTCATTTAGTTGTCTTAGTAGTTTGAAGGTTTGATTGTGTGTACCTAAGTTGAGGTTAGTCTCTACTTTCTTGCTTTTTCTTTTCCTGTAGTTTGGTGCTGCCTGCCCTTTCATGGTTATGTTGGGTTTCACTTTCTGTGTGCAGAATCCCTTGAATAATCTTTTGTAGTGATGGCTTTGTGGTCACATATTGTTTTAGTTTCTGCTTATCTTGGAAGACTTTTATTGCTCCATCTATTTTGAATGATAGTTTTGCTGGGTAGAGTATCCTGGGGTTGAAGTTATTTTCATTCAGTGCCCGGAATATTTCACCCCAAGCTCTTCTTGCTTTTAATGTTTCTGTTGAGAAGTCTGCTGTGATTTTGATGGGTTTACCTTTGTATGTTATGTTTTTTTCTCTTACAGCCTTCAGTATTCTTTCTCAGGTCTCTGTATTTGTTGTTTTAATGATAATATGCTGTGGAGTAGACCTATTTTGATCTGGTCTGTTTGGTGTTCTGGAGGCCTCTTGCATCTGTATGGGAATACATTTCTCTGGATTTGGGAAATTTTCTTTTATTATTTTATTGAATATATTATGCATTCCCTTTGCTTGCACCTCTTCTCCTTCTTCAATGCTCATGAGTCTCAGGTTTGATCTTTTGATAGAGTCAGTGAGTTCTTGCATTTTCTTTTCACAGGTCTTGAGTTGTTTAACTAATAGTTCTTTGGTTTTTCCTTTAATTACCATTTCATCTTCGAGTTCTGAGATTCTGTCTTCTGTTTGTTCTATTCTCCTGGATTGTCCTTCCATTTTGTTTTGCAATTCTGTTTTGTTCTTTTTTCTGAGGTTTTCCATGTTCTGGGTCGTTTCCTCTTTAATGTTGTGTATTTTTGTCCTCAGTTCATTTATCTCTTTATTAATTGTGTTCTTTGTTTCACTTTGGTGTTTATACAGTGCTTCTATGGTTTCTTTTATTTCTTCTTGTGCTTTTTCAAATTCTCTATTTTTGTTGTCTTGGAATTTCTTGAGTGTCTCCTGCACATTTTGGTTGACCATATCCAGTATCATCTCTATAAAATTCTCATTTGATTACCTGTAGGATTTCTTCTTTTAGATTATTCTTGTGGGCTTCATTGGGTTCTTTTGCATAGTTTGTCTTCATTTTGTTGGAGTCTGGATCTGAGCATCTGTTTTCTTCATTTCCCTCTGGTTCCTGTACTAATTTTTTGCTGTGGGGAAACTGTTTTCCCTGTTTTTTCTGTCTTCCTGTCATTGCCCTTGGTGTTGTTTTTGTCCCTGTACTGGGTGCAATTAAGTATTTTTTAGCTTGTAATACTAACAATGGTGATATTTAGAATGGAAGGGTGAGGAAGATGGAAAGCAAAGAAGTTAAAGAAAAGGGGAAAAACAAATAAACAAGTAGAAAAAACAAAACAAAGAAACAAACAAAAAAGTTTCAAGGATATAAGCAGGGAGAAATAGTGTACTAATCAACAGTAAGCTGAACAGGCATTAGAGCGACAGAGAGAGGATTGAAAAAGTAAATAAATAATTAAAAATAAACGGAAAAAAAATCTCCAAGTTCAATTGCAATGAAGTTTCAGTTTTAGGAATTTTGGTGTTCGTCCCTCAGCCTCCATTCCTGGAGATGGTGTCTCTGAAGTAGTTTTGTCATTGTCTCATCAAAGGGGAAAAAAAACAAACCAAACAAAACAACACAAAACAAAAAAAAACCCACAAAGTATCCCAAGTTCAATGTAATACAGTTTCAGTAAGTTTTTCAGCATGCAGGTGTAGTTTGGTTGTTGTCGCATCAAAGGAAGAAAGAAAAAAAAGAGTCTGGGATAGTTCTATGAATGGCTATCTGAGGCTGTGGCTCACCTGCCTGCTGCTGTCAGCCTGCTGTTGCTGGAGGCTTTATTTATGCAGATCTCAGGAGTAAGCTGAACATTCACCTAGCCCCTCAGGCTTTGTTTACTTAGAGTTCTCCTGGGTGCACTGCCACTGCTACAATCTTCCCCTTTCCAAGCACACTGGGGGAGGTGACACTGCACCAGCTTCCTCAGGCCTGTGTGTTTATTTATAGTTCACATGGGAAGTGGGTCTTCCCCCCTCTCCTGTGGAGTTTTCCTCCCACCACCACTTTTACAAGCTTTCCCACTGCTGATTGCTGGGTGTGTGCCACCGTTCCTGCCTTTTCTGGCTGGCTTGTTTATTTACAGCTCATGTGGGAAGTGGGTCTTCCCCCCTCTCCTGTGGAGTTTTCCTCTCACTGCCACTTTTACAAGTTTTCCCGCTCCTGGCATGTGCCACTGCTCCTGCCTTCTCCAGCTGGCTTGTTGTGAGGGATTTCCCCTCCCCCTCCTTCGGCACTCAGGGTGCCCCGCCCTCTTTGCTACATGTCTTTTTTGTTGTTATTGGTTATTATTCAGTTTTTTTTTCTTTTTTCCCTGGGTGGGGGTCGGTCTGTCCAGGGAGCTATGCTGATCTGGCCCAGGGTTGTCTGTGGGAGTGCCACGTGCCACTTAGCTCACCTTGTGATCTGCATCTTCCCAAGCAGTCTTGGTGCTGGCATCTGGCAGCGATGTGGGAGCCCTCCTGGTTTCTCTGTTTAACATGAAGTGGAGATACTATGCGCAGGTGTGAAGGAGTTAAGGTTTTGCCTCTTCTCAGTGGTTTTTCCTGTAAGGTGTATTTCCAGCATCTCTCCAAGATTTTACTTTAGGAGGCATGCTTTCTGCTTCCTCCCTTAGCTGCCATCTTGGAATCCTCCCTGCTTTCTTCATTTTCTTGCCTAAGACATCTATCTTGTCTTCAAAGCCTGATAGTCTATCTTCAATTTGATCCAGTCTACTGAAGAGACTTGCAACTGGTTTTTATTTGACTTATTGAGCTTTTCATTTCCAGAATTTCAATTTGATTTTTCTTCACAGTTTCTATCCTTTTGAATTTTTCTTTCATGGCCTGCATTTTCTTCTTTATTTCATTCAGCTTATTATTGGAGTTTCTTTGGAATTTGTTCAAACATTTATTCATGACATTTTAATTTCCTTGGTCATTTCTATAATTATTTTTTTTAATTCTTTGTCTAGAATTCATCTATTTCACTGTTATTAGTGGCTGTTACTTTATTTGGGGCAGTCATGTTGTCCTGGTTTTTTTTCATATTTCTTGTATTTCTGAGTTGGGATTTGTACATCTGAGTCCAAGCCATTTGTTGGAAATTTTGATCACCTAAAATCTTTTAGTTGAAATATTCTCAATGTTCAGTCAGGACAATTCAGTGGCCAGGCTGAGGTCCTATTTCTTACTACTAGACTAGGGGTATGGCTCAGTAGCCAAGACCATGTACTCAGGGTACCACATCTGATCCCCAGCTATACTCAGATTGGAGTTAAACTAGCTGGAGTCCCTTGTAGAAGGGTCTGTTGTTTGCTTCTGGGCTTCTTTTACTATAGATGTTTCCTTTCCTTATGTACTGAGAATCAGTGCTGGCTTCAGGGAGCAAATAGCCTGTGGGCCAGCAGGTTTGCACTTGCTCCAGAAGCACCACCCCCACAACACTTGTGTCTCCATGGGTAATAGGCATCTAAGCCTTCAGTTGATCTCCAAATGTGTCAGACAGCAGGGGAAGCAAACAGAAAACCTAGTTCTGCACAGACTGGGGGAAAACTGAGGGACCTAGTCACTCTGGCTGCTGGTCTCAGTGCTTAAAGACACTGTCCAGGAATTCAGCTTCTGGTGGGGAGGAGGAAGCTGTGGAAATCTTGTGTTTCTGAGGGTCTGGAATCAGGGCCCTCTGTCCTACCTGGAAGCAAACACATGCTAGGATGTAGCCCTCTGACCAATCTGGAGGACTGAACATACACTGGCATCAGTTCCTGGTGATGGGTCTCTGTACTTTCAGGCCCCACCCAGCAGTTCACTTGCCTATGGAGAGGAAGAATCTGTAGAAGTGACACAATTCAGTTGGTCTTGGCTGGAGGCTTTTAGACCAACTTGGCAGCAGACATAGGTTGGAATGCAGTTTCTGGACAGGGCCCTGCCCAGTAATTAATTTCCCTATCTGAGGGCAGAAGCTATGGATATCACATGATTTGGAGGGTGTGGGCCAAGGGTGTTCTGGGCCACCTAACAGCTATCACACACAGCCAGAAGGCAGGCTGTGGAGGCAGAATACTACCTCAGCCACATGCTTAGTGCTTTGTTTCCACTGTGACCTTCATGTGATGTAAGTGACCACTTGCCAGGGAAGGTGGGGCCTCCATCTCTATTGCTTGAACTTCTCTACTGGTGGACTATGTCAGACCCTCTCCCTCTTCATGACTACCTCTTGTAGCCATCTCCCACCCAGACACTGTGGCTGGGTGTTCCAAGACTACTTGAACCATGATTTTTTTTTAAGTCCTCAGAGTATGTTGGTCTCTAACAATGCACCATTTCTCATGATGGCTTTTTGCTGTAACCTTCAGAGATGAGGGGAGTGACAGAATATCTTTCTTCACCAATGCTAGCCTTCTATATTGGAGCAGTCACTGTGTCACTAAATCCCCACACTGATTTAAAGCTTGTGGGAAGTGTGGGCTTATCTTGCGGCTAGAACTGCTAGTCTGTTACTGGGCTCTGGCTTACCTTCCGATTGTGTCTCTGGCTTCACCTCCCCCTCCTGGGGAGCTGAAGATGAGCTTGGAACTGTTGATTTTCTCTGTTGACTCAGTTTTTCCATGCTTTTTATCATCCTGATGCTCTTCCTTTCTCTCTCTCTTCAGAATATAGTCTGTCCTATGTTACCTGACATTTCTCATTCATGGAGTCAAAATGGTAGATGCTTCTAATCCACCATCTTGTGCCCAATCTCAATAATATTTAAATGTACTATTTTTAAAGTCAAAATTAATATGCAAATACACCATTTATAAAATAATGAAGTTTGAATAAGGCTATCTTTATTCAATATTACTGATTTTTCCTTTTGCCTTAGGATACAATATGACTTGGCACAGCCCTGCTCAGTTGTCTTGAATTTCTCCCCAGTAGAAAAACGTGTCACTTATTGGATCCAAGATGGACAGAGCTTCCTCTGTTTGGGAATTGCTGTCTGTGAAAACTGCCTGATATATGATACAAGGTCTAGAACAGCCTAATGGTTATGAAAAGTGCCTAATATATAATAAGAGGTGTTATATAATCACATAATGGTTAAGGGTAGTGCCTCTGGAATCATATAGCAAGCATTTGAATGTTAGATCTGTTATTTATTACCTCTGTGGCCTTGGACATGTAACTTAACCTTTCTTGTCTCATTTTCTACTTCTGTCAAATAAGAATATTAGTAGTTATCTCCTTCATAGGACTTTGCTGAGGATTAAGTTAATTAACATGTGACATATGGTATGTGCCTAGTGAATATTTGTTCTTGTTATATTTAAAGCAATTTTAGTTTAGAACTTCATGAAGATGAGTAGTGGTATTACTGTAGGTGACTGATGGAGGTTGTTGGATTGACTTTCCAGCTGTCTATGAAAGCTTCTTAAAGTTCTTAGGTACACAAAGTCCCATAAATATGTACAATGGATTTATATTAATAAAAATTAGTTGCATTTATTATGATTCTTATGACAAATAGTTTTAAAATTTGGATTGAGAGCAGCTGTTTTGCATTGATCTATCTAAACTAGTCAGAAAGTACTAGACTATTTTTAATGAACTGTTTCTTACACAGTCTAGGCAGCAAAGACAATAGAACTTCTTTGAGGCTCTGGAATAGCCCATGTTCTATTTCCTCTACAGAGATTTATGGGGCCTTGCCAGATGTAGAACTCTATGAAGTCAAAAACTGAGCTTGGATTTATTGATTAGTTAGTTGATTTATTCTCAACTACTCTGTAAGTGTTACTTATATGCTTTCTTTGTTCCAGGTCCTGTGCTTAGCTCTCAGTATACAGGGAGGAGTCATGGGCTGGCTCCTTAGTAGAAGGGAAGAACGTGAACACTTTTAACTTAAAATCAGTGTCCCCTTCCCAATCTGTATTAGTGAGGGTTCTCCAGAGAAACAGAACCAAATTGGCTCATATGATTTTGGAGACTATGAAGTCCAATATACAGGGTGGACTGGTAGGGAGAGCAATGCTGCAGTTTTCAGGCTATAAGGTAGGAAGAGCTGATTTCTACATGAAACCCAAAGGCAATCTTAGGCACAATACTCTCTAACTTGGGATAGACTGGTCTTTTTGTTCTGTTTAGGCCTTCAACTGATTCAAAGAGGACAACTCTTGTTGTGAAGGATAATCTACCATACTAATTTAAATGCTACTCTCACATAAAAACATCTCTTGCGGAAACTCTCAGGATAATGCTTGGCCAAATATTTAGGTTCCCTGTGGCCCGGTTAAGTTGACGCAAAGTAACAATCACAAGTTTACCCCTTGTCAGCTTGGTGCCCGTATGTACCTCTAAATAAAGACAATGACAAGATCATACTTCCACCTAATTATTCTGTATACTTAAAATACATTAATCCTTTCCCTAGAAGTGCATGCAAAGTCTTTTGATGATGTTTACTCTTCTTCTTGGTATCTTAGAGCTTAAATATTATAACACAAATTGGCAAAATATAAATACCAGGTACCAGGATATAAAGCCAACATATGTTGCATAATAAGGGAATAGAACAGGTAGGAAAACAAAGATCTGCTGCATACTCATACACAAACATGTTCATAACAAAATAAGGAGGAAATACTCTTGACAACTACAGTTGTCATTTCTGTAATTGGTCACAAGGTTGTAGATGGTATTGATAACTATCATTGTCCATTACCCATTCAGTATTCCTTTTCCCCTCAGCCAGCACCTCAGTTAGTGATAGTTAGAGACATGGAAGGGTGACCTAAATCCTCATTAATGAAGAGTCTGTGCCATTGGTTGTTCTGCCTGGATTTGGTTGTCATAGTTTTCAATTGATCTTAGTTATAAGACATGGTGATACTAAGAGATTCCTTATGGGAATATTTCAGACATTTTTTTCTTACTTCCATTGTTGTGTAATAGTTCAATTTCCCTTTGGTATTCAAAATCAACCATATACCACAAGCACAGTAACTCCCCTTCTTTGCCTATTGATTTAGAAGCCAAATTTAGAGGATATAAATAGAGGTCTTATTGAGCTATTCTAAGGCCAGTGCCTTTCCAAACATTTTAGAGTAAGATTGACTATGTCTATAAAAAAACTAGCATGGAATTTCATTAAACCTATAGAACAATTTGTGGAGAATTGGCATCTTTACTATGTTGTCTTCCAGTCCATGAATGTGATATGACTTTCTATTTATTTAGGTCTTTTATTTTAGATTCTTTTCACTTGAAGCTTATCTTAATGCCATTAAATTCACAAATATGCTAATTTAAATGCCAGATCCTGAGTATCTAAAATGCACATTGCAAACATACAAATATCTAATCTCTCCACATGTCAGCACACATTCATATCATGGTTTGGAAATGGGGAGAATAGATTCCCCTTAAACTGCAAGTCAGTAGGTGTTTCTTTACAGTTAACTTTAGCAAAATTCATACAAAATAGCAATTAACAATGATCTTCTTCGCTAACTCACAAGGAAACACCTTCAAAACTGCATTTTGTTGACATTTCTGTACTAAAATGTAGAAAAACTGAACTACACAAACATTGAAAAGTTAAAAATTCCTTAACTTTTTATTCCTGGTACTACTACCACAATTTGCAGGGCAATTTACCTGATGTAAGGAAAAGAAAAAGAAAAGACAAAGTTACAGCTAGATCCCTTTTTAAATCAATATTTTGTAATTTTAGAGCATACAGAGCCAGTATGTGTTCTAAGTGCATGCCTAAGCATTTTATTTTCTTTGGGGTATTTGTAAATGTTATGGTGTTTTAACTTCAGTTTTCATGTGTTTGTTTTTAATGAATAGAAATACAGTTGTTTTTTTGTGTGTTAATTTTGTACCATATGACCTTGCTTGTTATTCCAGGGATATTTTTATATGTTTGTTGGAACTTTCTGCATAGGTAATCATGTCATCTGCAAAGAAACTTTGTTAATAGACTTCTTTTAGAGCATTTGTAAACTCAAAGCAAAATTTAGCAGAAAGTACAGAGAATTCTCATATATCTTTTGCACCCTTACAAGTATACACAACTCCATCATCAACATGTTCCACCAAAGTGGTACATTTGTTACAATTGACGGAACCTATATTGACATACCATTATCACTCAAGGTCCAAAGTCCATAGTTGACATTAGCATTCACTCTTGGTGCTATATATCTATAGGTTTAGTAGCTGCGATTAGAGGTGTAAACCACCACAACCAGTGATTTCTATGCTTTTTATTCTGTTCAATAGATTTGTCTATTCTTTTGTCAACACCAATGTCTTAATTAACGTAGCTTTATAGTATGTCTTGAAGTCAGGTAGGGTCAATCCCCCAACTTTGTTCTTTTTAAATATTCAGTTGGCTATTGTGAGTCTTTGCTTTCTATATAAATTTTATAATCACTTGGTTGATATTTACAAAATAACTTGCTAGGATATTGATATTGCATTGAATCTATAGATCAACTTGGGAAGAAGTAATATCCTGAAAATATTGCATCTTCCTATCCATGAACATGTCCATTTATTTAATTCTTTTATAACTTTTATCAGTTTGTTTCTTTCATATAGCTATACATATTTCATTAGATTTGTGCCTAAGTATTTCATCTTGGTGGTATTATTGTAAATGGTATTGTATTCTTAATTTCAGGGTACACTATTTTTTGCTGGTATACAGAAGAATGATTGGCTCTTGTGCATTAACCTTGTATTCTGCAACCATATTATATCCACTTATTAGTGAATTCTTTTGGTCAGTCAACTCAGATTATCTTTTTTTTCTTTATTCATTTATTCATGTGTGCATACATTGTTTGGGCCATTTCTCCCCCTGACCCCCACTCCCTCCCTCTCCCTCCCACCCCCCTTGCTTCCAGGCAGAACTTGTTTTGCCCTTTTCTCCAATTTTGTTGGAGTAGACATAAGCGATAATAAAGAAGACAGCATTTTTGCTAGATGAGACCTAGCATTCCTTCCATGAACGAGTGTTTTACAACCCAAATTGATTCATCTCTACCTGACCTCATCAGTACTTCCCGGTCACCTTCCCAAATAAACCTCTGTCATATTAAGGTTACTGTATTAGCTCCTCTGCAGTGGGGACATCAAACACTGTCAAGTTTTGGGTTTCCTACCTATCCCCGTTCCTCCCGTATATGCTCTCCCCTTAGCATGTGACCCAAGTCCAACAGCATTGCTGCATTTGCCCTAGATCTAAAGTCTGCATATGAGGGAGAACGTAAGATTTTTGGTCTTCTGAGACTGGCTAATCTCGCTCAGGATGATGTTCTCCAGTTCCATCCATTTACTTGCAAATGATAAGATTTCATCTTCTTCATGGCTGAGTAAAACTCCATTGTGTATAAATACTACGTTTTCTTAATCCATTTGTCAGTAGTGGGGCATCTTGGTTGTTCCCATAACTTGGCTATTGTGAATACTGCTGCAATAAACATGGATGTGCAGGTGCCTCTGGAGTAACCTGAGCCTCATTCCTTTGGGTATATCCCTAGGAGTGGAATTGCTGGATCATATGGCAGATCTACGTTTAGATTTTTAAGAAACCTCCATATTGTTTTCCAGAGTGGTTACACTAGCTTGCATTCCCACCAGCAGTGTATGAGGGTTCCTTTTCCCCCACATCCTCACCAACACCTGGTAGTGGTGGTGTTTTTAATGATAGCTATTCTAACAGGGGTGAGGTGGAATGTTAGTGTGATTTTGATTTGCATTTCCTTTATGGCCAGAGATGGTGAGCATTTTTTCATGTGGTTTTTGGTCATTTGAATTTCTCCTTTTGAGAAAGTTCTGTTTAGTTCAGTTGCCCATTTCTTTATTGGTTCATTGATTTTGGGAGAGTTTAGGTTTTTTGAGTTCCCTATTTATTCTGGTTTTCAGTCTTTTGTCTGATGTATAGCTGGCAAATATTTTCTCCCACTCTGTGGGTGGTCTCTTCAGTTTAGAGACCATTTCTTTTGTTGTGCAAAAGCTTTTTAATTTTATGAAGTCCCAATTGTCCATCCTTTCTCTTAGTTGCTGAGCTGAGGAAGTCCTTGCCTATACCTATTGCTTCCAGAGTATTCCCTGCTCTTTCCTGTACTAACTTCAGAGTTTTGGGTCTCATATTAAGGTCTTTAATCCATTTTGAGTTGATACTAGTACAGGATGATAAACATGGATCTAGTTTCAATTTTTTGCAGGCGGATAACCACTTTTCCCAGAAACATTTGTTGAAGAGACTGTCTTTTCTCCATCGTATGCTTTTAGTGCCTTGTCAAAAATAAGGTGGGCATAGCTGTGTGGATTCATATCCGGGTCCTCTGGTCTTCATATGTGTTTTTGTGCTAGTACCGTGCAGTTTTTATTGCTATGACTTTGTAATATAGTTTGAAGTCAGGTATTGTGATACCTCCAGCATTGCTCTTTTATCCGAGTATTGCCTTGGCTATTCGTCGTCTCTTGTGTTTCCAAATGAACTTTAGGATAGATTTTTCAATCAAATTGGGAATTTGATGGGAATTGCATTAAACATGTAGATTGCTTTTGGTAGTATAGCTATTTTTACTATGTTGATTCTACCAATCCATGAGTACGGGAGATCTTTCCACCTTCTGCAGTCTTCTTCAGTCTCTTTCTTCAGGGGTTTGTAGTTCTCCTTGTAGAGGTCATTTTCAACCTTTGTTAAGTTTAATCCTAGGCATTTGATTTTTTTTGAGGCTATTGTAAATGGAATTGTTGCCATATATTCTTTCTCAATTTGTTCATTGTTGGTGTATAGAAAAGCTAATGATTTTTGTAAGTTGATTTTGTATCCTGCCACCTTGCTGTAGCTGTTTATGGTGTCTAGGAGTTTTTGGGTTGAGTTTTTTGGGTCTTTAAGATATAGGATCATGTCGTCTGCAAATAGGGATATTTCGACAGTTTCCTTACCTATTTGTATTTCTTTTATTTCTTCTTCTTGCCTTATTGCTCTGACTAGGAATTCCAGGACTATGTTGAACAGGAGTGGGAATAGTGGGCACCCTTGTCTCATTCCTGATTTTAGGGGAAATGCTTTCAGTTTTTCTCCATTAAGAATGATGTTGGCTATAGCTTTTACAATGTTGAGGTACATTCCTTGTATTCCAGGTTTTCTTAGAGCTTTTATCATGAAGTGGTGTTGGATGTTATCAAAGGCTTTTTCTCTGTCTATTGAGATGATCAAGTGGTTTTTGTCTTTGCTTCTATTAAAGTGCTGTATTACATTTATAGATTTGTGTATGTTGAACCACCCCTGCGTCCCTTGGATTAGGCCGACTTGGTTGTGGTGAATGATGTTTCTGAAATGTTGTTGGATTTGGTTTGCCATCATTTTATTGAGGATTTTTGCACTGATGTTCATTAAGGAGATTGGCCTATAATTCTCCTTTTTGGAGGTGTCTTTGTCTGGTGTTGGGATTAGTGTAATATTGGCTTCATAAAATGAGTGTTCCTTCCCTTTCTGTTTCATGGAAAAGTTCAAGGAGAGTTGGTATTAGTTCTTCTTTAAAGGTCTGATAGAATTCATCAGAGAATCCATCAGGTCCCGGACTTTTCTTTTTTTGTGAGACTCCTAATTGCTGCTTCAATTTCATTTTGTGTTATAGATCTATTCAGGTGAGTAATATCCTCTTGGTTCAATTTTGGATGATCATAAGTATCTAGAAATTTGTCCATTTCTTCATGATTTTCCAATTTATTAGAATATAGATTCTCAAAGTAGACTCTGATGATTTCCTGGGATTCCATGGTGTTTGTTGTTATCTCCCCTTTTGCATTACTGATTTGGGTTTTTTCCTCTCCTCATTTACATCAGGTTTGCCAGGGGTCTGTCAATCTTGTTTATTTTTTCAAAGAACGAGCTCTTTGTTTTGTTGATTCTTTTTATGGTTTTTTGTTCATTTCTATTTCATTAATTTTGGCCCTTATTTTTATTATTTCTCTCCTTCTACTTGTTTTTGGATTTACTTGTTCTTGTTTTTCTCAGCGTTTGAGATGTATCATTAGGTCATTGATTTGAGATCTTTTGTCCTTTTAATATTTGCACTCATGGCTATAAGCTTTCCTCTTAGGACTGCCTTTGCTGTGTCCCATAGGTTCTGGTAGGTCATGTTTTCATTTTCATTAACTTCCAGGAACCTTTGAATTTTCTCTTTTATTTCATCAATGACCTATTGATCTTTGAGCAATGTGTTGTTAAGCTTCCAATTGTTTGCATGTTTTCAACTATTGTTTTTGTTGTTGAGTTCTAATTTTAATGCATTGTGATCAGATAGAATGCATAGAATTATTTCTGTTTTCTTATATTTGCTGAGGCTTGCTTTGTGCCCTAAGATATGACCAATTTTGGAGAAGGTTCCATGGGCTGCTGAGAATAGTATATATTGTGCAGAAGTGAGATGAAATATTCTGTACACATCAGCTAGGTCCATTTGATCTATGGTGTGATTTAGTTCTAGAATTTCTTAATTGATTTTTTGCTTGGATGACCTATATTGGTGATGGGGTAGTATTAAAGTCTCCCACTACCACTGGTGTATATATGCTTTTAGGTCCTTCAGAGTATGTTTGATGAAATTGGGTGCACTGACATTGGGTGCATATAGGTTGATAATTGTTATTTCCTTTAGGTGTATTTCACCTTTTATTAGTATGAAGTGTCTGTCTTTATCTCATTTGATCAATGTAAGTTTGAAGTCTACTTTGTCTGAGATAAGGATTGCTACTCCTGCCTATTTTGGGGGGACTATTGGCTTGGTAAATCTTCTAGCCTTTTACCCTAAGCCAGTGCTTGTTTCTGTCAATGAGATGGATCTCCTGTAAACAACAGGTTGTTGGATCTTCCTTTTTAATCCAGTTTGCCAAATAGTGTCTTTGATGGGGGAATTAAGTCCCTTTACATTCAATGTTAGTATTGTTAGGTATGTGGTGATTCTTGTCATTTTGTTATTTTTGTTGTTTAAGGGTTTGATTGTGTGCAGCTGAATCAGTGTTACTCTCTGATTCCTTGTCTTTTCTTCTCCTGTGGTTTGGTACTGCCTGTCTTCTCATGATTTTGTGTGCTTTCATTTTCTGTGTGCAGAATTCCTTGGAGAATCTTTTGTAGTGGTGGCTTGGTGGACATATGTTGTTTTAGTTTCTGCATATCATGGAAGACATTTATTGCTCCATCTATTTTGAATGATAGTTTTTCTGGGTAGAGTATCCTAGGGTTGAAGTTATTTCATTTAGTGCCCGGAATACTTCACTCAATGCTCTTCTTGCTTCTAAGGTTTCCGTTGAGAAATCTGCTGTGATTTTGATGGGTTTACCTTTGTATGTTATTTGTTTTTTCTCTCTAACAGCATTCAATATTCTTTCTCTATTCTCTGTGCTTGTTGTTTTAATGATAATATATTGTGGGGTAGTTCTATTTTGGTCAAGTCTGTTTGGTGTCCTGGAGACTTTCTGTACCTGAATGGGCATAGCTTTCTCTTGATTTGGGAAGTTTTCTGTTATTATTTTGCTCACTATATTATGAATCCCTTTTGCCTGCACCTCTTCTCCTTCTTCAATGCCCTTGATTCCCAGGTTTGGTCTTTTGATAGAGTCAGAGAGTTCTTGCATATTCCTTTCACAGGTCTTGAGTTGGCTCACTAATAGCTCTTCAGTTTTTCATTTAATTTCCATTTTATCTTCAAGTTCTGAGATTCTGTCTTCCACTTGTTCTAGTCGGCTGGAGTTGCCTTCTGTTGTGTTTTGTTTCATTCTTTTTTTTGAAGTTTTCCATATCTTGGGTCACTTCCCCTTTAATATTGTCAATTTTCATCTTTAATTCACTTATCTTTGTATTTATAGTGTTCTCTGTTTCACTTTGGTGTTTATTTAGGGCTCGTATGAGTTCATTTATTTGTTTCTGTGTCTTCCTGTAGTGTTTGTTTTTGTTGTCTTGGAATTTCTTCAGTGCCTCTTTACATTTTTGTTGACCATATCTAGTAACATGTCCATGAAATTCTCAGTGATTACTTCCAGGATTTCTTCTTTGAGGTTGTTCTTGTGGGCATCTTTGGGTTCCTTGGCAAACCAATTTATCTTTGTTTTGTTGGAGTCTGGAACTGGGTATCCATTTTTTTCATTTCCCTCTGAATCCTGTATTAAATTATTTCTGGGGAGTTTTCATCCCTTTTTCATCTATCCATCACTCCACTTGGTACTGTGTAACTATGTTCTTGATAGGCTATTGGTGGTTTCAGTCTCCTGTTTTCTTTCCCTTGGTTTAATTTTGTTTTGTGGGTGTATTGGGTTCTTAGTTTAGTGTATGTATGCTATTTCTGTTCCTGGTTGGGTGTAATTTAGTATTAACTAACTCACACTAGTAAAACTAACAAAACAAAACAAACAAATAAACAAAAACCAAAGAAATCAACAGGGAGGGATGAACAAACCAACACACAAAATTACTCCAGGTTCAGGAACAATAGATCTTTAGTCTTAGTAGTTCTGGTGTTACTCCTTCAGCATCCAGTCCTGGTGTTGGTATTTAAGCAGAGGCCCTGTCTTAGTCTCACCAGGTGGTTGGGGAGTCTCACCAGTTTTTCTTCTGTCTTTCAGTGGCAGCTGCTTAGTCAGCTCCTCCCTTGGTGAGGTGTACCAGTTTAAGTTTGTATGTTGTCCTCAGGTTCCAGAGATCAGCTCTGTAGCCCACCAGTTGTCCTGCTTTGGAGTTGAGTTTTTGCTGTGTTGGTTTACTGGGGGCTTGTTTCTTTGCCTTGCCCCCTTTCTCTGGGGCAAGGTCAGCTGGCCCCCTGCTGTCAATGTGTTTGTGATGGTTTGCTGATTGTTTTTCAGTTTTGCAGTGTTGTTTGACTTTGGATGTTGCTCACTGGCTCAGGAGGTGAGCTTTGTGGACCATGACCTGCCCTATTTCAGGCAGTGGCTTATCACTGGCCTGCTGTCAGCTCTTCTGTCTTTCCAGCCTTTGTTTACTGAAAGTTCATGCAGAGATCAGCTCCTTGCCCCTTCCTGCTTCTCTGGTGTGTTTACAGCACCCCACCCCTTCTGCTGTATGTTAGTTTTCAGTTCCTTACTTATTGTTTAGTTTTTTCTTTTTTGTTTGCAGGGCAGGGGGTCATTCTGCCCAGGGAGCTATGCTGGTTTATTCCAGGGGTGGTGGGGGAATACTACATGACACTTGGTGCTCACCTGTTGGTCTGCCAAATGTCTCCCAAGCAGGTTTGGAGCTGGCATCTGATGCCATGATGTTATCTCTTTGTAACATGGCATGGAGAAGCTTCGTATGGGCTAGGGGTTCAGGATGTTGAAATTTTGATTCTTCTTGGTGCTTTATTTCTGCCAGGTGTGGCTCCTGCATCTCACCAAGATTTTTGATTGACAGAGCTCATGCTATCTGCTTCTGCACCCTAATCACCATCTTGGATCCTAACAGAGGATTTTGACATATTGTTTGATTTTGTCAAGTAATCTTTCTTCATAAATTGATATGACAATATAATTTTTCTTGTTCAAGTTTCTTAGCTTCCTAATATGGTGACTTATATTGACTAACATTGAACTGTCCTTGTTAGCTTAGATAATCTTCATTTGGTCATGGCATATGATTCCTTTAATGCATTCCTGGATTTGAATTACTAATATTTGGAGGAGTTTTGATTGTATGCTTATGTGAGTTATAAGTTTGTAGTTTGCTTTTTTTTCCTTCTTTCCTTCTCACTCTTCCTCCTCCCTTCTCCCTCTTCTCTCCTTTTACTGTTTGCCTGGTTTTGGTTTCAGAATCATTAATATGAACTTCATAGAATGAGTTGGAAACTATATCCTCATCTTTTCTATTTTAGAATAATTTGCAAAATAATTGTTACTATTTTTTACATTTTTGATCTAATTTACCAGGTATGTCATCTGGGGTCTGGGCTTTCCTTTGTGGGTTACTTTGATTAGTAATCCAGTCCTTATACTCATATTTACTTTCCTTTGTCTTTACATTTAATTATGTGTCTTGCCATGGATTTCTTTGGATATATCCTGTTTATAGTTATTTAGATCTTTGAATCTGTAAGTTTGTATTTTTTCTGAAATTTGGGATTTTTCATCCATTATTGCTTCTCTTTCAGCTCTAATTTTATTCTGATCTCCTCCTAGAGCCCTGATGATATCATTGTGGGAATCTTTTGCAGTCTTACAGGATTGAAGGCTGTATTCATTTTTTAATTCTACTTTCTATCATTTATATTATGTAAATTATGTTAATCTGTCCTCAACTTTTTGTGATTTTATCCTCTTTCTCTGTCATCTCTATTATTGGGTTCATCAGCAATATTTGATTTACTTAAATTTCGTTCCATAATTTCCATTTGATTTGTTATACAACTCCTATTTCTTTTGAGATTTTATTTTCAAGAGAATTTATAATTGTTAAATCCTATTTATGACACTCGCTTAAAATCCTTTGTCAGATAATTGTAACATCTAATTCACCTTGGTGTTGGCATCTCTTGGGTGTCATTTGTCATTTAAGTTGCAGTTTTACCAGCCCTCTCTATGATGAATGATTTTCAGTTCATTCTGGATATGTTGGCTATTGCAATTATGCATCTTATTTAAATATTGTCATTGAATAGGCAGTCACTATGTTTAGATTTGGCACACAGGTCCTGACCTACTTCTGACTACTGTGGTTCCAATGCCATTAAATTTTCAGAGACTGTGTAGTGCTCTTATGGCCTGCTTTGTTTATTTAGTGCTGTTGGGATACAGAAACTTCCTGAACTTTTCTTTATGTTCTAGTGAGTCACTATTGCCAGTGTTCACAAGAAGCCCAGTATATTTGATGGGAACTGGATTCTGAGGACCATAGAGACAAATAAGTTTCTCTAGTCCATTGCTTATAGCTTGATGTCCCTAGAGGTGACCTCCAGCTGCCCTAGTTTTTCTAGGGGAGGGGTATTCTTAGACTGGTGGGTACAAAGAGGCTTCCCAAATAGGCTGCTTAATGTAACTGGATCTCTTTCATTGGTTCCATAGTTTTTGCCTGTCTCCTTGTCCCTATATATCTTGGGGCTGTAGGGAGTCTCAGGCCTAGCAGAGGAGATTGTGCCATCTGGCTTCTTATTGTCAGTGGTGGTGCTCCTCGCAGATTCTGTTGGATCTCGCCTAGTGTTTTTGACATAATTCCCCTTCATTCAGAGGAAGCACAAATCTACCTGAGTTGCCTTCTGTTGCCAGATGAAATGCTGCATTTGAGCTTCTTTCTTCTGAATTTGGATAGGGAGCTGGTCATAAGATTCTGTGCTGCTGTGCTGTTCCTTTAGTACTGGGGTCCCAAACCAGAGTGCTTCCACTTACTGTCTCTTAAGATTTTTTTTGGTTGCCTCCTACATTATTTCCAGGGTTTATAGTTGTCCTTAGCAGGGAGAATCAGAGAAAAATTAGGCTATATCATTTAGTCCTGACCAGAAGTCTCTCACATATATATATTTTTTCAATCTTGTCTGGACCAGGAGTCTCACAGAGTTTTAATTATAGCTTTTGTACAAGAGACAAAATGTATTCATTTTATTTTTCAAATAATATCCAGCCTCTGCACCAGTGACTTAAAAGTTAGCACATATTACTTTACATATTAATGTTCAGTGATATTTCCATACATGTGCACGTCAAATCCAGCCATCCGTTCTCTACATTCCCACCACTGCACACTTCTCAATCCCTTAGTCATCACAATTCCACTTTCCAGTGGACATTTTTTAGTCTTCACATATGACAGAGAACATGAAGTCATTGACTTTCTGTGTCTGCTTTATTTCATTTAACATAATGTCCTCCCAGTGCCATCCATTTTGCTAGAAATGACAGTCTTTTATTCTTTCTGATTAATATACCATTGTGTATATATGCCACATTTTCTTTCTTCATTTATCCATTGATGGGTGCCTAGGCTGATTCCATATTTTAGCTCTTGTAAGTAATGTCACAATAAACATGGGTACAAAAGTATCTCTTTTGTGTGCCAATTTCATTTCTTTTGGACAAATACCACTGGATCCTATGGAGGCTTTACTTTTAGGTTTTTAAGAAACCTTGATATTGTTCTCCATAGTGGCTAGAATAATTTACATTCCCACCAGCAGTATATAAAAGTTCCTTTTTCTCTTTCTTCATCCTCTGGTATTATCTTTGTGTTTACTTTATGAACACTCTGTGTTCCTTTTTTTTTCTATGTTTCTCTCTCGTGTTGAAAGGACTTCCCATTAATCAGGTGACTGATTCTCACCTAAAATCTGGGAAGGACTGAGAATGAAATCAGATGTTGTGTACCAGTGTTGCCCTCCTTATCTGAGATGAGGAATCATGTGGCCTGAGGGGCAATTATAGGACTTCCTGGGATGAGAAGATTGTGGAAGCCACAAGTCCCCCGTTAGAATGAGACCCAGGAGTATCTGGATGGGAGAAGGACACAGTTGCTGTCCTTCTAAACCCTGGTGCTTGTGGCAGAGTTCTCCTTGCCAGTACAGGAGCAAGGGGAAGTACGCCAACCTCCAGAGAGCCTTGGAGAAATCAGACTGCAGTCTACCCGACTGCTGGAAAGAAGTGGAGCGCTGCCGCCCTCTGGTGGCAGAACTGCATCAGGCCTCACTAATGCTCCATATTTAGATGTTTGCTGAGCAGTAACAGGAGTCAACCAGGCCAAGCACTGAGCACTAGTTTTTGTTTGTTTGTTTACCATGTTATTTATTTATTTATTTATTTAAATTTTTATTTTATTCATATGTGCATACAATGTTTGGGTCATTTCTCCCCCCTTCCCCCATCCCCTCTCTTCCCCTCCCCCCTCCCCCCACCCCATCGCTACCAGGCAGAAACTATTTTGCCCTTATCTCTAACTTTGTTGAAGAGAGAGTATAAGCAATAATAGGAAGGACCAAGGGTTTTTGCTAGTTTAGATAAGGATAGCTATACAGGGAATTGACTTGCATTGATTTCCTGTGCATGACTCACATATATTTTTAAACCTTCAGAGTCTACATCTTAGTTACTGAGCTCCTCCCTCCACAAATTACCTTATCCTGACTGATGATTGCTGAAGCCTCTTCCCCTTTCAGACCATTAGTTACTCACAAAGCTTACATTCCCCTAGTGAATCCCCCTTCTCATTGAACTCCTTTTTCTTTACCGATCCTCCTTCCCTAACCCCCATTTACTCCTTGAGCCCTGATTTTAGTCAGTTTTCTGTCAATATAAAGAAATAACTGAGAAAATCAACTCATAAACAGAAAAGGTTTATTTTGGCTCACAGTTTTAGAGGATACAGTTCATGATATATTGTCCTTGTTGTTTTTAAGCCTGTGGTGAGACAGTACATCATGGTGGAGAGTATGTAGTAGAGTAAAACTGTTACCCTGATGACCAGGAAACAGAAAGAAAGAGAAAGGACTGGGAATCCACTGTCCGCTTTGATTTTATGCCCCTAATGACTGGAAGACCTCCTACTAGGCCCCACTTCTTTAATGTTTACCACCTCCCAATAGCAACAAGCTGGTTACTAACCTTTGGGAGAAATTCCCAGTCTCAACTGTGGCACTTTCTTCTCCACAGTCATTTTCATCCTTTCCTTAGTTCTTGTCTCTTATTTCCCATAGGAACACTGATCCATCATTCTATCACTTGCCCTCATCCCATGGATTGCCCATATTTGCTCACAAGAACCTTTCTTTCCTTTATTTCCCATGCTCACTCACTCCTAAACCTTCCAGGCTTAATTTATTCTTTTTCCTTAATTAACAGCATCTCACAGCTGAGCTCACACAGTACTCTTTATTTCTCATGTAGCCCTCCTCACCTCATTTAGCAGCCTTCTCATACTTAGTCTATATCCACTCTTTTAGTACCTAACCCCTTACTTATTTTAACTACCTTCTAAGTGACTGTCCACTCTGCCCCCACATTTACATTTTCTTTTCCTTACCATTCTTGAGCTACCAGTTTTGTGGGTGAAACCCTTGTTTTCCTTTGGCCCTAGTTACTTCTTTCTTCACCTCTTCTGTAACACTCAGACTCTTTCTTTCCTCTCTTATCCCCTGACCTCTTGTCAACTTCCCATCATTTTTATCTGGGACCCCTTTGTCCTTCAAGCTCCCCTCTGCTTTCTGAACTCACATATATTTTTATGCTTCAATTTCTCCCTTCAATACCTCTGTTTACTACTTGTCTACTTCTTAACCTCTCTTTCTCTGCCACTTTGCTTCTGAAGAGTAACTTCTCTCTTTCCTCTCACTGGCCTACATCATGGCCATTTGGCTGGATTCATGATAGCTCATTCTTGCCCTGATGCTCTGTCTAGACGGTTAGTACCTGTCTGCCAGCAGAGGAATTATATTCAGAAACAACAACTCCTCCTCCTCTTCCTCTTCTTCTTCCTCCTCCTCCTCTTCTTCTTCTTCTTTCTCCCTCCTCTTCTCCCTCCTCCTTTTTTACAGTACTGGGATTTGAACTCGGGGCCTCATTCTAGATACCTACTTTCTTGACAATGTTCTCTTGAGAAAATAAAATATTCATAAGTTCTAAACCATAAATCTCCTCTGCACTTTCACAACTGGATGGGCATTTTACACCCTACTTTTCTTGGGTTTTTCCAGGGTTATGATATGCTTGCATGAAAACAAATGGTAGTTCCATTTCCTCCTTTGGCAAGTTTCTTCTAGTCCATGGAGCCTGAGGTTTTTGCCTCTGTATTTGGGAATGGATGGGATAGTCTTTCTCATCAGTTGACATCTGGAGATCAGAGGGAAGCAGAGGGCAAGTTTCAATTCTGGGGGCCAGGGTCCATGTCTCTCTCAGATTCTCCTTTTCTTTCATGGGGCAGCATGGAATGAATTGGATAGGTCAAGGTCCTGGCCAGGCCTGGCTAGTTGACAGTCGCATGGTTACTGCTAAAACTATCATCTTCCTCAGAGGGTGAGTCTCTTTCCCTTTGTGTCCTTCTGTTTGCCCTCTCCACTTAGGAGGTGGCATGCCCTATAACCCTGATCCTGCATGTACAGGTACACATGCTGTGCTTCAGAAGGACAAGAGCCAGGGCCTTGCTTTTCCACTTTGAGATGTGTTCACTTCCTCTTGTAGAGAGTATATCCTTTCTAGCTTTTTTGGGTCAGTGGATACCACTTTGGCTTTTGAGAATTTTGAATTTTCCAAGGGCTGTGAGAAGGGAAGGAAAAGAGGTCTTTGGAGTATCAGAGCTGATTAGCTTGGACAGGCCACTTGACATAATAGCTTTGTTGCACAACTAGGGAAACAGATCCAGAAAGGAGAGGTGACTTGTATAGTTAGTGATATAGCTAAGGACAGGAGCCAGGTTAGGAGGAAAGGAGAGAGTCATCTGTGTCCATTTTGCTTTTGTCCCTCACACTCAAGTCTCCTTGATGCCATGGCAAATGGAAGTCTCTTAAGAATTGGAGACAAAGTTATTCTCTTCCTAAATAATGTGCCACTCTCCTCATAGAAGTTTCTCTTGCATTCATAGCAGAAATTTATGCTCTGGCTCATTTGTTAGTCTGTGGGCATATTCGAGTGCCCAGGAATGACTTGATATAACATTTCTACTGTGGGATTGGTGGAAGAATGAGTATAATAGACAAATGTCTAGGCCCAAGCAGAGAAAGGTCTCCACTGGCATCCACAGGTACAGTGCCCTAATAATTAAAGCTACTATTTAAGTATCTGTTGTACACTGTGTACTCTACATGCCTGATTATATTTCATCTTACAACTCTGTGAGGAAAACCCAATTTTTATTTCTCTTTTATAGACCTTCATCTATAACTAATGCTGAGAGAGGTAAAGTGAATTCTCTAAGGTCACAAACTCAGTAAGTGGCAAAATGGGAATATAAGCCCACATATACCTTGTTCCTCAAATGGCATGCTTTTATGAAGCTGTTGGATGTTTTACCTCCACTCCATGACTATACATATTGGGTTGTTCCTTTAAGGTAGTAGCATAATGATGATGAAAGTCTATAGTTCCCTCTTACCTTTACCCATCTTGGTACTGTGCTATGTACCAGACATGAGCCAATCAAAGTACAGCATGTTTCCTCAAATTGTTGATAGTCTAATAAAGGGTAGAAATGGTACACAGACATATGAAGAAATGACAAGTATTAGAATGCAGCAGAGGAACCCACTAATTCATTTGTGTAAGCTGTCATTGGCAATGACATTTGAATGGAATTTTGAGGGATAAATAGGAGTTCTCTAGCCATGGAAGAGGAGTTGATAGGGCAGGGCTAATGATGTACATTTCAGACAGAGAGCACAGCATAAGTAAGGGCAAAGAAGAATAGAAGCCCTTGTTTTGTTCTGGGAGCCAGTAGTGGGGCCCATAGGAGTATCATCACTTTAGCAAGTTGCTATAATAACAGAACCCTATGGTACTTCTTCAAAGCCATTAAGAGTTAACTTGTAGTTCTAATCCTGGTCTATTCTATGGTGTTCATTAGGGACCTTGGACAGGCAACATAGATTCATTTGAACACTTTGTTTATTGAGGTTTAATGTTGATCAGTGGGAGAAATAGCATGCCATTGGCAACTCAGTGTATCTCCTTTTATCTCTAAATCATACCTTTTTCCAAATGATCTCAGGTCATTTTGTTCTACCAGTTTCCTCTTAGTTCTGATCTCTTTCTTGTAACTGCAAGAAAGGAGAAATCATCTTTAAGTAATCGTTAGACCTATAGGTGAGATAATATATGATAATGTTTTAGAGTGTGTGCTCTGGAACTCAGACAGTTTGGATTCATACCTTAACCTAACACTTTCTAACTGTGTGATCTTTGACAAGCTATTGAATGTGGATTGCCTCCATTTCTTCAACTGTAAAATGGGGATTAAATGATATCATGTAGAGTTTAGGACAGTGGTTGGCATATACAAGCATTTAATGATATTTAACTATTTTATTATTATTATCAATGTCAAGAATGTCTGCCTAATCCTCCTGATTCAATAATGATTTCTACCAACAAAACATGTAAAAAATATTACCAGTTTACATTATACACTGCTTTTAAATATCCTTGTGAATTAAATTTTTTCTCATAGACATATTATTTTAGGTAGCTGTTTATATGTTTGAGGAGTGGGATCCTCTTTCAAGCTGGCTTAATTGACCTTTAAAAAACTAGTCCAGACATTCTTGACTTGCAAAAGGATTCTGACTTTGAGCAAATTGCTTTAACTTCTCTTTGTTTTAGTTTGGTTTTCTGTAAAACAAAGTTGTTAATAGTACTTATTTCAGGGGGATGGTGTGAAGACTAAGTCAGTTAATTGATGTAACACAGATAGAATAGTATCTAGACCACAGTACATATTTAATGACAGACAAATTAATCATTATCAATCCTTTTATTTGCCTTCTTTCTTTTATTTTGGCAATATTGGGGTTTGAACCCAGGACCCTGTGCTTGCTAGCAGGTGCTCTACCACTTGAGGCACATCCCCAGACCCCCATATTTGCTTTCTGACAAAAGAAGATGTCCCAGGTACATCTTAATTTTTATTCCCTCCAATTTTGGTGTCTGCTTTCCTCCAAGATTTCCTGTTACCACTTATTTGAGAACAGAGTGGTGTTAGCTAGAAGTGTACATTGGATTATTTTTCCTGAGAGCTGATAATAATTAGGAGGTCACTAAAGACTTTTCCAGCCATTTCTGTGACACAGGTCCTTTAATGTTAGTGTTGTTGATTCATTTTTATTAGGTAAAGCACACACATTGTATAAAGTGGAAAAGGTACAGAAATGTGTATGGGGAAATACAAGTGGCCCCCCCATCTCTGACCCCTCACTACATAGTTTCCCTGCTCAGACCTAACCAATGTGGACAAATTATTGAATGTATGACATAAATCTTTCAAAATTATAAGCTTATGTAGATGTTTTTTATTTAATTCTAATTTCCTTACATCCATTCTTGCTTCTCTTTAAAGTTTTATTGTTGTTTCACTCAATGTACCTCCTTTTTAATCACATAGGAGCATATTTGAGGTAATTGTCATACAAACTATGTGTCCAAAATGTAATAGTACCTAATCCTTCAGAAATCTTTTCTTTTTTTAATTTCAGGGTTTTTTTGTTTGTTTGTTTCATAAGACTAGCATCTCTATTCTTTTTGAGTTTCACTCTTCATCTGATGATTAGACCTACAGGATGTAACTAGGGAGGAAAGTGCTTTTTAGAAATAGGCTTTTGTTAGTGGGGAGAAATGAATACAAGGGAGAAACATTTCCTGTCCTCCATGCAGGAAATGGAAATAAAGACTTCTAAAATAATAGTAATTCCAAATGTCTGAGGAAAAGGCCAAAACACAATCCCAGAAAGGTGTTGGCAGTAGCAATTTTTCTGACGTACATGACTTTCATTGTAAATGATCCCTATGCTCTTGAATTTTGAATGATTACTGGGATTGAACGTTTATTATGCCTATTTGCAATGACAAGCATACATGTATTTAAAAGTGACATTATCTATTAAAGAGTTCTGGCTTTAAAATTTTAGCATATACAGGTATCACTTGGAGTGCTAGCTAAAGGGGGAACTTTCTAGAACCAATTCTAGAGTTTCAGGTTCAATAAATCAAAAAAGGTGATTTTTGCAGCTAATAAAATTGTTCTTATTCCCTGACATGCTATTGAAATATGTAACATATTCCTATCAGTAGCACTGGCTCACTAGGTTCATGATTAAACTCTGGACAGAGTTAACTCCTACTAGACAAAGAAACCTGTATAGGGGGGTTGACTAAAATATTTGAAAAACTGTTACCTTGATAAGCCCATCTAACAAAATCTTTCTAATAGAGGATACAGTCTGTATTCCACACCCTCCCATGCCCCAGTGCCTATTCTAGCGAACAGGGAAACAATATCAGTTATGGTAACAAATTTTAGACTGGTCTTTCAAAATAAAATGGGTACAGAAAAAAAGAAATATATTTTTGTTAAGACCACTGTTATGAATCTCTTACACTACCCAGAGATGAAAATGGATGCAGTCCAGCTGAGGAGGCAGGAAAGTCACCTTCTAATTATAGACATATTATGGAACTAAACATTTAGGAACAAGGGAAAGGGAAGATTGGAGGGTCCAACCCGACACTAAATTATGTTTTCTTTCAATTGAACCATTGCTATACTTAGATAATCAATGGACATATTACTCATCTGATTTTTTTAAAAAGAATTATGTAATTTGAGACCATTCGAGGCCAAACTAATTTAATGAATTATATTTTTACTACAACAATGAAGATAAATTAACTTGATAGAAAAATAACTGGGTGAGAAACATGCAAAATCCTCTCCCCCTCCCTGTTCTGTTACAGAAATCTTTACCTTGAGGAAATTAGTCTTGTAAGACACCACCTGGGGCAGAATTCCATACTGCTGCCTTGGTGCTAGACACAAAGACAGCTTCTAGTCCCTAGTCTGGCAACCTAAACTCCAGCATAACAGTATCTCACAGCTCAGGGATGGCTCAGAAAAAGATTGGTAGTAAAGGTTTAATAGGAAGGTGGGGCTGGAGCCAGGGAGGCTAGAAAGGATAAGATTCCAATCTCAACCCTAGTGGTAATTTAGGAGAGTCTCAATGGAGGTTGGGGTTGTAGAGATAGAAAGATGCAGGCTTAGGATATGGTGTACCGAAAAAGTAACAACCTTCATATGGAAAAGTTGTTAGTCCCAAAACAAAAATTAATTTCAAAGTGTGCAGTTGTGCATCTGTCTCTGTGTGTGTATATCTGTCTGTCTCTTTCTCTTCCCTACTTGGAGCAAAGTTCTATGCTTGCTAAGCCTCTTCCTGGATTTTCTCTCTTCATCTTCCTCCCAACTTGCCCTGGTTACCACAGCTTGAGATGTAGACAGGTGTGCAGTGACTATCACAACAAATATCTTCCACCTTTGCTTTTCAAGGTGGTAGCCTTGACAGGTATCAAGTGTAATACTATTATGAAGATAGCAAGGCTGGTTTGATGCCAAGTAAGAAGCAGAATATAGCGTCCTGGTAATTTCTGTCCCTTCCCCAACAGCAGTTAGTTGCTTCCCCCCTTTCTTTTTGACTATTATTTTCCCTCTTTTCAGAGCCCTTCTGCTATTTTGTCTTTTTTTTTTCATTTTCCTGTATTCTGTTCTTTTCTTTCTCTTTTTTCACATTCTCCTGATCAGTTTTTCTCTTGCCCTTCTTCCTCATGCTCACTTACTCTCTTTCTCTCCTACTTGATTTCCCTCTTTGCTTTATTTTTTTTCCTCTCCTTCTCTAGCCTGTGGGTCTTCTTCTGAGTCTTCCTCCAAGTCTCTCCTTCCCTCAGAATCTGTTACATTTTAGTCTTTGTCTCTGTCCTATCTACAGTGACCAGTTGAGGTTATAGAGCAGTGGATTTCTGAGGGGCTTTTGAATAGCTGTTGCTCATGCTATACCAGGCTGCTCTTGATGTAGTCTGCTGAAAGAGCTGCCTGTGCTGAAAATTCTGCCCACACATTGGCCCCACGGGAGAAGGAGTGCAAGGAGAGACTTATTGCCCTGTCAATTAGAGGGGAGCACTAGTCCTCTCATCACCTGATCAGAAGATAAATAGTGCAGTGTCAGGACACATCAGCAGCACTGCGGTGTCTAGGACATAATGGCTCATTTTTATTTGATTAAAATATTTCAATGCTTTATATATATCATCTTTAATCCCCTGGTTTCTTTTGAAGCCCTGCCTAGGGAATCCATTGTTACAACAGCCCACACTTGTCATCTGTCAGCATGAGAAGGGTAATTGAGGAGAATGTGTGTTGTTTTGAGAGAGACAGGATTGAGAGTGACAAAGTAGTTTCAGAGTTTTATGGGGGTGGTGGGTATGGACCAGTGAGCAAAAGGCCTGGAATTGGTAGGTGTCAGAGGTAGACAGAAAGGAAATGAGGATTTGAAATCATGCTTTTACAGCATTCTTAATGTCCAACTAAGTTTTATTATCAGAGGAGAGTTGCTTTGTCTTGTGACTTATATAAAAGCCTGCATCAAAATTGCTGGTGCTGCCTGATGCAAGCAGAATGCCTAAGGAGTCAGGCAATCTCAATCTCTCAAATCCCTAGAAAAGCCAACATTTTCCAACTTGAATCCCTCCATGCTGTCTACCATCCAGCAGGAGGTACCTCTGACTCTGCTTTCAGTTATTGAACACTTCTACTATGTACCAGGCATTCTTACTGGTATCTGCATTTTACAAATGAAAAAAAATTATAAGTACTTTGAGAGGATGTGTAACTTTCTTAAAGTCAAAGAACTAGTGAATGCTTGAACCAATGTTCCTTTAATTAGCATAGATATCAACCTGATCCAAAGGATAAAGAAAGAGAGAGAGAGAGAGAGAGAGAGAGAGGCTGAGTTGGGTCTGAGGGTCCAGTCAGAGGTGCCCTAACTCTTTGCTTCTTTAGAAGGGGCACAAAACATACTTCTTTCTTGGGTTTTGATGCTGAGTAGTAATGTCTGTGGTATAACTGAAAAAGATATTGCTAACTTATAATCATAATCACAATAATCATTTTTGTGTCTCCTTCCTGAAGTAGGCTGAAAGGTACATACACCTCTGTAAATCTCTGTAGTTATGCTAAATAATTAGGGAATAATAGTTGGCAAATCTTGTTATCCCTGACTATAAACTTATAGTGTAGTTTTCCATGCTCAATGCCCCATGAGCTCAGACCATCCAATATATAGTTTTGATTTTGGAGGTTCTTTTAATTGGCATAGCTGAAATCCAATTTGACATTCCAGTCATTATTAGAGCAGAACCTTATCAAATGCCTGAAGAATTTTCTCTTACCTCCAGTTCACACTCCAATCATCTTGGACAGATCATCTAGCCTTTGATCATCTAGCTAGGAGATTTCAAAACCTTCTTAGGACCAGTGTCATACAATGTCTCCCAACTCTTTAGCTAAGGAGTTTTTTTTTTAATTATTATTCATTTATTCACATGTGCATACATTGTTTGGGTCATTTCTCCCTCCTGCTAGCCTTAGACACTATGGATGCACTGATACAGGTTCCTTTCTGCTTGCCTTTTTCTAAGAGAAAAGAAAGCTGGTTCTACCAGAAATACTGAAAATAGAGCTGAATATGCTTTGGGTTTGAAGGCAGAAATTGAACTTTGGTTGTCATTTTACCTTCTTTGAAGGAGTTTTGTCATCCTTTTCTTGTTTCCAGGGGATGGTAGGATTAGTAACAAATGAATAGAAAGGGAATTTTTTTCTCTCTCCAAGGTATTACCAGAGCTCGTAGGACATTACTTACCACACTGTTGGGCATTAGTTTATTGGGAGGTCATAGCTCTTGTATGACTGAGTTTCTTATAGGCAGACTATAGTTTCATTTGTCTCCTTCCCCAAGATCTAATGGAAATCACTTTAATGGCTTAGATATTTTATTAATTGAGTACATACCAAGGACACGTTACCTCCCAGACGTTTTCCAGGTGCTGAATTTTAATTTAATTTTAATTGTCAGTGACAGGAAGTGGGTGTGACAGATAAAATAAATATTCTGATCTGATGCTATGCTCATCCTCAGAATTTTGTAGCAGGCCTCCGGCTTGTCTGTCAAAAAACAAAACAACAGTTCCAGGGTGAGGAACCCTAGAATACAGGATTGAGGAAAGGAGCCTGGAATATAAGCCGTGCTCTGCTCTTGCCTCCCTGAGTGCTATCTATGGTCTTTTCTTTCTCAGGGTTTTAGTTCCTTCTATAATAATAATAGCCAGTATTTATTGATGGCTTTCTTTAGGCCAGAAATTCTGTGAAATGCTGTATTTATATTATTATCTTAATCTTTTCTCATAACATTATAAAGCTATTTCTACTTATGAGGATGTTGACACCCCAAAAGGAGATATGTCCAATGAAACATAGCTAAGAAAGAACAGAGTGATGATTTGAATGCAAGTCAAACTCTAGAACCTGAGTATTTAGCCTCTGTTCTATACTGCCCCCTTGAAAACTGTAGCTAATAATATCACATAGTTGTGAGGATAGCCTGAGTCTACAGATGTGGAAAGTGCTATACAAACTGTAAAGAATTTTCTAGGTGGAAGCTATATTGTTACTTTGGTAACTTCAGCATGAATTCAGGACTTTTCTATCCTGCTGTATTGCTGAGTTCTCACATCATACCCACAACACACAGTGTTGTAGTTAAGAATCTTAATTCTTGCAGATTTGCCCAAATTCAAATCTCAGCTATGCCACTCATTAGCTTTGTGACCTTGGGAAAGTATTGAACCTTTTTATATCTTAGCTTGCTCCTTAGTAAATCAAGAAATATGAGTATCTACCTCATAAGGTTGTGGTAAGGATTAAATGTGTTATGTACTTAGAACATGTCTGGTACAGACAGACAACTTTGAGAATTCAGTGGCTTATGTGCTTTCCACTGTTCTACCCATATTAACACAAGTTAGCAAAAAAGATGGTGGTAATGAGAAGGGAGATGTGATTTGAGGAAAGCCTTTGAGATAGCACAATTCTGGACTGTGCAAAGAGGCTAAACCCTTTCAGAATGACTCATGCAGGCTGAGGAACAGCAGATGAACTTAGTTATTATCACTCAATAGAAAGTCCAGCCACAGCTGCTACTAGCCCATCTTGATTTTCTACTCTGATCCTTATGTCTCCTCCTTTCTAGGGAATATTTTAGTTGAAGATCAAGGGAATAGCTGGTCAGTGATTGATAGTGGTGCCTGGGCTAGGCTATTAACTTGAAGAAAAGCTCACACTCTATTTGATACAGTGGCAAAGGCCTGGGTTTTGGAACCAGACAGATTTGAATTTGAATATCTGCCACGTATCATCTGTGTAACTTTGAGAAATCATCTTAACTGAAGCGTTAACAGAAGTGTTGCCTCCTCTCTAAAAAGCTTGGATAATACTAGTCCTTGTCATAGGTTAACTGACACATACTAGGCATATAGTAAATGTTAACTTTCCATTTCTACTTTAACCTACGTTTTTCACCTAGCAATTGAAATTATCAAGTAGGGATAGGCTTAGGGGCATAAGGAATTTTGGGATTATAAAATCTGAGATCATACAGCATATGATTCATGGGATAGTATGATTCATGGGGTTTGAAGTCAGAACCTGCAGTTTAGTCCTAATCTGACTTTTGTTAGCTCTGCCACTATGGGCTTCTTTAAGCATTTGTTTTCTCAGCTTTCAAATAGTGAATTTTACTGTTAGAAAGTTAGGATAAAGAGATGTTCCTGGAACATGCTTATTATGATCACATCCAGTTGTGGTTTGAGAGATAAGACCTGGTGGGAGGGAGTAAATGTGATGTTGATAAACAGTATCTCTGGAAGTGAGTTAGGAATTTCCAGTGATTACTGTTATAGGTAAAACCAAGGACTTGATCAGGTAACAAGACAGTACACAGTTCAGTAATAATGAAACAAGGCACATAGGAAGAAAGTAGGCCACTGAGGAACTGTTGGCCATACATAAACATTTTAAGCCTTATTTTATTCTCTTCCTTTTTTATCTATAATAACAAACAGGAAAGAAAACTTGAGAAGAATAAAACCCTTCTAATTTCACTATCACAGCATAAGCATTTTTATTTCCTCCCTATTATGTCCATACTTAGGTATTTTCATATGATTCCAATTTGTTCATTCATTTAACGAGCACATCTGAGTATCTACTCATTGTCAGAACTCACATGCAGTGCTGATGCAACAAATTTGACTAGTATTGTCTAGACCCTCAGAATTCATTGATTTGGAGAAGCAGACAGGCATAAAAAAATGATAGGAATATGAAACTCTAAGTAGTATATAATAAATCAGTCTATGAAGTACTGTGGGCTGTAGAAAGAGTCCACAAAATTTTTAATTTGCATTTTCACTTTCCTATATGCTGCATATGAACTTTTTCTCCTTCGGTTGCTAAAAGCTCTTAATAATTATGATAATTTTCAGTGGCTTCATAATATTCTATTGAGTTAATGTACCATAATTTACTTAGCAAGAATAATGGATAATAATCTTATTGACCAATAACTGGAATGGCTATTATCACAAATACTGAGAAAAACCTGAGCTTGCAAAACTGATCCTGGATAAAGGAAGCTTTCATTGTGCTCCATACTTACTAGAAGACCTTAACTAGCTCTGGGTTCCACAATTAAAGGCAGAATAGAGAGAGAAAGTGAAGGAAATCATCAGTAGAGCCACAAAGGGCATTTGAAAAACCTTCAAAGAAAGATTAAAGAGGCTCAGATTGTTTAAGATGGAGAAGAGGAGATTGTGGGGCTATTGAAAAATGGTCTTCAAGTGCACAACTGATTGTCCTTTGTCTCCAGAGACTGGAACAAGAGAAAATGGATTATTTTTAATATGAAGGATTTGGAATAAAAATAAAACATTTTTTGACATTGAGAAGCTGTTAGATTTTAAGATGAATGAGAGAGAGGTCCTAGAACTTCCTTCTCCGGAGGGTTTTTTTTTTTCTTTTCTCTAAGAGGTAGATTTCTGTCTACCTGAGAGAGGATGAGCATGGATCTCAAATTATAGAGTGGCTGAGATGCCTCTTTAACGTTTCTTGTTTCCTTACTGAGTCCATGGGAAATGTTATTTTAAACTCTAAGGGCTGTGCAAGCATTAGAAATGGACCAGAGCACCTTCCAGGGTACCTGTCTTTACCTTTTCCCATCTCTATTTTTCTAAAGAGCTCCAGGGGATGGATGTCCCTTTCTTGCTCTTCAGATATTTCAATTTCCAAAATGATTCTTTAAATATAATTTAAATGTTTGAAGTTCTGGTCATAGTTCAGTTTATTTTTTCTATTCTGAGAACAACTTTTAAAATAAATAAAATAGTTTTCAATTCAATACAATATTGTGTTCTTCTTACCTTTCCTCTTTCTCTTCTCCAGCCAAGTAATGTCAAGATTCCTTTAAATTTTCTCTGTTGGTTGATTAGTAGGCAATTATTACTTCAGGACTGCAGTAGGTAGTGAAAAATACAAAGTAAGTAGAAGAGGTTGGCCAAGGTTTGTTCTCAGCAAGGGGCCATCCCAACAGGTGAATGGGCTAAATCAAAAGACTGACAACCCACTCCAGGGGCTTCCCAGTAGAGAATACAAGCTGCCCATTGCCAACTCATACTCTTAGATCGGAAGCAGTTGGTCTTGCAGCCTACTGAGAAGGGTAAACTGTTTTCATAGGTGACAATTTCATTTTTACTTTCAAGGAGAAGGCAGGATTTTCCACTAAACTCCCCCCAAACCATTAGCCAACTCCAATTTTCCATAGCTTTTAATTGCTTCAGGAATTACACTGAGAGTAGCATTGGTAGGTGGGGGGAGGGAAGGCATTCTCCTTTCTTCACAGCACATGTATTGAAAGACACCATGGACTAGAAACCTTTATCTAGGCCAAATGGGTACTGGTATCTCTGCTAAAAGTAGATTTTTAGTACTGTCTTTGGGATCTGAGGGATGGTTTCTCCAAGAGTATTTTGTCTAGCATCATGAGAGAGAACTATTCTCCTCAATAAGAAGACATTGTCTAAGTCTAAAAAAAAAAAACACATATTAATATCCATGTCATGTCAAATTATTTTGTATGTCTTGCTATATGAAGATATTTTCTTAGACTCCATTCTCTTGTAGCTGCATAGCCACACATTTACATGATGGTTCAATTTGAGTAGCAGGCAACAATCCATTAGTAAACATTTGCCACAAGCCTACTGTTTGTAAAGCATTGACTTGAAAGTTTAACTTCAAGAAGGAATGGAAATGGTGCAATTTCATAAACCACAGAGAAGGAAAGAATGGAAGTAGGCATGACCAGAAAAATTTTTATGGGATACTGTTTGGAGGGAAATAATTTCTGCAGCTTCAACTTCCACAAAATAGCTTTCTAGTTAATGAAAAACATTGTCCTTTACACTCCCGTTTCTTGCTACAAGCTAATTATCCACAGGAAAAAGGACAGAACATGCATTAGAGAAAATTGAAGCACTTTCATCTAATTTTAAAGTATAGTGAGGTCGCTCTGGTGGCATCAGATTGGAATTTGCAAAGTGGAGGATTTTGCTGAGGTGCTGTGCAAGATATCAGCCTCAAACTAGATTGCTCATGCTGGCTGGATGTTACTAGGACTCAGAACATTACCATGGGCTTTGAATAACAAGAAGTGTTGTCTCTTCACCTCCCCCCGCCCCGCCAAATATCAATACGGCCTCATTTCCACAACACTTTGGGGTTTTTTTAACCTTCTAATTTATTTATTTTTCAAATTGTCAAATAAAAATTGAATATATTTATTGTGTATAATGTGAGGTTTTGAAATACATATACATTATGGAATGGCTAAATTGAGCTAGTTAACATATATATTACCACACCTGCTTATTCTTATAGTTAGAATAGTTACAATCTATTGTCTTAGCAATTTTTTGCAGTGCTGGAGATGAAACCCAGGGCTTCATGCATGATAAACAAGTACTCTACCACTGAGTCCCAGCCCCAATCTTCTCCTGCCAATTTTTGACAATATAATACATTGTTATTAACTGTAGTCACAATGTTGTATAATAGAACTCTCGAATTTATTCCTCCTATCTAACTGTAATTTTATATCATTTGTTTAGCATCTCACTGACTCCTCTTCCCACCTCAGCTCCCAACTCCTGATAACTAGCATTTTCTCTCTACTTAATGAGTTTGACTATTTAAAATTCCATATATAAGTGAAATCAAGTGGTATTTGTATTTCTGTGCCTGATTATTTTCACTTAACATCCTCCAGGTTAATCTTTGTTGTCACAAATGAGGATTCTTTTAAAGGAAAGACTGATTGTTGTTCCATTGTGTGTGTGTGTGTGTGTGTGTGTGTGTGTGTATTTCACATTTGCTTATTCATTCATCTCTTAATGAACATTTAGGTTGCTTCCATATCTTGACTATTATGAATATGCTGTAATAAACATGGCAGTGTATGGTAGTTGTAATTTATATATTTTTGAGGAGCCTCCATATTGTTTTCCGTAATGGCTGCGCTAATTAACATTCCCACCAACAGTGTACCGGGGTTCCCTTTTCTCCACATCCTCTCCAACACTGGTTATCTTTCATCTTTTTTTTAAGTACAGGGGTTTGAACTCAGGGCCTCATGCTTGCTAGGCAGGCACTCTACCACTTGAGCCACTCCACATGCAAAGACCTTATCTTTTATCTTTTTACATGAATTTAACAGATGTGAGGTGTTAACCTCTCTGTGGTTTTAGTGTGCATTTCCCTGATGATTAGTGATGTTGAGTATTTTTATATACTCTATTCATGTCTTTTGTTCATTTGTTGAGTTATTTGTTTTCTTCCTATTAAGTTATAGAAGTCATTCCTTATATATTTTGGTATTAACCCCTTCTCGTATGTATGATTTGCAAATGTACTCTCCCATTCCATAGGTTGTCTCTTCACTGTTGATTATTTCTTTTGTTGTACAGAAGCCTTTTACTTTGGTATGGTCCCATTTATCTATATTTGCTTTTATTGCTTGTGCTTTGGGGTTCATATTTTTTAAAAAATCTTTGCTCAGAAGAATGTCTCAAAGCTTTCCTCCTATGTTTTCTTCTAACAATTTTACAGTTTCAAATCTTATATTTAAGTCTTTAATCCATTTTGAATTTATTTATGTATCTGATGTGAGCTGAAGGTCTAATTTTTTTTCTTCTACATGTGGCTATTCAATTTGTCTAATACCATTTATGGAAGAGCCTTTCTCATTTGTGAGTTCTTGGCAACTTTGCCCAAAATTATTTGATCATAAATGAGTTTATTTCTGTGTTGTCCATTGGTCAATGCATAGCATTCAGTTTACATATATACGTTTTCTAGCTCTTAAATCCTTTCGCTAGACTGGGATGGGGGGAGAGAAACAGTGTTTACTTACCCTTTGGACAAGTGGGCAATTACAGAAGGGAATTAACTCTGTGAGTTATTCAGTAATGTATGGTGATGGCTAGGGATGGAATCCATCTTTTTTGATGTTATCCTTCTCAGTTGGTTATCCTAGCATCCAGGTGAATTGAAAATCCCCCCATGTCTTAATCTCTATTGAGCCATAGGTTTACTCTTACAGCAACTTATATTCTGCCTCTTCATAATCTCCTCAGCCACACAAAACTTCAGCATTAGTTCAGTACCAGTCAAGATCACCTAAAATCATTTAGAGTACTATTATAGGAAGTGGAACTTGGGGTAATTTAGTGGTTGCTCCTTTTTCAAAAATCTCTTTTTGCCTTTTAAGATTCATGTCTTGCAGCCATTAATTAATCATCTCTACATGAAGGTACCGATGGTATGTTGGGTGGGACAGTGGCCTTCTTGGGGTAGGGGTAGGCAGGAGCTCTCTAAGATGCTGTATTTTGTTGTGATTTTCTTGTACCTTGTCTCCAAACAAAATAGGTCTTAGGACTTTTTCTTTTTTTATATTTATTATCATATTATTGTTGTACTGGGAGTACATTGTAACATTGATAAAAGTGCTTATAATATATCCTAGTTAAATTCATCCTCTCCATCATTCTCCTTTACTCCCCTCCCCCATTCTTAGAATAGTTTCAATAGGTCTCATTTTTCCATTTTCATATATGAGTACATAGCATTTCTACCATATTCACTGTCCTATCCCCTTTTATTATATCCTCTCCCCTCCCACTGGTACCAACCCCAGACAGGACCTGTTTTACCTTCTTGGCCTCTATTTTTGAGAAAAGACACTATTTATTTATTTATTATCCTATTATTGTTGTGCTGGTGGTACATTGTGACATTTACAAAAATTACTACAATATATCATAGTTGAATTCACCCCCTCAATCATTCTCCTTTATCTCCCCTTCCCCCATTCCTGGAATAGTTTCACAGAGAAAAAAGACACTTTTGTTTGATTAAGATATCTATACAAGGAGTTTCCTTATGGCATTTCCATGTACATATGTATTATATCCCAAATTGGTTCATCCCCTCCATTTTTCTTCTTTCTACCTTAGTCCCCTTCTTACTGTGATTTCAACCGGTTAAAATATTCTATAGTCATTTTTTTTATACACAGTGCATCAACCATGTTCATATTCTTTACTTCCTTCCTTTACCCTCCCTCTCCTGTTAGTGATCTCCCATTAGCGTGACCTGTTTTCATCCTTGTCCTTTTTTTCTTAGCCATCTGTTCATTGTTCAGTGGGATTTTTGCCTTGGTATTATACCTGAATATGCATTGTACTTAAGTCAATGTAACTCCCCTACACTACACTTCCTTGCCCCTTTCCTCCTATCCTGTGTGTTGTTTTATAGTTTTCAGCATACTTCCTTTTGTCTTGTTCCTACACAGATGTGATGTAGTTTATTAGTATTCACTATCTTTCTTTCCTTCCTTTCCTCTTCCCTTGATCTCCTCTACCAGTCCCCCTCTTGGATACATGTTCGGTATATATTTTCTTATGAGGCCATTTAAGACAACATGACACTACACTCTTAACCTGTATAGCAACTCCTCATTTGCTGTGATATTTAATGAAATCTGGTGCCTCTTCATAGGTGGTGGAACCCAATATGTCATGGTCTAAAGAGCAGTGATTTAGTGGCCAACCTATAGCTGTGTGATTTGAGCAAGTTATTTAATCACTTTGAACCTCCATTTCTTCAGTTGTAAAAATGGGAGTAAAAATCATGCTGAGTTGTTGTGAAGATGAGTTAATGAGTGCAAAGTGTGAAGTGTGCAGTAGACCCTGGGTAAATGTAGTTTCCTTCTCTCTATTAATTCTAAAGAATGTATTTGCATGGGCAAGTAGGAGGAGAAATTAGTCTCAAAAGTTTAAGATACTGAATTTTAGATCCAGCTTCCCTGCAGCTGCCCTTGAGAAGACTGAGGCTCAACTACTGCCTAAAATATGTTCCAAAATTGTCTTTGACCCTAACTGGCAATGTCTTAATTACTTAGATTCAAGTGGCATATTGTTGATGTCCTTTAGGAGGATCTCTTTGAGGTGGAAGCCACAGGCTTCTTCATAAGCAAGCAGCAATCACCATTTGGAAAGGTAAGTCATATTGGGCTACCCTTTCCATTTTCTGTTCTCCTCCATCCCACATAAGCATCAGTTGTTCAGCTTCAGATAGCTAAATGTACTGTCTGGGTCTTAACTATAGCTAACAGAACACCTAATAAGTGCTAGATATCATTGCAAATACTTATGTATATAACTCATTAATCTCACAACACTTTAAGGTAGGTACTATTGCTTTTAATATTCTACATGTAGGAAGACCTGCATATAGAGGTTATGCAATTTGGCCCAGGCCATGTAGCTCTTAAGTAGTAAAGTGAAAACTTAAGCCCAACGACCTGGTTCCAAAGTCCATATCCTAGGTCATCCCACTCTATTGTCTTTATGTTGTTAGCAGACAGAACTAAAAGGGACCTTTTTTATTGGTTTTTTGTATTAATTCCCCACAGAAGTTCTTGTAGGGACTTCTTTTGGTTTTAGGGTTGTTTTTTTTTTTTTTGAGGAGATAAATGTGTTTAATCTGATTTAAATATTATACAGTGTATACATGCATCAAAACACCATGCCCATTAATATGGAGACTTATGTTTTTGTTTGTTGTTTGGTGGTACTAAAGTTTAAGCTCAAGGCTTTGCCACTTGTGAGGCAAGTGTTCTATTGCTCCAGTCATGCCTCCAGTCCTTTTGGCTCTATTTACTTTGGAAATAGGATTTGGCTTTTTGCTCAATGGGCCTGGACCACAATCTTCCTATTTAAAAACTTCCTGGCATAGCTGGGATAGCAGATATGCACCACCACACCCAAATATTTTTCATTGAGATGGGGTCTTGCAAACTTTTTTTCCAGGGATGGCCTGGAACCACAGTCCTCCCAATTTCAGCATGTGCCACTACACCCAGCTATTGGTTGGAATGGGGTCCCATAAACTCCTTGACCGGGTTAACCGTGAAGAACTGTGATCCTCTCAATCTCAGCTTTCTACGTAGCTAGGATTACAAGCATGAGTCACCATCTGGCTAGACTTTTTATGTTTTATGGATCAGTTGAATATAAATTTTTTAAAAAATTGAAAGTCTTCATTTCAGTTTCCCATTTTATCCTTGTTTACTTTTTTTAGGGGTTTCTCATCCCTGAATTGAGTTACCCTGAGAGGCACTGAAAAATCTAGTTAACTGAGGAGTAATATACACAATAGATTTGGTAGGTTTTTTTTTTTTGAGACAGGGTGTTGATATGTAGCCCAGGATGTCCTCAAACTCACTGTTTAGCCCAAGCTGGCCTGAAATTCTAGATCCTTCTGATTCAGACTCTCAAGTACTGGGATTATAGGTGTGTGTCATCATGCCCAGCCTGGGTTTGCTAAGTTTATTAGAAAGATGCCTTCATAGAAGATAGGGACTTGGATAAGAAAATTAGAAATGATTCTATGAGGCAAGCCTTTATATTTATACCTATTAGTATGACCTTAGGCCAAAATAGGATACTTTAGATTGACCCCTTACAAATGCTCTCCAGAAATTTTTTCCTACCCATTAGTGATTCAAATGCTAAGAATGAGGGGTTATTTTAACATTTGAACCACCATAGTATAAGGGAACTCCAAGATAATCACATCTGATCTTTTATATATGGGAAAGATACTCAGAGAAGTCATTTGTACAAGGATACACATATACTAGTCAAAAACAGGAACTCAACTAGAACCTAGATCTTCTAACCCATTAATTCATGTCTCCTTTAGTATGGTGCAGAATTAGTGACCCATGGAACAGCTGATCATGAAGGAAAAACATTGAACCGTAGAATTCTAGGGTTATTGTACAGGTTTCTGAAAGCCAAGACAGCATATTAGTCTCCATTTATCCATGAAGGAGTTTCTGGCTATATCTGGTCCTCACCCCATCCCAGTCAGTCATCATATTACAGTGTCTTTAGATGCTACAAGTGTTCACTTCTTTGACTTCCTGGCATCATTCCACTATATTTGCATATAATTTTAATATTCATTTAATTTGTTTATAATGTCTTTTGAACTAATGTCAATGTATAAAGAAATCCCCTCCATCCTACACACTGAATCTAGAGAATTCTTTGTATATGCACATAGAAAGTATGAGCCAATAAGCAGTCTGATATACCCAGAAAGCTGAAATTTCCAACAAAGAGAATCTTTACTATGGAGGAAGGGTTTGTGTTTTCAGAAATACCTGTTAAAATACATATACATGTTGGTACAGTAATACCTCGTATCAGCCTTCCCTCCTTGACAGGAGCTCGTTTATTAGTCATCAGCACAAGTTGAGGCAATGAGACACAGAGCTGCTTAGTGTTGGGGTAAATCAGTTTGTGGGTTAGAATCCCAGCTCTGCTATTTTGTGACTGTGAAGCCTTAGATATTTCATTTGACCTCTCTGAGCCTTGGTTTTCTTTGCTGACACGTGATACTGATCACAAGGTTACCCATGTGGTTGTTGTAAAGACTGAAGGAAACACATTAGTGTACTTTAACATGAGTTACACTGGGAAACATGCAAGTCACTGTATGGCAAAGTGTTTTATTGGATTGTTCAATCAGAGAAAAGCAAATTGTTTGAGGTTGACTGGAGCCAAAATGCCTCAATATTTTTTAGATATGAGTTCTTAGGCAAGTTATTTAATCATTCTGTGCCTTTGTTTCCTTATTATTTATAAGCCAAAGATGAAGATGGAACCTGCTTAATAAGCTTGTTCTGATGATAAAATGAGTAAATATACATGCATAAAGTACTTAGGATAGGGTCTGGCAGGTATAAGTGCTGTAGGAATGTGAGCTATTATGTTTTACTGATAATACCAGTTTGTGTCAATAAAAGATTAAGGAAACATGACTTGGAGCCACCTGATTGCAGCTTCATTTCAGCTACAAGTGATTATTTTTATATTCATTTTCTGCCCAGAAATGATCTAGATGGGCAATTTACATAGCTCTTTTAGTTACAGAGACTCTTTTTTTTCTCTTATCCCTGTATTTCTCCTCCCTCCATAGAGTGATATAAGATCAGGGGCCAATTTGCCTATTTCTCTGACCTGGGGCCTGGGGATATGGCTTTAGTACTAGAGAAAGTCAGATCAACTGCTATGTCTATGGGATAGCATACATTGATGGGTCTGTCTTAGTTATCACTTTTTTTTTCCAGAGGCTTAATCAAAATAATAATCATATAGCACAGCAAGAAAGGAGACCTGAAATCCATCAGCTCCAATTGGAAAGTCATTTGCCATCAGGCTGAATTGCATTTTCTCACCTGCTGTGTGTACAGAACTCACTGCATTAGCTAGAGAAAGAGGAAAGAGAAGTAAGATGAAGGGTATGGTGGGAAATGAAAGAAGAGGAAGGGAAGTCTGGGGAAGAATAAAACAGGAAAAAAGAGCGAGAGAAGGAATAAGAAATGGAGAGCTCAGGATAGAATGGCTCCAATGTCTTCTAGTTTTTGAGGTGGGATTATGTTGGGCAGCCCTGCTAAGGGAAAGAGGAAAATGATCAATTCTGTACTGAACTACCATTTGCCAAGAAGAACTTGAACACTTATCATATGCCTGTTCTGTATCAGTCCCTTTATAGACTACTTTAATTTTATTGATGTGGAAATTGAGGCTCCAAAATCCTATTTTCAGAGCCTGCCCATTCCTTTCCATCATATTACTTTTTACATGTGCAGGCATGTCCTTCTACATGATGGAGAGCAGCATAATGGATGTCCTTACAAGGTTTGAGTTAGAAAGAATAAACCAAGAATTGTAAGCTTCTGATACCAATGATAAATTTGGTATCAGGTTTCCAAATTTATCATTGGTATCAATGGAAACAAAATACAGGCAAATAATAGATCTCAGAGTTGTACAATAACATAAGTATTAGAAAGTGCTTGATGCACTCCACAAAGTAGTCATTTTCCAAACAACAGCAATACAGGAGATCAAAGGATAATTACAATAGACCAGAGAACCAAGGAAGAGTTAAAATATGATAGAGTGTTCACTGGAATAAGCATAATTTGTGACATGCCTTAGGAAAATAGTAGATAGGGTAATTTGTGATCAAAGCCCTTTGGCCTCCAATACCCACTTTATAAATGGGCTGACCTCTGTGCATTCACCCACCTAGAAACAGGTGGCTGAACCACATGGCCTCTAAAGGTCCTTTCTTGGTTCTTTTCCTTGGACTGTAAGAAATTGTCATCACTATTGGTAGCTGGTATTCTCGTCTCTGATGTAGCGTCATTTTGGGTGAAATAGCACTGGTGCCTTTGGGAACAAACTGTTTTTTCAATATTTTTTATTATTACATGTGGGCTTAGTAATATTCTAGGGGGGGGTTTTGGCATAAAATGTAATGAGAAAGGGTTATTAATGAGCATTGTAGTGATTCTGTAGGTTGTTGTGGTGGTTGGAAATAGCATTCAGGTTGAGGCAAAAATAGTAAGAAACAGTTGGAAAATATATCCTTAGGGGGGAGGAGAGAGAGAGAGAGAGAGAGAGAGAGAGAAAGCTAAGAGAATGGCTCATAACAGCCTTTGGCTAAATGGTAACAAGTTCTTGGCATGTAACTTTGTGTCATTTTTGTCCTTTATTGAAAGAGTGAATGCACTGCAGATTCCAATTAAGCACACCTATCACTTTATCCATTGAGACCTTCCATTGGCCAAGAAAAGTGCATATAAATAATTAAAATCCATAGAACAAATGAATTCTATTAAGAAACAATGTAAAACCAGCCTCCTGACCAGGCTTACTTCCAAACATCAACCTTCAAAATATCCAACATAAAATGTTTAATGGAGCCTGCTTAAATCTGAGTTGTCCATACAAATGGTTTTTCTGTCTCCACACTGATGTTATAGAAGGGAACTTCCCACCAACTGTCCTGCCCTCTGGATTTTCTACTGCAGTTGGGTAGAGGAGTTCTGGCTTCATTGTCCAGGTCTGAGGGGACCCAACTCTACCTACCTTCACTATTTCTCAGATTTATGAAACTCTGCCCTCTAACTGTGTTTTAATCAACAGGGTGTGACCTCGAGACCTCACCAGACCTTCTAGTTTCAGCTTGGAAGTGGCTTCTCCAAAATAAATTTGAATGACTCTTTGATCTGGGAAGTCACCTAGTAACACCTCTTCACTTACTAACTATTGTAACTATGGGCAAGCTACTTTTTACCTGTCTGTGCTTCAGTAAAATGGTGGTGAAACTATTAATAGCTATTTCCTATGACAATTGTGAGGATTAAACAAGTGAGTTTATGTAAAAGCCTCAGAATAGTGTCTAGTACACAGAAGTTTATGAAAGTGTTGGCTGTAATGATGATGAAGATGATGATGATTATCCTGCCACCTCTGTGTTACAGATGAAGAAACTGAGGTACAGACAGGTGAAATTATTTGCTTAAAGTCCCACAGATAGTGTTAAACCCAAGATTTTAGTCTAGTTCCCTGAGCCAGTGCTCTTTCTATGCTAAGATGAAGCCACCTGTGTATAAAATTAAGTCTTAGAACCAGCTTTGACAAGTTACAGATTATTCTTCAGAGTTTAATTCTTTCATGCGTAGATAATCCAAATTCTTAGCAATTATCTCAGAGTCTGACATATAGAGATGATCAATAGTTATTGCATATTGACTTATTCTAAACCTGTTACTTCTAAAACCTGATATCCATCTGCATTGTGGAAAATAAATTTTAAAATCTAGTCATATGTGTTTTGTGGTTACTCTAGAAGAAGCATTTACTGGCAATTACTGTTCGTTAGGCCTAGGAATTAGTGCTGTGCTGGAATATATTTAACAACTAGATATCCAGGGAATAGAGAGGAGGGAGAGACTTAGTTTGTAACATTTGCTAATTTTACACTTCCAATTCAGTGTTACTGAATGCAGAATTGGGAGAAGATGCACAGTAGCATATTTTTATATAATATTTCTGCCATGCAGACATAATAGTATAGGTATTGGTTATATATTACATAATACATATGTACATAATATAGTAGTAACATTACAGATAACAGTAAAATATTTTCGTGAGTTTTGAGCATTTGTTACCATTATTTTTAATTTAATTTAATTGCATGTTTCTATAATTTCATTAAAAATTTAATCATGGTAAAAATACATTAGCGTTAAGTATATTCATATTGTTATGAAACAAAATTTCAAAACTTTTTCATCTTGTAAAACTGAAACTCTATATTCATTATGCAATTACTCCTTCTCTCTAGCCCTTGATAACCACCATTCAATTCTACTTTCTGTATTATGAATTTGTGTACTTTAGTTATCTCATCTATCCCACAATATTTGTCTTTTTGTCACTACTCTATTTCACCTAACACACTGTCCTCAATGTTCATCCATATTGTAGCATGTGCCAATTTCCTTTTTCCTTCTTTCCCTTTTTTCTCCTCTTCCCTTCTCTTCTCTTGTCTTCTTTTCTCTTGTCTTCTCTTCCCTCCCCTCCCCTCCCCTCCTCTCCTCTCCTCTCCTCTCCTCTTCTATTCTCTTCTCTCTGTCTTCCCCCCTCCCTCCCTCTTTCCCTCCTTCCCCTTCTTTCTTTTTAGGTAATACTGGGACTTGGACTCAGGACCTTGCACTTGCTAGGCAGGTACTCTACCACTTGACCCATGCCCTTAGCCTTTTTGCTTTGGTTATTTTTTATAGGGTCTCACATATTTGCCTGGGGCAGACCTGAACTGTGGCCCTCCTACTTATGCTTCCTGGGTAGCTAGGATGATAGGCACCTGCTACCACATCCAGTTTTTTTGTTGAGATATGATCTTGCTAACTTTTTTGCTAGGGCCGACCTTGAACCACCATTTTCCCCATTTCTGCTTCCTCAGTAGCTGGGATCATAGGCATGAGCCAGCATGCCTAGCCTCCTTTCTTTTTAATGTTGAATAGTATCCCCCTGAACATATATACCACTTCTTATCTACTGATGGACATTTGGGTTGCTTCTACCTCTAGGCTATTGTGAATAATAATGGTTTGAATATGGATGATAATTTAGTTTTTAATGTTGGTTGTGTTTTTAAATGGCTCACAGATTTCCTGAAAATTTTATATCAGCTCTTGAAAGTTGGTATGAACTGACTTCAGAACACCACTGCCTAGAAGCATTAATTGGGAGCGCACACATTCACTTGGTGATTTTTAAATTAGGTCACTTTGGGAGGATTTATAACATTTTTCTCACTAGTGGTAGAAAGATAGACAAAATTATCAGGAATTTTGGACTTGCAGAATTGCAGAACTGGGAAGGCCTCTGATTTTGAAACAATTTATCTTATCATTCAAGACATGGTCCAGGTACCAATAGCAGTTGTATTATCTGGGAAAATGTTAGAAATATGGAATCCCATGCAAATGTTTTCTCACTGCTTTTTCTTTGTGGTGGTAGATATACATTTATTATCGGAGAATAAAAAGACTATACACAAGCTGGGCATGGTGATGCATCTCTGGAATCCTAGTACTCAGGAAGCTAAGGCAGGAGGATTGTAAGTTTGAAGCCAGCCTGGACTATATTGTGAAACTCTGTCTCACCTCACCCCCCAGAAAAGATTACATACATTCCTTTTTTTTTTTCATTTGTAGTATCTATTCATTCACTTTGTTCAATGAAAAGTAAAATGTAGAAACTATATATACTTATGATATGTATTAATCTGTTCTCTGAATATTTTACTAAAAGTAAGAAAATAAAACTGAAACAATCATAAAACAAAGCAAAAAGAAAAAAAAAATCCAGAGTCTGACTCACTTCAGACCTACTGAATTAAGATCTCCATTTTAACACTAAACTTCTATGTACCTTAAAACTTGAGAAGCACTAGTTTAACATACCATTCTCACTGTTTTAGGGTTATTGTATAATGGGAAAGGACTGTGGAATTGGAGAATGACAGGGCAATCTGACAGGGTCTATCTCTACAACTGAGGACCACTTTCTGACCCAATTCTGAAAAGGACTGTGTTTTTCCTACCTCAGCATACATACCTAACTCCCAGCTGAACAGGCCCATGTTTAACAACATGTCTGCTTGTGGCATATTCATTTCATGGGTTTCACATAGGAGCACACTACAGGTCTCCCAATCCTTTATTTCCCAGTCAAGGCAGGCCTCACACAAAATCAGGCCCATGACCTCCCCTAAAGTCTTTCCAGATCTACTGTGCCTGGAAATTATGAATTTGCTTTGCACTGTTTATGAAAGGCATTATCAACATGACTGTGCTGTCTGATTCTGAAAAAATACTGTGGGTGGGGAGTGTGGACAGATAGGGCCCTGAAGGATAAGCTTTACAGGTTGAAGGTGTGGTGCACCCTATTCATCTGGGGAAAGAAGGAGGCATGGTAAGGAGGGAGGGTGCTCTGAAAGAAATTGGAAGTTACATTCTTCACACTCGTGTGTGTGTGTGTGTGTGTGTGTGTGTGCTTTAAAAACCTGTAAGGAACTAAATTTATTTCCAACAAAATGACTCTCATAAGGCTTTGTAGATTAAATAAGAAATAGACAGAAGGGGCTATGGGGTGTGACTCAAGTGGTGGAGTACCTGCCTACCAAGTGCAAGGCCCTGAATCTGAGTTCAGCCCCCAGCAATAGACACACACACAAAAAAAAAAAAAAAAAAGAAAGAAAGGGAGGGTGGGAGGGAGGAAGTTCCTCACACTCTTACAGTATGCCTAGAACCAGAGCAGAGATTCTAAAAGTCAGTGATTCGAAGACAACAAATTTTGGGGCCCATAAACTATGGAGATTCGAATAGGGGCTGGAAAATTACCTGATTCTACTGTTTTCTCCACTTTTGTTTGTATTTGAAAGTTTGAAAGTAGATCTTCCCAGGTTAAAGTGTAAATAGATTGGCTAGTCTCAAGTCAGCACATGTAGGCCTGGGATTTTCATGCAGTTAGCATCCCTAGAAAGCATATAAAATGGCATTGCTAGCCAGGCACATTGAATCAAATCTGTAATCCCAGTCTCTCAGGAGGTGGAGATTGCAAGGATCTTGGTTTGAGGCTAGTCTGGGCAAAAAGTTAGCAAGACCTCATCTCAATCAACAAGCTGGGAGTGGTGATACATACCTGTGTTCCCAGATACACAGAAGGTCATAGGTAGGAGGATCACGATCTGAGGCCTGCTTAGGACAAAAATGCAAGATGCTACCTGAAAAATAACTGAAGCAAAAAATAAACTTGTGGTGTGGCTCAAGCAATAAAGTGCCTGCCTACCAAGTATGAGACCCTGAGTTCAAACTCCAGTACCGCCAAAAATTGGCATTGTTGAGAATGAAGCAGGGCTTCATTAGAACAATATAATAAACCCCCATATACCCATTATTGAGTTTAAACAATTCATAATTTACCTATTTCTTCATTGACTTTCTCAGCACCTAGCTCTGGATGATGATGACAATCTATGGATTATTTTGAAGCAAATCCTTGATGACATTATATCATTTTATCTGAAAATATTATGTACCTTTAAATGATAAGATTTTAAAATTATAACTACAGCACCATTATTAAGCCTAAAGCATACAATTCCTTAGTATCATATAGTATACACTCAGTGTTCAAATTTCCCTGAATGCCTCAAAACTATAATTTTTATTAAAAATTTATTGGTGTACATTAAATTGTACGTAGTAAGGGGTTTCATCATGACATTTCCATGCATGCATATAGTTGTACTTTCATCATATTCATCCCCTCATTGCTCTTATCCCCCACCTCTCCCTTTTCCCTTCCTTTTCAACCTCCCTATTAGTCCCTCTTTTACTTTCATGGCTGTTTTGATTTGATTTCCCCTAGATTGCACAAATGAGAGAAAACGTGATACTTGTCTTTGTGGTACTGGCTTATTTCACTTAACATGATGATCTCCAGTTCCATCCATTTTCCAGCAAAGTACATAATTTCATTCTTCTTAATGGCTTAGTAAAACTCCATTGTGTATATATACCATAGTTTCTTTATCCTAGCACCTAGGTTTTATCAGCACCTAGGCTGATTCCATAAGTAGGCTATTGCGAATGGTGCCACAATAAGTGTGGGTATACTTTTGAGTATATACCCAGAAGTGGTATAGCTGGATCATATGGGAAGTCTATTTTTATTTTTTTTGAGGAACTAATTTCTATAGTGACTGGACAAATTTACATTCTCACCAAAAGTATATAAAAGTTCCTTTCTCCGCACATTCTTGATGATAGCCATTCTGAATTGGCTGAAGTGGAATCTCAGTGTAGTTTTGATTTGCATTTCCCTGATGGCAAAGGATGTTGAATATCTTTTTATGTATTTATTGGCCATTTGTATTTCTTCATTTTATTTTATTGCAGATTTTAATTTTTGTTTATTGTTGTGGTGGGCTGGGGAACATTGTGTTTTTTTTAAAAGAATGAAATCCTGTTTTGTATAATTCATATATGTTAATAAAAAGGAAAAAGAATGAAGACCTTTAATTTGTGACAATACGGATGTATCTGGAGGATATTATGTTAAGTGAAATAGCCTTGTACAGTAGTACAAATACCACATGATCTAACTCAGAAAAGATGGATATGAAAAGTTGATGCCATAGAAGTAGAGAGTAGGAAAGCAGTTAATAGTGGCAAGGGTGGTTTGTGGAGGTGGAAATCTGTTGGTCAAAGGATATAAAATTTCAGTTAGGAGTAAGTTCATGAGATCTATTGCATAAATGATGACTATGGTAAATGACAACATATTTTTGAAAAATGGTAAGACGGTGCATGTAATGTGATCTCACCACAATAATGATAACTGTATGAACTAATGCATATGTTTGTTAGCTAAATGGAGTCATTCCTCTCTCTCTCTCTCTCTCTCTCTCTCTCTCTCTATATATATATATATATATATATATATATATATATATATCAAAACATCATGTTGTACATAATAAAAATATAATCTCATCTGTCAATTAAAATAAAATAAAAATTGAGTTAACTGCTGAATGACCACATCTTAATACATTGCTAAGGAAGACAAGGATTTTTGGTACTGTACCTCACCTTAGAGCTTGGTTTCTGCAGTCCAATCAAGCCCTGTTCTGATAGAGTCCCTGTTGAAGGAGATCTGGATTGGAGGGGCTATGGACCAGCCTGGGGTACCTAGAAAATATTGTGGGTATGATTTAGGAAATCTTTGCATGTTACATTAACTGGGACATGCAAAAAGATAAAGAGGAATCAAAAAGAGAAAGAGGAAAATGGTTAAGGGATGTTGGAACTGGAGAGAAAGTGAACGCCAGGACATAGGAGGAACATAAATACATTTAGTAGCATCTCAGGTATCAAGCAGCTACACACACAATCTATGAGAGAGAGAGAGAGGCTACACACACAATCTATGAGAGAGAGAGAGAGAGAGAGAGAGAGAGAGAGAGAAAGAGAGAGAGAGATGCAGAGGCAGAGACAGAGAGGGAAGAAGCCCTGGGAAGGAGTTTGAGGTTGATACAACAATCTTGGAATACTTAACTCTCCTCACAGTGTGAATTGAAGCTTGTCAAAGCTTGATGCAGATAACTCTTATGACCATCTAATTTTTTTTCAAGTTTTCAGGTCTCTGGAGTTAAGTGACATCTCTGAAGTTACAAGATGAGTTCTTTGCTTGGGTCGGGCTAGAACACCTATTTGCTCCTGTTCATTTCCATTCCTATTTTGTTAAGTTGCTGCAGTTGAAGTGTCCTCCAATATGGTCTTAGGATTTGAACTCCTTTTGAGGATTTTTGAAGATACTTTTTAGGTTTTTTATAGCCCTAAGAAAATGTAAATTCTCCACTGGAGGAATCACCCCTTAAGTGTATCAGCAAAATAGGAAAAGTGCTAGAGAAAAACATTTTTCTAAATTTTTTCTAAGAATTCATAACCTGGACATCAGGCTTTTCTATACCCAGACATTTACTTTCATTTTCCAGAATCAGTTAGAGAGATTCTAATGGTGGAATTTCAAGCACTGTAACAAGCTACTGTTGGTGCTATGGATGAAATTCAGGGAAATCAGTTCTACATATCACTTGTAGGAGGCTTTCTGTTCTAGTCCTGCACAGGGTCAGCTATGATTGAACACAGAGTGGTGATTAGCAACTAGACTATTTCTGGTTATAGTCTAATTCCACTTGGTTTCCAAGGTCTGGCTGATTTGAAAGTTGAACTAGACATACACACACACAGGAAGAGCACCATGAGAAGATGAAGGCAAAGATTAGAGCAATGCAGCATAAGACAAGGAATGCTCAAGATTTCCAGCACATAAGTAGAAACTAGGAGAAAGGTATGGAACAGATTTTTCCTCACAGCCCTCAGCAAACAAGAGTTTTAGCTCTGGCTGTGCAAAGAACTCATTTTGTGACTTCAGAAAGGTCACTTAACTCTGTAGCACCTATAGACTTGGAAAAAAGTAAATTGAGTGAGTATAAGGCTTATTTTCTTCAAGCTTGAGTGAACATGACTGTAAAGGGAGTCCTACTTCATTATTGTTATTCCTGGTATGTGAACTTTGTAGGACAATTGGTTGTAGGAAATTAGCATATAACATTCCATCTTTTCAGAACAACCAATGAGTAGACACACTTACCAACACACATAATACACAACTTGAACAATTTGAAATTTCCTTTCAAGCAGAGAGACATTGTCTCCCTTCTGTTCTCACTACATAGAGCTATGGTAGACCAGGCTCAAAGCATCACTATACAGGCTATTAGTTGAGTAATTTGCATAGAACAAATAAAAGGATGGCTCTGTGTGTGTGTGTGTGTGTGTGTGTTCAATTTTCCTCTTTTTATAAGGCCACCAGTTATATTTGATTGGTACCTAACCTTCCTCTATGGTGACTTTATCTTTACTCAAATAATTACATTTGCAATGACCCTATTTCCACCTCAATGACCATATTTCACAATCTAAAGCCCTGAGAGTTAATATGAAAATTTAACATAAGAATTTGTGGGAAAGCTGGGATGGAGTGGCAAGCAAATCTGTAATCCCAGCTGTTGGATGGCAGAGGAAGGAGGATCTTAATTACAAGTCCAGCCTGGCCTGCATAGGGAATTCAAGCCTAACCTGAGCTACATAGTAAGACTGTCTCAAAAAACAAGGACTGGGTCAGATACAGTGGCTCAAGCCTATAATCCCAGATACATGGGAGACAGAGATCAGGAGGATCACAGCCCTTAGAGGGCAGGTCAGGCATAAGGTTAGCGAGACCCCCCCACCCCCCGATCAACAAATAAACTGAGCATGGTGGCACATTTTAGCTAAACTAGTCAGGGGAAAACATATGCCTGTAATCCCAACTACCTTATGCAGGTCAAAGGTAGGAGGATTGCCATTGAAGCTGGTCCTGAGCAAAAATGCAAGACTCTATCTGAAAAATAACTGAAGCAAAAAAGAACTGGGTATGGCTCAAGTAGTAGAGCACCTGTCTAGCAAGCATGTGCCCCTGAGTTCAAATCCAAGTACTGCAGAACAAAACAAAACAAAAAACAAGCAAGGTGTGGGGATGTAGCTTAGTGGTAGCATGCTTGCCTAGGGCATACAAGGCGCTAGGTTAGATCCTAGCACCACAGAATTGAGGAGACACAATTCAATCTATGATACCCATTATCTGATGACTCCCCACAAATAACATCAATATCACTTTGTTTTGATATTCAGACCTTTATATCAGCTACCTGCTAGACTAGTCCATTTCCATACTTTTTTGTGCATCAGTATGTTTCCCCACTAGGATGTCACCTAAATGTGACTTTACTCTTGAGTGATCTCTTTGGGTTATTAGCTTTACTTAAACATCCTCCCAGTCATGCAGCTATTAAATCTCAGACTCTTGTCTTATCCCTCCTTTGCCTGCCATATAATCATTTGCCAAGTATTACAGATTCTACTTTTATGATGCTTGATTTATGCATCACCCCAATCTCTGCTTTAATCTTTACATAGTACTCTCCCTCTGTGTGTGTGTCTGTATGTGTGTCCGTGTTCATATTTCCCCTGCTTCTTCTCTACCACTGTCATAATTGAAGACCTTCATTGTTTCTCACCTAGATTAGTATGATAACCTCCCAACTGCTTTCCCTGCCTCCCATCTCCCCTGTCTCTCTGGTCCATCCTCTCTCTAGCATAAAAGAGTCATCAACTTCAAAGCAAATCTCTTCCAGTGACTGCTTTCCTCAGAAGCAACTGTTTTCCCTACTCTGGAGGCTTAGGCTGTGCCAATCCTGCTCTTCACAATGCCATCTCCTTATAAATTCATCTACTTAGATTTTAGCCAGAAGGCTACAGCCTCCACAAAGCCTCTGCATCACAGGTGACTTTCTTCCCTTGGGGTGTGTTTACGCTTCTTCAGTAATGCTTACCATATCATACCCTGCCTCAGAACTGTATAGTTATATGTTATCTCCTTTATCACGCTCCCATACACATACTAACACGTGAACATGTTAAAGTAGAGTCTGAGTCTTCCTCATTATGGTGTTCTACATGATGTCTGGCTCACAGCAGGCACCCAAGAAATACTGGTTGAGTGATTTGAAAAGCCTTGAAGCTTTCTTCCCTGCTCTTTCTGTGCTGTGTATTGCAGCACAAAAAGCAGCTCTCTTGAGTTTAAAAAAAAATCTTCTAAATTGGGTCAGTTTATAGACTAGGCATATCAATTGCTTAGTGCTCACCACTCTCCTTAGCAAGCTCCTCTCAGCGAACTTATAGGGAATTGTGGGGCAAAGAAGGATTAAATGAACTCTCCTCAGTTAGTAGCAGCTTCTCAGCAGTAGGATTCAAGATGCTCAGAGAGCAAGAGGACTCAAAGTCCGATCAAAACCTGATTTACAGTGGAAAAAAAATTCATTGCGACCTTAATGGCAAGATGGCTTATCATCTGAAACTCACGTAGCAGAGGGTAAGGGGATAGGCATAGGCATTCAGTAGGGGGATACCTCTCCAGCTCACCCCTGTTCTAAACAATTTCATTTGAATATTCCTTTGACTTTCCTTTGAAATAAAGGCTATTTTTCTTTCCTAAGCTGTCACTTAGTATATACAAAGTAATCATTTTTACATCCCATGTTGCTAAATATGGACACAAAGCCATTTCTTCTGCCTGCTTCCCAGAGTGTTGCTGAGGACATCAGAAAGAACTGACTTACTTAAGGTCACATGGCAAGGAGAGGCCTAGGCTTGAAATCAGAAGCTCCCTTTCCGTATTTTCTCCTTGTAGGAGTCTGAGGATGAGAAGATGCACCATTGGGAATAGAGCCCCCAAAGGACTAAAGGGTGCACATAGTGAGATGCCTCTAGGTAAAATCCGAGGCCTAGAAAACCTAAGAACAACACTGCAGCAAATACCAAGGGAAAAGTATTGCCTGCAGCTTAAGGCCATGGGCCCTGTATTCTCAAATGACCAAATGCATGTTGCTAAGTAGTCTTAAGGCCACAGAAAGGGAATAAACTGATTGTAAGGACTGTACCAGTTCCTCACTTTTCAATTAGTGGGTAAGAGCATGTTTTCCAGGCCAGTCTGCGTGGGTTGTACCTGACATTTAATAAGGTCAGGGCTAATTGTATTCAGTAAATCCTCTTACAGGAATCATAGATAATTTGATGATTTAAAAGCTTTTTAAAAACATAACATTGTGGTAACATCTAATCATATTTTGGAGTTTAGAGATTTTCATGCAAATTCAGGAAATGGCCATGTAAAGCATCAGCAGTGTGAATAAAGAGTCTAGGCTAAGGGGTGAAGAGAATGGAAGTTTCCTACATATGTACATATGAAGACAGCATAATGAAACCCACCAAACACTGGAAAAGGAAGGGGATGGAAATATAATGGAGGGAGTGAACACACACTGTATGTATGTATGGAATTATCATGATGAATTCCCTTCATATTATTAATGTATGCTAATTCAAAATTAGATGAATTTTTTTCAAAAAAGAATCTAGGATGGTCTCAATTTCCCCATCCTTAAACTGGAACTGATAATCCCTTCCCTGGTGGTCCATGGTATAACTCAAATGTGACAATAAATGTGAAGGTGAGTAAAAAATTGTAACATTATATATACATGTGAGTTATAATAGTAAAACTAACTATAATTACCATACAATAAGTATATTGGGCTAGGTGTTTTTGATAATGTTAGCTGACACTTGTGTAGTGTTACTCTGTGTCAGATGCTCTTCTACAAACTTTTTTGAGTCAATTCTCACAACAACCTGAATGGTAAGTACTAGCATCATCATCGTCATCATCACCCCTGTTGTATAGAGATGACTGATGTACAAGCAGATGAGGTCACTTGCTTTAGGTTACACAGTCAGTAAGAGGAATATCTGGGATCTTCACCCAGGTAGTTAGATTCTGGAATGCATACTTATAACCATTATACTTGCTTTCACAAAGAGTTATGTAGGGTAATGCTGTTGATAATTCAGGCTAAAAGTCCCTCCAACTGGCCAAGTAATGATAAATGACATTACTTGGTCAGTTAATGACAAGTGAAAACATATATACACCAAAAAATAAAGGAAGTGACAGCTAACTGAAATGAGTTTTTAACAGTCTTGAACCTATGGCGATACAAAAAGGCACAAATAATAATCCCTATCTCAGTAGAATTGAGCAGACATGCCTCAGACAGCAATAATAGTTAAATGCTTATTGAGTTTATTGGGCCATTTTTTATGGGTCAAATGCTGTTTATGGGTCAAAGCAGTTTATATGTATTAATCCTCACAACTAACCTATGGAGCTGCATATATTTTATTATTAACCTCATTTTACACATAACATAATAAGACATAGGAAGGTTATATACTACATCCAAGTTCCTATGGGCTAATAAATAGTAGGGTAAGACTATGCAACCCAGATAGTCTGGCTCCAGAATTCATTGTCTAGTATTGAATGGCTCTTTGTCCTTCACTAATGCCGTGCCTAAATGCATTCACTAATACTCTTTTCTGAGGCAAATTAACATTTATTGAGTGCCATGAGTCAGGCATTGTGCTATGTTTCTTTACAAATAAGTGATATAATCTCAATAACCCTAAGAGTTACTACTTTTTAAAACCCCATTTTTCAAAAGGAAACTGAAAGTAAGAAAGGTTATAAGTTACTACAATAAGCAAAGTACCTAGAACTGTGGTTGGCACATATAGGTGTCAAGAATGGGGACAACATCATGAAGCTAATAAAGTGTTGGAGCTGGTATTTGAACACATGTCTTTCCCCTACCCAAGCCTAGGGCAAAGAAACTTTCTCAAAGTGTCTATTTTCACTCTCTAGATCTGTTCTACACCCTTTTTGGTGGTACTAGGGTTTGAACTCAGGGCCTCACGCTTGTTAGGCAGGCACTCTACCACATGCGATACTCCACCAGCCTTGTTTTTATGTTGGGTATTTTCGAGATAGGGTCTCACAAACTCTTTGCCCTGGCTGGTTTCTAACTGCCTCTGGAGTAGCTAAGATTACAGCATGAGCCACTGCAGCCCAGCCTCAGAATGATCTTTTTGAAATGTAAATCTAAGCACACTTCTTTAATGGCTCTCCTTTGCTTTCTGTATTTCCCCTCCCCCATATGGCTACAGCTGGAATGCTGAGAAGGAAGGAGAGAAATGGTAGATAAATAAAATCTAGGTGGTTGGCAAGTGGCGGATACTGTAGGGACTTGGAAGTCCTGATAAGGAATTTGGATTTCATTCTGGACTGGAGGGGATTGAACTGGTCAGCATCATAATTTAAATGGCTCTCTGGATTCTGTGTACAGAATCATCTGTAGGGGCCAAGGAAGCCAGGGGCTCAGTGAGGAGACTACTGCAATGATACTCAGGTGAGAGTGGGTGTTGGCCTAAAACAATGTGGAATGGAAAGAGTCTGGATACATTATATTTAGAAGGTAAAACTAATAGGTTTTGCTGACGGGCTAGATAGGGAGATGAGAAATTGAGGATTACTGCTAGGTTTTGGCTTTATCAACTAGGTTAATGTTGGCAATGCTAGTAAAAAGAAATGGGGATGGAGGAGGAATCAGTGAGACTTGAGATGCTTTCACTGTCTACATTGAGTTTGAGATGCCTATAAGACAAGCTGTGACAATTCAGAGCATAAGAAAAATATTTCCAGATGAGCTTAGGGGAGATTTTCTAATGAAGATGCTGGATTTGGAAGAAAGGTAGGATTGGGCATGTGGAATTAATGGAGAGAAAGGGATGAGAGAAGTTAACACAGTGTTTCCCAAACTGTGTAATTTTTGCCATGTACGGGCATTATTTTTACTTACTATTTTCCCTTAAAGTGACTTACTTTGAAAAGTTTAATAATTTGAGAGAAGAGCTTTATTTATAAATTAATTTTAGTTATCTATAAATACACATTAAAAATAAACATCTATTATTTTGTCAATATAATAGATAGCATTTTTTGAGGATTTATTATGTATTAGGAATAGCTCTAACTACTGCAAATCAATAATTCATTTGCCCTGACACTATTTGACCCCATTCTGTTTTATTTTTCTTCATCTTTATTAGCAAATATTCATTATACAGGGAGGATTCATTGTGACAGTTCTGAATAGCCTGACACTGTACATTGGTTAGATTGCCCCCTTCATCTCCCCCTGCCCTTGCCATCCCTGTTCTCTCCTCATTTAAAGCAAGAAGTTTCATTGTTCTGTTTCATGTATGTATATGAAGCCCATCAACCATATTCCCTCACCATCATCTCCTCCATTCACCCTCCCCCCTCCCACAAGTACTCCCCACTGTACTTTTTTACATTTATAATTCCAAAGTCAATGTTCAAAGGGGGTTCTTGATGTATCCCAGCTATGAATATACTTCACTTTGGTCAGTTCAACCCCATCTGTTACTTTTCCTTACCCTTTTCCTTCTAAGTGTTTTAAATGTACTAGTTTAATTTCTTTGACACTGTTATGGTATAGAGGATATTGTCTTCCCCATTTTACAAATGCAGAAGCTGTACTCCAGACTGGTTGGCAACTTGTCTAGAGTTGCACAAATAGTAAGTAGAAGAGCTGGGCTTTGACTTCCAGGTCCCTATGCTGAAGTACTACCTCAGCAGTGCTCACTCTTGGCTGCACATCTGAGTCACCTGGGAAATTTTTGCTTTTTTTAATACTATGTGTAGGTGCCACCCAGACCAATTAAGTCAAAATCTCTGCAAGGCTCTGGCAAGCTTCCTAAGTGATTCTCCTACAGCCAGGTGTGAAAATATCTTCCCTATTAAGTAAGGCCCCCACTGCATGTAACTACTCTTAGCTAGAACACTCTGGGAAACATGAGTTTAGGACGTTAGAGGCAGAAAGAAATGCTCAGGCAAAAGCATGAAGATGTTCATTAGCAGGTCAAAGAAATGCATGTATCCCCCTTTAGATTCACAGTGGTCTAAGAATTCATGCATCTGGTGGGGAAGCAGCAGCCCACATAGAGTGTGTACTTAGTAGAAAGTCAGGCACCCCTCTTCCCCCACCAGGTGATCTTGCTTGAATCAACTGATTCCTCATTTACATGCTGTCTGATCTTTTCACCAAATTTAATTTGCTGGCAGAATATTAACTTCCAATTGCTGAAGTGTGTTGGGGCCAAAGGGGGAATGGAACCTAGCAACAGACTGCATGGCTTACCAACCAATTATCACACTTTATCTGCCTGCAAAACTGTCCCTGCTGTAGCTGGGATGACAAGAAACAGAGGAGATAGGCATCTGTGTGTGGATAGCAAGTAAGGGAAGGCACCTTGGCACTAATTCAGTGGGTGAACTTAGGAAAGTCACTTACTTGTTTTGAACTTCAGTTTCCCCAATTATAAAATGGGACTAGTTTGCAAAATGAAACAATCAAATGCAATTTTTTTTAGCAAATACAAATTTGGATTAAGAATTTAATCCAATTTAATTTTGTAATTATCACCTATAGAGCATTTACCATGTGTAGCATGTGTATTAGTTTCTTGCTGCTGCTGAACAAAACAACAAACATTTATTATATGATAGTTCTGGAAGTAAAAATCCAAAATGGTCCTTGGTGGTCAACGTGACTGTATCCTTTCTTGAGGCTCTAGAATAGAGTCTATTTCCTGTTTCTTTTCCCAGCTTCCAGAGGTATTTGACTCATGGCTCCCATCCATCTTCAAAACCAGCAATGGCTGGTAATCTTGCATTACTCTAACACTAACTCTTTTGCCTTCCTCTTCCACTTGTAGGTACATTTGTGGTTACACTGGGCCCACCTAGATAATCAGTATAATCTCCCTATATCCAGTATAATCTCACTAAGATTAGCAGTCCTTATATTTTCTTTGCCATGTATCCTAACATATTTACAGATTCCAGGGATTAGGACATGAACATGTTTTGGGGACCTGTACTTTGACTTACCATACTATGAGTCAGGTGTTATATTAAGTACTTTAAATGTATCATACTCTAATATTCTTCTGAGGTGCAAAGTATTATTATTTCCATTTTATAGACAAGGAAATTAAGACATAGTTACAGTTTTTCCCTCACGGAATTTGGAAATCCAGATTTTCTTGTGTAATATTCTGCTTTTTAAATGTTGGATTTATTTTTATATTATATGGAATAAACTAAACATAGAATTCAGGTCACTAGTTTCTAATCACAGGGGAAGTAGGGCACAGCAATTGAGTGAACAGGATTCTAGCCCCAGATTTTCTATGTGACTATATGGTAAGTATTCTGCTATTTCTGTGCTTCAAATTTCCCATCTTTCACCTTAGGATGAAGATAGAGAATTTCACTGGAGTCTTCAAATTCTAGTGTCCTAATTTTTTTCTTATATATGATAATCAAATGAAAGATCACTTTTTCTAAAACTTACCAGATGCTTATTTCAAATTTTACTTTTTAGAAGACATAGTGTATTGTATATTTTCTTGCTGTTTTTAGATTTGCCATTTGGAAAAAAAAATCTAGTTGCTTATTTACCATTTATAGTCAAGACTTTGTTTGAGCCAGTCACAGTGGCTCATGCCTATAATGCTAGATACTTGGGAGGCTGAGATCAGGAGGCTCACAGTTAGAGACCAGCCTGGGGAAAAAGTTTGTGAGACACCAACTCAACCAATAGCTGGGCATGATAGTACATGACTGTCATCCCAGCTATGTGGGAGGGTGAGATTGGGAGGATCACAGTTCTAGGCCAGCCCAGGCAAACAAAAAAGAAAAAAAAAAAAAAACCTGGGTGTGGTAGCATGCATCCATCCCCAGGAGAAGCATAAAATGACAGTACAGGCCTGCCCAAGCAAAAAGTGAAACCAGATCTCAAAAGTAACCAGAGCAAAAAGGGTTGGAGCAATGGCCCAAGCTGTAGAATGCCTGCCTAGCAAGAGTGAAGCCCTGAATTAAAAAAAGAAAATAGGACCTTCTTACATAGAACTTACTTGCACTGAAAGTACTACTAACTTATTTTTTAAATATGTGTGTTCAACAAATAATGATTGGCATTGCTGTCTAGCTTGATTATTTATGGTAAGTTTTCAGCAAAGTTTGAAGGGAAAATGGGGTCTTGGAATGAGTTAAATGTAGAAGGAATTTCTTTGTGGCTGAGCACAGGAAGCAGAGAGCTGATGGCAGAAATATAATATGGTGTGTGTGGAGGGGAGTTGCTGGGGATTGAACTTAGGGCCTTGCACATGTTAGGCAAGTACTTTGCCATTGAGTCACATCCCTAGCCCAAGAGTATAAAATTAATCATAAGAAAGTTCTGCTGTTTTTTGAGCACTTATCATATGCTTTATACATATTATATCATTTGAAATAACCATAATGAAATTCAAGGTATTATCTTTCCCATTTTATAATGTTGGGCAGGGGCCACTAAACTTTCTCAGTGAAGGATCAGACAGTAAATATTTCAAGGTTTGTGGGACACATTAGGTCTATATTGTATATTTTTCTTTTCTTTTTGTAACAGCCCTATAGAAATGTATAAAACTGTACAGAAACAGGCCACAGGCAGGATTTGGCCCACCCCATAGTTGGCTAGTGCTGGCTAAAGAGATTAAGAGCACAAACAAAATTGTAACTTTGACTCTGCCTCTTACTAATGGTATACAATTAAGCAAGGTACTTAGCTTTCCCCTCCCTCAGGTTCTTCATCTGTAAAAATAGGATAATTATAGAATCTACCTCATAGTGTTATTGAAAATTTAAAAACTGTGGCTCACACATAAGTTTTTACTGAATAAATAAGAAAACCTAGTGCATGATATTAGAATAGGGAACATATACTTGGGGAGGAAGACCTTTCTATAATGTTTCTGACTATACCTTATGAGGAGCCACTCCTGCTACATCTGTGATCAGTATGCCAGTGTCTCTAGTGTGGCTCATTGCTCCATCTGCTATGCTCTCTGTATTAAAAGTTTCAGGTTGTTATTTGAGGCTTTTATACTTAGATTGTTACCTGAAGGTTTTAATACACAGGATTGCTGGCCAATACAGGTCAGGTCCTTGTGCCTCTCAAGCCAGAATCTTGACATCACACCGTCTCTGAATATGCCACTCAGGAAGTTTAAGTTAAGGGAGAAAACTCTCCCTCTCTTCCCTGAGAACATAAACCACCACTGAATCAGCATGCCTCCTTCTTAACTGTGAAAAAAATCCTCTTGGGAGTACTTGAAAATATTGACCACTTTCTCATACTTGAAACTCTTTATTTCTTGACTTTCAGGACCCCACATTTACTCCTAATTCAATGATTGCTCTTACTCAGACTTCTTTGCTACTTTCTATTTTCTTCTCATCTCTCCAATTTCTGAATGTTGGAAGGCTCCACAGCTTTGTCACTGGACTGCTTCTTCATTTGTACTTCCTTCTTTGGTGATCTAGCCTAAATAACATTTATGACTCCTATCTGGCCCTCTCCTTTGATACATGTATCTGACTATCTAACATCTTGCCTTGATAGGCATATCAAACTTACTATGTCTCAAACTGAACTGCTGTTAAAAATTCAGATCTGCTTCTCCTGCACTATTCCTTACCTTAGTTAAAAGCTATGTTCCAGGTACTTCCTTCCAGATGCTAAGATCAAAATTTCCAGTGACTCATTTTCTCTCACATTCCACATCAGGAAGTCTTATTGGTTCTACTTTCAGATATATTCAGAATCAGTTGCTTCTCATCACCTTTTCTGCTATCATCCTGGTTTAGACCACAATGATCTTTCTTTCACTGGAAGTACTACACTATTCTGTATCCTCCTCAATGCTCTGTTTCAGCCCTTAATCTCCTACAGTCAGTTCTCTATACAGCTACCAGTAGTGTAATAAGCTAAATTCAAACCATGTCACATGTTACTCTTCTGCTCACAATCTTTCAGTTGATTCTCATCCCAGTAAGAATGAAAGTCTAATCCTCACAATGATCTCTAAGACCCTGAATGATTTGGTTTCCATTACCTCTGTGATCTCATCACCTATTATGGTCTCCAGTGCTCCCTCCACTCCAGTCACACAGGCCTCCTCACTCTTCTTCAGAGTCATCAGGTACACTCTACCCTTAAGGCCTTGCTGACTATTCCTTCCACCTAGAACATGTAGTCTGTGTCAGTTCTACCAAGATATTTCACCACCTTTAGGAGTCCTTTCTGAAATCCTCTCAACCCTATGTGTACCTTCACTCCATGGCTAATCATTATCATGTGTCACACATTATGCTAAGGGCTTTACGTGTATCCCCTTGTTTATTCAGCAACTTTTTGATATAGATACTATAATTTTTCCTATTTTTCAGATGAGGAAACAGACCCAGAGAGGTAAAATTAGTAGCTCAAGTATTTATCTTGCTGTGAGGATAGAATATTGCAAACAGTGCCGACTGGGATCCATGTTAAAAATGTATTTTATACCACAAATAACAAAAAATTGAAACAGACATTTCATGAAATAATACCCTTACTATTGCCGTGTAGTCTGACATTTTCTTTTCTGTTAAAAACAAAAAAGCTGGTCAGGACTTAACTTGCTTCTGCCACTCAAATTAGTCTTCTTCACCATTCAACATTCACTAAAAGTTTGTAAACATCCTTTTGAAAATCACTGCCTTTGGGTGTATACCCCCTTTCAAGGTAATTCACATTTTTCAGAGACCTCCAAAATGACTGTATCCCCAAAGGATGTCCACTAATTGTGGAATGTCAGACATCAAGAGAGTCATGGAGAGAGATGGAGGCATTTTAGAGTGGTAAAAGTTGGAACCTTGCTTGACTTACTATATTCCCCTTAGAACATAGACAACCAGAGGAGGGGAAAAAGAAATTCTGAGATGATATTTTTAAAAAGTATATGAGCTGGAAAATGTGATTATGTAAAGAAACTAAAGATTAATTACAAGAGGAGTTAGGGCCAGGCTGTAGATACTTGTTCATATCTTGTGAAGGAGTTATAGACAATGGGGAGTTGTTAAAAGTGATCAGGGGGAGGGTCTGGATCAAGCAGTGCTTTAGGAATATAACTCTCCCTGCAGTGAGAAAATGGATTTGAAGTCAGCAAAAAATAAGATGGAGGCAACATAATTTCTTTCCTCCTTTCCAGTTCACCCATCATCCCAAATGCCTTCTCTCTTCCAATTTACTCCTCCCCTAGTAGGGCTTCCACAGCAGCCTTGTGATCTCTGTGTATCTAACATACCAGGAAGAAAAATCATAGGCATTGGTGGGTGACTCCTGCTGTGTGACCAGTGAGGAAGAAGAGACAGGCTAGTTACAGCCAGCTCATCTGGTTGCCATAGAATTCAGAGGATCAAAGAATTTTAGAGCTGGAAAGAGACCTTATGATCTTGCTATGAGGAAGGACTCAAAAAGGACAGAGGGGTCTATCAAGGAAGGAACCTGTAGGAAAGAAAGCCTCCGCCTTCGTCTTTTTCTTTCTTTCTTTTTTTGCTGTATGGATCAAACCTAGAACTTTGCACATACTGGACAAGGGCTTCTGCCACTAAGTTACTTCCCTGGCCCTCTGATGTCTCTTCACCCTCCTTCCTGCTTGTCATTCTCCTCCCTCCTTCCCCCTTTTTTTCTCTTCTCCTTCCTCCTCATCCACCATCAAGTAGTCTCCTTCCTTCTGTACTTCCTCTTTCATCCTTTTCCTATTCTTCCTTCTTTTGATCTTTCTCTTCTTTTTTCTCCTCCTTTCCTTCCATCTCTTCTCTCTTCTATCCTGACTCAGCACTTTTGCCAACAACAAAAAAAGCTTCTCTTGGAGCTCAGGAGTCAGCACCTAGAAACTGAGAGGTGATCCAAGCCATCTTAGGTCAGACAGGGTGCTGGGTTCCCTGAAAGAAGTCTCAACTCCACTAAATAGATGGTGCTGGCATTGCCTATGCAAGTACTCATCTGGCTCCAGGATTCTCTTCTTGTCTCCCAACCACCTCTCTGGAGAAGAGCTTAGAAGTCACACTAAACAGAAAGTTTAGGGATTTCTCCCCATACAGTAGTGAGGGTCAGTGAAAACTGGAGCTAAGGGCCAGAGCTCTTGCTTCCTTATTTCTTTTTTATTCTGGTGTCTCACTTCTCTAAGTGTGGTTCACGGACCAGCAGCATCCACTGCACTTGGGAGTCTGTTAGAAATACAGAGCCTCAGGCCTCATCCCAAACCTATTGAATCAGAATCTTCATGTTAAACAGAACACTACAGTTTAACAAACAGTATTCTACATAGACCACATTCTCCATGCATGGCCACAGCCATTTCTAAAGCAACCCATTTATGGGTTAGGTCTCCTAGAACTGTGAAAGATTAAAGAATCCAAAGGTCTGAGAACTCTGGAGGGCAGGGGTCATCATTCAGATGCCTGTAGAGGCTGAGCAGGAAAGAATGTAACTGCTGCCTAGCTCCAGCTTATTATTGCAAGGTTGGAATACTAGCCTAGGGATTCTAGACCTTCCATTGTTTCAAGAGAAAATGGAAGTTCAGACTTTTATATGAAATACCTTTATTAAAAAACACCAACATCCAACAAACTTTTAAAACACTGTGGTGGGCAAATAGAATGGGATTGTTCAGACTTTCTGTTTATAGCCTGTGATATAGTCTAGCATTTTGCTTGTTTACTTTTAGCAACAGGTACTCTTTGTTCAATCAAAACCTTACCTGGAAGCTTAATGTATAAAATTAATAAAAGGACAACCACTCTAGTTTAAGTGGGACCCAGAGCTCCTTCCACTCAGCCTCCCACGTCTTCTGGGACAAGAACTCTGTAGGACTTTCTCCACATTGAAGAAAAGCACAGGTCAAAAAAGGATTGAGAGACTAACCACACCATTTGACAGATGAAGAGACTGAGTGGCTTATCACAGGTTACACAGTAATTTAGGGGTCACCTGACTCCTAGTCCAGGGCTTTTTTTTACATTGGCTTACTGACTTTTTTCTGTGGTTCTCTAGCACAGCCTTCCATTAATAGAGGATTCATTCTATAGTATATCTGTCAGGTACTTTTCCAGATTCTACTTGGATGACTTCATTGATGGGTCTTCATAACAGTGTATATTAATATTTGTGCTCAGCTTATCAGGGAGTCTTTGAGCAGATAAATGTGTGGGGGCTTTTTAGATCCTGCATCCACCCAAGTGATTTAACCAACACCTGTCTGGATGGGAGTTAAATCTGCTTATCTAGTTTAAAATATTCATTAGTTTATTCCAGCTCCTACGTTTGTTCTGAAAATGAATAGTGGGCTGGAGAGCAAAGTCATTCATGCCAAGGCTGAAGGTATGGCATGGGAGAAAGAGAAGAGGGGGGTAAAAGGAAAGGGATAGGTGCTAGGAGAAGATGAACTTGAAATCACTTCATTTATACAAACTTGAGAGTAGAGAGCCCATGGAAAGTTTAGAGAAGAATGACGAATGGGTTCCTACCTTGGTGGAAAGAACAGGTATTTCATCTGGCTGGTCCTGTGATCAAATTGAAGAGACCTGGGAGGGACTGCTGGAAGCCACTCCAGGGTGCCTCTTTCTGCAGCAGCCTAATGAGCAGCCTCTTAATCCTGTGCCTACTGTTGCCTGAAGAAAGACAAGCTTGACCATTTTCCCTGCTCTTTTCTTAGCTGCTTGGAGCTGCTTCAAGAACTTGCATCTGTTCACTGGGTCTCTTCACTTGCTCATGTCTACATGGTTAGGGAGCTTCTTGAGAAACTTAGGGGGAGGAACTAGACTGCAAGGTCAAGTTTCTGCTTGGGCTACTTGGGAATGAGGAATTGTGTTCTCAGTGGAATGACTACCTTGCTGATGTTCCCACCAAGATGGGAACCCATATGCCCAGTAAATCTTCCCCAAATTGAGAACCCTGGCTCTCCTCAACATTTCTGTGTATTATACTTCCAAATATGGATAAAGATATTCCTTAATTTAATTTGGAATGGCTCCGATATAGTGACAGGAGTTTGTTCTAGAATGGAGCTTTTCTTTTATGTGTATGTGAATCATTGGGGATCTTGTGAAAATATTAATGCTGAGTCAGTAGGTATGGGATGGTCAGGGATTCTGCATTTCTTATAAGCTTCCTGATGATGGGTGGTGCTGACCCGAGGCCTACACTTTGAGTAGTAACAAGAGACTAGATGACTATGACAATCTATCCACAGCTGGATTTTTCTTCTAAAAGTCTAAAATTATATGTGTACCTATATACACTTTCCCCATTGCACTAACATCTTGCTTTTAATTATTTTCTGTGTTAGCTTTTTTGTTTTTTTAGGAACTATACTTACAGTGTTCCCATTATCCCCTCTTCCTTCTTGCCTTCACAAACCTGACTCCTTAGAAGCACATGCTATTTGTCTCTGCCATCTATTATCCCTTCGTTTTGCTTTCATCACCTGGTGTTCTGGCCCCACCTGAATCTCTGAAATCATTTCCCACGATTGACTTATACTTCACTATACTTGGCCAGTTTGTCTTCTCCTGTCCCTTGCACATGTCAGACTCATTTCCATATCTGGGCCTTTGCCTTTGTGTTCCTTCCTATTTGAAATATTCTTTCCCCATACCTGTAAATGACTGGTTTCTTCTCATATTTCCAGTGTCAACTCAAATGTCACCTTCTCAGAGAGGCCACTTAGGTAAAGCAATGTCTCCTTCCCCAATCACTTTTTTATTATAGTTCTAGAGATTGAACCCCAGGGGCTTGCTCATGCTAGACAAGCACTCTACCACTGAGCTACATCCCCCTTTAAATTATTCTGTTTATCATTTGCATGATAGTTTTTCAGTACCTATGATTATTTTTGGTTTTGCGTTCAATGTCTAAATACCTCCATTAAAATATAAACTCCTTGAGAATAGAGTGTCTGTCTTGTTCATTGCTGTAACCCCAGCACCTACAATGAACTGGGCACACAGTAGGTGTTTGGTACATAATCTTTGGATGACAGACCATCTCTTTGGACATTCTTCCTCATTCGTTGAAGAATCTAGCCCCTGGATTATCACTTGTTTTCATCCTTTCTCCTGTCTTCCTGACCTTAGCATTCCTATAGGAATGCATATTCCTATAGGACTGCGTATTCAACCCAGGTTTCATCTTCAACAACCTTTTTCTTCACTTAGCTAGAAACTCCTGTGGTAACCCACCACATTTTGTCATAATTAGTAACCAAATGGATTTCCTTCAGAATTTTGATTTCAAGCATCTCCTCTTTGACCACTGTGTCATGTTCTTTCAGCTCACTTTGGTTACCTCATTGATAGTTCTCCCATGTCATCAAGATTGCCAATTCATTTACCCTGCCATTCCACTGACCCTACCCCATTACTCAACATCCCTTCTAATGTCCTCTTTTCCCTTCTATGTAGCTTGAATTTTCTGGTCCACCATTATGGTCATTCCTTTGCAAATGCTTACAACTGTATTGTCCATTTCTTTCCTCATTGCATTTGCTTGGCACATCTAGTAAAATAGACTGGAAAAAAGTCCCTTTGCTGTGCTAATTTACTTTGCTTTACAACAAGCCTCAATTAGGCACTCAATACTTCTTGTGAACTCTACTACATGTCCCTATTCTGTTTGTTTTTTCACTTTATAAGACAGTAGCTGTCAACCTTACTTAGTTGCACATTAGAATCATCTGGGGAGCTTTGAAAAAATCTTGATACCCAGTTGTTCAAGTCCAAAACTTCAAAATATCTAATCTATCACAAGCTCTCTTGTTTCTACCTCTAAAATATATTTCAAATATTTTTACCTCTGTCCATCATATTCATTGCCCTTCCAGTCCAAGTCACTATCACCTCTCCCCTGGATTTCTTCCATAGCTTCTTCCCCTGTCATTCTTTCAGTCTGTTTACCACCCAACAGTTTGTGGTCTTTTAGAAATGCAAATCAGATAAACTAATTCTCCTGCTTAACACTTCTCCCGCTTCCTGTTGTTAGAATATACCTAAAATCTTTTGCTATGGTCTTCAAAGCTTTTCATGACCTAGATTCTGCCAAATTTGTCTCCTACCACTCTCCTTTTTCTATTTTGGTTTCAGCCTCATTGTGTTTCCACTTCCTTTGGATACTACAAGCCTGTTAAATCCTTTGCACTTCTGTAATTTTTGTTTTCTGTGCCTGAAATACTTTCCCCTTACCTTTTACCTGGCTGGCTCACTTTAAGCCTTTAGGTCTCATCTTAAATCCATCTTCTTGTAAAAGCCTTCCTTAACTAAACTCTCTCTTCCCTCCTCCACAGGTATTCTCTATTCCTTTACTTTCTTTCATAGCACTAATTGTAGGCCCCAAAGTGACCACGTGGAGAGGAGTGATCTGGCCAAGAGATTCTTTATTGCTGGGTGAGAGAGAGAGAGAGAGAGAGAGAGAGAGAGAGAGAAGGGCAGGTGCTTAAATACCCTCAGTGAGACTCAGCATGATCTGATTGGTTAGGATCTTATGGTTCATGCTGATTGCAGGTTGGGGCAGAAGGAGAATTCAAGCTAGACTTCGGCGCCATTATTGCCAACACTAATCACCATCTATGCTAGTGTATTTATTTACCTTGAATAGCAATGGATGCATGAAATGTGTCCATCATGTTTACTGCTATAGTACCAGTGCTTAACACACTGGCTGACACATAGTAGGCACATGTGTTTATTGAATTTATGAATGAGTAGGTATATTGTCCTATGTTTTAGTCTCCTTTAACTTGAAATGATTCCAAGGCCTTTCTTTGTCTTTCTTTTGGTTAACAGCAGCCTCTTTCAGTAAATTTTCAGATAATAATTCCTGTAGCTATGCAGGAATAGAAGAGCCAGAGGATGGGAGATACAAGAATGGTTATCAACTTCAGCTTAGTGTATAGTCTAATGGGTAGAACCCTTTGAGGGTCTTATTTTAACCTAATTACCTCTTTAAAGATCCTATATCCAAATGTAACCACATTCTGAGGCACTGGGGGCTAAGACTTCAACAAATGAATGAGGGGGCACAGTTCAGTCTGTAATAACCAGGAAATAAAAAAGATCCTTTTCAATTGATAATGTTAAGTAGGAGTGCAACAGGAGTTACCATGAAAGATGATAAAACTAGGGCCTGGAAGTATTCCTAGAAATCATCCTAAGGGTGAGGTGACGAGTGCCAGATCTTAGAGTAATGATTGTCTGAATGGGTTGGTTGGCAAGGTTGGTTGGGAGGTGCATCCAAGAAGCTTTGCATGAATGAAGTCCCAGAGGTGGGAAAGTGAGGAGACATTGTAGAATCATAGATGCTTTGACTACCAAACTTGGGAGGAAGCTCCTGTTTGATTCAGGAATTCCACACCAAAGGGCCATTCAGCTACTGCTTGTATACCTCTCATGACTGGGAGCTCATCAAGGCTCCAAGCTTTGGCTAGCTGTGTCTGGCCAAAACAGTGGCTAGGATGGAGTGAGGAGGGTTTGCTAAGAGGTAGAGGACAATAGGGGTGTGCGTGTACCATGCCAGTAATGCCTTCATGCCAATAATGTTCAGGAACTTCTTTCTGCTATCATACTGTAATTTCCTCTTGCTTCAGTTGCAACCTCTGTTTTCACCATTCTATTCCTGCCTGGCTTGCAGAAGCCCTGGATTCTTGTTTTTCTCTGCTACTTCGAGCAGTTATTTTCAACTTTCAGTATTCATGTCCCTAAGAGGGGGTGGGATGGGTAATTAACACTCCCTGTTGTGTCCTCCTTATAGAATCATTGTGAGGATGACATGGAATAATAACAGGTGTGAACGGGACTGACAACATCAATTCTCAGCAGATGCAAAGGTGCCAGCCTGGGTTTCACTGCCCAGAGTTGGGGGTATCATGAAGAGGTGGGTGGTTTCTCCATTTGCCTGTTTTGCTGATGTACAGTTGCCTCATTCTCAGCAAAACAAGCAAATGGAAAATGCATCCATCATCAAGCTACCTTTCATATCCAAGAGGGTATAAGGGAGAAGCCTGTAGTGGTGTGTGTGTGTGTGTGTGTGTGTGTGTGAGAGAGAGAGAGAGAGAAAGAGAGAGAGAGAGAGAGAGAGAGAGAGAGAGAGAGAGAGAGAGAGAGAGAGAGAGAATGAGAGACAGAGAAAGAAAGAAGTTTGGAAAGTTGTAAAGGGTAAATTTGAAGCTTTATCTTTTTTATATGACCTTATTCAAGTCCCGTCCTTCTTCTACACCTCTATTTATCTGTAAAATGGAGATAGTAATGCTACCACAGTGTTGTTCTGATAAATCAAAGAAATGCAGCTAAAAGTTCTATGAGAGTACACACTAAGAGAGATGACCACAGGGAAGTATGCAAAGGAGGGAAGGCGTGGAGGAGGGAGGAATGAGAATTATGGCAAGGTTTCCTGGGGCTGGATCTTATTATTCAGAGACTTGCCTACTATCTTTTGCAACTTTGGAGAGGACTTTCTGCTGATTCTACATAATTGGGAAGCCCTACAATAAACAGCATCTAACTCCAGCACAGCGGGGAGGCAAGCAGAGAGGCAGCAGCTGCCTTCTCCCAGGCGGAGATTATTCTTCCCCATTCTGCCTGCAACACCCCCCACCCCCACTCCAGTTCTGAAGCCTTGGAGGGGGACAAAAGCAGCCCATTGGGACCCCTCCCCCTCAGTCTTGGCTTCTAGCTGCCAACCCCCCCGGGGAGCAGCAGGCGGAGAGGTAGAGCCTGTTGGCTGGCTTGGAACAACCTAACTGAAGGGAGGTCTGGTCTGGGGCGGAGGGGATTGAGCTGTAGGGGATTGGGCTGTAAGGCTGTGGAGGAGGGGAGTCGGAGGGGGCGCTGGGGCTCTCTTTTGCTCCAGTCCTGCCCTCCTAGTTAGCCTGTGAAAACCCGCGCCAGCCACCGGGCCTCAGAGAAGCTGGACTTCCGCGGGCAACATGCAGTGGATTAGGGGCGGATCAGGAATGGTGAGTGCACGTAGCCCTGGCTTCCCCTGCTTGACCCTAGTACCCCCAGCCCCACCTCCAGTCTATTCTCCATGCAGACAACCCCCTTGCCTCTGCCCACAGCCCTCGCCGCCGTCCTTGAGATACCAGGGAGCTTCCTGTGGCCATTTTAGGAGTTCCTTCTATCCTGCCTGTCCAGGAAAGCCCCCTCCCATCCGTAGCCGCATTCCTGCCGCTTTCCGAGATTGGGATGGGATGGAGGTCGGGGCTAGATGAGGCTTCCAGGAGTGTCCCAGGGGTCACTTGGGAGGGTAGAGAAGCAGGGGGCTAGCAGAGGGGCTCTCTGAGAGTAGTGAAGCTCACAGGATACAGACAAGCTTGCATGGGTTGTAGGGAGCAATCACAAAGCCAAGGATTATGAAGGGAGACATATGGAAGAACTGCATGTCTCTATAACTAGTATGTGTGTACCCTTGCCTCTAACCAGACTCTGTTCATGATGGCCAGAGAGCTCCCCTGGGGGAGCCCTGCAACCCTTGCTTGCCTGGGCTGGGGTCATCCTCCAGATTTAGGGCTTTGTCAAGGAGAGACAGCTTTAGAAACCCCCTTCCTGGAAATGGATCAAGATCACATTCAGCTACAAGATGCCCCTCCTCAAGGACTGTGTGTGTGTGTGTGTGTGTGTGTGTGTATTCAGTATCATCCTCCAACAGTTCATTTCATGCTTTGGTGCTCCCTTCCCTTTTCTACCTGGAGACCTTGAAATGACTTCCCTTTGCAGAGAGGAAGTAGTGCCTGCATCTTGATGCTTTTCTGACTCAGACAAGGGTAGCTTGAGCCTGGTCAGGGACTCTAGGTAGTGGGAGGCCACAATGACTTTGTTTCAGTTGGGAGACATGAACAAGAGAGCCATGGGGAGAGCAGTTGGGTTGGGTCAGCAAGGGCTGATAGCAACTTAAGCCCACACTTTTGCATTGCCACTCACAACCTGCAGCTGAAGCAAAGTAGTCTGAAGCGATTGGGCAAAAATTGATATTTCATTCTAGAAGGGAATAGAATCTGGTGTGAGCTAGGACTGTATTCAAAGGATCTACCCTCTTCCCCTTCTTAGGGTTTATCTTACTGTCTATTTCAGTACTTATTAAAGGTATCCAGTTTATATGCCTAAATACAAGGGCTTCAAGAGATCCTTTTTTTAAATTTGCAGACCTCTGTCCTTTCCTACGGTCCAATTAAGGCTTATATCAAATGTTTATAGAACCAGAAAAGGTTCTAAGATCAAGTAAAGACCTTAGAGTGTTGTGATCCAACCAAGACAGCTGAGACCCAGAGAGTGGGAGAGACTTGCTCAAGGCCACAAACTCTTTGGGACAAATCCAAGTCTAGCACCGAAGTCTTCTGACTCTCACTGTCCTTCACAAAATCATCTGTTCAAATGGTGCTGAGAGAGGCCGAAAAGAACAAAGAGTCATGATATTGGGGAAAGATTCTTCTTCAGAATGAACAAATGCCATTACATTTGCCTGATAACCTTTATGCCAATCCTGCTGTTTCTGGCAAGTGGTTCTGGATGAGATTTCCCTCTTCTTCCAGCTATACTGACAACAGATTAAATTAATGAAGAAATTTGAAATTTTGCCAATTGTGTGTGTGAGAGAAGAGACTATATAATTAAAGATTATTTGATGGAGAAAATTTCATTTTATTATTTTAGGGGAACAAAGCAGAGAATATTATATGATGAAAGCATTTATTTTGCCACTTATCAGAATTCTGGAGACAGAAATAATAAACTCTATTTTAGCTGAGGAGGCAGGAAACCTTTAGTCTTGCCTCTGCTATTAACTACTTGATAAGAATCTTGTGGGCCTAAGATTTCTCACCTGTAAATGGGGCTATTAATGATCACCAGCATTATTTCTAGGCCTGAGATTCTGATTCCTAGGAGTAAATGTTGGATAAAAATTACCTAGTGGCTTATGGAAAAAATAGAGAGTATATATCTAGCTACCATTTTATAATGTTCTTTCATTTGGAAGCCACCTGAAGTATGAATTGTGCTTTTCATTACAGTAAGATTTCTTTTTAGAAAATTTGACAGTTGTAACTTATTTCAAGTGTTACCATGTAACTCATGGTCTTTGAACATAAAACAGTGTTCAAGATTTTACAGAATAAAAGCTATTTCAGTAGATACAGGATATTAAACTATGAGTTCACATTGGATGATGAATTTTTCCATGTTTGCTCATAGTTTTTACCTGTAATACTAGTTTATACGGGAATAAGAAAGTGTGCAGGAAGTGGAAAGAATGTTTTCAGAGTCAGAAGTCTGAGGTTTGGAGCCTGGTTTTTATACTTTTCAGTTCTGAAATTCTTGCCCATTTCCAAACTTCTTTCACCCTCTAAGTTAGCATCCATTAAATGGGGATGAAGTGCCTTATCTTATAGATAATATTGAGGCATTGATTTATCTTAAATATATAGGGTATCTTCTCTGAATTTCATTGATCTATTTGCCAAGGAGATAGTAGTGAACAAAACCAAATTCCTCACTCTCAGGGAGCTTACATTCTAGAGAATGGGGTCACTAAACAGTCACACAAATGAATATATGTAATATGTCAAGATGTGCTAAACACTAAGGAAAAAAATGTTAAGAGAGCAGAGAGAAACAAGGAGTAGGATAATATATTAGATAGATCAATCAAAGCCTCTATGGTTAAGAGAAATTGGAGCAGAGATGTAAAGGAAATGAAGGAATAAGCCCCACGTGTATGTTTAGAAAATGTTTCTAGGAATAAGGAACATGCAGAAAGAACACACAAGTTGTTTGTTTAAGGAATAATGTACTGGGATAAAGAATTAGTAAATGGAAAAATGGTAGATGAAATCAGAAAGAAAATAGACCAATATATTATAGGGCAATTAATGTGACTGAGATGGGGAGACACTGGAAGGTTGTGAACAAATGAGGAACATTCTGTGACTTAAATTTTAGCAGGAGAATAGATTGTGGTGGGGCAAGCACAATATCTGTAAGGAGGCTCTTAGAATAGTCCAGGTTAGAGGTGTTGGTGGCTTGAATCACTGTGATAATGGTAGAGGTGATATATATGATAACGGGTTGTACCCAGTATTATTTGTAGATGGTCTGTCTTTCTCTCTTGTAATCACCTATTTGGACCCTAAAATGACGAAGAGTTACACTAGAAAGAGCATATATATATATATGCATATATATATATGCATGCATATAATATAAAAATCTATGACTGAATGATCTGTTTTAGACTCCTGGCTGCTGGTGAGGCTAATTGAAGGTTGGTTCTATATATATTACCAGTCAATTATCTTCCTGCTTTCTGGGATTCTAAGAAGATTAAATATATTATTAGTACATTAGACATGTGGTGTACCTAGCATGTATGATATCTGGAATGAATAAATTTTTAATACTCTCCTCTAAATGACAAAATTATATTAAGTGATAATCATGTAATTATCAATACTGTTCTTCAGTTTCTTGACTTGGTCTTTACTTTTCAAACAATTAAAGAACAAATAATTTGTATTTTAAAAAAATTCGAGTCCAGAGATTTATCTCATGCATGAACTAAGATATGCACTAAATGAACAAAAATATTGTATCTTGAAGTTGGCACTATCTTGCTGGTTTAGATTTTAAGCACAAACAAAATCTCTAGTTGGTCACATAGAATGACAGGATTGTCATGGTTTTTTTTTGTTTTTATAATCATAGTGATATCATAGTTTACTTAAAACCTTCCATTTAAATGCTGAAACATATAGTTTCAAAGGTATTTCAGATACAAAACTCACCCAGAGCTACCTTGAATGATTCTGAACCTTTGAAAAGTGAATGAACTAAATGAACACACGTAGTTAATTCTGTTTGTGTTAGGGGCCAAAAGTGTATAACTGGGAGTTCTATGACCTTAACATCCATTTAGAGTACAAAGTTGATTAAAGGGTAAGTAATAAAAGATGTTTAATTTGAAACTTTATATATTAAAAGTTTTTTGTTTTGAACTGACCAACCAAGCATTTTTTTTAGGGAGAAGTGTTTTGTTACTGACATTGTTTACAATGCTGGTGCATGGTGATAGTAAAAAACACTTTGACTTTTAGTCTTTTAAAAATTCTCTGTAGATAGTGCACTCTTTCAGTGCCTGCCCTCAGGATTCTCCAGCTCCCATTGCCTCATTCTCATTATGTTACTGTTTTGGAAAAGAATATAGAATTGTGAATTAATTCCATGCTAAGTCCCACATGAAATTTATAAGAGCCACAAAATTTGAGTTTGTGGCAGTCTGCATAGGCAAGATGAAATGGCTAACTTAAGTCTCACTCACAGTTGATTCAGTTCTGCTATGAATTTCACACAAGTCTGGAGATAAGCATGCCTGGTCTAGTATGGCAGCTTCAGGAAGTGTTTAGAGACTTCTCTGCTCCATCATCCTTACCTTCCATTCTTTGTAATCCATGAAGAGTGGTGAAGCCCAACAAACTTATTAGCATTCACATTTTGGAAGGGTAAAAGAAGAAAGAACTCAACCCCTTCTTTTAGGAAAATTTCCCAGAAGTCCTACTTAATACTTCCACTTACATCTCATTGAAGACCTGAGTCATGTCTGCTCCCATCTGCAAGGGAAGCTAGAGAATGCTATAATTTAAACTGGGTGACAATATTTATACCTAAAATTGTGGATGGAGTTTCTGATGTAAAGAAAGAAAGGAAGAATTGGCTGGTAGGAGACAACCTGCAGTCATTATCAACTTAGTCCACCTGTATGTCTGCCAATGCAGAAACACAGAATCAAGGGTTTGAACTCACCTTTAGACTGTGAACCAAAACCTGATAAATGTTGCTAATAATAAAGATGCTGCCATCAATCTAGTTAAAGATCAATCAAGACTTAACATACCCTAGTGCTCCTATGCTTCCAGTGACAATCTTCTTGTGAGATCAAGTGGATGGTAACATCCTTTACTGAGATAAGGAATGCAAAATGGAGCAGTGAGCATCATGTGGGGGAGGGGTAGAGTAGGGAGATGACTAGTACAGTCTGAGCTTTGGTGAATCTGAGATGCTTGGGCAGTTTTGCATTATACACATTGAATAGGGAGTTGGTGATCTAGAAATTAAGCTCAGAGGGTATTGGCAGGCATTGTGATAGTTGAAATTCTGAGAGTAGATGATGAAATATTGGCATTTGAAAATGGTGCTTATTCTGAGAAAGTAGAAAATAGGAGCAAAATTTGAGGCTTCTTCTCTTTGAGGTATCCTAACCTTAAGCAGACCCAAACCACTTTGTTACCTACTTTCCAGAACTTTCAGGGCAGAACTGTAGTTTCAGTGCTCATGTTGTTTCTAGGTTGCTTCAGCTGTACTGTTCAAGTTGGATGACCTTGGGGATTATATTGTCAAACACCTTAGATTGGGAGTCAGCAAACTACAGCCTGTGAACCAAATTTAGCTCATAAGCCAAAAATGGTCTTTACAGTTTTAAATGGTTCAGGGGAAAAATAAAAAATAAGAATATTTGGTAGCTGGGTACAGTAACACATGCCTATAATCTTAGCTACCTTGGAGTCTGAGATTGTCAGGATAGTGGTTCAGAGTCAGCCCCAGCAAGAAATTCTTGAAACCCTATCTCAACCAATAACTGGGTGCAGTGGTTTGTGCCTGTCATCCCACCTATGCAGGAGGCTGACATCGGGAAGATCATGGTTCTAGGTCAGCCTGGCCCAAAAGCAAGACACTATCTCAAAAATAACCAGAACACAAAGGGCTGGAGGAGTGGCTCAAGTAGTAGAGCACCCATTTAGCAAGCCAAAGCCCTGAGTTCAAACCCCAGTACAGCCAAAAGAAAAAAATATTTGATGATATAACTGTATGAAATTATATGAAACTCAAATTTCAGAGTCAATAATAAAGTTTTATTGGAAAATAGCCTCGCCCATTAATTCACGTATCTATGGCTACTTAGGTAGAGTTGAATCCTTATAACAGAAATAATATGGCTCACAATGTCTAAAAATTTTACTAGTTTGCTCTTTACAGAAAAGATTTGCAGATTCCTGCCTTAGAGCTACAAGGCTACCATGGCAGTATCTTAGGAAGATCAGGGAAGGGGCAGAACACAAATCTGGATCTCTCATCTCTGACTTATCCAGAGCACCTGGGCATTTACTTTAACTGTTGAGTTGTTGTGTAAGATTTTGGAAAAGGAGTTTTGCCCACCCTGATTCTCCCTACCCTCCACACAGCATGTTCAAATATTACTGATTTTATAGATTGTGAACACAGAGGCTCATAGAGGAAGGGTGCTTCACACGAGACCATACAGCTACTCAGTAACAAAAACAAACCCATAGATCTGAATTCCCAGTTGACCATACCTTCTTCAGTGAGGTAAAGTCAGCAGGGCCAAAGGAAAGGAAGCTCATCAGTTATGTGGCAGTTATACTGAGTATTATTTCACTCAGTCCTCACATTAGCACCTACAATATGGGTCTTTAAAAAATTACTTTTATTTTTTAATTAGCATACATTAATAATATGAGGGCATTACATTGTGATTTAAATGTTAATCATAGCTAGAAACTCTCACAGACAAACCCAGAGTAATGTTTTAGTAAATTTCCAGGTACCCTTTGGGCCAACATGTTGATGTATTAAAACTGTCACATAGCCTTACTTGTCTTCTTAGTCTACTGTGAGAATCACATGAGTAGTAGACATAGACAACAAAGGACTGTGTAAACTGCTGCTCTGAACCTATATGGAGAGCAATTATTATTTCTGACAGGCCAGGGGGGACACACACTTGGATGGGCAGGGTAAGATCTTTCACATTGCCCTGAATTCAAACTTAAACTACCAGACATAACAGTCCTCTTTGAATGCTAAGAGATCTAAGAGGAATTTAATTCATACCTTCAACTTGATTGAATTGAGAAGTGCATAGGAGATTAGCAAAGCGTACTCCTGGGTGTGTCTGTGAGGGCATTCCAAGAGATGATTGACCTGCTCTGAATGTGGGTGGTACCAATGCATAGGCTGGGGTCCCAGATGGAATAAACCAAGAAGAAGGAGAAAGCCCTCTACCATAGTATTCTCTCTCTGCTTCCTGGCCACCATGAGGTGAACAGCTTTGCTCTGCCACATGCTCCCTGGCATGATGTTCTGCCTTACCGTGGACCAGGGATTACAGCCAAGTGACCATGGACTAAAACCATGGGCCAAAATCAGTCTTTCTTCTAAATTATTTCTCTCAGGTTTTTGTCACAGCAACAAAAAAACTGTTTTTTCGTTTTGTTTTTGTTTTAGGACATGACTAGTTCTGTAAATAATTAAGCTGCTAAGTAATGGAATGGAAACCAGACAACGGGGAAGAGTAATACATTCAACTATCTCTAAGAGGTCCAATTGCCATGAGGAGATAGCCTGTCAAAGGGCCTTTGTGACATACCAGGAAAGTGATATTTATGCTGAGTCAGCTGTGTAGGGAGAGATATATATATATATATATATATATATTTTTTTTTTTTTTTTTTTTTTAAGGGGGGAAGATCTTGACACAGATTGCAAGAAAAATAACAAGACAGGTTTATGAGTTGATGGAGGCAGCGGAAAGAACATATGCAAAGGCCTTTAGGTTGAAATCACTTGGCATGCTTAAGGAATAGAAAGAAAGCCAGTGTGATTGATGAGGGATGGATATGAGTGGCAAGACTAAGATGGAAGAGTCAGGAAGCAGCCATCTCACACAGGACCTTGTAAGCCCAGGAAGGTGTTCATGTACTATACTAAAGGAAGTGTGATTAAGTGGTCAATAGCACAGGCTCTGGAAACAGACCGCCTGGGTTCAAATTCTGACTCCATCACTTCTTAGCTATGTTACCTAATCTTTCTGTGCCTTGGTACTGTCCAAAGTATTTTTGTGCAGATTAAATGAGTTAACATGCTCACAGTGTACATGGGAGTACTGGGCATATACCAAGTGATATTTATTTTAAATACAGTAGAAAATGTTTGAAGTAGTGGAATGATGGGGCCTACTTTGTGATCTGAGAAGATGACTTTTGAAGGCTGAATTGATTGAAGAGGGTGAAAGTAGGGATGGGGAGTTCAAGTGAGATACTGCTGCATCTGCAAAAAACTGAAACTAGATCCATGTATATCACCCTATACCAAGATTAACTCAAAATGGATCAAGGATCTTAATATCAGACCCCAAACTCTTAAGTTGATACAAGAAAGAGTAGGAAATACTCTGGAGTTAGTAGGTATAGGTAAGAACTTTCTCAATGAAACCCCAGCAGCACAGCAACTAAGAGATAGCATAGATAAATGGGACCTCATAAAACTAAAAAGCTTCTGTTCATCAAAAGAAATGGTCTCTAAACTGAAGAGAACACCCACAGAGTGGGAGAAAATATTTGCCAATTATACATCAGACAAAGGACTGATAACCAGAATATACAGGGAACTTAAAAAACTAAATTCTCCCAAAACTAATGAACCAATAAAGAAATGGGCATGTGAACTAAACAGAACTTTCTCAAAAGAAGAAATTCAAATGGCCAGAAAACACATGAAAAAATGCTCACCATCTCTAGCAATAAAGGAAATGCAAATTAAAACCACACTAAGATTCCACCTCACCCCTGTTAGAATAGCCATCATCAGCAACACCACCAACAACAGGTGTTGGCGAGGATGCGGGGAAAAAGGAACCCTCTTACACTGTTGGTGGGAATGTAAACTAGTACAACCACTCTGGAAAAAAATTTGGAGGCTACTTAAAAAGCTGGACATCGATCTACCATTTGATCCAGCAATACCACTCTTGGGGATATACCCAAAAGACTGTTACTCCAGAGGCACTTGCACATCCATGTTTATTGCAGCACTATTCACAATAGCCAAGTTATGGAAACAGCCAAGATGCCCCACCACTGACGAATGGATTAAGAAAATGTGGTATCTATACACAATGGAATTTTATGCAGCCATGAAGAAGAACGAAATGTTATCATTCGCTGGTAAATGGATGGAATTGGAGAACATCATTCTGAGTGAGGTTAGCCTGGCTCAAAAGACCAAAAATCGTATGTTCTCCCTCATATGTGGACATTAGATCAAGGGCAAACACAACAATGGGATTGGACTATGAGCACATGATAAAAGCGAGAGCACACAAGGGAGGGGTGAGGATAGGTAAGACACCTAAAAAACTAGCTAGCATTCGTTGCCCTTAATGCAGAGAAACTAAAGCAGATACCTTAAAGCAACTGAGGCCAATAGGAAAAGGGGACCAGGAACTAGAGAAAAGGTTAGATCAAAAAGAATTAACCTAGAAGGTAACACCCACGCACAGGAAATCAATGTGAGTCAATGCCCTGTATAGCTATCCTTATCTCAACCAGCAAAACCCCTTGTTCCTTCCTATTATTGCTTATACTCTCTCTACAACAAAATTAGAGATAAGGGCAAAATAGTTTCTGCTGGGTATAGAGTGGGGGAGCGGGAGGGGGTGGAGTGGGTGGTAAGGGAGGGGGTGGGGGCAGGGGGGAGAAATGAACCAAGCCTTGTATGCACATATGAATAATAAAAGAAAAAAAATTGTATTGCATTTATAAAAAAAAAAAAAAAGAGATACTGCTGCAGAACAGTTTACTGTTAGTGGGGTTGGATAGAAGAGGGCAGATTGACATCCATTTTGAAAATGAAATCAATGGGACTTACTACTGGACTGATTGAGAGAAGTTTACTACAGGAAAAAACAATATTGGAGTGGGAATTTCTGACTCTGCCACTGACTGGCTATGTAATTTTGGGCAAGTGATTTAACCTTTTTAAGTTTCAGTTTTCTTATTAGCCAGGCTTCTTCATGAAAACAGAATCAACAGGGATCTCTCTCTCTGTCTCTCAATTTCAAGAATAAATATAATTGTGATGTTGCAAGTACCAGTACAAACTCTCCAGGGTAGACTATGAGGCTAGACACCCAGTGATGAGTTGCAGTTTGGGTTAAAAGAGCATTGGCCAGAGAATTCTTTCTTGTTCAGGGGAGGTCAGTTTTTGATTCAGTAAGACCTTCAACTGATATACCATCCTTCAACTGATTGGATGAGGTCCACCCACATTATGGAGAGTAATCTGTTTTACTTAAAGTTCATCCATTTAAATGTAAATCTCAGGCTGGGGGTATAGCTGAATGATAGAACACATGTTGGAGCTCTAGCTTCAAGTCCCAGCACCATAAAGGATTTAAAAAAATAAAAACTTATTTAAATGTAAATATTATCCAGAAAAGCACCTTCACAGAAGTAGCCACAATAACATTTGACCAAATATCTGGGCACCATGGCTTAGTCAAATCGACACATGATATTAACCATCACACCTTTTCTATGAAATTAGAATAACAATACCTGGTGATTGGTACTGTTATTGTGAGAATAAAATAACAATCTATTGAAAGCACTTGGTATAGTGTCTTTTGCATAGAAAGAGCTCAATTAGTGTTAGACTTTACTATTTTATTATAATAATAATCCTTCACATTTGTTTGACATTTTGCATTTTCAGTGTATTTTCACCCAAATGAATTCAGGTAATTCCATTGACAATACTCTTCCTACTTTAAAGTTAGGGAAACTAAGGCTGGAAGAGGTGAAGTGTCTTTCCCATACTACCTCCAGAGCCAGAATGAGAAAGCTATGGAACTTCATAGTACCACTTTGGTATATAGATATACAGACATACAGATCTCTCTCTCTCTCTCTCTCTCTCTCTCTCTCTCTCTCTCTATATATATATATATATATATATATATATATATATCCCCAGTTGTCATAAGTGGATATTTGCCTGTTCTTCATTTCAGAGGTGAAGGACACTGATAATAATAATATGAATGCACTAAGTCTTGAGAATAATAGATTACATTTACCTAGCTGACATTTTTTTGTGCCAGGCACGTCTGCTTCTATTTTCTGTGTCCTTTGCTCTGAGTCATTCTCTTCTGTAGTCACATTGGCTTCCAGGAACAACCGGTTTGATAGATAAAACATCTAGTGACAAGAGTCAAATCTCCATCTCCTCCCCCCAGGCAATGATATTTTTTATCAGACAAGGCCTTGCCTGACCAGTCCTGAGATAATTGTCATCCAGATCACAATTTAAACAAGACTGATGAAATATGCATAATTCTTGACTACCTCTGTCCCTTCCCTATATAATCTAGGAGCTCATGTTAGTACCCAAAAAGATGAACCTCAAATGTTTGATTTCTGCCTTTCCAATATGGCTAAATTCACTAAATTACTTTCCCGACTTTCCACCATTACTTTCTGTTTGATTTCTGGGGTGAGTATCTGTACCTAATTTATGGGACTCTGAGTCAGGCCTAGGACTGGTAACAGCCCTTTGAATGTTTGTGAGACACTTGTCTTCAGGTATGTAAAGGCAACAAGGTCTGGCAGAATGCCTTCTAAATACTAGCAGACATTCTGTAAATATTTGTGGAATGAGTGAGCTGATGAAGGGGTGAACCCTAGGTCACCTGTAGCCACTGAGCCTAGAGCTGGCCCCAGAAAGAGAGAGGAATTTATAGGGGATGTTTCCTTTGACCCAGGTGAGATGCCACTAAAGGAGGCAGGTAGTTAGGTGAGTGGAGAGGGGCAGGGCTTAGAAGGCCTTCTTCAGAAAATTAAACTTTTTGGATACCACTTTATTCATATACAAAATGAGGCTTTCTTTCTCCCTTCTCCCACACATGCAACCATCATGCTTTTATTCATTCAAAGTAATATTACTGAGTACCAGTTATGTAGGAGGCACTGTTCTAGGCACTGAACAAAACAGACACAAATCTTGTCCTTATGGAAGAGACATTCTAGTAGGCAAGATAAATGTTAAGGAAACAATTAAATGAAATTGTAGTACATGAGTTCAAAGAGCTAAAGAGAAAAAATGCAGCAGGAAAAACGGATAAAGATGTACGTGGGTGGGTAGTTAAAATTTTAGGTTCCTGTTTCCTTACAAGGTTGCCATGAGGTTTATATGCAATAAAAGGCCACAATATTAAGGAAGCTATTAAGTTCTATTTAAATATAAGGTGCAGTTATTCCTAGGGGATAACCTTCTTTCGTTCTTTATTTGCTATACCTTTCTCCATTATTAGTATGATAAGGCATTGTGTTAGTTATTTTTACATTCTGTGACAAAATACTTGACATAAACAATGTAAGGGATGAAGGATTTATTTTGGCTCAGGGCTTCAGAGGTTTCAGTTCATAGTTCTTGGCTCTGTTGATTCTGGGCCTGTGGTGAGGCAGAACATCATTGTGGCAGAAGCATGTAAAGGAGGAGGTTGTTCATTCCTCTGGCAGACAGGAAACAGAGAGGAAGGGACTGGGGATCAGTTATAACCTTCAAAAGCATGTCCCCAGTGACCTGGGTCCCACCTCCTGAAGTTTTTAGCACATTTTCACCTAAATAGAGCCACAAGCTGGGAACCAAAGCATTCAACAAACGAATCTGGGGCAGGGGGCATTTCATATTCAAACCATAACAAACATCAAGAATTCTGGCCTGGAGAATGGGAAACTTGAGTTCTAGGCCTGGCCCTGATAAGACAGTCTCTTAAAATCCCAGATGTATAGAACTTAGAGATTATAAAGCACATTTCCCAGAAGTTTGTCTTCTGGCTCTTAATCCATTGTTCTTTCCATTGCCATGAAGCAGTGAGAGCTGTGATAAGTAATTTTTCTACCCCTTTTATAAGATGGGAATGATGAGGGCTGGAGATGTGGCTCAGGTGGTAGAGTGTTGGCCTAGCCAACTGCAAAGCCCTGTGTTCAAACCCCAGTATCACTGAAAGAAAATGGGAATGATGAACCTCCCTACCCCACTATCTACCCCTTTCTAGACTCCTTGTGCTGTTACAAGGTGCAAACCAGAAAGGACCTTGTATGTGATAAAATGAGACTATAAGATCTGGTTATTGGGATCTGGAGAATTGATGCTCCTACTTTCTTAAGTGAATTGTTGTGTTCCCTCCCATCTTGTGAATCAGGTGTATGTGGGAGAGAGAGAGTCAGCCTCCTGTGCTGGTGCCATTTCCTTTCCTCTTTTGGGAAGCAGCTGAGGGAAGTGAGGGCAGCACTGAGCCTCAACACCTTCTTGAAATAGGAACAATTACAAAGAAACACTTGCCATCTGTTGATGGAGTTGTGAACAATGATGTGCTGCCTCTCTTGGCCACTCTACTTTTGGGAGGTGGAAACTGGACTCATTTTCTGACAATATACCATTGACTCATGGCCTTTAAACACCTCCACTTGCCTGTTAGGTATGTTCTCACTGAATGCTGAGGTGGCAGTAAAGAGCATTGAATAGGTAAAATCTTCATTTAGTAGCTTCCCTCTTCCTTTTCTACTATGGCAGTTCTTCACATACTAACTGAACTTGTTATTCCATAGAGCACTTTCAAAACCATTATGTCATCATCTGGGTCTTCTATTTATAGACAAGAAAACTGAAGCTCTGAGAGTATAGGATTTGCCTAAAGGAAGGGCAGGGGACACTACTTATTAGTATTTACTAGGATTATTATGTGGCACAATTATTCTAAGTGCTTTCCACATATGCACTCATAAAATCCTCATGAACAACCATACTAATCTCCCTAGGTGAAAACTAGGTGACTGAAGGTCTGAGGCTTGTTCAAAATGAAGGGCAGAAAGAATATCATGGCATTTTACCATTCTCTCCATTTTAAAGATGAGAAAAATGAGACTCAAGGATATTAAGTAACTTAAAGCCACACAACTAGCCTTGGACAGAACTAGGGTTGAAACTCAGCAAAGTGACTCTAAACACTGTTTTCCTTCCTCCCACCCCTGCCCTTCCCTTCCTCTCTTCTCCGCTCTCCTCCCCTCTCCTTCTCCTCCTTTCCTTCCCCCTTCTTTCCCCTCCCTCTTCCCTTTCCTTCCCCTTCCCTTCTCTTCCCTTGTTGGGAGTCAAATCCAGGGCCTTGTGCATACAGTTTCTTAACCATCAACCTGTACTACTTCTAAGCCTAAGGCACTTCCTAGTTTGGCTGAATGAAGGGGAGTGGAGTGGGGAGACTTTCTAAGTCCACACAGCAGATTGAACATTTTTTACTTTTAATTTTTTAAAAGACAATGTTTACATCGTAAAACAAAAACTATAAAAATGTATACAGTGGATGTTCTGTGTCCTCCCATCAGAGGTCACCAGCTTTATAGCTTTTTTATGTAACTTGTAAGAGATTTTAAATGCAGATATAAGCAGATACAAATATATTTTATTTTCCCTCTTTTTACCCAAAGGATCACACATACGTACTATTCTGCATTTTGCTGATTTAACATAATATAACATTGAAATCTCTTCCTATCAGTCTGTAGAGAGTTTTAGCAGTCTTAAGTGGGCCTTCATGAATTTCTATAAATGGCAATCCATCTGTGTGTCCTGCATACTCTCTTTACCAAACTTTTGGTGGTGTCCAGCTGTCTTAACATCGTCACTCAGAGTATAGTTGCTAGACTAACCTGGACTTCTATAGGTAAGTACCATTTCTCAAAGTCAATTCCTTAGCCTCCCCCTGACACATAATCCAATTTCTTACAAATTCTCCAGCTGAACTAAGCCTGTTCCTCCTGTTGCAATTGCAATTTATTCATATCATCTGCCTACCTACCTACCCACCTACCTGTTTGTTTATGTAATTCCCTTTAAGCATCTCTTGTAAGCATAACTCCATGCCTAATTTGATGATGAGAGCTTAGTGTCCTAAGTACCCAGTGGTTTACAGCTGAAACGAAGCCTATAAATAAATAAATAAAACCTGGGCATGGAGGTTGGAGAGGTAGATGGCTGAATGAGTCATAAGGCCCAAGAATGGAACCATCTAGGATATTCAGCTTCAAAACTAAACACTAGATCCTGATACAGAGAGAAGCATTCACTGCTCATCCCAGTGTTGAGTTGATACAATGATTGGGCCTGGCTGCCCCAGAAATAACTGTAAGCCTGAAGGAAACCATTGTATTTCCTCTGAAGGGGCTTTAGAACCTTTCTATTCTTTTCCAACCAGTGCTTTCTCTACCCTGAGTAGAGACAGATGGTCTGGGCCCACTGGCTTATTTCAAATAGAACTGAAATTGGCCCAAAATAAATGTGCAATATGCTTGAAATAGATTTAAGTAAAGAAACAGGAGCAAACTACCGCTCCTGAGTATTTATTTAGATATTTATTCAGTCCTATTGGCCATGGAAAGGTGGTATAGGCAGTGTTTCCTGAGGGAAGGTGGTTTAGGGTCTAAACCAACAGAAAACAGAAGAGGTCCTGTAGTTCTCAGCCTGTGATCTGGATCTTTTAGCCCCCTTTGGATTAATTCTTAATAACCAAAGCCCTTAGAGGTGGGGTAGGGGCAAAGGTTGATATTCATAAACTGCAGCAGAGAATACTTTTCATGACATACTTCTTCTACATCATACATTGAGTCACCAGAGCTATGCCTTAGTATTCATTCATTCATTTAGGTGTTTAGTCATTAAACGTATGTTTTTTGAGCACTAAGCATCATATTTTAGGTGATGGAGACACAGCACTGAACAAAACTGCCTTCATGGAGCTTACATTTCATAAAAGAAACAATAAACCAATAAACAAAGAATCATATATTAGTTCAGATAATGAATGATAAAGGCTATGAGGGAAAAGCAGGATAACGGGGAAAGGACTAATGTGGTGGTACTACTGTGTGTTACAGAGAGTGATAAGGATTACTTTGAGGAGGTGAAAGAGCTAAACTTGTAGATAACCAGGAGAAAAATCTTCACACACAGTCACATTCATAGTTCTGTGTCTTATTTCCCCCTATAAAACTCTACTCCTCACCAACCAATTATATGCAATAAATTTGTTTGGCTTAAGCTAATCACCTATCACCCATTGGTCAGGGCAAGACCTGGAACCAAGACCAGGCCTGCCACACCTTCACCAACACTATTGAGATTTAAAGCAATCAGTGATTTATATTAAGGTACAACTGAAAAGAATTCATAGCCTTTTGAGCTTTAGGGAAGTTATGAAACTTGTGTGAACTCACACAGCTACCAAGAAGCAGAGGCTGGACTTACATTTGAAAGATTTATCCACTGCTCTTTTCATTTTGTGATGAACTTTTCAAGGCATTGTGGCACCTTTGAGCATCACCCAAATTGGATGGATGTAAGGTCATAGGTAACTCTTCCTAATGGAGAAGTAGCAGGAAGACCTGTGTTCAGATTAAGGGAAGTAACAGTTCATATTGTCACTCCTATCTGGATATGTTTCAAGGGATGTAAAGTGAAAAAGAAACCAGCCTGGGTCAGGGACTGTAAACCATACTACAAGTGCAAGAACTTAAAGAAATGATCATGACTTGGTATGGAAGAGAGTGTGTGTGTGTGTGTGTGTGTGTGTGTGTGTGTAGAGAGGGGGTGTTCAGGAGGAACTGGGATTTGAACCCATGGTAGATGTCTTCAGATACCTGAGAGGACTTGCTTACAAAGACTTGACTTTTGATTTAATTTTTGTTTTTGTTTTTGCATGGCTTACAGTGTAGCACTCCAACAAATGAGGAGAAACCATAGGATAGTGAATTTCAGTTCAAAATGAATAATGGCTTTGGAAGCTTCAGAGTGAGTTTCCTGTTAATGAAAATATTCAACCAGCTGTTGTACAAAGTTATCACAGTTATTGGAGAAAAAAGATGGGCTTTGAAAACAGATCTCAGTTCAAATTCCACTCCTCCTACATTCTACCTGTATGGCTATGGAGAAAGGATGTAAACACTCTGAGCTTTAGTTTCTTACTCTTTAAAATTACTGATAACAATTCCTTCTTCTCAGACTTCTGAGGTTAATTAAATAAAATGACATGTTTAAAGGCCTAGTATCATTTATGTCCAATGTATTCCTCCTGCTGCTTTCCCACCCAATCACATATACTGTAGAGAGGATTTCTATCTAGGGAGGTTGATTGGAGATGATCTATTTTTCACTCTTGATTTACTCTGTGATCATTAACAATTTACCCATTATCTGATTAGCCTGGGACACCTACTATATGACATTAAAATTATGTGCATTATTGATTGTCTCCTACATTAGATTATAAGCTCCCTGACAGCCTCTCTGTACTCCTTAGCTGTCAGAATAAATGTTTGTCGAACTGAGTTTTGGAGGAGTGGAGATCTCTGTGCTGAATAATTGTACAGGGGTTTTTGTCCTCAGGAGGCTGTCTCTTAACTAGAGCTGACATGTGTCAGCTTGGTTATATAAGTAACCAAGACAATGAACAAACAAGATTCAGTAGCTGCAGACTGCTTTTGGCATGTTGCCAGGAGCTAATAGCATGACCAGGGTGGGAAATGAGTGAGTCACAATGTAGGAGGGGTCAGGATAAAATGTGAGGCTTTTTTGGGAGTGTTTCCTGGCCAAAGAGGATCTTTGGGAGCTGTTTGAAACAGGAGAAGCAAAGGACAGCCAGAAATTGCCTTTTCCCCTGCAGAAGGCAAAAAGTTTTCAGACCCAGAAATCTTAGATCTAAGAAGAAGGACAGTGGGGCCCAGGTCAGGACTTTGAAGCATTTTATTCTTATGACATTCTTATGACCCAGGAGACATCTCATCAAATGCTATTGAAAGATGAGACATTGCCATGTAGCATAGTGTTTAAGAGAAAGACTCTAGAGCCAGCCTGGACTTATACATGGTCTCTAGTATTTACTAGCCATGGGACCTTGGGCAAGCTACTTAATTTACTCTGCCTCAGTTTTCTCATCTGTAAAATAAGTACAATAATAGTATATCTCTCATAGGGTTATGTATGTGAATTAAAATAGTTAATATATTTAACTTCCTGTTGCACAGGAAGCATTTTATAAGTGTTACCTATTATCATCATCATCTGTTGAACTGCCTTTGGGTCCTGAGAAATAGTGTGAATTGGGGAGTATATTTATTCTGGACCCTCTCATAGAGTGATTAGCTTCTCATCTATGGCTGTGGCATAGATGGAAGAATTTTCTGCCACCTTAGATTGTCCCAGGGATTAAGAGATTGTCTTGAGATGGAGGGACCATCCTTATCATTGTGACCATTGAAGCTGAGCCCAATCAGGGAAAGTGTAGAATGAGAAGAAAAGGGGCCTTAAATTAGAAGAATTTTGAGAAATCATGATATCAACCACTGGATGAAGAAGAACCTAGGCAAGAAGTGAAGACAGTAGTACCATACAGATTATGCAGATGGCATTCTCAAGGCAAAGGTGCATTTCAGGAAAGAGGAGGATATTGAGTCAAATGAGAGAGAAGCCAGGAAAGATGATAATGGAAACTTTCACAAGAAGTTATTCATTTATATTCATGAACATTTCCGGGTTTGTTTGGGATGATGGTGGTAAAGCCAGTTTGCAATAGATGGAGGGGTTCAAAAGATAGGAAGTAGAGCTAGGTTAAGATTGAACTTTCTAAGAGAAAGATTCTAGTTGCTTGCATTACTGTACTATCATGACAGCCAGTATCTGTATCAAAATAACCTAGAAGAGTGGCTTTCAAACTATTCTGACAATTACATGTTGAAAAAAGTACATTTTATAGCATAACCTAATAAATATATTTTTGTATACCTGAAACAGAAGCTTCATGAACTAGTATTTACCCTAACTATATGGACATTGCATATAAATGGACTCATACAAAAACCTTGTATATCTGCCTCTTTTAGTTAGCCCAATATTTTCAATGTTCTTGTTTGTTGTAACATTATCAATTTTCCTTTCTTTTTTATGGCTGAGTAATATTCCATTGTATGGATTATACCACATTTTGTTTATCCACTCATCAGTTGATGGATGTTTGAATTATTTACATCTTTTGGCTGCTATGAATAATGGTATGAACACTCGTGTTTGAGTTTTTGTGCAGATGTGTTTTTGTTTCTCTTAGCTACATACATAGGAATGGAATTGAGTCAGGATAAATATATGAGGGAAATTATATTATTTTTAATACATATTTAAAGGGCCAGACTCAGATGCTGGAATCTGGAAGTAAAAACTGAAAAGCCAGAGAAGCTATCTCTCAGATGTTATGAGAACAGGGAGACTTAAAGAGGCTATCTGCATCTGCCTTCCCCTTTCAGATGTTAAAAACCTGCAAGGCTCCTTGAAGAGATAGAAACAAAGAATGAAAGGCATGTCTGCCAAAGGGAAGTCCTAAAACTCACCTATTTTCCCTCTGTTTTGGTAGGCCTAGACCAAACTTGGCCTTTAAAGTAATAAACTTTAAAGTAATAAACAGCACTGATCTTGGGTACCCAGATCCATTGTCTAGTGAGTAGGAGTTGCTAGATGACATGACCATGTGTATTACCTCAGCTGAGAAAATATAAAGACTACAGATAAGTACCACAATTTTGAGTCTTTACTCTCACTTCCTGCATGGGGAGCAGGAAATGTTTCTCTCATTTCCCCCCACTTATCCCTAATTTATTCTGCTACACTAAAATAAATCCTTGCTAAAACTTTCACCTTGTGAGACTTCTTGTTGTGAGACACCTTAAAATTCTTTTTATGTTTGTGGATCTCCAGTACCTGGGATTTTGTGTGAAAATTGAGAATCTGAGGGAACCCCTAACGCCCCTCACAGGATTTAACTTTTTGAGGAACTGCTAGACTTTCTACAAAGTGGCTCCACTATTTTACATCCCCACCAGTTGTATTATGGGGGGGTCCACATTTCTCTACAGCCTCCACAACACTTAATATTTACCCCCCCTTCACACACTTTTCGGGCAGTGCTAGGGATTAAACCAGGAGCTCCTGCATGCTAGACAAGCACACTACAACCTAGCCACAACCCAAGCCCATTATTTGACTTTTTGACTAAAGCCATTCTAGTGGGTATAAGGTGGTGTCACAATATAGAAAATGCTATAGTAAATATCCTACATTTACATTTCCTGCATTTGATTTGAATTTCCCTGATGGCTAACCATGTTGAATATATTTTTATGGACTTAACATTTCTTTGGATAAATGTCTATTCAGGTTCTTTGAGAAATTTAAAATTGGGTCATATTTCATTTTATGAGTTGTAAGAGCTCTTTATAAATTCTAGATTCAAGTCTCCTATCAGATGTTATTTTCAAATATTTTCTCCCATTCTTTGTGTTCACCTTTCACATTTATGAGAATGTCCTTTGAAGTACAAAAGTTTTTAAATTTAGAGAAAGTCCAGTTTATCTATTTTTTTCTTTGGTTGCTTGTGTTTTTATGTCATATTAAAGAAACCAAGTCCAAGGTCACAAAGGTTTGCCCTTATTCCCCCTATTTGTTAAACTTGACCACAATATCAGCACATCTAAATGATTAATAGTACTTCCTTAATGTCATCAGATATTTGGTTTGTGTTCAGATTTTTAAAGGTAATTAAGATATTTAATTTACTAAATAACTTTTACCAACTATGTAAAATATACTTATTATCTTTTTTAGCTTACAGATGTGATTTTTGATAGATCTTATAAACACTGAAAATAGCTTCCAGGTCCTATATTCTTTTAAGGATCTTTGGGGATTCATAAGAAGTACTAGATTTGAAGCTTACGAAGTCATCATTGAGGAGGAAAAAAATTCAGTGACTTCTCAAAAAAAATTAACATTAAGTGGCAGGTCATGCTTGTTTACTTTTTCACAAAATGATCCATATCATTTCAGAAAGATATGAGCATTTTTGCATTTAATAAGTATCTTAAAATATAAGGTAAGACAACAATGCAGCATGACAGGTTTTCTTCTGTCAGTTGTAAACTGGATTAGAAAGCATTCTTCAATTACAGAAACATTGTGGTGATATTATCATTTTAGTTTATAGTCAGGCTAACTGCATTCAACTAGGAGTCAAGGGATCTAGTTTCTAGTTGCCATCTTGCATGGTGTGATCTTGAATAAGTCTTCCTATTTCTGCATATCAGAAAGCTTACTCCATCAAAGAATGGTTAAATTAGGAGCTCCTGAATATCCTTTTCAGCTGTTTCAGTATAATGCCATGAAATAAAAGTAACAAGTTTCAGGATGTCTAGAGTCAAGGATTTGAGAACATGTATTCAATGGATAGTACTTTGTCTACCTTTTTAAAAAGTTTGATTTTATAATATATGTAATCACACAGATATTATTCCCCCCATGTTCATTTATGCATTTAAATGTATTTTCCTATTTAGGAGCCTGTTCACTGTTAATTTAAAAAAGTCCCTCAAGGATGTACTTTTCATTTCTTGCTTTTATATTTTTTCAGTTTCCTTTTTAAATTTCCCCAAGATCTCTTTTGGAGTTGTAGAAGCCAAAGCTTCACCAACTTTTCACAAGACTTACCAACCCTATCTAAAACCACATCACTCTTCTTGAGTTCTAAGCCTCTTCCTCGGATGATGGAGGTGCTGCGATTTCTTACAATGGCTACACTTATGGCTTTAGTTGTCAAATCTGGAATGAAGTGGTGCGAGCTTTATTCTTAAGGAGTTCTTTGTTGTGAAGTGAGGAAATGTAAAAGCATTTGTCTGACACAGAGGATATTCTATTAATAACTGTTGAACTAGGTTCAATTCCCATTTGAATTTTGTTTAGAGCCAGGTTTGACATGAATGGTTATGGTGACATAACTTGTAGGATCAATTGCCACAAAACCCAAGTGAGAAAGTAGTCTCTCTGGTTCCTTGCTCTGGTTTTTACCCTTGTTCTTCACACCAACTTTCTTAGGCATCTCTGTGCCAGAAGGGAGCCCAGAAGTGCTCAGAGCTGCCTCAGCCCACAATTGAGCTGAAAAGGTAAATCAAGACCTTGTGTCCATATTTCTAGTTGTTTCATAAGTGTTACCAATATAGGTGTATTTGTGTGTGCAAGTTCCACCCCAGTTAATGTGTTTTCTTCCTGCTTGTTTGTAAAGAACTGGATTATTGGTACTGTAGGTTTTTGTTTTTTACAGTGCATTTTATAATCTGAATCCCTCACTGCAGTTTAGTATGCTTTTTTGTCCTCTGTATGTTCTATAAATTGGTAGTTGGATCCAGAGCCTTGATCTAATTGAGGGTTTTTTGTTGGCAAGTGTTATCTTTACAAGTGGTTCTATGAGCCAAAATTTGTAAAAGAGGATCTTGTTTGAATTTATTCTATGTTGTAGGGCTCCGGTCCATTTTGTTTATCACCTGCATCCATTCAAAATTTCCAATAATTAAGATGGATGAGCGTCTTAGCCTCAAAGATTTCTACAGAATAGAAAGCAATTCTCATTCCTCTTAGAGTTCACAGTATGCTAACAGGCCAGAATTTAATTTGGTCTATCTCTAATACAATTTCTTGCCTTTCTCCACCATTTATCTATCTGTTGGCTTATATGGTCATAGAATGTAACAGGAAGAAAGGCTGTGAGAGATCTGTGTAAGGGAATCCTTCATTTTTGAAGGTGCAGAAATTGTATGTATTTTTCTGAAGTGAGGCTTCTGATGTTTCACTGAATTCTCACATAAGTCTAACTCCTCATGTGACAGAAGAGAGATGGAGGTGCAGATAGGGGAAATGAGTTGCCCAAAAGACATAGACCAAGCATGAAGCAGTAGGGCAGGAAATAAATCTGAAATCTTTTGGTCTCTCTTTTTTTATTTTCTTGAGTTCTAGGCACTGGGTTACAAAGACAGAGAAGGACAATGATTAGAAGCAGATTGTAAGTTCTTTAGAAGTTTATGCATACCAAATGTTTAATTATTAGCTGGTTTCTCTTCTTAGTATCTATCTGGAAGAGTTCAAGTTAGCCAGAGTTAGAAAGGTCATCTAGCTGAGCTAGAGCAGCTCTATCAGAGAAATCCAAATAGAACTGAATTTTGGATAATTTCTGGTGTCAGTTTGTTTTTCTCCACAGCACCGGTTTGTGGAATTTTTATAGCTAATTGTGAGCTGCCTGTCAATACTTTAGGTAGTGGTCAAAGGCACCTTTGCTTCCTCCTTGGCCCAGGCTCCAGAGTGGCTGCCAAGAAATATGCCTTCTTTCAACCTACGCATCCACTTTTCCCATTCCTTTTACCTCCTTCCTATCTTTTATCCTCCCTTTTCTTCACCATATGCCCTATCTTCTTTCTCCTTCCAGTGGTCTCTCCCTTTTTCTCCTCTTCACCCTCCTTTGCCACGCTCGCTCCCCTCCGTTTCCTTGGTCTGCTCCCTCCCTCTTTACCAGTGTTTTCTCGCCTCCTTTTCAGTCTTCCAACCCCCCACCACCCAACCCTAACAAGTTCCCCACCCCCATGCCACAACTGACTGCTGGTGGGCTAATCCGAACATAGCAAGCCTGCTCCGGGAGCCTTGTATCCTCCGATTGGCTGCCGCGGCTAGCACGCCAACTCAAGTCCCGCCCCCCAGGCAGCGAATGCGCAGCTGCAATATCTGTTATTGGCTGGCTGGCCCATCAGCGGCTCTGTCTTGCACGTCACGCAGGCGTCCGCAGTCTCCCTGTGAATAAAAAGGCAGCCTACAGGCTGAGGTGGGGGTGGGGAGAGGACAGGGAGAGAGCCGGCGAGCAAGGGCTAGAAAGAGTGGTTGGCAGCTGGGAATCCCACGAAGACAGCGAACAAGCAAGCAAGCGATCGAACTAGAGAGAATAGGGGAGACTGAGACTGACCGGTAGTCAGGCAGGCGGACGGACGCACGCCCGGACAGACAGACTCAGAAGGCGCCGGAGAACCTCTGATAGGTTCCTCCCGCCTTTCCCTTTGAAAACCAGGATTTTGCTTTTTCCGTGGCGCCCGAGAGAGAATGCTGGACTCTGCCATCTTCAGCGCAAGCTAAGATTTCTTAGCTAGGAAAGAAAGATCAGCCTAATCCTGGGAGGGGGGGGAAACAAGAGTCCCTCTCTCCAACCCTTCCCCTCCCCTCCCCCCGACCAAACTCGGGCGCCAAACCCAACCTTCCCTAACCATCCGACTTCCTCCTCTCCTTTCTAGCATGGTGGCTGTATGGACAGTCTGACAGAACAGAGACTGACATCTCCCAATCTGCCGGCCCCCCACCTGGAACACTACAGTGTTCTGCATTGCACCATGACCCTGGATGTGCAAACTGTAGTAGTTTTTGCCGTGATTGTAGTCCTCCTGCTTGTCAATGTCATACTCATGTTTTTCCTGGGAACGCGCTGAATGGAGTCCAGCCACCTGAGCTATTGCGAACTCTCGCTTTGATTTCATCCCGAGAGCCACCGAGAAAAACAAACAAACAAACAAAAAGCAAGAGAGACAGTTCAAGACAGGGAAAGAGAGGGGGAGAGAGAGAAAGAGAGCAAGCTTTCTTACTCAGGGGGGAAAACCGTTTTGAGCTTCAACATGGCCTCGCTGTGATATGTATGACGTTGGTATATTATCTCTCCCTAAATCTTGTCATGTCTTGTCTTTTAAGTATGTCTGTGAATGTAGTTGCTTATTGCTTGAGTGGAATTGTTGATAAAGAAATGTTTTCTACTTAAGTGCATGCATGTATGCATTCTGCATTTATGTGACGTTCATGGAGCAGGCTCCTGCGTCCTTAAGAGTGGTTTTGCTCTTTGTATGTCTTGTCAACTCATTTTCGTGAAAACTACCTTTAAACTCCATCACGGAATTTAAAAAATTTCTGCCTTGCCATCAGATGTGCATTTGGGTTTGTTTGGGGCTGGGGTCGGGAAAGGGGTTTGTAGAAGAGCATGATGAGTTTTTAGCATCCTAAGAAAGTCTTGCACTGTATATTTAGAGGGGAAAAATTGATACGAGAAATGATTTTAGGGAAAATGGTTATTTAATCTTTAATGAGAAGCAGGGATTTGTTGATGAGGTGGGGGTGCCTTTAGTTGGCAGTTGTTGACTGTCTTTTTAATCTCAATTTGCTGTCCGGGGTTCACAATTTCCAATTTGGAAAGAAGCCAACTTTAGAACATTTCTTCAAGCATTAAATGTCAGTTTCTTTGGAATCATGGAATAGGACATGAAAGTATTTAATGATCTTTTGAATTGGCAAGAGAGGACTTTGACAAGAGATGTTTGGGCTTCTTTTCTCAGAGATTGTATCCCTGGATTTGAGATGGAGGATTTTTCTCTGTGTCTCATCCAAAAAACAAAAGCCAGCCTTTTACTTACTTTGGGAATAATAGTATTGGATATGGCTTCTGTGAAGTAATCCCATTTGCAATGATGTTCTTGAACTACATTTTCAATAGAGTTTAATAGCACTGATGAGAAAGTTGTGATACTGTTTGCTTAGTTTGTTGCTTTGAGAGCAGGGTCCCTAATTGAAACATTCACATAACTGAAAGTACGTAATGTACTAAATTAAGAATTTTGAGCACACACACACACAAAGTATAGATGGAATGGGATGAAAGCTCAGAAAAAATAGGAACTGGAAGTAACCCTGTTTCCAGTTCTGAGCTATGCCTGCTTGTCTGTATCAAATGGTCTTAGTGGCAGTTGCTATTATTGTCATTATTATTTTTATATTTCTGTTTCTGCTGATAAAGCTCTTTGCAAAGCTTGGAAAAAATTGTCTCTGATGCCAGTGTGCATACTTGTTTTTTTCACCTCTTGCTGATGTAAGCAGGTCTTCTTCATTCCCTTGCTTACCTGACTCGAAACAGTGCCATTTCTGGCTCATGTAAGGATGAATCAGAGTGCATACACGCCCACACACATGCTTCTGCTACACTCGTGTGGGTGGCTGCTCATGTGTGATGTGCAAATCTGCTGGCATTATGCTGTCAAGCTTCATGTTCTGTTTAATCTCTTTGGAAATTAATATAAAAGGAGAGGGACTATGAAGAGGCCCTTGAAATTGTCTTGACCAATGCATAGAATATTATTTAATGGCGTCAGTTGAGGTTTTGAGCCTCAAATCCTGCTCTCCTTGACTCAGTGTGGGTGAGAGACAAGTTTGTTTTCCTTGTCTGGTACCATGATGCAAGCATGACCTGGGAAGTTTATTGGTATTAATTCTTATTAATTACTCTTTGGTCCTTTTGTGAAGACTCCTTGGGGAGAACCAAGAACTTGTTTCTTGCCAGTGAGAATCTAGTGAGGGTTTTGTTTTGTTTTTAATCTGTTAGCTCCACAGACATTATGTAAAGTAATCTTACATCTTATCCAGGCACCTTGTTTTGAGACAGTGTCAGAGAGGAGAATGGCTCAATTCTAGGGTAGCTGCAGACCTGAGTTTTCACCATTCAGTGGCTGTTTGACCTTGGGCATTTATTTTCTTCCTCAGTGGCTTGGGATTTCCTATACATTGGCATTTTGAAATGGTTGGACTAGGTAACCTCTAAATTCTAGCATTTTGTGATTTTAGGCACCCATAAAGACATGAAGTCAGAGGGGGATGAACTGGAAAGATAAGTAAAAAAGAAAATGGATTATTAACCAAGGGATGATAAGAGGAAGGGCTGTATATTTGGTTGCTGGTATCTGCAGAATAAATTTTACCAAAGGGATTTTTGGTCTAGCTGTGTGGTAGGGAAATGGGAACTGAAACATTGGAATGTATTTTGACTTTTCTTTTTCCCTAAGGGGAGGAGTCTTGGACTAGGTTTATGACTAAGTAAATGAAATGCCTTCACCTCTGGATGCCTGGCAGACTCCTGGTAGAAAGCCTTTGGGACTGAATGTAGAGTGGTGACAGTATGTTTGTGGGTGTGTGTGGGTGCACACTCCTGAGGGTGGGTGGAGGGTGGTTGTGGTAGGAATGAGGAAAGACAGTATTGAGTTCTGAATGGCCTTCTTGTGCTAGGGCTTGTGAAGAGTTAAATGGTGTTAGGATGGATGTCACCCATACCAATCCTCCTTACACCACTTAAACCCCTTAGCTTGAATGAACCCTACCATCAATAATTTAGTGTGTGTTCATACTTTCCAAATTCACTTATATCCGGTCAAAGAAGGGGACATTGCTAGCCAGATGGCAGGCTACCCTAGAGCAGCCAAAAAGGAGTTTGAAAAATAGAGAACAAAAGGTGGCAGTGTGACTTTTTACTGTGTGAGTCCTAAAGGGTTGGCATTTCTCCTTCAGATTTGTGAGGGCATGCAAAAAGAGAAAAAAGTGGGAGAGAATGAGAAATGCATCCCAGAGAAGTAGAACCTTATGCAATTTAAGGTGTCGTCTTTTTTCTTCCCTCTCCTGCCTTCTCTGTTAATCTTTCCCTTTTTCCCTCTCCTCCCTCCCCTATCACCTCCACATCCTCCTACTTCCCACTATAAGTAGGCAAGTAGTAAGGAAGAGAAAAGGGCTTTTTCCTAATTTGTTCCAGCTTTAAAGCATTTTATTTCCTTTCCTCCTTTTTCCCTGATAAAGCATTTTATTTCCTCTCCTCCTTTCATCCCTGTGAGAAGAGGATACACTTTTGCTACTAGGAGGCAGCGAAATTCCAGCTCCCCACTTAGGAATTAAAATACCTTCTACTGGTATCCTAGCAACCCCTGCATCACTCAGCACCCAATGAGCTGAACAGCCTATCCTTTAAAGTTCCAGGCCCCATTGTCTGGACAACTGGGGCTGGAACTCAGCAAGACTTGGGGAGATGCTTTTGGGGAATGGACAAAGAAAGACTGAAATCCTTGCTGCCTGCAAATGCCTAGAAAACATGTTTGCAGCAGACATACAAAACCTAGCTTTGTCCACCCATGGGGACTGTTTATTGGAAGACTCATGGGTTTAAATACCTCTCTAGTCACTAACTCCTCTTTAAGATTAACTGAGCCTTTTCACTTCCTAGCTTGAAAAACATTTTTTTTTAACCCTAAATTTTGACTTCAGCAGGGGAAGAGTGAAGTGATAGCTTGGTGGGAACACACTGACCAGCACTTTTCTTGCCTTAAGATAGCTCCCATCTGTCAGAACCTGCAACATATGCTTTTGCAGTTTTCCCCAATTTTGTTTGTGGCTTAGGGAACCTTGCCCAGCCAGCTGTAGTATAGAATTTGTGGTGGGGTTCTTTCTGTGGTTCAGTAGTTTTTGACTGGGGAGGGTTGGGCAAATTGGGAAAGTCAGTTTGATTCTGGAACTGGTGAACAGGGATTGGAGCCTGGCTCAGATTCTCTTGCCCGTGTGTGTGTGTGTGTGTGTGTGTGTGTGTGTGTGTGTGTGTGTGTGTAAGTATCTAGGGAGATGAGGGATCCCAGTAAGCCTGTGAGTGAAGTGCTCCTACTGCCCTGTGATGAGGCCTAGATTCAGAGTGCTTGGCTGTGATCAGAAGACACACTCTGGTAGTTGTAGGGATGGTGCCAAAATATGTCCTCTTTAGCCTGTCTGCTACCTTAGCCTCTGATCCCTTAGCTTCTGATCCCTGAGTGTTTTCTTTGGAATGGGACATGAGAATTGAGCCTTTTGTCCCAAAATAACTGCCTCCTCAGAAGACTACAAGGCATCTGGTCCAGCTCCAGTGGCTTTGCCACATGAAATGGGATAGAGGAAGCAGATCTTAGACTCTCTAGCCCTTATTTGCAACTTGTCTAGGCCAGCTGACTCTCTGGCTTCCCAAGAATGCTTTATTAAAGCTTAGCTTTTCCAACATGTGTCCAGAGTGTCTCCTTCCATCCATTGGTGGAGCTAACTATTTAGTTCATTGTGCTTTGTTCTGGAACCAAAATATGAAATGGAAAAATTAGAAGGGAGAAGGGCCTGCAGGAGAGAGAAGGTTTGGGAAACAGTCTTTACTAGACTGGCTATATTAATAACCCTTTGTCAGCTCATGGGCCTATCAAGTTTGCAAAGTGATTTCACATCCTTCTAATTTGAGTATCACATCAGTCTTGCAAAGTAGGTAGAGGTGATCCTTATTCTCAGTTTTACTGATGAGGAGAGTAAAGGTGAGAGAGATTGGTGAGTTGAGAGTGGGTCTGTCTTTCCAACAGAGGTGGGAAAGTCAGAGTTGATCATTCCTACCTACTGTAAATTTGATAGGGCTCAGGTGGTGAGGGAGGTGCACATGAGTCATCCCTTAAGTCATATTAACTTCCTCAGCTTTATATGCTTACAATTTTTAGTATTTTTAATACCTTTTATTTGTATAGCACCTTTATTCGTACAGAATTCTTTAGTCCATAAAATTCTCCCTTCATCTTGAGTATACATCAATCTTAGGAAAAAATTCACTGTTCAGGATTTTCAAGGTGAAAGCCATTGTGAATTGCTAAACAAAGTGTTTTGGAGGGATTGCAGGTTTCATGCAATTGTCCTGTTTTGAGGCATGTGTATTGTTCTGTATTTCTTTTAAAATGTGCTGCTCATGGTTGGGGATATAGCTTAGTAGTAGAGCACTTGCTTAACATGTATTAGGCTCTGGGTTTGATTCCAGCCACAACAGAAAACAAACAAAAACAGAAAACAAAAAAATTGTGCTGCTCAGAACTGACCATGCTACTCCACATGCCACCTGACCTGACCAGGATCAAGTATAAAGGGACTTTGATAGGTCTGTGAAATGTTTAATAATTCAGCCTTCTATTGGTTCTCAGCCTTGAGGAGTTTAAAAATACCTATGCCAGATGCCCACTCTGAGAGGTTCTGATTTAATTGACATGGAATAGGTCTCGGGCAGCTTTTTTTTCAATTTAAGGCTCCTCAATGTGGCTCCAAAATGCAGCCAGGGTTAATAGCCACTGCATTAACTTTTTGAGCTTGTAGATTGAAACTTTCCTGTCTGGTGCAATCGCTTGGCCTTTTGAACCAATTTAGGTTTTTTGAACCAAACTTGTTAAATTTTTCTTCTTTTGGTTGGTCCATTATTCTACTTTTTCATAGGTTTTTAAATTCTTCATGCTGTGGAAGAAATTGGCAGTTTTTTCTAGCATTGTATAAATTATTTGATTTGTCTGTTTTAGCCTGTAGGATTGAAATTTTTTTCTTCATGTCACACAACAGCTTAGCAATCTTTTGTAGTGTTGCATCATTTGAAAGCTGAATAAATATCATTCATGTTGTTGATTCACAGAAATGTTTGATATGATGAGGTTAATGTGACTTCTGACATCTGTGACCAGAGCCCCCTTTTTAGAGTTGAAGCCTATTCTTTTTTTTTTTCTTTTTTAATTCATATGTGCATACAAGGCTTGGGTCATTTCTCCCCCCCTGCCCCCACCCCCTCCCTTACCACCCACTCCGCCCCCTCCCTCTCCCCTCCACCCCTCAATATCCAGCATAAACTATTTTGCCCTTATCTCTAATTTTGTTGTAGAGAGAGTATAAGCAATAATAGGAAGGAACAAGGGTTTTTGCTGGTTGAGATAAGGATAGCTATACAGGGAGTTGACTCACATTAATTTCCTGTGCATGTGTGTTACCTTCTAGGTTAATTCTTTTTGATCTCACCTTTTCTCTAGTTCCTGGTCCCTTTTCCTATTGGCCTCAGTTGCTTTTAAGGTACCTGCTTTAGTTTCTCTGCGTTAAGGGCAACAAATGCTAACTAACTTTTTAGGTGTCTTACCTATCCTCACCCCTCCCTTGTGTGCTCTCACTTTTATCATGTGCTCAAAGTCCAGTCCCCTTGTTGTTGTTTGCCCTTGATCTAATGTCCACATATGAGGGAGAACATACGATTTTTGGTCTTTTGGGCCAGGCTAACCTCACTCAGAATAATGTTCTCCAATTCCATCCATTTACCAGCGAATGATAACATTTCATTCTTCTTCATGGCTGCATAAAATTCCATTGTGTATAGATACCACGTTTTCTTAATCCATTCATCAGTGGTGGGGCATCTTGGCTGTTTCCATAACTTGGCTATTGTGAATAGTGCCGCAATAAACATGGGTGTGCAGGTGCCTCCGGAGTAACCTGTGTCACAGTCTTTTGGGTATATCCCCAACAGTGGTATTGCTGGATCAAATGGTAGATCAATGTCTAGCTTTTTAAGTATCCTCCAAATTTTTTTCCAGAGTGGTTGTACTAGTTTACATTCCCACCAACAGTGTAAGAGGGCTTCTTTTTCCCCGCATCCTCGCCAACACCGGTTGTTGGTGGTGTTGCTAATGATGGCTATTCTAACAGGGGTGAGGTGGAATCTTAGCGTGGTTTTAATTTGCATTTCCTTTATTGCTAGAGATGGTGAGCATTTTTTCATGTGTTTTTTGGCCATTTGAATTTCTTCTTTTGAGAAAGTTCTGTTTAGTTCACGTGCCCATTTCTTTATTGGTTCATTAGTTTTGGGAGAATTTAGTTTTTTAAGTTCCCTATATATTCTGGTTATCAGTCCTTTGTCTGATGTATAGCTGGCAAATATTTTCTCCCACTCTGTGGGTGTTCTCTTCAGTTTAGAGACCATTTCTTTTGATGAACAGAAGCTTTTTAGTTTTATGAGGTCCCATGTATCTATGCTATCTCTTAGTTGCTGTGCTGCTGGGGTTTCATTGAGAAAGTTCTTACCTATACCTACTAACTCCAGAGTATTTCCTACTCTTTCCTGTATCAACTTTAGAGTTTGTGGTCTGATATTAAGATCCTTGATCCATTTTGAGTTAATCTTGGTATAGGGTGATATACATGGATCTAGTTTCAGTTTTTTGCAGACTGCTAACCAGTTTTCCCAGCAGTTTTTGTTGAAGAGGCTGCTATTTCTCCATCATATATTTTTAGCTCCTTTGTCAAAGACAAGTTGGTTATAGTTGTGTGGCTTCATATCTGGGTCCTCTATTCTGTTCCACTGGTCTTCATGTCTGTTTTTGTGCCAGTACCATGCTGTTTTTATTGTTATTGCTTTGTAATATAGTTTGAAGTCAGGTATTGTGATACCTCCTGCATTGTTCTTTTGACTGAGTATTGCCTTGGCTATTCGTGGCTTCCTGTGTTTCCATATAAATTTCATGGTAGATTTTTCGATCTTTTTAATGAATATCATTGGAATTTTGATGGGAATTGCATTAAACATGTAGATTACTTTTGGGAGTATCGACATTTTTACTATGTTGATTCTACCAATCCATGAGCATGGGAGATCTCTCCACTTTCTATAGTCTTCCTCAATCTCTTTCTTCGGAAGTGTATAGTTTTCCTTGTAGAGGTCTTTCACATCTTCTGTTAGGTTTACACCTAGGTATTTGATTTTTTTTGAGGCTATTGTAAATGGAATTGTTTTCATACATTCTTTTTCTGTTTGCTCATTGTTAGTGTATAGAAATGCTAATGATTTTTCTATGTTGATTTTATATCCTGCTACCTTGCTATAGCTGTTGATGATGTCTAGAAGCTTCTGAGTAGAGTTTTTTGGGTCTTTAAGGTATAGGATCATGTCGTCTGCAAATAGGGATATTTTGACAGTTTCTTTACCTATTTGTATTCCTTTTATTCCTTCTTCTTGCCTAATTGCTCTGGCTAGGAATTCCAGTACTATGTTGAATAGGAGTGGAGATAGTGGGCATCCTTGTCTGGTTCCTGATTTCAGAGGGAATGGTTTTAGTTTTTCTCCGTTAAGTATAATGCTGGCTGTAGGTTTGTCATATATAGCTTTTATAATGTTGAGGAACTTTCCTTCTATTCCTAGTTTTCTTAGAGCTTTTATCATGAAATGGTGTTGGATCTTATCAAAGGCTTTTTCTGCATCTATTGAGATGATCAAGTGGTTTTTGTCTTTGCTTCTGTTAATGTGGTTTATTACATTTATTGATTTTCGTATGTTGAACCACCCCTGCATCCCTGGGATGAAGCCTACTTGGTCATGGTGAATAATCTTTTTGATGTGTTGTTGAATTCGGTTTGCCATTATTTTGTTGAGGATTTTTGCGTCAATGTTCATTAAGGAGATTGGCCTGTAGTTCTCTTTTTTGGTGGTGTCTTTGCCTGGTTTTGGGATAAGTGTAATACTGGTTGAACCCTATTCTTATATGTATCTAGTGCAGACTCCACCAGGCATCTATCTTGAATGTGATGAGAGTAACATCATATGGGATTTGTTGTATGCTTTGTGGACATCAAGGTATGTTGTATTCATAGCTATCATTTGCCAGCCAATGGTCCCATCAGAAAAAGAAGTATGAATTACTTGGTATCTTACTCTGATAAATATAGTCACAGGCTCCAGAGCTCTGTTTTCTTCTAATGCCTACAAACCAGATGTTTCTTAACTGGTTCCAGAATTTGGCTGAATGTCAGTGTCACAACTGTAGTTTCGGTGTATCATTTTTCCCTCTTTGGAAAAGTGGGACATCATGGATGTGCCTTTAAAACAATATAATTTGTCCTTATTGAGTTCAGGAAACTGCATGTTTTCCTCTTTGCTTGGTTGTATTGTTTCCAATCAACCCAGTGGTTGTCTGCCCTTGCTGCACATTGGAATCACCTGGGGAGTTAAGACTAACAGCAATTCATAGAATCTCTTGGGGAGATCTGATTGAGCTGGTCATGATGGGGCCCTGGCATCAATATTTTTTTAAAAGCTCCCTGAGGTGATGGCAATGTTTAGCCAGGGGTGAGAATGACTGCTATGGAATGGTTCAAAGGAAATATTAGCTCAGCCTGATGTCTAGCTTATTACACATGAATAAGCAGGATTCAGAGGGTGAGATTTTATTCCAGGATTTCTGGGGACTCTGGATGAGTTTTAGAGGCTTGTGCCCACTCTAAAAAGGATTGACGTTTAGGGGGTGAGTAGTCTGATACCTATTTGGATTTAAAATACAATCAGTCCTTTGTATCCACAGGTTCTGCTGCATTCACAGATAGAAAATATTTGAAAAAATTAAAATAACAGTACAATAATATGTATATATAAACAATACAATATAAGAATTTGTGTAACATATTGTATTAGGTATAAGTAATCTAGAGATGATTTAAAGTATATGGGAGGTGGAGCTGGGGTTATAGCTCTGTGGTAGATTGCTTGACTAGCATGTTTGGGGTCCTGGGTTCAATCCCCAGCACTGAAGTAAAAAAATCTTTAAAAAAGTACAAGGAGGATGTGCATACTTTATATGCATATGGTACATTTTTTGTAAGGGGTTTGAGTATGCTCAGATTTGTGTTTTTGAGGGGTTGGTGGTGTGGCTCGATGTTAGAGCACTTGCTAGTAAGTGTGAGGCTCTGAGTACCGCCAAAACAACAATAACAAAACCAAAACCCCAAGGATTTTGGTATTTGAAGGGAATCCTGGAACCAGTCCCCCACAGATACCAAGGGATAACTGTAATCAGCTGTGAGATGGTTTGAACTCCTCAGTGGAAAAAAAAGTCAATTCCTCTATATTTGCTGTAACAATGGAAAGATTCCACTCATTTGCTGGTTGACCTCAGGTAAATTACTTATCCCTTCTGAAATTTGTTTTCCTTATCTGCAAAATAAGGATAGGTGGATTAGATGTCTTCAAAGTTCTCTTTGAGCTCTAATATTCTATGCTCACTTTGCAATTAATATAAATGGCAAAAATGATTATATTATTAAAAAACAAGTAATCCAAAGATTTGTTTTAACAGGTTTAGAATCATGGGGTGGTTATGGGGGTAATAGATTTGCCTTCTTAATTATACTTGGCTTAGGCTTCTTCAATAACAGGTGAACTATAGCTTATATTATTCTTTGAGTAAACACTGACTACCAAGCATGGAAGGGAACCCTTAGTGATCTGAATAGCAAGAGTATACCAGTGTGGGATTCAGCTTATTAAAGAGATATGTCATGTAAATAATTGAGAACTGCCTCTTTATAGATACAGAACCAGTCTCTTAGTCTGGAAGTGCTTGAGAGATAAGGGGCTAGCTGTGTTGACAGCCCAGAGCTCCTTCCTGCAGTATTTTAAAGAAGTCATTGACTTAGTTAATACTACTACCATTAATAAGTAATAAAAATAGTAATAATAGTAATAAGAATCTGAACAAATTTCCCTAGTTATTTCATTGTTTCCTCTCCCAAATCTGAAAGTAGTGTAGGAAAGTGAGGCTTACAGAGATTAAGCAGGTTTCTCAAGGTTACACAGTAGGAGGTGGGTGGTGCCTAGCATAGAACCCAGGCCTCTTGTCACTATAGTTTGCAATGCTTCCAATGCTGCCTTCATTGTGAATTTTGTGGTCAGATTTGAGTCATGATTGAGAATTAAAGGAGTCCATTGATGTAGCATAGTACTTGGGAGGAAGCTTTGAAGAAAGGATCAAAGTGGGCAACTTGGTGTATGAGGAAAGGTTAAGAGATGGATATAGCTGAGTTCAGCTCTTTCTTATCTTTATCATTCTTCTGTGATAGTTGCAGGCCTCTGCCAAGGATTGATATTTGAGTGTCACGCATCAAGGTTGAGAGTTGGTAGCAGAAAAGAGGGAAAGCTGTGCATGTTTGTTAGGACAATATATATAAAAGGCAGCTTCTGCAGTAGGAGAAAACATTGGAAAAGGGCTCAGGAGACCTAGGATCAAGTCCTAGCCTTTTATGTACCTTGCTACCAGGTAATTGATCAAGTGTCTTCACACGTGGACCTCAGTTTTCATATTACTAAAAAGAAGAAAGAGTGGTTTCAGTGGAAGAACCATGTTCTCAAATGAATTTTTAGTTAAAAACTTCTACATGAAAGAGGAAAAACCAGAGCAGGTCTGATTGAAATGGGCCTAGGTTAGGGATAGAGGACAGAGTCTAAAGTTCCAGGCAATCATCTTTTCAGTGCAGACTTTAAGTCACTAGGGGAATTGGATTAGGAGAGTGGGGATGGCTTTGCCCAGTTCAGCCAAAATGCTTGGGAGACAGGAAACCCATGGATATGCTGCACTATAGAGGTGAGTCTTTCATTAAAGTGGCCAGGTTTCTCAGAAAACCACTTAGGGGCAAAGATTAAAGTACCTGCTAGGTCTGTAGCACAGTGTCCCCACTCTTTTTTTTTTTTTTTTAACAAGGGAGAAAACTAAGGCACAGAAGGGAAAAGTGGTCCAAGTTTGCAGTGATGGTCCTGGAATCCTGACTCCTGAAATCAGGTCCTTGACTGTGTAATCTATTACCTTCTTTATAGGATTCTGGTTCTGTGCTTTCTTGACTGGATGAGAGACCTGCATACTCCTCAGGTTCAGTTGGAGAAAGCTGTTGAAAGGCTGGAAGAATTAAGAGCAGTGAATAAGAGTGTTATATAACCGCCTGGAGAGAAGCAGGCCTGTCAGCAGCCCTTGAGGTGCCAGGCAGTGGGATAGGGTAGCAGAAGCAGAGTCTCCTGTTGGCCACGTTAGCTCTCCTGAAGCAAAGAGCTGTGGATGCAGCCCTGTGCTGAGTAACCATCACCCTCGGGGCCCTGAGGGAGCCAACACAGTGCATCCATAGCCAACTCTGGGAATGGCTCTGGCAGCAGATTTCTTCGCCTGCCTGCCTTCATTAGAGGAGGTGAAGCAATGCTCCTCCATGCCTAGCTGGCTTCAGGAAGGATGTGCTAAGATCCCACTTCCCACCCCCTCAGAATGTGGTGCCTAAAGGCAGCAGCTACTTTTAGAAGAGCCTCCCACAGCCTCTCTATCCATTTTTTTCTTCCTCTCACCGTGAACCATGCTGGCTGGTAAGAGGACTAGGCAGTGATGCCTTGGTATTAGGATAGAGACACAGGAGGGCCTCTGATAAGCCTGGCATTGTGAGAGAGCTCAGAAAAAAAGGCAAAATGATGGCACTGCTTTGTGCTTAGGACCCAAAGGGAGTGGAGGGATTTATTAATTTTCTTTGGACCTTGTAAGCAGCTGAGGGGCTTGACTTGCAAATCTAGATTGAACTGTACACTACTCAAGAAGATTTATTAGAACGTGCACAGACTCTGATTGGATTTGGAGGAAACCAGCTGGAGGTAGTGGATACTTACTTGATTTTTGGTTTGTCCTTGAACATTGTGTTACACTTTTTAATGAGTTTTACGTGTTGTCTCATTTGAACTTCTGATGCCCTGTGAAATAGGTACAGCAAGGATTATCTCCATTTCACAGATGAGGAAAATGAGGCTCAAAGACTCATTGCCTTATGGCTACTTTCAGCCTCGTCTGGGCTCAAGCTCTGGAAGTTATAGTGCCATATGAAGTCATTCCAGACAGTTTTATCTACTAATTGAAAGAGATTCTAGAACTATCCCAGGAGTAATCCTCTCATTGTGGAAGCTGGGGTCTAGGTTCAGAGAGGAAAAAGATTTGCCTAAGGAAATGCAATACATTTATAGTAGTGGTGGAGTTAAAAGGTAGCCTGATAAAAATGTGAATTCTTGGACCCATGAGATGTGCAAGCCACTCTAGACTTTCCTCCCTACAGGGGTGATTGGGGAAATCACCAATGACCAGAGGGTCATTGAACTAGGAGTCTGACTTTGGGCAAATCAGCCTCTCTGACTCAGTTTTCTTTTCTATAAATCAGGGTTGATAATCTCTGAGAACTCTCTGAGGCAAAAATATTCTGTGGATGACTAGTATGGTGGAGGGAATCTTACAATCGATAGGTCCTCCGTAAAAATAAAGAGGGTCTGCAAATATGACTTTTGAACCTCAGTTCTTTCTCTTGGAAGAAGAGAGGCCTGTACTTTGAGTACTTGGTGGAAAACTGGGATTTTTTTTTTTTTTAATAAGAAGCTTTTGTTTATCCCCAGCTCCATTCTCCATGGCATCACATACAGGTTGCTATGAATAGCAAACCAGCTTTCTCTATCTCTTGTAAAACTAAAAGAGGAGCTTGGATGAAAGCCCAAATTAATTGTGTTTTTGTTTAGTGCCTTCTCAAGTTCATCAAACCAGAACCACCTTAGGCACTTAAAAACCATTTCTTGGCCCCAGGTTCTTGGCTAGGATTTGAGTACTACTGGGTTTTCATAATATGATTAAGAGTTGCTTTAGAAATCACAGGCTTTTGACAAATGACCTACATAGAGCAAGTTGATATTCCACCTTAATCTGCATCATTTTGTTTGGAAATGTCTCACTGCTCTGGAAGCAGTTCAAGAAAATAAAAACTATTGTGTAGTTTTCTGTTCCTAATGGATTGATCATTTCTCCATGACCCTATGAAATGGGCAAGGCCAAGATTATTTGTCCATTTTGTGGCTAAGGAAACTGAAGCTCAGAGAATTGCTTAGTCAACTATTAAGATCAGTGCTGCTTCTTCAAAGACAGTGGTGTGCTAGGAAGAGCATAGCATATGGAGTTAGCTATTAGCAATTAACCAATACCAAGTGGCTTTGAGCAAGTACTTATTCTAAAGATGCCTTTGCACTTTGCTTCTATCTAGGTCTTTTTAAAAATAAAAGCTAGTCAAGATAGCAGAGAGAACTAGGCAGATGCCTCTAGTTAACTTTGGCCAGGTTGGTATTGAGCCATTAATTAGCACTTCAGATACATCTATTAGATCTATGATAAATTCATCTGTATATCATATTGTCTAGGAATGCATGAGAAGCCTTGCCAAATGCAGAAAAGCTGCCTTAAATTCTGCATCACTTTGAATTCTGGTTAGGTTCGATGTTTTCTCATCACAGATTTATCTGATCTTGTTCTTAAAGAGCAGGTTTGAGTTTTGAAAGCTGACTCATTATCCTTTACCAGTTCACACAGTGATTCCAAAGGATGAGGAAGAATAATTTGGATAAGCCACATGGTATTTTGTCTGGGCTTTGGTAAAAAATTATATGTCTTTGTGACTATGTTTTTTATCACTTTATTCCAGCCTACTTAGGTCGCTAGGAAAATAAGTGTGTAGTGACTGATAGGTGCAGGGAGGCAACTAGTAACTTGTTTATGTCCAGGGGATCTAGCAGATGCTGATCTACATGTATATATCTGTGTACTGACACTTTGTGGTTAGGGGAACCAGAATTAATCCATAGTACTTAAGCTGAGGAGTCAGTAGATGAGAATGAGGAAGACCTCACACAATGAGCCCACTCTGACAGTACTGCTGGGGAAATTGAGGCATAAAGGAGAGGCTGGGAACTGACCAAAATCTCAGGATTGATCTTTGATCTTTGTCCAGTCTCTCTATTCAGCTCTTGGCTGTTTGACTCATAGTTATGATGAACAGAGTGGTGGCTAAGCCTCTTCAGAAAATCACCTGTGGCCACCAAATTCAGGAAGTAACAGAAATAAAATTTGAACTCAGATTTTTTTGTTCTGCTTAGGTATAGATTCTTCCAAGTGTCTTGAAGAAAAGCTGTTAGAGAAATTGTTGGGGAAGAAAATTGGCTTAACCTAATTATCTATTTGTGTTCTTCACCTATACCTGCACATACTCATACTTTTCACTGATACACACAACACACTCAGACACATGAGGAGCCTATTTGGGACATACATAGGGCATACACAAGTGGGGCACACGTTCATATAGACATACTTATTTTCAGCACATACTTAGTTAAGCATGGGCACGTGTACACTTGAACATTGTCAACATGAGCAGAGTACATACATAGGGAATACATGAGGTATACTTATACACATTTGCTTGTGTGAACACACATGGATACATATAAGGTACAATTATATACCCATGTGGCACACTGAGATGCACACTCATATGCTGTTATCCCCAGGACACATACTTATATCCCCGAGACAGATTCCTACGTGTATACTTGGAAAAACAGCATTCCTCCCATGAGACACACTTGAACACACCTATGGGACATACCCACATGCCTTGGACACCTGTATGCAGAACATTTCCTACCCTTAGGGCCAGCCAGCTGTACCTTTCTTCTCAGGTACGACAAGTTACTGGTCCCAGATGGTGGACATTGCTCTGGCCCTTTTTAATCCCTGAAATCAAGCTTGAGGGCAGTGAACTCAGTAATAAAATGAATGCTAAAGATGGCAGCCTCCACAAGGAAAACAGGGCTCAAATCTGAGCTCTTAGATGTGAGTTAACATGTAGATAAATGTAGATGAATGGAGAAAGCAAATTGGCACTGATAGTGCAAAAAGCTTGAGCCTGCTTCTTCATCCCCCAGTCCACTTACAGACCATTATAGAGTTTGTGATAGCAGTGTCCTAGAAAACCTAAAGTAACTGTATATTAAAGGTCATTTTTCTTAGGAATGAAATAATAACTTAGACCAGAACAAGTAGATCTAAATTGTGGGTGGGAAAGAAAATGGTAAGATGCGTAAAGGGAGACCCCATTGGGCAGTGATCCAACCCCTCCTGCATTGGTGGTGGGCTGAGAGACTAGCCATATTCTTAATAACCACGACCCAGCCCCTAGGCACAGCAGCTTGAGCCATCTGGCCCCACTAATGAGGGCCTGCTATTTTTAGAGTTCCTCAAGCTAGAAACCAGGTCATGGTGTCCTGGGGAAGCTTTTCTGGCCCTTAATACCAAAGACTGGAGCTGGAAGTAGAGGGCCCCAGACTGGATAAAGGGTGGGAAACAGTGAGATAGGTAGCCAAGGTGAGCTGCTTGAGCAGCAACTTCAGAACCTTGTTTGTGTTACTTTTAACTATTAATAGCCTCATGACCATTTCTCACTAGAAACATGAGTTCAAATTGCTACTCTGCTTCTTAGGCTGTGACTCAGTTGGGTTCTCCTTTTCTGTCTGAAGTTTATTTGGTCTACTGGTAAAATAACCAACATTACCCTCAGATGATGTCAAGGCTCTGACAGGCTAAGAGTTGAGAAAATACTTTGTAGATATACTTGTCCTCCATCCACAATACTGCATCTCCCCTATCCCAAAGCTGGTTTTAATACCCTCCAGTAATTGGGCCTAATCTCTATCAAAGTAGCCATAGAAATGAAAAGGACAATAAGGGAGCCAAGGAAAGGCACCTTCATAGTATCAGGTTGGCCATGGTCATGCCAGGTTCAGCCCCACCGATATAGATGCTTTTCAATGCCAAGTCAGGCTTGCTGGTAAAGAAAACGGGTCTGTAAAATTTAGGTGGTTAGATAGCTTGGGTCCCTTAGGAACCTTAGGTAGTGAGGGAAAGGGAGGTATCAGAGGCAGGAACTTATTCCTAAACTGAGAAAAGCAATACAGGCCACTAGTACCTGCCTCCTACCAGAGGATGGAGCCTAGGATGCCAGCTCTGGCCTCAGGAGAGTATTTATGGTCGTGGACATTTCATCTGCTTTGTTGAGGGGAAGAGGGTCAGGACCTAGGATATATAGTTCAGGTTTCCCCGCACCCCAGATATTGTGGGCAAAATTCTGAACCTCAGTTTTCTAATTTATAAAATAGGCTTAACTACAATGTCTCAGGGGATTTGGGGGTACAAGAATACATTATGACAAAGGACATGGGAAGTGTCTTGTAAAATGTTGGACATGTATTGCTGCTGTTTAGAATATTAAGGTTTCATTCAGTTATAATTACAGGGGTAGGCATAATCAAGGAGTTTGTCTCCACTTCCCCATACCATTCTGTTAAGCCATTATTGTCTGTATTTTAAAGGTTAGGATAATGAGGCTCAGAGAAGGGAGAGATGAACCTGAGGACACAGGATTACATAGTGATGGATTTAGGATTAATGCCTTTGGACTCCCAAACTAAATGTACTCTCTGTAGCCCCAAGCTGCCACCCAGTGAGTGCTAGAGGAAGTAGCAGCTTAAGTAAATATATGTAAAAACTTAGATTTTTCTCTTACACACAGTAAGAATGGTGGTGGGGTGGGGTAGGTGGCTTTCTAGGGCCAAGGTATCCACAGAATTGCCCCTGCTTGCTCACTGAAGTACATTAATTCACCTTTCTTCCTCCTCGCAGCATCTTATTTCCCACTGTTTCCTGCAGTTGGTAAAGATGTTAAGCTGTTGTGAGAGGGAATTATGCTGTCTGTTTGAGCCTCTTCAGGAGGATCCCTGGAGGTACTTGGTCCACCTTGGTCACTCCCACCTCCTCACAGTTTCCTGGGTACAGAAGCCCTACCTAATGGGTAGGATGGAATGGCTCTGAGGAAATATGTTTGAGGGTTTTGATCTTTGGAGGATTTTGCCAACTCTTGAGGGCTAAGATTGTGGAAATCTCAGAACTAAAGCTGAGAGACTCCCTAAGAGTTCATCTGAACTGACTCACCTGGCTTCAATGTGGAAATTAAAACTCAGCTGGTTTTTCTTTTTCTCCCTTAGTGTGCCTTAGAGGGACCTTCTTTTCTTTATGTATCAAGGACACTAGCACCAATTTTGGGCCAAATTTCCTAGAATTAGCTAGCTTGCTTATTTCTGCCTTCCTGAGCTCAAGTGAGGGAAGGGTAGGCATATCGAATCAGAGGGCTAAGAGGAAGGAGATGGAGGAACCTGTGGAGGTCAGGGGTTGGGCACTAGGCATTGGGGGTAAGGTCTTTTGTGGTTCTTCATCTGTCTTGCTGCAATGCGTTATTTTTCTATCTTCCACTGATAAGATGGAGCCTAACAATTTGTTGTTATTTTCACTTGTGATGTTAAAAACTGCAGAATGCTTACAGTACTGGACCTTCTAGAGGAATGGACAAGCAGTGGTGGTGGTGGTGGGGGGACTGGAGGACTAAAAGGGAGAGGCACCATCTTCAAGTTCAAGAGTACAGAGAGGTAGATAGGGAAGGCTTCACTGCCACAGTCCTAGACACCTCATTTATAAATGTTTGTTTTTGAATAGGAAATCCTTGGTTCGAAATTTAAAAAGGTACAAGAGAGTAAACAGTAAAAAGTCTTATCCCTGCCTTCTAGTCACCTCTGCAGAGGCCACCTGTGAATCCTTCTAGAAAAATATTTTACAGATATATATATATAAGCAAATATAAATGTTTTTACTTCTTTTCTTTTTTACAGCACTATATTATGCACACTATTGTGTACCTTGCTGTGTACCTTGGAGATTTTTTGATTGAACATCACTGGATTGTACCTTTTAAGGATAATGGTTCTGGCTCTGTGTGACAAAGAAATTACTTCCTCTATCTGAACTTTGTTTTCCGTACCTTTAAACTTAGAATAAAATATTAATATATGTTAAAACTTTGATTTGTCTCTTATACATAGTAATCATTCAGTAACTCTTAGCCATTTTTATTAGGAAAAAAACATTGGACCATGAGTCAGAAGATCGGATCTTCTTCCTTCTTTCTTTTCTTTTTTTCTTTAGGGCTGGGGATTAAGCCTATCAAACAGATTATAAGCAAGCACTCTATCACTGAGCCACATCCTCAGCAGAACCTAGGTTTTCTTCTGACCTCTGTTTCTGGAATAGCTAAGGGATTTCCTTTGTCCAGGCCTAAGTTTCCTTATCTTTAAAACGGAACAATTCATCCTTACTTTGCTTACCTCAGAATTGCTGTTAGGATCCAATGAGCTCATAAAAGTGAAGATAACTTAGAAACTAGAATATACTGAACAGATGAGAGAGGTGCTGGTTAATTTTTTAGTAGAAACTACTTTGGGTAGCTTGAACCTAATGACCTCAACTAGGTAAGAGGAGGCAGTATTCTTTCTGGCAGTGGAACCCAAAGGCCACCTTTCTTTGTACCGGAGTTCTATTCTGGGTGGGTTTAGTCCATGGTTATTTTTTTTTTTATTATTCCATTCCATTCCTGCCCAGATTTCTTTGTTTTCAGGCGCCTCTCCTCCTCCCCTCAAAACCTGCTTTCAGAAGCAAGGGAGTAGCGTAGGTCAAATGTAACCTTCTTTTTTCTCATTTCTCCCCATTTTTATCTTGTTATACTAGATTTGTAAATAAACTTTGCAATTTTACTAGAAAAAGAATAAAATTTCTATTTGTGTGGAGATTTTTGTAAAGCACATAAGTGGTATATAGATAGTGGCATAAATGATTTTTTGTTTTTTAAAGATAAATTTTGTACATATTTGAGGTTTACAACATGTTGTGGGTTACATATAAATGGTAAAATAATTAAAATGGTTAAGCACATTAGCATGTCTGTCATTGCATAGTTAATTTTATTTTTTTTATAGTTAAGTTTTTAATGAAAAGAGAAATTGAATGTTTTGTTTTTAACAATAGAGGTACATAGTATAAATGCAGTTGACTACCATCCTTCAGAAAGACCATAGGCTTAGTTTCTAATATTAGCTCTGTTGCTGACTAGATTGAAACCTCATGCAACTTTTCCCTTTGGAACCTCAGTTTTCTTACCTGTAAAATGGAGGACTGAATTGGTTGTGATAGGTCTTGAGAATCTCCAATCCTGATCATCTCTGAGTTTAAGAACCTATTGCCTTTCAGGCTCTTGAACCCCAGACAGTAAAGAAGAGCAGGTTTAAGTCCTGGCACTTATGGATGGATATTTTGTCTTGGGTCCTTTCTCTACTCACACATCCTCTACCTATCCCAGGCAGGCAGGCAGGCAGATGCTTCCTTATGTAAGCTTGGCTGACCTACTTAAAATTCTTTTGTAACAAGCACAACCACTTTTCCAGCAGACACAGACCTGGTGCTATCTCTCCAGAGCCCTGAGGGTAGTCTGATTTTGCTTCTGTAGGTTTAGCCTAGGTTTAGATGTTGTGGCATCACTCCAAATCTTTAACAAGGTCTAGTGAGAAACCAGATTCAGCCAGTTTGAGTCCCTGGGACCTGGGGCCTGACCCAGGCATTGGTCACTGAATGCCCCTGCCACCCACTTATCCACCATTACTGAATGTCTGCTGGGAACCCAGGACTGTGCTAGACTCTGTCAGGAGAAACATGGTCTACTCCAGAGCATGAAAGGCTGTTGACAGGGACTAGAAGCATTGCTAAGTGTCTGGTTGGATCTATTCTTTCACAATGAGTCAACAGGCAAAAGGAAATTAATGAAACACTGTAAATTAACCACTTTCTGATGGACAGTTTCAATGCAGATTTCCTCTCTGGGCTGTAATGCTTCCCAAAGAGATACCCACATTCTCTCTGGAAATGAATGCCAAGGCCAGGACCTTATGCAAGCCTGTGTCCTGGGTTGGTAGACTCAGTAGACTTAAAGGTTTATTGAAAATATATATATATATATATATATATATATATATATATATATATATATATCCCTCTTCTTCATATATGGAAGCAGGTCATAGTGCTCCTGACTAAATGCTATTTTGTTCTTGCCACCTTAGACCAGATGGCCACATTTGAACATTAGAACCATTAGTTCCAACCTATCTCCTCTGCAGCTCCTCCCCCCCACCTACAGCCCTCCATTCCCTACAAGATTTTAACACGACATCTGTCAAATGGATAAAAAATGACTTTTCGTTCTTCTTTTTGCTTTGCCCACCCACCCTCTGGCTATGGTGTTAATGAGTATTGAGCTATGCATGTGGGAGGCATGGAGGACAGATTCTTCATGTAGTTCTAACCCCCCTCCTCCTACCCTTCTGGAAACCTAGAGGAACCCCACCACAACCCTACCCAAAAAGCTCCAAGGATGGGCTTCAAGTCATAGTCCAGGAAAAATTTAGGCTCCCAGGACTGGTCTCAGTGGAATCAAAGGAAGAAATTCAAGAACACAGCTAGGTCACCTCCAGGACTTGGGGCTTTGTGAACTCCCCTGTTTCTCCTCTAGCAATAACCAGATTGAAGCTAGAAGCAAAGGTGTAATCTGTTAAGTCTGAGGGGAGAAGAAAAAGCAATTCTTGTGATTTTTGTTTATATTCGTTGTGGGACTTTTCTTTCTTGGCATTTCTGCTCCTTTCTCTGATGACCATGAGCTATCTGTGCAGATCTATAGCAAGAACTAGCCTTCCCAAAATCCACATAGTCATAAATCCTGGCAACAATGAATTGCCATAGGCTTCCTGGGCACATATTACATAACAGGTCTTTTGCCATATAGAATGTTCTGTGGCCTGAGAGAGATTCTAACTCTGTTACCATGATCTCTCTCGGAGCTTACCTAGTTTTAGGGCTCAGGTCATAGAAGTTTAGGTAGGCGTTAATGTTGTTTCTTGTGAATTAAGCAGATATCTACCATTCACAAGTGTATACTCCAGTTATTTGAAGAATAATGCTCTAGTTGATGGCACTAACTTCTTGAAGTTGGCATTTTCTACTTATACTAAGTAGAAATTCATGAAAGAGTCAAAAGGAAGGAAGGTACTATCTGTAATCACCAGGGAAGGGATTAAAGAGTAGGTAGACCAAGATAACACAGTTAGGAAGAAGCAGCCTGGATCCAGGGTCTCTACATTTAACATCGTGTAAGAGTATGACTGAATCAGAAGCACAGAGTTAGCATTGTATCTGCCTATAAGGTACACAATTTGGCAAAAATAGAAGGTCCAGGTTGGGCATATAGCTCAGTGGTACAGTACTTGTCTACCATGTGGAAGAGCTTGGATTTGTTCCTCAGTGCCACAGGGGAAAAGAGGTTGGTACTTGCTTATTTAGAGGCAAGGGTTGTTTTCAGAGATGGAACCAGATTATAAAGAGCTTTAAGAGATTGATGGTGAAGAGTTATTGAAAGTTCTTGAGCATGGAGAGTGACAACAGCAATGAAAGTCTGAGAAATGCATCATGAAGGAGTAACTTGAGGAAGAGAGAGACATGGGGGTGAGAAGGCCATTTTGGAGGCAGCTTGAAGTGATAAAAGGGCCAGGTCTAAGAAGGGACAGTGAAAGTGAAGAGAAAGGATCATATCTGAGAAGGAAACACAAGGAAGAATGAAATAGGTCCAGTAGATTTTTCTAAAGTGGGAAAAGTTAGGAAGAGGGAAAATGATGAATTCATATAACAAATTTTACATATATTTTGTTAGAGGTGGTAGCAGGAAGTTGGAAGTATGAGGTTGAAGGCAAACGAGAGCTAATGTCAAGAGATATTTTATATAACAGAATGTCATTCAAAAAAAACAAAACAAAACAAAAGAAAGTTGATTTCTCAAGGAAACTTAAGTGGAGAGAACAAAAAAAAGGTCCCCGTTGACTTTTGATTGTGCAGTCACTGGCTAACGTAGAACACCCTTTCCTCAGATTTCCTAGCTAATCTGGGAAAACACAGGTACTAGCCTGTGCTTTAATGTAGTGCCAGCAATGCCTAAATGAGTTACCTTCAGGGTCTAGCCAGCTCCAAGTTGTCATTTTCCTAAGTAGTGAACAATAAAAACATCCAACTAAGCACAAGGGAAGGTGAGGAGAAAAAACTGCAATAATGCCCTTTGAATGGCTAAAGTGTTAGCCTCAATGAATGCCAGAACTGTAAGGGATTGAGAGGTCATATATCAGGTTTTATAGTCTGTCACTTGACTGATAAAGAAACAGACTGAGGCAGGTAAAGGGACCTGTCCATTGTCATTCAATGAGTTACTGGCAGTTTCTTCTAGTAGTCAATCTTTTTTTATTATATTGTACTGGGGGTACATTGTGACATTTACAAAAGTTCTTACAATATATCATAGTTAAATTCAACCCCTCTGTCATTCTCCTTTATCCCCTTTCCCCCCATTCCTGGATTACAAGTCAATCTTGAGCCTTTGGTGTACACTGTGGAAAGTAAGGATGGTTATCCTTCAACACTTATGGTAGGATATTCAGTTTCTTCACAAGGCTATATTAAAAGGGTATCTAGCTACTTCAAGAGAGAACATAAAATATCAACTTATTTTAGATGTTAAAGGGAACCAGAAAAGGGAATTTTGCTCTTGTCCATGCTTAGCTGTTAGGAAGGAGGCCTTCTGAGAGGAAAAGGGCAGGCATGAAACAGAGAAAAACTCAGAGAGAGGTAAACCATGCTCATGTTCCTCCTTTTCATGCTTTGGTGCCTCACAGAGGGCAGGTCCAGCTCAGCTACCTTCATGACAATTGACACATTTGCTATTCTGTAAAACACAAAGTGATTCATTTTTTAAAACATTCCCGCATTCTGCTTCTTGGTGTTCAAACTTTAATATTTTTGACAGCCAGTCAGGCTAATTAAATATCTATTTTGGGTGTTGTACTATTCAGCTAGGGGGCAAAAACAAGAAGGGGAAGACAAGTGGTATAGCTCTAGAAAACTGAAGGAGGTCTACGAGCCTAGATGTTTTCCTCCATTGGCCATACATAACCCCATATACCCTTTCTCAGATATGTACCAACTATTGAGGAAGGCCTTGTAGAAAGGCAAAACATGATGGAGGCAGTGATCCCAACCTACCTGGTGGCAGGAGAATCCCTAGGGAGATCAGGAGACCAAGGAGTGGACCCTAGCCTAGGAAAATACTTTAGGGCTGTTGTTTCTTCAGTGTGCTCTCTGGACCAGCATCATTAGTATCATCTGGGGACTTGTTTGAAGTGCAAGACCTCTGGACTCACTTTACACTTGTCAAATCAAGACTCTAGCCTATCAGTCTTGTTAACAAGCCATCCAGGGGAATAAGAGCCACTGCTAAAGGTCATTTACAGGGTAGGTTGATCTATCTCTCTACCTTGACATAGGCACTGTGGTTGGATTGGCAAAAGCAAAGTTGTACTCCAGCTGGAGATTGAAATCTGTTTTACTACTTATCAACTGGGTGACTATGGGCTCTTGTTTAACAGGTTATCTTCAGTGGAAATGAAGATCCTAATGCCTGTGTTGGAGAATTGTAGAGATTGAGATCATAAAGAGAAGCCCCTTACTCAATGATTAGCAAGGATTTTCAACAAATACGGGTTTTTCTTCCTCTCTCCTTTCCTTTCTTCTTCCCTCTTTTCTGTTCTTCCTTTCCCTTCTTTTGTTCCCCTTTAAAGGGCCCACTGGATGCTCCAAGTTAGTTGTAGGTATGTGCCTTATTTTAAATCAGAGATTAGTCTTAGATTTCAAACTCCCAGTGCCCCCAGAGTGTAGTGATTATATTTCTAGGTTAAAAATTAGGGAAACTGGGTCTGATAAAAAATGCATATATTTGTGAGATCAATAGGATCGAATATTTGAAATTAGAATTATCTTTGTAAATCTGAATAAAAAGAAACAGGACCTCATTCCATCTTTAAGCATGTTATGCCTCTTTCCTCTTTTCATCCTCTTACTCATATCCAAAAATGTCTTTGGTGGCGGGGCTTGGAAACACTTTACCCCATTCATTGGTAAATCCCAGTAAAAGCCAATCTGTATTTGGTGCTGCATCCAAAATGCCCTGGGAATTGGAAATTATTTTTTTTAGAAGCCACAGAAGTGCTATCCCATGGCCCAGAGCTATTTTTGTATCTTGCTAAAGTAACCAAGCACCATCTCCTGGTTTTTTGTTGGGCTTGTAGGATGAAGAATGGGGACAGCTTAGAATTAGGGCTTTTGGTGGGGAGAGGGACATAAACCAGGTTGAGAATAGAGAATTTAACCCCTAGTCTAGCCACTGCTAAATGACCTTTTCTTGGCTTTGTTTTTGTAGCTATGTACCATTTGATAATGTTGCTCATCTTCTGCTGCTTGAAACTCTTGTGCTTATGCTCTAATGACCACACTTAGAACTGATTACCACTATTCAAAATCAACTTTGACCTCCTCCTTCTCTTCAAACTGTATTCAAGGTCCTTCACACATGACTCTAGCTCATCTTTGCAGCCATTCCTCCCTCTAATTCCCTTTCCCAGATCTACCCTCTCCAAATTCTACTACCAGTTCACTATTCAAATCCCCACTGTCTTCACCTTGATACTTTGTTTAATCTCATTCTTCTGTCTCAAATACCCTTCCATTCCCTTCTACATTTGTTACCATTTTTTTCACAGGAGTTAACTTTATTTTTACTTTATTTATTTATTTATTTTTAACAATTCGTCATGTTCTGTCTTAGTGCCCACAAAGAGTAGAGCCCAATACCCATCTATAATCCCCTTCTTCTTCTGAAGTCTTATACTAGGCCAGTATATGCCAGACATTGTGCTAGGCAGTGTACATGTAGCATTTTAGCTCACTCCCTGTACAACCCTTTCTGTAAGGCAGACATTATCCCATTTTGCAGATGAGAAAACTGAGGCCAAACATTGTATAGTTTGAAACTCTCTCTGGCTTTTGTGAGACTGCACTCCTCAGCATCCTCATTACGTGCTGACAGCTCCATTTTGGTTTGTCCCTTTGACTATTTTTCACCTCCTATTGTCATAGCTCCTTTCTGAAGTAGCAAAGCCAGAATTGAAGCTAGATTTACCTGTCTCTAACCATCTTTGCATACTACTTGAAGGGCATTTGTTATTGATACCCAGAGGCTCTTTTATCTATAGGTAAGGATAATCACAGTGAGGAGATCCCTGCACATAGTAGGAGCTTACTGAATGAATTTTGAATGGAAAATGAATGAGCAAAGAGTACATGTATGAAAAACTTGTAGCAAGTTAAATTTCAGTTCTGCACACAAACCAATTTCTAGCTCAAATTTAGTTTACTTTTTAAAAACAACTTAGAGGATGGGAGAAGAACATCCCCTTACTCCTGTAGTGTTTATGATGGAAGACCACAGAAGCCCCATACAACTACCAGCCCTTTTTGGATTAGTCCTTTTTGTTCTTCTGGACACATACCTGCCAGCTCTTGGTTTGGTGTTTTACAGCTCATGAGGCAAATGAAAGTGTAGAATTATCTCCATTTTTTTAGGTGAAGAAACTGAGACCCTGAGACAGCATAACTTATAAGTTACAAGCAGAGTCTCTAGAGCCAGACTATATCTGCATTTGAGTTGTGGTCTCACAGATAGTGCCCTGAGAAGGGGGTTAGTAATCAATGCCAAAAAACTTTTTTGACTCTTGATTAAAAGCCAGAGATGTTGCTTTAAACCATGAACCCACGTTGTCATCTAGGTTTGGGATTTATGGGCTTATTGAGCTCTAGTAACACTCAGCTGGGACCCATCTTTGGCAGAAGAGGGGAATATCTCTATAAACATTTACTTTATTGTGGCCAGTGATCAGAAATTCTCTTTGTGCACTGTGACCAGCGATTCTATTTCTTCATGGAGGCCAGAACAAGGAAAAATTGACTTTTCCTTGCAAGAAATCAAGTTAAACATAAAAATGAATCTCCTCAGAGTCAGGGGCACCAGTGACTAAAAGTGGCTATCTAAATCTTCAGGGTTCTTTAAGACTAGGAACCTTCTGTTTTTATGATATTATGGGTGGAGTTCTGTAAGTTCTGTACAGCTAATGTGTACATAAGATAAGAAGAGCTGGCTCCATAACTTAGTTCTTCTGTTATTAGCTGAAGGACCAAGTCACTTCCCTGAGCCTACATTTCCTCATTTTAAAATACAGGTAATAGCAAGACCCAACTCATTCAGTACAGATCAAGTAATATAGTAGTTGTGGAAGCACTTTGCAAACAGTAAAGCCCAAGGTACTTGAAATACAGTGTTATAGAGATTTCCTTCATCCATAATGAGATTTCCTTATTCCTTACTTTCTGTGGAATGCATGAAGTTTAGAACACTGAGCAGTAAAGTATGCCTTAGGCAGGGCCTGATGAATAGTACACTTTAAGTCAAAGGATTAGAGTATGTGTGTATGTATGTATGTATGTGTTCATCCATGATGTGTTGTGTATTTGTTTCTTCATGGGTTATTCTCTGGCCAGTCTATTTTATAGCAGATCTTTGAGAAAGGTTGCATATTACATAGATGTCAGTCTCTGTTGTCTTTGAACTTTTTTGTGGTACTGGGGTTGAACTCAGGACCTAGCAATTGGCAGGTGTTCTACCCCTTGAGCCACACTTCCAACCCTTGAACTATTTTGTCTTCAGTCTTATAGAGCCATGATTTTCTTGAGGAGTCAGTCCTTTCTCAAAATAGGCTGATAGAAAAGCTGACTTCTAAAGGACATGTTCAGAAATTCAATGCTGGAGAGAGAATGCTTGAGTCCCTGTGCCTGTCAGGGCATATGTTCTCTACTTCCAGAATGTTTCCCCAAATGCTTGGAAGACTGATGGTCCATTCAGGCTGGAATAGCTCAGGGACCAAAGAGAACAAATAACACAGTGGTTAGAATAGTAGCCAGAAAGAGGCAGACTACCTCCACTGCCATCCTTACCACAGTGCTTAGATTAGTGTCATGAATATGTATGTGTGTTTGTGTGTTCATGTGGTAGCAGGATAGATGTTTGCCTAATGTGTGGACCCCAGACCTGCTGTCCATGAAGTCTAATGGCCCAAATTAATGACCACACACAACCTTTGCATTACTGAGTGATTTTTAGTTCATCTCTTCTTTGTTGCCCAGTTTTCCATCCATCAAATGGAGACGTCAACCTAGACTCCCTCTGTGTCACACAGCATGCTTATACAAATCACTGAATGAATCTGTGCCAAGATTGAGTTTCTTGAGCACAGGACATCACAGAAAGTTGTATTCTTTCATATCCATGACCTCTCTGGATGATATCATGTGTGGGTGAGGGCAGGAGACTGCAGGACTGGAATCCATTGTGTATGAAGAATGTCATAGTCTGTTACCATAGGAGGATTATAGTGGGGATAATATAATGTACCATCAACTCTCAACTGGTCAGTTCCAAGGAGGAGGAGAAAAGGGGGAGAAACACAGAAAATTGAAAACAATTACACTTGAGCCTCATTTTAACCTTTGATGTCAGCCTTTCCACACATTCCAGATCTAGGGCCTTGAAGTGCCAAAGAGGGATAACTAGAGTTTCTTTCTTCTCTGGGGGAGGACTTCATAAGCAGGAATAAAAGCATGACACCTGTATAGTATATATTCACACTCTGGATCATTCCATACATTGGCTAATGGAGAGTTGACAGTATTGTTTGTCTTGTGGTCCAACAGAGCTTGTATTTCAGTGTCATTTCCCTCACCCCATCCCCCACCACTGGAGTATGTAAGTTTTTCTGTAAGTAGTAGAGCTTTCTGGGTGGGAGAAGGGGCAAGCAAGGTAGCCAGTTGTGTGGACTGAACACATTTTCATTTTGTCTCCTAAGCTGATCACTGGAGATTCCATCGTTAGTGCTGAGGCAGTATGGGATCACGTCACCATGGCCAACCGGGAGTTGGCATTTAAGGCTGGCGACGTCATCAAAGTCTTGGATGCTTCCAACAAGGATTGGTGGTGGGGCCAGATCGACGATGAGGAGGGATGGTTTCCTGCCAGCTTTGTGAGGGTGAGTGTCAGCCTTCACTCTCCTCTCCTCTCCTTGGCTGCCTATCCCTGGCTTCCTTGTCATCAGCCCTTTCCTGGTGGCTTTTTTCTTTTCTTTTCTCTTTTCCTTTCTTTTCTGTTTCTCATTTTTTTTTCCTTTTCTTTTTTGCTCTTTTATTCAGGACCTGGGCTTCCTTTAATCTTTGCCTTTCTGATTTTTTAGATTTTTCCTTTGTTTCTTGTTTATTTTAATAACCTTTCCCACTTCCCATCTTTGTACAAATCACTTCCCTTGTGTGGGCCTTCATTTCCTCTTCTGAGTTTGTAGTTTTAAAGAGTCTTTTAAATTCTATATTGCTGGAAATTTTTGCCTTTCTTATTTCTTTTTTTCTACTTCCCCTTTTTTATTCTTTCTTCTTGTAGATCCTTCTTATCTCCTCTCTTCTGTTCTCGTCTCTCCTCTTTCTCCTCCCATCTATTCCCCACCCCCCTTCTCTCTGCTGCCTTTGCCTTGTTTCTCTCATCTAGGAAAGTGTGGATGCCTCTGTGTATTGTCACAGGACTGTCTTCAGCTGTTAATGTAAGCATATTTTCTCCCTGCCCTGTAGGCACTAGAACTTACTGGTTGCATATCTTACTTTTTGCAAGAAAATCAAATGGCTGGAATGTAAGATGTGCCAAACATGGGAAACAGAGAGTCTGCAAGGTTTTTTGGCCTCTTTAACATTATACCATGAAGAACCTGGTCATTAACAGAGGTACTCTTGGGAGGAGGCTGCTCCTCTGGGTCACCAATTAGCATGGTACTATAGTAGAATGGCATTGACTAAGTGTTCCAGCTCTTGACTGTCCTTGAGATTATGAGCTGGAATTTGTTCTTGTCTATTATAAGTTCTAGCTTTCCCTACCTGTGAAATGGTGTTGAAAATTCTTTATTGCCAGGGGATGTCACTATGAATAAGAAAATGTGAAAATTCCTTCATGGCAAGATAAATAGCAAAGGCACATATGGGTGTTTTATGACCAATCACCTTTTGTTAGTTTCTTCTGTAAGAAAAGTTTCAGTCTTCTGGACCCCCTAATAAAAGGTTAGAGGGGGCTCTTAGAGATCAAAGGGCTTCAAGGTTAACGTTATGGCCATGTGCTATGAAAGCAGGGCATTTGAAGTCAAACAGCCTGAGATGCAACTTTAGTGCTTTCTACCTCTATGACTTTTGAGAAGATTTTCAACTACCCTAGGCTTTGGTTTCCTCATCTGAAAAATGGGGATATCAGACTTTTTATAAGAATTTAATGAGATAACATATGCGAGTAAGATATATAGGATAGTGCTTAAAAATGTTAGGTACCTGGCAATGGTAACTTGTTTTACCATTATCATCATAATTCTAATTATCTTCACTACTGCCTACTAGCTCTATGGAATCCATGTGTCGTAGCCGGCCCTAGGGGTTGAAAGATCCCTTCTTTGGAGGACTACAAACCCAGAAAGCACTGCCATCCAATGGGGATGATTTAAGTGAAGGTACTGTCCAGAAGCAGGGAACTAGATAAAATAATCTCTCATCCCTTCTGTCCTGAGAGTCTTCTAATGAAATATCCAGTCCTTTTATGTTTATATAGCATCTTTCATCAGCATTTCAAAATGCTATCTGTGACTCAGCTCAGCTTTTCTGGTTGATGAATCAATTCCAGGGTACTCAGAAAGAACACATCAATAGCCATGAGTGTTTAAGATTAGTGTGGGACCCTGTACAGATAGAGCTTATGTCTCTTGTACTGACAGTCCTCTCTCTTTAAAAGAAGGATTAAACTACATCCCAAATGTATTTTTTCTTTCAGGGAAATGTAACTTTTATAAGAAGCAGTAAACTGAGAGATAAGGGGAGAAATGATTGAGCAAGCCAGGATAATTCAGGGAGGCAAATGGCAGTCATGCTTCAAAATAACAATGAATATGCATTGGTGATCCTAAGTCCAAGACCAAGAGGAGGGTTCTTCCAAAGCATATGTCTCTAGCACCCACAATTGCAGAGAAACAAATCTAAAACCCAGAATCCTAGCTAATTCAAAAGAATCCTTAAAATGGAGCTCAAAAATTAGAAGTTTTAAAAAGCACCTAAATGATTTTACAGTGCTGCCAAGGCAATAGAATATATAATGAGAGCCACAAATATAATTTAAATTTTTCTTATAATCACATTTTAAAAAGTAAAAAATTACAAGTAAAATTAATTTTCATATATATTTTGCTTAACCCAATATATCCAAATATATTGTATGTCATATATTGTCACTTTGAAATTATTAATGATTTGCTAAATTTTTGAAATCTGATGTATATTGCATACTCACAACACAACTGTGTTCACATTAACAACATTTCAAATGCTCTGTAGCCACATGTGACTAGTTACTACTATATCAATAATATAGGTCCAAGTCTAGAATGAATACTATGATCATAATCCTGGAGCATTAATGATGAGCCCAAATCATAACCCAGACCTCCAATATTTTTCATCTATACTGGTATTTATTCCTTGAAAAACTAAGATAATATCCACGTTGCCTCAGGTTGTATTCATGAGCATTTCTTTGACCATTGTGAACCTTTTTGTTTGTTTTAAGCAAAGTAAAGTGGTCATCAGATCACTAATGGAGCTTACCATGAACCCGTAGGGACCAGCTGTTGCAGTGTCACTAGAAAAAGAAATAGTATTAAGCTTTTGTATGAATGATGTGAATGTTGGCTCCAAGGTAGATCTTTCAATTCTCATGAATGAGTATGTATAGGTTTACATTTATGGTAAAATTGTGTGATAGATAAAGGATTGCATGATGGATGTTATGGAACTTCTTTGCTGATCTCAGAAAAACATAATTTCCATCTCCATTCTTTTAGATTACTTTTGGTTGAAGGTAGAGGGTATTGTGAAAACCAGTGCTACCTAGATTAGGAAGTGGCACACTGGAGTTTTAGTCATAATCTTATCACTCATTTAGTATATAATCATGGTCCTTTATTTTCTCCTTCATCTCTGAAGTACTATCTAGAACCTATTCAAACTCTGAAATGTCTAGCTAGGACATAGAAAAAGGTCAGGTCATATCAAACTTTTGGGGGGGAGCAGTACTGGGGTTTTGAACTCAGGGCCTTGTGCTGGCTAGGTAAACACTCTACCACTTGAACCATACCTTCAGCCCTTACACTAAACGTTTGAATCTTCAATAGTGCTTAAAGGAGGTAGGTGAATGGGTGATTTCCTGGAATGCTGTACCTTCACATTGTAGGATATTTGTTTGATTTATTCACTCACCCTGAGCTGAGATTAAGTAGTTATTTGGCATATAACCAAGAAACTATAGTAACAAGGAAAAGATTTCCCCCATACCAATACCAACTGGATAACTTTGTTTGTAGATCATGGGGCAAAATTAACGACAGACATAGCTGAACATCTCCATTCTCTACCAGAAAGTCTCATTTCTGTGTAAACATTCAGGCCCTAGGAAGGATAATCAAGGGTGCTTAGTGAGGTTCTATCCATGCTAGACCTATCTTGTTGTTACTCATGTTAAAAATATGGCACAGAATCTGAGAAACCCTCAGGTCTATCATTTAACGTGTACAACTTGAGCAACTATCTATGAATCATTAAAGCTCAGTTTTATTTCTTATAAAACGGGGATACTTGGGTCTTGGGTAAATGATTTTATAACTTGTGATATTCTGGATACATGTAAATAGGAATTATGATACCATTGGTTTCTTTACAAGAATTTGCAGTATACCTATACATATATCTTCTACTCAGTCAAATCCCGTCCCTTGTTTAAAATTTTATGCTGTGTTGTGTGTGTGTATGAGAGAGAGAGAAAGGGTGTGTGTGTGTGTCTCTGTATGTGTGTTTTCTCAGGTTCTTTTTCTTCTGTATTGGGAATGTGGCTTCTATAAGAGCAATTCAGGAGATGATGTACCTTCTGAGCAGTTGGTCAGGTTAACTAAATCAGAGCTTGCTAAGTATCAGTCTCCATATCTACTTGTTGACATCCTTAGCTGTTTTCCTGGTCTTGTTTCCAGTTCCCTGGGAGCTAAAAGCAATCTGTTGAGATGTGTCTTTAAGTAGCAAACCCTACCTCTGTTGTAGGCTTTCTTTGCCCATTGGTCCCCAACTCTAAGTCATTCAGGTTATTTTTCTTTATCACTACACACAAAAGGAGCCTTTTTTTCTGACTCTGGGCCTTGCCTAGAGAGAGCTTGCTGCCTGTTTGAGGGCAGTTTGTATATAGGATATGTGATAAACATGGGAAATGAGGTCTATGTGACAAAGTGTGAGTTTGGTTAGAAAATAAAGAGCTGCTAAGATGCCATCAGGAATTAAATAGATATTTTCCTTTTTTTATTCTAGATTTCTTTGATTCTTAGCTTGCCTGGAGGTGGGGAGATGCAAGGATGACCTAAGCAGGTTTTTGCTTTCATTCCTTGCCTTTGTATATACCAGATGTCACAGAAACCCATCCTCTCCTGTTCACTATTTAGAGTGTCACTTAGCTTTTATTTATGTAGTGTTTCTTTTTGCAGCCAAAAAGAGCCTTGAGAAAAAAAATTTTCACCTATATGAAACCATAGACTCACAGTGGATTTAGAGTTGGAATGACCCATCTTGGCAAAGGTGGCTAACTTAGATGCTTACAAGGGCCAGGTATGTAATTTACCCAAGTGAAGCAGGCTGAGTTAAAGGTAAGTTGGGGCCTCAGAAATCCATGTTCCATCTAAAGGGAGCAAAAGTGACTTGGATGTTTCCCACTGATAGAATAGCATGTAGGGGGAGGAAGCCCAGTGGAGCCAGATATGTTTTGAGAAAAGCCAAGAATCAAAATTTTATGTAAGCTGGGTATGGCAGTGCACACATATAATCCCAGCACTTGAGAGGCTGAGGTAGGAGGATCATGACTTTGAGACCAGCCTGGGCTACAGAGTGAGTTCAAGGCCTTCTATATAGATGCAAGACCCTGTATCAATAAATAAAGAAAAAACAAAAATATATAAAAAGCTCCATATTTTAAAAATGTTCACCAGTAATTCACTTTTTAAATGAAGTATTATGAGAGTCAAACAGAACACATCTATAAGGTAATTATTCCCCCAGAATCTAGCTTGCAACCACTGGTCAACCTGAACTCCTCATTGTATAAATCTTGAGGAAATGTAGGCCCATAGGATGTAAATTATTTGCTTTCTCATGTTGGGAATTTGCAACAAAGCCAGGACTTGAATTCAAAATTCCTAAGTCTTATATAAGACAGTTGATTTAAGTCTTTGTCTAGTAAGTCTAATGTATGGATTGCTTCTGGTATATTTTCTGTCAGTTTATTTTTTCCTGTGAATGTTCCTGTTTTCTAGTAGGCTTTGTAATTTTTGTTGACAACTGGGCTTTTTGAATATTACATTGTGACAATTCTGGAAATCAAATTAGTTCCTTTCCCAAGGCTTGCTGTTGTTGATTGTTGAGGGCTACAGATGTCCATTTGTTTAGTGACTTTTCCAAATTCTTTGCACAGGCTATATTCTTTATCATGTGTGGTTACTCAAGTCTTTGTTCTGTTATCTCATTGGTTGCCTATGACCTGAAAGAAATCTCCTCTAACAATTGGAACCAAGAAGTTAAAAACATTACTTGCTTTGTCTTTGCAGCTGGCCTTTGAGCTGGGGTATCCTTCAATACTGTGTCAGGAGTGTAAGATAGCTTTGTGTTATTAAGACAAAATACCTGATATAAACAACTTAAGGAAGGAAAGATTTATTTTGGCTTAACAGTTTTAGAGGTTTCAGTGCATTGTCAGCTGGCTCCATTATGTTTAGGCCTATGGAAGGCAGAAACATTATAGTGGAAGGACATGGCAGTGGAGAGTTGCTTACCTCAGCAAAGCTCCAGGAAGCAAGCAGAGCAGAGAGGAAGGGACTAAAGACATTATAACCTTCAAGGGTATGACCCCAGTCTAGGGCCCCACCTCCTAATTTCTACTCCCTCCTGATAATTTCATTAAATTGTGAATCTATTAATGACTTAATCCATTGATTAGCTCAGGGCCCTCATGATCCAATCCCTTCCTAAAATCCTTACCTCTGAACATTGCATTGAGGGCCTAAGCCTTCAACACATGAATTGTTTGGGGACATTTCATACACAAATCATAATATCAGACCATTTACAGCTCTGTCTTAAGCTTTCTTTTCCTGCTTGCATGAAGCCCATACATCCTCCAGAAGTATAAGCCTATGGTCTCTCAGGATTTTTTCTGAGCATGTATATGTGTTACAGTTCAACTTCCCCATTATGCATGTTTAATTCCTTCTCAGTCTCCTCTTTCCTGTGCTATTTTCTCTTTTTGTTGCTTGTCCCATTAGACATATTTTAATCTTGGACAGATATAACCATATTCTGGAAAGCCACTCTAGTCCTAAGTCATTCTCTTTGTCAGTCCCCAAGAGCCATTCAGGGGAAATGCACAACCACAGTATTTTAACAGCAAGATCATTATCACCAGATCTTGGCTTCCAGCAAGCCACTCTAGGAATGTGGGATACTCTCCCCTTAGCCACTAGGGAATAGAGGACAGTGGAAGGATGATTGAAAGTGCCTCAGTGATCTCTTACCAAAATTTGTGTCTTTTTCCACCTTAAGTAATCCCCTGCTTGCTGCTAAGTTTTGGATTAGATTTCAGAGTTCCAAAAAAGCAGCTTCTGTCTGCCCTTGCCAACTTAGGGTTGACTCAGTGGAGAGACTTACTCTTTTTGCACCCTACTCTGCACTTTTAATAATGTTGTCCTCTTCTGAATCTTAATCCTCTGCTTTCTGAACTTATAGCACAATCAAGAAAGGGCAAACATGGGCTGCTAATAATACTTAATAATTAAGGATTTACTTTCCATTTCAGAGTAATAGCACCAGTACTTTGCTTTCTTAGGATGAATTTAATATGCCAACCCTTATATATGTACTCAAGTTCAAGTGGTCAAAAGTCTGTAGCCTTTAACCATCTATGCTGAAGGTCTTTCTTATAGTCCTAGAGATGACATATTATAGGTTTTGTGAGTGAAGTCTGATATTGGCAGGGAGGGCCTTTCTGCCTGGATTATAGAGATTTCACTCCTCTGTACTAGAATTTCAAATGGCACTTATTTGCATTCACATGTTCCATCTTAATGGCTTCTTACTGTGTTCATGCTTTAGATTATATTACCCAGTATATCACTTGGCTAATTTGAGATGATTTTAAAAAAAACTTTGAAGCCCTATACATCTCAGAGAAAACCTTAAATCTAGTGGTTTCTTGATCCAGACAATTCTTCCAAATTCAGGTAGCCTGGGTCATTCCATAGACCTCTCTTAGAAGCCCAAAACTAAAAGCAACCTTGAAGGTCATAGAGCTTATCCCCCAGCCTCCAGGAAGGACTATTTCTAAGTCACCTTGACTTTTGAGAACAACCCTGTAATTCTAGGTACTTGGGAGGTTTGTAGTTTGAGGCCAGATGGGAAAACCCATCCCAACCAATAGCTGGGCATGGTGGCACCTGTCATCACAAAGCCATGTGGGAGGCTGAGATCAGGAGGATGGTAGTTCCAGGTCAGGCCAGGCAAAAAGAAAGTGTGTAAGACCCCATCTAAATGGAAAAAAAGCTGGGCCTTTCATCCCAGTGACATGGAAGCATAAAATAGGATCACGGTCTAGGCAGTCTGGGCAAAAAGTGAATTTCTGTCTCCAAAATAATCAGAGCAAAAATGACTGGAGGCATGGCTCAAGCAATAAAGTACCTATTTGGCAAATGTGAAGTCCTGAGTTCAAACCCCAGTACCATAAAAAAAGATAACATTTTTGTATCCAAGTTTGGAATTTGTGTTTTAGTGATTTCCTAATTCATTTTTTACCAAAAGTTCAACATTTTTCAAAGTCTTATCTCTCTTGTTCTAGGGTAGAGACACTTTGCTCTTGATCTTAGTCAAAGCTACCTATATCTATTGAGTAGGAAACTTCCAGAGGTATAAATGTCCAGGCCCTAAGCTTCCCTCTCTATATGAACGAAAGGATGTAAGTGAAGATAATAAATGAAACAAAACACAATGGGAAGTAAGGGCTGAAAAACATACTTTCCTGGAAGTTCCATTTGCTTGGGGCCACCTGGCCCTCCATGGGGACTCCTAAAGCTTTATGTCCCATAGGAAGTACTTTGAATTCTGGAGGAGTGGCCTGAGAGTCAGATGAAATTGACTTCATATTTTATATTTAATGCTTGTGAGTGGTTTGTTCTTTGTCATATTTCTTCATAACTTTGAGCCACCTTTTTATTTTTATTGCTTGTGAAATGGGGGTAATGAATCTTGCTTTTTCTCAAATATCAGATCCTGATATTTGAATAGCATACTACAATTCGATATAGCCTTCCCACACATGGCTGCAGTTTTCCCTCTCTAACATATAGAGTTTGAAGGGCAGTAGAACAGGAAATAGAGGCTCAATCACTTGTTATAGAAAGTCAGAGCATAGAGAGAGCATCTCTAGAGACCCAGATCACTTAGAAAGAGTAGTGTCTGAACTTTGAGCTTCTTGGGTCTCACCATTAAGTGCCTTCCCCACACCCCATGATTATTGTGGGACTCAAATGAGCTAGTAGGTATGAAAAGAGATTTACAAGTCTAAAGACTATGCTCCCATGAGGGTTTATACTTGTTCTTTCTCTGAAACGTTCAGGATTAGTTTGGCTGCAGGCAGTACAGATAATCAGGTCAATGCAGAGGGCAGCCAACCAGCAAAAGAGTGTACTTGGTGCTGTGAGGACCAGGTCATGGTAACCTGGCACTAGCAGCTCTCTTATGACTTCTTGTCCTTACATTCCAATTCCATGATGGAAGGATTGATAGCATACTTCTCTCCTGGCTTGGGACCAGAAGTACTCTTGTCTATAAAAAAACTAGGCTTGTTAGTTACATTGGCTATATTGCTGGTCTCCAGGCCTGTTGATGTCTTTGCTGAATTCAGCTTCTCCTTTCCTTGACCCCCATAGAATAGATTTAGGCAGTGGAATCTCTAGAGCTACTATGTTTGGCTTTAGAGCATACTCACCTCTCTCTTATATTGCCTTTCCATCCTCGTTATTACTATTTCCTTGTTATTGGGATAACTTGTTCCCTAAAGCAGTGAACCTGATCAGGTCAGCTATAGTTAATATGGATACCAAACTCAGGTGTAGAATGAGTTGAGACCAAAATAGGCCAGAGCTAAGGGTGTGCACTAAGTCTTTGTCAGCCTAAAAGAGCTATGACTCTGTTCTCTGGGTATCAGTTAACTGACTCTTGGCTAGTCATGTTATCCAAAGGAGTTATAATGTAAGGACACCTGAACAAATCATTCTTTTCCCTCTGGCCTTTGTCACTTTTTCATGAGCTTTCCTTTTAGCCTATATTTCCTCCATTTCTCTTAATTGGGACAGCAGGCCATTCCCTGTCTCCAAATATAGCCCTTTATCTCTGAACAGAAACAGGTAATTAGACTGCCATGGCTGCTTTGGGGAGAGACATCAAGGTATTTAAAGGGAGGCTGAGGATGGGATTTTATAAAACAGAATTTGGCACCATGCTCAGGTTCATCCATCTCAGTCCTTCTATAGACATTGTGCTGTTGAAGGCAAAAAAAAATACTTGCTACAGGTATAGATGATTTCCTTTAATATGGAAGTAAGAAAAACTTAAATGTCAAGGAAAAAAATATAATATGGAAGTAAGGTCTTTCTAAACACATAAATAAGCAGTTATGTTTCACTTTGCTTTTCCGTTTCTGCTGAGAAAAGAAGATACAACTGTATGTGGAGAAATCTGTTTGTGGTAGCTGAGGCCTCGAGTTCTCTTTTTAAAAAATGGTTGAAGACATTTCATGCCCCTCTTTGTTTTCTATTACCATTGCCACACTATCCCCTTCTCCTTACCTTTATGAATTACTTAACTTGTCCTTTTGTGTAGGAGTTTTTTAATCATAACTCTTCCTATCCCAATTATAGTTATAAGATGAGTGTCTTAAGGCTCTAAGATGGGATATGACCTATAGTAGGCTCTGTAGGTAGTTAGAATGATAGAGCAAAACCAATCTGTAACTTAGCACTTACGGTTGATAGCTCATTGTTGTTTCTGTGACATCACATTGCCAACTAGGGGGTTGTGCTCTGTTTAAAGATGCTTAGAAACAGAATTTTCTTTCTTTGTGGGGGCAGGGATGTTGAGACAAGTTCTCACTATGTATCCCAGGCACATGTCAAATGCACGATCCTCCTATCTCAGCTGTCTGAGTCCTGGGATTACAGATGTGCATCATCACATCTGGCTGAGAATTTTCTTTTCGGTAGCATGAATGTCCTTCCTGTAGTTGCCCTTGTACAAATAAATATGTCTTGTGAAACTGTTATTTGCTCCCATGGATCATCAAAGAGAAGCTATCAGCATTGATATGTTATCATATGTTGTTACTATTAATGCTGTAAGAGTTATTCTTGGCCTTTTTTTGTCTTGGTGGTACTAGAGTTTTAACTCAGGGTTTTGAGACTGCAAGGCAGGCACTCTACTGCTTGAGCCAAATCTTTAGCCCAAGAGTCATTCATTCTGACTACGTATGCACCTCCATTTAGGGAAGGACATTCTGGTCTAGGTTTGCATTTGATTGAACTTGATTGAATTGGATCTAGCCAAAGGCCTGGATTTCTTGATTTTTTTCTAAAATGGCTTGTGAGTGATGGTTGTTGACTCATAGCACTGGGAAATTTTAGGGCTTGAGGGGATCTTAAAAGTCACCTAGTTTAGCCCTCTTGCTGATAGTTGAATTTACTTACTTGTTTGTTTATTTATTTATTTAGGTAGTACTTGAGTTAGAACTGCCCTGTGCTTTATAAACAGGTGCTCTACCCCTTGAGCCATGCCCCCAGCCCCTTTTGTTTTAGTTATTTCTCTAATATCATCTTACATTTATACCCAAGCTGCCTAGGACTGTTATCCTACTATTTAAACTTTCCATGTAGTTGGGATGACAGGTAAGAACCACCATATCCAGGTATTGGTTGAGATGAGTCTCTACCTTTTTGTCCAGGATGACCTTGAACCCCAGTTCTCCTCATCTCTACCTCCCAAGTAGTGAGCATTATAGATGTGAGCCACCTCATCCAGCTTGATCACCTCTAAAGTGTTCTTGCCTTACTAGTGGCCATCTACTTTCTGATTTTACCGCTCTACGAATATGTAGCTCCCTACCTCTTCAGGTTACTGGTTATGGCTCAGGGCAGGTCTGAGTGACTTTGTTCTTATATTGAATTGGAATCTGTCTTTCTGGAGCTTCTACTCATAGGAAGGGTATAAATAGCCAAGACTCCTGGCTCTGGAGATCATTTTTCTAGATAAGAACCAGAGTCTTCTCATTTATTAGCAAAGTGGCCATGGGCAAGTCACTTGGACTCTCTGTGCTTCAGTGACCTTATTTATGTAAGTTAGTGATATAATAGTATCTACCTCATAAATTTGTCATGGGAGCTAAACAGAATTATGAAACAAAGGTATTGTCAATTGGGTCTGACATATAGGAAACATTCAATAATAATACTGATGATAGAACAAACTTTTAATGTTAGTGGCTGAAGGAGTATCTTTATTTCCCCTTGCTCATCCTTTTTGATCCTTTGGTAGTACACTGTCTCTCTAGTCTGTCTATAGCCTTTCAGAAGTCTGAAGTCTGAGACCAGATCTGCTAAGACTTTCAAGCCTTTCCTGTCTTCAAGGATTCTAGACTTTCATCTTTTCCACATCATTTTGATGACTTATTCCATTTGCATCAGCTTCTTGCTGATTCTACATGTATATGGCTAGACTGAGGCCTTCTGGGCATGTAAGGCTTGTGTTCCATTCTATTAAGCCACTTGTTTCAGGTCATGTGCTACATGGAGGTCTGGACATGTTGATATTTCCAGGTTTTCAAGATAAATAGGAATGGTTTTACAACTAATGAGCCAGCTGAGTGTGCTTTTTTGGCTGCTCTGGCCTCTATCAAAAGATATAATAATATTACTGAGGTTGTATCTTAGCAGTTAGCTTTCATTTATGAGCAAATAAATGGTGGGACACTGTGCCATACACAGAAAGCCAAGAATGAAAATTTTGCTCATTGGTCCAGCTCTTTAGTTCTTTTGATAAGCTAATAAGCTTAGTGAAGCTATTGACATTGCTACTCAGTAGGACTTGGTCCTGAGGGTCATGTATGAGGCAGAGTCATGCCCACATTCATGTTATATACCAGATAATAAGTATAGGTTCCTTTTGTTGTTTGTGTTGATACTGTACTTTGAACTCAGAGTCTTGTACTTGCTAGGTGAGTACTCTTCTACTGGAGACATACCTCTAACCTTTTTGCTTTAGTTTATTTTTCAGATAGGGTCTTGTGTTTTTTGCCTAGGGCTTGTCTCAGGCTGAGATCCTCTTACCTCCATCTCCTGAGGAGCTGGGATTGCAGGTGTGTGCCACATTCTGCCTTTCTTTTTTGGTGAGACTGGGGTTTGAACTCAGTGCTTCATTCTTGCAAAGCAGGCACTCTGTGGCTTGAATGACACTTCCAGTCCATTTTGCTCTGTTTATTTTGGAGATGAGATCTTGTGAACTATTTTCCTGGACTGGTATCAAAACCATGATCCTGCCTGAAAGTGAGGGTGGTGATGGGGAGAGGAAGGAGACGGGGGAGAAATGGCCCAAACAATACATGCACATATGAATAAATGAATGAATAAACCAAAAATATGTGAGAACAGTAAAACAAAAACAAAAACAAAAAAGCCATGGTCCTCCCAATCTCAGCCTCCCAAGTAGCTAGAATTATAGTTGTGAGTCACCGGCTACTGACCTGGCCTATTTTTTGAGATAAAGTTTTGCTAACTTTTTTGCTTGGGATGGCCTTGAACTATGATCCTCCCATCTCCACTTCCTGTGTAACTGGGATTGCAGGTATGTACCCTCATGCCTGGCCCAAGTATAGGTTACCCTTAAGTGCACATTTACATATGGTCTTTCTTGTGAGACAAAATTGGTAGTAGCTCTGAAATTATAGTGCCATCAGATAAACTTATGTTGTGGACAAATTCTAGAGTTCAACTTCCCACGTGATTGAGATAGGCTGAGGGTATGGAGTAGATAAGGACCATCCCAACTGCAAATGAGACATTCTAGCCCAGCTGATAGATTGTAACATAAGTAGGCAGCTTTGTTGACATGACAAACTGATGCTATTAGTGGGTCCAACATCAACTTGCTGACTGTGATTTAAAAAGCAGGAAAAGTATGGTGACTAGGAATCCAGAGGTAGATGGTGTGCCGTGACAAATCTCTAGAATGAAGGGCTTGGTTAGATTTATTCATCCAACAAATGATGTTCAAATGGCTATTGAGGGTGTAAAGATGTGTTTTAGACTGTTCTTCAATAGTCTAATGGTAGAAATGAGAACTTTTATGGAGAGGGGATGATTTGTCTAAGTTCTGTCTCTGTTTTCTCTCCTAGAAGATGGAGGAACTGGGCCAGATAAACTCCAAGAAACTTTCTAGATCATACTCCATAATCTTTTCTTATTTAGGTAAAATAAGCATACATTTCACCTTATCAATAGTTTAAAAATATACAATTAAGTACACTCACAATGTTGTGCACCCATCATCTCTGTCTAGCTACAGAACTTTATGTCCCTCCACAAATAAATACCATACTCATTAGCAGTCACTCTTCATTACTTCTTCTCAGGTTCTAGACTCCATAATGTGTTGTACACATGTTAGCAGGTAGAAAGCAATGGATAGATATAGAAAGAATATGACTTAGTAGGCGCTGAGGTCAGGAAGAAGCATATAACTCAAGTAGCCATAAGAGAATACTTCAGCCTGTATAGGGAATACCACAGGCTAAAAACACAAGGCAGATGTTGCAAGAGAACCCTTGACATGGAACAAGCCAGATTTAGGACAGTTATAGAGTTCTTCAGGAAAAAATTGTGCATGAGATCCTGCTGGACTTAACCTATGCTTATAGACACATAGCCCAGACAAGATCCACTAGGTTGTTATTATCTTCTAGTTTGGCATCATTTGCCCCTAGAACCACAAGTTAACATCTGAGAAAAACTGTCCTCTCTAGCCAGGGAAAGGTTCTAGAAAGTACTTCTGTATAAGTACTTTTTACTCTCATAATTTCACTAAATTTCTCAAACTCCAAATGCCATCTCCTTCATAGCCAAGCTCTAAATGCACCCTCCCCCCCAACACACAAACACACCACCACCACCAAAGGGAGACTTAATGCAGCTTATGATGGGGATATTGATGAGTTTTGTCCATGACAAGGCCAACTAAGGTGAGAACTCATGGTGTGGCTCCAAAGCTAGTACTTTTCCAGGTCACCACACTGACCTTCTTTTCTTTCTGAATGTCTGTCAAATAATTGCTTTCTCAGAGATGAGTAACTCAGGTCAGCTTGATTTTCAGTATCCTTCCTTATTGTGGCTTTCATCATGAAATCAGGAAGGGCTGGGTTTTGTACTTCCTTAAATAGATAGCTTAAATAATTTAAGAAGCCTTCTCTTTCTTTTAGCTCAAACAAAAAGAAAATCAAAGGAAATGTACAAGAATTGAACTTAAAAAGGTCCTGTCAAAATACTCCTTTTGTGGCTACTTTACTAATGAACCTAAACTAATAAACTAATAAACCTTGATGAATCTTAACAGTATAGGCCCATGAAAACCAATGAAAAGAGAAAATTTGGGGGTAGAATGGAATGTAGTTCATCTTCTTGACTGAGGAGGAAACTGTCATCTGTGAAGGGCTTCCCTGCACCCCAACCCACTCCCATTTGGTTTGATCTCTTATTTTAGAAAGATGACTCATTGCCAAATGACATCAACATCTCCAGCCAAGGCTAGTAAGTCTTCACCCTTTACTGGTGGTGGGTATGGGAGTGTTTAGTTCCTAGCTGTGAAGCAAGTGACATTTTGAGTGTGAGAGATTTGGGGGAAATTATGAGAGCAATTTACAAAAGTAATTTCTAAAACCCTTCCTTGACTAGAAGGAGAGTTTTTCTCAGATATTGCATCATGGTATCAACTTAGGGGATAAAAACATGATGAGCCAATACTTGATTCTGTGCCAGCAAGTATTTTACTTGTGGTACATGAGAGTTTTAATGCATTACTTTAATCCTTATAATAGCTGATGAAGTAGGCATCTGTTTTACAGATGAAGAAATTGAGGATCAGAGACATCCTGGCAAGGCAGTTATAGCACCAATATTTGTTTCCAGACTTATCTCCTAATTTGGCCTAAGAGTCTGGAGTCCTTACTTCAATCCTGACTGCTTCTTGTTCACTGTGAGGTAACTCCCTCTCCAGCCTTGGCTTTTTCATCTGGAAGTGGGAATCATAAGGTTTGATTTGCCTGTTGTATTTGTAATTTTTGTGTAGCTGTGACCAAAATATCTGCAGACAACTTAAAGTAGGAAAGACTTGTTTTGGCTTATAGTTTCAAAATGTTCTGTCCATTGTCCATGGATCCATTGGTCCTGAAAGCATGCGGAAAAGAAGGCTGTTGCCTCATTGCAGAAAAGAAGGAGAGAGAGAGAGACAGATGAGAGAGAGAGAGAGAGAGAGAGAGAGAGAGAGAGAGAGAGAGAGAGAGAGAGAGAACAGGAGACCAGGCATAACCTTCAAAGGCATTTCCCCAGTGACCTACTTCTCTACCTAAGACCCACCTCCCAAGGTTAATAGTGCCACCAGCGTGGAACCAAGTGTTCAACACACAAGCCTGTGGGGAACATTTCGTGTTTAAACCATAACAGCTGTCTTACAGAACTATTTTAAGACCAAGAAAGAGTTTGTGGAAAGGTACTATTTTTGAACTAGGTTTTTGTCAAAAGACAAATGATTTAAGAGAGTAGGAGAGGCCTTCTTGGAGAGGGGTAGAGTTCACACATTAGAAGGATCTAAGGATGCAATAGTGGTAATAAGCAGGATGTGTTAGAATGAATGGAAAATGTGGCCTAGCTGAGGTTGTGCATGTTTTGAGTTACAGTGGAACTCAATGGATCAGGCCTGGTCTAATGTGTTGAACTCAGGGCTTCATGTTTGCTAGACAGGCGCTCTACCACTTGAGCCATGCCACCAGCTTTTTTGGTTTAGATTTTTTTTTGTGTGTGTGTGTGGGGGATAAGGGTGCACATTTTTTTACTGGGGCTACTAGCATCACGCCAAAGTCCTCCTTCCTCTGCCTCCCTCATAGCTGGGATTATAGGCACATACACAAAAACAAGGCCTGTCTTGTTTTTGAGATAGGATCTTGGTAACTTTTTGTAAGTGCTGGCCTCGAACTGTGATCCTCCTATTTCCACCTTCCAAGTAGCTGGGATTACAATTATAAACTACTATGCCTGAACTTGTTTTTTGATGAAAGCCATTCTGACAGGGGTTAAGTGGAATCTAAATGTAGTTTTGATTTGCATTTCCCTGATCACGTAAGGATGTTGAACAGCTTTGATATTCTAATTTTTATTTTTAAATAATAGAATCATTTAGAGTATGTTTTCCTTTTTCTAAAACCTTAACTATGTACCTTAGATTTTAATAGTGTCCTTTTTACATAATTTGTGATATCACCTACTTTTCCTCTTCCTTCTTTTTTTTTTGTTATGGAACCAAAATTTTCATTGCTGTGTTTGAAACTCATTACTTCTCATTATGTATGTGCTAGAGAGGACAAACAATTTGTTTGAAGTGTTCTTATGTTGATCTTTCATGTAATTAATGACAATTATTAAATATCTTTCCCTTGAGGGGCTAAGGAGTGATTTCTTTGTGTGGTTATATATATTATGATGACTGTCTTTGTGCCAAATGGGAATGTAAGTTCTTCCTGGTATGTATACTCAGGGATGTCTAAGCATGCTTGATTCTCTTAGAAACTGGGATTAGAATTCTAAAACAGTTGTGTATGTGTGTAGGAGTGTATGTGTGTATGTGTGTGTGTGCATGTCAGTGAGACCTGTGTCTTCAGCCAACCTGGTTCCTTTCAGTCTCCCACATACCTCTGCATCCACACTTTGCTGTTGCATCTCTGTGGTGGCAGAGAAAGGCATTATGATGACCTTTGTTATAGGAGAGTTCATGATCCCTCTAATCCCATTCTCTTATCTGTGTTTTGTCCTTTTTCAGTGTTGGCTGAGAATTTTGGCTGGCACCTTCATTCAAACAGAGGCAGAGCAGAAGGTTCTGTTTGTGATTAGAATTACCTGGGAAAAGAAAGGGCTACTTTGGGAGACAGTAATTTCCTCAGCACTAATTGTGTTCAAGCAGTTGGGCTGGACAATTGTTCACAAGGGGTATTGTCAAGGGACTCTATGTATTGATTTTAGGACAGAGGTTGGTTTGGACTAGCTGACCTTCCGTTTCTGTTTTAACTCTCATTCTCTAGTTCTAAGATTCTATTAGAATCCTACACTACCTACACTACACTACCCTACACTTTTTGAGAGAATCCTACACTACACTACCCTACACTTTTTGAGAGAATCCTACACTACACTACCCTACACTTTTTGAGAGAATGGCTCACTTTTTACTCTTCTCTGGCTGTCTAGATCTGACCTAGGAAAAGATTGAGGTGAGATGTAGACAATATTGCTTATATATTTCCTTCTCAGAAACATTACACTACTAACTTCTGGGATAAAGTAGCTTTCTAAGATACTCCTCAAACCTTTATTGAATTCATCAACGAGCTACCTGTGTTGGGTGACTTTTCATTACTGTGACAAAATTCCTGACAGAAACAATTAAAAAGGAGGAAAGGTTTATTCTGGCTCATAGTTTTAGAGGTTTCAGTCCATGATTGGCTAGTTCCATTACTTTTAGGACCGCGGTGAGGCAGAACATAATGGTGGTAGGAGAATGTTGCAGTGGAGGCTGCTCACCTCATGGTGAGCAAAAAGAATGAGAGAGCAAGAGTGAGAGGGAGAGAAAGAAAAAAGAACAGGCTAAAGACAAGATGTAGCCCACAAGGACATGCCCCCAAGGACCTAATTCCCTTCAACTAGGTCCCACTTCCTAAGTTTCTATCACCTCCCAATAGCCATCAAATTATGAACCCATGAATGGATTAATGAAGTTAGAGCCCTCATGTTCCAGTCACTTCCTAACAGCCCTCATGTTCCAATGCATTGCTGCATTGGAAAACCACACCTTCAGAAACCTGTGAGTTTTTGGGAACCTTTACATTTCAGATTTAAATTATAACACTAGTGGGTGCATATTATAGCATCTCTCCTTTTAGAACTACCAATTCATTTGGAGAGAGGGGCTAGTAGTGATTTCAATAAATGGGCTGAGTGGCCATCAATTTAATATAGGAAACAAGTGATTTACTGGAATACCCATATAGGTAATTTAAATGCAAAGATTTTTTTCTGCACAAAAATCCATACCTATGATTTCCTCAGGAAGACAAGAAATGTGGGTAGGATGAACAGTCGAAGGGGAAGTTTTACTTGTTCTACACTATTTTAACTATTTTATTTTTATAGAAATGTAATTCACATACATAATTCAAATACATTTTTATAGAGATGTAATTCACATACATAAATTATAAATTCACATACATAAATTGCCATTTAAATCTGTATGGCTTAATGGGTTTTAATTTTGTATTTTGGTGGGAGTGGAGTTTGAACTCAGGGCTTCACATTTATAAACCAGGCACTCTACCACTTGAGCAACACCTCCAATTCATTTTGTGCTGATTATTTTTGGAGATGGGGTCTCACAAACTATTTGCCCAGGATGGCCTCAAACCGTTGTCCTCCAGATCTCAGCCTCCCAAGGAGCTAGAATTACAGGTGTGAGCCATTGGTGCCTGGCTCAGTTTTGGTATACTTACAAAGTTGTACAACCTTATCACACTAATTCTGGAATGTTTTATTCATTTATACTTTTAAAGTTTAAACATTTTATATTAAAACTTTAGTGAAGTAGGAAGAAACACATTTTGTTTTTTAAACTCTAGCTTTTATTTATTTTGGGGGCATAATATTTATTATATATTTATGGGGTATATTATGGTAATTTAATACATGTATACAATAATAATCAAATCAGGTAATAAGCATTTCCATCTCTTCAAATATTAATTATTTTTATGTGCTGGGAATTTCATTCTCTTCTAGTCATTTGAAATATATCAGATTCTTTTACATATAGTTATCCTGTTGTACTAAAGATCCAAAAGTTAAAGAACCAAAGTTACTAAAGTTTGTATTGTGTCCCTTATTGAACTTCTTTCCATCACCTTTCCTTATTCCCTTCCTAGTCTGTAGTGACGACTATTCCATTTCATTCTTTTATAAGATTGCCTTATTAGTTTCCACAAATAAATGAGAATGTGACACTAGTCTTCCTGTGTTTGCCTTATTTCATTTAATGACCTTCTGTTCTATCCATCTTGCTTCAAATGACATTTTTCATTTGTTTTATGACTGAATAATATTCAGTTGTATTGTAATAATATTCAGTTATAACATTGCTTTTTTTAATCCATTCATCCAGTGAAGGACCTCTGGGTTGATTCCGTGTTTTACTACTGTTGACTAGTGCTGCAATGAACATAGGAGGGCAAGTATCTTTTTGGTATAATGATTTCAGCTTTTTTAGCTATGTACCCAGAGAATATTTTATTTAAAAAATTATTTATTGTTAAGAATAATTCACAATAGTGGAATAATTAATTTAACGCATGCATTACCTTATAGACTTACTTATCATTTTTTTGTGATAAGAATATTTCTCACTATACAATACATTATTATTAACTGTAGTCACTATACTGTAGTGTAGGTCTCCAGAATATATTCTTCTTGTCTAACTTAAGCCTTGTATTCTTTGACTGAAATTTTCCTATTTCCTGTCCAACTCAGGCCCTGGAAACCACTCATTTGTTTTCTGTCGCTATGGATTTGTCTATTCTAGACACTTTGTATGAATGGAGTTATATACTATGTGTCCTTTTGTGTCTGGTGCCTTAGCACACTCTTTCTGTGCTTCATCCATGTTATAACATGGATGATATACATTATTAGTATTTCATTCCTTTGTATCACTGAATAGTATTGTATTAAATAGATAAACCACATTTTAATTTATCCATTTATCGGTTGATGAACATTTGAATTCTTCCACTTTTCAGCTATTATAAATAATGATAATATGAACATGCATGTACAAGTTTTTGTGTGAATGTAAGTTTTCAGTTCTCTTGAGTATATACCTAGGAGTGTAATTGTTGAGTCATATGCGTACTATGTGTATAACTTACAAAGAAACTTTCGAAATGTTTTCCACAGTGACTGTAGCTTATTACGTTCCTACCAACAATGTATGAGGGTTCCAGTTTTTCTACATTCTCATCAACACTTTTTAACCAATTATTATTATACCCATCCTACTGAGTGTGAAGTGGTTTTTATTTTCATTTTGCTGATGGCTGATAACACTGAGTATCTTGTCATCAGTTTATTGGCCATTTATGCCTTCTTTGGAGAAATGTCTATTGAACACCTTTGCCTGCTTTTAAGTGGGTTGTCTTTTTATTACTGAGTTCCATATATTCTGGATACCATGCCCATATCAGACATATAAATATTTCTTTTTTCCCATTCTGTGGTGGTCTTTTCACTTTCTTTAATTGTTTTTAATTTTCATGAAGTCAAAATAGTTTTTAATTTTGATGAAGTCCAGTTTATTAATTCACTTGGTTACTTGTGGTTTAGGTAGAGACTATGCAAAAATTTTCTGGTTTTCTTTGAAGAGGTTTATAATTTTAGCTCTTATATTCAGGCCTTTCACCCATTCTGAGTTAACTTTTGTATGTAGTATAAGGTAGAGATCCAGGTTTATTCTTTTGCATGTGGAATACCCAGTTGTCCCAGCATCATTTGTTGAAAAGACTATATTTTCCCTCTTAAATGTTTGTGGCACTTGGACAAAAATCAATTCAGCATAAATGTGGGATCTGTTTCTGAAATCACATTTGTATTTTGTTAATCTTTATATCCAGTCATATCTCAGTGTTGTACTCTCTTGGTTACTATAGATTTGTAGTAAGTTTTGAAAACTGGAAGTGTAAGCCTTCAAACTTCATTCTTTTTCAAAATTATTTTGGTGATTGTGAGCTACTGAATTTCCATATGAATTTTAAGATCAGGTAGGTTGTCAGTTTCTACAAAGAAGGATAGGAATTGTTTTGAATCTGAATAAATTTGGGGCATATTGCCATCTTAGCAACATTAATATCGATAATATTGGAAGACAAGTTTTCTGACCCATGAAAATGAGAGGTCTTTCTATGTAGTATTCTTTACATTCTTTCAACAATGTTTTGCTTTTGTTAAATTTATTCCTAATTACTTTATGTTTCTAATACTATTTAACTGCAACAGCTTTCTTAATTTTACTTTCAGATTGCTCTTTGCTAGTATAGAGAAATACAGTTGATTTTCCATATTGATCTTATATCCTACAACATTGGTGAATTCATTTGTTAGTTATAATAGGTTTCTTTTCTGGTGGGTTCCTTAGTATTTTCTATGTATAAGATCATGTGATTTGTTGCTGATGATAAATTTCTTCTTGTTTCCATTCCAAATTTCTTTTTTTTTTTTTTTCACAGTTGCTCTGGCTAGGACAGATATCCTCATCTTCTTCTTGATTGTATGGGGAAAACATTCAGTCTTTCATCATTAACTTTGGTTATCATTTTGAGGAAGTTCATTTCTATTTCTAGTGTGTCTAGTGCTTTTCATCATGAAGGAGTGTAGGATTTTTTCAAATGCTTTTTCTGTGTCTGCCAAGGTGGTCATGTGGGGTTTTGTAACCTTTTTTTCATTATTATGGTGTTTTATATTGAAATAAATATAGTAAAATGTTGTTAACCTTGCATTTTTGAGATCAGTCTCATCTGGTAAAGTAGATAATTAAAAAAATTTATATGTTGTTGGACTTGGGGTTGCTAGTATTTTGTTGAGGAGTTCTCCATTTTTATTTTTTGGAGAACTTTATGAAAAATTAATTTGGCAGAATTCACCAGTGAAACCATCTGACCTTGTTCTCCCCAATGTGGGAAGTTTCTGAATATTCATTCAATGTCTTATTGTCCTACTCAGATTTTTCTGTTTCTTCTTGAGTCAGTTCTGTAGTTTGTGTCTTTCTAGGAATTTGTCCATCTCATCATTTTATCTTATTTCTTAGCTTACAATTGTTAATAGTATTCCCTTTTAATCCTCCTTATTTCTGTAAGATTGGAGTGATATTTTAATAATTCAAATCTTCTTCCTTTTTCTGTTTTGCTTTTTACAAAACAAATATGTTCCTCAATCAACTGTACAATTTACAAAACAGAAGACTAGAAGACACAAATAAATAGGCATATCAAAGAGATGGGTACGTTGCTAACTCCCTAAAAGTATCTGTAGGCATCAGTTTCTTTACCAGGAAGTTGAGAGGTTGAATCATTCATTGTTGCTAAAGTAGTTGAAAATGTCTGGACTATATCATTTCTATGTTCCAGCATATGCCTAAAAGATATATATTTTTAGACAGAAAATACACAAATCCAATAATTTTATTGGAATATAGTAGCTGTATAGGGGAGTTCATTGTGAGATTTACATATGTGCTTACAATGTAACTTAGATTTACCTCTTCCCCTAACTCCCCTTCTTAGAACAATTTTAGCAGGTTTCATTCTTCTATTTTCATATATGGATACAAAATACATCCACCATATACATCCTTATTCCCCCTTTTCTTGTGTCCACCCACCTCTCACTGGTATCCACCCCTGGGAAAGATCTATTTTTCCCTACTGCCCTTCATTTTTTAAGTGTATTTTGATAGTCCAAGCAGGTTTTGTGTTTGTACTTCAGGCCTGTGTATATGGTGTGTTAATCAAATTAACTCCTACCCCCCGTTACTTACTTATTCCCTATCACTGTGCTCCCCTAATATTCAACAGCTTACCATACAGTGCATTACATTATATTCATATATAGATGAGTTGTTTCAATGTTTTTCATTCCCTAACATTTTCCTTATCTTTCCTGCCTCCTGTAGTCCCCTCAGACAGACTCACAAATAAACTTTTGTTCTCTCTCTCACTGTGTATATGTGTGTGTGTATGTGTATATATATGTACATGATCATATATGTTTCTATATATACATTTAACTCATAGGTCTAGCTTCCACATACAAGGGAAAACGTGACCTTTGACTTTTTGAGCCTGGCTTACTTCACTTAACATGAAGTTCTCCAGTTCCATCCATTTGTTCCATACTGCAAACGATATAATTTCATTTTTATTTATGGCTAAATAAAACTCCATTGTGCATATATAGCACATTTTCTTAATCCATTCATTAGTCGTGAGGCATTTGGGCTGCTTCCAAAGGTTGGCTATTGTAAATAGTGCTGCAATAAACATGGGTGTGCAAGTGGCTCTATCATATCCTGGAGCACATTCCTTTGGATATATACCTAGAAGTGGTATCCGGTTGTGTGGTAGTTCCATATTGCTTTCCATAGTGCTTGTGCTAATTTACATCCCACCAACAGTATAAAAGTGTTCCTTTTCCCCCAGATCCTTGCCAGCATTTATTGTTGTTTGTGTTATTGATGATAGCCATTTTGACTGGGGTGAGATGGAATCTCATTGTAGTTTTGTTTTGCATTTCCTTTATGGCCAGGATGTTGAGCATTTCTTTATATGTTTACTGGCCATTTGTACTTCTTTTTTTGAGAATTATCTGTTCAATTCATTTGCCCATTTATTTAGTGGGTCATTGATTCTTTGAGAGGTTAGTTTTTTGAGCTCCCTGTATATTCTGGTTATTAATCCCTTGTTAGGTGTATAATTGGCAAAGATTTTCTCCTATTCTGTAGGCTTTCTCTTCTGTTTGGTGACTATTTCCTCTGCTGTGCAGAAGCTTTCTAGTTTCATGCAGTCCCATTTGTCAATATTTTCTCTTAATTGCTGAGGTATTGGAGTTCCATTCATAAAGTTATTATCTATGTGTATGTAGTCCAGTGTCTTCACTATTTTTTCCTGGATTAATTTCACTGTTTCAGATCTTACATTAAGATCTTTAATCCATTTTTAATTAATACTAGTACAAAGTAAGAGACTTGGATCTAGTATTTGCATCTTCTGCAGGTGGAAATCCAGTTTTCTCAGCACCATTTGTTGAAGAGGATGTCCTTTATCCAACACATATTTTGGGCACCTTTGTCAAAAATCAGATGGCTATGGTTGCATGGGTTTGTGCCAGGGTCTTCTGTTTTATTCCACTGGTCTTCATGTCTGTTTTTGTGCTAACATCATGCTGCTTTTATTACTATAACTCTGTAGAAAATTATCTGTTCAGTTCATTTGCCCATTTATTTAGTGGGTCATTGATTTGAAGTCAGGTATTGTGATACCTCCAGCATTGCTGTTTTGGCTCAGGATTGCTTTGGCTATTTGAGGACTGTGAGCCCAATGTTCTTGAAGGGAGTAGTAGGAGGTAAGGGTTTCTACTCTTACAGATTAGATTCCACATTACAGATTAGAGCCAGATTATGATAATGTGTGAACGTCAAGATGCTTTATTAGTGGGAAGCGCTTGAGGATTTTAAAGTGTGAGAGTAGACAGTAAAATTGATGGTCAAAGAAACTGGTGTGATAGTGGCATATAGTAGGGATTGGAGCTGGGAGAGTATTACTCAGGGATTTGTCCATGTATAAAATGTTGAGGGCAATGATAGTGGAAATGGAAAAGGGAGAGAGGAGGACCAGAGATTGTCTCTGATTTGGGAAGCCCTCCCTGGTTCTAGGGAGGGAGGAATCAGTTGTCTTTTTCACCCATGCCTCTTTCACAGTTAGTGGTTAGGCATAGAATAGGTTCAATACAGATATTTCTTAAATTGATCTGCATTCACCCAGCCTTTTAAGTATTCTGAGAGGCTTCCAGGAAGGTCCTCCAATATGGCAGATTCTGAGCATTGTCCATCTTCTTACTTGTCACCTTGGAGCCTGTGTGTGTAATTAGTGAATAATGCTTGTGAAAAAGTACACATTAGCCCAAACAGGCTGTTGAACAGGGTTGGTATGGCATTATGAAATGAAATACTACCCATTGAAGATAAGCTGGACAGGTCAGCTGGACTGACCTGTGTTACTGCATTCTGACATGGTAGTGGACCAGAACAGAACAGGGAAGCTTTCAAGAGCTAGGGATTTAAGAGATCATCAGACCCAGAGGATCTTTTCTGAGACCCTGAGATCAGAGGCACAATAATTTTGACTTTACCTATCACTATTTCCTATGCTGAGAAATATGATCTCTCCAATGTCATGTCCACGAAAAATAGTAATTTCTTTTTGTTGCTGTTGCTGTTGTTGTTGTTATATCCCAAGTATCTGGCATATGGTAGGCACTTGACAGAATTAATGAATAAATGAATCTGTCAGTAGTTTTTCTGGATGAAAGCAGCATATTAACCTAAGGATTGGACTTCTGGATTTCTTACAGTGGAGTAGAGATGTCTTTTCAGAAACCATTTATGAAGAGCCTACCATCCAGGTCTTTAGTTCTAGCCAGAAGGGTCTTCTCCACCAAATTCAGTATAAGCCATCTGCCTTCATACCTGTCACTGTTATTTGGATCTACAGTGCCATAGAGTATGGCCTGGGTCTAAATCTGGTTCTGTTCCTGCCCTTATATCCTGTACTCCTTCCCACTGGAACTGTTCCAAATATTCATCATATTACCGCCTTCCAAAAGCCAACATTTTGATTTGTCTTGTCTTAACTTCCTGAGAAGAGAAAGGTTCATATCTCTTAATGACCTACCTTGGGTACCCTTTTTGTAGCAGGGCTTAGTTTGTTCTTTGAGAAGCAGAGAAAAGCTAATAGATTATTAAAGAGTGGGGTTTAAATTATTACAAACGGCAGCATCATTTATATGAGATGTTTACTTCAATTTCACCTTAGAATCACTTTTTTGATCTTGTCTATTCCTTGGATTAATCATCCCTATACTGCCTCTTAATTATATTAAAAGACAGCTATTTGCCTATCAAAGACACAAAACTGACCTTTTGGAGGAGATTCCCAATAAATCACTTACAGAGTGTGATAGGTTATTGGTGGAGGTAAATTTTGCCCATTTAGCTGTATATGAGAAATTCACTAATTCTACTTGCTTTGGTTTGTAGCAAATAAACGAAATATGTCCTGGTGACATCTGTAGGCTCCCCACCCTCTAGCAAAGAAAGTGAGAAGGAACAGCTACCATTCCTCTAACTCCATCTCAAAGACTCTGCCTATTAAACCCACTCATCAACAGGCTATTCTTATGTCAGAAATGGGGATCCATCTACACTACTGTTCTCAGCTTCTTGAGTCAGGATGTGGGAAATCTAGAAAGTAGGGAGAGGAAATATGAGAGTTGATTAAAGCTGTTAAGATAATTGGCAAGCTCCTTGGCTAATTACCCCTGTCAGACTTTGCCATTTTGCCTGAGGAGTTTACCCTTCTTTTTCTGCCTGTCTCCATGGCTTTTCCCTTTTTCTAGGACTGGGTGAATCTGATTCAAGCTAAAATTATTCAAGATCCAGGCACATCTCACCCAGTTTCCCCAGAGAAGATTTTTTTTCAGCTTCCTTTTGACTTCATGATTTAGAAATCTCAATCTTTTTATTTTTGGATAATTCTATTAGTTTTCAGGCCATGTTGTCCCAAGCCTTTTCTTTCTCTCTTCCTGACTCTCATAGAGCTAGAGTCACACAAATGTGCTGGTAGAGTGCTTTAAGAGGGTAGGCTCTAAGATTACAATGCCTAGTTCTGATCCCAACTTCTCTACCTTCTAACTGTGTGACTTGGGACATATTCCTTAACTTTGCTTCGCCCCTATTTACTCTTCTGTGAAATGGTGATAACAGTGGTACCTACCTAGCAGGACTGCATAAAGTATATAGAAAGTTCTTAGCATAGTGGCTTTTGTATAGAAAGGGGTTAATCAGTAATGGTTGTTACTATTTTATAGGGAAAAATGCTGCCATCCCTACCCCAACCTTAAAAAGGTAGAGATCTTTGCATGTCTAAAGAATTTTACAGTCAAATTTTGATTATTAGTAGTATATTCTTTGGTGGAAACCAACACCAAAAACACTCTTTGAGATACTTACTCTAGCATCCAACTGTGGTCTCTACACTTGTAGACACTTAAACACTGTATTTTGGCAATAATCTGTCTGTAGCATGTAAGATGTATAGTTTATATTTTTCTTTTTTTGATGCATTCTTTCTACCTAGATGCACATCAGCATGAACAAATTCTGCTTGCCATGACTTTTCTCTCTTCTGAGACCTTCTTAGATAAAAGGTCTCTTGGAGATTACTTAGTCATGCCTCATATCTTCTATTTCACAGATAGGTCACCAGTGTCATAAAGATTATATCCATGCTTAAGGTCAGGAAGTCACCGTAGAGCCATGTCTGGAACTCTGTTTGCAGGAGCCTCTGATTGAAGCCTCTCTGGATACCCAAAAGTTTTAATTTATCCATTTTCTTCCTGGTTGAAACTTCCCAAGGAAAGCGGTTAACCCATTATTTGTTTTTCTGCTTGTTTCCACAGCTTTGGGTGAACCAGGAGGATGGGGTGGAGGAAGGGCCCAGTGATATGCAGAATGGGCACCTGGACCCTAACTCAGAGTGCCTTTGTCTGGGCCGGCCACTACAGAACCGGGACCAGATGCGGGCCAATGTCATCAACGAGATCATGAGCACTGAGCGTCATTACATCAAGCACCTCAAGGACATTTGCGAGGTATCCATGGTGGTGCATGTAGGGGCATGTGGGGTGGGGTGGTGGGACACATTCACAGAAAACTGACAATCCTCATGGGCTTGCCTATGAAGTCCCAAGATTTTGGAAAGGGCAGCTAGACCGACCTTCCAGAATCTGTACAGTTGGGTAAACCTGTTCCCTTGGGGTTCTAAATTTATCTGTTTTCCTCCTTTTCTCTGCCTGTCTTTCTAATTCATTTATTCATATTTACTTTTCCCCCTTCCCACCTTCCTATTGTCCCTCCCCCACTCTCTTCCCCTTTTCTGTCTCTTTGCTCCTCTCTCCCAAGTCTCTAGCTTTGTCCTCTTGGTTTGTGATCCAGTTGCTACCTCCGTGTAATGGCCTAATATAACTCACTCATTAAAGCAAAGCCCGTTTCTCTTAAGGCTTGAATGTATACCAGAGTCTCTGGTTTACATGGAGAACTTATTAGGTATTTAGATCCCAATGCCCTTGACCCTGCCATCCAAGTTTGAGTTATCTGGCTTGGGTAAGGCATAAGCATCTTTAAGTTCAGAGGGCATCTCTGGTCTTCCTCCTTCACTTGGAGAGTACCGGTTGTTGGTTACAGCAGGAAGGAGTTTGGGGAAAGGAATCTATTTAAAATGAAGGTTAAATCAACAAGCCTCAGCTCTGTTAATATGTTACTTTACATCCTAGGAGTTGTATCTCTACATTTCCTAACTCCATCCCTTCCATCTCTCTGTGCTAAGTGAAGAGGAGAGCTTTTCTCCTCACACCGTCTTGAGCTCAGTGGAGGAAACTGGCATTTTCAAAGGAAAGGGTACTTTATTAAACACTAAGGAAAAACCAATGAAAAATGGAGAAAAGAACGTTTTTAAAAGGACTAAACACACAGATACACACAAACACTCCCACATACACACTGATAGTTTTCTTCTGGACCCAGGAAAAGCTCTTCTTTAAATCTTTTGTCTCCTTCTTTCCAGAGGACATAATCAGGTCCTATTTTCTGTCCCCCAACCTGGGGCCTACTTTGAAGTCAGCAGTACAGCTCTAACATTTTTCAGAGTTCTTGTTTCTCTAGAGCAGGGCTGCCCAATAGAACTTTCTGCAATGATGATAGTATCTGTTTCCCCTCTCTAGTAAACTATCTGCCAGTCACCTACTTGTGGTTGTCAAGCATTTCAAATGTGGCTAGTGTTACTAAGAAATGGAAGTTTTATGTTTTGTACTTGTAATAGTTTTATTAAACAACAGATGCACAATAAGCTATATATACTTCAAGTATATACTTTCTATATACACAATCAAGATAATACACATATCAATCAGTCACCAAAAGTTTCCTGCCCCCCAAATACCCAGACCAAGAAATCACACAAAATGTAATTATTTTTGGCCTAGCTTTTTTCTTCCTTTCCTTGTAATTGTCGGAGATTTGTCCATGTTGTTGCATGTATTTATAGCTCATTCTTTTTCATTGCTGTATAGCATTACATTGCATTACCACATTGCAACAATACAAAAATGTTTTGAATTAACTTCTAGCAACATTAGAAAAGTTTTGAGAATGTGAGTCTGTGTCTAGCTTAGAAAAATTAAATTTTAATTTAATTTAATTTAACTGTAGTTAATCTAAATTAAATAACCACATGTGACTTATAGACCTGAACTTTATTTAACTCATTTTGTTTCTTCTCCTGGGAAGGTTAAAGTTTATCTCCCCTTCCTCTAGTGCCCCCAACTCAAGAATCAGTAAAGTATAGTGGAAAGAACTGGAAGGACTCTGGAGATAAGGAATGCTGTTTTTCACATCCTAACTTAGTTACTAATTAAAGCTATAGCTTTGAAGTCATCCCCACATCCCTTGACCTTCAATATTCTTTTTTGTCCAATGGGCTTCATTACATACCTGCTTCTTAAGGTTGTTGAGGAAATTAAGTAAATATAATATTATAACAAAATCTGTTGTATTTGAGGAAAAGTTGTTTTCCTTCCTTCCCCTCTTTTTCTTCATCTGTTCACCCATCCATTTGTATCTCTCATTTTTTCTCTTCCTTCTACTTTCACACAAATGCTTAAATTCACCCAAGCATGTGCTATAAGGCACTGGGTATAAAGCCACTTACTTTAATTCAGCAGTTGTTAGTGGAGTTCTGTGGCATGCCCAGTCATATCATCCCTGGTCACACCATAGCTCCTACCCTCAAAGTGTACTCTAGATAAGCAACATCTGTACCACCTGGAACTTGATAGACATGCAAAATCTTTGGCTCCATCTAGACCTACTAAAAAGATGATGTATTTTTACAAACTTACTATTAGGTTTTTTTGGCACTCATATTTCATGGCCAGCTCATCTTAAACTTATAAACCTTCAAAATTTAGTGATGTCTAACAGAACGCCCAAAGAGCTTCTATATGGATAACTTTGTTCTTAAAAAAAATTCAAGGTCATTATCATTGTATTGTACAAAATAAGCACTTGGATTAATACCGCTATATAGTGTTTTAAATTTTTCAAAACCCATGGAGATAGAAATATTGTATTTAAATACAAGATCACTGTCCATATAATGCCTTAAAGGTGTTGCCTTTAGTATGTATTGGGAAGGAAATCTCCAGACTTTTAAAATCTGTTTATATGTTTATTTTTGTTTACATAAGGAATACCATTTATAGTTTTGTGTACACTGGAGGTCTATAACAAGAAGTATATATTTTCAAGATTTTAAAAAGTGATTTAATAATTTTTGTAAATATTTTCAGGCTTCTGCAGCTGTAGCTCCTCACTGAATCCCTCACTTGCTCATGCATAAGTGTATTTGAAATACCAAATATACAGTTTTAGTATTTTTGCCTGTTAATGATTCCTTCACATATGTAACATTTTGGTTGAGATGTTAAAGCTACTTTGAGGTGGCCAAATGTAAACTACAAGCCTTAAATAAAGTGATACAATTTTGCATAATGCCACATCATAGTTCAATAAATTTGGACTGCCATGCAAAGAAAATTCCAATGACATTCCTCACAGACATTGAAAAGTCAACTCTAAAGTTCATGTGGAAGTACAAAAGCTTCAAAAAGCTAATGTATTACTGAACAAAAAGAGCAATGCTGGAGCTATCACTATACCTGACTTCAAACTATACTACATAGTGATAGCAGTTAAAACAACATGGCACTGGCCCAGAAATAGACACAAAGACTAATGGAACAGAATAGAAGGTGCACACATAAATCATGCAGCTACAGCCACTTGATTCTTGACAAAGGAACCCAAAACATATGATTAAGAAAAGACAGCCTCTTCAATGAATATTGTTGGGAAAACTAGATTATCTATATGCAGAAGACTGAGACTAGATCTCTGTCTTTCACCATGTACATATCTCAATTCAAATAGATGAACGACCTTAATGTTAAGCCTGGAAATTTTGAAACTACTACAGGAAAGAATGGGGGAAATACTGGCAAGTATAGGCATAGGCAGTAACTTCTTAAATAAAACTCCAATATCTTGCAATTAAGAGAAAGCATTGACAAATAGGACTATATGAAACTAAACAGCTTCTGAATAACAGATAAAATGGTCACCAGACTGAAGAAGCAGCCAACAGAATGGGAGAAAATCTTTGCCAGCTACACATTTGACAAGGTATTAATACCAGAATTTATAGGAAAGTCAAAAACTAGCTCCTCCCCCAAAGAATCAACGACCCAATGAAGAAATGGACAAATAAACTGAACAGAAATTTTTCAGTAGAAGTACAAGTGACTAAAAAATACATGAAGAAGTGTTTAATACCCCTGACCATAAAGGAAATGCAAATCAAAACACATTAAGATTCTACTTTATTCCTGTTATCTCCTGTTATAATGGCTATCATCAAGAACACAAACAACAAATGTTGGTAAGGATGCAAGAGAAAAGGAACCCTCATACACTGTTTGTGGGAATGTAAATTAGTATAACCAGTATGGAAAGCACTGTGATGATTCCTCAAAAAACTAAAAATAGAACTGTATATGATCTAGCAATACCACTCTTGGGCACATATCTAAAAGAATGTAAGTCAGGATACAATGCAGACACTTGCATACCCATGTTTATTGCAGCATTATTCACAATAGCCAACCTATGGAAACAGCCCAGATGTCCTACAACTGAGGAATGGATTAAGAAAATGTGTTAGATAGATAGATAGATAATGACATATTATTTAGCCATAAAGAAGAATGAAATTTTGTCCTTCAGAGTAAATGGATGGAGTTGTAGAAGGTCATATTAAGTGAAGTAAGAAACCAGGTTAAAAAGACAAAGGTCACATATTTTCTCTCATATGTGGAAAATAGACCCAAATACAAGCATCATCATATACACATATATACAGAAGATGTTTATAATAGTGGACTATTAGCGGAGACTACAGGAGGAGGGAATGAAGAAGAGAATGAGAGAATGATATAGAGTGAATAATATTGAAATGCATAACATCTGTGTAGAACAAAATGACACATACTGGAAACTGTCAAACAATACAGGGTAGGGGGAAAAGGGTAAGGAATAATAATAGAAAGTGTTAGACTGATTAAAGTACAATATATTCACAGGTAAAACACTAAGGCAAAACCTTAGTGAACAATAAACACTTAAACAACAAAGGACAGTAATTAAAACAGGTCATGACAAGAGGAATATAAGAAGAAATAAAAGAATTTCAAATAGAAACGAAGTCAAATTATCCCTGTCTGCAGGTGACATGATCTTATACCTAAAAGACCCTATAAACTTCACAAGAAACTCCTAGACATCATCAACAACTTCAGCAAAGTAGCAGGATAAAAAATCAATATACAAAAATCAGTAGCTTTTCTAAATACTAACAGTGAACAGACTGAGAAAGAATTTAGGAATACAATCCCATTTTCAATAGCCACAAAAAATTAAAATACCTAAGAATAAATTTTAAAATGAAATGAAAGACCTTTATCATGAAAACTACAAATCACTGAAGAAAGTAACTGAAGAAGACATCAGTATATGGAAAGACCTCCCATAGATCTGTAGAATTAATATTGTGAAAATGACTATATTACCAAAAGCAATCTCTTTGTTCAGTGCAATCCCTATCAAAATTCCAATGGCATTCCCAACAGAGATAGAAAAATCAACCCTAAAGTTCATATGGAAGCACAAAAGACTGTGAATAACCAAGGCAATACTGAGCAAAAAGATCAATGCTGGAGGTGTCACAATACCTGACTTCAAAGAATACTACAGAGCCATAGCAAAAACAGCATGGTATTGGCACAAAAACAGACATGAACACTAATGGGACAGAAGACCCAGACATAAATCTATGCAGGTACAGTCATCTTATTTTTGATAAAGAAGCCCAAAACATAAGATGGAGAAAAGCCAGTCTCTTCAACAAATGGTACTTGGAAAATTGGGTATCTGCATGTAGAAGACTGAAACTCGATCTCTGTCTTTCACTCTGTACAAGTATCAATTTGAAGTGAATCAAACACCTTATATATAATATGTACATTGTACACACACATGCATGTATACATACATATATATACATGCACACACATTGTACATATATATGGAAATGTTACAACAAAACCCCCATGTACAACTATTATATACTAATATAAAATTCATACATTATAAAATTCATGATATCAATCAGCCCATAAGATAATTCTTTGTTCATCACTATTGTGGAAAATCTGATATTTATCAGGTATGCCAAAAGAAGGGGATTAAAAAAGTAAAAGCAAGTCTCCAGGGAAGTAGTTATCTCTCTTGGCTTTTCTACTCTCAGACGCCTAGGCAACTGTATGATTTAGGGGTCGATGTTGACATTTATGGGTTATGCAACTACTCCCATATTCTGATATCCCATCCCTTATTTCCTTGATAAAGTCAGTTCTAAATATTATTTGTAATTCTTTCAGCAAGTCATGTACCCTAAACATATGGTTGGAGGACATTTTGAGAAGACATTGGATCCACAACCCTCCCGCCCCCATTCTTGTTTATATTGCATTCAAGGAATTCTTCTTGCAGATGTATTTTATTTATGCTCTCTGGCAAAGATCTTTTCTCTTAATTGTGAAAAAAATTTTAAGATAGCATTAGAGGAGTTTTAAAGTATGAACAAAATCAACCAGAATCCACCAAATTAAATCCACAAGCAGAATTGTTTGTGCTTTTGCATAACCCCTTTAAATCTGTCCATAAGTATACATGTGTATATATGAAAAGTAGTAATCATAGTGATATACTATTTATGTTCTGATTTGTGATATTGTATTATATATTCTTTAAAGTTTTTACACAGTCTTTCTGATCATTTTAATGACTATATAATATTCCATTAAGCTAAATGTTACAGAATATATTTATAATCTAGCATTAGCTTTAAAACAACAGTTGATAAAACAGTCCACGGTTCCATGATTCTGTGGGCAGTCACATTCTTCCTAATATGTAGCTTAATCACAACATAGATAATAGAAAGAAAATAGTTTTCTTGATAATGGCAATGAAGACCATTACTGGGGAATTAGAAAGCTGCTCTGACATTTCCCTCTATTTTCTTTTTTTTTTTTTAAACCTTCTCTTTTTTTAAATTTTTTATTAGGATATATTTGTTGTACAGAGAGGATTCATTGTGATGATTCCAAATAGGCTTACACTGTACATTGGTTAGATCACCTCCACCATCTTTCCCCCTCAGCCCCCTCCTACCCCACTTAAAGTAATTGCAAGAGATTTCATTCTTTTTCATGTGTGTATATGAAGTCCATCAACCACATTTCCTGACTTTTATCTCCTTTGTTCACCTTCCACAAGTACCCCCCATGTGCGCACACACACACACACAGACACACACACAGAGTACCTATTTTATAGTCCTTTCATTATTAATTTCTAAGGTGATGTTCAACAGAGTTTCTCAATGTATCCCCACTGTGAGTATACTTTACTTTGATTAGTTCAATTCCAGAGACATTTTTCCTTTTCATTTCCATTGTATTTCATACTGATGTTGAGCTCTAGTATCTTTGATGCATTTGTGGGTTTCATGATGTTTAGTTCCTTCCTGAAACTTTTCAAATGGGAGTAGTGAACATAACTACTAAATATTTCCTGAACTGACTTCCCACAGGACAAGTGAGCTGTCTAGGCTGGACTTTCCAGCTCTCACTGCAATCACTCACCAATACCTACTGTTTACTGTCAAGTGACATGCTAAATGTGACATTTTTACCAATATCTCCTCCTAGCTGTACTTCTGTGCCTACTTTTAAGGAGAAAAAGCAGGAGTAGGAGTGAGGAAGCCTCTGCTGCCCTGATTAATGTGTTGATGATATGCTCACTGCTGTCCTTGCTCCATTGTAGCTAAGACATTTTCAGAGGTGGTGGGGAGAGAGACAGACAGACAGACACACTGGCACACAGACTGACCCAGTCAGATTAGACCCTGGGAGTTATATTAGGGAGCAGTGTACAGGAGTTTATTGCCTGTCTCTCTATTAGTCAAGGAAAGTTTTCTGGGAGAAATTTTGGTAGCTACTTCAGTAAAGCAAATGGAGCCAAAAGGTATCATGGGAATTAGAGGGCATCATCTTTCTGGTCAAGAACTGAGTATAAAAGAATGTATGAAATCAGGAGAGTCCATGTAATGATTCACTTCTGTAATCCCAGCTACTCGGGAGGCAAAGGCAGAAGCTAGTGCTCAAGACCAGCCTGGGCAAAAAGGTAGTGAGACCTTGTCTCAAAACAGTAAAACTAAAAGGTCTGGGAGTGTAACTCAAGTGGTAGAGTACTTACCCAAATATGTGTGAGGCCCTGGTTTAAATCCCCAGTACCACACTAAAGAAAAAAAAAAGATAAAGAATGCAGGAAATCTTGAGTGTGTCATTCAGCAAACACTTCAGACAGTTAAATAGATGTCAAAACAAGCACAGACTATTAATTTTCACACTGTTGAACATATCTACTAATTAATAGCTGAATTGCAGAAGATCCAGGGAAATGAGATTAGAGATTGATAAAGGAATTTGAAGCCAGGGATGAGAATCTTCCCGAAGTATGCCAAGATGACGTCATTGGCAGTTGTGTTAAGGAAGACAAAGTGAGGGTAGGGACAGTATCAGATGTGGTAAATCAACTATTAAAGCAGGAGCTTCAACATTTAAGGAAAGTGCTAAGAAAATTGTACTTAACCTTTAGGTGAAGCAAGTAACCATAATTCATTTGCATTAAGAATATATATTTTAGTTTTTACTTGACTTTTCAATTAGCCTACATTGATAGTACAAGGGGGTTAATTGTGATAATTCCATAGATGTGTGTAGGGTACTTTGAACAAGTTCACCCCTTGCATTATATTCCCATACCCCTGGCCCCACACCAACAACATTTTAATGTGCTAATAATTTATAATAAGGGCAGTATCATCAGTTAAAGATCCACATCAGTAGGTTCACAATGGAGGACCCAGTTTAATTTGTGGCTTTTTAAATTTTCCCTTATAATGTGACCTGCATCTAATTACATTAACTTAGTGCTCAAAAGAAATTTTTTTTTTGTGGAACTGGGGTTTGAACTCAGGAGTTTGTGCTTGCAAAGCAGGCACTCTACCACTTGAGCCACACCTCTAGTCTTCATAAATTTCTCTCTTCTCTTCTTTCATCAGTGACTATCTGTATTCATCTGTTTATTCATGAATGTATCCTAAATGCCTACCCTGTTAGAAATACTAGACCTAAGCACTCATGGGCTTGCCTTGCTGAGCTCGTCCAAATGATATCTCCTGGCCAGGTACCTTAGACACCCAGAAACTTGCTTTAAAAAATGGTTTGATTAGGATCGGGGACATGGCTCAATCAGTAGAGTGCTTCCCTAACAAGTACAATGGCCCTGAGTTCAAGTCCCAGCACTGTGAGGGAGAGGAAAAGGGAGTGAGAGGGAGCAGGTTGGAGGGGTGGGGAGGAGGGAAAGGAAGGGGTTTGGTTTTGTCAGTTCCTATTCCCTTTTTTTTTTTTTCATTTTTCTTTTATTATTCATATGTGCATACAAGGCTTGGTTCATTTCTCCCCCAGTTCCTATTCCCTTATTGGAAGTTTTCCTGTCCTTGTTCTCAGTTGCCAGTTATTTTCATTAATTACTAAGATTTTTTGAGTTGATCTTATAAGGAATGGAACTTCAGAGATCTGAATGGTTCCAGCTAAACCAGTAGCTACTAAAATTAAAATGTTTGTGTTTAACTAGCTTCTGGGAAGGGGCCCTTTGACTCTTGGGGTACTTGTCATAAAACATGATGGGAAAAGCCCCACACTCTGGAGTCTTTATACTCTGAGGACTCGATATTGAAGTGACTTCTCTAAACCTTAGGTTCTTCATATGAAAAATGGAAATGATTATTGCATGCCTACTTTATGAAATGTAGCACCCCAGTACTTAGGAAATGGTAAAGCCCTCTGGAAGAAGGGGGAGTCCTCATCCTTGGCTTTTCCTTTGTCTTCAGGGCTACCTGAAACAGTGCCGGAAGAGAAGGGACATGTTCAGTGATGAGCAACTGAAGGTAATCTTTGGGAACATTGAAGACATCTACAGGTTTCAGATGGGATTCGTGAGAGATCTGGAGAAGCAGTACAACAATGATGACCCCCACCTCAGCGAGATAGGACCCTGCTTCCTAGAGCATGTAAGAGTCTTACCCCTTTGGGGAGGTTTTCAAAAGACATTAGGGAAGCAACAGGAGGAGAATGTGAACTGTTTGGTTCTGTTCAGCTGCTTTGTTCTACAGTGTGGGAAGAACTTTTTTCTGGCCCTGGTTTTGAACCCTGGTTCTAACCAGGTTATAAAGATTTAGGGAGGTACTGTGATTTGGTCTAGGATTCTCTCTTTACCATTTCACTCCTCTCTCTGTCTTTGCAGGTTCTTACCAGTAGGATTTTTCTTTATCTTTTCTTGTTGTGTTCAGTTTCAATGAGCTCCACTGGTTGGGAGGAACTCAACATATTCACTACATAGGAAATCCAGAGTTTGAGAAATAAGAAGAATTAGCAAGAAAGGAGGCCCTTGAAATGTATTTAGAGGAGAACAACAGGGCAAGAGAAGTGGCAAGTGTAAGAAAGGAACCATGTTCTTAAAGGAAGGATCACTAGGAAGCAAGTCAGTGACGATTTGAGACCTGTGCCTGGGATGACTGTTGGGAAAACTTTGAGTAAGCCCCTTATCCCTTCAGTTTCCTCATCTAGAATGAGAAATTTTTCCTGTAATACCTCTGTGGTTCTCTAATATCTTTGGTCTTATTCACAGACAACTCTTCTCTCCCCTTTTAAAGGAAGTATTTATTTTTAAAGAGGTAAAAATGACATAATATTAAATTCAAACTACACACAAAAGTATAGAGTTACAAATGAGTCTTTTTGGAAATTTCCTGCATTTTTTATGGGAATGTGTGTTGAGGGGTCCCTAATGCCAGTCTCACAGGATTTTAGTGTATAATTTACCCATGACTATGATTTATTATGCTGAAAGGACCCAAGGAAAACTCAACAAAAAGAAAAGGTACATGGAGAAAAGTCCAGTGGAAACCAGGCGTAAGGTTCTAAGAGTCCTTTCCTAGTTGTGTCCATAATATGTTGTCTGCCAGGGAAACTCATTAGACTTTGTATCTAAGGTTTTATTGGCGGGGGGGTTGTTGTTCACATAGGTATCCCATATATAGCAAGTGTCAAAATACTGGACTCTCAGTGGGAAAGCAGATGTTCAACATAAACCACATAAACAGTCTAGGAACAATGAACTTCTCTTTTCCAGGAAATGGTGAAGAACCCTCTTGGGCTCTAAATTCCATGATGCTAGTAAAGGACAAACTTTTCAAGCAGGCCTTTCAAAGGGTCTGATATGATGACTTTCTTCTGTATGGCATATAAATGGTTTCAATCATCTCAGATAGTACTTGAGCAGTATTCATAAAAGTTAAACATGTGTATGACCTTGTAGTTCTATTCCAAAAATTATGCCCCAGAGAAATTCTCACAGAGGTCTAGAGTGAGCATATACAATGTTGACAATGTTATTGTGGTGTTCTGGTGGAGTAAAGTTAGAAGCCCTTTAGGAATTTACCACCAGGGTGATGGATAAGAAACAATATGGGACATGTTTATTGCAGGAAACAGAATACATAGTAGATGTATATACCTTATATATACAAGAGATATCACAGACATAATGTTAGGTGGAAAAAATAGTATATAGAACAATGTTCCTCAACTACAGGCTGCCTTTTGCATTGTAATGTGCTTAACAACATTCCTTGTCTCTACCCACAAGATGCCATAGCACCTCCCCCCTGCCCCCACCATTTGTGACAACCAAAAATATCTCTGGGCATTGTCAAATGTTCCCTGGTGGACAAAAAGAACTGATGATCTATTGAAATAATTACATTTCTTTACTCTTAAATCTGTTAATGTGGTGAATTTTAATTGAAGAATTTTCATATACTAGAATGTTGTATTAGGATAAAAACCTAATAATGATATGTTATCCCTTTTATGTATTATTTTTGCCTTTTAAAAAATTAGATTGGCTGGACACTGCTGGTTTATGCCTGTAATCCTAGCTATTTAGGAGGCTGAGATTGGGAGGATTAAGGTTCAAGGCCAGCCCGGGCAAATAGTGTGCAAGACCCCCCACCTCCAAAATAACCAGAGCAAAATGGACTGGAGGTATTTCTCAAGCAGTAGCGTGCCTGTTTTGCAAGTGTAAAGCCCTGAGTTCAAACCCTGGTCCTACAAAAAAATTTAAAAATAAAAACTAAAAAACTAGATTTCTTACCCTTTTATTGGTTCTATGATGTCATTTTAATCAATATTTTAGGTATAATTTATATACTATAAGATATAGTTAGAAGTATATATTTCAATGGATTTTAGCAATTGTATATAGTTATGCATCCACCATTATAATCAAGATATAGAACCCTCATCCTCCTCTTGCAGTCAATTTACGACTCCACTCTATCCCTGTTTTTTTAATTACAATAACTTTGCACTTTTTCTAGCATGTCATATAAATGGAATAATACAGAAGGATCTTTTGTGTTTGTCTTCGTTCATTTAACACAGTGCTTTTGTTATCCATTCATGTAAATGCACAAGCCAGTAATTGGTTCTTTTTACCCATTTACCAATTGATCTGCGGTTTTCCCAGTTTTGAGCTGTATGAATAAAGCTGCTAGAAACATTCCAGTACAAGTTTTTTTTAAAACATATATCTTCATTCTTGGATAAATACCTAGGGTTAGAATTACTGCGTTGCATATATTTCATGGATTTCAGGTGTTTTCCTTAATTTTATAAGAAAATGCCAAACCATTTTCATTTTCACTACTAATATAAGAAGAGTTTGAATTGCTTCACACAGTTATCAATACTCAATATTATTTTAGCCATTCTAATAGATATATAGTGGTATCTTATAGTTTTAAATTGTATTTCCTAATGGATCATGATGTTGAGCATATTTTTCATGTGTTTATTTGCCATAAAATCTTCAGTGAAGTGTTTGGTCATGGTTATTTTTTGCCCATTTTAAGTGAAGTGTTTATTTTATTGTTTACTTTAGAGAATTCTTTATTCTTCTTATTACTAGTGCTTTGTCTGATATATTATTTGGAGATATTTTATCCCAGTTAGCTTTTAATTTTGTTGAAATTTGATTTAATCACTCTTTTCTTTTTTAAGATTCGCTTTTTGAAAGATTTAGAAATATTTACCTAAACCAAACCCAAATTCACAAAGATTCCACATGTTTCCTTCCTTTCTTTCATGGTAGGGATGTTTGAACTCAGGGCCTCACACTTGATAGGCAGGCACTCTACCAGTTGAGCCATTTCCCCAGCTCTCTTTTTTTTTTTCTTGAGACAGGGTCTCAGAATGTAGCCTTGGCTGGCTGTGAACTCAAGATCCTCATGCCTGGCCTCTCCAGTGCTGGGATTACAGGCCTGTGCCACTATGCCCTCCAATTTCCTACTTTTTGAACTACATCTTCTTATTTCTTCCTATCCCTTCACCCTTGGTAATCACCATTCTGCTCTGTTTTTTTGTATTTGACTTATGTTTTACATTTCTTATATAAGTAAGATCATCATGAAGTATTTTTCTTTATATGTCTGGATTATTTAATTTAGCATAATATATTCCAGTTTCATCCATATTTTTACAAAGGACAGGCTCTCCTTCGTTTTTAAGGGTGAATAATTTCCCATTGTGCATACTGATAAGTATATTGTTTGTGTATCCTGCTGCTTTACTGATTGATTTGCTTGAACAAGCTTTTTGTGGAGTCTTTAGAGTTTTCTGCATACAAGATCATGTCATCAGCTATGCAGGAATTTTACTTATTCCTTTCTAATTTGGATGCCTTTTTTTCTTGTATGATGGTTATAGGGAGGACTTCTATTATTATGCTGAATAGAAATGGTGAGAGTGAGCATCCTTATACCATATATATTAGAGAAGTTTGGGTTTTTTTCTATTTATATAATGTTAGATATGGGATTCTCATAAATGGCTCTTATTATGCAGAAAATTTTTCTACTATACCTAATGTGTTTTTATATTTTATAATGAAATGATATTGAACTTTGCCAATATTTTTCTGCACTTATTGTAATACTCATGTGTTTTTATCTTTCCTTTATTAATATAGTGTATCATATGAATTGATTTGAATATGTTTACCCAACCAGATACCAGGGATAAATCTTATTTGGTCATGATGTATAATTTTCTGGGAGGTTGTTGGATTTAGCTTGTTAATATTTTATTAGGAATATTTGCATCTCTGTTCATTAGAGATTTAGTTTTCTTGTGGCATCTTTGTCTGGCTTCAGTATGAGAGTAATGCTAGAATCATAAAATGAGATGGAAGCATTCCTTCTAGTTTTGTTTTTTGGAAGAATATAAGAGGGGTTGGTATCAATTATTCTTTGAATGATAGACTTCAGCTTTTATGCCATCTGGTCCAGGGCTTCTCTTCATTGGCAAATTTTTAATTAGTACTTCAGCCTCTTTTATTTGTTATTGGTCTATTCAGGCTTTCTATTTCTTCTTGATTCAATCTTAATAGGTTGTATATTCCTAGGAATTGATCCATTTCCTCTAGGGTAGCTAATTTATTGGCACATACTTGTTCATAAAAGTCTCTACTTATCCCTTTCATTTATGAGGCATCTGTTATAATGTCATGATTTTCATTTCTCATTTTAATTATTTGTGTTTTAATTATTTGTATCTTCTCTCTTCCTTGATTAGTCTAGCTAAAGATTTGTCATTTTTTTCAGATACCTTCTACATTATGTTGATTATTTTTTCTAGTTTTTCTATCCTGATTTATATCTTATCTTTATTATTTACTTCTTGTTGCTAACTTTGGTTTTGGTTTTTTCTTTCTAGTTCTTTGAGGTATAATGTTAGACTACTTTCTTCAGATCTTTCTATTGAATGTAAGAATTTATTGGTATAAACTTCCATTTAGAACTGCTTTACTGCATATTATGCTTTCATTTTCCTTTTCTCAAGGTATCTTTTAAATTTACCTTTTGATTTCTTCTTTGGCCCACTTGTTATTCAACAGCATGTTATTTAATTTTCATGTGTTTTAGTTAATTTTGTATTCTATAACAGAATACCATAGACTATATAAGTTATAGAGAAAATGAATTTGTTCCTTAGAACTAATGAAAACTAAGAAGTTCAAAAGCATGGGGCTGGCACAAGCGAAGGCCTTTTTGCTCTATCATAGCATGGTGGAAGGGCAAGTGAGCACATGCAAGACTGAAAAAATGAGCCAAGTGCATAATTCATCCTTTTATTAGGTGCTAACTGCCACAATAGCTAACCTACCTCTTCTGTGACAGCATTGATCTGTTCATGAAGGTGGAGCTCTCATGAACTAATCATCTCTTTTGTGTATGTGTGGGATTGGGGTTTGAATTCAGGGCTTCATACTTGCAAAGCAGGTGCTCTACCACTTGAGCTGCACCTCCAGTCCCCCTATTCATCTCTTAAAGGTCCTGCCTTTTAATACTATTACAGTGGCAATTAAATCTCAACATGAGACTTGGAGGGCACAAACCATGGCACTTAGTCCCTGATCTTTTAAAACTCATGTCCTTCTCACATACAAAATACGTTTATTCCATCCCAATAGTTTCTAATTTTTAACTCATTGCAGCATCAACTCTAGTCCAATGTTCAGCATACCACCTAAATTAGATATAGGTGAGATTCAAGACACAATTCATTGTGAGGCAAAATTTTTCTGGCTATGAGACAGTGAAATGAAAACAATTCAGCTACTTACTAAAATAGAGATGTAGACAGAACAGATATTCCCATTCCAGAAGGGAGAAAAGGGAAAGAAGAAAGAGGTCTCAGATAAGTTCATGACTCAACAGGAAAACAATATTAAATTTTAAGACTCCAGAATAACCTCTCACTTCATGTGCTGCTTCCTGGAGGTTTGTGCCCCCAAAGCATCAGGCAGCCTCATCTCTGTGGTTTATTGAGCATAGGCCATACTTCAGCTTTCTCAGGTTGCAGTCTCATGCTTCCAGGTTTTCCCAGTCTGGCATTGCACACTGGTAGTTCTGTAGTTCTGGGGTCTCTGGCATAGCCCCACTTACATGACTACTAAGTATTGCCCTAGTGGAGGCTTACAGTGGCTCTGCCACAGCAACATGTCTCTGCCTGGACCCCCAGGCAGTGCACAATATTCTTTGAAATACTGAGCCATGCCTCAGTAGCTTTTGAATTCTGCAAACCTGCAGGTTTAACACCACATGAATAGAGCCAAGCCTTAATGATTCTAAGTTGTAGAACAACAGCTCAAGCTACACCTGAGCTCACTTGAACCACAGATAGGATAGACAATGTGCTCTATTCCAGATTGTGGAAGCAGACACCTGAGATGGCTTTGGGCCGTGAGCTAGTTTAGGGTAACCCAGGTCCATATCCACAAACCATTCTATTGTCCTACTGTTCTGGGCCTGGAATGGGAATGTCAGCCTGGAAAAATTCTGAAATGCCTTTTTGGTCTTTCTTGCATTTGACTTGATAGATAGCACCTGGCTCCCTTCTATCCATATTTGATCTCTGTAGCAAATGATCACTTGGCCACACTGAGTGTTCTCTCCCATACATGTTTTTTCACTCTTTTGAAGGCTGCAAATTTTCCAAAACTGCTCTGTTTTCTTTTTGTTATGGATTGGTTATAGATTGTCTCCCAGGGGTTCGTGTACTAGAAACTTGGTCCCTAGTGTGGCAATGTTAAAGGGTGGTAAAAGCTTTTTGAGGTGAGGCTTAGTACAAAGTCATCAATTCATTGCAGGCACTGCCCTCAGAAAGAATTAGTGGAGTTTTGTAGAGACACCAGTTAGTTCATGTGAGAATGTATTGTTGTAAGAGTGAGCCTGACCCCTGAATTTCTATGGTTTCCTGTCTTGCCATGTGATCTCTCCCTCTCACAAGTGTTCCTGCTGTTGTGATGCCATCTGTCATGTACCCCTTGCCAATGCTGAGCAGAAGTTGCTACCACGCTCTTGAACCTCCAGAACTGTGAGCAAAATAAACCTCTTTTCTATTTACCTAGTCTTAGGTATTTTCTTAGAGAAAAACAAAATGGATTAATACACCGTTTAATTGTAAATGGTATCTTTAGGTCATCTCTTTACTCTCACCTCTTATTGTATACAGGTTAAATTAGCCACACAGCAGACTGAATATTTTGTAGCACAAATACTTCTTTCACCAGATACCCTAGTTCAGTGCTCTTAGTTTCCATCTTCCTTAAATTCATAGTGCATGGATGTAATACAGCCAAGTTCACAACTACATGAAAAAGATAGCCATTCCTCTACTTTCCAATACCTTGAATCTCATTTTCATCTAAGACCTCACCAGAATTGGTCTTTATTTTCCTACTTCTACTAAAATTCTAAGTATGGCCACTCAAGTAATCTCTAACAAAATTCAGACTTTTCCTATAACTCTCCTCTTTTGAACTGTTTTTAATATTCACCCTTAGTGTGCCAATCATGGCAACTTTTTATAGCCTGGTCCTTTTTTATAGCTTTTTATAACCAGTTCCAAAGTTACTTGCACGTTTTCAGGAATGTGTTGTAGTAAAATCTCAATTTCTGGTACCAGTTTTCTGTCTTAGTCCATTTAATATTACTATAGCAGAATGCTACGGACTGTATAATTTATAAAGAAAATAAATTTGTTTCTCATAGTTTTGGATTCTGAAAATTCCATGAGCATGGTATTGATGTCTGGTGAGGGCTTTCTTTCTGTGTTATAACATGGTGAAAGAACAAATGAGCGTGTGCAAGGCAGGAAGAAAATTTGAGCCAAATTCATCCTTTTATCAGGAGTCCACTACTATTATAACTAAGTCACTCCTGCTATGACAGCATTAATCTAATCTTAAAATGGACCCCTCACGACCTAATCACCTCTTAATGTTTCTTAGTACTGTTGCAATTCTAGTTAAATTTCAAACATGGTCATATGGTAGTTCTATTTTTAGTTTTTAAAGAAATCTCCATAATGCTTTTCATGATTGTACTAATTTGCATTCCCACCAGCAGTGTATAAGAGTTCCTGTTTCACTGCATCCTCGCCAGCATTTCTTGTTTTGCTCTTGAAGATGACCATTCTAACTGGGGTGGGATGAAATCTTAGTGTAGTTTGATTTGCATTTCTTTTATAGCTAAGGAAATTGAACACTTCTTCATGTAGTTATTGGCCATGTGTACCACTTCCTTTGAAAATTCCCTATTCAATTCATGTGCCCATTTCTTCATTGAGATGTTGATTCTCTGGGGGTTGAGTTTTTTGAGTTCTCCATAAATTTTGGATATTAGTCCCTTATCAGATGAATAGCTTGCCAAGATTTTTTTCACATTCTATGGGCAGTCTCTTAAGTCATAAGTCAGGATACAATAGAGATATTTGCATACCAATGTTCATTGCAGCACTGTTCACAATAGACAAGCTATGCAAACAACCCAGATGCCCTACAACTGATGAATGGGTTAAGAAAATGTTATATCTGTCTATCTATTTATATCTATCTATCTATCTGTCTATATATCTACACACACAGTGGAATTTTATTCAGCTATAAGGAACACCATGTGGTCTGAAGGTAAATGGATGCAATTGGAGGACATCATGTTAAGTCAAGTAAGCCAGGTTCAGAAAGACTGCATTATTTTCTCTCATATGTGGAAGATAGATCCAAAAGATAAACACACACACAAAACCAAACATCATATACAAACTTATATGTAGAACATGTTTATAATAGTGGAACAACTCTATGGAACTTGGGGGAGGAGGGAAAGGAAGGGTAATGATAGACTATCAACTATATCAAAATACATAGCATCTGTGCAGGTAGCAGATACAACAATATATATTGAAAGCTGTTGAATAATGGAGGATGGGAGGATAGAATATTGGGGTTGAATTGACTAAAGTAAAGTATACTCATAGCAGGGATACATCGAGAAACCCCTTTGAACATTGATTTAGGAATTAATGAAAGACAGGGTTGTAAAAATAGGTACAGTGTTGGGGGGTACGTGTGTGTGGGGGAGAGTGAATGAAGGAATGGACTTCAAATACATATACGAAACAGAACAGCAAAACCTCTTGCAATTGCTTTAAGTGGGGCAGGGAAGGGTGTCTGGGGGGAAGATGGTGGGAGTGATCTAACCATTATACAGTGTAAGCCTATTTGGATTGTCAGAATGAATCCCCTGTGTATATATCCTCATATAGTGAAAAAGTTCAGCATGAATTTTGGAGGGAACACTCAAACCATAGCATCGTGTATTTGAGCATTTTCTAGTTTTCATTCTATTACTAACTTCTAGTTTCATACCATTGTTGTCAGAAAAGATAGTTGATATGATTTCAGTCTTCTTAAATTTGGTAAGACTTGTTTTGTGACTTAATACATGACTTATCCTGGATAATTTGTCATGTGTGTTTGAGAACAATTTGTTGCTGCAGTGAGATGGAATATTCTATATTATGTATATTTAGTGCATTGGTTTTAAGTGTAGCTCAAATCCAATGTTTCCTTATTGATTTTCTGTCTGGATGCTGTATCTATTGTTGATAGTGGAGTATTGAGGTATCTTATTATTACTGTGTTGCTATCTATTTCTCCCTTTAGTTCTATTAATACTTGCTTTATATATTTAGGTGGTCCGATATTGAATTCATATGTATTTACAAATTGTTATAGCCTATTCATGAACTGACAGCTTTATCATTATATAATGACCTTCTTTGTACTGACAGTTTTTTTATTTACTGTATCATTTGTGGCTACCCTTGCTCTCTTTTGGTTTCCATTTGCATATAATATCTTTTCCCATCCTTTCACTTTCAGTCAGTGTGTATGCCCTTGAAGCTGAACTGATTTACTATTGTTTATCCGTCAACAAATTAATGTAGCTACAGTTGTTTTAATAGTTTGTCTTTTAACCTCCATGCTAGAATTACAAATGATTTACACAGCACCATTATAGTAGTATTCTGAATTTCACTATATATATTGCCAATGAGATTTATGCTTTCCTGTGTTTTCATGTTAATAATACATGACCTTTCATTTTAGTTTGAAAAATTCTCTTTACCATTTCCTATAAGGCAGGTCTTACAGCATAAACTCCCTCAACTTTTGTTTATTAGGGAAAGTATTTCTTTTTCATTTTTGAAGGACATCTTAGCTCTGTAAACTTCTTGTTTGGCAGGTTTTTTTCTTTTAGCACTTTGAACTTGACATCTCATTCTGTCTTTTTTTTTTTTAGTTATTATGTATTGTTTAGTGAATGATGACAAGAAAAAGGGGATATTCAATAGAGATGCAAATTTTTTCAAATGCTTTTTTTTAATTCATTTATGCACATGTGCATACATTGTTTGGGTCATTTCTCCCCCCTACCCCCTACCCCTCACCCCTTTGCTTCCAGGCAGAACCTGTTCTGCCCTTATCTCTAATTTTGTTGAAGAGAAGTCATAAGCATAATAAGAAAGACAAAGTGTTTTTGCTAGTTGAGTTAAGGTTAGCTATACAGAGAGATTCCTAGCATTGCTAGGATCATTGAGCAATGTATTTAGCTTCCAATTGTTTGCATGTTTTTTGCTGTTGTTTTTGTTGTTGATTTCTAGTTTTAATGCATTATGATCAGATAGAATGCATGGGATTATTTCTGTTTTCTTATATTTGCTGAGGCTTGCTTTGTGCCTTAAGATATGATCAGTTTTGGAGAAGGTTCCATGAGCTGCTGAGAAGAATGTATATTGTGCAGAAGTTGGATGACATATTCTGTAGACATCAGCTAAGTCCATTTGATCTATGGTGTGATTTAGTTCTGGAATTTCTTTATTGGTTTTTTGTTTGGATGACCTATCTATTAGTGACAGGGGGGGTATTAAAGTCTCCCACTATCACTGTGTTGGAGTCTATATATGTTTTTAGGTCCTTCAGAGTATGTTTGATGAAATTGGGTGTGTTGACATTGGGTGCATATAGGTTGATAATTGTTATTTCCTTTTGGTGTATTTCCCTTTTTATTAGTATGGAGTGTCCTTCTTTATCTCATTTGATCAATGTAAGTTTGAAGTCTACTTTATCCAAGGTAAGTATTGCAACCCTTGCCTGTTTTCAGGGGCCATTGGCTTGGTAAATCTTCTTCCAGCCTCTCACCCTCAGCCAGTGCTTGTTTCTGTTGATGAGATGGGTCTCCTGTAGTTAGCAGATTGTTGGATCTTCAGTTTTAATCAAGTTTGCCATATGGTGTGTTTTGATGGGGGAATTAAGTCCGTTAACATTAAGTGTTAGTATTGATAGGTATGTGGTGATTCCTGTCATTTAGTTTTCTTTGTTGCTTAAGGGTTTGATTGTGTGCAGCTGAATCAGTGTTACTCTCTACTTTCTTGCCTTTTCTTCTCCTGTGATTTGGTACTGCCTGTCCTCTCATGGTTTTGTTTGCTTTTACTTTCTGTGTGCAGAATTCCTTGAAGAATCTTTTGTAGTGGTGGCTTGGTGGTCATATATTGTTTTAGTTTCTGGTTATCATGGAAGACTGTATTGCTCCATCTATTTTGAATGATAGTTTTGCTGGGTAGAGTATCCTAAGTTTGAAGTTAATTTCATTCAGTGCCCAGAAGGTCTCACTCCATGCTCTTCTTTCTTTTATGGTTTCTGTTGAGAAATCTGTGATTTTGATGGGTTTACCTTTGTATGTTATTTTTTTTCTCTCTTACAGCCTTCAGTATTTTTTCTCTATTCTGTGTTTGTTTTTTTAATGATAATATGTCATGGAGTAGTTCTATTTTGGTCAAGTCTGTTTGGTGTCCTGTAGGCTTCATGTTCCTGAATTGGCATACTTTTTTCTAGATTTGGGAAATTTTCTGTTATTATTTTGTTGAATATATTACTAATTCCTTTTGCTTGCACCTCTTCTCCTTCTTCAAAGCCCATGATTCTCAGGTTTGGTCTTTCGATAGAGTGGGTGAGTTCTTGCATATTCCTTTCACGGGTCTTGAGTTATCTGACTAATAGTTCTTCAGTTTTTCTTTTAATTACCATTTCATTTTCAAGTTCTGAGATTCTGTCTTCTGCTTCTTCTAGTCTGCGGAGTGACCTTCCATTTTGTTTTGTATTTCTGTTTCATTCTTTTTTCTGAAGTTTTCCATATCATGGATCACTTCCTCTTTAATATTGTCAATTTTTGTCCTTAATTCATTTATCTCTCTATTTGTGGTGTTTTTTGTTTCACTTTGGTGTTTATTTAGGGCTCCTATGATTTCATTTATTTGTTTTTGTGTCTTCTCATATTCTTTAGTTTTGTTGCCTTAGAATTTCTTGAGTGTCTCCTGTATGTTTTGGTTGACCATGTCTAGTAACATCTCTATGAAATTCTCATTGATAACTTGCAGAATTTTCTTTCAGGGTGTTCTTGTGGGCTTCATTGGGTTCCTTCATATAGTTTATCTTTGTTTTGTTGGAGTCTGGATCTGGGTATCCATTTTCTTCATTTCCCTCTGAATCCTATACTAATTTATTTTTGGGGGGAGAATGATTTACATTCCTTTTTCGTCTTCCTATCATTCCACTTGGTACTGTTTCTGTCCCTGGTCTGTGTGTAATTTAGTATTAGCTAACTTACAATAGTAAAATTAACAAAACCAAGAAAGAATGAGAAAAGAGAAGAAGAAAAAAACCAGAAAAAAATGGAGAACCATAGAAATCAACAGGGATAGATGGTGGACAATCAAACAACAAACAAGACAAACAAACACTTAAAGAAAAGAAAAAAGAAAAAAAAAATCCCTGGTTCAGGAACAGTAGAATTTCAGTCTTAGTAGTTCTGGTGTCACTCCTTTAGTGTCCATTCCTGTTTGTCTGCATCTCCTAGACAGGTTTGTTGGCAGCGTCTGGTGGTGCTGGAACCTTCCTTTGGCGAGTGGCAGCCAGTGTGCCAGCAGGCCAGCAGGCGGGCGATAGCCTGCCTGTTCTGTCAGTGTATCGTGATGTGGAGAAGCCTTCTATCGGCTAGGGGTTTAGGGTGCTGAAGTTTCAGCTCTCCCTGGTGCTTTACCTCATCCAAGCATGTCTCCAGCGTCTCAGCAAGGTCCCTGATTCCCGGAGCTCACATAGTCTGCGTCTGTGTCCCAGTCGCCATTTGGGATCCTCTCATTCTGTCTTATGTGCCATGTTTCTGCTGAGAAATCTCTCATTAGCTTTGTCAAAACCCCCTTCTATGTAATATATTTCTTTTCTTGTGCTTCATTTAGAGTTCTTTCATTATCTAGGTTTTAATAGTTTAGTTATAATGTCTTGATGAACCCTTCTTTGTGTTGAATTTGACTAGAGGTTTGTGAGATTGTTGAACTTACATGTTTGTATTTCTCCCCAAATATGGGAAGTTTTCAACCATTCTTTCTTTTTAAAAACATTTTTTTATTTATCATGCATTAATAATACAAAGGGATTTCATTGTGATAATTCCATACATGCACACAGTGTACCTTGAACAAGTTCCCCTCTCCATTATATGACCATTCCCCCTTCTGTCTTTCAAACAGCATTTGGTGGGTTTCATTATGCTTTCTTCATATGTATATATGCAGCACATTTCCATCTTCTTTACCCATCAGTATCCTTTCCTTCCCCCCCTCCCACCAATTCCCCTGGACAGTTCCCCATATATATTCATGTCTTACTATTATTATATCTTCATCACCATTTTAGGTCTAGGTTCCACAATTGAGTGAGTACATGTAATATTTGGCCTTTTACACTTGGTTTATGTCACTCAGCTTGATGATGTCCAGTTCCATCCATTTTCTTACAAATGACATCATTTCATTTTTCTTTATGGCTGAGTAATATTCCATAGTATGTATATATGTATGCATGTATGTATGTTTGTATCTGCCATATTTTCTGTATTATTTCTTTATATAAGCTTTCTTTCTCTATCTCTTCTCCTTGAACTCCTGAATTTTGCAAATGTTAAATTTCTTTGATTGTGTCCTATGGATCCTGTATACATTTTCACTCCTTTTTTGTTCTTTTGTCTTTTTTCTCCTCTTACTGGGTGATTTCAAATGATCTGACACTGAATTCACTTACTCTTCAATCTGTCATTGAGTTCACTTACTCTTTTCCTGCTTGATTACAAAATCTTCTTAAATAAAGTTTAAATAACTTTCTATTGTTATATTTTATCTGAGTGATTTTAGTCTTCAGCTCCTAATATTCTATTTGTTTCTTTTTATTGTTTTCTATCTCTTTGTTTAACTTTTCATTTTGTTTATGTGTTGTATTCTGATTTTGTCAAATTATTTATCCTTATTTTCTTTCATTTAACCTGGCTTTTTTTTCAAACATGTTTTGAATTCTTTATCAGTCAGTTCATGGATTTCTAGTTCTTTGGGGTCAATTGCTAGTAATCTGTTGTGTTACTTTGGTGGTATTATGTTGACCCTCTTCCAGACTTTATGTACTGGCTTAAGTAAGGAAAGACCTTTCTCTTTTGGGAGAGTGGAGGAAGGCACACTGGGGTATAGAGTGGCACAGGTATAGTATCATAGTGCCCTGTCTAGGAGTATGCAGTAGGTCCATGTCTGGGAGAGAGGACTGTTTTGTTGGTTCAGGCAGATGAGATCCACTATACTGACAATTTCAAGACCTATAGAAGGTCCACAGTGGCTGTGAGAGCTCTTGGGTTCTTTGTCTATACCTCTAGGACCAGTGGCTAGATATCAGAGCCAACGGTGGTAGATGCCAAAGCTAGCAATGTGCACATAATCTACTAAGGAGGCCAGCTGTAAGCATATGCTTCATAGCAGTGGCCAGCTATGGGCTTATCCTGTGTGGGAAGGCCTGGAGTTAGTGACAATGGGTTAGTCCAACTGTGGAGAGAATGTGGTAGAAGCTTGAAGCTTGCTCACTTGCAGGGCCAGGTTAAGGCTAGTAACAGGGTTCAGACTATTTATGTGTTGACAGCTTCATGTCTGTGCTATCGGTGTCTACATGTACAAAATTGGTAGGGGCCAGCTGTACGTGTAATCATGATGGCATTCTTTGGAGACAGCTGCATAGGTCAGCATTGGTTGCATATGGTGGTAAGGCTGAAGCCTACAATGGTGGACAGTGGAGCTGCCATGCACTCATGCATGGTCGTTGCCCCAGATCAATGGTCCAGAACAACGAAGGAGATACTAGCTCAATGGTTAAGGGAAGAAAGAGGGATAGCTTAGGAAGGCAGAGAATGCAAAGACTGGGTCTCTGGGCTGGGGTACCTAAGCAGCTCCAGGCTCAGGGAGAGAGAGAGCTTATGGGTCAGGGACCTGAAGAGTATGGAGGCTACAGAGATGGGACTTTGGTGTAGGGCAACTGCAACAGCTCCAGGTGTTTTAAGAGAGCAGAGAAAGAGAGGCACCATGTATCGTGTACGTGGAGACTGTGAAGGCAAGAAGAAAACAAAGGAGAAGGGGGGAGGAGAGAGAGAAGAAAGAGAAGGAAAGAAGTAAAGAACAAAGAATGTAAAGAAAGGAAGGGAGGGAGGAAAGAAGGAAGGAAAGAAAGAAAAGAAAGAAAAGGAACTTCTGTGGCTCTCAGTGACATAGGTTGTAGTGGGACCACTGCTGTGCTAGCAGTTTTCTCAGTAGCAAAATTTGCCTTCTGCTAAACAAATTGTTGGGGGACTGCAATCTTGAACATTAAAGGGGCCCTTGGTGGTGAAAGTTGTGGGTTGTTCCTGGTGGCCATGAGGGCTGTTGAGGTCCTGACAGAAAGATCTGTTGGATTCTTGTGCCAACTCTATCACTGGGAATCACAGTGATTCCCACTGCCTGGATAATAGAGGCCATAAGATCTGCTATATCCAGACTGCTATGCCAGCCCCTCAGAGATCTGGGTAGGGTGGAATGAAGTTGGTCACTTGGGCACTGTCTCCAAAAGCTGGGGAATCTGGTTGTATACACTTCTTTCCTTTGCCTGGCAAGAGAGCATATTTGCCTGATAGTTCCTTATCTGTGTTAAGCAAGACTTGGGGGGATGGAGTGGTCCAGGAAAATCTAAACTGTTTTTCTTGCCCTTTATGCATAGGTATGCTCAGGATTTTTTCTTCTGCTATATTTCTATTGTTTCTTTGGTAGATGCCTAAGCTCTTCCTAGGTTTTTTTTTTTTTTCATGGATAGTTGCCAAATTGTTGCTTTTGACACATCTCCTGCACAATCTTCCTGATGTCCTCTCCTCAAAAATTGGTTTCTGAGTAATGCATTTTGCTACTATTATAAATGGTATTTTAAAAAATTTCAATTTCCTGTAATTTGTTACTATGTGTAAAGAGTTAATTTTTGTATATGAACTTTGTGTCCTGACACATTACTGAATTCACTGTTTTTGTAGATTTCATATACACACACAAAAATCATGTCATCTCTGAAGAAAGACCATTTTATTTCTTTTTCGACTTATATACTGTCTTATCTTTTTATTATACCGGCCATGATTTTTACTATAATGTTAACTAGAAATGATGAGACCAGGCATCTTAGTCTTTATCTTAGGGACAAACACTCAATATTTTGCCATTAAAAATGATATTAGCTTTGGATTTTTTCATGGGTACCTTTTATTACAGTGGGGTAGTTTGTTGATGGCTTTTATCATAAATGTGTTTTCTCAACTGCTTACTCTGTATTGATTGAAGTGATCATACTATTTTATCATCTAATTTAATAATGTAATGAATTGGATTGGGTAAATTCCACATAATTATGGTGCATCATTCTTTTTGTACCATTTTGCTTGGTTTTTAAATTTATGTGCATCAGGGTGTGGTGGCACACACCTATAATTCTATCATTCAAGAGGTAGAGGCAAGAGGATTATGACTTCAAAGCCAGCCTGGGTTACATAGTGAGACCCTGTCTCAAAATAAAAACGAAAAATAAAGTCCATTTATAATAACCCTATCTTGGTAAATTAGCCAATCAGCTTTATTGCGTGGTTTTTTGGTCGTGTTTGTTCATATCTTATATTCTCATTCATTGAGTTATTTTTCATTAACTACTAAATAACATATAAAAAATTATAAGAAGTCCAAAAGCTGTTCTTTGAAATAATTTTAAATTTATAGAAAGTTGAAAAATAAGAATAGTACAAAGAATACTCATATGCCATTCAGAATATTCATGTCCTAACATTTCACCATTTTTGTTTTATCATTTGATTATTCTCTTCCTTTTTCTCTTGCCTCTTCTTTCTCTATGCATATGCACTTACATACATTTAGCACTCGTTTTTCCCTTCAGCATATATCTTGCACATATCTTGGCTTCCTTACCTCTAAATATGTCAAAGAATGTTTTAAGGGATATTTCATGAAGATAATCTGAGACTCTTGGTGGTGATTTCTTTAGATTTTATTATCTTTTTCACCTTTTCTAGCTGCTGTTTGTGGCAGAGGATATTAAAACAATTTAGTCTGTCATCACCACATGCAGAATCTCTGATCTATCTCTTTTTATGGCCCAGGGCTAGTTTTATTTGCCGTGCTGTTTTACTATTGTTAGTGTTAGTCTCGCTCCTCATTACCTTTCTTTTTCAGAATTTCTTTACTGTTCCTACTTCCTTTTTTTTCTGTATGAACTTTACAATTAGTCTGTCTAGTTACCATTTTCTTTTGGTAATTTACTATTAATTTGTGAATCAATTTAAGCATAATTGACATTATTTTAATATTTCTATATAAGAACAGGACCTCTCTATTACTTCAAGCCTTCTTTTGGGATCCTCAGTAGCCTTTCTATTTCCCTTTACCTTCTCTATACAGCAAGATGGATTCTGGATATACTCTGAGTATTGTAACAACCACCTGGATGCCTGCATGGAGCTCTCCAAGCTGATGAAAGACAGCCGCTACCAGCACTTCTTTGAGGCCTGTCGTCTCTTGCAACAGATGATTGACATTGCTATTGATGGTTTCCTTTTGACTCCAGTGCAGAAGATCTGCAAATATCCCTTACAGTTGGCTGAGCTCCTTAAATATACTGCCCAAGATCACAGGTAAGAATTGAGGGAGGCAGGAGTGAGCTTCTTTTACATATTGATCCTTATTGCCTGTTTCTGAGCTTCTGTTAGTTTATCTACAAAATAGGCTATGTTCTTGCTTAACTTACATAGCTGTTGTATGTAAACTGAGGGAATGTTTTTGAGAGGTTCTTGTAAAGTTGTAAATCATGATGCACACAATTTGTGTCTTACTGTTATGTTTGGTGTCGAGGGTTCTTGCCTTCACAGGCCAGAGAACTGGCTCATGAGGCAGCTGAATGATGAGCCAAAACTGGTATATGAAGTAGGATTTATTAGAAAGAAAGGAAAGGCTACAGCTAGAGAAGTGCAGCGGAGCCTGGAAGCCAGTAACTTGCTGCTCAGGTGAAAGCAGGGGTTTTTATGGATGCTTTAACTCTGGGTTAGGGTATCAGTTAGGTGGGTTTTTTCTATTGGCCATGTATTTGCACGTGGGCTCTCTTAGATGAGTTGGTCTGTTTGCCCCTTATGGGGAGTAGGGAACAATCTTGAGAGCATTTTGTTTATCAGCCCCATGGCAGATTTATGAGACCCTGTATCTCCTCCTCAAGGTGCAGGAATGCAGATTTATAACTCCTTCTCAGAGTGCAGGAATGCAGGCCTCTTAACTCCTCAGGATGCAAGAATGATATTCCTCTCCATGGGGGATGGGCTACTTCCTCATCTGCTGTAGGTATTCAGACCCAACATTACCTTCACAGAGTGGAGCTTATAGTCTGATCCTTTAGTCCTGAGCTCAGCTTCATGACTCAACCCTGATGCACTAAGTGTTTGAAAAACTCAGATGTCTTGGTAAAAATCCTACACAGCTGATACTTAATTCCTTCTACAAGGCTACCTCCCTGATGCTTTTTAGTCTTTCCACCCTTCCATGCCCCACCTCAACTGTACATTTTACATGGACCTAGAGTATGGCTGGGGAAAAATAGATGTGAAAATTTTCCTGAAGTTCTTAAAAAAGTTTTTAAGTATTTTTAGAAAAACCAATCCAACAAGAGATAAGGAAGTTGTTTCTCTGAACGGAAATGATACTCTTCATCTTCTATAAGGAAGTTACATGCTCAGAATTATCCCCACTAATGGAGATAGCCTACATTGAACTAAACCCATTCTTTTACATGTCTTCTCTTACAATTTCGAACATGAACTTGCTTCTAGCCTGCTTTTACTTGGTGTTAAGTCCCTGACCTCAGACTTGTTGGCTAAGCTCTTAGCTCTCTTCCTTAGATTAAGCACGGCAAGAAAAAAGCAGGGATTTGTCTAATTTTCCTTAGCTTTCTCCCTGACTCTTAACTAGGCCTCCTTCCTACATTTATTTGGTTCCATTTTCTGGCTCACTTGGGGCTTATTTCCAAATTTGTATTCATAAGGGCATGCAGCAGTGTGGGCCAATTGGTTTGGTTTATGCCACACTTCTAAGCCAATCCCAGGGTTCATTTTTAAGTTGATGTTTCTTTAGCAAATTATGAGACATGTGCTTCGGTAATTCTAGAGCCCTAAGTAAATTTCATATTTTAACCCAAATGGAGAGTTCTGGACTCTCCATTTGTATAAGCCAAGTGATCCAAGACCAGTGATAGATCTGCTTCCATGGCATGTTGACTTTGAGGGTGGCAGGTGGAACATGCAAAGGAGGAATCTGCTCCCTCTTCCTTGAGGCAGTTTACTATCCCAGTGTGGGTTCCTGAAATTTAGAGATGATTTTTCTACTTTATATTAGTCGGTTTTTCATTTTTGTGCCAAATATTTGAGAGAAACAATTTAAAAGGAGGGAATATTTATTTGGGCTCATGGTTTCAGAGGTTTCAGTTCATGGTCACTTGTCTTGGTATTTCTGGGCCTGTGGTGAGGCAGAGAATCATGGAGAGTGTTTGGTGAAGTATCTCATGGTGTTCAAGAAGCACAGAGAGACTGGAGGAAGAGCCAGGGATAAATTATAACCTTCAAAGGCACACTCCCAGTAACCTACTTCTTCCAGTCAGGCCCCACCTCCTAAACTTTCTACCGCCTCCCAAAGTAGCACCAGTAGCAGGGTGTGGGGAGCAGATTAAAGCCTATGAGAACTGGACACAAGCAAGGCAAGATGCAGTTAATTGCTTAGGCCGAGACAGGCACAGCCTATCTGTTCAGAGAAGCAGGAATGCAGGTTTCTCCTGTTACAATGTCACACTGCTCCCCATGGCTCCACCTGTTTGCTGCTATAAAAGACCCCTGAATGAGGACCAGAGGCTTTTGCTTTTTGCTTTTGCCTTTTGGGGTTTTACTTTGGGCTTTTTGGTGTGGGAAGCTTTTGGAAGGGAAAAGAATTATTGAAGGGAAAAATTGCTGAAGGGAAAAGAGTTGTTGAAGGGAAAATGCTAAAGAGGGGTTGATAGAAAGTCTGCACTGAGAACTTTAACATAGGCTTCAGAAAAGCAAAGCTGAGAAAGAACTTCATATATAGGTCTTAGAAAAGCTAAAGCTAAAGAAAAGCCAAAGAGAACATGGGACAGTGCACAGTGCAAGTCTAAGGACCAAGACTTTAAGAGTTATGCATATGTAGGTTGTAGGCCCGGCTGTTTGCAAGTTTGTAGCACTGAGACTTTAAGAGAGCTAAAGAGAGTTGAGACAGTGCAAGCCTGGGGGCAAAAGACTTTAAGAGCAATTAAGCTAAAGATAAGCTAAAAGCAAACATGGGACAGTGGTTGCCTAAGGAAAGAGGTTTGAGAAAGAGAAAAAGAAGCAATGAGGGTTGTGCATCTCCAGCCAAGTATACAACACACCTAACCCCTTCTTTCTGTCTATCCTGTATCTTTTCTAAAATCTCCAGTCGCCCCTGCCCCCCCAACCGCCAGTTAAGCCCAGTTAGGTCTAGTAATAACCGAGAAACATGAGAGAAAACCTCGCTCCAGCAAGGGAGGGAGGACAAGAAATAGTGCCCCCTTCAGCAGGGGACCAAGCCTTCAACACATGAGCCCGTGGTGAGCATCTCATATTCAAATCATAACACACTGGAACAGATTCAGTGTAACTCATCACCAAAACTAAGTTCCAAGTTTTCTAAAGATATTTTATTTGTATGTGTGGTACTAGAGATTGTACCCAGGGGCTTTGTGCGTGTTGGGCTAGCACTCTGTCACTGAGCTACAATCCCGCTCCAAATATGTTTTTGTATGAGGCCTAGAAGAACCTTGAAGAACCCCCATAAAAATTAAGATGTTGAAAAATTAAGAGTATAAATATGTGCTATCTAGAATGGAAAGACTATCCATTCTATTTAGATTTCTTCAAATCTATAGCTGGAAAGAAGTAGGGGCACAAAGCATAAGCAATATTCACAGAATCTAGGTTTTAAAAGAGTTCTGTAGGTAATTTTTGGGTTCAGGAAGGTTTTTGAACCATCATACTAGCCATTTTCTTAAGTTCTGTCACCCTGTTGTATCATAAGTCGAAATGATCTCCATAGTTGCTAAGTGACTAGAAGCAGTGATGTTCACACCTTAATCTCAGTGGAGTTGCCTTCAGTTCAATAGTTTTAAAACTAGGAATATGTCAAAGCTCCTCACCTTCCTACTTCCTGTCATGGAACCTGGAAGGAGGCTCTAAAAATCATATTTGTGGACTAATAATACTCACTAGGTAAATAGTATATTGTATAATCAATCTTAAGAGTGCCAGAAAGACCAATTTTCAAGTACAACCCAAAGCTACATTAATACATTAGGCCAAAGCAACTCCAAGGCTTTTTTTGAGGTTGGTGGGAGCTGGGAAGATAGATACCTGAGATTTGTCATTTTTGTGTTCTTTTACTTTGTGACAAGAACCACTGCCTCAAAGCCCTTTTGCCCTCTTGAGTCTCTGATTTCCTTTCCTTCCATCCCTTGGACTCAGAGTACTGAGAAGGGTAGTGCAGGCAGTGGTAGGCTGTATCAACCTCTGTTCTTTTTTTGGGGTGATCTGGGCCCAGCACTACTCACAGGTCATGGGAAAACCCTTTTTGCAGATCTCAGGAAACTAATAAGATGACAGCTTTTGCCATGCATGTGAAGAGTATTTTGGATTCAAATGTAATTAGAGGCTGCTGCAAGTTTGGGGCCTTAGTCAGGAAGGTGTTCTGTTAGGTAGACCTGAAATAAGAAGTCAGAGTGGTTTCTGAGAGATATTGGATGGAGAATAATATTCACTTTGCTTGTAGAGAGGTGACATAATTCTCTCACCTCACCTTCCTTAGCTAACAAGTAGGAAGACTATATACAAGAGGAGGGTTGATGTCATGTCACAGACTAGAAAATCTTGGTTCTATCACTCTCTTCAATGGGAATAGGGCCCAGATGTCATCTGAGGATTCAGGGGCTCTGACCAGGGTTCAGCGTGGATTATAGCTGTTCTCTTTTTTCATCCACTTTTAAAGTAAAGCCAGTAGGACAGGCTATATGTGGAAACATTCCTCCTGTAACCATTTTAAGAAAGGCAGTCAGCTTAAAATGGCAAAAATTAACAGTAGGGGACAGGGTCAGTGACGAATCGATGATTGGCTAGTACTTGGGGTCAGGTAGAGAATTGACTTGGAGTTAGCTAATAATTGGGTTTAGTAATGAACATTCTCACACCAGCACTGTCCAGTAGAACTTTCTACAATGATGTAAGTGTTCAATATCTGTGCTGTCCAATTCAGTGGTTACTGACCACGGGTGGCTATTAAGTGCTTAGAAAACAGTGCAACTGAGGGACTAAATTTTAAAATCTTATTTAACTTTTTTTTTACTTCTGTTTACCATATTGGGTAGTAAGGCTCTGTGCTTTACTTCCCAGAAAGAGCCTTAAAGCACTGATGTCCTCAAATTAGAGAAAGAAAAGGAACAGGAAACTGGGCCTAAAGAACAGAAGTATTTATTTTTATCAACAACTTTTCTATCATCACCCCATCCTGCATCTATCTAAATGGTATGCTCAGACAATCTTGCCAGGAGGAAACTTTGATAATGTTAGCCCATGAGATTACTCATAGACTGGAGTACGTAACTATAAAAGGATGCAATGTAGCAGGAACATATGTAAAGTTTTGCATTTGAATCTAAGAAATTGATAGTTCAAAGATAGGCTAAAGAGATACAACTTCTAGACAGCATGTTTTGAAGAAATTTAGAAAGTTATTAATTAGTCATAACCTGAATATGAGTCATCCATGAGGTCCAGAAGAAACACTGGTAACAGCTAGTATTCATTAAGGCTCAGAATTTAAAAAATTTTTTTTCTACAGAGGTTTTTTTTTTTTTTAGATGGCTGTGGTTTCTATTTTCTACCTGGATACTTACATTTAAATAGTGATCTTACACTATTTCTCCAGTAGGCATACAAGAACAAGGCATCAACATAGCAGAAGTCCTAAACAACCATTCTGCATCTCTGCCCAGTTGCTCTTTTTTTCTACCATTGTTGTACTGAAGGTACACTGTGACATTTACCAAAGTTCTTACAGCATATCATAGTTGAATTCACTCCCTCCATCATTCTACCTTATCCCTCCTCCCACCATTCCTGGTCTACAGAGTTTTCCAGAAAGAGTAGGCTGTTTAAGAGGTATAGCCTGTCACTAGAGGCAATAAAATACAATAGTGTTTGAGATCCAGGTGATGCAGGACAAAGATTGGAGTCATGGATACAGCTAAGAGGAAATGTTACATCACATCTGCTCTGGCAATTAGAATGCCCTTCCATGTGGCAGTGTTTAGTCCACCACCACCCCACTCTCTTGACACATTCAGAAAGAAAACGCAGTAATTGTGCATCTTCTCTTTCTCCTTTCTTTTCAGTAATTAGTGCTAGAAAAGTAAACCAGTTAATGAACACAAGTCATCTTGAGTTTCTCTAGGGAAAGGTATTAACACTGAACAGTAAAGCATTCTTTTGGCTTCTCAGTTTACTGTAATCCACCGAATGTCTGAGATCTCACTTTCAAGCTGCCTTCCACAGGGGCCATCAATTAGAAATCATATCAGATAAGCAAAGAAAACTAAGCAAAGTAATGTGATTCTCAACATATGGGTTATCCAATGTCCCAGGAAGTTAGGCTAAAGATTGCACTTCTGGGGCCAGGGGGAAGGCAACCCCTGTGATGTCTACTACAGAAATATGTGATTTGTAATAATATTGGTAACACTGATTATCTATTAAAACTGAAACAGTTTATATGGATGATTGTATTTAATTTATTGAATCCTCAATAAATTCTCCCTATCTAATCAAGTTGAACTAAGACTTGCCAAAGGCTATACCACTAGTTAAGTGACTTAACAGAGTTTGAGCTGTGTTCTTAACAGTTGTGCTACATCCTATCTCTACATTGTGCAAGAGGAGAAGTGGGGTTGTTATTCTACAATGACTTTGGATTGAGACTCCATAGAAATATATAGTGGAGAGATGGTCAGGTTGTCTGGACTATGCCTGGGTATGACTTCCATCTTGGTCATTGGCTGTTGTATCAGTAGGGCACAAAAATAGTGGTATAAAAAGAAAGAGGTCTATTTCTCATGTGAAAGAAGTATGGTGGCTCTGTGGTAATCAGAGACTAGCTTTTTCCAGCTTTCAACGTATGGACCTTGTCTTTACGATGCCAGATGGCTACTTAGAGCTTCAGCTATCCATCCAAATCCCAAGCATCAGGATTGAGTAAGGGCTAAAGAAAAGTGTGTTCACTTTCTTAAAGGAAATTTCTCAAAGGTTCCACCCAAAATTTCTATTTTCATACCATAGGACAAAACTATAATTATGTAGTCACCCTTGCTAAAACAAAGGATAAGAAATACAGGCTTTTATTTGAGGTGGCATGGGTTCTCATGTGAAAATCAGGACTCTGTTATTAAGAGGGAAAAGAAGAGTGGATGTTAGGATTAGCATCTCATACTTGGTTCTTTGGCACATTAGTTCATCTAACTTACACTCTTGTGTCTTCACAGTGACTACAGATATGTGGCAGCTGCTTTGGCTGTGATGAGAAATGTGACTCAGCAGATCAATGAACGCAAGCGACGTCTGGAGAATATTGACAAGATTGCTCAATGGCAGGCCTCTGTCCTAGACTGGGAGGTAGGATCTTTACCAACAGGGGTACTGGGGAATCCAAGAAACTTGTTGAAAGCTTCTAGTCTTAAGCAAGGATGAACAGAGGGATTAGATTTGAAGAGCAAGAGGAAGGATTTAGATTAGACCTAAGACAAAGCTTCCTGCTAATGAGAAGTGTTGGGTACTTAATAGCTTTCTGAGAAGATTAGAGAAAGAAGATGGTGACAACAATTCATTAAGAAAGGAAAGGTTCATTTCTTCAGGTTTTGTTAGGAAAAATTCAGTTTACTCAGTTGCCTATCAATGGTCTTTTTCAGTACTGAATTTAAAACCATAAGAGGCACACATGAATATGAAGTAGAATGTACTAATATACTCTAAGGCACATAATATATGGTTGGATCTCTTATTTCTAACCATGTAGGACAACCAATGTTCCTGTTTGTGTCACACCATCCTGACACATATTGACACATCCTGACTCATACTGTAGGCCATCACCACAATCCCTGACAAATCCATAGTAGACAAAGTTCTGTTTTATCCTTAGCTTCCAAAAATAATCTCTGACAACTTTTCATTCCATTGCAAATATCCATTAACTTCTCTGAACTTGGAAAGAAAATGGATGGAGTCATTTAAACTTTCCTTCCTAGGTATCCAAGATGGGAAGTAGGAATAATGACATTTCACATTTATCTCTCAGGTCCAATTTGTGCAATCTATAGTTCACAGGCTAACATAATTAGGATGGGAAAGACTAGACATGCCACGAGGGAGGAGGTGCCAATCTTAAACCTTGTGTTCGTAGTACAAAGGTAGAGCCAACCCCCAACTCCCTATTGCACTGGCTTAAACTGAGGAGTAATTTTCTGTGTTAAGAGATAGTGTCTCTTTTAACATTTCGAATTATTTAGTTAATTTCAAGGGAACTGCCATTAACCTTACAAATACCTACTTAACCAAGGTCTAGACCAAGAAAATAATTTTTTCTGCTCTACTTAAACAAAGTCTAGACCAAAAAAAATTATTTCTTTTTTTGGCTCTGTTCTTCCTTTAATGTAGATGACTGAAAAATACCACAATTATGATCAGTTGACACAGGTTTGGTCCTTTTTGAAGAGTAATTCCCATGAAAGACTATAATAGCAGTGATGCTTTGAGATGCAGAGAAAGTATACAAAGATATCATCTAGCTCATAAGTAAAAGTCATCACTGACCCACACTTACTAGAAAATCATGGATTCTCCTTCCTGTATGTCTTCTTTCCTTTGTCCAGTTGCCTGATCAGAGACAGGGCTGGACTAAATGACTTCTAGCAAGCCAATCGAGTGAGGCTCTCTGTAATTGTGGGTGTTTTCTCCCCTTGGCAGGATTCTCTATGAGAGAAAGAACCCAGCAGCAGTTGTATTCCTTTTCCTTAGAACATCTCTCTCCTTCTCAATGCCTAGAAGAACTTCTATTCTTCCATATACTCTGGGCCTTCAGTCCCTGGGGCAGAGGTTACAAGGGGCTAAGAATAATTTGAAATCCCTTGACCTACCCAAAGAACTTCATTAACACAAAAATCCATAGCAATGAGCTATGACTTAAAACCTCAGTATTTCAGAAGGCATTTCCTATATGTTTATCTGGGGATGGAGGTTAAAAATGTCAATTCTGACAGTTCCTTAGTTAGTGTTATTAGTCTTCTAATCTCATCCAAATATGCATAATTCTTATACCTTCCTTTTGGACAAAGACCATCTTCATGCAAATTGGTATCTTAGTCAACCCAGGCTGCTACAATAGTACCATAGACTGAGTGGCTTGTAAATAACAGCAATTTACTTCTCACAGATCCGGAGCTCTCCCAAAGGCCTTACCCCCATATACTATCACATGAGGCATTAGGTTTCTGCCCCGGCCTGCGTGGGTATGCTGCGTGAGCCTGACTAAGAGCGACGGGGGAACGAGAAATAAAACACACACAAACATACAGACATACAACATAAAACAGAATGCTGGTATCAGGAGGGCTGCACGTTCCTGATGGGAAATATGAGCGCCTACCTGAGCCAGAGTGTTTATTTTAATAGGTCAGTACAAGGAAAAGACTCAGGTAAAAATCAAGCTTTAACAATTCCTGAACAAGGTGAAAGGAATGAGGTTTGGTGGGCTAATTGTCCTGAGGCTAATGAAGCTTAATTATGACACATCAGTTCTGGAACCATCAAGGCACCCAGGACACCTTATCTAAGGTATTGATGAATCTGGCATCAGGGAGCCTAACAGTTCTGGTACTTTATCTAGTTTTGCATCAGGGGGCTGGTATGTGGACACAGCAAGTTGTATTCTTCAAGGAGATGTGAGAACAAAGGTCAAGACACCAGGTACTGGGGAAATTATGGTAGAAGAAGCTGTGCAAACTCCATTATTCCCAGCCCAGGGTCATGCCTGGTCCCCAACAGGTTTCAACATGTGAATTTTGGAGAGTACAAAACATTTGATCTATAGCAACTGGTAAGAAGAAAACTTTCTCATGATCCCCTCCTCAGACTTTATGATCCCTGTGGAACTTGCTAGCTCCAGAGGGGTTACCCTCTAGGCAACCTTTCTTCCTGTAAGGCCAGATGTGTTCGTTTCAGATGCTAGGGCTTTTAAAGTATCTATCATATTTGCCATAACTAATCTTAACGACTTCTACAGTGTCAGTCACCAAGGCTCTTAGAGGACCCTCCCTACCACCCTGACCGGGGTTGTATACACATGCACACACATACTCACACACACCCACATTCTCACTCACACAACTTATAATGATGGTGGGAGACTGAGACACAGAGAGAGGCCTATTCCTAACCATGGCCACATAGCAAGTCAGTAAAAAAATTTGAACTTGAGTCTCATCTCCTAATTCCTTGTGTGGTATTCTTTTTGCTACTGCGACATATACTCCTTCAACCTTTTGCCTCCAGAAGCCCAGCTGATGTCCTTTGTTACAATGCAGCAACTTGCTTTTGCAGGAAAGAGTCTGCATTTAAACAGTGATACTGCATTAGAGAGGTGAAGATCCAGCAGTGCTGGGGAGTCTCCCAGAAAGCAGTAAGACATAGACATACCATGGTTTACTGTCTCTTGGAATAGGTGGCATAACCTCACTGGCTCTCTGGTCTGCGAGATCTTTTTTATATTCTACTTGCCCAGGAAGTTGAATAGGCAAAGCAGTGCAGGCTGTGAATAAGTCTTACAAATAAAGAAGCAATGCTTTGCTATCTCTGCTACGCTTTTGCCTCCTAGATATTTACAAAGTAAATGTCAAAGACATCTACATGGTAATTTCAGCTTCACTTGTCAAATGAAAAACAGGAGCCATAACGGAAACCTTCAGAGCTTAATGTCCCTTGAAGAAGAAAAGGGAGGAATGGTGGCATGTAGGCAACTGGTGCTTTTCAATAAATCAGAGAATCTGGCCAGAGAGCAAGATGTCTTGTATCATATCAAGGCCTAATTCTTTTCCCTCATCTTTCTCCTTGAACATTCTCTGTCTCTTTACCTAACTCCAAGTTACCACCTCTGTTCCCTGCTGTCGTACTGGAACTAGAGTTTGTGAATTACTCTTCCCTTTGCCTTACCCCCTGGGCTCCTTAAAAATAAAGGGATAAGTTAAGTCACCTATACCTTTGAGTAGCAATACATTAGAGCAGTTTGGAGTAGCAATGGGGAGAAGAACCTGTTCCCAGGGATTGCAGTTTCTAGAAAATTTCTGTTTTTAATCTCTGATGAAGTTTGGTTGATATATCACTTTGCCACCTTCACACTCATTAAGTCTACTTGAAAGGAAGGAAGATATCATTGATAGCTTCTTCTTCTTCTTTTTTTTTTTTTAGATTAGAAGCCAAAAATTTTCTTTTTCTTTTTTTTTATTGTTTATTCATATGTGCGTACATTTCTCCCCCCTGCAACCCACCCCCGTCCACTCCCTCCCCTCCTTGTAGACACAACGATAATAAGAAAGATACAGCATTTTTGCTACAGAGATTCCTAGCGTTGCTTCCATGCACATGTGTATTACAACCCAAATTGGTTCATCTCTACCAGACCTCTTCAATACTTCCCTGTCACCTTCCCATAGTGGCCTCTGTCAGTTTAAGATTATTTTATTTGCTCCTCTATAGTGGGCATATCACTTTCAAGTTTTGGGTTTCTTACCTTTCCCTACTCCTCCTGTACGCATTCTCCCTTTATCGTGTGACCCATGTCCAATAACATTACTGCATTTGTTTTAGGTCTAAAGTCCACATATGAGGGAGAACATACGATTTTTGGCCTTCTGAGCCTGGCTAACTACACTTAAGATGATGATCTCCAGTTCCATCCATTTACTTGCAAATGACAAAATTTTATTCTTCTTTGTGGCTGAGTAAAATTCCACTGTGTATAAATACCACATTTTCTTAATCCAGTTGTCGCTAGTGGGGCATCTTGGCTGTTTCCATAACTTGTGATAGCTTCTTTTTAATCTTGGTTTTTTCTTTTTTTTTTTTTTTTTTTTTTTTTCATTTTTCTTTTATTATTCATATGTGCATACAAGGCTTGGTTCATTTCTCCCCCCTGCCCCCACCCCCTCCCTTACCACCCACTCCACCCCCTCCCGCTCCCCCCCTCAATACCCAGCAGAAACTATTTTGCCCTTATCTCTAATTTTGTTGTAGAGAGAGTATAAGCAATAATAGGAAGGAACAAGGGGTTTTGCTGGTTGAGATAAGGATAGCTATACAGGGCATTGACTCACATTGATTTCCTGTGTGTGGGTGTTACCTTCTAGGTTAATTCTTTTTGATCTAACCTTTTCTCTAGTTCCTGGTCCCCTTTTCCTATTGGCCTCAGTTGCTTTAAGGTATCTGCTTTAGTTTCTCTGTGTTAAGGGCAACAAATGCTAGCTAGTTTTTTAGGTGTCTTACCTATCCTCACCCCTCCCTTGTGTGCTCTCGCTTTTATCATGTGCTCATAGTCCAATCCCCTTGTTGTGTTTGCCCTTGATCTAATGTCCACATATGAGGGAGAACATACGATTTTTGGTCTTTTGAGCCAGGCTAACCTCACTCAGAATGATGTTCTCCAATTCCATCCATTTACCAGCGAATGATAACATTTCGTTCTTCTTCATGGCTGCATAAAATTCCATTGTGTATAGATACCACATTTTCTTAATCCATTCGTCAGTGCTGGGACATCTTGGCTGTTTCCATAACTTGGCTATTGTGAATAGTGCCGCAATAAACATGGATGTGCAGGTGCCTCTGGAGTAACAGTCTTTTGGGTATATCCCCAAGAGTGGTATTGCTGGATCAAATGGTAGATCGATGTCCATCTTTTTAAGTAGCCTCCAAATTTTTTTCCAGAGTGGTTGTACTAGTCTACATTCCCACCAACAGTGTAAGAGGGTTCCTTTTTCCCCACATCCTCGCCAACACCTGTTGTTGGTGGTGTTGCTGATGATGGCTATTCTAACAGGGGTGAGGTGGAATCTTAGTGTGGTTTTAATTTGCATTTCCTTTATTGCTAGAGATGGTGAGCATTTTTTCATGTGTTTTCTGGCCATTTGAATTTCTTCTTTTGAGAAAGTTCTGTTTAGTTCACATGCCCATTTCTTTATTGGTTCATTAGTTTTGGGAGAATTTAGTTTTTTAAGTTCCCTGTATATTCTGGTTATCAGTCCTTTGTCTGATGTATAATTGGCAAATATTTTCTCCCACTCTGTGGGTGTTCTCTTCAGTTTAGAGACCATTTCTTTTGATGAACAGAAGCTTTTTAGTTTTATGAGGTCCCATTTATCTATGCTATCTCTTAGTTGCTGTGCTGCTGGGGTTTCATTGAGAAAGTTCTTACCTATACCTACTAACTCCAGAGTATTTCCTACTCCTTCTTGTATCAACTTAAGAGTTTGGGGTCTGATATTAAGATCCTTGATCCACTTTGAGTTAATCTTGGTATAGGGTGATATACATGGATCTAGTTTCAGTTTTTTGCAGACTGCTAACCAGTTTTCCCAGCAGTTTTTGTTGAAGAGGCTGCTATTTCTCCATCGTATATTTTTAGCTCCTTTGTCAAAGATAAGTTGCTCATAGTTGTGTGGCTTCATATCTGGATCCTCTATTCTGTTCCACTGGTCTTCATGTCTGTTTTTGTGCCAGTACCATGCTGTTTTTATTGTTATTGCTTTGTAATATAGTTTGAAGTCAGGTATTGTGATACCTCCTGCATTGTTCTTTTGACTGAGTATTGCCTTGGCTATTCGTGGCCTCTTGTGTTTCCATATAAATTTCACAGTAGATTTTTCAATCTCTTTAATGAATGTCATTGGAATTTTGATGGGAATTGCATTAAACATGTAGATTACTTTGGGGAGTATCGACATTTTTACTATGTTGATTCTACCAATCCATGAGCATGGGAGATCTCTCCACTTTCTATAGTCTTCCTCAATCTCTTTCTTCAGAAGTGTATAGTTTTCCTTGTAGAGGTCTTTCACATCTTTTGTTAGGTTTACACCTAGGTATTTGATTTTTTTTGAGGCTATTGTAAATGGAATTGTTTTCATACATTCTTTTTCCGTTTGCTCATTGTTAGTGTATAGAAATGCTAATGATTTTTCTATGTTGATTTTATATCCTGCTACTTTGCTGTAGCTATTGATGATGTCTAGAAGCTTCTGAGTAGAGTTTTTTGGGTCTTTAAGGTATAGGATCATGTCGTCTGCAAATAGGGATATTTTGACAGTTTCTTTACCTATTTGTATTCCTTTTATTCCTTCTTCTTGCCTAATTGCTCTGGCTAGGAATTCCAGTACTATGTTGAATAGGAGTGGAGATAGTGGGCATCCTTGTCTGGTTCCTGATTTTAGAGGGAACGGTTTTAATTTTTCTCCGTTAAGTATAATGCTGGCTGTAGGTTTGTCATATATAGCTTTTATAATGTTGAGGAACTTTCCTTCTATTCCTAGTTTTCTTAGAGCTTTTATCATGAAATGATGTTGGATATTATCAAAGGCTTTTTCTGCGTCTATTGAGATGATCAAGTGGTTTTTGTCTTTGCTTCTGTTAATGTGGTTTATTACGTTTATTGATTTTCGTATGTTGAACCACCCCTGCATCCCTGGGATGAAGCCTACCTGGTCGTGGTGGATAATCTTTTTGATGTGTTGCTGAATTCGGTTTGCCATTATTTTGTTGAGGATTTTTGCATCAATGTTCATTAAGGAGATTGGCCTATAGTTCTCCTTTTTGGAGGTGTCTTTGCCTGGTTTTGGGATAAGTGTAATAGTGGCTTCATAAAATGTGTTTGGCAGTTTTCCTTCCCTTTCTATTTCATGGAACAGTTTAAGGAGGGTTGGTATCAGTTCTTCTTTAAAGGTCTGATAGAATTCAGCAGAGAATCCATCAGGTCCTGGACTTTTCTTTTTGGGGAGACTCTTGATTGCTGCTTCAATTTCATTTTGTGTTATAGGTCTATTCAGGTGATTAATTTCCTCTTGGTTCAGTTTTGGATGATCATATGTATCTAGAAATCTGTCCATTTCTTTTAGATTTTCAAATTTATTTGAATATAGGTTCTCAAAGTAGTCTCTGATGATTTCCTGGACTTCCATGGTGTTTGTTGTTATCTCCCCTTTTGCATTCCTGATTCTACTAATTTGGGTTTTTTCTCTCCTCATTTTAGTCAGGTTTGCCAGGGGTCTATCGATCTTGTTTATTTTTTCAAAGAACCAACTTTTTGTTTCATTAATTCTTTGTATGGTTTTTTTGGTTTCTATTTCGTTGATTTCAGCTCTTATTTTTATTATTTCTCTCCTTCTATTTGTTTTGGGATTTGCTTGTTCTTGTTTTTCTAGGAGTTTGAGATGTATCATTAGGTCATTGATTTGGGATCTTTCAATCTTTTTAATATATGCACTCATGGCTATAAACTTTCCTCTCAAGACTGCCTTAGCTGTGTCCCATAGGTTCCGGTAGGTTGTGTTTTCATTTTCATTGACTTCTAGGAACTTTTTAATTTCCTCTTTTATTGCATCGATGATCCATTCTTCATTAAGTAATGAGTTATTTAGTTTCCAGCTGTTTGCATGTTTTTTGTCTTTACTTTTGTTGTTGAGTTCTACTTTTACTGCATTGTGGTCAGATAGTATGCACGGTATTATTTCTATTTTCTTATATTTGCTGAGGCTTGCTTTGTGCCCTAGGATATGATCTATTTTGGAGAAGGTTCCATGGGCTGCTGAGAAGAATGTATATTGTGTAGAGGTTGGATGAAATGTTCTATAGACATCTACTAGGTCCACTTGATCTATTGCATATTTTAGATCTTGGATTTCTTTATTGAGTTTTTGTTTGGATGACCTATCTATTGATGATAATGGAGTGTTAAAGTCTCCCACAACCACTGTGTTGGCGTTTATATATGCTTTTAGGTCTTTTAGGGTATGTTTGATGAAATTGGGTGCGTTGACATTGGGTGCGTACAGATTGATGATTATTATTTCCTTTTGGTCTATTTCCCCTTTTATTAGTATGGAATGTCCTTCTTTGTCTCGTTTGATCAATGTAGGTTTGAAGTCTACTTTGTCAGAGATAAGTATTGCTACTCCTGCTTGTTTTCGGGGGCCATTAGCTTGGTAAATCTTCTTCCAGCCTTTCATCCTAAGCATATGCTTATTTCTGTTGGTGAGATGAGTCTCCTGTAAGCAACAAATTGTTGGATCTTCTTTTTTAATCCATTTTGTCAAACGGTGTCTTTTGATGGGTGAATTAAGTCCATTGACATTAAGTGTTAGTACTGATAGGTATGTGGTGATTCCTGCCATTTAGTTATCTTAGTTGTTTGAAGGTTTGATTGTGTGTACCTAACTTGATGTTACTCTCTACTGTCTTGCTTTTTCTTATCCTGTGGTTTGGTGCTGCCTGCCTTTTCATGGTTAAGTTGGGTGTCACTTTCTGTGTGCAGGATCCCTTGCAGAATCTTTTGTAATGGTGGCTTTGTGGTCACATATTGTTTTAGTTTCTGCTTATCATGGAAGACTTTTATTGCTCCATCTATTTTGAATGATAGCTTTGCTGGGTAGAGTATCCTGGGGTTGAAGTTATTTTCATTCAGTGCCCGGAAGATCTCACCCCACGCTCTTCTTGCTTTTAATGTTTCTGTTGAGAAGTCTGCTGTGATTTTGATGGGTTTACCTTTGTATGTTACTTGTTTTTTCTCTCTTGCAGCCTTCAATATTCTTTCCTTAGTTTCTGAACTTGTTGTTTTAATGATGATATGTCGTGGAGTAGTTCTATTTTGATCTGGTCTGTTTGGTGTCCTGGAGGCCTCTTGCATTTGTATGGGAATATCTTTCTCTAGATTTGGGAAATTTTCCGTTATTATTTTGTTGAATATATTACGCATTCCCTTGGCTTGCACCTCTTCTCCCTCTTCGATGCCCATGATTCTCAAGTTTGGTCTTTTGATGGAGTCGGTGAGTTCTTGCATTTTCTTTTCACAGGTCTTGAGTTGTTTAATTAATAGTTCTTCGGTTTTTCCTTTAATTACCATTTCATCTTCAAGTTCTGAGATTCTGTCTTCTGTTTGTTCTATTCTGCTGGATTGGCTTTCCGTTTTGTTTTGCAGTTCTGTTTCGTTCTTTTTTCTGAGGTTTTCCATATCCTGGCTGTTTTCTTCTTTATTGTTGTCTATTTTTGTCCTGAGTTCATTTATCCATTTATTCATTGTGTTCTCTCTTTCACTTTGGTGTTTATACAGTGCTTCTATGGTTTCCTTTATTTCTTCTTTTGCTTTTTCAAATTCTCTATTTTTATTGTCTTGGAATTTCTTGAGTGTCTCCTGTACATTTTGGTTGACCCTATCCAGTATCATCTCTATAAAATTCTCATTGAGTACTTGTAGTATGTCTTCTTTTAAATTATTCTTGTAGGCTTCATTGGGTCCTTTGGCATAGTTTATCTTCATTTTGTTGGAGTCTGGCTCTGAGTTTCTGTTCTCTTCATTCCCCTCTGGTTCCTGTACTAATTTTTTGCTGTGGGGAAACTGGTTTCCTTGTTTTTTCTGTCTTCCTGTCATTGTCCTTGGTGTTGTTACTGTCCCTGTACTGTGTGTAATTAAGTATTTTCTAGCTTGTAATAATAACAATGGTAATATTGAGAACGGAAGAGTGAGCTGAGATGGAAAGCAAGAAGTTAAAGAAAAGGGGAAAACAAATATACAGACAAGAGGGAGAAAGCAGAACAAGGTATCAGACAAGAGAGTTTCAAAGGTATAAACAGGGAGTGTTAGTGTACTAATCGACAGTAAGCTGAACAGACAATAGAGAGACAGAGAGAGGATTGAAAATCAAAGATAAAAAAAAATAAAAAATAAGTATATGAAAGTAATATCTATTTATAAAAATGAATTAAAATAAAATGGAAAATAGGAAATTAAAAAAAAAAAAAAAAACAAAAAAAAAACAAAAAACTTCCAAGTTTATATGCAATGCAATTTCAGTCTTAATAATTTGGATGTCCGTCTTAATCTCCAGTCCTGGAGTTGGTGCCTCAGATGTTGTTCTGTAGTTGTCTCATCAAAGGGGATGCATAAAGTAGAACAAAACTACACTCACACACACACAGAAGAAAAAATAAAAAAAAAAGCCCCACCAAGTGTCCCCAGTTCAAATGCAATAGTTTCAGTAAGTTTTTCGGCTTGCAGGTGTAATTCGGTTGTTCTCTCATCAAAGGTAGGGAGAAAAAGAAAAAAAAAGCGTCTGGAGGCAGTTCTGAGAGTGGTATCTGCAACTGTGGCTTGCCTGCCTGCTGCTCTCAGCCTGTAGCTGGCGGCGTTATTTATGCAGATCTCTGGGGTGAGCTTAGCACTCACCTGGTCCCACAGGCTTTGTTTGCTCAGAGTTCTCCTGTGCGGGGGAGGGGGGCCTCTGCTACAGGCTTTTCCCTTTCCAAGCACTGGGAAAGGCGACACTGCCCCGCGTTGTCAGGCCTGCGTGTTTATTTACAGTTCACGTGGGAAGTGGGTCTTCCCTCCTCTCACAAGCGTCCCCGCTCCTGGTTGCTGGCGCGCCCCGCTCCCGCCAGAGCCTCTCCGGCCCGCCCGGCTCGTTTATTTACAGTCCCGGGAAGGATTCCCTTCCCCCAATCTTCAGCGCTCAGGGCGCCCCACCCTCTTTCCAGCGTGTCTTAACTGTTCTTATTGCTTAGTACTCAGTTTCTCTTTTTTTCCCGGGTGGAGGTCAGTCTGTCCAGGGGGCTATGCTGCTCTGGCCCAGGCTTGTCTGTGGGGGAACCGCGGTACCGCGAAGCTCACCTGGTCCGCGTCTTCCCAAGCCGTATGGGCGCCGGCCACTGGCGGCCCGGGGGCCTCCTCGGTTCTCCGTTTAACGTGAAGTGGAGATTCTCTGCGCCGGCTGGAGATGTGGAGGGGTCAAAGTTATGCCTTTTCTCGGTGATTATGCCTGCAAAGTGTGTCTCCAGCGTCTCTCCAAGATTTCACTATAGGAGGCTCGCTTTCTGCTTCCTCCCTCTAGCCGCCATCTTGGAATCAGTAATCTTGGTTTTTTCTGAAGATTTTTAGTTGTACCTCAACTTTGTAGCTCATGTTTGGCAGCTTGATTGTGTGTGGTTATAATTTTTTCCTTAGGATACCCCTACCCTCGCTGCCTGGGTTGTATAATATCTAAAGGCCTTTTTCAGTTTACCATTGGATGATTAAATCCAAAGAAGTTGGAGGAAATATAAAAACCCCAGGTGATAGAAACAGCAAAAATATTTATTTAAAAGCTAAGGTGACTTGATGAGGTATGCTTCTATGCCCAGAATATCAGATGTGGTACTGGATGGATTTATTTCCCTGCCCTTATGTCAACAGATAGCACTGAAGATATGCTGGTTGAAAGGAATGGCATTTCCTTTCTCCTTCTTTCTCTGCATTTGTTTAGGCAACAGCACTCCCATATCAGTCAGTTTATAATTAGAATACACTGAAGTTGGGCAGGATGGGATGAGTTAGGATTAATTACAATGGGATTAAGCCTCCTCCTTGAGATTTTGGCCTCAAAAGGATGGCGAACAAGCTGGTAAAAAAAAGTTTTGGGTGGTTTTTGCTGGCTGCTATTCATTTAACACCCATTGATTCATTTATTAAACAGGTGTTTATAGAACACCTACTCTGTACCAGACCTCATTCTAGATTATGCAAATAGGTCAGAGAACAGGACAAAGTTTCTGTCCTTATTGAATTTATATTCCAGTCGGGAGGAAATGCAAGAAACAAACATTCAATATGTTGTCAGGTAGTGATAGGATCTATGAAGAAAAATAAAGTAGGGTTAATAGGCTAGATGGGGTTACTATCTCAGGAGGGAGCATTTGAGAAACAACTGAAGGATATTAAGGAACAAATCATGTGGCTTTCAGGGACCAGAGCATTCTAGGCAGAAGAATTAGCAAAAATGTCATAAAATATGGGAGTGTGTGCTCAGGAAACAACAAGAAGGGCAGTTTGGACAGAGTGGTGTAAGAGGGGTAGAGTAGGGACAGATAAGGGTAGAGAAGTAATGGGAGCTTAGATTACGTCCTCAATTTAGATGAGAGCCACTGGAGGATTTTGAGCAAATATGTACATTAGAAGAACATCTCCTTTTGCTAGGCACTGTGCCAGGCATTGGGGATATTAAGATTAATGAGCTATGGCCTTGGTCACCTGGTGGAGCCACCACATACATTCCTAGCAAAGGGAATAGTGTGAACAAAATCCTGGAGGAATGGAACAGAACCAGTGGGAAGAGATTACACTTTTGGGAGCAAGACAGATATGTGGTGCACGTGGGCAGAGGAGGCAAGGAAGTGTTAGAGCTCTGAACAATGAGAGAATCCTTTTGAGGCTGTCAAGCAGGAAGGAAACAAACTGAAAATGTTTAAGCTACTTTCCAAGGACACAAAATAAGGGCCATAGTAGTGGACCCAAACCCCAGCTCTTTGGAAATTGTCACCTCAGAAATCTTCCACAGCAGCTAGGGGAGTTGCCATCATTCTAATGCGGTTTGGTGATCAAGAACATGGGATGGGCTTTGAAGGAAATTTGACTTGAATTCTGCCCTTTGGGAAAATTACTTCCAATTTCTTTGATCTTGATATTTAGGGATAATAATAGTATATCCCTTACCAGATTGTTGTATTAGTAGGAAACAATATATTTATAGTACATAAGGCACAAAGTAATAGTCAATAATAAATAATCACTATGTAGTTTGGTATGTACTTTCCTAAACAATTTATATATGGTAATTTAAATATGCTTTAAAATACCCAAACAAGGTTAGTAATGTTATATTCCTATTAAGGATAAGTAAACTGAGGCACCATGTGGCTATGTAAGTTGATCATGATCTGTTAGCTTGGTGAGCAAAGAGGTATATTTTGTTCAAGATTTTTTGCTTATAGTTATATGTAGCAACTATTTAAAGTAGAGTTGGGGTGCCCTTGGCTGGTGTGGTGGATGTACCAAGTAATAATTAAGTTTTCCTTGTAGTCTGATCATCATCAGCTTAGCAAATGGTACTTGCAAATGTCCTTCTTAAAGCCAAATCTAGTGATTTGTGGCTATAATCCCAGCAGTTAGAATGCTGAGGCAGAAGGATCATTAGTTCGAGGCCAGCCTTGGTGACATAGTACATTCCAGGCCAACCTGAACTACATAGTAAGACCCTGCCACAAAAAGTCACCCTTGTCATCTATTTAGGCCATTGGCCCCCTTTTATGATGTTCTTTCATGTCATACATATTCAAAGTGAACTCTGGCAAATCTTCCTAGTTTGTATAAGGATGGGGCATGGTAGACTTGTACTACTTTTAAATTTCCATCCCTCCAATAGGAAAACCCTGCAGTACTTCCTAACCCTGAGGGGTGTTCTCTCCCAGCCCCAGGCCTCCAAAGTTTCTGTCCTAGTACTAGTATGAGACACTCAAGGAGGATTGTACCTAGCTCTTGGATAATCCTAAAACTAAGCTTCAGAGAAGAAGGTTCTTAGCGTCTTTCAAGTCATGTTATTAGAAAACAATTCCACCAAGTTTCTGCTTCCTTCCAGTCCCCTAGACTAGAGAAAATGGTAAACTTAAGAATGCCATTTCTGCCTAATGACTTTCATCAAAGAGATTGAAAAATCTACCCTAAAATTCATTTGGAAACACAAGAGACCGTGAATAGCCAAGGCAATACTCAGCAAAAAGAGCAATGCTGGAGGCATCACAATACCTAACTTCAAACTATATTACAAAGCAATAGCAATAAAAACAGCATGGTACTGATACAAAAACACACATGCAGACCAGTGGAACAGAATAGAGGACCCAGATATTTATCCACACAACTATACCCACCTTATTTTTGACAAAGGGGCCAAAAATATGTGATGGAGAAAAGACAGCCTCTTCAACAAATGTTGCTGGGAAAAGTGGTTATCCATCTGCAAGAAACATAAACTAGACCCATGTTTATCACCCTGTAATAGTATCAACTCAAAATGGATCAAGGACCTTAATATCAGACCCAAAACACTGAAGTTATTACAGGAAGGAGCAAGAAGCACTCTGGAAGTAATAGGTATAGGCAAGGACTTCCTCAGTAGAACCCCAGCAGCTCAGCAACTAAGAGAAAGAATGGACAAATGGGACTTCATAAGATTAAAAAGCTTCTGAATAACAAAAGAAATGGTCTCTAAACTGAAGAAACCACCTACAGAGTGGGAGAAAATATTTGCCAGCTGTACATCAAACAAAAGACTGATAACCAGAATATACAGGGAATTTAAGAAATTAAACTCTCCCAACATCAATGAACCAATAAACAAATGGGCAACTGAACTAAACAGAACTTTCTCAAAAGAAGAAATTCAAATGGCCAAAAAACACATGAAAAAATGCTCACCATCTGTAGCCATAAAGGAAATGCAAATCAAAACCACACTAAGATTCCACCTCATCCCTGTTAGAATAGCCATCATCAAAAACACCACTACCAACAGGTGTTGGCGGGGATGTGGAGAAAAAGAAACCCTTGTACACTGCTGGTGGGAATGCAAGCTAGTGCAACCACTCTGGAAAAAAATTTGGAGGCTTCTTAAAATCTAAACCTAGATCTGCTGTTTGATTCAGCAATCCCACTCCTAGGGATATACCCAAAGGAATGTGACACAGGTTACTCCAAAGGCACCTGCACACCCGTGTTTATTGCAGCACTATTCACAATAGCCAAGTTATGGAAACAACCAAGATGCCCCACTACTGATGAATGGATCAAGAAAATGTGGTATTTATACACAATGGAATTTTACTCAGCCATGAAGAGGAATGAAATCTTATTCACAAGTTAATGGATGGAACTGGAAAACCTCATTCTGAGTGAGATTAGCCAGGCTCAGAAGACCAAAAATCATATATTCTTCCTCATACGTGGACTTTAGATCTAGGGCAAATACAGCAATGTTGTTGGACTTGGGTCACCTGACAAGGGGAGAGCACATATGGGAGGTATTGGGATAGGTAAAAAACCCAAGACAAGAAAGTGTTTGATGTTCCCACTCCAGAGGAACTAATACAGAAACCTTAAAGCGACAGAGGTCAACACGAGATGATGATCAGGAACCAGTATAAAGATCAGTTGGAGATGAATCGACTTGGGTTGTAACACATTTATACATGGAAGCAATGCTAGGAATCTCTCTGTATAGCTATCCTTAACTAGCAAAAACGCTTTGTCTTTCTTATTATGCTTATGACTTCTCTTCAACAAAATTAGAGATCAGTGCAGAAGAGGTTCTGCCTCGAAGCGAGTGCGAGTAGGAGGAAGAGGGTGGGGGCACGTGGTGGGGGGAGAAATGACACAAAGAATGTATGCACATGTAAATAAATGAATAAAAAAAAAGAATGCCATTTCTGTACTGGAGGTGTGGCGCAAGTAGTAGAGCACCTGCTTTGTAAACACAAAGCCCTAAGTTCAATTAAAAATACACCAAGAATGCCATTTCCAGATGCCCCTCTCTTCAGCATACTACCCTGCCTGGGCTGTTTGCCTCTAATTATTTCTGGGGAGATGTAAGGACCTCTATCTGTAACCTTGCCTTGAAGCTTTGAGTTTAAGGCTGACATCTTATTGTAAGGGTATTAGGAGTCAGACTGTAAAGATAATCCTCATTTTATAAACTCCTTTAATAGCTGGGAAAATTGAGATCCAGAGAGATGAACGGACTGGCCATTGAGTTACTCATTGGCCTAGAGACAATATAATATATGATAAGGAGTGAGCACGCTCTCTTGAGCCATAGAGATTAGGTTTAGGTTGTGGATCTGTAACTAACTAGCTGGGTGATCTTGGCTTATCACTTGACCTCTCTTTCCTTGGAACTGTAAAATGGGAGCAAGAATATTTACTTCCTGAGACTGTTATGAGGCACGGATAAGGCAGAGTGAAAGTATCAAATGCAATGTCAGACTCATATAGGTGCTGAGGAAAGGTTAATTTTGTATTCTGGGCCATGCTCTTTTTCCCTATCTTCATATAGGCCCTTGAACACTCACCCCTGTGCCAGGCTTTGATTTGGCTTCTCTTGTGTTCCATGATTTCTGAGCACACCTACATTAATCTCCTCCACTGACATGTAATCTCCTTGAAGAGAGGGGCCAAATGTGGCTTGGCATCTGACAGATACCCCTTTCATACCTGTGACCTAGCAGAGTTGCCATAAAGAAGTGGGAAGAGGCTTGTAAACAATGCAGAATTTAATTAACTAGAAGTTAGGTGCTTTGGTATTTTTAAAATCTAACTCTGTGTAGCAAAGAGAAATGCTTAAAGGCTTTCTGGGTAATAGGAAGCATGTGGTACCAAATTTTCCTATTTAATCAATAAATCTAATTAACTGAGGGTAAAAGAAAAAAAAACAATTATAAGAGGGTGAGTGGATTCTCCTTTTCTCCCTTTTCATCATGTTTTTTTTCTTGCCCTCCCCTATTCCCTTCTGGTATGGGAAGCAGTGAGACTTCTACCATCTACTTAGGCTTACTCTCTTCAAGTATATATGTGTGCGCACCAAAAAGCTATAGTAGTCCTGGGTGGTCAAGCTTATTTGGCCTTAGTGAAAAGAATATGAATCTTTCCAGCTTATGGAATTGTAAAGCCTCTAAAGGATTCCTAGCAGTCCCTCCCTCCTTCTCTATCAGACATTTCTGGCCTTCTCCCATCCCATTCCAGGCTCCGCTTTGGGTGCCTCCAGGTAAGCAACAGGAACCCCTCCTGCCTGGCTGCCTCTTACCATTACATATTCTTCCCAGGGTGAGGACATCCTAGACAGGAGCTCGGAGCTGATCTACACTGGGGAAATGGCCTGGATCTACCAGCCCTACGGCCGGAACCAACAGCGAGTCTTCTTCCTGTTTGACCACCAGATGGTCCTCTGCAAAAAGGTAATCCTGCCCTCTTCTTCCCTGAGGGAAATGGGCACCTTAGGAAGCCCTAGCCTTTTCCTCTTCATCATCCTTAGGCTCCCAAAGAAGTTGGCAAAAACTACGAGGGGGAAAGCATGTAGGAGATTTGTAGAAATTCCACACCAAGAACACTGGTATGGCATGGATATCACAGGCAATGAACAATGAAACTCTGAAGTTGATATATTTTATCTTGGTTTCACTTTTACTTTTGTGCTTATGACTCTTCTCACTTTCTTACACCCAGAGCTGATAGCCAGCTAGTTTGTATCAGTTGTTAAGAATATTATCATATTTTTGTCTCAGTTGATAGACAGTAGCTTCCTTGAGTACCTTTCCCCATTTCTGCTATGATGGCTCTGGCCACCTGCCCCATCCCTGCTCTAGGAACCAACAATTGGGCCTACTACTTCTGTGCAGACATGTAGGTAGGTACCTTTATGATCCAAGATTTTCCTTCATGCCTCTATCCATTTCCTACACAAAGTACATAAATTCTTCACAACTCTCAACCATGCTCTCTACCACTGTCCCTTCTCTGTAACCCATTTCAGAAGAGATGAGGAGGGGTGACATATGTTCCCAGCATAATTTTTCCCAAGGGATCCTGATGGGATACCATTCTCCTTACCTTCTCCCCCTGACAAGAAGTTCAAACCAGTTTTCTCTGTAGGAATTGGGTAGGAAGAATTTTGGATCAGGGAAAGTAAAAGAGGAAAGAGAAATCCAAGAATACTTGAAATGACTTTCCAAATTCACTGTCTTACTCTTGATTCTTTCTCCACCATCCAGCCCCTTTGTTATTTCCCTCACCCAGTAGTAAATGCCTCTGAAGAGCAGTGCCAAGTCATGACACACCAAGTTCAAGGGCTGTTATTTTTTCTAGGCTATGACATGAAGCACATATGTGTTTAAGTCCTCTGTTTTGTGTGTATGTGCATGTGTGTAGGTATCTTGCATTAAATCTTTATCTGTTTGCCTTTGAGAGTGGTTTGAGGGAACAATTGCGCTTACGTTCAGACTGCTTCAATGTTTGTAGATAAGCTCTGGATGCCAGGTCTGGAACCAATAGCCAGCTAGTTAATAAGGATAATACTTTCTTCAGTCTGGAACTGACTCTGGAAGAGTACTTTTGTGGATGTGGGACTCAACCAAACACTGATAATCTCTTTTAGCATCCCAAGCTATTGCTATGACTTCATTATATCAGGAGGCATAATTTTTGAAGGTTAATTTATGTAACCAAAGAAATTGTTAACGTATCAGCCATACCAATAGGCATGTGCCCATTCTTCTTACTAAGGTACGTTCATGCTCAGAACAACCAGTCTTAGAGAGGGAGCAAACCGTTAGGAGCATGGTTTATTTTATAGTTCCCTGTTCCTCAAGACCCTGTTGGTTTAGGCTTCTTTCAGCAAAGACTGCAGTTATTTTAAGTAAAATGTGAAACTGGGCTCTGGAAAGCAGTGGCTATAGGAGATAGGGCCAGGAGTCAAGATGAAAAACAGTGAGGCAGAGTCTAGGAATAAAGGAAAAAATGAACAAGATGAATAGTGGTTAAAATGACAATTAGCAATCTGTTTGTTCAGTCTTAAATTCTGGTTCTTATCATTCTTGGTCTATATCATAGTTGGTGCTCTGGAAGGAGTGTGGTCTTTAGTATAGACAGAATCAGATTGAAATGTCAGCTTTCACACTGCCTAGCTATATGAGTCAGGAAAGTCATCCTCTCTAAGACTATGTTTTCACATCTGAGAAATAAATTTATTGTCATCCAAGTTATAGAGTTGTTTTGAAGAAGATTTTTAAGTGAAGGATCTGGCATAAAGTTGGCTATCCACAAAAAAAGATGAATAGTGGGCCTGGTTCAGGAGCCAAGGTTCAGCAAAAGACCGAGATGGAGTGATGAGTCAATTCTAAGCCCATTAGTGGGAGCTGGTGCTTAGGAAGAAACCAGCAGCTAAGGGAGAGCTTAGGAGTTCAGAGTAGCCAAGCTAGAAGCAGGCAACAGGATGACAAAAACAAGAGAAACCTTGAAGCAGCTATAGCTTCCTTCAGATGGAAGCTTGTTCTAGTGAGAGCCATAGGCTTTCTTACCAGAGCAAAGCCAACCTAGAGTCTGGGGTCTAAAGACTACTAAGTCTGCATGGTTGGATCTTCTTGGCATTGGCTTCTCAGTGTATGACCAGCTATAACTCATGTATAAAGGCCATTAAAACTGTCTGATGTTTATGTTGAGGCTATAGTGAAGGATTTTAATATGGTATCTTCAATAGATCTTTCTATTTATCAAATAAGGGGTAAACCTGAAAAATGATCATGGAGTAAAAAGAAAGTATGCAAAGAGACAAAAGTATTTTGTCTGTCAAGTTGCTTTTGCCATTACTACAAAAGACTGTCCTATTGAGAGATAGCTGAGAAAAATGGACAAAGTGAAGGTGAAGATTCCTTTGACAAAGTAAAGTAAGAGAAGGACTAGGACTAGAGTGAGGTAAGGCTTCACCTCACTTTGTCTCCTCAAGGACACAATTTAAATGAATGCCTGAAAGCTCAGTAATTTTTGAACAAGGAATAAAGGGGGAAAGAAAGCTAAGTAATTGAATGTGGCTACATTAAGCTTTCTAATTAGCTCATATTTAAAAAGGAGGAAATAAGGGCCCCTCACAAATGGCTAAATAATGTAACGTTTCACATATTTAAAAAGAAGTGATCAAAATAGCCTCATGAATCCTAGAATATTCAAGTCAAGCTTTGTTTAAGAATACTTAAGACACTATCAGTGATTTTAAAATGCCTATTCAAATAAAGAAGAAAAAATAAATGATAGTCTTATATCCCCTTGTCAGAGATAGATGGTTTGATGTCTAACAGAAGAACATAAATTCCTTTGCCCCAAAAGGAAAGAGAGCCTAAACCTAACTAGATGGAATTGAAGCCAACGGATCTGAGGTAATAAGAAAGAGAGATGCAGTGGCCATTGGGGCTCAGCATTAGTTTCAAAGAGTAAGTCATTTCTCATTTAATCCTGTTTCTATTTTATCAGTAGGTAGATTAGTAGATGGAGGGATTGGAGTGAACAGAGTATCTAGATTTCATTCTGGCATTTCAGATTCTTCCATTATTTTCTTGCAGAGAGAAGAAATAAGGAGTGATACATAAAGCATAAACTTGTAGTCAGATAGTTATGGACTCAAGACCTTTCATTTTTTATACCTCTATTATATCATTTCTAAAATGGGGAAAAATTACTTGACAGGATACTTATTAAGAATAAATTAAGTTGGTACATGTAAAATGCCTGTACATGTACCTACCAGGTGCTTGTTAAGTTTTGTTTTCCCCACCTTTAACAAAGAAATAGGCAGTCTTATAAGGTAGTCAGCTCCCTTAATGTTTTCTAACTTGGGTAAGCAGAAAGTAAAGAGGAGAAAGGTTGGCATCCTATTAGAAATGATAAACTCCATTAGGCAGGGAAGTTGTGATGATTTAAATCTGTTTTGGGTACCTACTAACTATGTCCCTGTGAAGGTGCTCAGAACATTATTAATAAGTAGCATGTGGGCAGCCTGGTCTCAACAGAGCCACAGGCAACCAGGGCTCAGGTGGGCTCTGTCTCCTTTCTATGTACAGAAGAAGACCAGGGAAACATTTGGGGCTTTCTCAGCTGCTCTTCTCTGGATGATCCCTGAGTGAGGCAAGACCAAAGAAGACAGAGTACTGAGCACAGCCTAAATGGGTAGATAAAAGTAAAAGCTTGTATGATGGCTCAGTGTGAGGTGTATAGTATGCCAAGGTCTTCATAATGCTAGACTTTGGAGAAAGGTAGCCAGCTTGAGCTAGAGGGTTACAGTCACAAAAGGCTTCTTTGGTAAATAAGAACATGTGAATTTGACCATGAAGTGTAAAATGGATTATAATAGAAGTATATGGTTGAGGCAGGAAGGGCCCATTGTGTGCCCGAGCAGACCTGTGGTTTTGGTGAGTGGATTGACCACACTCTCATTCTTAAAGAGTATATAGAATTCCCAGAGACAGTGGAATACCTATGTAAATTGAAAAATATTCTGAATTACCTTTGCTTTCACTGACAATATTTAAGTTACGATGTTTAACTTATTTGGAAAGTTTAAATGAGCTCAAAGAGGCAATGAAATTTTTAGTTTTATCAAAAGGGATTTTAAAAGACTATGAAATACTGGCCCAGAAACAAGAAAGTTCAAGGCCATATTTAGTGGATAATGCTAGCCTCATGACCTGGAAACTCCTTGTTTAAATTAGAGCTTTACAGTCATTTTACATGGCAAGGACAACTCTTCTCATTTCATAGTTGGGGTAATTGAGACTGAGAGAGTTTAAGTGGCTTTCCCACAACCGTATAGCTAGTAGGTTAAACACCTAGGATTTAAACTCAGGTCATTGGACTCTACCTCATGCACTTCCCACTCCTCCATGTTGTTTCATTGGCTTTAGCTACCCTTTCTGAGTGGATGTCTTGAGCCAGTAGATCATCCTTAACCATTCCTATTACATCCATACTCTTGGTTTATGACTAATCTGAAGCCCGAAAACTCACATTCAAACCTCTGGGGAGCTGCAAAGGGAGAATTTTACTAAGGTATCATTCTGTCCCTTTTTCCCCTGCTACACAAGCAAAAATTCTCTAGTTCCTTTTGTCCTTATCTGTCTAAATAAACAATAGGAGGTTCAATTAATGCTGTTAATATAGCTCCAAGGTTATGTACATGTTTTCCATTTTTGGAAGCTACCAAAGATTTTTGAAGGCGGACAATGATTATGAGGTACCAGTTCAGTGAAGTGTGGAAGGAAAGCTAAAGGTTGAAGTTAAGAACATGAAAGTTGAGGCTGCTAAGATTTTAACTACTTGTTAGCTGTGTTGTTTAAATCTGGCTTTCCAGATCTATATGTATTGTCTTACGAATGGTAAGGCAGAATTCAAACCTTATATCCATCCATTTTCCCAGCTTGTCCTCTTTTTGTACGGTTATATTGGCCTGATAAGACCCACTTTTTGAGCATGTATTTCACAAGTACTTTTGAGAATTTACAAGTCAGTGCATTGGAGCCATTCCATCCCTTTGGCCAGGGCTAAGCTTGTATACTTTGAGCATGGTAAAAGAAACCTAGGCCCTAAAATAGGCTTAGGGAAACATTGGCCCTCTCTGTAGAACTGGCTTTATTCTTTCCTGTGAGCTTGATGCTGTGGGTATCCAACGGATCTGAACTTGATGCTGGCAGTACTCAAAGAATCAGAACCCATCTGTATTCTCAGTTAATTTATACATACAATAATTATGGCAAAAAAAAGAACAATGTGATTATTTTTTGCAAAGTAATTAAACACCACCTGTATTCCCCAGCCTGAGGCTTTGAGATCCACATAACTATGTTGAGAATCCTTCAAGACAGCCTTCTTCAGCCACACTGAAAAGCCCAGTGTTATGCCACTATCCTATGAAGAGTTAGGATTGGGAATGCGAGTAGCCAAAGGCAGACCCTTCCAGGCGTCCTAAAGCTGAGATGTAAGGTATGTTAGGCAATTTAGTAGAATGGGAATGTTTTTGTTTTGTTTTGTTTTTTGGCAGTACTGGGGTTTTAACTCATGGTCTCATGCTTGCTAGACAGGTACTATGTACCACTTGAGCCCCAGCCCTTTTTAGCTTTCATTATTTTTTTGATAGGGTCTCACATTTTGGCCCAGGTGCAGTTCTCCTACCTATGCCTCCCTGTAGCTGGGATTACAGGCACGTGCCACCACTGCCAGGCTTATTTCCTGATACAGTGTTTTTCTAACTTTCTGCCTGAGCTGGCTTTGAATCAGAATCCTCTTAATCTCTGCTTACCATGTGGTTGGATTACAGACCACTGTAAGTAAGTATAGCATACTATACTTATGTATGTATCTCTAAATATTACATAGCATTGTTTTGTATCTTTTTAAGTGGAGCAAATACAAATGAGATAAAAGTGTACAGAAAGAAAACCAGGTGAATGATGAACAGGAGATGGAGGATGCCTTGGGATCATAGCTTTTGGATTGAGTGGCTGGTTCCTCAATACTTACTACATTGTTAAAAATGTAAGTAAGTAGAGAAGAACACCATGCATGGACTTATGATTAATGTCTCATTGAGTAGAATTAGGATTAATACAGTCCTGTGTACATGAGAGCAAAACAACAATAACAAGTAGGCAACATATTGTTTGTGCTCATCCATAATTTTGCTTTTCTCACACAATAAGATTTGTGAGATTCATCTATGTCGATACAGGAAACTTTTCCTTATTCACTATTTCCCCCATTCTTCTTGCCAAACTAGGCCTTCTCTAAAAATCCCAAGAATGCTAAGTGTTAGATCAATCCTAAGTAATCCTCCCTGGCCAGCAGTCCGTATCTTCCCAGTTACTCTTAACACTCAGCCCTCCTCTGATGTCTTGGCCTCACTGGTCTGCTTGGATTTCTTAGCACATTTCAGACAACCAATAAGCTCATTTTATGCTTTTGGTAGGCCTCCCAATATTTGGGAAGAGGAAGAATGCTTGCTAATAGTGGTGTACTGCTTTCTATATCCCATCAGTAGTCCTGCCAACACACCAAGGATTAATGGTGGGATCTGTAACAGTCTTTGGATGTGGGACATCTCTTAGGACATCTAGTTAACCAGCTTGTCAATGTCAGACTGCTCATCTAACCTTAAATTTAGACCACAACATCCCCCATTTGTATTCCAAAACAATAACAGTGTTAGCACCCTACTATGCCCATGTACCATCTTTTCTGGTACCCACTCTTACATGTACCTCCAACAAAATACTTTCTCTTCCTTCCCACTTAGGACCTAATCCGGAGAGATATCCTATACTATAAAGGCCGCATTGATATGGATAAATATGAGGTGGTTGACATTGAAGATGGCAGAGATGATGACTTTAATGTCAGCATGAAGAATGCCTTCAAGCTTCACAACAAGGAGACAGAAGAGGTACATCTTTTCTTTGCCAAGAAGCTGGAAGAAAAAATACGTTGGCTCAGGGCTTTCAGAGAAGAGAGGAAAATGGTACAAGAAGATGAAAAAATAGGTAAGTGACTTGAGCGGAGAAAGAAGAATATGACTACGAAGAATAGAGATTATTTGAGTTGATTATCTATCTTCTGAGAGTCAGAGGGAAGATTTCTGACCTAAGCTACTTGTTAAGTTCCTTTTTGTAAATATCAATAGCTTCTATTAGTTATGGGGAGTTATAGATTGATGTTCCCCCAAAATCTCTATTCTAGGTAGGAATATCATACTGAAAACTGGTATTCCCTAAATGTGTATTTATTAATGAATAAAAAACAAAACAGTTCCAGATCTCTGTCTTTACGGTTAGCCAAAGCAAATTTGGTAGAATTGTTCTGATAAGACTCAGATAACTTTCCTATTTTGTTTGTGTGGTTCTAGGAATCGAACCCAGGGCTTTGCACATGGTAACCCAAGTGTTCTACCATTGAGCTATATTCCTCAGCCCTCATCCAACTTTCTAGTCAGAGTCTGGCAACATAATCCTGATGCAGACCAAGACAAGGGAGTTGTTTTTAATCACAAAATTCAGGCCCCCTTCTGGAGGAGATGGGCTATGGGACTCACTAGAATCTTATACCAAGTTCTTTGTGAGGGCCAAAGTGCCTGTAAGACATTTCTGACTGGTACATTCAGTTGAATAAATTCAGTTTACCAAGAAAAATGCATGTCTAACATATGCTAGGCTAATCAGATCTCATCTTTTTAGGTGGCTGAATTGCTAGTAGTATTGGCCTCTGGAGCAAAGACTTCTGATTATTTAACTTGTTAACAAATAATATCTGGTGTATATATTGGTATTAAGGTACTTCAAATGTTAACTAAATGGTCCTAAACTATGGATTAAAATGATTTGCACATATGTATCATACTCTGTATGAGATATTTTAAGTAAATTACAGAAAATACAATAGGGTTTAAAACCTTGACCATTTGTGTGATTCAGATTCACAGTAAAACATACATTTTGGCTTGAAACAAATCGTTCCCCTTTTTCAGGGTGATATAGGTAAGAGTAATATTTTTCGTGCTGCTTCCAAACTGTAGGATTTAGGTGCCATTGGCCATATCTTTGTGGCTTATAAAGTACAATCTGGTCTCTTGTTCATGATCCTGTTTTTATCAGAAAAATACCAGACAGCTAACTTTTGTAATACCCTAAAAAGACACAGAGTTTCTGTATTCTCCACCTTTACGGGATGGAATTGTGCCTTAAAATACCTATATACTCAAGTTGATAGAAACTGCCTCTGGAAAAATGAGTCCTGGTGCAAAGGGTTCTCCTATTCTTCCATTTTGGGGATTGAAGTAACTTAGAGGTAAGTATGGGTGGCTAGAAAAACATTAATTCTAGTCTTCTCCTTAGATCTTGGGTAGGGTACACATTGATAAATCTCTTTGAGTCTCATTAGAGTCAAATTGCCTTTAGCAGATGGGTACGGCATTGGTATAGAGATGTTGTTAGATACTTCTCACAATAGCCGGCATCAGCAGCCTCTGTCCCACTCCAGGCAGTTAGAGATATTAAAGGAATGGTTTTAGTGTGCAGGCCCTGTGACAATTAAAAGGTCCCTGTCATTCCTTCTGGTTCCATTACCATGTCTCCCACAAAATGCCCTAATAACCTGTAACTAAAAATTTGACTCTAGAGCTGGGAAGTGACTCATGCCTGTAATCCTAATTACATGGGAGACTGAGATCCAGAGAGTCACAGTTTGAGTTCAACCCAGGCAAATAGTTCACGAGACACCATTTTAACCAATAGCTGGGTATGGTGTCATGTGTCCATCATCTCAGCTACACAGGAGGTTGGAATCAGGAGGATCATTGTGCCAGGCCGCCCTGGGCAAAAAACGTTTGTGAGATCCCATCTCAGCATAAAAGAAGCTGGATGTGGTAGCACATGCCTGTCATCATAGCCATAACAAGAAGTGTAAAATATGAGGACCCAACCTGGGCAAAAATGCGAGACCCTATCTCCAAAATTACAAGAGCAAAAACAGCTGGAGGCATGGCTCAAATGGAGGTGCAAGGCCCTGAGTTCAAACGCCAGCAACAGAAAAATTCCATAAATTATTTTCTGACAGGCTTATATTATTTTTTAAAAATAATGAAGGTTGTGAAGAGTATTATTTTTCAGTCTGATAATAATAGTAAATCACTATGATTGTAGGAAATCTGGGGAGAACAAAAAACACAATCACTAGAACAAAAATCGCATTCAACCCAGCAAGAACTTTTATAACATTTTGTCATATTTCCTTCTCATCTTTTTTTCTGTCTTTTAAAACAATTTTACTGAATCTTTTCTTTTTTCCCCTCCACACTGCCTCTTCATGGTGCATAGGTATAATTTTGTGTCCTCATTTTTCGCTCCACATTGTATCATCAACATTTCCACCAAATCATTTAATATTTTAATAACCACTTTTATAATTGTCACATTGTTTTACCATAATTTTAATGTTTTTTATTGTTACTTTTTAATTCTAAATTTAATAATGGACCACAATAACCATTTAAATTCCTGCTGAAATGTATAAACAACTGTTTTAGAAAAGACTCCACCAGAAAACTCTTAGGTATGGTAACACACCTTCAGCAAAGTAACAGGATACAAAATCAGCATATGAAAATGAATAGCTTTTCTATATACCAATAATGAACATGCCAAGAAAGAAATTAGGAAAACAATTCCATTCACAATAACCTCAAAAAAAAAGTATCTCAGAATAAATGTAAGAGTTGAAAGACCTATACAATGAAAACTATAGAACATAGAAGAAAGAATTGGAGGTGGAAAGATGTACCAAGTTCAGAAATCAGCAGAATTAATATTGTGAAAATAATTATATTACTGAAAATGGTTTACAGATTCATTGAACTTTTGATCAAAATCTTTTTTTTATTGTTTTATTATTCATATGTGCATACAAGGCTTGGGTCATTTCTCCCCCTGCCCCCACTCCCTCCCTTACCACCCACTCCCCCTTGATACCCAGCAGAAACTATTTTGCCCTTATCTCTAATTTTGTTGAAGAGAGAATATAAGCAATAACAGGAAGGAACAAGGGTTTTTGCTGGTTGAGATAAGGAGAGCTATACAGGGAGTTGACTCACATTAATTTCCTGTGCGTGGGTGTTACCTTCTAGGTTAATTCTTTTTGATCTAACCTTTTCTCTAGTTCCTGGTCCTCTTTTCCTATTGGCCTCAGTTGCTTTTAAGGTATCTGCTTTAGTTTCTCTACGTTAAGGGCAACAAATGCTAGCTAATTTTTTAGGTGTCTTACCTATCCTCACCCTCCCTTGTGTGCTCTCACTTTTGTCATGTGCTCAAAGTCCAATCCCCTTGTTGTGTTTGCCCTTGATCTAATGTCCGCATATGAGGGAGAACATATGATTTTTGGTCTTTTGGGCCAGGCTAACCTCACTCAGAATGATGTTCTCCAATTCCATCCATTTACCAGCGAATGATAACATTTCGTTCTTCTTCATGGCTGCATAAAATTCCATTGTGTATAGATACCACATTTTCTTAATCCATTCGTCGGTGGTGGGGCATCTTGGCTGTTTCCATAACTTGGCTATTGTGAATAGTGCTGCAATAAACATGGGTGTACAGGTGCCTCTGGAGTAACCTGTGTCACATTCTTTTGGGTATATCCCCAAGAGTGGTATTGCTGGATCATATGGTAGATCAATGTTTAGCTTTTTAAGTAGCCTCCAAATTTTTTTCCAGAGTGGTTGTACTAGTTTACATTCCCACCAAAAGTGTAAGAGGGTTCCTTTTTCCACGCATCCTCACCAACACCTATTGTTGGTGGTGTTGCTGATGATGGCTATTCTAACAGGGGTGAGGTGGAATCTTAGTGTGGTTTTAATTTGCATTTCCTTTATTGCTAGAGATGGTGAGCATTTTTTCATGTGTTTTTTGGCCATTTGAATTTCTTCTTTTGAGAAAGTTCTGTTTAGGTCACTTGCCCATTTCTTTATTGGTTCATTAGTTTTGGGAGAATTTAGTTTCTTAAGTTCCCTATATATTCTGGTTATCAGTCCTTTGTCTGATGTATAGCTGGCAAATATTTTCTCCCACTCTGTGGGTGTTCTCTTCAGTTTAGAGACCATTTCTTTTGATGAACAGAAGCTTTTTAGTTTTATGAGGTCCCATTTATCTATGCTATCTCTTAGTTGCTGTGCTGCTGGGGTTTCGTTGAGAAAGTTCTTACCTATACCTATTAATTCCAGAGTATTTCCTACTCTTTCCTGTATCAACTTTAGAGTTTGTGGTCTGATATTAAGATCCTTGATCCATTTTGAGTTAATCTTGGTATAGGGTGATATACATGGATCTAGTTTCAGTTTTTTGCAGACTACTAACCAGTTTTCCCAGCAGTTTTTGTTGAAGAGGCTGCTATTTCTCCATCGTGTATTTTTAGCTCCTTTGTCAAAGACAAGTTGGTTATAGTTGTGTGGCTTCATATCTGGGTCCTCTATTCTGTTCCACTGGTCTTCATGTCTGTTTTTGTGCCAGTACCATGCTGTTTTTATTGATATTGCTTTGTAATATAGTTTGAAGTCAGGTATTGTGATACCTCCTGCACTGTTCTTTTGACTGTATTGCCTTGGCTATTCGTGGTTTCCTGTGTTTCCATAAAAATTTCAGGGTAGATTTTTCTATCTCTTTAATGAATGTCATTGGAATTTTGATGGGAATTGCATTAAACATGTAGATTACTTTTGGGAGTATCGACATTTTTACTATGTTGATTCTACCAATCCATGAGCATGGGAGATCTCTCCATTTTCTATAGTCTTCCTCAGTCTCTTCCTTCAGAAGTGTATAGTTTTCCTTGTAGAGGTCTTTCACATCTTTTGTTAGGTTTACACCTAGGTATTTGATTTTTTTTGAGGCTATTGTAAATGGAATTGTTTTCATACATTCTTTTTCCGTTTGCTCATTGTTAGTGTATAGAAATGCTAATGATTTTTCTATGTTGATTTTATATCCTGCTACCTTGCTATAGCTATTGATGATGTCTAGAAGCTTCTGAGTAGAGTTTTTTGGGTCTTTAAGGTATAGGATCATGTCGTCTGCAAATAGGGATATTTTGACAGTTTCTTTACCTATTTGTATTCCTTTTATTCCTTCTTCTTGCCTAATTGCTCTGGCTAGGAATTCCAGTACTATGTTGAATAGGAGTGGAGATAGTGGGCATCTTTGTTTTAGAGGGAATGGTTTCAGTTTTTCTCCATTAAGTATAATGCTGGCTGTAGGTTTGTCATATATAGCTTTTATAATGTTGAGGTACTTTCCTTGTATTCCTAGTTTTCTTAGAGCTTTTATCATGAAATGGTGTTGGATCTTATCAAAGGCTTTTTCTGCATCTATTGAGATGATCAAGTGGTTTTTGTCTTTGCTTCTGTTAATGTGGTTTATTACGTTTATTGATTTTCGTATGTTGAACCACCCCTGCATCCCTGGGATGAAGCCTACTTGGTTGTGGTGAATAATCTTTTTGATGTGTTGTTGAATTCGGTTTGCCATTATTTTATTGAGGATTTTTGCGTCAATGTTCATTAAGGAGATTGGCCTATAGTTCTCCTTTTTGGAGGTGTCTTTGCCTGGTTTTGGGATAAGTGTAATACTGGCTTCATAAAATGTGTTTGGCAGTTTTCCTTCCCTTTCTATTTCGTGGAACAGTTTAAGGAGGGTTGGTATCAGTTCTTCTTTAAAGGTCTGATAGAATTCAGCAGAGAATCCATCAGGTCCTGGACTTTTCTTTTTGGGGAGACTCTTGATTGCTGCTTCAATTTCATTTTGTGTTGTAGATTTATTCAGGTGATTAATTTCCTCTTGTTTCAGTATTGGATGGTCATATGTATCTAGAAATCTGTCCATTTCTTTTAGATTTTCAAATTTATTTGAATATAGGTTCTCAAAGTAGTCTCTGATGATTTCCTGGACTTCCATGGTGTTTGTTGTTATCTCCCCTTTTGCATTCCTGATTCTACCAATTTGGGTTTTTTCTCTCCTCATTTTAGTCAGGTTTGCCAAGGGTCTACCGATCTTGTTTATTTTTTCAAAGAACCAATTTTTTGTTTCATTAATTCTTTGTATGGTTTTTTTGGTTTGTATTTCATTGATTTCAGCTCTTATTTTTATTATTACTCTCCTTCTATTTGTTTTGGGATTTGCTTGTTCTTGTTTTTCTAGGAGTTTGAGATGTATCATTAGGTCATTGATTTGGGATCTTTCAGTCTTTTTAATATATGCACTCATGGCTATAAACTTTCCTCTCAGGACTGCCTTAGCTGTGTCCCATAGGTTCCGGTAGGTTGTGTTTTCATTTTCATTGACTTCCAGGAACTTTTTAATTTCCTCTTTTATTTCATCGATGATCTATTCTTCATTAAGTAATGAGTTATTTAGTTTCCAGCTGTTTGCATATTTTTTGTCTTTACTTTTGTTGTTGAGTTCTACTTTTACTGCATTGTGATCAGATAGTATGCATGGTATAATTTCTGTTTTCTTATATTTGTTGAGACTTGCTTTGTGCCGTAGGATATGATCTATTTTGGAGAAGGTTCCATGGGCTGCTGAGAAGAATGTATATTGTGTAGAAGTTGGATGAAATGTTCTGTAGACATCAACTAGGTCCATTTGATCTATTGCATATTTTAGATCTTGGATTTCTTTATTGAGTTTTTGTTTGGATGACCTATCTATTGATGATAATGGGGTGTTAACGTCTCCCACAACCACTGTGTTGGCGTTTATATATGCCTTTAGGTCTTTCAGGGTATGTTTGATGAAATTGGGTGCGTTGACATTGGGTGCATAAGGGTTGATAATTATTATTTCCTTTTGGTCTATTTCCCCTTTTATTAGTATGGAATGTCCTTCTTTATCTCATTTGATCAATGTAGGTTTAAAGTCTACTTTGTCAGAGATAAGTATTGCTACTCCTGCCTGTTTTCGGGGGCCATTGGCTTGGTAAATCTTCTTCTAGCCTTTCATCCTTAGCCTATGCTTATTTCTGTTGGTGAGATGAGTCTCCTGTAAGCAACAAATTGTTGGATCTTCCTTTTTAATCCATTTCATCAAGTGGTGCCTTTTGATGGGTGAATTAAGTCCATTAACATTAAGCGTTAGTACTGATAGGTATGTGGTGATTCCTGTCATTTAGTTGTCTTAGTTGTTTGAAGGTTTGATTGTGCTTACCTAAGTTGAGGTTACTCTCTACTTTCTTGCTTTTTCTTTTCCTGTGCTTTGGCGCTGCCTGTCTTTTCATAGTTAAGTTGGGTTTCACTTTCTGTGTGCAGAATCCCTTGCAGAATCTTTTGTAGTGGTGGCTTTGTGGTCACATATTGTTTTAGTTTCTGCTTATCATGGAAGACTCCATCTATTTTGAATGATAGTTTTGCTGAGTAGAGTATCCTGGGGTTGAAGTTATTTTCATTCAGTGCCCAGAAGATCTCATCCCACGCTCTTCTTGCTTTTAATGTTTCTGTTGAGAAGTCTGCTGCAATTTTGATGGGTTTACCTTTGTATGTTACTTGTTTTTTCTGTCTTACAGCCTTCAATATTCTTTCCCTAGTTTCTGAACTTGTTGTTTTAATGATGATCTGTCATGAGTTAGTTCTATTTTGATCTGGTTTGTTTGGTGTTCTGGAGGCCTATTGCATCTGTATGGGAATATCTTTCTTTAGATTTGGGAAATTTTCCATTATTATTTTGTTGAATATATTACGCATTCCCTTTGCTTGCACCTCTTCTTCTTCAATGCCCATGATTCTCAAGTTTGGTCTTTTGATGGAGTCGGTGAGTTCTTGCATTTTCTTTTCACAGGTCTTGAGTTGTTTAATTAATAGTTCTTCGGTTTTTCCTTTAATTACCATTTCATCTTCAAGTTCTGAGATTCTGTCTTCTGTTTGTTCTATTCTGCTGGATTGGCCTTCCGTTTTGTTTTGCAGTTCTGTTTCATTCTTTTTTCTGAGGTTTTCCATATCCGGGGTGGTTTCCTCTTTAATATTGTCTATTTTTGTCCTGAGTTTTTTATCTGTGTATTCATTGTGTTCTCTCTTTCACTTTGGTGTTTATACAGTGCTTCTATGATTTCCTTTATTTCTCCTTTTGCTTTTTCAAATTCTCTATTTTTGTTGTCTTGGAATTTCTTGAGTTGTCTCCTGTACATTTTGGTTGACCATATCTAGTATCATTTCTATAAAATTCTCATTGAGTACCTGTAGTATGTCTTCTTTTAAATTATCTATGTGGGTTTCATTGGGTTCTTTGGCATAGTTTATCTTCATTTTGTTGGAGTGTGGATCTGAGTATCTGTTTTCTTCATTTCCCTCTGGTTCCTGTACTAATTTTTTGCTGTGGGGAAACTGGTTTCCCTGTTTTTTCTATCTTCCCGTCATTGTCCTTGGTGTTGTTACTGTCCCTGTACTGTGTGCAATTAAGTATTTTCTAGTATGTAATAATAACAATGGTAATATTTAGAATGGAAGGGTGAGAGGAGATGGAAAGCAAGAAGTTAAAGAAAAAGGGAAAAACAAATAAACAGACAAGTAAGAAAAAACAAAACAAGGAATCGAACAAAAAAGTTTCAAAGGTATAAACAGGGAGTGTTGGTGTACTAATTGACCGTAAGCTGAACAGGCATTAGAGAGACAGAGGATTGAAAACAAAAAATAAAAAAAATACAGATAAGAATAAAAATAAAAAATAAGTAAATGAAAGAAATATATATATATATATATATATATATATATAATAAAATAAAACGAAAACTAGAAAAAAAAAAAAACTTCCAAGTTCAAATGCAATGAAGTTTCAGTCTTAATAATTTTGGTGTCCATCTCAGTCTCCAATCCTGGAGATGGTGCCTCAGATGTTGTTCTGTAGTTGTCTCATCAAAGGGACGCATAAAGTAGGATAAAACTGTACAAAAAAAAATACCCACAAAGTGTCCCAAGTTCAAATGCAATACCGTTTCAGTAAGTTTTTCAGCATGCAGGTGTTGTTTGGTTGTTTTCTCATCAAAGGTAGGGAGAGAGAAAAAAAAAAGAGTCTGGAGACAGTTCTGTGAATGGTATCTGCGGCTGTGGGTTGCCTGCCCAGTGCTGTCAGCCTGCTGTTGCTGGAGGTGTTATTTATGCGGATCTCAGGGGTGAGCTTAACACTCACCTGGCCCTTCAGGCTTTGTTTACTCAAGAGTTCCCCTGTGCTCGAGCCTCTGCTACAAGCTTTCCCCTTTCCAAGCACACTGGGGGAGGTCACACTGCACCCGCTTTCTCAGGCCTGCATGTTTGTTTACAGCTCACTTGGGAAGTGGGTCTTCCCCCCTCTCCTGTGGAGTTTTCCTCCCACCGCCACTTTTACAACTTTTTCCAGTCCTGATTACTGGGCGGTGCTGCTGCTTCTGCCAGCCGCTGTGTTTGTTTACAGCTCATGTGTGAGGTGGGTGTTCCCCACTCTCCTGTGGAGTTTTCCTCCCTCTGGCACTTTCTCAAGCTTTCCCACTCCTGGTTGCTGGGCGCACGCCCCCACTCCTGCCAGAGCCCCTCCAGCCCGGCCCGGCTTGTTTATTTACAGATCCTGGAAGGATTCCCTTCTCCCCCTCTTTGGCACTCAGTGTGCACCACCCTCTTTCCTACGTGTTTTTATTTTTCTTATTGGTTATTACTCAGTTTCTCTTTTATCCCCGGGTGGAGTTCGGTCTGTCCAGGGGGCTATGCTGATCTGGCCCAGGGTTGTCTGTGGGAGTACCGCAGTACTGCTAAGCTCACCTTGTCTGTGTCTTCCCAAGCCATCTGGGCATGGGCGACTGGCAGCCTGGGGGCCCTCCTGGTTTCTCCATTTAATGTGAAGTGGAGATGCTCTGCGCAGGCTGGATATGTGGAGGGGTCAAAGTTTTGCCTCTTCTCCGTGGTTTTGCCTGCAAGGTGTGTCTCCAGCATCTCTCCAAGATTTCACTATAGGAGGCACGCTTTCTGCTTCCTCCCTCTATCCACCATCTTGGAATCTCCTGATCTAAATCTTAATGACATTCTTCACATAAATAGAATTTTAAAAATCCAAAAGTTTATGCAGAAGCACAAAACACCCCAAATAACTAAAGCAAATCCTGACCAAAAGGAGCAATGGTGGAGGTATCACAATACCAGACTTAAAATTATACTATGGAGCCATTGTAACAAAAATGGAATAGTAATGGTTCAAAAGCAGACATGTAGACCAAAAGAAAAGAATAGAAGACCCAGAAATAAACTTATAAAGCTATAGCCAACTTGATTCTTGACAAAGGCACTAAAAACATACATTGGAGTGAAGATAGCCTTTTCAATCCATGCTTTCAGGAATACTTAGTATCCTCATGTAGAAAATTGCAATTAGATACCTGTCTCTGACCCTGCACAAAAATCAGTTCAAAATTCATTTAAAATTGGAAACTTTGAAACAACTATAGGAAAGCAACAGGAAAAATACTTCAAGAAATGGGCATAGGCATCAACTTTCTGAATAGGACTCTAATAGGTTAAGAAAGAAGAGCAAGTATTGACAAAGGGGATTGCATTAAAAACTCTACACAGCAAAGGAAACAATCACCAGAATCAAGAGACAGCCTACAGAATGGAAGAAAATCAGCTATTGGTCAGATAAAGGATTAATATCCAGAATATATAATAAGGTCCAAAAATTAAACACCGAAGGAACAAATATCCAATTAATAAATGTGCAAACAAATTAAACAGGTTTCCAAAGAAGTACAAATAGCCAATAAACATCCTTAGCCATACAGGAAAGGCAAATAAAAACATCATTGATATCCCATCTTACCTCATCAAGAAAACAAAAAACAAATGTCAGGCATCCCTGGTCATAAAGGAAATGCAAATCAAAACCACATTAAGATTCTACCTCACTCCTATTAGACTAGCCACCATCAAGAACACCACCAACAACATGTGTTGTCCAGGATGTGGGGGGAAAAGGAACCCTCATACTCTCCTGATAGGAACGTAGGCTAGTACAACCACTATGGCAAATAGTATGGAGGCTCCTCAAAAAACTAAAAATAGATCTGCCATATGATCCAGCAATACCACTCCTAGGTATATACCTGAAGGAATGTGAATCAGGTTACAACAAAGGCACCTGCACGCCCATGTTTATTACTGCACTAGTCTCAATAGCTAAGCTATGGAAATAGCCAAGATGCCCTACTACTGATGATTGGGTTAAGAAAATGTGGTATTTATATTACAATGGAATTTTATTCAGCCACAAAGAATGAAATTTTGTTGTTTGCAGGTAAATGAATGGAACTGTAGAACATCATCTTAAGTGAAGTTAGCCAGGCTCAGAAGGCTAAAAGCCGCATGTTCTTTCTCATTTGTGAAATATAGACAAATGCAGCAATATTATGAATCACTGGTCACACTAAGGGGAGGTCACATATGGGAGGATTAGGGTCAAAGAAGGAAACCAAGAAGTTGAATATAGTTGATGTACTCTGTATAAGAATGAATATAGAAATCTTAAACTGGCTGAAACCACCATAAGGAAGGGACTAAGGTAGAATGAAGAAAATGAGAGGCGATAAACCATACATGGAAATATTACAAGGAAACTCCCTGTGTAGCTACCTTTATCTCAAACGAGGAAAAATGTCATCTTTTTGTTTTTTTCTTCCACAAAATCAGAGACTGAAGGGTGAAATAGGACCTGCCTGGGGAGGGGGAGGTGGCAGGGAAAGGGAGTAGGAGGATGAATACAGTCCAAAAAATGCGTACACATGTATGTAAGTGCAAAAATGATACCTGTTGAAACACTTCCAGGAATTGGAGGAGGGAGTGATAAAGGAGAATAATGGAGGGGGTGAATTCAAATATGATATATTTGATACATTGTAAGAACCTTTGTAAATGCCACAATGTACCCCCACACAGCACAACAATAAAGGAAAAAACAATGTTGGTGAGGATTCAGGAAAAAGGAACCCTCATACACACACTGTTGGCAGGAATATAAATTAGTAGTCACTATGGAAATCAGTTTGGAGGTTACTTTAAAAACTAAAACTAGAACTACTATAGGATCCTGCTATTTACCACTGTTGGTCATATACCCATAGGAATGTAAGTCAGCATACTCAGCATACAATAGATACCTGCACACCCATGTTTACTGTGGCACTATGCACAATAGTCAAGTATGGAATCAGCCTAGGTGCCTATCAACAGAAGACTGTATAAAGAAAATGTGGGATATATATACAATGGAATGTATAAAGAAGAATAATATTATGTCATTTGCAGGAAAATGGATAGAACTGAAGATCATCATGTTAAGCAAAACAAGCCAGACTCAGAAAGACAAATGCCACATGTTTCTCTCATATGAATAATCTATATCTAAAAAAAGAGAGACATGAACATAAAAGGGAGACTATTTGGGGAAGGAACCAGAGAGAAATTGGAAGGAGGATGAGGGGAAGAATGTGAAAGAAGTACACTGTATGCATATATGAAAAGTGCATAAAATTTAAAATTTAAAATTTTTGCTAGAAAGTTAAAAAATGGTGGTTTGTGAGGAGTGGAGATAAAGTAATAAAAGGAGTTAATATGATCAAAGTACATTATATGCATGTATGGAAATACCACAATGAAACACCTCATTTTGTACAATTAATACATGCTAATAAAAATAAGTTTAAAAAAGAACATTTATAATTCTTTCTCCATCTCTGTATCTCCTATGCTGTTAGATAACAAGTATTGATGGTTTTGTGTTCCTTTCTGTAATTATCCTACGGTCATATAAATGTACATACACATTTTTATTTATAAAAATTATGCATATTGTTCTGCAACTTGCTTTTTCAAACTTAATTTATCATAAGTACTCTCCAGGACATAGAAAGACATAGAATCTAACTATAACTCCTTCTATCAGTCAGGTTTCAATCAGAGAAGCACAACCAGTAAGAGATGTATTACTGTTAAGAACTTTATTACAAGGAATTGCAAATGCTGGGTAAATGACTTTGAAATCTGTGGGACAGGTGTTCAAAAATGGAAGGTCATGGGCAGGCTCAAACTGAAGAGTACAGGACATAGTTGTCATTTACAGGTAGTCAGAGAGATGATTGTGAGAAGGATTGAACTCTTAAGGACATGGGCTAAAGGTTGTGTTCCACTGGTGGAATTTCTTGTCTCTTCAGGCGAGACCTCAACCTTGATTTTAAAGACTTCCAACAGATTCAGATCCAATCAGATTATCCAGAATATTATCCTTTATATCTCCCTGATTAGGGTATTTCATTAAATCAATAAAATACCTTCATGGAAACACCAATACTAGTGAGAACCATACTCTGGTCAAATTGAAACATCAAGCCATCCCACATCTCAAATATCTATAGAGCATTCCATATCATTTTGTAGCTACCATTCCCATTTTGGTAGACATTCAGTTTCCAGCATTTTGTCCACTAAACATATTTCTATAATGTACATCTATGTACATATCTCATTATGTGTTGGTACTTTTATTTCTGTAGCATAGGTTCATTAAAGTGGAATCATTGGATGTGAGCATATGAACAGTTTTAATTACAATATGTACTTACATTTAAAATTTTTAAAAGTTATAGAATCTGTACTCCCAATATGTTTTTATGGGTACCCATTTGTCTACATCTGTATTATCACTGTATAGTATCTACTTGTTTCAGTTTACTGTTTCAGTTAGTAAGGTTGAATTTTTTCATATGCTTGCTGGTTATTTTCAGCGTTTGTGCGTGTGTGTGTGAATTATGTATTGATACCCCTCGCTCATTTTTATTTTTTGTTATTTTAAAATACAAATTTATGGGCTAGGGATGTAGCTCAATAGTAGAGTTCTTACCTAGTACGTATGAGGTCCTCCATTTGATCCCCATCACTGCAAAAGAAGTTGGTAAATATAAACTTGTAATGACTCACTATTGAAGCTAGTAACATTTTGTTAGTTTTGATTTTTTGCATTTTTTCCTGAGTCTATTATATGTCTTTTGCCTTTATTTATAGTACTCAATTCTGTAAGATTTTAATTATTTTACTTTAACAAATGTATCTTTTATTTCCTTTAGGTTCTTAGGCTTATCTTATTTAAAACAATCCCTTCCTGAAAAGAGAGGACAAGGGAGGGAGAATATAATTGAATTACATTGTAGGAATATATGAAAAGGGCATAAGGAAACCCATTTTTTAAAAATGGGTGATAACAAAGTGTAGGAGAGGGAGGATAAGAAAGAATAATAGAGAGAGTGGAGAGGGGATGAATATGACCAGACCATATTATATCCATAGTTATATCAAAATGAAACTCCCCACATTGTATAATTAATATATATTTTAAAAATGTGGGGAAATAATTCCCTTTCCTATCAACACTTAACAGTTTCTGAAATTTTCTTTAATTTGTTGGTTCATTTTTAGAACCATAATAACTGGAATTTGCACATTGATGTGGTGTAAAGAAGGGGTTCCTTTTTGTTTTCTTTCATGTGGGTAGCTAGTTGCACCAACTTCATTTATTAAATCAATCATTTATTATATTTATACAACCAAAGTGGCAATTTTCTCAGATAGAAACTCTTCATACATACTTATATTTGTTTTAGGCTTTCTGTGGTGTTCCACTATTCTGTGTGCTACTTCTTAAGAATATAACTGTCTTAATTACAGTAGATTTCTAGAAAGTTTTAATGCCTGGTATAATCGATTTTTATTCACTCTTATTTTATAATTATTTAGCAATTTCTTAGATACTTATTTTTATATGAATATCACTTTCATTTTTTGTAGGTTCAAACAAGTTTCATTTGGATTCTGGTTGGCATTGTATTAAATTAATATTTGGAGGCTTATCATTTTAATAAATTTTCTCACTTCTTTAATATAAGCCTTGTTCTTACCTGTTTGAGGATAATGATATACTTTTCTTCATGTAGATTCTGTACCTGTCTACTATTTCTCACATTACTTTTGATAATTTTCATTTTACTAGGAAATCATTAATTTTCTCTACATTTCAGTTCAGTGCTATATATCTGATAGCCATTTTGACTTGAGTAATGTGAAATTTCAGTGTTGTTTTTTGTTGTTGTGTGGGGGGGGGTACTGGGGTTTGAACTCAGGGCTACACCAGCACTTTTTCGTGATGGGTTTTTTCAAGATAGGGTCTCATGAACTATTTGCCAGGGCTGGCTTTGAACCACGATCCTCCTGATCTCTGCCTCCTGAATAGCTAGGATTACAAATGTGAGCCACTGGCACCCAGCTCAGTGTTATTTTGATTTGTATTTTCTTTATGGCCAGGGATTTTGAGCATTTCTTTGTGTATTTATTATACTTCTTTCAAGAATTGTCCACTTTATTTGCCCATTTTTTAATTTTGTGCTTGATTCTTTGGCAGATTAATTTTTTGGGGGCTCCCTGTATACTCTGGTTATTAATCTCTTGTCAGATATATAGCTTTTAGATATTTTTTCCCACCTGAAAGTTGTGTCTTCCATCTTGTGACCATTTACTTTGCTGTGCAGAGCGTTTAACTTCATGCAACCCCATTGGTCAATCCTTCCTCTTTCTTGCTGAGCAATAGGAGTTCTATTTAGGAGGTTATTGCTTATATCTGTATGTTCCAGTGTTTTCCCTAGTCTTCCTTGTAGTAATTCCACAGTTTTAAGTCTTGCATTAAGATCTTTCATCCACTTTGAATTGATACTACTACAGGGTATGAAACAAGGATTTAGTTTCAGTCTTTTACATGTGGATATCTAGTTTTCCCAGCACTATTTGTTGAAGAGGCTGTCTTTTCTCCAGTCTATGTTTTGGGCTCTATTTTCAAAAATCAAATGGGTGTAGCTATGTGGATTTTTTTCGGGGTCTTTTGTACTGTTCCATTGGTCTTTATGCCTATTTTTGTGCCAGAATTATGCTGTTTTTATTACTGTGGCTCTGTAGTATGTAGGTTGAAGTCATGTATTCTGATACCTCTGGCACTGATCTTTTTGCTCAGAATTGCCTTGGCTATTTGATGTCTTTAGTGCTTCCATATGAACTTTAGGATTGATTTTTCTATCTCTGTGAGGAATGTCATTGGAATTTTGATGGGAATTGCATTGAACATGTAGATTGCTTTTTGTAATATAGCCATTTTCCCAGTATTGATTCTGCTGATCCTCAAACATGGGAGATCTTTCATCTTCTGATGTCTTCATATAATTTTTCTAATAGAAACCTTTCAGTTCTTCTATTAAATTTATTCGTAGGTATATTTTTTGAGGCTATGATGAATGGGGTTATTTTCCTGGTTTCTTATTTCACTGTTAGTATATATAAAAGCTACTGAATTTTTTATATTGATTTTATGTCCTGCTACTTTACTGATTGGGTATATAGATCTTAGCATTTTCTTGGTGGAGTTATTAGGGTCTTTTAGGTATAAGATCATATCATCTAAATATTTGATAATTTGACATTTTCCTTCCTTATTTGAATCGTTTTATTTCTTTCTCCAGTCTCATTGCTCATTGTAGGAAAAGCAGTACTATATTGAATACAAGTCGGAAAAGGAGACATCATTGTTTTGTTCCTGACTTACTGGAAATGGTTTCAGTTTTTTCCTGTATATGATTTTGGCTATATGTCTGTCATACATAGACTTTATTATGTTGAGGCACTTTCCTTCTGTTCCTTGTTTCTTCAGGACTTTTTATCATGAAAGGATATTGAATTTTGTGAAGGGCCTTTTCTGGATCTCTTGAGATGACCATAAGACTTTTGCCTTAATTCTGTTTATATGTTGTGTTACATTTTTTTATTTGCATATATTGACCAATTCTTGCATACCTGGAAAGAAACTAAGTTTTTAGTGTATGATATTTCTTATGAGTTGTTGAGTTTGGTTTGCAGGCATTTCGGTTTGAGAATTTTTACATCTATGTTCATTAAAGAGATTGGTGTATAATTCATTTATCTCTCTCTCTCTCTCTCTCTCTCTCTCTCTCTCTCTCTCTCTCTCTCTCTCTCTCTCACTCTCCCTCTCTCTCCCTCCCCCTTCCCTCCCTTCCCCTACCTCATTCAGTTTTGGAATCAGTGTAATAATACTGGCTTCCTAGAATGAGTTCAGTAGTGTAGTGTTCCTTCCCCTCTCTTTCATGGAAAATTTGAGGAGTATTGGTGTTAGTTCTTTAAAGTTCCCATAGATTTTGGTAGCGAATCTATCAGGTCCTGGGCTTTTCCTTGTTTGGAGAAAGAAAATATAAACTAAAAAGCACTTCTGGTTGTAGACAGAAGGAAAATTAAAATGGTGGAGGGTGATAGGATAGGGGAGGAAAAGAAATGTTTTAAGATTGAATACTGAAAAGCAGGTTACAGGGCTCTCATATGATGACTACAGAGAAAGAGAAGGGGAAAACAGAACTAAAGAGAAAATGGGGGAGAGAGTACAAAAGTGCTCGGTTTGAAGGTGCAGAAACAAAAACTACAAACACATTAAAAAAAAACTATACATCTCATACTTAACAGCAATGAAAGCAACCAAACATAAAAATTCAGAATTTTCTGATGTTCTTGTGAGCAGTTGTTTTTTCCCCCTCAGTATCTGAGTCTTTCAACAGATTAGATGGCAGTCTTAATTGGACACCTGTCTCTAGAAATGATGTCTATTGACAACCTAGTGTTCCTTCTCCAGTGAGGGTAGTAGCTGGCAATCTAAATACACTCTCTAGTGAAGGCTTCCTGATGTATGGGCTCTAACTTGCCAGTCTCCACCATCCTCTCTGCTTTTAATTTAAAAATTAATTTTTATTAGCATAATTTAACTTGTAGTGGAGTTTCATTGTGATATATACAATTGCAAATAATGGCCTTTGATTAAATTCAGCCCATCTTCCAAATTCAACTCTTCCCTTTCTTTTTAGTATATTTGGTTCCACCATCCCCTCTTATACCTTTGCCGTCTCTCAAGCTTCCCACTACTTACAGTCTGTTATGTTGCTTGTAACACAGATTTTTTTTTTCAGATGTCCTCTCTGATGCAATCCTTGCAGTCAGATTGGAAGCACAACAAGGCAGTGCTTGGTTTCTCTGCCACAGTAGAGACCTTGCATTGAGCCTGGTGCTACTATAGTCCACACTATTGCCACAGCCACTACTGCCACTGTGTGCACTGGGCAGCTTCTTTGTACTGGGACACACCATGTGCAGCATTGTGCAAGTCCTCTATGGGATGCTACTGCTACTCACTGGGTTCCAGTGGCTTTTCTACCGTAAATCGTGTGCTGAGCAACTTCCCTGCTGAACATCTGGCTTCTCCTCCAGTCACCAGCTGCAGCTCTTTTTTTCCACTGGCCATGTGAATCCTTGTTTTTGGCATTTATGAGTGCACTCATGAGTGTTGATTATTTCAAACTGTTTTGCCTTCTGCACTGACCTTCTTTGCAATTGTTGGCATGGGGACTTTGACTTCCCCTCTCTCCTAGGGGAGCTGAGGCTGGAGCCATGAACTGTTTCTTAATTTACTCTGTCACTTTTATGTTTTGCCATATTTTCTAGCTGTCCTGTTCCTCTTTTGTGGTTCTCAGTGCTCTTCCTCTCTTTGGTTCTTCTGGGAGAAGACTCTTCTTTGTTATCCAGACCCGTATTCACAGGGTCCTATGCCGAAAGATTCTACTCCTTCACCACCTTGACGAGACTGTCTTGGTTTTTTTGTTTGTTTGTTTTGCTTTTTGTTATAATTTTTAATATAGGTACTCAAACCATAAGCTTCCCTTTGAGCACTGCCTTTGATGTATGCCAAAGGTTGTGGTTTTCATTAGATTCTAGGAAATTTTTCTCTTCATTTATTTCTTCAGTGACTCACTGGTCATTCAACAATGTGTTATTCAGTTTCCATGTGTTTGAATGTTTTCTGTAGCTTCATTTCCTATTGAGTTCTAGTTTTATTCCCTCATGGTCTAATAAAATAGAAGGAATTATGTCAGCTGTTAAGAGTTGCTTTGTGTCCTAAAATGTGATCTGTTTTGAAGAAAGTTCCATGGGTTGCTGAGAATAATGTGTATTGTATAGCTGCTGGATGAAATTCTCTATAGATGTCTGTTCAGTACAGTTAGTCTATTGTGTCAGTTAATTCTTTTTTCCTTAGCATGTAATAGTTGTACAAGGAGATACATTGTGATATTTGCATATGTGTTTACAATATATATTAGATTTATCCCCTCCATCATTTCTCTCTTCCCCCTTCTTAGAACAATTTCAACAAGTTTCATTCTTCTGTTTTCATATATGAATACAAAATACATCCATTATATTCCCCTTCATTCACCCTTTCCTTTTGCCCATCCTCTCTCACTGTTACCACTCCTAGAAAAGAACTGTTTTACCTTCCTGTCCTTCATTTTTTTAAAAAGTGTACATTGATAGTTCAAGATGCACTTTAAACCTATATATATCATGCTTTAATCAAATTAAACTCCCTATTACTTACTCATCCCCTATCACCATATTCCCCTAATATTCAGTACCTTACAGTATAGTATGTTATATTGATATATGGATTTGTTGTTTCAATATTTTCATTCTCTAATATTTTCTTTATCTCTCACCTCCCGTAGTCCCCTCAGCTACTAATACAATACAGTCTTGTTCTCTCTCTCTCACTATATATGTATTTGTGTGTGTGTGTGTGTGTGTGTGTGTGTGTGTATTTATATATGCATTTAACTTACAGGTCTAGCTTCACATGAGGAAACATGTGACCTTTGACTTTTTGGGCCTGATTCATTTTGCCTCACATGATGTTCTCCAGTTCTATCCATTTACCTACAAACAACATAATGTCATTCTTCTTTATGGCTGAATAAAACTCAATTGTGCATATGTATGCCAAATTTTCCTAATCCATTTATCAGTCATGGGACATGGGCTATTTTCAAACCTTGGATTTTGTGACTTGTGCTACAATAAACATGGGTTGCAAGTGACTCTATCATGTCTTGGAGAATATTCTCTTTGAGTATATGCCCAGGAATGGTATTGCTGAATTGTACGGTAGTTCTATTTTTAGTTTTTTGAGAGAGTTCCGTACTGGTTTCCATAGCAGTTCCACAATTTACATTCCTACCAACAATGTGTAAGTGTTGCTTTGTCCCCACATCCTCATCAACATTTGTTGTTTATGTGGTGAGGTGGAATCTCAATGTTGTTTTGATTTCCACTTCCTTTTTGGCTAAGGATATTGAACATGTCTTCATATCTTTATTGTCCATTTGTACTTCTTTTGAGAATTTTCTGTTTGGTACATTTGCCCATTTATTCAATGGGTTGTTGATTCCTTGAGAGGTTAGTTTTCCTTGTGTGTTCTGGTTATTAGTCCCTTGTTGGATATATAGCTGGCAAAGATTTTTTCCCCTTCTGTAGGCTGTCTCTAATCTGGTGACTGTTTCTTTTGCTGTGCAGATTTTTAGTTTCATGCAGTCCCATTTGTTAATGACCTCTTGCTTCAATTTTGATGAGTCATATATGTCAAGAAATTTATCTAACACTGTCTATTTCTTCTTCATTTTCCAGTTTGCTGGAGTCGAGGTTTTTAAAGTATTGCCATAGGATCTGAGTTTCATTTGTGTCTGTTGTAATATTCCCTTTTTTATCTCTGATTTTATTGATTTGGGTCTTCTTTTATTTAATTCTGCTAGAGGTTTGTCGTTCTTGTTTATTAGTTCAAAAAATGAACTTTTTGTTTCATTTACATTAATTCTTGTATTTTTTTGTTCTCCAATTCATTGATTTCTGCCCTGATTTTTAAATCTCTTTCTGTGTTTTACTTTTTGGGTTGGTTTGTTCTTGTTTTTCTAAGAGTTTAAGATGTATCATCAAATTATTTATCTGCGGTCTCTCTAGTTTTCTGATTTGGGTGCTCATGGCTATAAACTTCCCTCTTAAGACTATGTCCCACATGTTCTGGTAAGTAGTGTCCCCATTTTCATTTGAATTTAGGAATTTCTTAATTTCTTTCCTAATTTCTTCAATGACTAGTGATTGTACAAAAGTGTATTCAATCTTCATGAGTTTGAATGGGTCTTGTGATGTTCCTTGCTATTGATTTCTAATTTTATTATATTATGGTCTTTTAGTATACAGGGAATTATTTCAATTGTTTTGTATTTGTTGAGGTTTGCTTTATGACCTAGGATGTGGTCTATTTTTGAGAAAGTTCCATGGGCTGCTGATTTGTAGGTTTGGTTGTTTAATGTTGTCCCAGAGGTCTTTCATGTTCCATTGATGTTTCTTTGTATTTTTTCATTGTCTTTGATCTAATTTTTCTACTGTGTCTTCAATCCTCGATACTCTGTTTTCAACCTGCTCCACTGTGTTAGCGAGACATTCGATTGAAGTTTTCATTTGGGATAATGAGCTTTTTATTTCCAAGATTTCCAAATTTTTTTAGAATTTCTATGTCTTTATTGAATTCTTCTTTCATATCTTATATTATTTTCTTTATTTCATTCAAGTTTTTGTTTGAATTCTCTTTGAGTTCAGTTGTTTACTTTTATCCTCTTTGATTTCATTCAGTTGCTTATACATACCCTCTTTAATTTCATTGAACATTCATGTCATTTTTAAAAAATTCATTGTTTGCTGTTTCTTCCCTTCACTCTCACATAGGCCTTTATATTGTAGTTGTTGGCTTTTTGGAGGTGATATATTGGCTTGTTTTTTGTTGGAATTTGTTTTTATATGCTGGGATTTACATATCTGGGGTCTAGGACTTGGAAAGAACTTTTACTCTTTCAAGAAATATGTTGTAATTTCACTTAACTCAGCAAGGTGGTTTTTTTTTAATTTCTTTATTACATATTTCTGTTTTTTCTTCTAAAACTTTTCATTTCTGTATATACATTTTCCATTCTAATTCTCAAATAAAACTCATTATTTCCTTTTCTTTGCATTTTTGCTTTTGGTTATAAAATGCTTCTTCTACTTTACACCACACTTTATCTAAACATTCTCCTTTTAATAACCTCTTAACCTATTCACAATTTTTGCCCGTGTTCTGTGATTCGCATCTTTGTTTCTAAATCTTGTTTTTAATTAATTATATTTTATTGACACATAATATTTATACACATTTATGAAGTATAATGTGATGTTTGATTCATGTAAACTTTGGGTGATGATCAATTCAGAGTAATTAACTTATCTATCACATTAAATTTTTATTATTTCTTTATGGTAAGTACATTCAATATCCATACTTTTCTGGGTGTGGTGCCATGTGCTTGTCATCCCAGCTACTGTGGCAACCATGAATAGGAGGATTGTGGTCCAGTCTAACACTGGCAAAAAGCAAGACCCTATCCCAAAAATAATCATAGCAAACAGGGATGGAGGCATAGCTCAAGCCTAGCCAGCATGAAGCCCTAAGTTCCAACTGCAGTTCCACAAAAAATTCTTTGCTTTTAACTATTTTCATATATATACTGTATTATTTTTAATTATATTACACTTCATAGAGCACCAGAACATATACTTTCTAATTGTAATATTATACCCATTGACTAACCTCTCCACATCCTCTCTCCCTCATATTCTCCCCAGTCTCTAGTACTATTCTATTCTCGGATTCTATGATGTCAACTTTTTTAGATGTGAGTGAGACTGTACAGTGTTTTTCTGTGCCTGACTTATTTCACTTAACATAACGTCCCTGAAGTCCAACCATTTTGTCATTAATGACAGGATTTCATGCTTTTATATGTCTAATAATATCCCATTCATATGTATATATATGCATATATACACATTTATGTATGTATGTGTATCTATCACATTTTCTTTTTTCATTCATTCATTGATGGATATTTAGGTTGATTTGAAACCCCAGGTATTGTGAGCAGTGCTTCAATAAACAGAGGAATTCAAGTGTCTCTTTTTATATGGAAACTAAAAAGTTTCTGTATAGCAAAAGAAACAATCTGCAGAGACAAAAGACAGCCTACAGAATGGAAGACAATATTGTGCACTCTACATATGACAAGGCATTTATATCCAGAATTTATAAGGAATTCAACTCAAGAGCAAAAATAAGCAAATAACCCAATTAAAAATGGATCGAAGATCCGAATAGACATTTCTCAAAAGTAGACATTTAAATAGCCTATAGATTAGTGAAAAAATGATCAGCATCACTAACCATCAGAGAAATGCAAATTAGAACCATAATGAGGTATCACCTTATCCAGTTTGAATGGCTGTTATCAAAAAGAAAATGACAAATGCTCAAGTATACAGGGAACTCTTATACTCTACTGATGGGAATGTAAATTCATACTGTTATTATGGAAAACAGTATGGAGATTCCTCAAAAAATTAAAAATCAAGCTGCCTTATAATCCAGTACTCACCCTACTAGTATGTACCAAAATAGTTAAGTCTTTATCCAAGCTTCTAGTAAACTTCCTTAGGGAAATTCCTAGAAAAGAATTACTGGTCAAAGACAATTTTGTGTTTGAAAACTTTAAAAGCTGGTCTGATTCAAGAAGGGTATAAATTTCTCATAACAAAATCTTACTTTTTTTCTTTTTTAGGTTTTGAGATTTCTGAAAACCAGAAGAGGCAGGCTGCAATGACTGTGAGAAAAGTTCCTAAACAAAAAGGTAATCTTCCCTTATCCTCTAAGCCCCACTCATTTTCTATGGGAGAATAGGAAGACATAGGCTGTGAGCTTTCATATTCCTAGGCTCCCTTCCATACTGGGTTCACTTGGAGTGTTGGGGTAGTTTAAAATACCCTTGTGTCTCTGACAATAGGTGACAAATGGTCTTAAAGGCCTATGCTCAGGAGTGAATGGCATAGGATCGTCATATCCAAATATTTCTCATTGGGTACAGAAATAAAACCTCTTTTTCTCATTTTTACTTGAACATAAAAGAAACTTTTTAATAAGTATAAGTATTTATTAATAAGTACTCAGCTTTTTTTCCCACTGATCTGGGTATACTTAGCAAATCAGGGGCCCTCAATCAGAATGGAGAGCCTCAAACTGAACCAAGAGAAAATTCAGGTAGCCTTTTCAAGAGAATACATATAGAATCAGTTTAAATCTGAAAAAAGCTTTACTTTTCTTTTTTATGAACCAGAACAAAACTAAAATGCTTGGCTAAGCCAAAGGAAAGAGCCACCTTCTACTTCTTAGAGTATCTATTCAGGATCAGTTTCTGATATAATGGTAACTCTAAGAACACAGACACTGTTAACCCCATTTCCAGATGAAGAGACCAAGGGTCTTTAAGGTGAAGTGATTCAGAGCCTAAGTCAGCTTAAGTCTGAGTCCACTTCTCTCTCTTTTCCATTGCTCAGGGTCCTGTTGATGTCCCTCTGGAAAGAAAAGCTCATTTTACTGATTCACCTCAATTACTGATGGCTGCTTCTATTACTGTTGTCACTACTACCAAGGGTGAATGATCTTAATGAGAACTCACTTTTGCTAAGATCTGCCTTCTGCTTTCTCAGTGGTCTCTCTAGTTCTGAATGAGTCACCATACAAAATGGTCAGATTCAAATTGCCTGAAATTCCAGCAGCCACATAAAGCACCCTTAATTATTCCCAATGAAGTTCTCTTTGAAGAGAACTGTGAATACCTGATTTTTAATTAAGCAGTATACTTATCTGGGCCCCTCTGACTAAACATACCTTCATTTCAACTACTTATTAGTTCTTGCTCTTTGGAGTCCCTCATTGGATCATCTGTCATCATGGAAATGTGATTCCCCTTAGATAGGGAATTTAAGCCAGTCACTTCCAATCTTTTGAAGGTTAAAATGTAAGTGATGGCTTTAGAAGGCAATCTGGAGTTAAAGGTCAGTAAGTATGTGATATATACTAACAGGAAAACTGTAAGTGAATAGCTCCCTTTCTCAGACAGAGACATGAGCAAAAAGAGCCTCAGCCAACTGGTAAGTCCTCAGGTTGCAAAAGATACTGTGCTAACAGCTGCCTCTATCTCCTATAGGCTCTTACCTCCTGAGCTTCTTTGACTCTGATTTCCTTTACTGCTCCTACCACACTGGTTCCTTGGTAAAATGATACTCCTTTATCCTACCCAGATTCCTGCAGATTTATCTGGGATTGGGTAGGCTTTTCAGTGACATCACTTCAAACAAAGAAACAACCACAAAGCAACCAATAATTAGAAGTTAGTTCTGCCAACTCATACCAAGCCTTTGGTTCAGGTTCCTTCTTTACCCTGCCTGGTTCACTGGAACAGCTTTCTTATCTTAAAAGCAATCTTAAAATCCTTTAAAAAACTCTAGTTTTCAACCTCCCAGAATTTCTATGAATTTATTCCCATATTTTTTCTGGACATCAAGATTCCACTAGACCAGGGCTGTGGCGATATATATATTTCTTTGAACTCAGGGCCTCATGCTTGCTAAGGAAGGTACTCTACCACTTGCTCCACCCCATCAGCCCTCTTTTTGTATTTGGTATTTTCAAGATAGGGTCTCATGAACTATTTGCCCAGGCTGACATCAAACCTCAATCCTCCTGATCTCTGCCTTCTGAGTAGCTAGAATTACAGGTGTGAGCCACTGGCTCCCAACCTGTGATAGATATACTTTTGGGATCTAAGGAGGCTACACATGCAGAAACAATTGCCAACTTAGTAATTTAATAGTTACAATGTATGCATAGGAAGAACATGAAGTGATTCTTTCAGATATCCATAAAAGCTAGCTTCCTTAACCCTCTCTATTACCTATCCCTAGAAATGATAGAGAGAACATTGTTAAGATTTCTCCAGTGCAGATGTTATTGAATAGGTAATTACTCCAGTGTCCCCTTTCAATCCTGTCTGTAATACCACAGAACTTTATCAACCCAGTATACTATGGGAAGGAAAGCCTGGCTGGGAGAATAGCAGAGAGGAACCAACATAGCACTAAGAAAGGCATTTTCACTTCACTGTTGCCTTTCAGACTACCTTGGTTTTAAGAATTGATATATAACTTCTTGGGAGTTAGATGCTAATCCCTGTTGTGTTTATCAGCGTGGAACTCACCCTAACCATGAGCACACAGCCTCCATCTCCAGAGACTTTAGGGCAAGCTCAAAAATCAAATGAATGCCCTAAAATAACTTTAAAACAACCTAGAAAAAGAAAAAAGTGGGAATAATCAGTTTACCCAATCTCAACGATTCATTAATATAGCTACACTGACCAAGACAATGTAACTTTGGCACAGGAATAGGCATTAGATCCATGAAACAGAACACAGAAATAAACCTACACAAACATATATCACTGTTTTTTGACCAAAGCACAAAAACAATTCAGTGGAGAAAGAGTAGCCTTTTCAACAAATAATGCTGAAACAATTGGCCTTCCAGAGGCAAAAAGAGAACCTCAACCTAAACTCACACCATGTATAAAAATTAAGTATAAATTGAATGTGAAATTAAATGTAAAGCTATAGAACTCTTAAAAAAATAGAAAAATGTCTTCAGGATCTAGGGTTAGGAATAGGAGTTTTTAGATTTGAGACCAAAAGCTTGAACCACAAAATAAAAACAGTAATAAAATGGAACTCCCTCCCTAATATCTTTTCATTGTCTGTTGCTATCTAATTAATAGCCTCATTTCTGACCACTTGCCACCTTTCAAAATTAGCTCTTAGAAAAGAATCTAATCCTTCCTAAAAGTGACAGAGGCTGTTGATGGCTTAATATAATCAAGTTATCAAACAAAGAAGCTGTAATGTTGGAATTTTAGATACTAGATATCAGAAGAGGAAGGTATTTAGAAGCAGCAGAGAGGCCTTCCTGACACATTTGCATTGCATGTTGTATGTTTTGAATATAGATCAGGATTAAACTTTGACTTTAGATCCCCCTGGTTCCCAGAATCCTCCATTAATGTGGACTTTGGTTTAGTGGTTGCAAACCTACCTACAAAGGTTGAAAAGATCTTTAATCTTAGTAGCATTCAAGCTATTCCCAAGTATATTCTATTCCTTCCTTGTGTTCCATGAATTATATCTTCTAGTGATGAGTTAGCTTTCTCCCTCAACTCACAATGTTAATTCCCTATAAAATGCAGATTATCACTCACAACCCAGGGCATAACTCCTCTATGTCACTTGTGCCTTCTATTTTTTAGAAAACCATCTCCCCCAAGAGAACTTATGTGAAGTTAGTAGTTCTTAATTAGGGTCTTTGACATTTAAGGAGAGTTGGAGAGAAAGGAAATAAAAGTTGTTTGGAATTAAATGCACTTTACTGGGTTCTTTGCAGGACTAAGCCCTACATTGGGGATTATGTTCTTTTGGAAAGAGCTCTGAACTGAGAAGTCAAAGAATGTGAGTTGTAGCTCTTGTTTTGTTACTATCTTACCACGGACCTTAAGAATGACATTTCTCTCTGAGTCTCAGCCCAAATTTCTTAATGATACCTGATTATATGGAAAAGAGTGTGGTATTGCAGTAATGGCCACGTCACTCCAAAATCTGTTAGGGAGAAAAATGATTTGCAGTATAGGTTGAATATCCTTTATCTAGAATGCTGGGACCAGAAGTTTAAGATTTCAGAGTTTTTGGGATTTGGAAATATTTGCATAGACTTTCCTGATTGAGTATCACTAATCTGAAATCTGAACATGCTCAGAAATATGAAACTTTTTGAGTACTATCAAGTTTTAGATTTCAGAGCATTTCAGATTTTTGGATAAGGGATGCTCAGTCTAGATCAGTTGATACTCTAAACTAGTCTACCTTGCATTGTCTGCCCAGAGCTGTCACTGGGTGATTTGAGAACTACCATGGTACTTATGGTCTATCCCTTTTTTCTCCTATCTACTCTAGGTGTCAACTCTTCCCGCTCTGTCCCTCCTTCCTACCCACCACCACAGGACCCGTTAAACCAGAGCCAATACCTGGTCCCAGATGGCATCGCCCAGTCGCAAGTCTTTGAGTTCACCGAACCGAAGCGCAGTCAGTCACCATTCTGGCAAAACTTCAGCAGGTTAACCCCATTCAAAAAATAATAACTACAGGGAGGCAGATAATTTTAAAATAAAGTAAATAAAATTATATTTATAGATGGACCTTTTTTCGGAGAAGCACTGTTGAAAATTTGTGTGTGTGTGTGTGTGTGTGTGAACATATATATACACACACACAGATCCTTAGTATATATGTGTGTGGGCGTGAGTGCACACCCACACACACACAGAGAGAGAGAGAGAGAGAGAGAGAGAGAGAGAGAGAGAAAAGGACCAAAAATGTTTTCTGTTGTTGTGGGGAAGTGAAATCTATAGTTGGTAGGAAGAGGTACCAGTGACTTCTAAATATGTGACCTCTTCTTAAAAGTTTTCAGTTCTTACCCTGATCCCCTCCCCTTTTCTCTAAGAAATTAACATTTCTATTTGTTCCTTTTCTTGTTAAGATAATCTTTTCTCCTCTGTGAGTGATTCATTGACTTGTCATTATTACCATAGATGTATTTGTATTGGTTCTTTTCTTTCCTGATGATACTTATGCTGATGATTTTGTAATTTAATTTGATGTGGTGGAATTGGATTTCCTTTCCCTCTTTCCCTTTTCATGAGGAAGAGGAGGATCCCACATCTCCTCTCCCTCATTCAAACATCTGTGAATGTCCCTATAGTCCTGCAGTGGTCCCAAACACATTTTTCCCGACATCCTCTGTCCACAGTTGTGCCAGTCTGGACATGCTCTGTTGTGCCCTGTGACATAACTGCTTGGTATTTCTACTGCTTTCACTGTATTTTTGATGTTGTGGAAAGCTGTAAAACCAAACAGAAACAAGAGAGTATCAGTATGATGATGCTAGAGAAGACGTCTGTTCAGGGGATATTGTTCATTCAGCCTATTTCTTCTAGCACTGGGGATTCCTATGTTGCAGCACTGTTGAGTCATTTTAGTTTTGCATCTAGTGTCTAATTTGGGCCAATTAGTCTTTTTTAAGCCCTTGGCTGTGATTCCTTCTTGGGCCTATCTCTTCCCTAGCCCAAAAGATCGAAACTGAAAGCAAAGAGTTTGAGACTCTGCCTCCCGGGGAAGGGATTTTTCTCTACCCCTCCCTCTCAAGTACCAAGTAGGTATAAGGTGGGGTTCTCTTACAGCAGTCATTTCAATGCTCTGGTCACCCCCATTCCCATCTGCAGATTTTAAAGGCACATTGATAGGAGTTTATGGAGGAATTCAAGACAAAACCCATCTGACCAAGATCATCAGCTGCCTTCAACTTATTAATCTGGACAGAATCCAAGGCTGACAGTAACATCTTATAGGGAAAAAATAAGGAGGGCATTCAAAGAGATAGGCTTGATCCAAGATTATGTTTCTACTCCCCCAATTGTGTAAGACTTCCCCTATTCTTATCAGATTGCATGGACAATCTTTCCTGGCTTCTTTCCTCCCCTTTTCCTATCTTCCTTCTTTGTCCTCCCCTGATGGCATGGGAGGATTGTGGTTGTTGTTATAGTTATATCAGTTCTGGCCCTCAATGGTCTTGTTTCTAACATCCACCCATCCCAGTGTCCAGCATTTGAAACAAGTGAATGAGGAGCCCAGGGCTATTCTTCCCTCTGGACAAAGGGTCTGAAGCAGAGATGCTAACCTGAGGATCATTTTTGGCAGGATTTCCACTTGGCAAGAACTAACTTTTCCTACAAAGAAGCAGGATACCTATTTTGTGTAGGAGTATCTGTTCCTCCTCTCTATGTGATCCTTTGGGTAGATAGACCTTAAACTACAATAATAGAGTATAAAGGAATGAGGGTGTGCCCTGTTGTGAAAATCCACGCTATCCAGGAATCTGGAAATTGACACTATCCAGCAAACTGGAGATGGTGAGTCTGTCTTGGATCTCATGGGAGAAGAATTCATCACGACAGGACCTCAGCTTACCAAGCAGCCTTCATGGGAGCTTCAATATAACAGGCTTGGTTATTGCTTTGTGCCTCCTGATACAAACCAGGCTCTGCACAGCCTGGAAACTTTCCCCTGTGGGAAGTTTTCATTCCACTACAGCCAAGTCAGACTTGCAGAGTTATTAAGGCAAGAATGAGTCTGACCTGAGCAGAGGGCCAGAGCTCGGGACTGGCCTCCACTGTTCAGCAAATGACATAACTACTTAAGCTCCCATGGCAAGGAGCCTGCTGCCAGCACCCAGGCTAAAATGTCCTTCCTGTCAGAGAATGTTTTAGCTGTATATGCAGGCTTCCCTTGAGTATACCTCCTTCTACTTTCTACTTCTCACTAGGCTTGGGCTTGACATGCTTCTCCAGGGGTTGGGGACACACCAGAAGGGATTGCTTTGGCAAGTCCCTGAACCTATAGCATTACTTGGCCAGGCCCTCTCATCCCAATCCCTTCCCTTGGCCTGTACCCAGGGTTCCAGGATCAGGGATATCACCTCTCCCCTACCCGCTCACACTCATCCCACTGACCTTAACTGATGTCAGTAATTTGTGAAAAAAAATCGGCACTCCATTGACTGGAATGTCCCCCTTGCCTATGACTCAAAGCACACCAGTGGCTAATAGTCTAAAAGGGAGCCCATTAAGTACCTGGGCTAAGTATCTAAACCTGTTGTTTTTGCACTGCAGTGCTATCCCCAAGAATTCTCATGCTCCTTTTTCTGCATGGCCCTGAGCTTCCCTTTCCTCAGCTCAATGAGGGCTGGATTTGCTCTCCAAAAGGCTTTGCTAGTTTGTTCTATGAGTTCTGCTGTGGGGAAGTCCTAACACAGAAGTAAAATTCTTCTTTCTCTTGCTCTCATCCTCTCTTTATGTGTATATCTTTAACAGATCTATTAAGGACAGCAACAAGAGAATCATAACAATTCTAGTATGAAGCCAAATAGTGATATTTTAGTGCTTTGGGGGTGGGCTGGGCTGGGTGGGTAGGTGGGCAACAGTGATTTTGATTACCCCTGCTGCTCTGCATTTGCCAGTTTATTCTTTTGTTTCTACTATCTGACTGTTTGACCCTGTCAAACAAGTGTCAAAGTTGTGTGTTTTAAGAAAATGTTTAACAACAAAAAAGATGTTGTAATGACACAAAGCCTTATGAAAATATTTATGGAGTTCAATAAAAGAAGTAAAAAGACACCTTCAGACACAGTTCTTGTGCCTGTGTGTGTGTGTGTGTGTGTGTGTGTTGCCAGTTGTAAAATGAAGAGAATTTGCCTGATATGAAGCATCTTACACCAACTGTCTTGACCTGCAAGCCCTGCTCCAATCCCAAGCCTTCCACGGGCTTTCTGTGACCTTACCTGTCCTTTCTAGAAGAAAAAAGCACAAAAACTGAGTTTGAACATAACCATGGGCATTTCAAATACCTTTACGGATGGGACTGTCTTCATGTCACCTGGAACTTTTACAAAACTGAAAGGCCCATTCCTCACTTTGGTCCTTTCCCTTGCAGCTGGAAGCCCTGGGTATTCCTGGGAGCTTAAAATCTTTTTTCAGCCTAGCCAAAGACCATATCACTTAGGAATCCCCCACTTCAGGTTTCTTCCTAATGCCTTTGATCCTGTCTCCTCAGAGGAACACACCTTCTTTATCTGTCCCTGAGTATATGATATGGTATGGCCTTACTGCTTCTTCCATTGTAGTGTTGCTTACATGTACATGCTCTTTGATTCCCACTAGGCCTCCATATGGTATCTCATGCTGCCTGTCAGAGACCCAATGGTGGGTCTGTTCTTTTTCCAGAGCAACTAAATGCTGAACCCAGTAAAGTCCTTATTTATTGAAAGGGTCCAAATAATTGTCCCACAGGTGACTAGAGTATGAACCCTACCTGTCTAGCACTTGGAGATGCTTTTTCTACACACAGTGGTTCAGAAAAAATGATAACTAAGCCTTTCTCTCTTTCACTAACCGTTCCCTTTCTCCATTTCTTAGGTCTCCTCATTTAATCCCTTCTACTGTCACCATCCTTTCCCTGTCCACTAGGGTCTGCCATCTCCCCCACCAATATCAGCAGGACTCAGCTCTCAGCAGTCCTTCCTATATCTTGCCAATTACCAGCCTTCCTAGATTCCAGGGGCAAATCTCAGTTACCCCCTGCAGTAGAAGAGGATGTCATCTGGTCTCAGTCTCCCATGAAGACTGAGGATCTGAAAAGTGGAGAGACAATGGCAGGGGTCTTATACTCTAGGATTCAGCTAGTTCTCTCCTATGGTACCTGAAATCAAACATCACCAAAACAGTTATTTCTGAAAGCCCCAGTATGGTCCACATTATAAATTCATATTTCTTATTATCATAAATAGTGATTCTATTACTTATGAACTTACTTGCTAAGAGCATGTACACCCTTTCTGCCCTTCATTTTATTCCTTAACAGGAATGGTGCTTGTCTCTTAATTACTAAGTTTCTAATTACCTTCTTTAATTGTTGTGTTTCTCTCCCTGAATGAGGGCAGAGGGGCAGTTGGTTATCATTTTCAGGAACCAATTAGGGGAGGGCCACAGGGCCTTAGGCCATGCCAAGACCATTGTGTGGAATGATGGCTTCTCCCCTCTTCGGGTCTTCTGGTGGGCTCAGAGTTAGGGAGAGGTGTCCCTGTGGTGTGCCCGGTTGCCTAGAATTAGAATGGAGGAAGGCAGCTCATTGAAGCTTCCAGAGAGGGCCTCTGGAACAAGTCAACTCTGACCCTTCTTTGTCCTGGAAAGTTTCCTGCTAGGTTCAATAGAAGAGACTTATGGTTTGTCTAAAAATAAAAATTCCTCATATTTGCAATGACCTTACCACATATGGGGTCTTACTTAGTGCTTATGACAACCATTTGGCAATTTGGTTTACTAACTACAATTTTTTTGGTGGTTCTGGAGTTTGAACTCAGGGCCTCATGCTTGCTAGGCAAGCTCTCTACCACTTGAGCCACTCCATCAGCCCTTTTACATGAGTTAATTTGAGATAGGGTCTTGCTTTATTTATGCCCAGGCCAGCCTGGACTGTGATCCTATTTGTGCTTCCCCACGTAGCTGGGATGACAACCATGCACCACCCCTCCCAGCCACTGGTTGAAATGGAGGACTTTGAACTTTTTGCCCAATCTCTGTCTCCCAAGTAGCTAGGATTACAGGTGTGAGCTGCCACACTCAGCCTATTAACTACTTTGATAGGGAGAAGACAGTGGCTAAAAGTGACTGCTCAGTTACCTAGCTTCTGAGTTTTCCTTACCTGCTCTCCACCTTCACTGAAACTGACCTCAGAGCTGTTGGGTCTAAGTGTTGCTGGGGGGAGGGTGAGGCAAGTCCTCCAAAAGATAACTATCGCCACAGTTCCTTTTGTCCCCTACTAGTGTAAGTGGAACGAGAACCAAAGTCTTTGATGTGGACTTTGGCATACTTTATTCAAGTAAGCCACCACCATATTGCTTGGGCCACTTGGTTCTTGGACTATTAGGGATTTCCTTTTTCATATTGACTTGCCTATCATTGGCTCCCAGAGGCTTCTTCCTGACTAGCATATGGAGGTGTTGAACTAAATCTTGCTTGCTCAAGACTTTACCTGCAAGCCCCAAGATTACAAAATGAAACTTCCCAATGTCTGCCCAAGTACTGTCACCTGCAGGACAATAATTCAGTTTGCCTATAGGTATATTAGGTCAGTTCTGTTTGCAACACAATTAGAGGAGGAGGCTTGGAGGGAAGATTCGTGTCCCTAGAAGTACACTCCCCTAGTTCTACCTGTCCCATTTCTATCTTAGCCTGTGACCTCTTTCTCTAGTAGGCTATGAGTGTCATGGACAGTGCATTCTCATCTAGTTGGGGAAGAAGAGATAGAGGATGGGACTTGGATATAGAATGGCCCCTGTGTTCTCTAGAAGGCACTATCATTTCTGCTCAGCTCCACCAGTTGGAGGCCCCCACCATGGTAGGTTCCTAGACTAGCCTGCATCCATCTCCAGCTGTGCCTCTCCACAGTCCTACAGCCAGACAGCTGAACTAGATTCAACCCACATACCCTAGGTACCAGTTATTGGCTGGGCCTTTTTGTAGGCTACAGTAAAGATATTAAGATGGATAAAATACCATCTCCATTCCACAAATAACTCAGAGTTTAGTAAGGACATATAAGCATAAGCTATAATGGGGATAAATGAGAGCCCAAAAATATTTAGAAAACAGAATGATTAACTCTGATTAAGGAAAATCTCTGTCGGGATATTTGATTGCATTGATGGAGTGGCTCAAGTGATAGAGTACCTGCCTAGGATGTTTGGTTGTGCTGCAGCCACTGATAGTCCCCAAATCTTAGTGGCATAACACAGGAGTTTATTGCTTGTTATGCAAATTATGCTGTAGAACCAGTTGACTCTCCAGGGCAGCTATGAGCTCCTTCCACTTTATTGTACCTTCCTCTCACACATACTGCCTATCCCTAGAGTGTTTCTCATCTCACAACTCTCTAGCCCTGCATTCAATCAGAGCCAACAGGGCCAGAAATGATCACATGCTTCACACAACTTCAAAGTAGCAATAAATGTTCCATGAGTCCAGGACAGAATAAATGTATATGAATAAGCATTAGAAATCTTTACCAAAGAAGAGGAGGTTTCCATTATACCTCAGCAGGTAAGGAAAATTTTACCATGTTGTAACGGTTAAAGCAGTTGAGAAACTAGGAAGAATTATCCACAGATGACCATCTCCCCTCTTTTTTAACTGTTTTTTTTTTAATTTAATTGAACATTCATGAGGTATTTGCCATACAACCTCCTCTTCAATTTCAGGAACTATCTTCTATGAGTCTTAGAAGAAGTCGGGGACCAACATTTTCCCAAAGAAGTCAAAGCAACTTGTTAATGATTTCTCCCCAATCCTGGAATCTAAACTGTGTGTACCTGCATTATGTTTGTCTTTACAGATGCTTACACCTAGAATAAGTATCTAGCAATGTGTTAGTGACAAGAGTAAGTAATAAACTTTCTCACAGCAGCAGGGACAGTGACAATTATCCAAGAAGAATAGAGGAATGGCCTTGATAGTCCAGCTATGGCAGTACTGTAGTTGGCATCCAAACTACTTAAAAGATCCTAAACACTCCACCAAGATCCTAAATCCGATAGTACCTTTGGCAAAGTAGTAGGATATAAAATTAGCATGCCATCAATGAACAGATTGAGAAAGAAATCAAGAAAACATGTCCTTTCACAATAGCCTCAAAAAATAAAATTCCTAGATATACACTTATTAGAAGGTGAAAAATCCCCTACAGTGAAAACTATAAAACCCCAAAGAAAGAAATTAAACACCAGAAAATTGAAAGACCTTCCATACTCTATTCCATCTATAAATTCAATACAATCCCCATCAAAATCCTAACATCAGCCAGGTGCCAGTGGCTCACTCCTGCAATCCTAGGTACTTGGGAGGCTGAGATCAGGAGAAACATGGTTCAAGGCCAGCCCAGGTAAATAGTTCATGAGACCCCCATCTCCAAAATAACAAAGCACAATGGACTAGGGTGTGGCTCAAGTAATAGGGCTCCTGCTTTTTGTATGCCTGCTTTGCAAGCATGAAGCCCTAAGTTCAAACCCCAGTCACACCAAAAAAAAAATAATATTATTGGACATGGGTCACACGCTAAGGGGAGAGCACATACAGGTGGTATGGGGATAGGTAGGAGACCCAAAACTTGAAAGTGTTTGATGTGCCCACTGTAGAGGAGCTTAAAATGACAGAGGTCAATATGGGAAGGTGACCAGGAAATAGTGAAGAGGTCAGGTAGAGATGAATCAATTCGGGTTGTAACACACATGCATGGAAGCAATGCTAGGACTCTCTCTGTATGGCTATCCTTATCTCAAACTAGCAAAAACCTTATGTCTTTATTATTATTGCTTATGTCTTCTCTTCAACAAAATTGGAGAAGAGGGCAGAATAGGTTCTGCCTGGAAGCGAGGGGTGGGGATGAGGGGGCAGGGGGAAGAAATGGCCCAAACAATGTATGCATATATGAATAAATGAATTTTTAAAAAGAAAAAAAAAGATAAATGTTTGAGGAAATAAATATGTTTAATCTGATTTAAACGTATTCAACGTATACATGTATTGAATTTTACATGACACCCAGTTAATAGGTACAACTTTTATGGTTTTTGTATTAGTTAAAATAAAAAATAAATTACTTTAAAAATACCTGAGCAAAAGAACACATGAAACATCTCTCTGTCTCTCTCTCGGTCGGTCTGTCTTTCTCTCTCTGCTATTTCTGTACACAACCAGAAATAACCAAAAATGCAATCAACTGACACCTTGATCTTGAACTTTTCCCCCTCCAGACCCGCGAGAAATGTTTGTTTAAGCCAGTAAATGCTGGCTTAAGCCAAAATACATTAATTTTAAATATAACATGAAGCAAGTACAGCTATTAACAATTGTTAAATGTAGGTGATAGGCATATGGGTGTTCATTATATTTGTCTTACGAGTTTTATGTTTGAAATTTTTCATAATGAGAAGTAAAAACAAACTTACTCATTTAGTGTATGAAGGTAGAAATAAATAAGCCATAAAGATACGTTTCCAGTCTCATGGTCTAGTTGGGAAACAAGTCTATAAAAATATAAGAGATTTCACAAGGAAACACATTCATTTGTAAAACAAGTGGTTACTAGCAGGGTGGGCAGCTGGTGGTAAGGTGGAAGCATTTTTTAAAAATGTGCTTTTAAAAGAAATCTGGATGACAGATTGGAAGGTTGTTTATTGTCCACTATGCTTCTGTTCCATTGGTTTCTGCATTGGTCATTACTTTCATTGGTCAATGGACTGTGAGTAGTAGTCATGTGTGTAACTTAAAAGCAGAAGCTTCATGAGTTAACTGTCTTCATGGTGCTCTTTTCCCTCCACCACAATGGTTCTTATTGTTCCATTTATAGCTGCATCATTCTAGGTCCTAAGGAGAAAATTAGCTAAAACTGACCTGAGACAGGCATGCCATGTGAGCAAGAAATAAACTCATTTTGCAATAAACTACTGATATCACAAGAGTTGTTTTATGTTGAGCATAACTAGGCCTATTCTGACTGATATAATAGACATGAAGAGGTAGAATAGTTCAAAGTAAAATGGGATATAATGCAAACAGAAGCACTAAAGCATATGCCAAAAGCTAAGCTGTATAATGACATAGTATGTAAAGTGATGCAGTGAGATCCTTGGCCCTGTTGTTAGACAAGCAGAAGCATGGAATCCAATATTGGTAAGAGCTCTGTAGGGGAATGGAGGTGAGAGATCAGTGCACATGACTCCTCATAATCCATCAAACTGGATAATGCATCTTTTTCTAAAGAAGTGATGCATTTAATGGCATTAATAGCTACAATTTCTGGAATACATACAATAGTCTAGGTACTGCATTAAAATGTTACCTGTACTATCACATTAATGGTATCATTATGTACATGAATGCAAATGATACTGTGTTCAGCACTTGTTATGCATTCTCTTATTCAATAACAATATCAAAAATATGGCCATCATTTTTGAGTGCTTAGTATATACCAAGCTCTTTACCAAATACTTTGCCACCATTTCCCATGCTCCACATTCAACCCAACAATAAGTATTATTATATATTTTTTAAATGTATCACAAATCCAGCCACTTTTTGCTGCTACTATACTTGTCCTAATCACCATCATTTCTCACTTGGAATATCACTTCAGCAGCCAGAGGAATCCTTTAAAATGTACATCAGATCATCACTCTTCTGCTCAAAGTACCACAGTGGTACCCATCTTACTCTCAGTTAAAGCTCAAGTTTTTACAAAACCAACAAGGCCTTCCACCTGGATCTATGCTCTAACTCTATACCCTTTCCATTGCTAGTTACAACTAGGACCACACTTCCTATAACCTGACACTTGCCTATACAACTCTAGCCATTTCTTTCATAAGACTTGGCTCTTTCCTGTCTCAGAGTCTGCTATGGTTTGAATGTGTCTCCCAAAGTTCAAGTGTTAGAAACTTTATCCCCAAACCAGTGGTGCTATGAGGTGACACCTAATAGGAAGTGTCTAAGTCATGGAGGTACCACCCTCATGAATAGGTTAATGTTGTTATCAGAGGAGTAGATTTGTTATCATGGGAGTGAGTTCCTTATAAAAGGATGAATTGAATCCCCTTTCCTTTCTTTCACTCACTCCCTCTTACCTTTCCACTATGTGATACCATCCTCCATGTTAAGCCACAACAAAAATACCCTTTCCAGTTGCCAGCCCCTTGATTGTGGACTTTCCAGTCTTCAGAACTGTGAGCAAGTAAATTTCTATTCAATATAAATTACCCAGTCTATGTCATTCTGTTAGAGTAGCACAGAATGACTAAGACAGGGCCTTTGCCAATGTTTTCTCCTCAGTCTGGAATGTTCTCCTTCAGTAATGCATGTGGTTGACTTCTGAATCTTCTCAGTAAGATCTTCTTCAATTGTACTATTTAAAATTATAATCACCTTCCTAATGCAGCTTTTCCTCTCTCCATTTATAGGTCAATTTTTCTAGCATCTATCACCATCTGACCTGCATGTTTTACTTACATATTTTGTTTAATTTCAGTTTCTTTTGCCTCTTATGCTAAATGCAAACCCTACAAAATAGAAATTCTTTTTTCTTTTTTTAACATGGTAGATTCACAGATTTGAATAATGAAAATATTTCATTCATGACACACTCCATAATTTTCTATTGCAAGTTGTCTAAATGCCCATTTATCCTTATTGACAGAAATTCTTCATTTTGATAAAACCAATGTCATTATTGTCTGGCCTTTTGCTTGTGCTTTTGGAGTTTCATTTGAGATGTCTTCTCTCACCTTTTCAAATGACTCATGTATGGAAGCAGCTGGAAATCAGGCTGGAGTAGTTAATGGGAATCAGTATATCAAAGACTTTTGGCCCTTCTAAGAGTAAATACTTGATTCTGTGGATAATGGAGAAATTGTTGAGAAGTTGTAGGCAGGGTAGAAACAATATTATTGATGACTCTGGTTGCAGTTTGGAGAACAGTTTGAAGAATAGCAGAAGTAGAGGCATAATAGGAAAAGGGGAACAGGTACTAGAGAAAAGGTTAGATCAAAAAGAATTAACCTAGAAGGTAACACCCACGCACAGGAAATCAATGTGAGTCAATGCCCTGTATAGCTATCCTTATCTCAACCAGCAAAAACCCTTGTCCCTTCCTGTTATTGCTTATACTCTCTCTACAACAAAATTAGAAATAAGGGCAAAATAGTTTCTGCTGGGTATTGAGGGGGGGGAGAGGGAGGTGGCGGAGTGGGTGGTAAGGGAGGGGGTGGGGGCAGGGGGGAGAAATGAACCAAGCCTTGTATGCACATATGAATAATAAAAGAAAAAAAAAAAAAAAGAAGTAGAGGCATGGAGATCATCTAGGAGGTATTTAAGGTGATTTAATCCTGAGCTCAAGTGTGGCAAATCATTTTATAAATATGCAAGCACATTAAGAATTATAAAAGTGAGAGTAGATAAACTGTAACAAATATTCTGCAAACTATATCTCATGTACTCCCCAAAACAACAATATAAAGGTGGGTTGATTATCCTAGTGAAAGCAATAGGGAAAGTGAAACTCAGAGAATATAATTTACTTGATTAAAGTCATATATCTTAACAGTGACAGAGGCAGGATTGTTAAACTCAAAGTTCATTTTCACTGTGCCTTAAGCACAGTGAATGTTATTATTATTACTGAATGTTACGCATTAGAATATATTTACAATGGTTAAAACTGACAAGGGATCAATAACACTAAGAAAGATACAGCCAGCTCAATATAAAATTGAGAAGAATGCAGGATCAGGCAATTTACAGAAGAGGAAATCCCCGACGTGAATAAGTACATGACCAAACTCCTTAAATTACTTATAACTAGAGACATTAAAATCAATATAATAAGAAATTACTTTACCTTTTTATAGCCTGATAAAAATTAGAAGGATAAATAATGTTAAGTGTTGGAGTACATTTAGGAATATAAGAGACCTCATGCCCTGGTAGGATATCATTGGTTGGCTCAATTTCTCTTAGGTCATATGCTTCTCATTGATTCATAAGCAATCTGTATAAAGATGTTCATTACAGCTGATGTTCACTCTCTGTGGGGAGTGGAGCTGGAGATGATCTGTATGTCTGGCCAGCTGTACACTATGAGCAACAGACTAGGTGTACACACAGACACATGAATAAATTTTAAGAAAAAAAGTCATAAAAGCCATCTTTCTATAAATTAAAAATATCTTTACATAAAACAAAACACATAATGCAAGAATGTAAAAATGATCAAACACATTTGAATTGGTGATCATGATGGAGAGAAGGAATGGGCATAGAAGGGAAAAAAAATGAAATAATGTCTTGCATGAACCAATGATGATAATGTACCATGAATTTTGTAGTATAACTCAGTCATATGCAACAGAAGTCACAATGGGACTCTCCAAACAAAGCCACTTGCAAGTAAAAAAAAAATCACCCACGCTCATTCTTATTCTACTTTGTTCTACTTGTAACATTCTTGTTCCTGTGCTTTCATTCCTTCCTCATCCTATCCTACTGCTTCTATCTCAGTGTTAATTCCACCCTTATCTCACTGACCACGCAAGATATTAAACCAACCCAAACTAATGGTTGTTATATTGAAATAAGACAAGAGTGGGCAGTGAAAAGCTAGAAAAAATGATGATACATTTTATGTGTTCATTTGATGACTACAATCAAACTCAATATGATTACCTCTCAGAATAACAGGATTGGCAGATGAACAAATGAAAAACTTTTGCGTTATCTGAATTGTAATAATTTTTTACAAAAATGTATTTGTGAATTACATGAGTAACTTAAAAATAGGTAGGGGATAGATAATGGACTTGCAAGTCAGATGAATCTAGGTATCAATGGGGCCCTTATATTTACTAACTCTGTGACCACGGCCATGCTATTTAAATTCTCTGTGCCTCAGTTTCTTTGTATGTAAAACTTGGATGATGATAATACAGATATTATCGCATAGATTTGTTAGAAGGACTAAAGGAAATTGCATGTTTAAAGGTGTGTTATGTAATTTCTTTTTTGCTCTATAACTTCATATACATGATATAGGAAACTCATCATTTGAGTTACTCTGAGCATCTTACATGATTCAATGAATAGCTTGTGGTGTTATTCATATAATTAAACAGGGTTAGAGTTTAACTTGTTCTGAATTTAAAATGTACCCATATTTATTTCAGAAAGCATCATTAAATATTAAAATGCAGTGTTAGCCTAAGAAACACAGTCAATTGCAGAGTTAAGACTGTCAGAAGGTTGCCTTCAGTTCACCGGACATGCATTTAGTACTCAGAGATTGTTCCATACCTTGAGATATGACCTGGCGGTACAAATATTGGCCAGGAATTAATTCAACAAAATGGTCAAAGCTTATAAAAAGTTTTGAGAAAATTTTGGAAAACAAAATGAGAAAACTAAGCTTCATAACAACAAAAATACCCAGGGATAAATTTAATACATTGTTCAGTCAATATAAGAAGAAAATTTAAATTTATTGAGAAACATAAAAGAAGACCTAAAGTCAGGTGTGTTAGTACACACCTGTAATCTAGCAATCTGGAGGCTGACGCAGGAGTGTTGCAAGATCAATGCCAACCCAGGGCTACATGGAGAGTTCCAGGCTAGCCTTGGCAACACAGCAAGATCCTGTCTCAAAACAACAACAACAAAAACAAAAAATGGCTTAAGTGATAGAGTGCCTGGCTGACAAGCACAAGGGCCTGAGTTCAAACTGCAATAAATAAATAAATAAATAAAAACTGGAAAGGAAATAGGGCATGAGAGAAATTCTAATTTGCTATTGGGAAAGATTCAGAATTATATGGAAGCCAACATTTCACATATGAATTATTATACTTTCAATTAATTTGTTTGAAAAGATGACAGAATATGCTAGTTGTACTAAAGGAATAAACAAAGGATAATACCTAAGAAAAATTTAAAAATATGAGTAAATTAGGGGAGATGTACCATATCAGTTATTAAAATGTGTTAGAATGTCATGTTAATTAACTAATTGTGTATATTTAAGGTACAATGCACAATGTTATGATACACATAAATTTTTACTAGAGTAAAGCCAATTAATATATCCATTATCCCACCAGTATTTTTTTCAGATAAGACCATCTAGAATCCACTCTCTTAGAAAATGTTCAGTATATAATACAATACCAGTTTTAATTGTCAGCCAAAACTTGTATATATTTATGGTATAAAACATGATGTTTTGATGTATGTGTACCTTGTGGAATGGAAGAATCAAGGTATTTAGCACATTTATCAAAGTATGTCCTTACTCTTCTAGTGAGAACATAAAATCTATTCTTAGCAATCTTCGAGCACATAATTTATTGTTGTTAACTGAAGTCATAATGATATACAATATATCCATTGAAATTACCCTGCTTATCTGTTTGAAATTTAGTGTCCTCTGAAAACAGCACAACAATTCCAGCAAATCCCAGCCACTGGTAATCACCATTTTATTCTTTATTTTCATGAATTCAACTTTTTCAGATTCCACACATCAGTGAGATAATACAGTACTTATTTTGAGCCAATATATGTTTGGCTCATCACACGTATCATAATTCCCTCTAGGTTCGTTTGTGTTATAGTAAATGACAGGATTTCCTTCTATTCCAAGGGTAAAAAATTCCATTATATATATACACACATATATGTTTGTGTGTGTGTCTTTATCCATTCATCTGCCAATGGATGCCTAAGTTTTTACATATCTTAGCTACTATAAATAATGCTTCAATGAACATTGGGTCAAAATTTACAAAGTACTAATCCCTGAAAAGTGATTGCTAGATCATATGGTAGTTTTATTTAAAAATTTTAGAGGAATCGCCACATTATTTTCCTTAATGGCTATACTGATTTGCATTCCCACCAAGGATGTGCAAGTATTCCCTTATATCTACACAGTAATCAAAATTTAATTCTTGTCTTTTTGATAATAACCATCTACATTAGTTGGGGTTTTCTAGAGGAACAGAAATTATACGTATACATATGTATATGTGTGCATACATATACATATATAAATACATAGAATTATAGCAGGGAATATATATTACATTGGCTTACACAATCAGAGACTGGATAGTCCAACAATGGCTGTCTACATGTTAGAGAGCCAGAACACCCACTAGCTGCTTAGTCCAAGAAGCTGGAAGCCTCATGATAAGGGGAACCAATTATACAGTCCCAGTCTCAAACTGAAGGCCTGGAAGCTGTCTAAAAAGTCACTGGGGTGAGTCTACATTGAAAGGCTGTAGAAGCTGGAGTCTAATGTCCATGGTTGATAGCAGTAGCAACAATGCATTTGCTCAGGAAAAACGGAGCTTGCACATACTGGCTGGCTTCCTTATTCTTCCAACTTTTGTTCCATCTGGACCCCCAGACTATTTTTTGATGCTGCCCACATTCAGGGAAGATCTTCTCACTTAGTGGCTGTTCTACATGCCAATTGTGTCTGGAAATGTCTTCATGGATACACCTAGAAGTGTGCTTTACTAGACATTTCTGAATCCAATCAAGATTAATTATCACACCACGAATGATATGGTATCACATCATGATTTTTTTTCCTTTATTGTGCTGAGTGGGGTACATTGTGGCATTTACAAAAGTTCTTACAATATATCAAATATATTATACTTGAATTCACCCCTCCCCTCATTCCTGGAATAGTTTCAACAGGTATCATTTTTGCATTTACACACATGTGTACACATTTTTTGCACCATATTCATATTCACGTTCCCATCCGCCTTCTGCACTGCCTCCCCCCTCCCACAGAACCAACCTCCCCCTCCACAGGACCTGTTCTGCCCTCCTGTTCTCTTTTTTTTGAATTGTATATTTAATAGGTTATAATTATATCTTGTCAAAAGCTCAACTTTTTAACCCCTTTATTCTTTAGAAATATGGTAATTATCTATGTTCTCTTATTTTGTAGAAGAGAAAAAGGAAAAATTACATTTTTGCTTGTTTGAGTAAAAGGTGATTCAACCATGTGTACATCACATCATGTTTTTGATTTACAATTCTTTGATAATTAGTGATGTTGAGCACCTTTTCAAATGCCTGTTAGTGGCTTTCATATCTTCTATTGAGAAATGCCCATTCAGATCCTTTGTTCAATTTTTAATTGGGTCATTGGGGGTTTTGTTTTGCTACAGAGGTGTATGAGATCTTTTTGTATTTTCTGCATTGACCCTTATGAAATACATGGCTCACAAATATTGTATTCCAATTCAAAGGCTGCTTTTTATTTTTATTGATTGTTTCTTTTACTTGCTGTGAATTACTACTTTAGTCTCTTTGTTATTTTCCATTTAGGCTTTTTATCTATGTATATCATATGTTTCTAGAATTTTACCCATTTCCACTAGTTTATTCAATTTGTTGGTATACAATTATTCATAAAAATCTTTCATAATACTTTCCTTTTTATTTAAATTTATTTAAACTAATGTGTATAAACATAAATTGTACATATTTATGGGGTACCATGTGATGTTTTGACAAACATTATGTAATGTTTAAATTAGGATAAACATAACTAATAAGCCAGGCACAAAGAAAGGCAAGTACTCTATGAGCTCACTCTTACATGGAATCTAAAAATGTTGAAAGTACAATACTTTTTATTTCTGATGTATCCTCTATAATATCTCCATCATAATTTCTAATTGTATGTACATAAATCTTCATTTTTAACTGAGTCTAGTGAAAAATTTATGTATTTTATTTTTTTAAAAAAACAATTTAGGTTTTCTATTCTGTATTTGATATATATGCATATATAATGGAATTTCATTTAGCATTAAAAAGAAAAATTATGTCATTTGTGTCAACATGGATGGAACTGGAGAACATTGTGCTAATTGAAATAAGACAGGTGGGCACTGGTGGCTCACACCTGTAATCCTAGCTACTCAGGAGGCAGAGATCAGGAGGATCACTGTTCAAAGCCAACCCAGCAAATAGTTCGTGAGACCCTATCTCAAAAATACTCAACATAAAAAAGGGCTGGTGGAGTGGCTGAAGGTGTAGGCTCTGAGTTCAAGCCCCAGTACCAAAAGAAAGAAAAAAGAAAAAGAAAGAAGCCAAACACAGACTAATATCATTTGCTTTCGCTTATGTGTGAAATCTGGCTACCAGAGGTGGGGGATTGGGAAGAATAAGGAGGAATACATTTGATTTTTTGAGATTTATTGCATCATGTGGTCAATATAGCTAATTGAGTACTATACATTCCAATATTGCTAAGAAAGTAAATTTAAAATGTTCTCATCACAAAATGTCAAATATTTGAGGTAACTGATATGATAATTAGCTTTATTTGATCATTCTACCTTGTACTAAAATCATAATATCACTGTGTACCACATAAACCTATAAAATAATCATTTATCAATATGTAATTTAAGAAGTTCTCTTTTAGTTTTCTAACAAAGTTAGCATGATTGATTATACAATTTGATCCAATAGACAAATTTTTCATTAAAAGTAATAAAATTGGACTGCCCATTTTACACTATGCACAAAAATGAACTTAAAATGAATAAAAATATAAATGTAAGAGATAAAACTCTTAGAACAGAGGAGACACTTTCCTACATCTTCATCTGACAAAAAAAAATCTCAGATACATGGCTGAAGGATGAGGCCAGTGGTATGTAAAGGCAAAGGAGAACAATAGTAAACAGTAGACAAAAAGGAAAATCCAAACAAAGGACCTTAACATAATAAAATTGTAGGGAAGTTCCACAGACAGTTCCCCACCCCAGTGGGGCTGCAAGCAAAAGTGAAATTATAGCAGAAAATTCCCAAATATTGGTGAAGATTTAGACATCCAAGTAGAGGAGGCATTTAGAACTTCAAATAGACCTGACTAGAAAATAACCTCCTTATGTCACATTGTAGTTAAAATGCCAAGAGTAAAGAAAAAAAATGATTGAAACTGCAAGAGAATAATGACACCTCACTTACAAAGGCAAACACATAGGAATTACCTGAGATCTCTCAGTAGAAACCATAAAAGCCAGGAAAGCATGTTCTGATATATTTCAACTTCTGAAAATAAATAATTGCTACACACAGTTACTAAAATAAGGAACTTCCAAGGTAAGCAAAAACTATAGAAAGTCATGAACACTCAGCCAAAACTGCAGAAGACAAATAAATAAATACTACACACAGTGTAAAAAGAAAGTCATAAACATGAAAGTTTTAAAAAGAATAAATGTCATGAAAGGAAAAGTGAAGAGAGAAGAATTAGGAAAGAATCAAATGTGATTAACTTAACAAATCAGCAAACCCCTAAGATGAATAAAACAAAAGAATAAACAAGGCATAGTGCCTCATTCCTATAATCTTAGCTAGTTGGGGATTGGGAGGATCAGGGTTTGAGGCTAGTCTGGGAAAAAACATTTGTGAGACCCACCCACATCTCAACTAATAAAAAGCTGGGTGTGGAGTTCAATCCTAGCACCACAAAAGAAAAGAACAAATAGTACTTGAACCAACCAGAAAAAATACCTAAAAAGTCACAGGTTTAAGTAAAAATCTCTCATTAATAACTCTAAATGTAAATGGTCTTACCTCTCCAATTAAAAGACACAGATTGCATTTATAGTTCAGACTAAACAAATAGATCCAACCATTTGTTATCTACATGGAACAAACTTTATAGCCAAACACAAATGAACTGAAAGTAAAAGAGAGGAAAATGATTTACCAAGTAACAAAACATCAAACACAATCAGGATACTCATCTGAAAACATAGACTTCAAGTTAAAATTAGGCAGTAGAGATAAAGAATATCACTACCTGTAAATAAAGGGACCAAGCCATTAAGAAGGTATAATGGTTGACAATATGAATTAAACATCAGTTCACCCAATTTCATAAAACAAATGCTACTAGACATAAAGGGACACATGGGTCCAGATATAATAATAGCTGGTGAACTCAAAACTACATATTCAGTAACAGATAGATTTCAGACAAAAAGCAAAACAAAACAAAAAACCCAAAGAAACATCAGAGTTAAACTGCACTGTAGATCAAATGAACTTAACAGGCATCTACAGAGCATTCTACTCAAGAGCTGTGGAATAAAATTCTTCTCAACAGCCCATGGAATTTTCTCTAAAATAGATCATATTATAGGCCATAAAGCACATCTTAACAAAAACAAAGAAATCAAAAAAATGCTTTATTTTAACAAATCATAATGGAATATGATTAAAAATTAATAGTGAAGTCACAGAAACCAGAAAAACACATGGAGACTGAATAGCATGCCTTTGAATGATCAGAGGGTCATGAAAATGGCTCATTTCAAGGAGGAAATTAAAAAATCCTATGTCCTCTGACTGTGAGCACTCCTAATTTCACAAAGGAAACACTACTAGATTTAAAAGTTGAGATAAACCTCAAGACAATAATAGTGGGTGATTTAACATCCCATTCTCATCAATAGATAGGACATATCCAGACAAAAATCAACAAGAAAACTTCAGAACTAATCGACACTATAGATTGAATAGACAGAAGATACAATGACAAAGTATTTCACCCAGATTACACATTCATCTCAGCAGCCCATGTAACTTTCTCCAAAATAGAATGTATTTTAGCACATAAAACAAGCCTTAACAAACATAAAAAAGCTGAAATAACTTCCTGTATTTTATGAGACCATAATTGCATGAAAGTAAAAATAAATAACAAGAGAAACTGTAGAAAATATTCTAATAGACTGAAAAATTCACTTTTGAATGATCAGGGAGTCAAGGAAGAAATAAAAAAACAATCTAGGAAGAAAATACAACTTGCCAGAAACTTTGGAACACAGCAAAGGCTATGCTAAGAGGAAATTTATAGCTATGAGTGTCTCCATTAAAATATCAGAGAAATTTCAAATAAGTAAGTTAATGATTTACTTCAATCTCTTAGAAAAACAAGAACCTAACAAAACTTAAAGTACTAGAAGGAAAAAAATAATAAAGATCAGAACAGAAGTTATAGAAATGGAGATGAACTGCTAATGCAGCAATAGATGCTCTTTAATTATAATTTAGAATATATCCATAATTACATTCCCCCACAAAATATTAAAACTGGAATTACTGATAAGCATCTTTAAATTGTATTGTGGAAATATTCTAACTATTATTAGAAATCCATTCTAATATTTACTGTTCATCATCATTGAATAAAAATTTTGTTTTAAGGTTAAAAAAAGAAATGGCAATGAAAAGAACAATACAAAGAATCAATGAAACATAAAATTGGTTCTTTGAAAAGACAAACAGTACAGACAAACCTTTAGTCAAACTCACCACAAGTAACAAGTGGACCCAAATTAATAGAATTAGAGACATGAAAAGGGATATGACAGCAAACACAAAAGAAATCTAGAGAATCATTAGGGAATACTAATTCTATATTCTAATATTCTAATAGGTTGGAAAATTTGGAAGAAATATATAAATTTCTGGATGCATATGACATACCAAAATTGAGTCAAGAAGAGAGATATAAGCTATCAAAACACAACCATTAACAAGCAATGAACTTGAAGCACTAATACTCTCCCAAGAAAGAAGAGCCCAGGGACCTAATGGATTCACTGCTGAATTCTATCAGACCTTTAAGAAATAATTAGTTCTAATACTCCTCAAACTATTTCATAAAATAGAAAGGGAAGGAAACTACCAAGCTCATTCTATAAATCCAGTAGTCTCCTGATACCAAAACTGAATAAGGACATGACAAAAAAAATTATAGACCAATATTCTTGATGAATATAGACACAAAAATTCTCAACAAAACACCTGCAAGCTGAGTTCAACAACACATTAAAAAGATCATACAACATGATCAAGCAGGCTTCATTCTAGGATACAAAGATGGTTCAACATACACAAATCAATGAACATAATATTGAACATAAATAGAATAAAGGACAAAAATCACATGATCACTTCAATAGATGCAGAAAAAGCCTTTGACAAAATTCAACATCCTTTCATGATAAAAGCCTTGAAGAAACCAGAAATAGAAGGATATACCTCAACCTAGTAAGCACCATAAACCTACAGCTAACATTGTTCTCAATGGAGGAAAACTGAAACAATTTCCTGTGAAGTCAGGAACAAGACAAAGGTGTCCACTCTCACCCCACTCATTCAATATAGTGCTAGAATTATTAGCCAGAGTAATACACAAGAGAAAGAAATAAAAGGAACACAAATATGAAAGAAAGAAGTCAAATTATCTCTATTTGCAGATGATATAATTTTATACTTAAAGGACCCTAAAGACTCCACCAAAAAACTTTTACATCTGATAAATAGCAAAGTAGCAAGATATAAATCAACAATTAAAAATCAGTAGCTTTTCTATATACCAGTAATCCACAGGCTGAAAAAAGAAATCATGAAAACAATCCCTTTCACAATACCTCAAGAAATTAAATACCTAGGAATAAGCTTAAGTTAGGGAGGTGAAAGCTCTATACATTGAAGAAGACACCAGAAGATAGAAAGACTTTCCATGTTCATGGATCAGCAGAATGAAGAGTATGAAAATGGCTATACTATGGAAAACAATCTACAGATTCAATGCAATCCTAATCAAAATTCTATTGTCATTCTTCACATAAATAGAAAAATCAATCCTAAAATTCATTTGGAAGCACAAAAGATCCTAAATAACCCAAACAATCCTGAATGAAAAGAGCAATACTAGAAGTATAAAAATACCTAACTTAAAATTATACTATAGAGAGTCATAGTAACAAAAGGAACATGGTACGGGCACAAAAACAGACACATTGGCCAATGAAATAGAATAGAAGACTGAGAAATATCTTGCAAAGCTAAAGTCATCAGATTTTTGAGAAAGGTGCCAAAAACATACATCAGAGAAAAGAGTCTCTTTAACACATAGTGTTAGGAAATACCACAGTGAATCTCCTTTGTGGCCTGCCTGGCAAGTGTGTGGCCCTAGTACCGAGTACCACAAAAAAGAAACACTTTTGTAGAACTAATATATGATAATAAAAATGGAAAATAATTCTGAGAATCAAATGAAAATTGAAAGTACTGAGTACCAGAGCCTTTGGGATACAGGAAAAGCACTTATTTTGGCAATACTTGAGGTTGAACTCAGGGCCTCCTGCTTTGTAGGTGGGTACTCTATCACTTGAGTCACTCCACCAGCCCTTTTTGCCTTGTTTTTTTTTTTTTTTTTGATATAGGGTCTCACTTTATGACCAGTCCTGCCTGGACCACAATCTTCCTATTTGTGATTTCCCATGTAATTAGGATGATAGGTGCTCCACTGTACTCAGCCATTGGTTGACACATGGTCTCATGAACTTTTTGCCCAGACTGGCTTTAAACCATCATTGTCCCCATCTCCACCTCCCAAGAAGCTAAGATTACAGGCTTGAGCTACTGTGCCTAATTCAGGAAAAGCATTTCTAAGAGGTAAATTTGTAGCTATGAATGCCTACATTAGTAAATCAGAGTTCTCAAATAAATAACTTGATGCACATTGAGCCTTTGAAAAATCTAGAATAAGTCAACTCCAAAATTAATAAACAGGAAGAAATGGTAAAGACTTGGGCAAAAATAAATGAAATGGAGACTGAAGGAACAATGAAAAGCATCAGAGGAAAAAAAAACACCAGTTGGTTCTGTGAAATGATAAACAGCATTGACAAACCATTAGCCAAACTAACAAAAAGAAAGACAAGACCAAAATTAATAAAATTAGAGATAAAAAGGAGGATATTAAAAGAGTACCAGTGAAATTCAGAGGATCATTAAGGAACATTTTGAAAATATATATTCCAATAAATTGGATAATCTAGAAGAAACATAAATTTCTAAACAGATATTACCTACCAAAATTGAACCCAGAGGATATAAACCACTTAAGCATATCTTAAATGACAAAACTGAGTGACAAAATTGAGGCAGTAATAAAAGATCTTCTAACAAAGAAAACCCCATGACCAGATGAATTCACTGCTGAGTCTACTGGAACTTTAAAAATGAACTACCACCAATTGTTCTGCAATTATTCCACAAAAAAGAAAGGGAATGAATGCTACCAAAGTTAATTTTATGAATCTAGTATTACCCTGATACCAAAACCAGATAAGGAAATAACAAAAAGTAAAATTATAGGTCAATTTCCTTAATAAATTTAGATGCAAAAGTTCTCAATAACATACTTGCAAACCAATTTCAATAGCACATTAAAAAGAACATACATGATGATTGATTTGTTTTTATTCCAGAGATGTAAGAATGGTTCAACATATGCAAATCAATAAACATAATATAGCACATAAATAGAATGAAGGACAAAAATCACAGAATCATCTCAATAGATGTAGAAACAGCTTTTGTCAAAACTCAGTGTTCTTTTATGATAGAAGCCCTGAAGAGACTAATAGAAGGAATATACCTCAACATGTTACAGGGGCTGAAAAGCTGCTTTTGCTGAGGAGCACTGGCTCCTTACTTGAGCCCAGGTATTTACTAATGGCAGAAAACAGATGATTGCAATGCCTCTTTTCCATAGAAATGAAAGGAATAAATGGATAGTGGGGAAAACATAACTGGGATTACAAAAGGAAAAAACTTTTGGTTTGTAGCCAGAGTACATGCTGGCCAGTTTACTCTGCTTGCTGTAGAAAAACTGACATTTTCCCCTCTTTGTCTACATGATGGAGAATCCAATGTTAACTCATTTTACTCTGCAATTAAACCAGGTAGTCTTCTACCCCTTATCTCTTTCTGATTCCAGAGCAGTAATCCTGTCAGCTGAGACATACAGCTTAAGAGATATAGTGCCAGACACCTGCAGAACCAAGGCCAGCAGTCATTGTGGACATGCATCCTGTAACAAAGTCAAGCTGAGCCCCTGAGATCCCCTTTAAAAGTTGGACATTTTCTCTCTGAAGAGAAATGACAGAACTTTGAGAGATTGACTCTCCCTGTCCTCCTCTTCATCTGATGAATAATAAACCTTATTTCCTTTTCCTCAAAACCCTTCCCTCGTTATTTGTAAATTATGAATTGGCATTGAGGCTGGGGGGTCCAACTTTCTGTTAACAAACATGATAAAGACTATATATGAGAAACCTATAACCAACATCTTAATAAATGGGAAATAATTGAAACCATTTCCTCTAAAATCTGGAACAAGAGAAGGATGTCCACTCTCTCTACTCTTATTCAATATACTGTCACAGAAATAAAGCAGGAGAAAAAGAATAGGAGAAAGGAGGGAATCAGACTATCCCTATTTGCATGTGATGGGTTCCTATACTTAAAAGACCCAAATGATTCCACCAAAAAAACTCTTAGGTTTGATAAACATTTTCAGTCAATTAGCATGATTCAAGTCAACATACAAATATCAATAGCTTTTCTATACACCAATAACAAACATGCTGAGAGAGAAATCAGGAAAACAATTCCAGTTACAATAGCCTCAAAAATTACTTAGGAACAGACTCAATGAAGGAAGTAAAAGTCCTGTGCAATGAAAACTATAAAACACTGAAGAAAGAAAATGAAAACACTAGAATATGGAAAAACCTCCTATGTTCCTGGATTGGCAGAATTCATATTGTGCAAATGGCTATACGACCATTCAATGAAACAGATTCAATGAAATTCCCATCTAAATTCCAATGATATCTTTATGTAACTACAATAATCAATCTTCAAATTCATATGGAAACTCAAAACACCCCAAACAGCCAAAGTATTTCTATAGAAAAAGAAATACAGGCGGTTTCACAATACCTGGACTTCAAATCATATTACATTGCCATTGTACTGAGATAACTCCAGCATTCCTCTTTTTGCTGAAGATTGCTCTGGCTATTCAGGGTCTTTTGTGTTGCCACACAAATTTTAGTATGTTTCAGTTCGTCCAGGTTTTATTCTAATATCGCAATATGCATTAATTCATGTAATCTCTACAAGGTGAGTACTAGTAATGTCAGAATTTCATAGATGTAAGCTGATGTACAATAAAGTTAAAGGATTTTCTCGCAGTTTAATAGCTAATGACTGGCAAAATTAGGACATTAATCCAGAGACTGGAAAGTACTGTCAGAGTATGGCCCAAGCATATAGAAGAAGTAAATATGCAGCAAAGGTAGAAGTCAAAATTGGTGAGTATTTTAATATTCAGCAACAATGTAGGAGTATTTGGTGAAGTAAAAAATAAGACACATCTTTTCCTCCTTGTTTTATCAAAATAATCATGTAAGGGTTTAAAGCTTTAAATATTTGAAATAAAACTACAAGTAGTAGAAGTAAATATTGTTGTATATTTATGTAATTGTCAAGTAGGGAAGCCCTTTCTAAGCATGTGCCAAAAGTAAAAACTGAAAAAAAACCAAATTTATCTACATTAAGCTTTATTATTATATTTTCAATGTTTTATTACTATGAAATAGTTGTACAAGTGGTTTTGTGACATTTTTATGTATGCATATAATACACCTAGGTTTGGTTCATTCCCTTCATTATTCTCCCTTGTCCCCCTTCTCCTTATAAAAATGACTTCAACAGGTATCAATGTTCCATATTCAAACATGTGTGGAAAATAAATCAACCATATTCACTCTCCTTTACCTTCTTCATTTACACTCCCCCTCCCACTAATACCCTCCACCTAACATGACCTGTTTTACATTCCTGTTTTTCATTGTTTAAGTGCTGTTAATTGTTCAGTGGGTTTTGCTTTGGTATTTTACCAATAAATATATTGTACTTTAATCAGTCTGTCACCCTCTATTACTCTTCCTTGCCCTTTCCACTCTATCCCATATTGTTGAACAGATTTCAGTGCATTTCATTGTACTTTGTTCCTATGCAGATGTGATGCATTTCAATATTATTCACTATAATTCTTATATTCTTTCCATCATCCCCTTGTCTCCTTTAAAAATCCCACTTTTGGAAACATGTTCTGTACATATTTACATATATGTATGATAATGCTTGTATCTGTATTGGATCTATCTTCCACATATGAGAAAAACATGCAACCATTGTCTTTCTGAACCTGACTTACTTCACTTAACATGATGTTTTCCAGTTCCATTCCTTTACCTGCATATGAAAAAATTTCATTCTTCTTTATGGCTGAATAATATTCATTATATATGTATATATGAATATGCCTGTATGTAATATTTTCTTAATCCATTCATCGATTGTAGGACATCTTGGCTGTTTCCATAGCTTGACTATTGTGAATAATGCTGCAATAATCATGGGTGTGCAAGTGTCTTTATTGAATCTTGACTTGCACTTCTTTGGATATCTGCCTAGTAGTGGTATTGCTGAATTATATGGGTAGTTTTATTCTTACTTTTTTGAGGAACTTCTATATTGCTTTCTGTAGTGGTTCTACTAATTTACATTCCCACCAGCAGTGTATGAGGGTTGCTTTTCCCCCACATCCTCACCAACATTTGTTGTTGTTTGTGTTCTTGATGATAAAATTCTAACAAGAGTAAAGTGGAATCTTAATGTGGTTTTCATTTGTATTTCATTTATGGCAAGGGATGTTGAGCTTTTCTTTGTGTGTGTTTTTTGTCATTTATACTTCTTTGTTTAAAAATTTTCTGTTCAGTTCATTTGCCCATTTCTTCACTGGGTCACTGATTCATTGGTAGTTTAATTTTTTTAGCTCCCTGCACACTCTGATTATTAATCCCTTGTCAGATATATAGCTGGCAAAGATTTTCTCCCATACTGTGGGTTGCCTCTTCAGTTAGGTGACCATTTCCTTTGTTTTGCAGAAGCTTTTTAGTTTCATGTAGCCACATTTGTCAATCCTTTCTCTTCATTTGCTGAGCTATTGGAGTACTATTTAAGTCATCACCTATGCCTATATGTTCCAATGTATTCCCTACTCTTTCCTGCACTAGCTTAAAAGTTTTAGGCCTGACATTAAGGTCTTTGATCCACTTTGAATTGATGGTAGTACAAGGTGAAAGACAGAGATTTAAATTTTAAATAGGTACTACAACAACAGTGTACATCATAAAGTTGAAAGTTTGTTGACTAGCTGAAGAAAGTATTGTGTATATATGATAGATAGAGGAAGAGGTAATATCTTTAAACTGTGATGTCTTCTCAGAGATAAGAAGAAACCCAAATAGCCAATAAACACAGAAAATGGCTTAAACACACTAGTAATTAAATAAATTTATATTCATTCCTACCTCCTATCCCTTATCTTTGGGAAGGCCACAGAAACCTGTCTTTATGATTCTGAGTATTCCCACCAGCCTTGCAACTAAAAACTCTCAATCACTCCCCATTTTAGTGATGGAAAAACCTATAAAGGGACTTGATGGTTGGCACTATGAGTCAGAGGATCTGAGAGAAGCAGGTTTTCCAATTCTATGACTCCAGGACAATCCTCTCATAGGATCATGTTAGCTGTTCATGAACATTTGCCACTTCTGACTGCTGCCTATGGTATATGTGTTAGATGCTAAGGGAATTATATTCATATACAGGAACTTACAGAGGCCCCCTACTTAATTTCAATGAATGGGAAGAAAGAAGAAAGAGGAGGAGGAACAAGATATTATTTTTTTTTCATTTTTCTTTTATTATTCATATGTGCATACAAGGCTTGGTTCATTTCTCCCCCTGGCCCCCACCCCCTCCCTTACCACCCACTCCGCCACCTCCCTCTCCCCCCCCAATACCCAGCAGAAACTATTTTGCCCTTATTTCTAATTTTGTTGTAGAGAGAGTATAAGCAATAATAGGAAGGAACAAGGGTTTTTGCTGGTTGAGATAAGGATAGCTATACAGGGCATTGACTCACATTGATTTCCTGTGCGTGGGTGTTACTTTCTAGGTTAATTCTTTTTGATCTAACCTTTTCTCTAGTACCTGTTCCCCTTTTCCTATTGGCCTCAGTTGCTTTAAGGTATCTGCTTTAGTTTCTCTGCGTTAAGGGCAACAAATGCTAGCTAGTTTTTTAGGTGTCTTACCTATCCTTACCCCTCCCTTGTGTGCTCTCGCTTTTATCATGTGCTCAAAGTCCAATCCCCTTGTTGTGTTTGCCCTTGATCTAATGTCCACATATGAGGGAGAACATACGATTTTTGGTCTTTTGGGCCAGGCTAACCTCACTCAGAATGATGTTCTCCAATTCCATCCATTTACCAGCGAATGATAACATTTCGTTCTTCTTCATGTCTGCATAAAATTCCATTGTGTATAGATACCACATTTTCTTAATCCATTCGTCGGTGCTGGGGCATCTTGGCTGTTTCCATAACTTGGCTATTGGGAATAGTGCCGCAATTAACATGGATGTGCAGGTGCCTCTGGAGTAACAGTCTTTTGGGTATATCCCCAAGAGTGGTATTGCTGGATCAAATGGTAGATCGATGTCCAGCTTTTTAAGTAGCCTCCAAATTTTTTTCCAGAGTGGTTGTACTAGTCTACATTCCCACCAACCTTGTAAGAGGGTTCCTTTTTCCCCGCATCCTCGCCAACACCTGTTGTTGGTGGTGTTGCTGATGATGGCTATTCTAACAGGGGTGAGGTGGAATCTTAGCGTGGTTTTAATTTGCATTTCTTTTATTGCTAGAGATGGTGAGCATTTTTTCATGTGTTTTCTGGCCATTTGAATTTCTTCTTTTGAGAAAGTTCTGTTTAGTTCACGTGCCCATTTCTTTATTGGTTCATTAGTTTTGGGAGAATTTAGTTTCTTAAGTTCCCTATATATTCTAGTTATCAGTCCTTTGTCTGATGTGTAGCTGGCAAATATTTTCTCCCACTCTGTGGGTGGTCTCTTCAGTTTAGAGACCATTTCTTTTGATGAACAGAAGCTTTTTAGTTTTATGAGGTCCCATGTATCTATGCTATCTCTTAGTTGCTGTGCTGCTGCGGTTTCATTGAGAAAGTTCTTACCTATACCTACTAACTCCAGAGTATTTCCTACTCTTTCTTGTATCAACTTAAGAGTTTGTGGTCTGATATTAAGATCCTTGATCCATTTTGAGTTAATCTTGGTATAGGGTGATATACATGGATCTAGTTTCAGTTTTTTGCAGACTGATAACCAGTTTTCCCAGCAGTTTTTGTTAAGAGGCTGCTATTTCTCCATCATATATTTTTAGCTCCTTTGTCAAAGATAAGTTGCTTATAGTTGTGTGGCTTCATATCTGGGTTCTCTATTCTGTTCCACTGGTCTTCACGTCTGTTTTTGTGCCAATACCATGCTGTTTTTATTGTTATTGCTTTGTAATATAGTTTGAAGTCAGGTATTGTGATACCTCCTGCATTGTTCTTTTGACTGAGTATTGCCTTGGCTATTCGTGGCCTCTTATGTTTCCATATAAATTTAACAGTAGATTTTTCAATCTCTTTAATGAATGTCATTGGAATTTTGATGGGAATTGCATTAAACATGTAGATTACTTTTGGGAGTATAGACATTTTTACTATGTGATTCTACCAATCCATGAGCATGGGAGATCTCCACTTTCTGTAGTCTTCCTCAATCTCTTTCTTCAGAAGTGTATAGTTTTCCTTGTAGAGGTCTTTCACATCTTTTGTTAGGTTTACACCTAGGTATTTGATTTTTTTTGAGGCTATTGTAAATGGAATTGTTTTCATACATTCTTTTTCCGTTTGCTCATTGTTAGTGTATAGAAATGCTAATGATTTTTCTATGTTGATTTTACATCCTGCTACCTTGCTATAGCTATTGATGATGTCTAGAAGCTTCTGAGTAGAGTTTTTTGGGTCTTTAAGGTATAGGATCATGTCATCTGCAAATAGGGATATTTTGACAGTTTCTTTACCTATTTGTATTCCTTTTATTCCTTCTTCTTGCCTAATTGCTCTGGCTAGGAATTCCAGTACTATGTTGAATAGGAGTGGAGATAGTGGGCATCCTTGTCTGGTTCCTGATTTTAGAGGGAATGGTTTCAGTTTTTCTCCGTTAAGTATAATGCTGGCTGTAGGTTTGTCATATATAGCTTTTATAATGTTGAGGAACTTTCCTTCTATTCCTAGTTTTCTTAGAGCTTTTATCATGAAATGATGTTGGATCTTATGAAAGGCTTTTTCTGCATCTATTGAGATGATCAAGTGGTTTTTGTCTTTGCTTCTGTTATTGTGGCTTATTACGTTTATTGATTTTCGTATGTTGAACCACCCCTGCATCCCTGGGATGAAGCCTACTTGGTTGTGGTGAATAATCTTTTTGATGTGTTGTTGAATTCGGTTTGCCATTATTTTGTTGAGGATTTTTGCATCAATGTTCATTAAGGAGATTGGCCTATAGTTCTCCTTTTTGGAGGTGTCTTTGCCTGGTTTTGGGATAAGTGTAATACTGGCTTCATAAAATGTGTTTGGCAGTTTTCCTTCCCTTTCTATTTCGTGGAACAGTTTAAGGAGGGTTGGTATCAGTTCTTCTTTAAAGGTCTGATAGAATTCAGCAGAGAATCCATCAGGTACTGGACTTTTCTTTTTGGGAACACTCTTGATTTCTGCTTCAATTTCATTTTGTGTTATAGGTCTATTCAGGTGATTAATTTCCTCTTGGTTCAGTTTTGGATGATCATATGTATCTAGAAATCTGTCCATTTCTTTTAGATTTTCAAATTTATTTGAATATAGGTTCTCAAAGTAGTCTCTGATGATTTCCTGGACTTCCATGGTGTTTGTTGTTATCTCCCCTTTTGCATTCCTGATTCTACTAATTTGGGTTTTATCTCTCCTCATTTTAGTCAGGTTTGCCAGGGGTCTATCGATCTTGTTTATTTTTTCAAAGAACCAACTTTTTGTTTCATTAATTCTTTGTATGGTTTTTTTGGTTTCTATTTCGTTGATTTCAGCTCTTATTTTTATTATTTCTCTCCTTCTATTTGTTTTGGGATTTACTTGTTCTTGTTTTTCTAGGAGTTTGAGATGTATCATTAGGTCATTGATTTGGGATCTTTCAATCTTTTTAATATATGCACTCATGGCTATAAACTTTCCTCTCAAGACTGCCTTAGCTGTGTCCCATAGGTTCCGGTAGATTGTGTTTTCATTTTCATTGACTTCCAGGAACTTTTTAATTTCCTCTTTTATTGCATCGATGATCCATTCTTCATTAAGTAATTAGTTATTTAGTTTCCAGCTGTTTGCATGTTTTTTGTCTTTACTTTTGTTATTGAGTTCTACTTTTACTACATTGTGGTCAGATAGTATGCACGGTATTATTTGTATTTTCTTATATTTGCTGAGGCTTGCTTTGTGCCGTAGGATATGATCTATTTTGGAGAAGGTTCCATGGGCTGCTGAGAAGAATGTATATTGTGTAGAGGTTGGATGAAATGTTCTGTAGACATCTACTAGGTCCACTTGATCTATTGCATATTTTAGATCTTGGATTTCTTTATTGAGTTTTTGTTTGGATGACCTATCTATTGATGATAATGGGGTGTTAACGTCTCCCACAACCACTGTGTGGGCGTTTATATATGCTTTTAGGTCTTTCAGGGTATGTTTGATGAAATTGGGTGCGTTGACATTGGGTGCGTACAGATTGATGATTATTATTTCCTTTTGGTCTATTTCCCCTTTTATTAGTATGGAATGTCCTTCTTTATCTCATTTGATCAATGTAGGTTTGAAGTCTACTTTGTCAGAGATAAGTATTGCTACTCCTGCCTGTTTTCGGGGGCCATTGGCTTGGTAAATCTTCTTCCAGCCTTTCATCCTAAGGCTATGCTTATTTCTGTTGGTGAGATGAGTCTCCTGTAAGCAACAAATTGTTGGATCTTCTTTTTTAATCCATTTTGTCAAACGGTGTCTTTTGATGGGTGAATTAAGTCCATTAACATTAAGCGTTAGTACTGATAGGTATGTGGTGATTCCTGCCATTTAGTTGTCTTAGTTGTTTGAAGGTTTGATTGTGTGTACCTAACTTGATTTTACTCTCTACTGTCTTGCTTTTTCTTATCCTGTGGTTTGGTGCTGCCTGCCTTTTCATGGTTAAGTTGAGTGTCACTTTCTGCGTGCAGGATCCCTTGCAGAATCTTTTGTAATGGTGGCTTTGTGGTCACATATTGTTTTAGTTTCTGCTTATCATGGAAGACTTTTATTGCTCCATCTGTTTTGAATGATAGCTTTGCTGGGTAGAGTATCCTGGGGTTGAAGTTATTTTCATTCAGTGCCCGGAAGATCTCACCCCACGCTCTTCTTGCTTTTAATGTTTCTGTTGAGAAGTCTGCTGTGATTTTGATGGGTTTACCTTTGTATGTTACTTGTTTTTTCTCTCTTACAGCCTTCAATATTCTTTCCTTAGTTTCTGAACTTGTTGTTTTAATGATGATATGTCGTGGAGTAGTTCTATTTTGATCTGGTCTGTTTGGTGTCCTGGAGGCCTCTTGCATCTGTATGGGAATATCTTTCTCTAGATTTGGGAAATTTTCCGTTATTATTTTGTTCAATATATTACGCATTCCTTTCGCTTGCACCTCTTCTCCTTCTTCGATGCCCATGATTCTCAAGTTTGGTCTTTTGATGGAGTCAGTGAGTTCTTGCATTTTCTTTTCACAGGTCTTGAGTTGTTTAATTAATAGTTCTTCGGTTTTTCCTTTAATTACCATTTCATCTTGAAGTTCTGAGATTCTGTCTTCTGTTTGTTCTATTCTGCTGGATTGGCCTTCCGTTTTGTTTTGCAGTTCTGTTTCGTTTTTTCTGAGGTTTTCCATATCCTGGCTGTTTTCTTCTCTAATGTTGTCTATTTTTGTCCTGAGTTCATTTATCTGTTTATTCATTGTGTTCTCTCTTTCACTTTGGTGTTTATACAGTGCTTCTATGGTTTCCTTTATTTCTTCTTTTGCTTTTTCAAATTCTCTATTTTTGTTGTCTTGGAATTTCTTGAGTGTCTCCTATACATTTTGGTTGACCATATCCAGTATCATCTCTATAAAATTCTCATTGAGTACCTGTAGTATATCTTCATTTAAATTATTCTTGTGGGCTTCATTGGGTTCTTTGGCATAGTTTATGTTCATTTTGTTGGAGTGTGGATCTGAGTATCTGTTTTCTTCATTTCCCTCTGGTTCCTGTACTAATTTTTTGCTGTGGGGAGACTGGTTTCCCTGTTTTTTCTGTCTTCCTGTCATTGTCCTTAGTGTTGTTACTGTCCCTGTACTGTGTGCAATTAAGTATTTTCTAGTATGTAATAATAACAATGCTAATATTTAGAATGGAAGGGTGAGAGGAGATGGAAAGCAAAAGTTAAAGAAAGGGGAACAACTAATAAACAGACAAGTAGGAGAAAAAACAAGGAATCAAACAAGAAAGTTTCAAAGGTATAAACAGGGAGCATTAGTGTACTAATTGACAGTAAGCTGAACAGGCATTAGACAGAGACTTAGAAAAAGAAACTGTTTTAATTTTCTCTAGTCACTATCTGTGTAGTTTTTTACTAGTGTCCTCTCCTAGCTTACTAATTTGCCCACATAGCCTTGTATCCAATTACCTAATTATTTCTGAGGCAGGAATGTGCTGTGTGTCATATTCCACTATCTTCATGATCTAGTACAAAAGTTGTTGGGTTTTTTTTGTGTGTGTGACACTGGGGAGTTGAACTTAGGGCCTTGCATTTACTAGGCAGGTGCTCTACCACTTGAGAACCAAAGGCTCTACCAGCAGTCCAAAGGCTTACTCTATTTGTTATGGTGGAAGCCCATGCCTATGCCTACAGGAGCACCCTAAGCTGGGCTTTAGCTTACAATTTAATCCTAGAGCAGTGTGGTCATTATGGGCTACAAGAGAAAATGGGTGGATTGGAAGACACTCTTTTTATAGCTTAACATTCATTGAATAACTTTTATTTCCTTAAATATGAATATATCATTATTACAAAATGAACACAAAGAAAAGTCAGAAATACAAATGTGGAAGACATTCTTGCCTTCTTCTTTATATACTTTTTTTGTGGTACTGGGGCTTGAACTCAGGGTATTCACCTTGAGCCACTCTACCAGCTCTGTTTTTGTGAAGGGTTTTTTGAAATAGGGTCTTGAAAAACTATTTTCCTGGGCTGGCTTCATACCACAGTCTTCCTGATTTCTGCTTTCTGAGTAGCTAGGATTACAGGTGTGAGCCACTGGCACCTGGATATATTCTTTTAGTTATTAAAGACCCCAGAGAACTCGTATTTGCTGAAGACTTGATCCTTCCTTGCCACACTCCTTGGTCCCTGAGCAAATTTCTAGATACATATGCTCATCTAAAATTTAACCAACAGGATATTAATCACTTAAACAGACCTACAGCATGCAATAAAATTGAAGCAGTAATAAAAAGTCTCCCAAAAATGAAAAGTCCAGGACTTGATGGATTCTCCACTGGATTTTACCAGACCTTTAAAGAAGAACTAATACCAACAATCCTTAAACTTTTCCATGAAACAGAAAGGGAAGGAAAACTGCCAAACTCATTCTATGAAGCCAGTATTGCACTCATCCCAAAACTGGACAGGGACACACACACAAAATAGAATTACAGGCAATCTCTTTAGTTAACATAGATGCAAAAATCCTCAATAAAATAATGGCAAACATAATTCAATAGCTGTCAAAAAGATCATACACAATGACCAAGTTGGTTTCATCCCAAGGATGCAGGGATGGTTCAACATATGCAAATCATTAAATGTAATAAAGCATATTAACAGAAGCAAAGACAAAAAATTCACTTGATAATCTCAATAGATGCAGAAAAAGTCTTCGATTAAATTCAACATCCTATCATGATAAAAGCTCTGATGAAACTAGGAATAGAAGGACTATACCTCAACACAGTAAGGTCTGTGTATGACAAGCTTATAGCCAACATCATACTTAGTGGGGAAAAACTGAAACCATTTCCTCTAAAGTCAAGAATGAGACAAGAGTGTCCACTCTCTTCACTCCTATTCAACATAGCCTTGGAATTCCTAGCCAGAGCAATAAGACAGGAAGAAGAAATAAAAGGTATCAAACAGGTAAGGAAAAAGTCAAACTAGCCCTATTCACAGATGAAATTTGCAGGTCTTATACCTAAAAGACCTGAAAAACTCCACCAAAAAACTCCTAAGCACCATAAACAGCTTCAGCAATGTAGCAGGATACAAAATCAATTTACAAAAATTAGTAGCCTTTCTACACACCAACAATGAACAGATTGAGAAAGAATATAGGAAAATAATTCCATTTAAAATGGCCTCAAAAAATCAAATACCTAGGAATAAATTTAACAATATGGTGCATACATGTATGTAATTGGAAAAATGAAACCTGTTGAAACTATTCTGGGAATGAGGGTTGGGGGGGAAGGAGAATGATGGGGTGATGGAGGGGTTGAATTCAACCATGATATATTGTAAGAATTTTTGTAAATGTCACAATGTACCCCCAGTACAATAACAAAAAAATTAAAAAATAAAAATATAAAGAAGTTTCTGTTCCCCCCCAAAAAAGAAAAGAGAATTTTCAAGTTTTTATTGTATTTCATTGTGAGTTGTTCCTACACAGATGTAATGTAAGGTAGGGGGAAAGGGTGAAGAACAGTAGTGGAGGACATTAGACTGATTTAAGCACAACATATTTACAGATAAAATATCAAGGCAAAATACCCACTGAAAAATTAACAGACACCTAAACAATGAAGTACAGGAATGTAAAGCAGGGAGGACACTAGTGGGAGGGAGAGGGTAAAGAACAGAGTAAAGGAGGATGAATATGGTTGATGTACTCTCTATACAAGTATGAACATGGAACATTGAAACCTGTTAAAGTTACCTTAAGAACCAGAATGAAAATAACGGAGAGGATAAACCAGTTTGGAGTATAAAACATGCATATATGGAAATATCACAGTGAAAGACCCTGTATAACTACCATATGCTAACAAAACTGTTTTTAAATTAATGAACATAAGGAAGACAAAACAGCTCCTGACCAGGAGTAGGTATGAGTTGGAGGGGGTAGGGCATAAAGAAATGGTGAAGGAAGGCAAATATGATGGAAGTATATTGTATTCATTTATGAAAATGGAACAATGAAATGTTGAAATGGTTTTCATATAAAACCATTCATAGGGGGGAATGAGAGAGAAAGATGGAGGGGGTGAATCTAATTAAGATATATTGCAGGCACATATGTAACCACCATAATGTACCCCTGGTACAACTATAATATGCTAATAAAATTTTTTAAAAAGAAAAGAACTTTTATTTCAATAAAGAACACAAATTTTTTTACTAATTTTTGCCTACTTCACTAAATGTTTTTAAATTTTTTAGACATCTTATCACAAGAATCAAATCACAATGAAAATAAGCACACATATTCTATCTATAGCTAGAAAAAAAGAAAGCACAAGCTATCTTAAAACATTTGGCTCCTGCCTAACTCTTCAACCTCAATTCTTGCTGTACCTGTCCTTATACTTATGTTTACATACTAGACTGTGATCCACAGGACAACATGTATGACTGTGTAGTGCACAGCAAATCTGTAAAAACACCCCTATGTGAATTGCTAACCCTAGAGCTGGTCAGTGCACAACTTCAACAACTACCTATAATGTTTCTAACTATGAACTTAAGAATGGGGTTACTTATCATTATCCTCTGTATTCTCAGTGCCTAGTAGAGGAACTAACATGTTTATGGACTGGATAAACACTCAACCCCTATACTCATATAAAATAGTAAGAAGGAAAAAATAAAGCACAAAAAAGTGCTATTACATTGATGACCTAATGATATTTTATAATTTTCTTTTCAAAAACTTCAACTGTTTCTATTTAAGTGCAAAGAGAAAAAGTACAGTATTTTGTCTATTTTTTATTCATTTTCTTTGGAATACTTTGATAATGAAAACAAAGTGCAGTTCAATTGGAACATACCTGGAAAGGATGGTTCATACTTTTATGGAATAGTGTTTCTGGCTATAAGAATTGACTGGCATCTGTCAGCAAAATTGTTGGGCACAAGTGTGTAACATCTCTGGCAATATGTATATATCAGGTGACTGACCGGAGATGCCTTCCAAAATATATTGAATATTATTGTTGCTGGAAATACAGAAGCAGTGGGAGAGTTGAAAAGCATGAAGGAATGACAAACATTATCTTTATGATAAAATTTACCAGGGAGAATGGCTAGGGGTTCTGTTTTCTATTATTTGGAGAAGTCAACCCTGTGGGTATGTAATTGATTACAAAAGGCTTTGTTGTCTAAAAACATCATCCTGGTAAGATTATCTAAAAGTCTCAAATCATATCTTTCTAATCCAGATAAAATGTCCTCAAGTTGTACTTTCTTTAGGCATGGCCACATAGTGTTTCTTCTCTAGAGATAATACTCATTTTTTTGTCAAGTAGTGAAATACTTTCCTTTTTGTCGTTACTGGGGTTTGTACTCAAGGCCTCATGCTTGCTAGGCAGGTGCTCTACCACTTGAGCCATTCCTCAAACCCAGATGAATAATTTCAGTTGACATAGACAATACACTCAAGGGTCAATGTAGAAATGTAATAAGAAGGCATCATGAAAATGGGGAGAAATTGAATAGATGTATTAAAATTCATCAAGTCACCCCTCACATCTTGATTCCTACTAAAGAACAGTGTTTTGGAATAAAGGGATGAATGATGCATAATTGTATTATGCCTATGATATGCTTAACTTTGGCCCCATGCTCCAAGTCATGCCACTGGGAATACTAAAATTTGTTCACCCAGCAAACACTATGCAGTTGGAACACATTGCATTTCTCAGAAGATCAAATGACCTAATGTAGCAAGGGACTAAAGGTTGCGTTTTCTAAAAGCACCGATTCTTCATTTGGGACTATAGATGCCCAGTGGGTAACTGAAAACAGAATAAAAGCTTGCCATCTCTGTTTTCATATCACACCTAGCATCTGTCTCCTTTTGTTACCTTAAACTGTGTGTCAGATTCCCGCTCAACTCTGCATTGCATATAAACATGTTAATCATTTAATGAGTGTTCATCACATAAAACTGGTAATCCTCCCCCTTCAATGCAGAAGACACCAAGATAAGAGTAATGAAGATATTTACAATACTTTTAGGAATATTTTACAGTCCTGTTCTTCATTTTTAATTCCAAAGTCAGTGTTCAAAGGGGTTTTCTATGTATTTTGGCTGTGAATATGCTATACTTTGGTCAGTTCAACCCACTCTATTACTTTCCCTTACCCTTTCCCTCCTACCCCCTATTAATCATTCAACAGCTTTCAGTACAAATCATTATGTTATCTACCTGCATAGATGCAATTTATTATGATATTGTTGACTCTCTAGCATTCTCTTTTACTTTCTCTCCTCCCACAGAGAGTTCTATAGAGTAGTTCCACTATTACAAACATGTTCTATATATAAATGTGCATACAATAATGTTTACTTTTGTGTATATGTTATCTTTTGGGTCTGTCTTCTACAGATGAGAGAAAATATGCAGCCTTTGTCTTTCTGAACCTGGTTTACTTCACTTAACATGCTGTCTGCCAATTCTATTATTTACCTGATAACAACATAATTCAATTCTTCTTCATGGCTGAGCAGTATTCCATTGTGCATATATGCCACATTTTCTTAATCCATTCATCAGTCGCAGGGCATCTTGGCTGTTTCCATAAGTTGGCTGTTGTGAAAAATGTTGCAATAAGCATAGGTGTGCAAGTGTCTCTATTGGATCCTGACTTACATTCAGGGTCATACCAATGGATAGTGTTAGGGTGAACAAAAGGAATCCATATTAGAACTGGACTCCCTCCCCCTTGAAGGTGATTTGTTGAAAACTTTCCACCTGGCCCAAAGAAAAATAGACATCCACATTAAGCCTTTTAGTAGAAACTCCCTCACTTGGCCTAGAAGGAATGACCTGCCCTTAAACCATTATCCTGGGAGGGTGAGAGGGCCATCGGGGATTATCCCACCCAGTGACCTTCCCGGAGTTTCTCCACCCACCTCATAAGTACCCTCAGCCTGTAAGTGGGTATGGACTCCAGCTCTTTTGCTGGGATCCCCTTCTGCAGGACCACTTCTCCACAATAAACCCTGTGCTGTCATTTAAGCTGTCTCCCTGCTTATCCATTCTGTGTGTCTTTCATTTCTGACAGATGGTGCCCAAACCTGGGACAGGTGTGTAGGTTCAGCTTTCCATTCTTATGACCTGAAAGAAGTGGGCAGCAGTAGCTTTTCCAGGTTCACTCTCAGATCCTGAGCATAGGCTGGAGTCATCCTCTCCCATCACCTGCTGCCTCTCTCCCTCTTTTCACTGCTTGATTTCTCACACCCTTTCCTTTCTTTCCTTTCTTTGACAGCTGTGCCAGGGACCATCTCCCCATCACTGGACCTCCATCCAACACCAGCCTTCAAATTTCAGTGAGTTTCTCTTCCATCTGTCTGTCCTACTGTGGATCACATCCAAAGTCCCAGCTGGGTGAGAGAGTCCCTCCATCCATCAACTGGGTTAAATCCAGGTGCATGCACATATAGACTATTGGTTGGCCATGGGGATGCTCCGGTCCTCTGGTACATCTGCCCTACCAGGTAAGGCCACAGCAGGGATTACTCACTGCCTCTCAATCTCACCCTAGGTCCCACTGGAATTATCGCAGTTCTGGATCCTAGGTCCCACAGACTGAACCCTAGATCATATGGTAATTGTCTCAATTTTGAACACTCAGTTCCACTGGAACCATCTCAGTTTTGGACCCTTGGCCTCCAATCCACAAAAATATGTCAGAAATCATTCAAGCATGCTCCCCAGGGACATCCATTGGAATGTCTCCTCTGAAAATGTCAGACTCTGGGGCTCACAGAGACCATTAAACCAAATGGATAATTTTCTATTGTAGCAAAGTTTGGTCCCACTATAAATTGGGCAATGATAGCCATTGGCACTTTTGATCTCCAAATTCAGTATGATCTCAAAAATTTTCTCCAATGCTATGGCAGGTGGTCCAGCATCCCATACACACAGGCTTTTGCTTGTCTCTGCTCAAAACTTTCCCTCAGTCAGTCTTGTAATTCCTTCCAGATCCTCCTTTTAAATGAAAAACCCTCAAAAACTGTGTCTTCCTTACTCTCCCAGAGCTGTATCACCTCCCTTAAACAATTCTTCCCCAGAACAGTCTTTCACAGATTTTGACCCAGCGGAAGAGGGTAACTTTTGCCCAACCCTCCAGTCTGCTCCTCCTCCTCCTGTTGCAGGAAGTTGCTAGCCAAGATAAGGGACACTGTGGCAATTTAGCAGGAAGCAATGTTTTATTGTGCCAGCATAGACTCAGCAGACTCATATCCAAAGGCTGAGTCCCAAGAACAAAAAGGTCTCACCTTATATACTCTTGCAAGCAGGTTACAGAAGCAAAATGCAAGGTCTAATCCATATATGATTATATTTAGTTTTATAGGCTACTTTACCCTAGTGCTATGTGACTTTTTCCCCTCCCCAGTGTATGTGACCTTCCTTATGTTCAGATTCCTCAGGTTTTATCTCTCTGCTATGCCATCCCTGCCTCCCTGCTTCTTTATCAGGACTCAGGGTGATCTTTCTTCCTGCTACATTATTTCCCCTTTTATGCTCAGACCTAGGGTCGAAGAGCATCATCTTGATCTAGGGATTTATATTTTCATAGCATCATTACATGTGCAGTCATTTTTCTTTCTATAACGGCCTTTATAACAGTCTTGATAGACTGCAGCACCAGAGGAACCAGGCAGGGCAATATTAAGCATGCTCCTAGGATTAGGCCCATTGCCCCTATCCGGGTTTTTCATCCACCTAAGGCAGAAAACCTTAGGTTTTCAAACAGGTCATTGGGATCCCATCCTCTCCAAGTCTGGATGGGGACATGGGCAAGCTTTCTCATTCTGTCTGTGATCTCTTCTATGACCTTTCCTTCATCATCAATCTGTAAGCGGCAGTCACTTAGGTTAAATTTTCCACAACTCCTCCCTTAGAAGCAAGCAAATAGTCTAAAGCCAAGTGCTTCTGATGGCATTTCGCATCTTAGTGCTTTGTTTTGCCAGCAAATTGAGGGCTCTTGCAGTTTCATTAGTTATAATTTCAACAACAGCCTGCAGCCTGATGATGCGGTTGAGCTTGAATATAAGGGTGTGATAGCTGGCAGGATCATAGTACTGGATGATTTGCTCAGGAAGACATTTGTCATCTTTCCAATTGCCAATTTGTAAGGCACCCTGTTTTTATCTACTTAATCTTTCTTCATATATGGGGACTCCCAGTTTTTCACCTTGTCTGAGGGGAAGCAAGAAGAAGGATGGTCTGATTGAGGCTAGCACACAAGACCCAAACCAGCTTCTAGATAGCACCATATAAGCTTGCTTCCCAGAGATCCAATATAACCCCCTGGGTGCCCGCCAGTCTATGTTTGCAGTAAGATCACTTCATGCTCTCTGGAGATTAGAAAAGTTGGTCAGTGGTGGGGCTGGGGTTCTGTATGGCTTGGAGCTCCCCACCATTGGGTCTCTAGGGTAGTGTCATTGTAAAACTTCTGTCCTAAACAAGTTAAATCCCCCACAGAGGTGGAGAATTGGCCTTCCAGGCAGGAGATACAATAATTTCTGATGATGGAAGTTTTTAGGAGCCAGATGTCTTTCTTGTGTTTTGGGAAAGCAGTGTCATTAAAAGGCTCCTGTGGGTCTAACACCCTTGCTGCCCAAAGGCAAATGTCTCCCATGTTGGTCCCCCCACAGACATAACATGAAGGGACATTCAGTGTCTGGGCTATAGGCTCAGCCAGTGAAAGGAACAAATTTTTAGCTTTGGCAGAGATGGAAAATTCACTCCTCATCTCCTCAGAAAGGAGTGAAAAATTTGGTATGAGAAGCTGTCATGGGTAACAGTTACTAATTTGAGGTGTATCCGACTGCCAGGCTCAGGACCCTTCTAATTACTTATCTCTGTGTCCAGTCAGATGGCTTAAGTACAGTGAAATTTACAGAGGCCATGGGTGCAGTTAGGGGCAGCTTTCTCCTTGTGATGGAGGGCTGCTATTGTCATGTGGCCCATGAAACACAACTCTAATAAGGGCAATATTAACTGCATCATCATATGGCCAAGAGTTGTCTCCCTGGCACATAATACTTATTATTTGATGTACAGGCTCTTTCCCAAGCTAGGCCCCCACAGCCACAGCCTGTACCTCCACACCCACCTTTGTCTATGGCCATACATGCATCAAAGAACATTGACACTGGTTTATCAGGACTAAACACCTGGGTGTGGCTGACAAGGTTCCAGGGTTGCAGATGCTCCTGATGGGTAAAATTGCTCCAGAGAGTGATAAGTGGGATTGAAGCAGATATGCTGATTACCATGGGAGCATACTAGATAGGTGGTGTGATTGTGAGTGCATGACCCGATGACAGAGCCTGCACAAGAATAGTAAGCATGGAAAAGTAAAGTCTAAGTATCCACACTTCCTCCCCAAGTAGTATGCTTACATAAGTCACAGGAGGAGGGCTCTGGGGCCACAAAGGGAAACCAGATCAGTAACAATAAATGGTAATTATGTATCCTGCTCAAAAGAGATAGAAGAGAGCAAATAAAGAACTTTCACCATGAGTCCAACCAGTGGGGGCTGTTTCTGCCAAGCCTATTGCAAAGATTAGGGTGAGAACTACAGCAGCAGATACAGACAAGGGGTGACAATGCATTACAGTGAGATAACTGGTGTGAAAAACAACCCGTTTGTCCTGGTGGAGAGTTGACTCCTTAAGCTTCTGCCATGCATAGACTAGTCAGCTTCTGGGGCTGACTAGAGGAGGGCTGTCGTCATTCTTGGTCCTCTGTTGTTCCCTGGGAAGCAGAGTTTTGCTGAGGGAGAGTGCTCAGGTTCTGGAGGGTAATCCTACATGGTGAAACCAGATCAGGGATGCACTCCCACTTGAGAGAAGCTGGCTTGACTCTGACTGTGGTGGATCCAAGGAGCAATTTCTGCTACTTTAACTGTGGTGGGAGTAGACAAAGTAACAACAAAAGGGTCTCTCCAATGAGGTTTTAATGGCATCCCCTGGCCTGTGTGGGTGTGTGGGAGTTGTTAGGCTAACAGGAAGTCTCTCCCAGACCCAGTCATCAGTCTTTGAATGAGTTAATCCGAGAGCCTGCATCTGTTGCCTCAGGGTGAGGTCACCTATTTCCTTAAGGTCCTCCTGCGTGCCCTTGATTAAGGGGGATAGGCATCCATAAAAGACTTCAAAGAGTTAGAGCCCCATGAACATGAATGGTTGTGAAGTCATATTTAGAGTCAGTGTAGATGTTTACTCATACTCTTGCAGCATACTAGAGTGGCTGCATGAGGGCGACAAGTTTAGGCTTTTGTGCAGAAGTCCCTACCAGCAGTGAGTGAGCCTCAATAACTGAGTCCAAACTTACCACTGCATATCCAGCGAAGTGTGTGCCATCCCAGACAAAGCCGCTGCCATCTGTGAAATACTCAATATCTGGATTGCTGATTTTGCTGATCAGTTAAATCTGCCCAGCTCAAGAAAACCTCATCAATAACCTCTAAGCAGTCATGCTCCGGGGGGCTGGAGTCAGTTGGCAATAGAGTGGCCGGGTTTAGAGTCCTAACAACCTCCAGTCAGCTGTGTGGGTTTTCACATAGCATACTCTGGTATTTGACCATCCAAGAGTTAGCCAGTAATTTTCCTTATACTCCATGAGTGTCAGGATGGAGTGGGAACCTGGAAAGTGAGTTTTTGTCCCAGGGTGTGCTTATCTGCTTCTGTTACTATAGCAACGGTAAGCAACGGTAGCTGCCAATGCATGCAGACACAGCAGCCAGCCTCCAGCAACAGCATTAAGTTGCTTTGATAAATAGGCTACCCAGCAGTGCTAGGATCCTAGCAGTTGGATCAAGACTCCTACAGCTATCCCCAGTCTCTTATGTGATGAAAGTTCCTTCTGAGTGGCCCCACCTGGTCTAAGCCATATCATCTGACATGGAAGCAGACTGACTGGCAACATTTAAAACAAATTGGTTTCTTCCCTATTTGCAGCCTTGTGTTTGTTAGGCAAGTGCTCTAGCACTTACTCATACCATCAGTTTTTAAAATGAACTTTTATTAATACAGGGAGTTTGAAGAGTGTTTGTGCTCCCAGTGACTCAGAGGTCTGAAAATGGAAAAGCAAAAGGGAGTCTCAACTTCTGATTTAATACAAAAGATAAAATAATTCCTTGCTTTGTAGTACTGTGAGCACACCACTAGATGGATGCATAATCTGACCAGCCATTAGCAAGGGAAACATAAGCATCTCATGACTATCTCAATAACAGACCCAAGCTTACTGCACCAACCTTTTAGAACATTTTTGTTTTTACCAGCAACAAAGTTGCTCCTTTTCTTCTCATCTTTTTAGGTAGGTTCTATCTGCTATGCTTCCTAGACGTGAAGGTGCCAGCAAGTTTAGTATTTCTGGCATAATTCAATAATCTTAAATTGTTTTTTATTTACTTTTTATTTTTAAGACATAAAAAACTCAACTGAAGGAGTGTATTAAACCTTTCATCCTTTTCTGTCTCTAAACATTTCATGACATTTACACTTTCAATTTACTAGACTTTATCTATGAAGACCTCATCCCAATTTTGTTTTCATTCTTCCACCTGCCCCTCTCTACATTCACAATCCTTCTGCAACATTCCTTTTCTTTCAAGTCAGACCACATCTCATGTATCAGTCATCTTTCATGTGTTAATTTTTGTAAGAGCTCAGTTAGTGCTGCACCTCAGTCCTCCTTCAGGATGCCCATTAAATGTTAACCAAATTTAAATAAACAACAGAGTCTGGTTTTTGAAGACCAATTTTAGCCTCTTGGCCTTTTCCATTCTCCATGGTGTTAGGGGTTTTTCTACAATTACTCTGTAAACTTTATTAACCACAGATTTATCCAGTGACCCTTCTGGGGGCCATCCTACACCAAAAGCAGGCCAATCTACTTCACAAAGGACCTTAAGCTTGTTAGGAGTTAACTTAACTCCATAGCTTCTATTAAATCTCTTTTTAAGGTTTTTAATCATACACACCAAGGGAGTGTTTTTACCCTGATTTCCACCCATCTCCTCCCATTACCAGATGACAAGACAGACACAGAGCAGGAGGGGTTTTGGAAGAACACTCGCTTCGTCCCTCTCCAGCCACTCCCTTTGCAGGGACTTAGGAATTTCTTTGGCCCTAGTGAGTCTGTATAAACCCCAGACTGGAGGTCCTATTAGGGCTCACCCTTTACCTTATGAGTTCACCATGGAACCACGGATTGGGACTCCTCACTCACTTTGCAGCTGAGCTGCGTCTCAGGCTCACACTTTCACACAGCACAGTACTTCCACCTTGCTCCCTGAACTTGAGAGACACGGTTTCACCATGTTTACTAGCAGTTACTAGCGGTCTCTGGGAGGTGATTAGTCTCCCCTTCTACCTCCTGAGGCAGGCCTGAATTTGAACCCAGGTTCTTATCAGTTTGATGAGTGATGTTCCCTTCCCCTCACTGGTTCCTGTGCCTCACTGGGTCCCATTGTGCATTCAAGGCCCTCACCCCAACTCGCCAGGAGGACAAATCCCCCTCTGGATCAAGCTCTCCATTGGCACCTGTTGGGATCTCCTCCCAGCAGTCTGGGGGACACACCCCAGTGACAGGGGAGGTGATGGCTCACCCTGTCTCCACAATCCCAGACAACAGGCCCCTAAGAAATGTTACGGAAAGTTGCTAGCCAAAATCATGTAGCTCAGCTGGAAGACAAGTTGATAAAAAACTTAACATTGTTACGGGATGTTGCTAGCTGAGATATGGGACTCTGAGGCAATTAGCAGGAAGCAATGTGTTATTGAGCCAGCACAGACTCAGTGGACTCATGTCCAAAGGCTGAGCCCTGAGAACAAAGGGATCTCACCTTATATACTCTTGCAAGCAGGTTACAGAAGCAAAAAGCAAGGTCTAATCCATATACAGTTATATTTAATTTTATTGGCTACTTTATCCTAGTGCTATGTGACTTTCCCCTCCCTAGTGCTACAAGACCTTCCTCATGTTCAGAGTTCTCAGGTTTTATCTTTCTGCTATTCCGTCCCTGCCTCCCTGCTTCTCTGTCAGGACTCAGGCTTAGTCTGTTTTCTTCTGATCCTCCTCCCGCTACACTCCAGCTAAAACCCTCTCTGCCCCTCTACCCTACCTCCAGCCCCCATCCCTTCTGTCACTCCCACACATGTTATCCCATTCCCTGTACTCTCCTCCTTTTCAGACCCAGCCACTGTCCCTCCACCTCTGTGAAGTGGTGGGAGTGGAGGGCCTCATGTTCCTTTCTCCTTCTCTGATCTATCACAAACTGAAAAGTGCTTTTGTTCCTTTATGTCAGATCCTGCTGCCTATTGAAATGAATTCCTTTACCCAGTCTTATAATCTTCTCCTCTCCCCTGAGGATAGGAACCTTATCTGAGCAGCTGCTCAAGCTTATGCAGACACCCTCCATCAGCAGGATGCTGCCCACAACCCCATTGGGGCAGTTGCTATCTTTAGGGAAGATGCCTGGAATTATCAGGCAGGTTCCCAGGACCTAAGATGAAGGGAACATATGATAACCTGTCTCCTGGCAGGTAGGGACAAATCCATCCCACAGGCAGTTGACTATGAAAAGATCAATGAAATTACTCAGGGGCCAGATGAAGACCCCTCTCTTTTTTATTGCCACCTAAAGTAGGCATGAGTAAATATACCCATGTAACTCCTAAGACTAATGAATGCTGCTTTTATCCCCACCTTCATTTTATCTCCCAGTCAGCCCCTGACATTAGCAAAAAACTCAAAAAATTAAAGGATGGCCCAGAAATGCCCTGAGAAGGTCTTATAAAGGCTCCCACAATGATCTTCAGCAAAAGAGATGAAGAACAGGGAACCCAAAAACTCAGGAGAGATCAAGCCAAATCCTTGATGTTGGCAGAGGTTATTCAAAGGGGGTTCCAAAGAGGCCTGCATGGCACATCGTGTACTTATTGGTATAAGGCTCAATAGAGGCAGAAGGCTCCCCCAGGGGCCTGTTTCAAATGTGGCCATCTTAGCCACTAGGCAAGCGCCTAACCTAACTCCAGGCCACTGTCAGGGTCTTGCTCTATATGTAGTCAAACGGGACACTGGAAATCAGATTGTCCACAGTGGGAGCCATCCACCTGCCCAAAGACAGTTGGTACTTACAAGCCACCTACTCCCGACTCAGGACTGGCAAACCTTCTAGGCCTGATGACAGAAGATTGATGGGACCTGGGAGCTTCTGCCCCCAACCAAGTCATCACTGTCTCAGAACCTGGGATAACTCTATCAATACAGATAGGTGGACTCCTTTTTTGGTCATCCCTCAATGTCCAACTCTGTTTCTTGACAGGGACATCCTTCTCAAATTTAATGGCTCCCTACATTTTAATAGTCCTGCACAAACACTCCTGGCTCTCTACTGAGCAGATGCTGTCTCTCCCTTGACAGACCTACCCCCCACCTACCTCATATCCCTACTCCCTTTTGTCAATCCCCAAGTATGGTATTTCTCCTTCCCCATAGTTGCTACCCCCCCACTCCTATAAAAATAGCCCCAAAGACCCCTGAGTATACATCTGACAAACTCAGTATTCCCTGGGAATGCAAAGACTATATGGTGTAAAACCCTATACCTCTTGCCTTCTCCACACAGGGGTCCACAGACCAACCAACTCACATACTACCTCCATCTTAGCAGTAAAAAAGGGATCCAATAACTACCACATAGTCCAAGATCTCTGCATTTTCAACCAGGTAGTGGTCCCAATTCACTCTATATTCCCTAATCCCTACACCCTTCTCACCTATAGTTCATCTCTATTACTCATTTTTCTGTGCTGGACCTCAAAGTTGCTTTCATAGACAGACCCTGAAACCCAGCTACTAACCTGGACAGTCTTTCCTTAGGGCTTTTGAGACAGCCCCCACCTGTCTGACCAGGCCTCGGCCAGTGACCTCATCTCTCTCTCTCTCTCTTTCTCTCTCTCTCTCTCCAAGCAAACTCTTACAGTATGTAAACACTCTACTCCTTTGTAGCCCCTCCTTGTACCTGTCCCTTAAACACACTACACAACTCCTCAATTTCTGAGACAGCATGGAACATAGAGTCATCCCCTCCAAGGTCCAAATATCAGCCTCACAAGTCACTTATCTGGGTCTTACCATTACCTCACACTTTAGGGCCCATCTGACAGTCCCATAAACAAATAATCTAGGGTTTACCATGCCCCAACAGAAAAAGGGATCTTCTGTCCTTTCTGGGTCTGGATGGCTATTTTCATTTGTGGATTCCCAATTTTAGCCTCCTTGCCAAGCTCCTATGCACAGCATCTCAGGGTGCCCTTAAGGAGCAGCTAGACCCATTTAAGCCAATAAAAGCCCCCTTCACCAAACTCAAGGAGGTTTTGCTGAATGCTCCAGCACTCGGACTTCCCAACTACTGGCCTTTTAGCTTATACCTACACATAAACCAAAACATCACTCTGGGCCTCCTGTCTCAGGATTGTGGCCACACATCCTGACCTGTCACATAATAATTAGACTCTTTCATACAAGGATGGCCCCCTTGCCTAAAGATCCTAGGAGTGGCAGCTCTCTTAACATCTGAAGTGTAAAAATTTACACTAAATCAACATACAACCATCCTATCTACCCACAAACTCCAGAAATTCACTAGCCTTTTGGCTCTCTTCACTCTTCCCCCTATCTGCATACAACAGTTCCATGTACTCTTTGTCTCAAATACCCTTATCTCCTTTCAGTGCTGCAGGGCCCTTAACATTGCGTCTCTTCTCCCATAACCCACAACTGAGAAAGAGGTCCCACCACCTACCCATTCATGCCTAGAACTCATAGAATCCCTTCCTTCCACATATGCCCACCTCTCCCCAACTTCTCTACAGGGTGCTCCCTTCTGGTTTATTAATGGCAGCTCCTTTGAAGACCCTCAACCAGCAGCAGAATATGCCATTATAGATCCCATGCTATGAAAACCACTAGAAGCAGTGGTTCTCACTCCTCTCACACCACATCCCAACAGGCAGAATTGACTGCCCTTAATAGGACATTAATTCTAGCTGAATACAAAGAGATCAATTTGTACACAGATTCAAAATTTGCCTTTTTTATCATACATTCCCTTGCCCTCATTTGGGAGGAAAGAGTCTTCCTTACAACCAAGGGAACCCCTATCATTAATGGCCCTAAGATCCATCAATTACTACAGGCTCTCATATTGCCTAGTCAGGTAGCTATCATCCATTGTCAAGGCCACCAGAGACCCACTTCAATAACTCTTGGGTGGATGCTGTAGCTCCACCTCCCAGAGTGCTTCATCATCTGATACCCCAGCAGGAGAGTTATCCCTTACCTCCATATTCTCCATCTTTCCCACCTTTACCCCCCACTATACAACAGCTGAACATGCTGCTCTCACCTGGGCAGGAGGTACCCAAACCAATGGCTAGTTCTTTCTTGACCACAAAGTGATCATTCACCAGGCTCTGGAATAACCCATTCTTTTACATCTTTATAATCTCTTCCACTCAGGATACATCTGTTACAGGCTCATCTAATCTCCCCCTCTCTAGCTGCTATTCCTAAACAGGTCATTCAGTCTTGCCTAATTTGCTCCCTGGGGTCCTCTAGGGAAGTGTCGAGCCCCCACCCTTCCATACACACCAAGTGTGAGGCAGTCTGCTAAGACAAGATTAGCAGATTGATTTCACCCACATGCCCCGAGTCACTGACAAAAATACCTCCTCACCACAGTAGAAACCTTCACAGGGTGGATTGAGGCATTTCCCACTTCTACAGAGAAGGCAAAAGAGGGTACTAAGGCCCTCTTCACCCATATCAGCCCTTGATTTGGACTGCCCTCAACCCTAGTTGGACAATGGTCCTACCTTCATCTTGTAAGAAAAATGATCTTTTCTATCAAAGTATTTGTTACCCTCTTAGAATACTTAAAAATTCATCAGGTCGCCATCTTAGGTGACTTGCATGTTTAAAGGGTTCTTGCTTCTTCTTCTGAATTCCTTCCAAGAATTCCCATTCCCCAAGCCTTTTAGCCAATTGAGGGAGATTGTGGACCTTTGTCCTGGACAAATCCTGGGTTAGGGGCAGGTACAACTGTGGCAGGGATATAAGGAAGAGATATGGTCAGCCATTTTGTGCTTGTATGTTTGCTTAGCTGGAGTGAGCACATGCTTGCACCCTCTAAATCAAGAGAAATTTCCTTGTCAAGATTTTATGTCTCTTGTGTGTCTGTTTTTGGCACTGGAAGGTCTTTAATTCCAACAATTTTGGATTTCATCCTAGATATTACATTCCGTCTGGGAAAGAGGGGGCCCTGGCCCTTTCCCAGGGAGATGCGTCCTGCTGCCTGGTTACAGTGGCCCCAAAGTTCAGTCGATGGTGACAACTTTCCAGATCTGCAAATGAACTTGGACTCCAGAATTTCTTGACAACACAGGTAAAAGAGCTCTGAAGACAAGAACCGTCTGAACACAAGTGACCATGTGAATTTTGTGCACAAACCAAGACAAGAAACCTCATGGAGGTGATGAAGTAATGTCTTGGTGGTTGGGATACTGGGGCTGTGTGATGTTGAATGAGACATGTTGGGTGACACATGGCGAAAGTGGAGTCCTGATCCATAGTTCCAAGGCGACCTCCTACTATTTAAGGCAGATTATATTTTTAAATCTAATCCAGGTCAGGAGTTTATACTGACCCGCATGCTACCAAAAGGTGCCTGAAGCTCCCACGAAGGATGTGGGTGGAGATAGACAAATCAGAAAAGAATCAGAGTGCAAGAAACCTCCAAGGCAAAAGGAGGGTTGAGCTCCTGATAGACAGAGCACAGTCAACCAGAAGGGAGAAATGGGAAATAAAGACAGCAAAGAGGGGGGACAGAAAACAAAGGCCCAGGTAAAATACCCTCTGGGAGCCCCCTAGGGAAGATGTTAAAATATTGGGATGATGGCCTCCATACTATAAAGAAAAAGAAAGAAAGAATGGTTAAATACTGTTGTTTTATCTGGACCCAAAAAACGATCTTAAAGCCTTTGGCTTTTGGCCAAAATTTGGGTCTGATGAGGACTGGATCTGTCAATTATTAATTGAGCGTGTTAACGACAAGAGCTCAGTCACTCAAGAGGAGATGGAATATGCCTTCTGTTGGAGACAGAGTCCTGTAGTACTGTTTCCACTTAAAGAAAAGAAAAAAAGACAAAAAGAAAAAACACCCAAACCCCTTCTAACTGGGATTTACTCTCCTCCCTCCCCCCTTACAACCCTGCTGTTCCTCCCTCTCAGGTGCAAGAGCTGGCCCCCTCACTGCCACCCCAGTCTTCTACCTCTCTCTCTCCCCCTCCTAACCCTTCCACCTCCATCCCCTTCAACTCCCTGCCCCACTCCCTGCCAATGAAGGATTGGTCTAGAAAGAATAGAGGGAATTACTGGTCTCCCTCTCCCAGGAACAAAACAAGAATTGAGAAAGTTCCTTGGCTTAATGGGATATTGTCATTTGTGGACAGAATCATGTGCCCTTAAAACTAAATCTTTATATCTCAAGTTGACCCAAGAGGGACCAGACCCCCTCCTTTGGAGCCCTGAGGAGATAGAGCAAGTAGATTACCTAAACCAAGCCCTTAGCACAGCTCTGGTGCTAGTCTTGCCCTCTCTTAAACAGCCCTTTCACCTCTTTGTGAATGTATATAAGGGAGTTGCCCTTGGGTTGCTAACCCAAAAACATGGGGGCCAACGTCAACCTGTGGCCTTCTTATCTAAGTTCCTGGATCCCATCACCTGAGGTTGGCCTGCATGTATTCAGGCACTAGCAGCTACAGCCATTCTAACTGAAGAAAGTAGAAAAATCACTGTTGAGGGAAAACTATTAGCACTCCCCATCAAATTAGAACAATCTTAAATCAGAAGGTTGATAGATGGCTGATAGATTCCAAGATCCTAAAGTATGAGGCTATCTTTCTAGAAAAGGATGACCTAACTTTAACTACTGATGAGGCCCTAAATCCAGTCACTTTCTTGGTAGGAAGGCAGAAGGGAGGAGCCCCCAAACATATATATTTAGGTATTATTGAATATCAAACAAAAGTGAGTCCAGATCTCAGGAAAACTCTTTTCCAGACTGGGTTCCATTTCTTTGTGAATGGATCCTCTCAGATAATCGAGGTAAAAAGGCATAATGGATATTCTATAGTAGATGGGGGGCCATGACTGTAATAGAATCAGGCGGATTTCCTAACAATTGGTCGGCACAGACTTGTGAATTGTTTGCCCTAAATCAGGCCTTAAAACACTTAAAGGACAAAGAAGGGACCATATACACTGATTCAAAGTATACATTTGGTGTTGTCTACACCTTTGGAAAAATCTGGATGGAATAGGACTTATTCAATAGCAAGGTCCAAGACTTGGTACATAGAGAATTACTTCAACAAATATTAGAGAGCCTAAAAGTACCTGAAGAAATAGCCATAGTCCATGTGCCACATCACCAAAAGGGGGTAAACTTTGAGGCTCAGGGAAATTCTTTTGCAGATGTGACAGCAAAACAGGCTGCTCTCACTTCTGAGGCCCTGGTCTTTGGTCTTGTTCTTCACCTCCCTGCTCCTCACATCACCCCTATCTTTTCCCCCTCTGAGGAAGAACAACTAAAAAAACTTGAGGCAGTCAGGACTGAACAGGGAAAATAGGTTCTCTCCAATGGAAGGGAAATTATCTCAAAGCCCCTAATGAGAGAACTCCCTATCTCCATCAGGGGAGCCAGTGGGGACCCAAGCCACATGTGATGCAATTTTGCAAGCCTATGGGTGTATAGGGATCTATACACTAGCCAAACAAGTATCAGAAGGATGTCTTACTTGTTGAAAGATTAAGCAAGCTCTGAGACAAAGACCAGCTGGGGGTAGAAACCCTGGGTTGCAACCTTTCCAAAGCATTCAGGTAGATTACACTGAGATGCCCAAAATCGGTCATCTTAAATAGCCCTTGGTTATTGTAGACCATCTCACTTACTGGGTTGAGGCCATCCCTCTCCCAGGGGCCACTGCTACAAATGTAATTAGGGTATTACTAGAAAACATCATCCCAAGGTTTGGGGTCATAGAAAATATAGACTCAGACAATGGGATTCATTTCACCACCAATGTCCTTAAGGGACTTACGAAGAATCTAGAGATCAAATGGGAATATCATACTCCCTGTCATCCACCTTCCTCAGGGAGAGTTGAAAGAATGAATCAGACTCTTAAAAAAAACCAACTCACTAAATCAGTCTTAGAGACTAGATTACCTTGGACTAAATGTCTTCCCATAGCACTACTCAGACTTAGGTCAGCCCCTCGGAAGGACATTGGCCTCTCCCCCTATGAAATGCTTTATGGGCTTCCTTACCTTAGCTCTATTACTGATGTACCTTCCTTTGAAACCAAAGACTATTTCCTAAAAAATTATATACTTGGCTTGTCCTCTACTTTGTTTTAGGAAAAAAAGGATTGTTAGCACAAGCTCCTCCACTTGACTTTCCTGTTCACCCACACCAGCCTGGCAATCATGTGCTGGTCAAGACCTGGAAAGACAATAACCTTGAGCCAGCTTGGGAAGGACCCTTCCTGGTCCTGCTGACCATGGAGACAGCAGTCCGGACCATGGAGCAGGGATAGACTCATCACACACTGGTAAAGAAGGCACCCCCACATGACCAAAAGGAACAATGGGCTGTGCTCTCACATCCAGGCAACATCAAAGTTACTTTAAAAAGACAATAGTGAAAATATTCTTTCTCTTTCATTTGGGAAATGGTATGCTTATTATTAATGTAACTCAGAATACCTTTCCCTTAATTGTTGAATTTGATGCATGTCAGGTCCTTCCTTGTAGAGACCTTACATCCCAACTTCAACTCCAAGGATACTCCCTTTATATGTGTTCCATCCCGGGACCCACAGGGAAGCCTGGTATCTGTCCAGAGTGGATGGATGTGGGGTGGAACACTGGATATAAAGGATACACTTCCTCCTTTTTATAAAAATCCTAAGGGCTGAACTAGACACCAGGGCACTGTAAAGACTCTGATTTCCACCATACAAAATAATCAACAGTCTTTTAACAGACCACAGTCAAAATTACAGCTGTTTCGGACACAACCTCCCCTACTTGTAAAGATAAACAATGTAACCCATTGAAATTAGTCACAGAAAACCCTTGGAGTATGACACAAAAGCCATCTATATTTTGCGGATATGGGTTGGGGGCAGATATCTCAGGGACAGACCCGTTAAGTGCCTTTGAGCTCCATCTAGCTTCCAACCCTCCCAGGTGACACCCAGTTCTACCTCCACTCCAACATTACCTCCATGTTTGCACAAAAATCAGACTCAGGTAACTGTAGTAGAAGTCAAGGACCTAAGGCAGATTGTGGCTTTTGAAATCAGGTACAGGGATACAAATGCTTGGATGAAAAGGATAAAATATTCTATCCACACATTCAGGTATAAATGATCCCTTCACTGACTTAATGGAATAATGGTTTGGAAGCTAGAAGGGCTAGATGATCTCAATCTTAACCTCCTTTATTGTAGTGGCTGTAGTTTTAATTTTAGTAGGATACTGCATAATTCCTTGTGTCCAAGGACTAATACAGCAGTTAATTGAGACAGCACTCACCAAACAATCATCCCCGCCCTACCAAAATAACTTAAGTTTCTATTAGAAATACAGGAACATGAGAGCCAGCAGCTCCTAAATGAGTTTGAAGAAAAGAATTTAAATTAAAAAGAGGGGGGAAATTCTAAGAAAAATGATAGCGATAAGGACTACCATTTTGAGTCTTTAATCCCATTTCCTTCATGGGGAGTATGAAATGTTTCTCCCCTTTCCCCTCCATTTCTCTCCACTTTTATCTTGCTATATGACCTTTGTTCCATAATACATTTTGATATCATTTTTACTACATTTTGCAAGAACTGAGGTATATACTAACACTAGACTTTCCAGTAACATTTTATGCTCATAAGTGGTCTAGTTTAATACTTTCTATTCCATTATTATTGAAATTAGTGCAAATCAATGAAGATTTTAATAAAAATGAAAATTTACTGTGCTTAAATGTCATGATTTCAGGAAGATGATAAAGTGCTTCCTCTGCCACCTTGGAGATTTCAATATGAAATTGTTATTGATATCATAGATGCCAATGCAGAATGTTTTTAAACTTTGCCATACTAAGTATACAGCATTTCTAAGTGCTAGCTTAGCTAGCTAGTGAGAAAGGCCATTGAAATGATAAAGCATTCATTTGGAAGGTTTTTTTAAAAACAGACCATGAGAAATTAATTATCTTCAGGCACAGGATACAAATTTCTTAAGTAAGAAAAAATATCAGTAACCCTAGAGAAAAAGAGTAGAACTAGGTGCATTATCTTAAATATTCTAGGCCCTAGCTAACACTCCTATTAAATGGAAATACTCCATCTCTATCATGGCCTAATTCACAACAGCTACATGGGAAGTGTTTTGAAGTCTTATGTCTACTAAAATTTTGAGATCATTGTAGATCCTCTTGTGGGTGTAAGAAGAAAAATGTAGATCTTCTGTACCATTTACTTAGTTTCTCCCAATACTAACATTTTGCAAAATGACTCTACAATATTATAGCTAGGGTATTAGTATTGTTAAAGTTAAGATAAAAACAGTCTGAGCACTGGTGGCTCACACCTGTAATCCTAGCTACTTGGGAGACTGAGATCTGGAGGGTCACGGTTCAAGCCCATTCTGGGCAAATAGTTTGAAAGATCCCATCTCTAAAACTAACCAGAGCAAAATACACCAGAGGCGTGGCTGAAGAAGTAGAGAGCCTGTTTTGCAAGCATGAAGCCCTGAGTTTCAACCTAAGTCCCATCAAAACAAAGAAAAGAAAAGAAAAAAAAGACACAGAGCAAGTATCTCTCATGTTGCTTTTTTAAATGTACAAATTAGTGGATATCATTAGTTAATTTCATACATGCATATCACATACTTTGACAATATTCACCCCTTTTATTATCCTCCCTTATCCTCACTTCCCCTCCCATTTTCTCCTTCCACAATGCTTTAACTTTGTCTTTTCCTTCCTAAATTCCATATGAGTGTAAACATGATACCTGTCTTTGTGAAACCAGCTTATTTCACTCAATATTATGATCTTCATTTTTCCTGCAAAGAACAGAATTTTATTCTTCATTATTGCTGGATAATACTCCATTGTATATATCTACTACACTTTCTTTATCCATTCACCCATAGGCTGATTCCATAGCTTGGATATCAATGCTGCCATTATAAACATGGGTGTACAGGTGTCTCTAATGTATGCTATTTGTATTTCTTAGTTTGAAAAGTGTCTGTTCAGTTTATATGTCCACCTATTGATTGGACTATTTACTCTTTTGGTGTTTATTTTTTGAGCTCTTTATTCTGGGTAACAATTCCCTGTCAGAGGAATATCTGGCAAAGATTTTCTCTTATTCTGTAGGCTGTCTCTTCACTAGTGATTATTTCTTTTGTTGTCCAGAAGTTTTTAATTTGATGCAATCCCATTTTCAGTTCTTTTATTTTGGAGTCATATTCAGAAAGTCATTGCTTATGCCTATATTTTGAAGTGTTTCCTTGTGTTTGCCTCTAAGAGTTTCAAAGTTTCAGGTCTTAATGCGTTTTGAATTGACTTTTGTATAGGATGAGATATAGGGGTCTAATTTCAACCTTCTACATGTGAATATCCAGTTCTACCCATATCATTTGTTAAAGAGGCTCTTTTTCAATGTATGTTTTTGGCACCATTATTAAGAATCATACAGCTATACTTGTGTGGGTTTATTTCTGGGTCCTCTATTTTAGTTCATTTGTGTATGTGTCTGTTTTTGTGCCAGTACCATGCTTTTTTTTCTTACTATGGCTTTGTTAGAATAAAGTCAGGTATTGTGGTACTTTCAGGATTGCTCTTTTTTGCACAGGAGTGCCTGGGCTATTTGGTGTCTTTTATGTTTCGACATTAATTTTAGAATATTTTTCTATTTTCATTGTTGTTTTGTTGGGAATTTCATTGAATCTCTACAGAGCTATCCACAATGTGGTTGTTTAAAATATTAATTTTCCCATTCTATGAACATGAGTGGTCTTTCTACCTTCAAGTGTCTTATTGAATTTCTTTCTTCAGTGTTTTATACTTTTTATTGTATTGGTGTTTAACACATTTGGTTAAGTTTATAACTAAACACTTTACTTTTCATGGGATTATTTTCTTGACTTCTTTTTTAGCAAGTTATTGTCATATGGAAATGCTACAGATTTTTGTATGCAGCTTTTGAATCTTGACACTTTTCTCTAAGTATTTATCAGACCTATGAGTTTTGTGGTACAGTCCTTAGAATCTTTTAAGGATTAGGTCATATTGTCTGTAAATAGAAAGAGTTTGATTTGTTCCTATCCTATTTGTATACTTTTATTTCTTTCTCTTGCCTTGTTGCTCTGGCTAAAAATTCAAGCACTCTATTGAATAAGAGTAGAGAGTGGACACTCTTGTCTCATTTGATTTCAAAGGAAATGCTATCAGTTTGTCCCCATTAAAAATAATGTTGGATATAGGTTGTCATATTTAGCTTTTATTACGTTGAGGTATGTTTCTTTTATTCTTAGTTCCTTCAGGGCAATTATCATGAAGGGTGTTGAATTTTTTTTATTAGCAGATTACTGTTGTATTGAGGGTACATTATGACATCACTGTGAGAGTGACACAAGTGCTTACAATATATCATAGTTATTCACTGCCTCCATCATTCTCCTTTATCTCCCCTCCCCCATCCTGCTGCTCAATGAAATATTTTGTAGATGTCTGTTAACTTCATTTGTTATATGATGTCATTTAATTCTGAAATTTCTTTGTTGATTTTTTGTCTGGATGACCTATTTCTTTTTTTTTAATTTAAATTCAGTTTGCACTTTTATTTTTATTTTTTATAGCCTCTTTTTTTATTCATTTATTCACATGTGCACACATTGTTCGGGTCATTTCTCCCCCTTGCCTTCTGCCCCCACCTCCTCTCCCCCTCCTCCTCTTGCTTCCAGGCAGAACTTTTTCTGCCCTTATCTCTACTTTTGTTGAAGAGAAGACATAAGCATAATAAGAAAGACAATGTGTTTTTGCTGGTTGAGTTAAGGATAGCTATACAGAGAGATTCCTAGCATTGCTTCCACGTACAAATGTGCTACATCCCAAGTTGATTCATCTCTAACTGATCTTTACACTGGTTCCTGATCCCCTTCTCATGTTGACCTCTGTTGCTTTAAGGTTTCTGCATTAGTTCCTCTGGAGTGGGGACATCAAATGCTTTCATGTCTTGGCTTTTCTACCTATCCCCATACCTCCCATATGTGCTCTTCCCTTATCATGTGACCCAAGTCCAACAACATTGCTGTATTTTCCCTAGATCTAAAGTCCGCATATGAGGGAGAACATATGATTTTTATGACCTATATCTTGATGACAGTGGAGTATTGAAGTGTTCCACTATCATTGTGTTGGGATCTATCTGTACTCTTTAGTCCACTGGTATTTGTTTTTTTTAAATGAAGTTTGGAATGCCAACATTGGAAATACATGTTAGAAATTACTTCCTCTTGATGTATTGTTCCTTTTATTAATATGAAGGGACCTTCTTTGTCTCTTCTGACTAATTTATGTTTGAAATCTACTTTACCACACATAACTGTAAGTGTTCCTGGTGTTTGGGGTGTCCATTGTCTTTGAAAACAACAAAACACTGGGTCTTGCTTTTACATCTAGCTCACCAATCTATGTCTTTTGTTCAGGGAGTTGAGACCACTAACTTTCAGTGTTAATATTGACAGGTATGTTGTAATTCCTGCCATTTTGTTGCTTTTGGTGTGTGTGTGTGTGTGTGTGTGTGATTGATTCTGTGATACTCTGCAAATGATTATCTGCTTGTCTTATGAGATTTAATGATTCCACATCCTTTCATGGCTAATTTTACCTTAATCTTCTGTATGAAGATTAATTTGAGTGTCTGGTTTAGTGGTCATATATGTTTCTAGTTTCTTTTTTTTTAATTTGCATTAAAGAGTCTTTTATTTTTATGATTTCCATTTGGGTTTTGTTTTGAGGTTTTCTATATCTTTATTAAATTCCCCTTTCACATCTTGTATTGTTTTCCTTATTACATTTATTTCTTTTTTGTATCTTCCTTGATTTCATTCAGATGTTTGTATCCTCTTTAATTTCATTTAGTTGTTTCTGTGCCTTCCTGAGCTGTTTAATCAAATTTTCTTGAATTTCATTCACTTGTTTTCATATGCCCTTTTAAAATTCCCTAATCATTTTTGTCCTCCTTCTTTGGAGCTCAGAATGGTTTATCCTTTTCACTATCCATCAGGGTTTTTGCTGTGTTGTTGTTGACCTTTTGAGGAGTAATTCTCCTTTCTCTTTTCCTGTATTTCACACTTCTCTTTTGAGATTTTCTCATCTGTTTCATTGAATAGGTTTTAGATAACCTTAATCTTTATGTCCTTTATCTTCAAAATGTTGTTGATTGTTAATTTAATGACTTAATATCCTAAATTTTCTCTCTCTTTCTCTCTCTCTCTCTCTCTCTCTCTCTCTTTCTCTCTCCCTCTCTCTCCTTTTAGTCTGACAGGAATATTTCACAACACTGATCTTCAAGTTTAGACATTCTTTCTTCTGTTTGATCTATATATTGTTATTGAGGCTTCCAATTCTGATTTTTGATTTATCAAGCTGTTCATTTGTAAGTTTTCTGTTTTATTCTTTTTCTAAATCTAACTTTTTTCTGAGTTGTGCCACCACATTCTGAATTGTCTTCCTAATTTCATTCCACTGTTTATCTGCATTCTCATGCATATTATTAATATTTTTGCTATTACTGTTCAACCAGTGTTAACCTTACAGATCATCCTCCTAGAAGTAAGATTTTCCTCCCATACAACATTATAGGAGAGACAGATTCAGGCATCAATTTTTCCTTACTCATTCAAACATTTGACTTATTGCTGAATTGTTTATCTTGTTTCTGCAGTAGGTTCTCCATGCACCCAAGGAAGTAAAAGGAATATTAGACCAACAGATGCACAAAACAGTATAGAAATTTGAATATGAAAAACCAAGGCAAGGTTTCACCTCCAATCTCCCACCAGAACAATTCAACATCTGAATCCAAAGATAATGAATTGGCCAAGATGTCAGAGAGAGAATTCAGAAGCCTACAATTAAAAATGATCAGAGACTTTAAAGAGGACTCAAATAAACAGAAAAATGAAGTTAGGAAGTCAATCCAAGACCTAGACAACAAAGTCAGCATTATGGAAGAGAAATTTAGCAAGGAAATGGAAATTGTGCAAAAACCCCAAGTTGAAATGTTAGGAACAAAACCTCAATAAATCAAATACAAACCACAGTGGATAATATTATCAGCAGGCAAGATCAAATGTAAGAAAGAATATCAAAGATGCAGGACAAGACTGAGGAGCTATTGCAGGCAAACAATCATAAAGAAAAAATATTAACATATATGAATACAGCATACAAGAACTCTGGAACATGATCAAATGATCAAACTGAAGAATTCACAGGGTGGAAAAAAGAAGCTGAAATACAAACTAAAGGCATAGAAAATCTATTCAATGACATCATAGCAGAAAACTTCCTTTACCTATGTAACAATACAGACACCCATGTACACAAGGCATTTCAAAATCTAAATAGACATGATCAGAAAAGAAGAACCTCACACACATCATAATTAAAATGCCAAATGTAGGAAACAAAGAGAGGACACTGAAAGCTTCTAGAGAAAGATGCCAGTTCACATGCAAAGGTAAATACATAAGAATCATCTCAGATCTCTCAGCACAAACCCTAAAAACCAGGAAATCATGGAACAATATAATTTAAGCTCTAAGAGAAAATAACTGCCAACCAAGAATATTTCTTCCAGAAAATCTGTCTTTCAACCTTGAGGAAGAAATAAAGACCATCCATGATAAGGACAAGCTAAAGCACTTCATGTCCACCAAGCCTACATTATAAAGAATACTTGAAAGAATAATACACATGGAAGAGAATGAAAAACAATCACAAATACAAGAGGTTAGGAAAGAATAAAACTCAAGGGAAATTGACAAACCTACAAGAGCTAGGAAAAAAGCAAGCATGATCAATTCAGAAAACCAGCAAAACCTGAAGTTGAACAAAGCCAAAGGTAAAGAACAATTAACACGAGACTCCATCTGAACAACAACATAAAAAGCAATAGAAACATAAGAATCAGTAAACACCTCTCAACCATAACCTTAAATGTAAATGGAATTGACTCTCCCATCAAAAGACACGGATTGTCAGGTTGAGTCAAAAAGCAAGATCCAGCAATCCATCATCTACAAGAAACACACCTCACAACCAAAGACACACACAAACTAAAATGTTGGAAAAAGATTTACCGAGTATGTAGAAGGCAAAAGCAAGCAGGAGTAGCTATTCTCATATCAGACAAAGCAGATATGATGCAAAAATCAGTCAGACGAGATAAAAGCCACTACATATTAATAAAGGGAACAATCTAGCAAGACGATATAGCAATTCTAAATATATATGCTCCAAAAATCAGAGTGCCCACATTTGTAAAACAAACACCTCTGAGGTTAAAGGAACAAATAGAACCAGACACAATAATTGTGGGAGATCTCAATGCCCTACTCTCTTCAATAGACAGAACATTCAGACAGAAAGTCAACAAAGATATCCTAGAACTAAACAATACCTTGGACAAAATGAACTTAGACATTCATAAAATATTTCTTCCTGTGACAGCAGATTATACTTCCTTCTCACCAGCCCATGGAATTTTTTCCAAAATAGACCACATCCTAGGTCATAAAGCAAACTTTAACAAATACAAAAAAAAAATGACATAATCCAGTGTATCCTAACAGACCATAGTGGAATAAAATTAGAAATCAATAGTACAGAAAACCAAAAAAACCATTCATGGAGATTGAACAACACACTTTTGAATGATCAATGGTCATTGAAGAAATTAGGAAGTAAATTAAGAAATTCCTAGATCAAATGAAAAAGAGGACACCAGTTACCAGAGCCTGTGGGATGCTTCAAAGGCAGTCTTAAGAGGCAAGTTCATAACCATGATTGCCCACATCAGAAATCTAGAGAAATCTCAGATAAATAATCTGATGACACCCCTCAAGCTGCTAGAAAAAAAGAACAAGTCAATTCAAAATGTAATAGATAGAAAGAGATACCAAAAATTCAGGGCAGAAATCAATGAGTTGGATACCAAAAAACAAAACAAAGCAATACAATAAATCAACTAAACAAAAAGGTGGTTATTTGAAAAAACAAACAAGATCAACCAAGCTCTAGGCAAATTAACTAAAAGAAGAAAGGAGAAGACATGAATTAATAAAATCAGAGATGAAAAAGGGAATATTACAACAGACACCAAGGAAATTCAGATGATAATACAGGAATACTTTAAGAACCTATACTCCTACAAACTGGAAAATGAAGAAGAAATAGATAAATTTCTTGACACATATAACTCACCAAAACTGAACCAAGAGATTATTAAACACTTAAACAGATCTATAACAAGTAAGGAGATTGAGACGGTTATAAAGATCCTCCCAAAAAAGAAAAGCCCAGGTCCTGATGGATTCACTGCCAAATTCTACCATACTTTTAAAGAACTGACATCAATGCTTCTCAAATTATTCCACAAAGTACAAAAAGATGGAATACTACCAAACACATTCTATAAAGTCAGTATTACCCTAATATTAATGCCAGGTATTAGACACATCAAAAAAAAAAAGAAAGTTATAAGCCAATATTATTGATGAACACAGGTTCAAAAATACTCAATAAAATATTTGCTAACAGAATTCAACAACACGTAGACCATGATCATTCCAAAGATGCAAAGATGGTGCAACGTTTGCAAATCAATAAATGCAATACAGCACATAGACAGAATCAAGGACAAAACCACATAAACAATGTTGCTACACAGGGAGAAATGCCCACCTCTAATAGTCTTTTGACATTACTAAACTTTGTGGGCAAAATGTAGGGGGACAAATTTATTTATCACCTAATCAAGAACACAAGTCAGTCTCTGTGTATAACAAAATGCCTTTTGCCACCTATTTGTCAAGTCCTCCTTTCATGATACTGTGTTTTACATGCTTGCAATGACTTGAAAAAAAGTTGCTATGGTCACTGAGTTTACCTCAAAACCCAGGGGATATCTCCAACTCATTCTTTTTTGCTGCCTGAATGTGTCAGGACAACTTCCAAAGTTGGAATCATAATCATTGCTGTTTTTTCCTTCCTCCCTCCCTTCCTTCCTTCTTTTCTTCCTCCCTTCCCCCTTTCCCTCCCTCCTTTTTTTCTTTTATCCATTAGACATTTACTGAACTTACTCTCATTGAATTAGGCAATAAAGAAGTAAGTACATAATGTCAAAAATGCAAAGTGTGCCCATTCTATCTTAAAGTATAAATGACCCAAACTGAACAATTTAGCTTAATTACCCTCCAATAAAACAGTGAACAAAGAAAAAGCCTTGGTTATTTGTGGTGGTAAGCACAGTTATTAGTCATTGTGTGTTTGCCCTCCTTATCTCTTCTTTGAAAATCTACAACTTTACCATTGCTTTTACATCTTCAATTCTCCCACTACCAATTTATCCTTACATAGCAGCTAGGACTAACTTTTCCAAGATACTATCTGATTGTTGTTTCTTTGATTAAAACCTTTTAAGGAATATTAATTATTGACTTGGGACTGCAAACTCACATGCTCACAGACCAAGAATGTGATAGACATGAACAAGAAAAGAGCTATGAGAACCAGAGAATGTATGCTCTCTAGAAAGTTATCCAAATGTATACTTTTAGAAGAACAATGAACAGTTACAACAAAAATATTTAAATCCTGAAACAACAGAAAAAAAATCTGAGAATTGTTAGTTTTACTTGTTGACTCAAACCTGATTGTATGGTTTTGGCCTAAATTTCCCAACTTGGAATCCAAGGCATTTTACAAACTGGTCAATGTTATGTTTTTGGATTCATTTCTTGCCACTACCCTGATTCTATGAACACAGTGCTTTCTTCTCTTTTCCAGCATGCTTTGCAATGTCTGTACCTGTCTGTCTGTTCCTGTGCTTGAATTTGCCAGGAATTCTCTTTCTATTGTTCACCACCGACTCATCTTTCAAATTCCCAGCAAAGTGAAACTTCTCTGGAGCCTCCATTTATTAGAATTAAGCCTTCTCCCTTCAGTGAAGAATGCATCACGTTGTTAACATTATTCTAGTGATAATACTTAAGGAAATGTTTCTAAAAGTCCAGGTGTTGACCCCACTTAATGGATTATGAATCAATTTAGTAGACTGAGGCCCAACTTAAAATAAAAGAAAATAGAATGAATATGCACAATGGAGTATTATTCAGCAACAAAGAAGAATAAAATGATCTCTTTAGGAAAATGGATGGAACTGAAGATCATTATGTTGAGTGAGATATAAATTAAGCTCAGAAAGACAAATATTATGGTGAGGAAAAAAAATGAGAGATTACAGACTTATACCACATTCCTATGTCTCCTTGCACCAGAAATAAACCTCAGGTATAAGACTACTAGGAAAGACAGGGCTAGTTAGAAAGTCAGGAAAGGGCACCAGTAAATGACTAGACATGTAGTGGCTAGAGAAAAATTTTAAAATACTGAAGTTTAGATCTATAAAAGAATTAAAGAGAAAACCTTACTTTGGCAGAGTCAAGAACTGCCTCATAGGACTGGATCTGCTCCATCCCTTAACTGTTCCAGGCTATTTTTTTGTTTGTTTGTTTCTGACAAGAGTCACTCAAATGTGCTACCACCAAAACAAAATAACAACATGGAGGCTTTGCCCCAGATGCTAGACAGAAACTGACCAGTGACTGTGCCCCTTTGCCTGGAACAAAAGGCAGGTGTGAGAGTGAGAAAACTGGGTGGACTTCTCAATAACTACTACATCCTAAGAGCACCATTCAGCCCTGAGGTAAATACAACTGCCCATGGGAGACACTTGGTAGTGTGAGCTGACCAAAGGCCCACACACCTAACTATGGTCTGGTGGTCAGATGAAAACATGTAGTAACTAGGTCTCCAATCCAAGAAAAAGAGAGGTAGAGTAGTATGCAACCTGGATTTGCTATATGGGGTTTGAACTCAGGGCCTTGCACTACCAGACAGGCACTCTACTATATGCTCCATCAACCCTCTACTGCCTTTCTTATTATTATTAATTTTTCTATTCCTTTGCAATCCTTGACAATAGCATCTTTCTCCACAAAATTAAACTATTTCTGCATGCTATTATTTTGTTGACCTGTAGCCCACACATTACATCCCCCTTCTTCTCATCTTCCTTCTTTCTTATTTCCTCCATTACTTGCCCTTACTTTTACTACCTAATTTTTAACTCCTAAACAAATAATTTTTTTTTCTAACTCCTTACTGTAGCACATAAAAATACTAATTCCTTTCATATATAATGATTGGTAGTATATATGATGTTACCAATGTTTTTTCACTACATGTAACTATCTCGTTTGGTACTGAATTGCTAAATTTGTTATTGCTGTTATATCAGCAGGTCAATGGTGAGAAGCAGCAAGCTACCTAATCTTCCCAGAACATAGAAAACAATTCAACCAAAAGACTTTAGGTGATTAAAACCTCCAATAAATGTCTTGACTTCAGATGAGCAAGTCTCAATGCAGAAACACAAAATACATGAAAAATAAAGCATAATGAGACTTAAAAAGTCAACAATCACACAACAAAGGATCCAAACTATGATGAAGTGGTCAAAATCTCAAATATTGAACTCAAAAGAATGATGATGAGAATGATAAATGAAAATCAATTTCCCCAGCACCATTTAATGAAGATGCTGGCTCTTTTCCAATGTATTTTTTGGCTTCTTTGTAAAAAACAATGTTGCTGCAACTGTGTGGGTTATTTCTGGGTCATCTATTCTGTTCCATTGATCTTTCTGTTGGTTTTTGTGCCACTAACATGCTGTTTTGTTTTATTTTTACTATGGCTCTGTAGTATAATTCAAAATGTGGTATTGTGATTCCCTCTGTGTTGCTCTTTTTGCTCAGGATTGCTTTTGCTATTTGGAATGATTTATGCTTCCATATGAATTTCAGAATTTATTTTGAATATACTGATTTTGGTAGTATAGCTATTTTCTCAATATTATTTCTGCCAATCCATGAACATGGGAGGTCTTTCTATCATCTGGTGCCTTCTTCAATTTCTTTCTTCAAGGTTTTAGTTTACATTATAAGAGGTCTTTTACCTCCTTAGTTAGGTGTATTCTTAGATATTTTTTGAAGAGAAAGACAGCGTGCTCATCAAATAGTGCTCAGGAAAATAGTTTTCTACATGCAGAAGACTGAAACTAAACCTCTGTCTCTCACTCTTGAATTGAAAAATCAATTCAAAATGCACCAAAGATCTTAATTTTTATTTATTTATTTATTTTTCTTTTATTCATATGTGCATACAATGTTTGGGTCATTTTGCCCCCCTTCCCCTACCCCCTCCCTTACTTATCCCTCCCACTCCCTCTCCCCCCCTACCCCCTAGCTACCAGGCAGAAACGATTTTGCCCTTATCTCTAATTTTGTTGAAGAGAGAGTATAAGCTATATTAGGAAGGACCAAGGGTTTTTGCTAGTTAAGATAAGGATAGCTATACAGGGAGTTGACTCGCATTGATTTCCTGTACATGTGTGTTACCTTCTAAATTAATTCTTCTCGAACTAACCTTTTCCCTAGTTCCTGGTCCCCTTCTCCTATTGGCCTCTGTAACTTTAAAGTATCTGCATTAGTTTCTCTGCATTGAGGGCAAAAAATGCTATCTAGTTTTTTGACTGTCCTACCTATCCTCATACTTCCCTTGTGTGCGCTCGCTTTATCATGTGATCAAAGTCTAATCCCCTTGTTGTGTTTACCCTTGATCTAATGTCCGCATATGAGGGAGAACAAACGATTTTTAGTCTTTTGGGCCAGGCTAACCTCGCTCAGAATGTTCTCCAGTTCCATCCATTTACTTGTGAATGATAAGATTTCATTCTTTTTCATGGCTGCATAAAATTCCATCACATTTTCTTAATCCATTCATCAGTAGTGGGGTATCTTGGCTATTTCCATAACTTTGCTATTGTGAATAGTGCTGCAATAAACATGGGTGTGCAGGTGCCTCTGGAGTAACCTCTGTCACAGTCTTTTGGTTATATCCCAAGAAAGGTATTGCTGGATCATATGGTAGATATATGTTTAGATTTTTAAGAAGCCTCCAAATTTTTTTCCACAGTGGTTTTACTAGTTTGCATTCCCACCAGCAGTGCAACAGGGTCCCTTTTTCCCCACATCCTCGCCAACACCTATTGTTAGTGGTGTTGCTAATGATGGCTATTCTAACAGGGGTAAGGTGGAATCTTAGTGTGATTTTAATTTGCATTTCCTTTATTGCTAGAGATGATGAGCATTTTTTCATGTGTTTTTTGGCCATTTGAATTTCTTCTTTTGAGAAAGTTCTGTTTAGTTCACTTGCCCATTTCTTTATTGGTTCATTAATTTTGGGAGAATATAGTTTTTTGGGTTCCCTATATATTCTGGTTATCAGTCTTTTGTCTGATATGTAGCTGGCAAATATTTTTTCCCACTCTGTGGGTGGTCTCCTCAGTTTAGAGACCATTTCTTTGTTGAGCAGAAGCTTCTTAGTTTCATGAAGTCCCATTTATCTATGCTATCTCTTAGTTGCTGAGCTGCTGAGGTTCCATTGAGAAAGTCCTTGCCTATACCTATTAGTTCCAGAGTATTTCCTACTCTTTCCTGTACCAACTTTAGAGTTTGTGGTCTGATATTAAGATCCTTGATCAATTTTGAGTTAATATTGATATAGGGTGATGAACATGGATCTAGTTTCAGTTTTTTGCAGACTGCTAGCCAGTTTTCCCAGCAGTTTTTATTGAAGAAGCTGTCTTTTCTCCATCATATATTTTTAGTGCCTTTATCAAAGATGAGTTGGTTATAGTTGTGTGGCTTCATCTCCGGGTCCTCTATTCTGTTACATTTGTCTTTATGTCTGTTTTTGTGCCAGTACCATGCTGTTTTTATTGCTATTGCTTTGTAATATAGTCGGGTATTGTGATACCTCCAGCATTGCTCTTTTTGCTGAATATTGCCTTGGCTATTCACAGTCTCTTGTGTTTACAAATGAACTTTAGGGTAGATTTTTCAATCTCTGTGACGAATATCATTGGGATTTTGATGGGAATTGCATTAAACATGTAGAATACTTTTGGGAGTATCGACATTTTTACTATGTTGATTCTACCTATCCACAAGCATGGGAGATCTCTCCACATTCTGTAGTCTTCCTCAATCTCTTTCTTCAGAAGTTTATAGTTTTCCTTATACAGGTCATTCACATCCTTTCTTAAGTTTTCAACTAGGTATTTGATTTTTTTGAGGCTGTTGTAAATGGAATTGTTTTCATATATCCTTTCTCAGTTTGTTCATTAATAGTGTATAGATATGCTAATGATTTTTCTATGTTGATTTTATATCCAGCTACCTTGCTATAGCTGTTGATGGTGTCTAGGAACTTTTGAGTAGAGTTTTTTGGGTCTTTATGGTATAGGATCATGTCATATGCAAATAGGGATATTTTGACAGTTTCTTTACTTATTTGTATTCCTTTTATTCCTTCTTCTTGCCTAATTGCACTGGATAGGAATTCTAGTACTATGTTGAATAGGAGTGGAGATAGTGGGCATCCTTTCCTCATTCCTGATTTTAGAGAAAATGGTTTCAGTTTTTCACCATTAAGTATAATGCTGGCTGTACATTTGTCATATATGGCTTTTGTAATGTTGAGGTACTTTCCTTCTATTCCTAGTTTTCTTAGAGCTTTTATCATGAAATGGTGTTGGATCTTATCAAAGGCTTTTTCTGTATCTATTGAGATGATCAAGTGGTTTTTGTCTTTGCTTCTGTTAATATGATGTATTACATTTATTGATTTTTGTATGTTGAACCACCCCTGCATTCCTGAGATGAAGCCTACTTGGTCATGGTGAATGATCTTTTTAATGTGTTGTTGAATTTGGTTTGCCATTATTTTATTGAGGAGTTTTGCATTGATGTTCATTAAGGAGATTAGCCTATAGTTCTCCTTCTTGGAGGTGTCTTTGCCTGGTTTTGGTATAAGTGCAATACTGGCATCATAAAATGTGTTAGGCAGTTTTCCTTCCCTTTCTATTTCATGGAACAGTATAAGGAGGATTGGTATTAATTCTTCTTTAAAGGTCTGATAGAATTCAGCAGAAAATCCATCAGGTCCTGGACTTTTCTTTTTTGGGAGACCCTTGATTTCTGCTTGAAATTTACTGATTTGGGTTTTTTCTCTCCTCATTTTAGTCATATTTTCCAGAGGTCTATTGATCTTGTTTATTTTTTCAAAGAACCAACTTTTTGTTTCATTAATTCTTTGTTTGGTTTTTTTGGTTTCTATTTCATTGATTTCAGCTCTTATTTTTATTATTTCTCTCCTTCTATTTGTTTTGGGATTTGTTTGGTCTTGTTTTTCTAGGAGTTTTAGATGTATCATTATGTCATTGATTGGAGGTCATTCAGTCTTTTTGATATATGCACTCATGGCTATAAACTTTCCTCTCGGGACTGCCTTTGCTGTGTCCCATAGGTTCTGGTAGGTTGTGTTCTCATTTTCATTGACTTGAAGGAACCTTTTAATTTCCTCTTTTATTTCATCAATGATCCATGTTCATTAAGCAATGAGTTATTCAGTTTCCAGCTGTTTGCATGTTTTTTGTCTTTATTTTTGTTGTTGAGTTCTAGTTTTATTTCATTGTGATCAGATAGAATGCATGGTATAATTTCTATTTTCTTATATTTGCTGCGGCTTGCTTTGTGCCCTAGGATATGATCTATTTTGGAGAAGGTTCCATGGGCTGCTGAGAAGAATGTATATTGTGTAGAAGTTGGATGAAATGTTCTGTAGACATCAAGTAGGTCCATTTGATCTATGGTATGTTTTAGATCTAGGATTTCCTTATTGTTTTTTTGTTGTTGTTTGAATGACATATCTATTAATGATAGTGGGGTGTTGAAGTCTCCCACAAACACTGTGTTGGACTTAATATATGCTTTATGTCCTTCAGAGTATGTTTGATGAAATTGGGTGTGTTAACATTGGGTGCATATAGGTTGATAACTGTTATTTCCTTTTGGTCTGTTTCCCCTATTATTAGTGTGGAATGTCTTTTTTTAGCTCAGTTAATCAGTGTGGGTTTGAAGTCTACTTTGTCCAAGATAAGTATTGCTATTCCTGCCTGTTTTCGGAGGCCATTGGTTTGGTAAATCTTCTTCCAGCCTTTCATCCTAAGCCTATGCTTATTTTTATCCATGAGATGGGTCTCCTGTAAGCAACAAATTGATGGATCTTCCTTTTTAATCCAGTTTGTCAGATGGTGCCTTTTGATGGGGGATTTAAGTCCATTAACATTAAGTGTTAGTATTGATAGGTATGTGGTGATTCTTATCATTTGATTTTCTTTGTTGCTTAAAGGTTTGATTGTGTGCAGCTGAATCAATGTTACTCTCTACTTTCCTGCCTTTTCTTCTCCTGTGGTTTGGTACTTCCTGTCCTCTCATGGTTTTGTTTGCTTTCACTTTCTGTGTTCAGAATTTCTTGAAGAATCTTTAGTAGTGGTGGCTTGGTGGTCATATATTGTTTTAGTTTCCGGTTATCATGTAAGACTGTATTGCTCCATCTATTTTGAATAATAGTTTTGCTGGGTAGAGTATCCTAGGGTTGAAGTTATTTTCATTCAGTGCCCGGAAGACCTCACCCCAAGCTCTTCTTGCTTTTAATGTTTCTGTTGAGAAGTCTGCTGTGATTTTGATGGGTTTACCTTTAGTATGTATATTATTTGTTTTTTCTGTCTTATAGCCTTCAATATTCTTTCTCTAGCCTCTATACTTGTTGTTTTAATGATAACATGCCATGGGGTAGTTTGATTTTGGTCAGGTCTGTTTGGTGTTCTGGAGGCTTCCTGTATCTGTATGGGTATAGATTTCGCTAGATTTGGGATATTTTCTGTTATTATTTTGTTGAATATATTGCACATTCCTTTTGCTTGCACCTCTTCTCCTTCTTCAATGCCCATTATTCTCAGGTTTTGTCCTTTGATGAAGTCAGTAAGTCCTTGCATTTTCTCTTCACAGGTCTTGAATTGTTTAACTAATAGTTCTTCAGTTTTTCCTTTACCATTTCATCTTTGAGTTCTGAGATTCTGTCTTCTGCTTGTTCTATTCTGCTATATTGGCCTTCCATTTTGTTTTGCATTTCCATTTCATTCTTTTTTCTGATGTTTTCTGTATCCTGAGTCACTTCCTCTTTGATATTATCTATTTTCGTTCTGAGTTCATTTATCTCTTTATTAATCGTGTTCTTTGTTTCACTTTGGTGTTTATACAGTGCTTCTATAGTTTCTTTTATTTATTCTTGTGCTTTCTCAAATTCTCTATTTTTGTTGTCTTGGAATTTCTTGAGTTTCTCCTGTACATTTTGGTTGACCATATCCAGTATCATCTCTATAAAATTCTCATTGATTACTTGCAAGATTTCTTCTTGCAGAGTGTTCTTGTGGGCTTCATTGGGTTCTTTGGCATAGTTTATCTTTGTTTTTTTTGGAGTCTGGATCTGGGTATCTGTTTTCTTCATTTCCTTCTGGTTCCTGTACTGATTTATTATTGGGGGGAATGTGGTTTCTCTCTTTTTTCCATCTTCCCATCATTGCCCTTGCTATTATTACTTTCCCTGTACTGTGTGTAATTCCGTATTGTCTAGCTTGTAATAATAACAATGGTGACTTCTAGAGTGGAATGGTGAGAGAAGAGAGAAAGCAAAGAAGGTTAAAAAAAGGGAAAATACCAAAACAAACTAACACACACACACATACACAAAAAAGAAATAGAGCCAATGAAATAAGCAGGGAGAGGTAGTGTACTAATCAGTGGTGAGCTACACAGGCATTTGAGAGACAAAGAGAGAGTAGTAAAACAGGAAAAAGAAAAGAAAATCCCCAAGTTCAAATGCAATAAATTTGCCATCTTAATCTTTTTGGTGTTAGTCCTTCATCCTCCAGTCCTGGTGTTGGTGTCTGGGAAAAAGTTCTGTCATTGTCTCATGAAAGGGGAAAAAACAAAACAAACAACAACAACAAAAAAACCCAAACCAAAACAAAACAAAACAAAACAAATAAATCCCAAATTTAAATGCAATACAGTTTCAGTTAGTCCTTCAGCATCCAGTCCTAGTTCTCTCATTGTCTCATCAAAGGATGAGGATAACAACAACAAAAAAAAGAGTCTGGAGACAGCTTTGTGAATGTCTATGTGGGGCTCTGGCTCACCTGCCACCTACTGTCAGCCTTCTGCTATGGTAAGCTTTATTTATGCAGCTCTCAGGAATGAGCTTTACACTCACCTAGCCCCGCAGGCTTTGTTTGTTTGGAGTTCTCCAGGCCACGTGCCCCTTTTGTTTTTTCCAGTATGCAGCCCTACCCTTCTGTTGCAGTTGGAGTCTTGTTTTTCATTATTTAGAGTTCGTGTAAGGAGGTGTCCCTCCCCACTCTCTGGTGGAGTGTGCTATGCTTTAGCCACTTTTACAAGTCTTCCCCTCTCCAAGCACACTGGTGGGGGGGTGATACCACTCCTGCCTTCTCCCATCTGCTTGTTTATTTACAGATCATGTGAAGGAGTGCCCCCCCCACTCTCCGGTGGAGCGTACTACACTTTATCCACTTTTACAAGCCTTTCCCTCTCCAAGCACACTGGGGGAGGGGCTGCTGCTCTGCTTTCTAGTGCTGGCTTGTTTGTTTACAGATCGTGTGAAGGAGTGCCTCTCCCCCACTTTCCAGAGCTCAGGGCACCCTGCCCTCTTTGCTAAGTGTCTTTTTTTTTCAGCTACTTGTTTATTATTCAGATTGGTTTTTTCCTCTTTTTTCCCTGGGTGAGGGTCAGTCTGTCCAGGGGGCTATGCTGATTTACTGTGTGCCACTTAAGTCACCTGGTGGCATGCATCTTCCCAAGCAGTCTGGGAGCTGGTGTCTGGTGGCACAGGAGCCCTCCTGGTTTGTCCATTTAACATGGAGTGGGGATGCTATGCATGGACTGGTGGTGTGGAGGAGTTGAAGTTTTGTCTCTTCTTTGTGGTTTTTCCTGCCAGGTGTATCTCCAGCATCTCTCCAACATTTTACTTTAGGAAGCAAGCTTTCTGCTTCCTCCCTCTAGTTGCCATCTTGGAATTTCTGCATCAAAGATCTTAATGTAAGATTTGAAATTACTACAGGAAAACACTGGAAGATATAGGCATAGGCAATTATTTTCTGAATAAGACTCCAATTCCCTGGGAAATAAGAATAAAAATAGACATATGGGATTAAGGTCCTGCATTTCAAAGGAAACAATTACCAGAATCAAGAGATATCCCACAGAATGGGAGGAAATCTTCATCTTTTATTCAAGAGATAAAGAATTATTATCCAGAATATATGAAAGTTCAAAATACTAAACAACAAAAGAACAATAACCCAATTAATAAGTAGGCAAATGAGCTGAACAGACAATTCTCAGAAGAAATACAAATGACTAATAATAAACACATGAAGAAATATTCAATATCCTTACCCATAAACACAATGAAAATAAAAACTACAATGAGATACCATCTAGTCAGAATGGCAATTATCAAGAAAACAAACAACCAATGTTGGTAAGGATGCAGGGGAAAGGATCCTTCATATACTATTGATGGGAATTTAAGCTAGTGCATCTACTCTGGAAATCAATATGGAGATTCTCAAAAAAGCTAAAAATAGATTTATATTATTATTATGCTATAATACCCTTTGGCATATTCCCAAAGGAATGTAAACCAACATACATTTGAGAAATAGGCATGGCCATGTTTATAGCAGCATTATTCACAATAGCCAGAATATAGAAACAGCCTAGGTGCTTATCAACTGATCAATGGATAAAGGAAACGTGGTATATACAAACAATAGCATATTATTCATCAATAAAGAACAATGAAATTATGTCACTTGCAGGAAAATGATTGATAGTAGAGCTCATCATGTTAAGTGAACTAAGCCACACTGAGAAAGACCAATATCTCATATTCTCTTTCATACGTGGAATGTAGTCCTTAAAAATGAATAACAGGAATGTGAAACAGCTTCTCTTTAAGGGTGAGTACTAGTGGGAGGGGAGAGGGTGAAAACTGTTGAAATTGTTTTAAGAAGGAGGGCAGGAAGATGAGGTGGAAGGATATGGGGGTAGATTGAGGCACATTGCATGCATTTATGCAAATATAACAATGAAACTCCCTTGTACAACTAATACATGCTAATAAAAAATTAGGATAAAGAAGACAAATATCACATGTTCCCCTCATATTTGAATCTAGACCTACTTTATTATTAATAGCAATAAGAATATGACATGATTGTAAAAGGGGAAGGGGCAAGGAGAGGGAGATGGAAGGTGAACATTATTGAAGTACTGAATATGTTGGTGCTTTAATACTTAACTTTTTAGCCTCCAGAAATGTGATAAATAAATTTCTGGTGCTTATAAACTAACTAGTTTATGATATTCTGGTATAAAAATTCAAATGGTATTAGACACCTGACTTCCTCAGGCAGCATTTTATAGTATTCCTCTACTTTAATGTTAATATTTAGCTTATTCTTTTTCCTTTCAAGAAGAATTTGAGATTCACCATATTATCTTGTCATGATGGGTTTATAAGCCTGTAGGAATTTAGACATAGGGTCAACTCTTGTTACAGTAGCCCAATTTAACACTGACTTAAATAAGAAAAGCTGATTTATCTTTTCCATAATAGTGTAGACCAGTGTTTCTCAACTAGCTGGGATTTAAGGCCTCCAGGAGATTTTGGAAGTACTTTTGAATTTTTGTTATAACTAAGGGCAGGGAGTTGGATGTAGGGGTAAGTTCTGTTGACATTTAGTGGATAGAAGTCTGGGTATTACTGATAAATATTTTACAAAGCATAACAAAGTAGTGTCTGACACAAATATCAATAGAGACACTGTTGTGAAACCCTGGTTTAGTCATGGGCAGTCAGGGCTAGTAGAATGGCTCATCTCCATAAATTCATCTTTTCATCTTTTGTCTCTGCCACCTCAAGGGACTTGATTTCATCTGATGATTTGCCAGTACTGTTCACCAAACAGATAGAAATGGAAAAAGAGACAAGAAGGACACATTTCTTCCTTTTAGGGTGTAATCTAAAAATTGCATGTTTAAGTGTTCACATTTATTTGTCTTAAACTTAATTACACACTAATGTTAGCTACATAAAATGCTGAGAAGTGTAGTGTGTATTCTGTGATGCCATGTGCTCTGCCAAAACTTCATTATTGTGTAAAATCTCAGAGCAGATTTTGGACAACTAGTATTACCTGCCATAGTGCCTGTAGATTACCATCTAGTAGATTCATCTCTAGGATGAGCACTGTGTCTTGCTCTTCTCTAGATTTCTAGATTACTCTAGTCCTAGTATGTGGAACCTAGTAGTTGCTCAGTAAAGGTTTGCTGAATGAAGGGCTCTTACTCTTAGAAGAGTCATTGACCAACTGAATTCTGACTTCTATTTCCAATATAAAAAATGGTCATGTTTACAAACTACTTCACCACTTGTTTTCTTCTTGATTTCTAAGATCCTAGCAGGTCAGCTGCATGAATTTTGTCACTGACCTCCTGAATGTCCCATTTTGAGTGTTATCTTGAAATGCTTTCATTTCAGATGCTGTTATCTCTCACCAAAAATGCTGTTCTCTCTCACCAGCATATCTCTTGGAGTTAAGGACAAATTACTTATGGCCCTGGAATTGTTATTTGGATCTCCTTGGAGATATTATTTATTTGAGCCTGTCACAATGTGCTGTTCCTTCTTAGGTCATTTCTTTTTATTTATTTATTTATACAAACAGCATCTCAATTTATAACTCAGGGTGGCCTGGAACTTGCTATGTAGCCCAGGTGGGCTTTAACTTATGATCTTCCTAACTCAGCCTCTCTAGTGCTGGGATTATAGGTGTGTGCTATCACACCTGGGTCCACTTATTTTATCTCTAGCAAAACATGACCTATTAAAAATCATTCCAGGGCTAGGAGCATAGCTCAATGATAGAGTACCTGTCTAACAAGTGCAACACCTTAAGTTCAAACCCCAGTACCACCTTAGAAAAATCATTTCAAATGGATTTTTATTTATTTTTATGATTATTTTATTTGCTTATAATTTCATAAGTAAGACAGACATCTTGGTGGCCAAAGAACAGAGGAAAGAGCTCAGATAGTTAATTTAGTTTGGGCTGAGTGTCTTATACTATCACACACTTCCCTTCAGAGGGCAAGAGACTGTCTCTAGGTTCCACTTCACCAGTTGGCTCTCTCCATGTCGAGTCTATAATATAATGAACTATCCCTTTCAAGTTCTTTTTCTGGTCTCAGCTTCTGTTTCCCAGACCAACTCCTGTGTTACTGAGTACCTTTAATTTTCCCTCTGGTAGCCAGTTTTCTATAAACTCTTTGTCCTCCACTTCTTGGTGTGCCCTCCAAAAGAGAAACTCATAAAATGGTTCTCATTGGATTGATTATTGTCAACTGTTTCCTCTTTGAGGTTCAAAAATAGGATCTAAGACATGATAAAATGGAAAAGTTCCTGAACTGGCCTTCAAAGTCTTTGAAGGTCTAGCTTTGAGTGTTCACTAAATTATCTTGGATATGCTGTTTCCTTTCTCTGTACTTCTCTTTCTTCATTTGTACAAAATAAAGGGGTAAAATTGGAAAAATCCTTAAAAGTACTTCTCATTTTATTACTCCTTTACATCAGTAATTTTTTTCATATGCACAATCTAATGGTTTTGAATGTGAGCTCTGGAATTAAACATCTGTGCTTCACCACTTCCTTAGTTGTGTGATGTGGGGTCAATTTTTTCTTTCTCTCCTTTAATTTCTCTTGGCAAGCAGCTTGTGCAACCTTGTCCCACAAGTCTAGTGGAAGTGAGGGTGGGAGTGAGGGTGAGGACATGGGGCAAGATAGGAATATGAGGAAAAGGATACTCAAGAGGCCCCCCCCCCCAGATTTTCTTTCCACATTTCCAGAAAGGATAGGCAGAGTGGGGATAAATTACTGTTAATTTGGGATTAGCTCTTCTCTTCCTCCCAGGGTCATGGATTATTATTATACTCTCTTCTTTCAATAGCCCAAGCACTACTTTCATGTGGAAGAGGGCAGAGTGAAAAGATGAAAATGAGAGGCTTTCCCCTTCAGGCATTCACTCTGTCCTGTGGTTACCTATAGAAAGGCAAATGACCTCTGAGGGCCTTGGCTTCCTCCTTTGTAATAGGAGTTCTCCACTCAGATGTATTCTCTAACATGCACCTGTCTCCTCTTCTTATCAGTTGCTTACCACTTCTGTAAAAATCTGCATTTCCATAACCCCTCCCCAAAACAGCTACAGTGTCACTGCCTCTGAGGGGTGAAACCTAGCTCCAGAACGCTCTTCCTTAGGGCACACTTATGCTGATATTTGTTTCCGCTCCTTTCAGAATGAAGCCTCCACAGTCCTCCCAGATCATTCCCTATGTCTGGGCCAAGGGGAAGTCTGACTGGAAGAGGAGGATGGTGGGCTCAGCAGAGGAAGAAAGGGGCATGTGGCCTGATCACATGCTCTCTGCCTAGAGCACTGCAGCTCTTAGTTCTAAGCTCCTCTTGGTACTCTGGACCCTTGCCTGTCTGGCTGCATTAGTCTCCTCTGGCTTTGTGGGGGACACCTGCCTTCCACCAGGCTCCCTCCTACTTGTCCCCCTCCCCTTTGCCTCAGGCTGTCTGAACTTCTTCTCTCTAGACAATCTTTGCTTTCTCTTCTCAACTTTTTTCAGAGAGTTTGGAGCACCTCAGAGGAGTTGAGCAACACCTGTAGTATTGCAGGTTCTGGATAGGGGCACCTCACAAACCAAGACAGTTCACCTGCTACCAAAGTTTATTTCAGAACTGGGGGCTCAAGAGGAGGTAGGGGTAGGCAGAGAGCCAGAGTTCTGAGTTAAACTCCCTAGGCTGTACTAATTCCAAAGAATACTTGGGTATTCAGGAGCCCCATGAGGGGCTCCAGGGACATAGAGAAATAGCACAGGGGTGGCAGGTGGTGAATGGTGGTGGGGAGTGGACAGCAGTAGGGTTCAGAGGAGAAAAATGAGAGGAACATTTGACCCCCATGCCCTGCCTTTTTATCAGACCAAAGAGCAAGACAATATGATGGAACTAGAACACTATGCTGCCCTCTGAGCCCTATATGCTTACAATGGTGATGCCCTGTCTTCCCTGGCCTTCTGTTTCTTGCTCACCCTGCTTAGGACATCAGGTAAGTAATGTGGCATCTCACAGCTGCCTGGGGATTGCTGTGTGCTGTGTTGGCACTGCAACCCAGAAGCTCACCCCAGAGAGTTAAGGTCACAGGTACTGGAAATATGATGACTCATTATTGATTGTGACATGCTAGGCAGACCTCCCAGTCCTGCAGACAATGGTTGAAAGCTATTAGAGTCAGTGGCAAGAGAGCAAGGTGAAAGTATCCTGAGTGGGAGCTGGGTACTCCTGGAATGAGAGCAGCCAAGTCTGTGCTGCAGAGTTTTCACACATTTTGTGGTTATTGGCTTACTTTCTTCCCAAAGAATACACACTCATTGCAAAAGATCTAAAACACTCATGTTCTGAGGATATCTTCATTTTCTCTAGTTATCAAGAACACTGCCTTTACCTTCTCTTGTTTGGCCATAGCTCCAAAGACAAAACTGACTTTTCCACAGATCCTTTAGACAGAGTGGCAAATGACATCCCTAAAATTACAAAACGGAATAATTAAAGGCAAAACACACACGTGCAGTCTTTCCTTAACTTTTGGAAAGAATGGGAAAAAGAGGGAATGTGAAATGTTGTATTCAATTTGGTTTCTTTTTTGGATGCATTTATTTCAAATGTGTTGCTAAACATTTGAAACTGTTGAGGATATTCTGCCCCCAATATGTTTTAAATTATACTAAAAAGCCCCTAGTAAACTAGATGAAGAAAAACAGGACAAACCAAATGCAGGGGATATGCTTTGGATTAGCATTGTCCTCTTCTCTGTAAAGTAGAGGCAAATGAGGCAACACTGTGTAGGTGGTATCTGCTGCTTCAGTGAATGCCTGCCTTCCCAGCTGTGGAAACCCTCAAAGATCTTCAACTTCTTGAAGACACCAGCAATACTATAACACTCTTATCTCTCCTTGCCTTTGCTGAAGGTTGGAAGTGGCAAACTGTGCTACATTTAGAGCTCTCTAGGTCCTAAAGAATTCAGAAGGAGATTCCAAGATGGCTGCTAGAGGGAGGAAGCAGAAAGCGTGCCTCCTATAGTGAAATCTTGGAGAGACCCTGGAGACACACCTTGCAGGCAAAACCACCGAGAAGAGGCAAAACTTTGACCCCTCCACACCTCCAGCCAGTGCAGAGCATCTCCACTTCACGTTAAATGGAGAAACCAGGAGGGACCCCGGGCTGCCAGTCGCCCATGCCCAGATGGTTTGGGAAGATGTGGACAAGTTTTGTTCTACTTTATGTGTCCCCTTTGTTGAGACAAATACAGAACAACATCTGAAGCACCATCTCCAGGATTGGAGCCTGAGACAGAAACCAAAATTATTAAGACTGAAACTTCATTGCATTTGAACTTGGAGGGTTCCTTTTCCCCTATTTTTCATTTTGTTTTATTTTATTTTTATATTTATATATATATTTCTTTCATTTACTTATTTTTTATTTTTATTCTTACCTTTATTCTTTTTATTTTTTGTTTTCAATCCTCTCTCTGTCTCTCTAATGCCTGTTCAGCTTACTGTCAATTAGTACACTAATGCTCCCTGTTTATACCTTTGAAATTTTCTTGTTTGATTCCTTGTTTTGTTTTCTCCTACTTGTCTGTTTATTAGTTGTTCCCCTTTCTTTAACTTTTGCTTTCCATCTCCTCTCACCCTTCCATTCTAAATATTAGCATTGTTATTATTACATACTAGAAAATACTTAATTGCACACAGTACAGGGACAGTAACAACACCAAGGACAATGACAGGAAGACAGAAAAAACAGGGAAACCAGTCTCCCCACAGCAAAAAATTAGTACAGGAACCAGAGGGAAATGAAGAAAACAGATACTCAGATCCACACTCCAACAAAATGAACATAAACTATGCCAAAGAACCCAATGAAGCCCACAAGAATAATTTAAAAGACATACTACAGGTACTCAATGAGAATTTTATAGAGATGATACTGGATATGGTCAACCAAAATGTACAGGAGACACTCAAAAAATTCCAAGACAACAAAAATAGAGAATTTGAAAAAGCAAAAGAAGAAATAAAGGAAACCATAGAAGCACTGTATAAACACCAAAGTGAAACAGAGAACAAGATTAATAAGCAGATAAATGAACTCAGTACAAAAGTAGACAACATTAAAGAGGAAACCACCCAGGATATGGAAAACCTCAGAAAAAAGAACGAAACAGAACTGCAAAAAAAAATGGAAGGCCAATCCAGCAGAATAGAACAAACAGAAGACAGAATCTCAGAACTTGAAGATGAAATGGTAATTAAAGGAAAAACCGAAGAACATTAATTAAAGAACTCAAGACCTGTGAAAAGAAAATGCAAGAACTCACCAACTCCATCAAAAGACCAAACTTGAGAATCATGGGCATCGAAGAAGGAGAAGAGGTGCAAGTGAAGGGAATACGTAATCTATTCAACAAAATAATAATGGAAAATTTCCCAAATCTAGAGAAAGATATTCCCATACAGATGCAAGAGGCCTCCAGGACACCAAACAGACCAGATCAAAATGGAACTACTCCACAACATATCATCATTAAAACAACAAGTTCAGAAACTAAGGAAAGAATATTGAAGGCTATAAGAGAGAAAAAACAAGTAACATACAAAGGTAAACCCATCAAAATCACAGCAGACTTCTCAACAGAAACATTAAAAGCAAGAAGAGCGTGGGGTGAGATCTTCTGGGCACTGAATGAAAATAACTTCAACCCCAGGATACTCTACCCAGCAAAACTATCATTCAAAATAGATGGAGCAATAAAAGTCTTCCATGATAAGCAGAAACTAAAACAATATGTAACCACAAAGCCACCACTACAAAAGATTCTGCAAGGGATTCTGCACACAGAAAGTGAAACCCAACTTAACCATGAAAAGACAGGCAAGCATCAAACCACAGGAAAAGAAAAAGCAAGAAATTAGAGAGTAACCTCAAATTAGGTCAACACAATCAAACCTTCAAACAACTAAGACAACTAAATGACAGGAATCACCACATACCTATCAATACTAACACTTAATGTTAACAGACTTAATTCACCCATCAAAAGGCACTGCTTGATGAAATGGATTAAAAAGGAAGATCCAACAATTTGTTGCTTACAAGAGACCCATCTCACTGACAGAAATAAGCATAGACTTAGGATGAAAGGCTGGAAGAAGATTTACCAAGCCAATGGCCCCCGAAAACAGTCAGGAGTAGCAATACTTATCTCTGACAAAGTAGTCTTCAAACCTACATTGATCAAATGAGATAAAGAAGGACATTCCATACTAATAAAAGGGGAAATAGACCAAAAGGAAATAATAATCATCAACCTGTATGCACCCAATGTCAACACAACCAATTTCATCAAACATAACCTGAAAGTGGTTGTGGGAGACTTCCACATCCCATTATCATCAATAGACAGGTCATACAAACAAAAAAATCAATAAAAAAATCCAAGACCTAAAATATACAATACATCAAATGGACCTACTTGATGTCTACAGAACATTTCATCCAACTTCTACACAATATACATTCTTCTCAGCAGCCCATGGCACCTTCTCCAAAATAGATCATATCCTACTGCACAAAACAAGTCTCAGCAAATATAAGAAAATAGAAATTATACTGTGCATACTATCTGATCACAATGCAGTAAAAGTAGAGCTGAACAACAAAAGTAAAGACAAAAACCATGCAAACAGCTAGAAACTAAATAACTCTTTACTTAATGAAGAATGGATCATCGATGCAATAAAAGAGGAAATTGAAAAGTTCCTGGAAGTCAATGAAAATGAAAACATAACCTACTGGAACCTATGGGACACAGCTAAGGCAGTCCTGAGAAGAAAGTTTATAGCCATGAGAGCATATATTAAAAAGACTGAAAGATCCCAAATCAATGACCTAATGATACATCTCAAACTCCTAGAAAAACAAGAACAAGCAAATCCCAAAACAAATAGGAGAGAAATAACAAAAATATGAGCTGAAATCAACGAAATAGAAACCAAAAAAACATACAAAGAATTAATGAAACAAAAAGTTGGTTCTTTGAAAAAATAAATAGGATTGATAGACCCCTGGCAAACCTGACTAAAATGAAGAGAGAAAAAACCCAAATTGGTAGAATCAGGAATGCAAAAGGGGAGATAACAACAAACACCATGGAAGTCCAGGAAATCATCAGAGACTACTTTGAGAACCTATATTCAAATAAATTTGAAAATCTAAAAGAAATGGACAGATTTCTAGATACATATGATCATCCAAAACTGAACCAAGAGGAAATTAATCACCTGAATAGTCTATAACACAAAATGAAATTGAAGTAGCAATCAAGAGTCTCCCCCAAAAGAAAAGTCCAGTACCTGATGGATTCTCTGCTGAATTCTACCAGACCTTTAAAGAAGAACTGATACCAACCCTCCTTAAACTGTTCCACGAAATAGAAAGGGAAGGAAAACTGCCAAACACCTTTTATGAAGCCAGTATTGCACTTATCCCAAAACCAGGCAAAGACACCTCCAAAAAGGAGAACTATAGGCCAATTTCCTTAATGAATATTGATACAAAAATCCTCAACAAAATAATGGCAAACCGAATTCAACAACACATCAAAAAGATTATTCACCACGACCAAGTAGGTTTCATCCCAGGAATGCAGGAGTGGTTCAACATATGAAAATACTCAGTCAAAAGAACAATGCTGGAGGTATCACAATACCTGACTTCAAACTATATTACAAAGCAATAACAATAAAAACAGCATGGTACTGGCACAAAAACAGACATGAAGACCAGTGGAACAGAATAGAGGACCCAGATATGAAGCCACACAACTATAACTAACTCGTCTTTGACAAAGGAGCTAAAAATATACGATGGAGAAATAGCAGCCTCTTCAACCAAAACTGCTGGGAAAACTGGTTAGTAGTCTGCAAAAAACTGAAACTAGATCCATGTATATCACCCTATACCAAGATTAACTCAAAATGGATCAAGGATCTTAATATCAGACCACAAACTCTAAAGTTGATACAAGAAAGAGTAGGAAATACTCTGAAGTTAGTAGGTACAGGTAAGAACTTTCTCAACAAAACCCCAGCAGCACAGCAACTAAGAGATAGCATAGATAAATGGGACCTCATAAAACTAAAAAGTTTCTGTTCATCAATAGAAATGGTCTCTAAACTGAAGAGAACACCCACAGAGTGGGAGAAAATATTTGCCAGCTATACATCAGACAAAGGACTGATAACCAGAATATATAGGGAACTTAAAAAACTAAATTCTCCCAAAATTAATGAACCAATAAAGAAATGGGCATGTGAACTAAACAGAACTTTCTCAAAAGAAGAAATTCAAATGGCCAAAAAACACATGAAAAAATGCTCACCATCTCTAGCAATAAAGGAAATGCAAATTAAAACCACACTAAGATTCCACCTCACCCCTGTTAGAATAGCCATCATGAGCAACACCCCCAACAACAGGTGTTGGCGAGGATGCGGGGAAAAAGAAGCCCTCTTACACTGTTGGTGGGAATGTAAACTAGTACAACCACTCTGGAAAAAAATTTGGAGGCTACTTAAAAAGCTAAACATTGATCTACCATATGATCCAGCAATACCACTCTTGGGGATACACTCAAAAGACTGTGACACACGTTACTCCAGATGCACTTGCACTCCAATGTTTATTATGGCACTATTCACATTAGCCAAGTTATGGAAACAGCCAAGATGCCCCACCACTGATGAATGGATTAAGAAAATGTGGTATCTATACACAATGGAATTTTATGCAGCCATGAAGAAGAATGAAATGTTATCATTCGCTGGTAAATGGATGGAATTGGAAAACATCATTCTGAGTGAGGTTAGTCTGGCCCTAAAGACCAAAAATCATATGATCATATGATCAAGGGCAAACACAACAAGGGGATTGGACTTTGAGCACATGATAAAAGCTTTAACACACAAGGGAGGGGTGAGGATAGGTAAGATACCTAAAAAATTAGCTAGCATTTGTTGCCCTTTACATAGAGAAACTAAAGCAGATACCTTAAAAGCAACTGAGGCCAATAGGAAAAGGGGATCAGGAACTAGAGAAAAGGTTAGATCAAAAAGAATTAACCTAGAAGGTAACACACATGCACAGGAAATTAATGTGAGTCAACTCCCTGTATAGCTATCCTTATCTCAACCAGCAAAAACACTTGTTCCTTCCTATTATTGCTTATACTCTCTCTTCACCAAAATTAGAGGTAAGGGCAAAATAGTTTCTCCCGGGGATTGAGAGGGTGGGGGAGAGAGGGAGGGGGCAGGGTAGGTGGTAAGGGAGGGAGTGGGGGCAGAGGGGAGAAATGACCCAAGCCTTGCATGCATATATGAATAATAAAAGAATTTTAAAAAAGAAAAAAAATAAAGTAGGTTCGAGGAAAAAAAAAAAAAGAATTCAGAAGAATCTCAGATCCAAAAGTTTCCATCCACACATTCCCAGCCAATTCCAATAGACTAGTTGACACAATGGTAACCTATCTTTCAGTTGCCATCTGCAGTTTCCTTCAGCAGTCATTTTTTCTGTTCTTGGAGTTTCAATACCTTTCCCTACCCATTTAGACTCTGTGTTGAGCCTAAGCATTGTATTAGAGGGTCACAATCTGAGTTGTCACTATGGTTTTTTTTTTGTTTTGGTGGTACTGGGGTTTGAACTCAGGACCTAACACTTGCTAGGCAGGCGGTCTACCACTTGAGTCATGCTCCCAGCCCCCCTATGTGTTCTTGATTGAGTTATTTCATTTGTTTAAACCCCTAAAGATCCCTTAAGATCATTTATTCCAACATAATGGGAAATGATAATACGTCATGTGCTATTCAACAATTTTTTTTTTGAGATCTGTAACAGAATACAAAAAGTGGCTCTACCACAAACCCACTTTATGTTTTCCTCTCCCTGGCTTGGTTTTTAATTTGTAAAACAAAGATTCATCCTCTTATTTGGCTTCCATCTTAATTGTCAAGGAGAAAAATAGCACTGGACCAAGAAGAATATACCAAATATTAATAGGAAGGAGATGAAACTTACAACTGATTAGACATGGAAAGAGAAATTTGGAGATTAGACTCAGGAGAATTTGCAAATGTTTAGAATGACCTAAAAAGTGTTGATGAGAGGGTACATGAACCCTCGGATTTTAGAATGCATATGGGTCTGGAGAATAATTTCTAAAGGAGGAGAAAAAAGCTTGGTTTTGACCTTATTCTCCAATATTTTTATGCTTCAGAATGAAAATGGTATTAATGGCACAATGAGTAATATTCAGATAAAAAGTAGAAGGGAAATATAGTATGTAATTAGGATACAAAGGACAAAATGAATTTTTTGGGGGTGGGATTGGAGTTTAAACCTGCTTTTGCACTTGCAAAGCAGGTGCTCTACCATTTGAGTCACACTTCCAGTTTATTTTGCTTATTTTAGGGACAGGGTCTCATGAGCTACTTGCCTGGACTGGCCCTGACTCTCAAGCCTCCTGATCTCAGCTTTCCAAGTAACTAGCATTATGGCCATGAGCCACTAGAGCCTGGCTGAGCCTCAGGCAAGAGGCTTCAGCCAGTAGAAAAACAAAAAAGTATTCTTATGCACAAACTATTATTGCTATCCTGTACAACTGTCAGTCCATATTAGGCTATTTAACAATTGTGGGGTAGAACACAGATGGATACAAATGCAGGAACACAGATCTAGGAAAAGATCTGAAGGATCTCAAACATTTCATAGCTGTTATTCAATGATTCTGTGATTCTAAGAAGTATCAATTGCTTTGTATACATATAACTGGAATTTATAAAGGGTTAAAGGTAGAATAAAAGTTGCTAGGTAAAGCTATTTGGGACTAGATCCACACAAATACTCATGGTACCTGCAGGAGATGTATACCATCAGGTACCTGATCCTCTGCCATTTCAAAAGGTGGAGAGGGAAATTAGCTGGTTCTCTAAGGTAGATGTTATCTTTATAGTGGTAAGCTTAAGCATTGGAGATGTCAAAATTCAACTGAAAGTAAATTTGTAGGCTTCCTGCCTTTCTGTCAAGGTTATGAAAGGAGAGGATATTTAGTCTTTTCAGGGAAGACAGAGTGAGGGAAGGGGCTTGGTGATTGTGATGGTATTTAGTATGGGTATTCAGAGTCCCTTGCATCTTACTTATTTTTGGTGGCCGCCCCACTTCGTGTTTTGACTTTCTCCTCTAACTTCGTAGACATTCCCTTACTTTCTACTAGGTTTCCTGCTGTATTCCTTTTCAGCCGCTGTATAAAATGGAGATGTGCAGCTGACCTGTGGCACAAAGCAACATTCCACACATCTTAGATGCAAACCCAATTCCTCAGATTGAGCCCAGTGTTTTTATTGTCAAGTTAGAATGTTGACCTATCTGTTGTTGAGCTTTAGGATTTCAGAGAGGGGAGATGTGGTGGAGGTCAAATGAATTAGAATTTTTTGTTTATACTTGCATTTCCTTTGTCCTTCAACCAGATCAGCTTTTCTCTTATTTATTTTATATTTTAAATTTTGAGTGGAAGTCCATTGGAAATGATGGTCTACTTGTTAAACTGAAAAAAAAAACAGTAGAAACAACTGGGTTATATGATCTCAATGGCTTTCCCATTTCTGCAAGTCTGTAAGTTTCAAATATCATTTCTAGGGAAGTTGGAATATCTGAGGAACAGGAAATCTTATGATGTTAAGTCTGCCTTTCCTTTTCTAAGTGTGTAGTGTAATGTATTTGAACACATAGTCCTCCAAATGGTAAGGTTCCAACTTATTGGCTTGGTACCATCAAGGTTCTTGTTCCTACTTAGGAGCCAAATATTTGTTCTGGAGTATTGGGATTAAACAATATTGATTTCTTGTCCCACTAATAGATTCATGTAGCCACAGATAGTCAGAACTGTAAGGTAAGCCTTAGGTGACCATATATTCCAGTTTTCCCAGACTTTCCAGTAGCACTTGTTATCACAGCCTGATTGCTAATAGTGCCTCCTTTTGTATAATAAATTGTTTTGTCACTTGTTTTGTCTACTTGGAAGACTGCCAGTTCCCAATCCTTGAGTTACAGTTAGGAAACTAGAGGACTAGAGAAGGGAAGACAGTTGCTGAAGGTCATATACCAAATTCCTGATACTCAGTACCATTGGCATTGATCTAGTAAAATGAATATTTCCTTTTATTTTGTTCTAAAGAATTTCCCAGCAAGCCCTCATGCCTTCTGTTGCTAGCAGTGCTCTGAATATTCTTTAGGTCCAGACTGAAAATGTGTTGGTTTCTAGATGCACTGTTTTGAAGATTATTAGAACAGAAAAACAGATGAAAAAGCTGTATGTCTTCTATTTTTAAGATTTTTCATTGGTGAGCCTGGCTAACAGACAGGTCTCTACCTCCCTCTCCTCACTTCTTTGTGGAGCCATTTTCTGGTGAGATTTCATAACAGCCTTTCATAACAGCCTAACCATAGACTCTCCAGGCTAGGGACAAAAGACTCTAAAGAGCATTTAAAACTTTGTCTTTCTATTATCTCACCTCTCCATTACCTTTATGCAATGTGGTGGCTCAGTTTCTGCCTTGACATTACTAGATTAGAAGACAGGTTATTCCATTGCAGGAAAGTACTATAACAAACTTCTTCCTTACATTCAATTTGGATCTTGTTTTCTTGTATCACCCACTAATCTGAAATATAAACCCTTACTGTTGGCTATGCAGAAACTGTTGGCTTCACTCTACCCATAATATCCTTGCAGAGATCTGAAGATGGAGGGAAATTAACATGTATTAAATGTTTACTATATGCTTACACATTATTTTAAACTTATTTAATTTCTCACAACAATTCAGTGGGAGAGGTATTCCTTATTATATATCCGAAAACATAGACAAAAAAAGGGCTAAGTGACTTGGTTCAAATAGGCAGCTTCTAAGTGGTAGAGTCACAATATGAATGCAAGCAAATTAGCCCTTTAGCTCATGTTCTTAATCATTAGGCTGCACTGTTGGAATCATCTTTCTTGGTCCTCCTGACCACCTTGCAACAGTCTGCTACTTTATTTGTCTTTGTCTTAATAAAGTGAGATTAGGATTGAAACTCATTTGGGTCCCATCTCCTCTACCCTCAATGAAGACTTTTGCAAGTGAATAAACTCCCCCAAAATAAAAGATCCAATGAAAATATGAAAAAATAAACTGAACAGAACTTTTGCAAAGATAGAAGTCCAAATGGCAAAAAAACACATAGAAGAATGCTCAACATAAAGGAAATGCAATCAAAACCACGTTAAGATTCCACTTCACTCCTGTTAGAATGGGTACCATCAAGAACACAAACAACAACAAATGTTGGTGAAGATGTGGGGAAAAAGGAATGCTCATACACTGTTGGTGGAAATGTAAATTAGTACAACCACTATGGAAAATAGTATGGAGAATTCTAAAAAAAACTAAAAATAGAACTGACATATGATCCAGCAATACCACTCTTAGTAATATACCCAAAGGAATGTAAGTCAGGTTACAATAAAGGCATCTGCACATCCGTGTTCATTGCAGCATTATTCACAATAGCTAAGCTATGGAAACTGCCAAGATGCCCCACTACTGATGAATGGATTAAGAAAATGTGGTATTTTTACACAATAGAATTTTATTCAGCCATAAAGAAGAATGAAATTTTGTTGTTTGCAGATAAATGGATGGAACTAGAGAGCATCATCTTAAGTGAAGTTGGCCAGGTTCAGAAAGCCAAAGGCTGCATGTTTCTCTCATATGTGGAATATAGACTTAATAAAAATGCAAGCAATATTATGAAAAACAGGTCATGCTAAGGGGAGATCACACATGAGAGGGGGAGTATAAAAGAAAGAAGTTAAGAAGGTGAATATTGTTGATGTACTCTCTATACGAGAATGAATATAGAATTTTTAAACCTGTAGAAATCACTGTAAGAGAGGGACTAAGGTAGAAAGGAGAAAAATAGAAGAGATGAACCAATTTGGGGTATAATAAATATATAGATGGAAATGTCACAAAGAAACTCCTTGTATAGTTATCTTAAACAAACAAAAATGTCATTTTTTTTCCTTTTACAAAAACAGAGAACAGGAAGGCAAAATAGATCCTTTCTTGGGGGGTGGGTAAATACCAGTGAGAAGGAGAAGGATATAAAAAAAGGGTATAAGAGGGTGAATATGATGCTAATATTGTGTACATATGTATGTAAATGGAAAAGTGAGACCTGTTGAAACTATTACAAGAATAGGAGGAGAGGGGATAAAAGAGAATGATGGAGGGGGTGAACTCAACTATGATATATTTGGTACATTGTAAAAAATTTTGTAAAAGCCACAATGTACTCTCAGCACCACAATTTAAGAAAAAAAAGACTTTCAAAGCTATGGCTGGGCAGCTGCAATGGTGGACAAAGGGAGGAGCGAACAGTAAAGAAAAGATTTTTATCTCTGAGAGGCAAATATTTAGTCCTTTGTTATTCCCTTGGCTTTATTCAACTTCTGGGCTGCCACTGACTACAGGCAGGTCCAAAATTAGCCCCAGCCTGGCTGCCACCTCCAGATAAGGAGGAAAGCTATGGATAAGTCCCTTTACAGATCTTCCCCATTTTAGCTTTGCTTCTCCAGATAGGTTTCCTTAGATATTTCTTTGTTGTTTCTTAACTGTGGGAAAGACACTAACAAGGAAGTAAATGAGGATGTTTGTCTATTGTCAGAAAAAGTGGCCAAGTTATTGTGACCTACGACTGCCTAGCTAATTTTCTTTCATTCTCTTCCTGTCTCATTCTCAGTGTTTCCTTTTTTTTCTGTTCTTCTCTTTCGTTGCAAAAAAATTCTATTCTGTCTTAATCCAGGCTACATGAAAGATACAAATAGCACTCTTTTGGGTTCTAGGTAACATGATTCTGTACATAGCTTTCTCATGTATTCACTATGTAACATGGGGATGTCTATTTCCCTCTATTATCCTAGGTAAATGGGAGAGTTGAACTTTGAAGTTGATCTTTGAAGTACCCTGCTGCTTTGAAACACTGAGTTCTACTCTATCTCACTGTCCCCTACCTGTATCTTTCAGTTTTTTTCTTTTTCCTTCCTCTGAATTTCCAATGTTTCAATAAGAAAATGTCACTCACCTTTGGGTCAGAATTCTACTTATCCAGAATCCATAGGTAAAGACAGTTCAAAACAGTTGCATTTAACAAGATACCATTATTTCCCTAAAAACCTATTCTTATGGCCAGATTCAGTGAAAATAAACTATGTACAATTGATAGATATTGTTAGGTACTATTTTCTGACTGCCCTTAGGTGTGCATGTGTGTAATCATACAGATAGCATATAAATGTTATATAGATATTAAATAAATAAATAGAAGAATGTATAAAGGGCATGTATCAAATTGTTCCACTTTTGAGAATAAATATTGAGTAAATATTTCCTGAGCAGAGTTTAGAATAGTTACATGCAATTAGTAGTAAGTATCAGAAATAGCTCATGAAGAGTAGATTTTATACTGAGACTAAGTATATTATTACAGGCTGAAATAATTGTGATATTATATCTTATTAGAGGATAAAATTCCTCTTTGGCATCAGGGATGCTAGATTGCAATCATATAAAATGGGTGTAAATAAAAAATGGCAGCATATAAGTAGATATAAGATTTTAAAGAAAGTTTGGAAAATAGAAACTTTTCTTAGGTACAAAAAATGTTGGAGATATTAATTAGAAATGAATCAAACAATATGTGGAACTCCTTACAAGTTCCATGCTAAGGTTGAGGAAGAAGTTATTTTTATTCTTATTTTCCTAAAGACTACAACTATTATGATGAAATGGTTAGAAACTGACAGTGAGAATGTGATGTGCCTGTTTGGTCAACTTTATTCTCTAATGCAAATTTACCATGGAGAATGAGAGGACAAATGTATATGCCATATAGCCACTACCACAATCAAAATAGAAAAGATTTTCATCATCCCTGAAAGTTCCTTTATAATCAGTTCTTTCCATCAACTTCTTTCTGCCTCTAGAGCTTAGTTTTGTTTGTTCTAGAGATTCATATAAATAGAATAATATACTGTGTACTTTTTTGTTTCTAGCAGTTTTCACTCAGCAGGTTTTTGAGATTCATTCATATTCTTGCGTGTATTTTTGTATCTTTTTATTGTTGAGTAGTATTATAATCTATGAATATTCTACAATGTTTACCCATTTTCACACTGATGAACATTTTTGTTGTTTCCACTTTTGAGAATAAATTTGCCAAGAACATTTAAATGTGACTTTTTGTGTTGATTAATATTTCATTTCTCTTGGATAAGCACATGGGAATGGAATTGTTACGAAACTCTTCTTTTTTGTGTGAAGCTGAGGATGGGGCCCAAGCCCTTCTTTATGCTAAGGAAAATGTTCTAGCACTGAGCTACATACCCAGACCCTACTACCAAACTCTTTTTTCAATGTGATTGTAGTGTTTTACTAATTTTGCAAAATACCTTGTTACATATTTATTAATCAATATGAAAAAACCAAATAATACACTCAGTAGTTAATAATGTTTGCATATTATCATTTTAGAATATACAAAAATAAGATGGTTCCCAGTTTTGACTAAGGATATTGGCTGACCTTTTACTTCCAACATGTCATTTGGAAAATGAAAATAAAAATAAGTTATTTTTATTATTGTTGTACTGGAGGTACATTGTGACATTTAAAAATTTTCTTTTTTCCCCTTTATTGTTGTGCTGGGTGGGGGGTACATTGTGGCATTTACAAAGGTTTTTACAATGTATCAAATACATTATACTTGAATTCATCCCCTCCACTGCTTTCCTTTAACCCCCCCCCCACCTCACCCACCATTCTTGGAATAGTTTCAACATGCTGGAATATTGAAAAACACTGGAACAATGCAAACATGGCTACCTCCAATAAAAGAGCCAGAGAAAAACAACACGTATGGCCGGCTGCCCAGTCACAATGACCTTCCCGAAAATGTCCAGCACCTTTCCTCATTCCCCCTTTGCAGTCATTTTTCTAATGCCCGTCCCCCTCCAACCTCCCTTTTCCCACTGTAGGATGCTTAAAAATCCTAGCTTGTAAGAGAGGTATGCCCTTGCCCCTCTCAAAGTGTTACTCTAATGGCTAAGGTTCTCTCTCAGTTCTCCATTCCCTAATAAAGACCTGCTGCTTGTAGAGGTTGCAGATTCTTTCTTGGTCTCTCTCTCTCTTGCTTCTTCATTTTTCTTTCACAACAGTTATCATTTTTGCATTTACATTTATGTGTACACATCTTTTGCACTGTATTCACCCTCTTACCCCTTTTCCTCACAACCTCCCCTCTTTCACTGGTACCAATTTCCCCACCCCACCCTTGCTGGTTCTAGCCCACTCCAGGACTTCCCCAGCTGTTATGTGCAATTTAAAGCTGTTTTAAGGGCCAGTAGTTGAATTATATGTGCACCCTATGTATTAGCGGTAATTTAGTTGGCTAAAAAGAATCAGAATTACCCAAATGTAGCCACCAGGATTCTGAAGTGGTTTCTGAAATTATGGAACTCTGGATTTCTGCTTCCCTCTGCTATCTGCCATCTTGAATCTCCTCCCAACATGTCATTATGATTTTGAACTCTGGCAAAAAGAGCCAAACTGCTCTTTTAACTATTTTAATTTAAATTTCTTTTTAACTGGTAAATTAAAACTAGAAGAAAGTATGTACTTATGGGGTTCAATGTGATATTTTGATACCTGTGTACATCACTCAGTGTTCAAATCATATTAAATATGTGTATCTCCTTAATAAACATTTTATCATTTCTTTATGGTGAAAACATCCAAAGTCTTTTCCTCTAGCTTTTTGAAATATATAGTACATTACTGTACAACATAGTCACACCAGAATTTCTTACTTCTATCTCACTGCAACTTAGAATCCATTCCTCCTTCCACTCAACTTACTCCAGCCTATGGTAACCATCATTCTACTCTCAACTTCCATAACATCAATTCTTTCAGATTCCTTATATGAGTGAGATCAAGATCTAGATTATTTCACTTAATTTGATGATATCCAGTCCCATTCATGTTGTCACAAATGACAGGACTTCATTCTTTTTTAACAGCTAAATAATATTCTACTGCGTATATATACCATATTTTCTTTATACATTTATAAGTTGATGGATACTTAGTTTGTTTCCATTTCTTGGCTATTGTGAATAGAACTGAAATAAACATGGGAATGCAGGTGTCTTTCTGATATACTCATTTCATTTCCTTTAGATATCTACCCAGTAGTGGTATTTCTGGATCATGTGGTACTATTTTACAATCTCATGAGCAAATGAATGATAATTATGGCTGTTCTTATATCCTTGTCAACACTTCTTGTCAGTGTCTGAAATTTAAGTTTTAGTTTGTAGTGGTTATTTAGTGTAGTTTTTATTTGAATGTCTTTTGTGACTAATAATAATATTGAATATTTTTTCATGTGCTTATTTGCCATTCACTCTCTTTTGTATGTTTAATTCTGTGGGAATTTTAAGCTCTGCTATCTCATTGAATTTTAAGAGATGTTTCTATATTATGGATATAATTTCTTTATACATATAGTTAGTATTTCTTCTACTCTGTGGCTTGCCTTTATATTTTGGTAATGATGTCTTTGGAAAAGCAGTCTTATTTATCAAGATCTTATTGATGTTTCATGTTTTTTTCCTTACTAAGAAGTTTTAGATAACCCATGGTTATGAAGATTTTCTTTAAGACATTTTGTACTTTTGGCTTTTACATTTGGGTTTATAAACCATTAGGAAAAGGAAGGAGAACATATGAATTAAAATTAAACACTGAAAAGACAAGTTTTGTGGCTTACTTATGTTCACTACAGAGAAAAGGAAAGAAAGAAGAACTAAAGAATAGGAGAAAGAGAGTACAAAATAATTCAGATGTACAGAAAAAAGCAAAACAAATGAGTAAAATATCAAAACATTCAAATTTAAACAAAGACAAAAACAAATTAGTATAAAGTGCATAATTTTCTAACTTTCCTCAGCAGTATTTTTTTCTGTGTCCCAGTCTTTCCGTCCACTAGATGGCAGTCTAGCTGGAAACCGGACTGCAACGGTGTCTGTTTACAGCCTGATGCTCCTTTTGCTGCTCAGGGAGGGAGAATGTGGCGATCTGAATCTCCAGTCTCACATGCCCTCCTCCCCCAATCTGAACTCGTAGCTTCCTCCTCGCCCAAACCCCAGCTATTCACAGTCTGTTGTTGCAATGTATCCTTTGACAGATATCTGCTCCAGTGGCACACATTGGGATGGAAAATGCTGCACTGCAGCTCTGGTCAAAGATGCACACTATTGCAATTAATTATATGGAACTGTGGCTGGCAGCAGTACCTTGGCAGTACTAACGGCTCTATCCTTTGTTGGGTGGGGGTTTATATTCAGTTGGGTCCACTGTCTGTATTCCTCCTACCATGTCAAAGACTGCATTGAATCCTCTGCAGATTCTCTTCCTTGTGACAGAGCGGCTTTTCTTCTCCAGGTTGTCCACTATGGCTTTCAGCCCTGGGCTTCCCCCCATGGCTTCTCCACTTCTTCTTCCCAGTACTGTTTTCCTGTCCCAGCTGTGTGGCTTCTCTGCCCCCAGACCATGAATCTGCATTATTGGTGTTTACCAATAATATGCTACTGAGCTGTTGATAAATTCAAAACTACTTTTCCACCAGGAACAACCTTTTCAGTAGTTCTTTGCTGCCCACTCCAGGCCACACCATTCTCAGGGCTGACTCTGTGGCTCCTGCCATGCCCATGTCCACAGCTGGGCTCCCCAATATAGTAGATACTTAATAAAATTTGCTAATCAATGTATGGAGTCATTCAGACCTTTTCTTCCATGGAAGGGGAAATTTGTGGCTCACAGTGAGGAGACAACTTGTTTAATGTCACAAGTTACTGGCAGAGCTGAAAATGGAAGAACTTAAGTTTCCTGACTTCTGTCTTGCCAATAGATAAAGGTTGCATGAATAGCTCAGCAACTAAATCATTCCATTTTTTTAACTTTAAAATTATGTACCTTTAAATAAGGTTAATATAGTGTAAACTCATCTAATTTATGCCTGCATACATAACTAATAAACAAGTATCTTCTGAATATTAGTTGCATACAGGTTACTATGCTTTATGTAAAATGGATTTAAAAAGCAGTATATGCAGTCTTGCTCTCACAAATCTTAGATCTACTTTTTTAGTTAGAGAAGCTGGAATAATAAATATGAAATCTGCAGCTTTGCATGTATGTTATTTTGTTTAATTTTCACATGAATTCTGTGACCTAATTATGCTGATATTACAAACAGTACAAAAGTCTAAGAAGAATATGGCCCCTATTTCAAAACCTGTTCTCCAAGGGTAGGTGAATCATTCTCCATTCAATCTCAGAGGTAATGTTATTTTTAGCAGTGTGCTCATTAATCAGAGCTTCCATTAAGTCCATGCTCTGGACTTAGGTCTCATTAAGTTTATTAAGTTAATTGCCTCAGAACCCAGGCTTTTTAGTTCTCTGGAGAGCTAAAGATTTTGTTTTAGGTCTGATTCTTTTTCCCACTTGCCCATGTCTGGTCACAATTGAGGAGCCCATTTCCCAAACTTAGTACTTCTTAAGAAAGCTGCTGGCTGTTGCTAAGAGAAGCATATTTTTATCAATTAATGTGACCAAAGAAAGCTAGAGGAGAGCCATGGAGTTGTTTTGTCACTGTCAGTTCTGGCTAATTATTATTTTGTTCCCTACTGTTACTAATCTCCAGAACTGTTAACCTTTCCTCCTATAGGGAGCAGTTTGACCCAGTGATAACAAGATTCTGTAAAGAAGCAACATGTTTCAATCTGGATTGGCACACGGTAGAAAAATGGTCCCAAATGTGCTTGACAAGACATGTAAAAAAACCAAATGAATAGAACTGCATTGGTTGCTACTTCTGCTATTAACCCAGATGATTCATTTCAATGTCAGTAGAGATGATTATATTCTGAAGATTTCAATAGTCAAATGCCGAGAGAGAGAGAGAGAGAGAGAGAGAGAGAGAGAGAGAGAGAGAGAGCCACTGTTCTTTAAAAATTATCCACACTCATTTCTACAAAAGCCATTTTCATTTTTTCCATAATCTAATTTATCATAATTACTAGTCTTATTTTATAATTCTTTCTCCACTGTAAGTCACTGGGGACAAAGAAAAGCAGATGACTCATTCTCACATGAAGGCAGCAAGTTTTCAGTTGATTGTCTCTAGGTTCTGTTGAGCTGTGCATTCTTGGTAATTTCTGGGAGTTTGTTTCACCATTAAGGTTTTATTCTGAATTTCAACCATGGTTCTTTAGTTCATTTGATTTCTTTGACAGTTCAGTGGATTGGAGAGCTGAAAAAGTTGGGATGCTGTTGAGCTGCATGGGCATGGGGAGGTTAAGAGCACAGAGAAGTGAATTCCCTCTTTTTTTGAAAGGAAATCAAACAATTTCAGTTTGAGCCCTTGTTTATGTAGTTTAATTCTGTCCTGGAATTAAAAGTCAGTACAAAAGGGCAAGTTTTCAATGTTTAATGACTTATATAGAGTTTTAGAAGCCTAGGATCCAATTAATAGGAGGGTGTTATTTATAGTATTCATTTTAATCAGTTAATAACTTCTGCTTTTGATATATTTGGTGGGTGGAAAAATGAGGAGGTGGACAAACAAATCTGCTTACAGTTTTCTTTCTCACTGGATTTCAACAGTTGCCATATACAAAAAAAAATCTTTTTCTCCAGTGTTGTGTAGAGTATAAAGACAATTTTCTTCCTTCCAACAGAAGGGCTTTGAAATTTTGTAAGCATTTTGTAGCTTTGTACCATGGAAACAGTGGCCTAAGAGTTAGGACATTGGGTTCCAGTCTTTACTGTGGCTCATTTGCTTTTGACTCAGCCTAGAGAGAGGAAGTAAGTTGTATCCATGTTTATATTCTAGCATTAAGGAAGAAGACTTGGCCTTCTCTAAGCTTGAACAATGAGGGTTATGGCATTCTAAGAAATGAGATAAATTATACTGGGTTTTATCCTTGATTTGTAGTCCATCATTCTCATGATTTTGGAAGGTACAACTTTTTTTTCTCCCATAAGACTGGGATACCTGGACCATTGCTTTTCTAATTTTTCACCTCAGTACCAGTAATTGTCAAAGAACATGAATCTGTAGCTCCTGGAGATCTGGTAGCCAGCTTAAACAACTCAAACACTGTTCAGCATGCCACTTCTTATATCAGGAGCCACAAATGGTTCCTTACTGACTTCTTGATTAAGTCCAAATTCTTGATAACTTTGTTCAGATCTTTTTCACAACCTGGAAACTTCTTACCCTGCCTATCCAACATGTGGAAAATCAAGGTCAGGAGAGATTACTCAGGGAAGTATGCCATAACTGAGCTACCTTTGATCTGTTTCAGTTGTCCATCTTGCTCTCCCATAACCAGCCACCACCTTGCCCTGGGAGAATGTGAATCACATTGACTTTTGTAATGCTGACTTTGTTGATTTACCTATATGACCTTGGGCAAATTATTCTGTCATTTTGAGTCTCACCTTCTCCAGGCTAAGGAACCAGGAACCTTTGTCCTCCAAATATTTCTCATATTACATAGCTTGAAATGTTTACCCAGTACTTACACTTCAAGACTCTGCAGTCAGAGAGAGGATGGACTTCAGTTCAAAATCTGGATTTTGCTTAGTAGCTGTGTGACCTTAGGTAAGCTCCACTTCCCTAGTTTGAAATGAAAAGTAGTGATGATCATCATACCACCTAACTCCTTGATTCACTCTCGTACTTTAGCTGAACTACTTGCCTTTCATTGACTTACAAGATACTACATTATCTATTCCCCACTTCAAAGCTTTTCTTATCTTGTACTATTCTTGATCCCATTGCATTCTAGCCATAAAAGTTTCTTAGCTATTCCTAATGCATAAAACAAAGAATTTTCTACTTATTTTCCATGTGGCCTAGAAGATTCTTTTTCACTACACTGCCCAGTTCATGAAGTACAATTTCTAGAATAAGAAACATTTGCCTTCTATAACTAATGCCTGACATTTCACAAGGGAGATTTGACTTTTGTCTTAAGGCATTGACAAAATTTTAGTCAAAATTTTAGCAGGGGGGGATAGTGGGAAAATAGTCTCTCAGTTGATGTATTTGGTGTAAAAAAAGTTTCTAAGCCCTTTTTTGAAAGCTCCTTTAGAGGTCTGGAAGAACAAGTTGTGGTCAGTGGGTACCCAGGGAGAATATTACAGTGGCAAGGGAACTGTGGAAGAAGGTGTGATTCCAGACTTTTTTCTGCTTTACTCATCAAACCACACCTGATTGTTCTCAGCATGATTGGCAGGACCAAGGCCAGAAGGAAAATTGTTTTTTCAGCATTTGGGAACTACCATGTTTGCTAAATTCTATGGAATGTGTGTTGAGAATGCCACAGAGATATGTGTGCATGATGAGAATATTCCACCTTATCATATTTGAGGCTGGTGCTGCTAACCAACTGCTTTGAGTTAAGTCTTCCTAGCAGAGTAAGGGCCAAACTGTTTCTTAGGATTAGAAACTTAAACTAAGAGAAAACAGTTGGTTAGCATGGTTAAGATTCAGTCTCATTCATGCTCAACAGGACTACGTCCTTTCTGAGCTCACCCATGGGAAAATGCTCCCATTTCTGGGCCACCAATTGCATTTCTATGTTGCCTAAGGCTCTGGGGAAGATATAGAAATCCATATCCACTGTATGCTTTCTAGAACTGTCATGGGTTATAAGGAAACCATGCTTGAGTGAGAGTTAAGAAACTTCTCAAAATCAATATATAAATACAAGATCTAAAGATGGCAGGATAACACCAGATCACCAAGACGATTTTCTAGACTAATTCATTCTGTCATAACTTCTGCACATCTGCTGATTTTCTATGTAACTACTATATCTTACACACTTTTTTTTGCAGTACTGGGGTTGGAACTCAGGGCTTACACCTTGAGCCACTTTGCCAGCCTTTTTTTTTTTGTGAAGGGTTCTTTTGAGATAGAGTCTCATAAACTATTTGTCTGGCCTGGCTTCAGACTGAGATCCTCCTGATCTCTGTGTCCTAAGTAGCTAGGATTACAGGCCAGAGCCACCAGTGCCTGGCTATATCTTATACATTTTAAAGATCATTACCTAAGGAACTGACTCAAAACTGATGGTATCATCTTGTGCACTCAGAAGAGAAAGCTAAAGGATGGAAATAAGTCTGAAAATGATATTTGAGAATGGTTGAGGGAACTTGGTGTGCTAATCCTAGAGAAGACTTGGAAGAAGGTGGCAGGAGGTCTCTTCTCTCATATTCACATGAGAGGCTCTAATATGCAGCAGGGTTTAATTGTATACAGAAAATATCCCTTGGATATTAAGATTATATACTGTTTCTGCTATAAATCCTCTGTATGAATTTGGATGAATTGCTTCTTCTTGAGATTCTATGAAGGGGTTAAATTAAATGCTCTCTCAGATCCATTTTAGCTCTGTTTTTTGTTAATCAAGAGAGTAGAACTAGGATTTATGGGGTATGTTTTACTGAGATATATTTCAGCTCAATTTACTGAAGAAATTTCCATAATCAAAGCTGTCCAAAGTTTCCTTATGAGGTAGTGGAGAGAAGAGGCAAGATTGCAGAGGAGTGGAAGCTTTTACCATTTGATCCTGGAATAAGAACTTGGAAAACAAAGAAGAGTCATCTTACAGAGAAGCAAAAGAGAGGAAGAGTACTGTGAACCATCCAGGAGGAACAGGCCAGCTGAAAAACATGGGGAAAGAGAACAACAGAGCAGATGAAGAAACAGTTTGTACTCCTTCCAGCTGTGGAGCCTTGGCTCTAGCACCAACTTCCCCAGGGGCGAGGGTAAGCCAAAATCTTCTCCCTAAGAATCATGGAGAAGGTTGGTGCACCAACAGAAAAGGTGCTCAACTGGCAACTTGCTGCAGAAAAGCTTCTGGGAACTAGTGAGTAGGAGTGGAGGCCCATAAAGGTCCCACAGAATGTGGTACTGAGTCGCATGACTTAAAACAAAGAAGTTGCCTGCAGCATGCAGTAGCGATGGAGGCAGTGGTGGCAGAGAAAATTGGTGCCCAAACAGCAACCTGCTGCAGAAAATACAATGGGACCCTGTCAGTAAAACTGATGGCTCACAGAGGTCCCACAGAATGTGGTGTCATGTGACATGTCTCAAAACAAAGAAGTTGCCTGTGGAGAGTGTGCATCAGTGGTGGTGGCAGTGACAATCACAGCAACAGCAACAATAGTAGAGGAGATAGCACTAGTCCTAACTGAAGACATCTTCCAAAAGTCTCTGTCCAGTGCATGACTACAGGCTGTAAGTACTGGGGAGCTTGAGAGTGGAGAAAGCTGACAGTACAAACTTCAGAAGCCTTCACCAGAGTTTGTATTTAGCTCTCTAAACACTTCCCTCTCCCCATCCTCACTGGAGAAGGAACACAAGGCTGTCAACAGGCACCATTCCAGAGACAGTTATCTAATTAACTGCCATCTAGTGAGCTGAAATACTCTGACACTGAGGGGAAAAAATCAGCTGCTTAGAAGAGCACTAGAAAATTTTGAAATTTTACATTAAGTTTTTTTTTTTTTTTGCTTCTGTTAAGTTTGGGATGCACAGACATTTTTATGTTTGTATTTTCTTTTTCTATATATTACAACTGAGTAATTTTGAATTTTCTTTCCTCCATTTTCTCCTTACTTTGGGCTTCCCCCTTCCTCTTCACTGTAGCCATGATGTGAGCGCCCCATATCATGCCTTTCAGTATGCCACCTTAAATCATTTCTTCTCCTTCCCTTTCCTATTGCTATCTTCCATCTATACTTTCCTGCTGTCAACCACCAGAACTGCTTTCTAGCTCATATTTTCCCCTTTCTCTGTTTACCCACCCATAATTCTCCTTCAATTCCAATACCTTTAGTGAGTAAATAGATTCCCAGATTATTTTTTACTGTTTTGTTATATTTATATTTGTTTGTCTGACATTAAATTTTCATTTTTCTTCCCCTTTCTCTCCCATCTTAATATCTACTAGATCTCTTCTACCTATCTCAGTTTGCTTTTTCTTAAACCCCTTCTATTAGCTCAGTCACTACCTCTTCCCACCACATAAAACTTTACACCTCTTATTATTTACTAGAGTTATCCCACTCATCTCCCTCCCATCTCTACCTTTATTACTTTTAGTTCTCCAGGATCATGAAGATTCATCTTTGCAGCTAAAGATACTGGAACAGTAGCAGTAATTGATCTTCTTTAAGGATTGCTATAATTTCAAGGCTGCAGCTTAACAATTTTGATAGCTTTAGCAGCTTAGTCTCTTCCCTTCATGTGGAATAGGCTATGGCACATAGCATCTTGAGAGGTCACATATACGAGAGGGAAGGTAAAAGGAATTAAGAAGGTGAATATGGTTCATGTACTTCCTATACAAGAATGAATATAGAAGTTTAAAATTGTTGAAATCACCATAAGAAGAGGACTAAAGGAGAAAGGAGAAAAATAGAAGAAGTGAAATTATATGGGTTTTAATACATATATACATGGAAATGTCCCAAGGAAACTCCAGGTATAGCAATTTTAAAGAAGCAAAAATGTCATTTTTTAAAACAAAGACAGAGAACAAGAAGGGAAAACAGGTCCTATCTGGAGAGGTAAGTACCAGTGAGAGGGAGAGGATATAAGGAAAGGGTGTAGGAGGGTGAATATGGTGGAAATATTATGTACACCTGTATTTAAATAAAAAAAACAGGAATGGGGATATGGGAATAAAGGAGATGATGGAGGGGGTGAATTCAACTATGATATATTATAAGAACTTTTGTGAATGTCACAGTATATCCCCACTACAATAATAATAAAAGTAAATTTAGAAAAAAAGAGAGAGAAAAGGGGACATAACTACAAATACCATTGAAATCAAGAGTACTTTTAGGGAATACTTTGAAAACTTAAGTTCAAGTAAACTGGAAAATTTAGAAGAAGTGGATAAATTTCCAGATGCATTTAACTAACCAAAATTGAACCAAGAAGATATTAACCACTTAAATAGATCTATTACAAAGAATGAGGTTGAAGCAATAATAAATATTCTCCCAACAAGGAAGAGCCCAAGTATGACGGAGTCATGGCTGAATTCTACTAGACCTTTAAAAAAGAGCTAATTCCAATACTCAAACTTTTCCAGGAAATAGAAATGGAAGGAACACTATCAAATTCATTCTATGAAGCCAGTACTACACTTATTCCAAAACCCAACAAGGACACAACAACAACAAAAGAGAATTAGAGGCTGATACCTTTAATGAATATAAACTCAAAAATTCTCAACAAAATACTGGCAAACTGAATTCAACAACAGATAAAAAGATCATACACCATAATAAAGTCAGTTTCATTCCAGGATTGTAAGAATGGTTCAATATACACTAATTGATAAATGTAATAAATTATCTAAACAAAGACAAATATCACATTATCACCTCAATAGATGCAGAAAAAACTTTTGACAAAATTCAGCATCTTTTCATGAAAAATGCACCAAAGACACTAAGAATAGAAGGAATGTTCCTCAACATCATTAAGGCTATATATGGCAAACCTAGAGCCAACATTATACTAAATGGAGAACAACTAATCCATTTCTGCTAAAGTCAAGAAATAGACAAAGATAATCACTTTTCCACTCCTATTCAATGTAGTTTTGAAATTCCTAGCCAGAGCAGTAAGACAGAAGCAAGAAATAAAAGGGATGCAAATGGGAGGGAAGAAGTTAAACTATCCCTATTTGCAGATGACATGATCTTATACCTAAGAGACCCTAAAAGCACAACAAAAATCTCTTAGAAATCACAAACTGTTTGGGCAAAGTAGCAGGGTATGAAACTAATAATATAAACATCAGTAACTTTTCTATATCCCAACAATGAACAGACTCAGAAAGAAATCAGGGAAATAATCTCATTTATAACAGCCTTTAAAAATAAAATGCCTAGGAATAAATTTAACAAGAAATCAAAGACCATTTCAATGAACACTATAAATCACCGGAGAAAGAAATCAAAGAAGAAATCAGAACATGGAAAGATCTCCCATGTTCGTGGACTGGCAGAATCAATATTGTGAAAATGGTGATGCTACACCAAAGGCAATATACATGTTTAGTGCAATCAAATAACAAAATGCATCACATCTGTGCAGGTGGATGACATAACAGTTTTATACTGAAAGCTGTTGAATAATAGGGGGTAGAAGGGTAAGGGTAAGGGAGAGTTAAACTGACCAAGTACAATATATTTGCAGCTGAGATACATAGAGAAACCCTTTGAACACTGACTTTGGAGTTAAAAATAAAAGACGGGACAGTAAAATAGGTCCTGTGGTGGCAGAAGTAGGGGGAACTTGTGCGTGTGGGGAGAATGGAAGAGATGAAGAAGGGTGAATACAGTAGATGTACTTTATATACATATATGAAATAGAACTAAAAGAAACCTCTTGAAATTGTTTTAAGTTGGGGGGAGGGTGAAGGATAGAGGTAGTGGGGAGGGAGGAATCTAATCAATATTCAATGTAAGCATATTCAGAAATGTCACAGTTAATCTTCCTTGTACTATTAATGTATGCTAATTAAAGTGCTTTGAGAAAAGCAAAATAAGAAGCAGTGGGTTCCCTATTGAGGATCCTTTTATATTTACTGGTCATTTTTATTTCAACTTCTGTGAAATTCCTGTTCTCCTTTGTCTATTTTCCTATTCAGGTCTAGTATGTATGCATACTTACTTATAGGAGCTCTCGCTATATTGTGGACATTTATCTTTCATTATTACATTGTGAACACTTCCTCCCAGTCATTTGCTTAGTCTTTTAACTTTGTTCTTTCCCTTAAAGTTCCTGTGTTTTCTGTTTTTGCTTTGGAAGGCTTTCCCATCACCAAGATTTTACAATATGTCCTGACCTTTGTTCCAATACATTTATAATTCTCTCTTTCTATGTCTGTCTCTCTGTGTCTGTTTCTTTCTTAAAATAAGTATTAAAAAAATCTTAATTTTTTTGTGTATAGTGTAAAATATTGTTTAAACTTACTTTTCCAAATGATTGTGTTTAACATCATTTTTTGAACATTATATATTATATACTTAATATTTACAGAGAGGGTATTCTATATACACACATAGCATTTACTGTTTCACTTATTATTATTTGTCTATTCCTGCACTATGATATTGAAATGGCTGTAAATTTATGGTGTATATTGATGCCTAATGGAACAATTGCTGATTCTAAGTCATTTGTTTATGCTCATGTTTTTCTTTTTCTATTGTTTATTCATTTATTCATATTTGCATACATTGTTTGAGCCATCTCTCCTCCCCCCATCCCCCTTGCTTCCAGGCAGAACCTGTTCTGCCCTCTTCTCAAATTCTGTTGAAAAAAAAACATAAGAGATAATAAGAAAGACATAGCATTTTTGCTAGCTTGAGATAAAGATAGCTATACAGAGAGATTCTTAGCACTGCTTCCATGCACATGTGTATTACAACCCGCATTGGTTCAGCTCTACCAGACCTCTTCACCACTTCCCAGTCACCTGCCCATAGTGGCCTCTGTTAGTTTAAGATTACTTTATTTGTTCCTTTACAGTGGGTACATCAAACACTTTCAAGTTTTGAGTTTCCTACCTTTCCCTATTTCTCCTGTATGTGTTTCCCCCTTAGCGTGTGAGCCATGTCTAATAATATTGCTGAATTTGTTTTAGGTCTAAAGTCCACATATGAGGAAGAACATATGATTTTTGGCCTTCTGAGCCTGGCTAACTTCACTTAAGATGATGTTCTCCAGTTCCATCCATTTACTTGCGAATGACAAAATTTCATTCGTCTTTGTGGCTGAGTAAAATTCCATTGTGTATAAATACCACAGTTTTATAATCCATTCGTTAGTAGTGGGGCATCTTGGCTGTTTCCATAACTTGGTTATTGTGAATAGTGATGCAACAAACCTGGGTGTGCAGGTGCCTTTGTAATAACCTATTTTTGCTAGTTTGAGATAAGGATAACTATACAGAAAGATTCCTAGCATTGACTCCATGCACATGTATATTACAACCTGAATTGGTTCATCTTTACCAGACCTCTTCACAACTTCCCAGTCATCTTCCCATAGTGGGCCCTGTCAGTTTAAGATTACTTTATTATCTCATCTACAGTGGGCACATCAAACACATTCAAGTTTTAGGTTTCCTTCCCTTTCCCTATTCCTGCTGTATGCATTCTCCCCTTAGTGTGTAACCAATGTCCAATAATATTACTGCATTTGTCTTAGTTCTATAATCTGCATATGCCTCTGGAGTAACCTGAGTCACATACCTTTGGGTATATCCCTAGGAGTGGTATTGCTGGATCATATGGCAGATCTATGTTTAGTTTTTTACAAAGCCTCCATATTGTTTTCCAAAGTGGTTGTACTAGCTTACATTCCCACCAGTAGTGTATGAGTGTTCCTTTTTTCCTGCATCCTCACCAATCTTTGTTGTTGTTGGTGTTCTGGAAGGTGGCTATTCTAACAGGAGTGAAGTGGAATCTTAGTTGGTTTTGATTTGCATTTTCTTTATGGTCAGGGATGGTGAGCATTTTTCATGTGTTTTTGTTTAGATGACCATTATCTTAATTACTTTTTCAGCATCATTAAAGTATAATCAGCAGATAAACATAGTATATATTTATATATTCAAGCCTGCACAGGCCCACACGATCTCCGCTCCACCAGGCTGCACCTCTAAAGCCTGCCAAGCTGGTGATCCACAGATATTCATGATCTCTACTGGCCATGCCCCTCAGGCCTGCACAGACCAGCACAATCTCTGCTGGGCCACACCCCTCAGGCCTGCCAGGCTGGCAATCCACAGACACATATGATCTCCACTCCTCCAGTCCCATGCCCTTCAGGCATGCCAGGCACATGCTCCAAAGGCCCACTAGATTGCCTCAATGACAGGCCTCCACCCACACAACTGTGGGACACAACCCACCTACCACCTTCCAAAGGAGGGCTCCAAACTTGCCTAGGAGACAGGTCTAGATGCTAAAGGAGTAACAGCAGAACTACAAAGACTGAAATTCCACTGTTCCTTAACCAGTGATTTTTAAAAATTTCTTTCCTTTCTTTCTTTCTTTTTCTATTTTTTCTTTTATATAATTTTTTAAATCTTTTTTTGTTTGTTTGTTTGCCTTCCTTAAAAGGTTTGGCTGTCTGGTTTGCTCTTTGATTGTCCACCATCTCTCCCTGCTGTTTTCCTTGGTACACTCTTTTTTTTTCTTTTTTTCTTCTACTTCTCTTGCTTTCTCTATATTCTCCTTCTTCCTTGATTTTGTCAGTTTCACTATTGTAACTCAGCTAACACTAAATTACACATAGTCCAGGGACAGAAACAGTACCAAGTGGAAATATGAGAGGATGAAAAGGAAGATGGAAACCATTCTCCTCCTTAAAATAAATTAGTACAGGATTCAGAGGGAAATGAAGAAACCAGATACCCAGATCCAGACTCCAACAAAACAAAGATAAACTATGCCAAAGAACCCATGGAAGCCCACAAGAATAACCTGAAAGAAGAAATTCTGCAAGTAAACACTGAGAATTTCATGGAGATGTTACTAGACATGGTCAACCAAAATGTAAGAGGCACTCAAGAAATTCCAAGAGGACAAAAATAAAGAATATGAAAAAACACAAAAACAAATAAATGAAATAATATGAGCCCTAAATAAAAACCAAAATGAAATAGAAAATACTGCAAATAGAGAGATAAATGAATTATGGATGAAAATTGACAACATCAAAGAGGAAGTGACCCACAACATGGAAAACATCAGAAAAAAGAATGAAACAGAAATTCAAAACACAATGGAAGGCCATTCCAGCAGAATAAAACAAACAGAAGACAGAATCTTAGAACATGAAGACGAAATGGTAATTAAAGGAAAAACTGAAGAACTATTAGTCAAACAACTCAAGACCTGTGAAAGGAATATGAAAGAGCTCACTGACTCCATTAAAACACCAAACCTGAGAATCATGGGCATTGAAGAAGGAGAAAAGGTGCAAGTAAAAGGAATGTGTAAAGCATTCAACAAAATAATAAGTGAAAATTTCCCAAATCTAGAGAACACTATGCCCATTAAGGTACAGGAAGCCTCCAGGACACCAAACTGACCTGATCAAAATAGAACAACCCCCACAACATATTATTATTAAAATAACAAGCACAGAGACTAGAGAAAGAATATTGAAGGCTGTAAGAGAGAAAAAACTAACATACAAAGGTAAACCCATCAAAATCACAGCACATTTTTCCATGGAAACCTTAAAATCCAGAAGAGCATGGAGTGAGGTCTTCCAAGCACTAAATGAAAAAAACTTTCAACTTTTGAAAGCAAAAATATCATTCAAAATAGATGGAGCAATAAAAGTCTTCCATGATAAGCAGAAACTAAAACAATATATCACCACCAAGCCACCACTGCAAAAGTTTCTCCAAGGAATTCTGCACACAGAAAGTGAAAGCAAATAAAACCATGCAAGGGTAGGCAGTACCAAACCACAAGAGAAAAAAAGGCAAGAAAGTAGAGAGTAACACTGAATCAGCTACACACAATCAAACCCTTAAACAACAAAGACAACTAAATGACAGGGATCACCACATACCTATCAATACTAACATTAAATATTAATGGACTTAATTCCCCCATCAAAATACATGGATTGGCAAACTGGATTAAAAAGATCTAACAATCTGCTGCCTACAGGAGACCAACCTCATTGACAGAAACAAGCACTGGCTGAGAGTGAAAGGCTGGAAGATTTACCAAGCCAATGGCCACCGAAAACAGGCACAGGTAGCAATATGTACCTCAGATAAAGCAGACTTCAAACTTACATTGATGAAACGAGATAAAGACAGACACTCCATACTAATAAAAGGGGAAATACACCAAAAGGAAATAACAATTATCAACCTATATGCACCCAACGTCAATGCACCCAATTTCATCAAACACACTCTGAAGGACCTAAAAGCATATATAAACTCCAACACAGTGGTAGTGGAAGACCTTAATACCCTTATCACCAATAGATAGGTCATCCAAACAGAAAATCAATAAAGAAATTCTACAACTAAATCACACCATAGACCAAATGGACCTGGTTGACATCTACAGAATATTTCATCCAACTGCTGCATAATATAAATTCTACTCATCAGCTCATGGAACCTTCTCCAAAATTGATCACATCTTGGAGTGCAATGCAAGCCTCAGCAAATATAAGAAAATAGAAATAATCCCATGCATTCTATCTGACCACAATGCATTAAAACTAGAAATGAACAACAAAAACAGCAGTAAAAAACATGCAAACAGTTGGAAGCTGAACAACACATTGCTCAATGATCAATGGGTCATTGATAAAATAAAAGAGGAAATTAAAAGTTTCCTGGAAGTTAATGAAAATGAAAACAGGACCTACCAGAACCTATGGGTCACAGCAAAGGATGTCCTAAGAGGAAAGTTTAAAACCATGAGTGCATATATTAAAAGGCAAGAAAGATCTGAAATCAATGATCTAATACTACAGCTCAAACTCTTAGAAAAACAAGAACAAGCAAACCCCAAAACAAGAAGAAAGAAATAAATAATTAAAATAAGGTCTGAAATCAATGAAATAGGAACAAACAAAAAAATACAAAGAATTAATGAAACAAAATATGGTTCTTTTAAAAAATAAATAAGATTGACAGACCCTGGCAAACCTGACTAAAATGAGGAAAGATAATACTCAAATCAGTAAAATCAGAACTGCAAAAGGAGAGATAACAACAAACACCATTGAAATCATGAGAGACTACTTTGAGAGCCTATACTCTAATAAATTTGAAAATTTTGAAGAAATAACCAGATTTCTAGATACTTACAACCATCCAAAACTGAACAAAGAGGACATTAATCACCTGAATAGATCTATAACACAAAACAAAATTTAAGCAGCAATTAAGAGTCTACCAAAAAAGAAAAGTCCACGACCTGAAGGATTTACTGCTGAATTCTATCAGATGTTCAAAGAAAAGCTAACACCAATCCTCCTTAAACTGTTCCATGAAGTAAAAAGGGAAGGAACAGTGCCTAAGTCATTTTATGAAGCCAACATTACTCTCATCCCAAAACCAGACAAAGACACCTCTAAAAAGGAGAACTATAGGCCAATTTCCTTAATAAATATTGATGCAAAAATCCTCAATAAAATAATGGTAAACTGAATCCAACAACACATCAGAAAGATCATACACCACAACCAAGTCTGCTTCATCCCAGGAATGCAGGGGTGGTTCAACATACACAAATCTATAAATGTAATACAGCACATTAATAGAAGCAAAGACAAAAACCACTTGATCATCTCAATAAATGCAGAAAAAGCCTTTGACAAGATCGAACACCACTTCATGATAAAAGCCCTAAAAAAGCTAGGATTATAAGGAAGTACCTCAACATTGTAAAGGCTATATATGACAAATGTACAGCCAACATAATAATTAATGGTGAAAAACTGAAACCATTTCCTTTAAAATCAGGAATGAGAAAAGGGTGCCCACTATCCCTGCTCCTATTCAACATAGTACTGGAATTTCTAGCCAGAGCAATCAGGCAAGAAGAAGAAATAAAAGGAATACAAATAGGTAAAGAAACTGTCAAAATATCCCTATTTGCAGATGATATGATCTTATACAGTAAAGACCAAAAAAACCCTTCCCAAAAACTCTTAGACTCCATAAAAAAGTATAGCAAGGTGGCAGGATACAAAATCAGCTTTCAGAAATTATTAGCTTTTCTATACACCAACAATGAACCAACTGAGAAGGAATACATGGAAACAATTCCATTTACAATAGCCTAAAAAAAAAATCAAATACCTAGGAGTAAATTTAACAGAAGATGTGAATGACCTCTACAAGGAAAATTACAAACCCCGGAAGAAAGAGATCAAGGAAGACTACAGAAGATGGAAAGATCTCCCATGCCCATGGATTGGTAGAAGAGTAAAAATGGCTATACTACCAAAAGCAATCTACTTGTTTAATGCAATTCTCATCAAACTCCCAATGACTTTCACCACAGAGATTTAAAAATATACCCTAAAGTTCATTTGGAAACACAAGAGACCACAAATAGCCAAGGCAATACTCAGCTAAAAGAACAATGCTGGCTGTATCACAATACCAGACTTCAAACTATATTACAAAGCAATAGCAATAAAAACAGCATGGCACTAGCACAAAAACACACATGCAGACCAGTGGAACAGAATAGGGGACCCGGATATGAATCCACACAACTATACCCACCTTATTTTTGACAAAGGGGCCAAAAATATACGATGGAGAAAAGACAGCCTCTTCAACAAATGCTGCTGGGAAAAGTGGTTATTCATCTGCAAGAAACTAAAACTAGTTACATGTGTATCATCCCGTACTAGTAACAACTCAAAATGGATCAAGGACTTAATATCAGACCCAAAACTGTGAAGCTAGTACAGGATGGAGCAGGAAACACTCTGGAACTAATAGGCAAAGGCAAGGAATTCCTCAATAGAACCCCAGCAGCTCAGCAACTAAGAGAAAAATGGACAAATGGGACTTCATAAAATTAAAAAGCTTCTGCACAAGAAAAGAAATGGTCTCTAAACTAAAGATAGCACCCACAGAGTGGGAGAAAATATTTGCTAGCTATGCATCAGACAAAGGACTAATAACCGAATATACAGGGAACTTAGGAAACTAAACTCTCCCAAAATGAATGAACCAATTAAGAAATGGGCAACTGAACTAAATAGAACTTTCTCAAAAGAAGAAATCCAAATGGCCAAAAAACACATGAAAAAATGCTCACCATCTCTAGCCATAAAGGAAATGCTAATCAAAACCACACTAAGATTCCACCTCACCCCTGTTAGAATAGCCATTATCAAAAACACCACTAACAACAGGTGTTGGTGAGGATGTGGGGGAAAAAGGAACCCTCATATACTGCTGGCGAGAAGGCAAGCTGCTGCAACTACTCTGGAAAAAAATTTGGAGGCTTCTTAAAAATCTAAACCTAGATCTGCCATATGATCCAGGAATCCCACTCCTAGGGATATACCCAAAGGAATGCAACACAGGTTACTCCAGAGGCACCTGCACATCCATGGTTATTGCAGCACTATTCACAATAGCCAAATTGTGGAAAAAACCAAGATGCCCCACTACTGATGAATGGATCAAGAAAATGTGGTATTTATACACAATGGAATTTTACTCAGCCATGAAGAAAAATGAAACCTTATCATTTGCAAGTAAATGGATGGAACTGGAGAGCATCATTCTGAATGAGGCTAGCCCAACTCAGAAGACCAAAAATCATATGTTCACCCTCATATGCGGTCTTTAGATCTAGGGCAAGTACAGCAATGTTGTAGGACTTGGGTTACATGACAAGGGGAGAACATATACGGGAGGTATGGGGTTAGATAGAAAACTCAAAACATGAAAGCATTTGATATCCCCACTCCAGAGGAATACAGAAACTTTAAAGCAACAGAGGTCAACACAAGAAGGGGATCAGGAACCAGTGCAAAGATCAGTTAGAGATGAAATCTACCTAGATTTTAACACATTTGTACATGAAAGCAATGGTAAGAATCTCTCTGTATAGCTGTCCTTATCTCAACTAGCAAAACTGCTCTGTCTTTCTTATTATTGCTTATTTCTACTCTTCAACAGAACTGGAGAAAAGTGCAGAACAGGTTCTGCCTGGAAGGGAGGAGAGCAGGGAGGAGAGAGTGGGGGCAGGTGCAGGAGGAAGAAATGACCCAAACAAGGTATGCACATGTGGATAAATGAATAAAAAAACCCCACCATTGATTCTCAAAATAAAGTGCTGAGCAAAAAATAAAAGATATACAATGTGATGTTTTGATATATGAGTTTGTGATATAATTACCATAGTCAACTAATTAACATATCAATTGAAAAATAAATTTAATACACATTCTTGGGTTATTAATGAAATTTAGTAGCTTGTACTTATTATGCAAAATACCCTTTCCCTTATTATTTTTTCTGGTTGGTTTGTGAATAGGAAAGCTTTTGGTTTGTCTACATTGATTTTTTTTATCTTGTCATCTTACTGAATTCTAATAGTTCTTTATTTTATTAACAGCAATTATTGTATAAAATGATAGAAATTTTAGTTATGATTTTGGTACTCTGTATTAGTCATAGTTCAAATGCAGATGGTGGAAAGCACTCTAGATATTTTGAGAATAACAGTGAATTGAGTATTTCCAAAATTGTTGAAGGCTGGCATATTAAGTTTGACCTCAAGGAATGACTTCTACAATAACTGTCAAGAAAACTGCTGTTAAGGCTGAAGGCATAGGTAAGTATTAGAGCACTTGTGCATGAGGATTGAGTTTGATCCCCAGAATCACAGAAAACAAAACAAAACAAATCCTGCTACTTCTTTGTCTTCCAGAATCAGGAGACTTGGAATTAAGAAACTGCTGCTTCAATTGCTAGGTGCAATGTCACTCCATTTGAGCTGTGACCTGGAGAACAAATCCATTCCCAGGATTGTTGGTTCCAGAGCAATATTATGCCTGCTAGATGAGTATCAGCAAAGCCAAATTCCATGCATATTGCTACCATTCTGGTCACTTAACTCTGTTACAAATTCAAATCATGCACTATTACAACTGATTAGGTTAAACTTAAGTGATCAAAAACATGGCTGCAAGGATCCTTGTGAATCCAGCTTCTGCATTACATAAAGGGTTCACACCCTCAGGCCTCTCCCAAAATTACCTACCCACTCACTTAACCCCTCCATTTTTCCTCTAGTTTCTGTTAAAATTAGATCCAGTTTCCATTTACCATAGTGATGCAAACAGAATATAAGATAGAAAACCATAGTAGAATGCATCTTTATGGTAGGTATGAAGTGCATTTCTCTCCCCAGAGCATTGTACTATCCATCCTTGCATTCTAAACCATTAGATCTCTTGGCTAGGTCAATTCAACTTCTTCAACTATGGGCAGCTTTGTAGCTTTGTAGTTTTGTTTCAAGTAGATCTCTCTCTGTCTTTGTCTCTGTCTCTCTCTCTCTCTCTCTCTCTCTCTCTCTCTCTCTCTCTCTGTGTGTGTGTGTGTATGTGTGTGTGTGTGTGTGTGTGTTCCTGGGAATTGAATGTAGAGTTTTGCAGATAGTAGGAAAGTTCTGTCCCACTGAGCTACATTTCCAGCCCTGATCTCTATTTTTAAAACCTTGTTCCTTCCTATTATTGCTTATACTCTCTCTACAACAAAATTAGAAATAAGGGCAAAATAGTTTCTGCTGGGTATTGAGGGGGTGGGGGGGAGAGGGAGGGGGCGGAATGGGGGGAGAAATGACCCAAGCCTTGTATGCACATATGAATAATAAAAGAAAAAAAAGTTTATAAGGAATTTTCATAGCCATTATTTAATTAATCTTTATGAAAATTATAAAACTGTAGCTTCTAGGAAGTTAAAATCTCACAAGGTCACACAAATAAATAAAAATGGTAATATGATTTTCCAAACTGGACTATTATAAAGATTCATTGAGAGATGTTAGTAGAAAAGTTTGTAAATTTATGCATTATGATTGTGTGTTATTATTATTTTATCATTATTACTATCACTGTAAATATCTGATTTTTGGAATTAGATACTTTAGGGTACCTAGATAGAACTGAGAGTGGAAAATAATGCACATGGGATACAAAAGAAGGAGGAGATGCATTCATTGTCCTCTAGGACAAGTTCAGCCTTGTGCTGTTTTTAATGTATCCTGCTATTGCCCCCAGCATGAGACAGGCTGTCCCTGATTCAAGGAGAGTTTTGCACATCAGTTCCAGATCTTCACCTGAAACCAGGAATTGATTTGGTTTTTAAGCAACGTATGCACATAAATAAATACTCAGGTAATTCATGGTTAATAAAGACCTCTCATTGTCACTCATTCTTTCCCTTCATTCTCATCACCATTTCCTTTTCTCAGTTTTCTTCTTCCTTTCCTTATTTTGTTGATAAAGTGTTTGAATTATCATTACTTCTATATCTTCACTAGGGACTGTTTACTGAAATGCCAGGGAACCCATTCATGTAGCTTTAAATTGAGCACCTGCTACATGCCTTAGTTCCATGCAAGGGAGAGGCAGAAAAATTATAAGGCAAAATTTATGAAATTTGTAGATTAGCTAAAAAGACAAAAGAACCCCCAATTTACATGGAAAAAAATCCTAGAGGACATTATAAGCCTATATGATTAAGTGCAGTGTTCACAAAAGTAGAAAAGACAGACATCAGCCCATCTCATTCTAGGAGGATAGCATAATCCCAAATCAAAAGTGGAAATTCACAGCCAAAAATGACTTACCTGTTTTACTTATGAGCAGAAATAGGAAAAATAGGTGGTCTTGTTGGGAGATATTAAGAAGCAAGTAAGAAGATCCTGTAAGTACAATATAACAGTGCTATGTGGTTGTGAATAAATTCAATGTAAGAACATCTTGAAAGATTGAGGTGATGACCACACATTTTAGCAACAAGTAACAGGAATCCAGGTGGCATTGACCTCTGTCTACATTGAATGATTGGTGGGGTTAGAGTACTATAAACAAAAGTAAGAAAGGAGAAAGTGAGGCTTTCTGGCTGATGAAGTGCTAAGCACAAAGAGAATGGTCATGGGGGGATGGGTCACATGAGGGTTATGTTGTAGCAGGGAGGAGGATCAGAAGAAAACAGACTAGGCCTGAGTCCTGAGAAAGTAGCAGGGAGGTAGGGATGGCATAGCAGAGAGATACAACCTGAGAAATCTGAACATGAGGAAGGTCATGTAGCACTAGGGAGGGGAAAGTCACATAGCACTAGGATAAAGTAGCCAATAAAATTAAACATAACCATGTATGTATTAGACCTTGTTTCTTGCTTCTGTAACCTACTTGCAAGGGCATATAAGGTGACACGCCTTTGTTCTCAGGGCTTAGCCTTTGACATGAGTCTGCTGAGTCTGTGCTTGCACAATAAAACATTGCTTCCTGCTAACTGCCTCAGAGTCCTGTATCTCAGCTAGCAACATCCTGCAACATTTCTTGGGGCTTGTCCAGGATTGCAAGGATGGTGAGTTATAACCTTCCTTGTCACCAGGGTGCATCCTCCCCAGACCACCAGGAGGAGATCCTACCAGGCAGCAATGGGCAGCTAGATCCGGAGGGGGATTCATCCTCCTGGCAAGTTGGGATAAGGGCCTCAGATGCACAATGGATCCCAGTGAGGTGCAGGAACCAGCGAGGGGAGGGGAGCACCACTCATCAGACTGGTAATAAGCTGGGTTCAAATTCAGGCCTGCCCCAGGAGGCAGAGGGGGCTAGTAACCCTCCCAGAGACTACTAGTAACTGCTTTTTTGGGGGCGGGGGGGGGTGGAGGTGAAACGGTGTCTCTCAGGTTCACGGAGCAGGTTGCTGTGTGAGAGTGTGTGAAAATGCGAGCTGAGATGCAGCCCAGCTGTGAAGTGAGTGGAGTTCCCTTCTGCTCTGTATCTGTCTGGCAGTCTGGTAATGGGAGAAGATGGGTGGAAATAAGAGTAAAAACACTCCCTTGGAGTGTATGATTAATAATTTTTAAAAAGAGATTTAATGGCAACTATGGAGTTAAGTTAACTCCTAACAAGCTACAGGTCCTTTGTGAAGTAGACTGGCTGGATTTTGGTGTAGGATGGCCCCTGGAAGGATCACTAGATAAAACTATGGTTAATAAAGTTTGCAGAGTATTTTTTAAAAAAAACACAAAACTAAACACCCTAAAACCCAGGAGAATGGGAAAAGCCAAGAGGCTAAAACTGGTCTTCAAAACCAGACAGTGTTGTTTATTTAACTTCAGTTAGCAATTTATTGGGCACACTGAGGATAAATCAGTGTCTTTTAGTTTTGATGGGTAGTTTTGGTGCTCTAGTTTATGCATCTTCACCCAAAATGGGCATCCTGAAGGAGGACTGAGGCTCAGCTCTAACTGAGCTCTTACAAAAATTAACACATGAAGGGTGGACTTGCACTGATACATAAGATCTGGTCTGACTTGAAAGAAAAGGAATGTTGCAGAAGGGTTGTGAATGTGGAGAAGGGAAAATGGAGGAATGAAAACAAAATTGGGATGAGGTCTTCATGAGTGAAGTGAGGAGAAGGAGAGTGAGAAAAAGGGGTGACAGAGAGAGGAAAAAGAGAGAGAAAAAGTAAAATGTCATGAAATGTTTGGAGTCAGAAAAAGATGAGATGTTTAATACACTCCTTCCATTGTGTTTTTATGTCTTGAAAATAAAAAGGAAATAAAAAAATTTAGGATTATTAAAATATGCCAGAAATGCTGAACTTGCTGGCACCTTTACTTGTAGGGAACACAAACAGGGAGAACCTACCTAAAAGGGTTAAAAAAATGGAGCAACTTTAACTGTTGCTGGTTAAAAAAAACTGTTCTAAGAGGTTGGAGCAGTAAGCCTGGTCTGTTACTGAGACAGTCATGAGATGCTTATGTTTCCCTTGCTAATGGCTGGTGAGATTATGCATCCATCTAATGGTATGCTTACAGTGTGTGTGTGTATGTGTAAGAATCTTCAAAATGGTTCTTAAACTGCTGCTATAAGGTTAATATGATCCTCAAGGTAACAAAACAAACTAGGGTATTTATTTTAAACATTTATGTTATAAACTGCTTAGGCTTTTTACACATAAATATGTAAACATCTCAGAATGGTTCTTATTACAGAGTCAATGTAAAAAATTATTACTCTGTTCTACTGCTTTTTTTAAGAAAACCAGTTTTCAAATTTATTTCAATCAGGTCTCACTAAGATGCAGGCATTCAGGGGTTAACACTCCAGCTCAGACCAGAGGAGAAAATAAAAAAGAAAACAAAAGGGGAGCCACAGCCTGCAGCAAGAATCTTGAAATTTGGATAGTGAAAAAATTTGAAAAATGACCTTAGCATGTTTCATTCTGCCAGAAATGCAATCTAGAATTTAATTCTCTCTTGTAATACATGGGTTTTCTATAAATTGCTTTTATACAAAAATAATCTCAATGTTGCTTTCTTTCATGTTTTTTCATACAAATGTAAGGTTCTAAGTTAAAAGATTTTATAATTTATTTTCAATGAGTAACAAAAATATATAAAAGGTATTAAGGATATGTTTTTTAAAAATAATAGGTGAAAAATACTTTTGGATAAAAAATTATATAAACAAATTAAAAGGTTTGTCCTCAAAATTGTCCCCCCCAAAAAAGGATAAAAACTCCCCCAGAGGGTACATATTAAGTTGTCACAAAAAGATGGAGTTAATAGCTGCTTATAGATGTAAGTGATTAAGTTGACTAAAATCTAAGAGTTACATTAAAGGTTTTCTAAGGTCAAATTTTAATGTACTGATGTTAAACTAAAACTTAATTCTCTAAGCTCATAACAACAAGGCTATATTTAAAATATTGCACTTTTCTTGATACCATTTACAAAAATTGTCTTAATAATGGTTTTTGATTTGTCAAGATAACTGTCAGAAATTTTTTGGTGCTACAGGTTATTCCACAAATCTGTCATGAAAACAAGAGTTTATTAAAACACAGAGAGACAAGAGGCAGCTAAGCACAGGAAGTACTGCTGCACTGATATAAAGGTTGAGACAGATTTACTTATGTAAAGCCAAAGTGCACCCTGCAGATAGGTTTTTTAAAAACTCAAAAAGGAGCACTACACTGGAATTCAAGACCTCCAGTTTTTATTAACTCAACAGAATGGCAATGTTAGTCCTACTCCTTCCACATGTTGGATGGAGGGAATTTTTGCCCTGGGATGGCCAGAGTGGGCCTGTTATTTTAGGGGGGCTCCATTGGCTACAGGTTGGTGGGATCCTGCTGTATGTCATGAACCATGTGTTAATGTCAACAATCTGGGATGTGATCCCTTATCATTTAAGTTGGTTTATGTTGGGGTTAACAATCAGGACAGCTATGTTAGGACTAGACACCTTCCCCCTTGCAGATGGCTTACCTTTATCTTCCTGGATAGATGCCAAGGACAGTTGGGCAGACAGTGACCTGACTACCAATTATCCTTCTTGGTTGCCCAGCAACAATATCCCTTAGTGACCTTCCTGGTACTTTTCCACTAGCCCCCTATATCTAGGCCAAGCCTGTGTGTGGCAATGGGTTCTAGCTCTCTTGCTGAGGTCTCCCTCCACAGGGCTCCTGCCTAAACAATAAACCCTGTACTGGTGTTTGAACCATCTTTCTGCCTCTTCCATGCCTCTTATTTTCTAACAGTTTATATAAAACTTTCTAGATGAACTCATGGTTAAAGAACTGTTGTCTTGGGTGACTCTAATACAGTTGGTACTCTATATGTGTCTGTGACTGGGCTATTTGGGTTTACTAAAACTGTTCTTTCCCCTACAACTGATAAAAATCTATGCTATTACTTCAAGAGCAATAATTAAACTAATATGTATATATAACCTCTATAAAGTTGTGATGCTGTTGCTGGTTCCTATATATTAAATATATTTATGTTTTTCCAGTATATCAAGCCTTCTTAAATATAAAATTTAGATAAATACGGTAGCAAAAAGTTAGTGGTGCTGATGTACTATTCTTTTAGTTGCTAAATTGTCCATCAGAATTTTAACTATGGTTCTTAAGTTTTTGTCATTACAGTTCTGATCTTTCTGGGGCATTTACAATGAAGTCCATAAAAAATGACTCACTAACTACTTATGTGTCAACCAGGTTAGCTTTTTAGACATCTGCTTTTGTTAGATTTTGTTTTGTATTGTCCTTGTCTAGAAGTCCATTGCCTAAAAGCCAGTCCTTCTAGGCCTCTTTGTTGCTTAAATTAGGCCATAATGGTCTATTTTGCACTGACTCCCACCTGATATGTTCATTTTTTCCTCCCTGATGTGGGACCAAAACCAACCAACCAACCAAAATCCAGAAAAGAGCAACCAATCCAGAAAGATCTTCAGTCTGAGGCCATATCACCCCGAATGTGCCCAATCTCGTCTGATCTTGGAAGATAAGCAGGGTCAGGCCTGGTCAATACTTGGATGGGAGACATCTTAGGAGGAGACTGCTCAGAGACAAGCAATTTGGAGACAAGTTCAAATTTAGCCACTGGTGCCAGACCTCTCAAAAATAACCAAGCCTGAGAGGATTAAAGAAATGGTTCTTATACATGTGTGGCTATCTGGCATTAAAGCCCTTCCAGACACAAACTCATATTTTTAGACAGGGTATTCTACTTAAATAGAGACAAAATAACTATTTTTACTGATTCTAAACATGTCCTTTGATACTTAAAGATGGTGGTTTTAACTTTTTTAAATAATGAGTTTTGTTGGACATATATACTGATAATATATTGTTGCCATGGTAATTCTACTCAGTTAAAAAAAAAGTCCAACCATTAAAACCCCATTGGAGGGACCCTTTTGTTGTTATCTTTTCTACTACTCCCACCACAATTAAAGTAGCAGTGATTGCCTCTTGGATCCACAACAGTCGAGTCAAGCCAGCTTCTCTCCAATGGGAGTGGATCCCTAATCCAGCTTCACCGTGTAGGATCACCCTCTGGAACCTATGTGCCCTCCCTCAGCTTTACTGCACTTCCCAGGAAACAACAGGGATGGAGAACAATGGGATGACAGCCCTGCTCTAGTCACTCTGAAAGCTGACTAGTCTACATATGGCAGAAGCTTGAGGAGTCAACACTCCAATGGCATAAAGAGGCTGCTTTTTCACACCATTTATCTCAGTGTAATGCATTTTCACCCCTCATCTGTATCCATTGCTGTAGTGAGGGGTGAGCCTTTGTCTTCACCATAGTCTTGGTAGAAACTGCCCCTGCTGATTGATCTCATGGTGAAAGGGTTTTATTTGCTCTCTTCTACCTCTTTTAAGCAGGTGCATAATTACTATTTATGGTTACTGATCTGATTTAACAAAAGACAAAATACACAGCCCTTCTTCACAAGGGGAAATCTACCCCTAACTGCACCCATGGCACCTGTAACCATTGGGAAAAAGATGACAAATGGCCTCCTGAGTAAATCATCCTGTACTATGGTCCTGCTACCTGGGCAAAAGATGGTCCTTGGGCTATTGCACCCCTATATATATATATATGCTTAACCACATCATCAGGCTGCAGGCTGTTGTTAAAATTATTACTAATGAAACTGCAAGAGCCCTCAATTTTTTGGCAAAACAAAGCACTAAGATGCACAATGCCAGTTATCAAAACTGTTTGGCTTTAGACTATTTGCTTGCTTCTAAAAAAAAGTTTGTAAAAAAATTTAACCTAAACAACTTCTGCTTACAAACTAATTATAAAAAATGTTATAGAAGGGATCACAGACAAAATGAAAAAGCTTGCCCATATCCCTGTCCAGACTTGGACAGGATGGGATCCCAATGACCTGTTTAAAGGACGATTTTCTGCTTTAGGTGGACTCAAAACCCTGATAGGGACAATGGGGCTAATCCTAGGAACATGCTTAATATTGCTCTGTCTAGTGCCCCTGGTGCTGTGGTTTATCAAAACTATTATAAAGGCTGTTATAAAAAGGAAAACAACCACGCATGTAATAATGTTATAAAAACACAAACTTCTAAATAAAGATGATGCTCTTTGACCATAAGTGGGTTTGAGCATCAAAGGGGGGAATAATGTTGCAGGGAGAAGATCAGAAGAAAACAGACTAGGTCTGAGTCCTGAGAAAGTAGCATGGATGGCATAGAAGAGAGATAAAACCTGAGAAATATGAACATGAGGAAGGTCACATAGCACTAGGGAGGGGAAAGTCACTTAGCACTAGGATAAAGTAGCCAATAAAATTCAATATAACCATACATGGATTAGACCTTGCTTTTTTCTTCTGTAACTTGCTTGCAAGGGTATATAAGGTGAGACCCCTTTGAGTCCGCTGAGTCTGTGCTGGCACAATAAAATGTTGCATCCTGCTAATTGCCTCAGAGTCCCATATCTCAGCTAGCAACCTCCTTCAACAATGTTAAATTTTTTTATCAACTTGTCTTCCAGCTGAGCTACATGATTTTGGAATGTGCAATCTAGAAGATAAGACTAGACATAAAAACTAGGCATATACTTTTACAGAAGTGATGAATGAGGCTAGGGGAATAGATTAGCTCAGAGGGAAAGAGTATAGTGAAGTCTCAGTTACTAGGTGGAAAAGGAGGAGGAGCCATTGAAGGAAACATATTCTGTATCTATCTTGGTAGGATACTTCCTTCTTGATTCCTTAAGTGCTTTAGCAGTCCTTTCCAGGGTTAGTGAGATATTTTCTCTTACTGAAAGCCATCAACGTGCTGACATTGCTCTTTTCCTTAAAAACTAAACTCTCAATACAACATGAGTGCTTTCATGATTTGCCTTTCCTATTTAGTATAGGAAAGTTAGGGCAGCACAGTATTCAGGCAGTGGCATGGTTCTTGCTGGCTACTTTTAGACAGATTTGTGGTTAGAATTGTAAACATTAAGATTTGAAAGACATGCAGTTGCCAAAAATGTAGCATGTTTAAAATTGAGGGCAAGGAGGATTGCAGTTGTTGAAGGATTGGTGTTATTTAAATGAAAACAAATACTTTGCACTAGAATAATAGGAAAGTTGCCTTGAGGCCATCTCAGGAATCTGTAAACACCCACACTTCCCAGGCTCAAGAGTATAAACCTCTAGGCTCCTTTGAAGGAGTTTGCATTGAAAGGAGGGCCTGGAGCACCTTGCTGACACAAGGAATGCCTAGGGAATTGTTTCTCTGGGATTTATTTATACATGTTCAGCTATCCCAGTACTCAGAGCCTGCTGTAGCCATGATCCATGGAGGTCTGGCTACTGCATCCACTGCTATAGTCTTTAGCATGATTCACATGGTGCTGTGTTTGTAGGTATGAAGAAGGCAAGAGTTGTGGGATAATGGAGGCTTCTATCAAAATTTCAAAGAAAATCCTGGGAGGCCAGGAAGTATATGGCAGGTTTGGAGTATCTGGATGTATCCCCTGACAAGGTGATGTGTGAAGCTGTGAGGGTGTATCCAAAGCTTCAGTGGAGACCCCAGGGAAGTTAGAGATGCCAGAAACTTAAGGAAGCTGAAAGCAGCAACATATCAACAGAGAGGCTATGTTGGCTACAGACTACAAGGTCAAAGGGGCAGGCCTACCCAAGTCTTTCAAAGTCACACACTACTACTATTTGCCCTGAGTAGTGGATATGGAGCTACAGGATTTAATTATTGCTCTGCTGGGTTTTACTCTTGATTTGGTCCCATCCTTTCTTTCTGTGCTTCTATCTCTTCCCTTTCAGAATGAGGATATTTACCTTGTGCCATTGTGTCTTGTAAGTATGTAACTTTCTTTTTTATTGTTACAGAGAATTACAACTAAGAGTTTTCCTGGAGTCTAAGATGTATAAGATGAGAGATAGGGATGTAGTTTCAATCTTCTGAATTCCAGGCAACATTTGTTGAAGAGGCTGTCTTTTCTCCAATGTATGCTTTTGGCATTCTTTGTCAAGAATCCAGGCTATAGAGGCCTGGATTTATCTCTGGGTCCTCTATTATCTTTCACTGATCTGTAGGTATGTTTTTATGCCATACAATGCTGGTTGCATTACTATGGATTCAATACTATGTATTGAAATCAGATATTGTGATGATTCCAGCATTGCCCTTTTTTTCCCAGAATTTCTTTGACTATACAGTGTCTTTTATTTTTCCATATATATTTCATATGTATTTTATGATTATATTTTTCTAGTTTTGTAAAGACAGTAATTGTTATTTTGATAGGGAGTGCAATGATTCTGTAAATTGATATGGGATCTGTGCACATCTTAACAATATTGATTCTCCTAATCTTTGAACATGGGAGATCTTTCCATGTTCTAGTGTCATATTTACTTTCTTTCTTCAGTGCTTTAGAGTTTCATTGTAGTGGTTGTTAAGAACTGCCCTTTCTGCAGACTAAGCCACAGCTGGTTTCACCCCTTGCAGAACAAAGCCCACTGTCCCTTATCTCCTGCCACCTCTCTTTGTCCGTCCCTAGCCCTTGCTTTCTCCCAAATGCTACTTAAGACCAGACCCACTGAGAGAAACTGCTGCACCATTTTCTCTCAGCCAGCCAGCCTGCTTATTAAACTTCTGGACATGAGAAACCTCTCGTGAGCCTCCTTTGTGCAGTGTGTGGTGTTTTCCTAACATTTGGTGCCATGACTTGGATAAGGTGAGCTTCCTGCATTGACCTTGCTCTCCCAGTCAGTAAATTTAGGCCCTCATAGGTGAGAGATGCCTTCCTTAAGCCTGGATAAACTTACTGGGATCTGAGCTGCTTTGCCGGGACCCCTGACCCTAGGCTAATGCTGCCATCACCACTCTCGTTCACAGGAAACCTCCTCAAGTTCAGTGTGCTCCCATTACTCGCCCACCACCAGTTAATTTCCTTGGTCCTCCCTTGGTGAGTTCCCTCATGCCATGAGTCATGGTTCTCTCTCTCTCTCTCTCAGTTGGTGGAAAATCCTAGTACTAGGTCCCGACTGACTCAGCTCAGGAACCGGGTTCCTGAGGTGTGGGCGATCCTCTCGGTGAAGACATTCCCTTGAGGTCCCTCCACTTCTCTGTTTCATCCAGGAAAGTAATATCTCAGGGACGCCTGCCATATTCTTCCTTGGACCGGGTCTCACCATAGGCACTGGACCTTCCAAAATTCCCTCAGACACCCCTCTGGGCTGTCTGCTGGCCAACCTCAAGCTCCTATGGCTCTCACCTGATCTAAAGGTAAAAAACCTCATTTTTCTTTACAATAACTCTAAATGGCCAATAGATGGCACACTTGACCCTAATATTCTCAGGGATCTCTACCCCTTCTGTGAATGCACTGAAAACTAAAAGGAAATTCCTTATGTCCAAACCTTCTCTTATCTTTGCTCTAAGCCTTCTCTCTGCACCTCTTGCTCCCCTGCCCAAGTCCTTCTGGTCATAAAACCCCAATTAATGTCCCTGACTCTAAAACCTTCTCTTCCTTCAACCCTGCCAACAAACCAAATCCTCTCCCTAACCTCCTCCTTCCCCATGTAAGCAGACTTCTTGTGCTGCTCACACTGCCTGCCTCTACCTATCTTCCTGAGAAACTTTCCCATCATGGAGTTAAACAAGCCACTCCTTGCCAACTCTGGCCTCATGGCGATTCTGGCTCTGGGGACCTCATGCTCCCTCCCTGTGGGCTGAGACCAAGCCCCAAGTTTATTCCATATGCCACATGCTACATTGGTGGAATCCTGTTTGATTATGGCATCTGACGACTGCTTCTCTCCCCCTCCCCCATCTAATGTCCCTTTTTCCTGAGACAGCAACCAGAGAATGGAGGTTTCATGTTGCTGAAAATGTTCCAGTACCAGTCAATGGGAGCAACCTAGAGACACAGGTGATGGCTAATCCCTCAGGCATGTGTCATACCTCCAGGCTCTGCCTTCCCCTCCCATACCTAAGATGTCAGGACACCTTTTCTGCTTCCTCCATGGTCTCACTGCATGTCCTTTGTCTCTGTCTGCCTTCCCCTCCCTGGGCTTACTGGGACCCTGCCTCCCATGAAAAACTTCAAACATGGTATCTTATGACTTAAATTATTCCAACTAGTTTGCCAGGCTTCTCAGTCTAAAGTAACTTTAAATCAGCTGCTTTACAAAAGCACTTACAAAAAACTGTGGCTTCTACACTCATGCTGTAACTCCGCCTCTACAAGGAGAGGAGGGAAAAAAAACAGGCATGCTCATGCACAGGATGCCGGCTCCTGGGCACAACAGAATGCCTGCCATAGCTTAAAAAAATCCATAGAGAGGACCCAACACATCCTGGGCCGCCAGTCACACATGGCAATGGCTGTGGCCCACTGCCACTTCCCCCTAGAATAAACACATGCAGAGCACACAGGAAGGGGGGAGGGGCGACAGGTTGCAGGATCAGGCATAGGCAGTAAGGGTCATTTGTCCCAGGTGTGTGTGGAGGGAGTGGCACCTTACACAAGCCCTGCTTCTAGCACCACCTCACACCTGGCACCAAACCCAGCCCTTGTAAGCCAATTGTTAACTCAAGGTTATAGTCCCCAAAATAGCACATTACTGTGATCTCTAAACTTCTCATTTAAAATTTTCTATACTTTCAGGCTCAACATAAGTTTTTCCCTCCAAATATTAACAGTAATTGTCCCATACAGTACTATTGTTGGTCCAAAATGTCCTCTGAATGCCCTTCTCTAACTTTACAAATGATTTATTTCTTTGTTAAAAAGGGTAAACTTTATTAAAGAGGCTGCCTTCTGTTAGCTAAAAGGCAGTATCCTAACGTTTTGTTCTTTCTAGATGGGATCTGCACCTTCCAGTCTTCTGGCTTGTAGATGTTAAAAGCTTTGTACTGAGGCCTGGCCTCAATATGCCTTGGGTGGCCAAGAGAAGTGTTCTTCGCAGGGTTTCTTAAATTACAATACCATACTCCAATTAGACCTTTGGTAAAAAGAGGGCCAATCTATTTCCCCTTCCAGCTATCAAATCTAAGAAAAATGTAAAAACGTCTAAACAGCTATACTGATGCCCAAACAAATACATTCAAGCCTTTACTTCTGTGATCCAAACCTTTCAATTGACATAAAAGGATATTATGCTTCTACTAGACCAGACTCTTGTCTCATTAAAAAAACAATGGTTCTGCCCCAGGCCACTCAGGTTAAAAATGATTACCATTTACAATAAGCCCCAATACTAGTGACACCAAGAAATGAGGAAGTAAATACACCTACCTACAGGGGCACAGACAGTCCCCTTAACTGATCCACACTAAAAGGAACTAATGATATAACTGAAACAGTAGAGTGCCACTTTACAGGCATAAAGCCCTGAGTTCAAATCCAACACAGCCAAAGACAAAAAACAATACTTGGGGCTAAAGAAGTAGCTCACTGAAAAAATGTCTGCCCAGCATGTGCAAAGCCCTGGGTTCAATTCCCCAACATTGCTAAATCAAAAAAAAAAAAAAAAAAACCTGCCATTAATGTCACTTCAGCCATCTCATAGTGAAAGGAAGTAGTTTAACCTAGACCAGATCCCTCATTCTTCAAATGAGGACACTGAGACCCAGAACAGTTCAGAGACCTGCTCTCCAGAGTGTCAAATGTCAATGTAAAATAACAACTTTGCTTTACAGCAATGCCCTAAAAGAAAATCCCCTTACTTTTCTACAACATCTTAAGGAGGCTATCAGAAAACATACCACGATGGACCCAGAGTCACAGGTGAGAGAGGTTCTCCTCAAAGGTAAATTTCTAACAGTCAGCCCCTGATATTTGTAAAAAAACTCAGCCTATGGCTGAAGGAAAAAAGTCATTGGATCAACTAATACAACTAGCCATATCTATATATTATAACTGGGACATTACTAACAGAGAGAAAGATAAGAGACATGACCTCATTGCTGCCCCCACCTGACTGGGGTCTACATCTCGAGTTTGCTACCATGGTGGACAGGAGGGGCACTTCTACAGAGAATGCTTAAGGGGGAACAGCCTGGGAGACAGCCCCTCCCCCAACCAGGACCCTGCCCTCTCTGCAAAAGTAACCACTGGAGGTCTAAGTGCTCCCATCTCCAGATGGAAGGCGAGATGTCACCTCCTATGGATTGATGGGTGCCAGGCCCTGTCTACACTCCACTTCTTGGCATCAATGTTGAGGAGCCTCATGGTAGCCATTATGACAAAAACCAAAAGATCATTTTCTGCCTAGACAGTGGAGCACATTTCTCTGTCTTATCTTTCTCTCCCAGTCCCCAGTCCAATGACAAGGTTATCATTCAGAACAAATCTGGCCAGCCTCTAGAGTGCTAATTTACCCAGCCTCTGGCCTGCTTTTGGGGAGACCTCCTCTTCTGTCACCCTTTCCTCATAGTTCCTAAAATTCCAGTGACTGCTGAGATGGGATTTACTATCTCAACTAAAAACTCAAATTTTCCTCCCCCCAGGCAGCTGTCTCTGCTGTCCCCTCCTTCAGAAACAAATAGATCCCACAATGTAAACTGATTAAATGAGTGTAGGGTGAGCCTTGACTGCCCTCCCTATTCAAATAAAACTCAAAAATCCCTCACAGTTTCCACACACAAAACAATATCCCCTCAAGCCTGAGGGACAATGAGGCCTTACACCTATAATAAATTCCTTAAAAAACAAGGACTTTTAATTACTTACTTCAGCCCCTATAATAAATTTAAAATTCTTATAAAAGTTAATTTTAAAATACAAGTTACAAAATAAACAACTAAAAGAGATATAAATAGGTAATAAATGTATTTTTTAAGAAGTTAAAGAAAAAATTGTTTTTAGATAAAAAAAGACTTTATAAAGAAGGATTTGTCCTAAATATTGTTTCAAATAGGAGAGATAAAGGCAAGCCATCAAAAGGTTTAATATGTTATATAAAAGTCTAAGTATGTTTTTAAAATGTATAATAATAAGCTTCAATGTGTAATAAAATTAAAGTTAAATATAATTTAAGAGTTGCCTACAAGATTTTTAGGGTCATGTCAAACTAAAATCAAGTTCTCTATGTCTATAAAATAACAAGGTTATCTTAATATTGTTCTGCTCTGAGTAACATCTACAAAAAAACCATTATAAAAAGATTTTATCAAAGAAATTATTTATGTTTTCTGCTGATCTTATCAAACTTTAAGTACTACTAAATCAGAGTTCATTTAAATATTTGCTCATACAATGGTCTCTTAAATGACCACCTTATAACTGAGTTCAATATCTACACTTTATCTAAATATGATACAAACATTTACAGAGTTAAAAATGTCAATTTATGTAAAATGATGAGCTAAATCTCTCCTTTATCCAAAAGTGTTACATTTAACCTGCATCCTGACAGTTAGCCTCTATTTGCCTTTAAAGGTCCCATAAATGCTTCATAACAACTAACCTGGTCAGTCTTGCCACAAGAATTTAAAGACAGCCCTCATCTTTGTGGACAGGCCCTAACCAGAGACTTATTAGATTGGCACTACCCAGAGGCCACCCTTCTGCAATGCAGAGCCACACAGCACCCTATCTGCAATGCAACTAAGTCCCTTTTAAAATTTTCTAGCCTCCAGAAATACAAAGTCTCTAAGGAAAAGGCTCAATTATGTCTCCTTCAGGTCACCTACCTAGATGTGTTCTTAAAGGGACAGACTCACTCCCTGAGTCATGAGTAAATCAACCCAATCCTCCATTTCCCACTTCCCCATACCATAAAAGTGGCTTAGAGCTTTCCTGGGAGTTATAGGATTTTACAGAATTTAGATCCTTAGGGTATGCAGTCCCTTAGCAAGACACCTTTCATGCTCCTCCTAATATTCCTATTTGGGTCTTAAATAATTTGTGGCCACCCATTTCTCTTAGAAAACTTGCCTCCAACAGACGCTGCTCCTCTGGCTGATTACCTACCTTATCTTAATCTCATGGAACTTCTCAGAGAGCATGCAGACCAGATCCTGCCCCATCCTACAACAATTTCTATTAAACCAGGGAATCTTTTTGTCTTAAAGGATCTTCTACTCTCTCCATTGGGACTTCGATGGACCAGCCTTCATCTGGTCATTCTCACGACACCCACTGCTGTCAGGCTCAATGGGATTCCCCAGTGGCAGAACCTCTTAAGGAACAGACACTTAAAACCCTCTAGGGAACAACATTTCACAGCGGTTCTCCTGGCTAATACCCATCCTAATGCCTACATTCCTTGCTCTCCTATTCTTAAGCTTCCTCCCTTGTATCATACTACATGTCTGCTAATGCTAATCAAAATTTTACCCAGTTGTACCTCCAGGGATATCAACCTCTCCAAAACCACCGGGAAAAACTACTGTGAAGGCCCCATCCGGGATGCCACAGGAGCCTAAGGATCCTGCCCCAGACAATGCCCCCTGCCAGCAGGAAGCAGTTAAAGAGACCAATGTTTCACCCCAATTCCTGATCCTCAGCCCCTACCCTCATCATTATTAAACAAAAAATGGGGGAATGATAAGAACTGCCCCTTCTGCAGACTAAGCCTCAGCTAGTTTCACCCCTTACAGAACAAAGCCCACTATCCCTTATCTCCTGCCACCTCTCTTTGTCCGTCCCTAGCCCTTGCTTTCTCCCAAATGCTACTTAAGACCAGACCCACTGAGAGAAACTGCTGCACCATTTCTTTTGGCCAGCCAGCCTGCTTATTAAACCTCTGGACATGAGAACCCTCTCATGAGCCTCCTTTGTGTGCGGTGTGTGGTGTTTTTCTAACAGTGGTCTTTTTTTTTTCCCAATATGTATGAAATTTTTATTAATTTTTTATTATTTTTTAAATTTATTTTTTAATTATTCATATGTGTATACAATGCTTGGGTCATTTCTCCTCCCTGTCCCCACCCCCTCCCTTACCACCCACTCTGCCCCCTCCCTCTCTCCCCCACCCCCTCGATACCCGGCAGAAACTATTTTGCCCTTATCTCTAATTTTCTAACAGTGTTCTTTAACTTCTTTGGCTAAGTTTATGCCTAGGTACTTTATTTTTTTGAGGCTATTGTGCAAGGGATTGTTTTCCTGACTTTTTATTTTAGTGAGTCCATTATTGGTGTATTGAAAAGGTCCTGATTTTGTATGCTGATTTTGTATCCTGCTCCTTGACTGAAAGTGTTTATCAGTTCAAGATATCTTCTGGTGGAGCCTTTTTGGTCTTTAAATATAGGATTTCATCATCTGCAAACATAGATAATATGACTTTTTTTTTCTATTTGCATTTCTTTTATTTCTTTCCCTTGCCTTATGGTTCTGGCTAAGATTTCAAGTACTATATTGAATAAGAATTTTGAGCGTGGACACCCTTGTCTTGCTTCTTATTTTAAAAGAAATGACTTCACCTTATCCTCATTTGGTATGATGTTGGCTGTGTCATATATAATTTTTATTATGTTGATGTGTGATCCATTTATGCTTAGTTTATTTGGGATTTTAATTAGAGGATTTCAAATTTTATCAAAGCTTTTCTCTGCATCTACTGTGTTCATCATGTGATGTTTCTCCTTGAATCCATTTATGTACTGTATTATATTTATTGATTTGTGTATGTTGAATCATCCGTGCATCTCTGTCTTTATTTGTTCGGTTTATTTTGTTCAGGTTTGTCAGTTTTGTTTCTTTTCAAAGATCCACCTGTTTTTCTCACTGACCTTTTGTGTCATTCTTTTGTTTCTATTTCATTTATTTCTGCTCTGCTCTGTATTTTTTTCATTTTACTGATTTAGGGGTTTGGCTTTCTTGTGTTTCAAAGCCTTTGAGATGCATCATTAGGTTATTTAGCATCTCCCCATTTTTCTTTGTGTAGACACACATTGATTAAAGAAAACTTCCCTGTTAGTACTGCTTTGGTGTTTTTCATAGGTTGTGGTATGCTGTCTTTCCACTTTCTTTTGATTCTAGAATTTCTTTTAATATTCCTTGTGATTTCTTCAAAGACCCACTGTTTGTTCAAAAGTTTAATCTCCACATATTTCTATAATTTCTCTTGCTGTTGACTTCTAGATTCATCTCATTGTGATCTGATAAGATGGACAAATTATTTAAGTTTTTAAAATTTGTTAAGACTTGTCTTACGGCCTAATGTATGGTCTATTTTAGAAAAATATTCCATGTGCTGATGATAAGAATGTGTGTTCTGCCTTGGTTGGATAGATTATTCTGCAGATATGTAAGTCCATTTTATCTATAGCATGCTTTAACTCTGATGCTTCTTTGTTGCTTTTGGTTTTTATTTATTTAGTTTTTGGCATGTATGGGCCATTAAAGTCATCCACTATTATTATTTTTTCATTTTATATGTCATATTGTTTATTTTATAAAATTAAGTGTTCTGCAGCATGTTTTGTATATATTCATAATCATTACATCTTCTTGATGAATTGTTCCCTTGATCAATATGTGGTGACCATGTTGTCTCTTCTAATTTTCTATTAGTGACTATTTAGTCAAGTTTAAGTACTCCTGCTTGCATTCAGAAATCCATCCTCTTGTAGTATTATTTTCTATCTTTTCACTTGAAATCTCTGTTTGTCTTTGTACATGAAATGAGTTTCTCAGAAGCAAGATATTGCTGGGTCTTGTTTTTTAATCCCATCAGACAGTCTTTATCTTTATTTGGAGAATTCATAACAGTTACATTTAGGGTTATCATTGAAATATATGGGCTTGTTCTGTTATTTTGGTGATTTGATTTTATGTGCATTTCTCCCTCTTTTATTTATCTTAAATATTTAATGTTTGATGACTACTATATTGATAGTTTGAATCTTTCTTATTTATCATTTACATGTCTACTCTTCTAGTGAGTTTTATTCTTTCTCATGCTGTCATGTTTGTTTTTATCTTTTTTCCTCATCTAGGTGTAGGATTCATATTTCTTGGGTTTCTATGATGAGATTTGTGCATTTGTTGGGATGAATTTCTCTTCCACTTTTATATGATGCATGACTTCTATTAAGAAGCTGTCTCTTGCTGATTGTCTTGGGTTATTGGTTTGTTGTGTAGTGTTCAGTTTAATTCAATTTGACTACATAGTGTAGTTTCCTGTGGCATTTTGGATTTTATTAGTGGGTTTTGACACAATATATACTCTGTTAGTGCCCGAGGAATCTTCTGTCTCTGTAAGTCCACAAAATTGTGTTGTTCTGGTAATTCAGGCAGGTGTGATGTAGATATCAGAATATGTGGGATGTACCCTCCATGGTTACTCATGCAATACAAACAGAAGTCATTATTAAGGGATTTCCACAGACTCTAGTGATATTGGCTCCATTACTTGAAAACAATTATATACTGGATATTCTAATGGTTGTGATGAGTCTGAAGCCTTTGTCCTTTGTCTGGAAGCCAGTGTAGCTCTTATTACTTCATGAGGAGGGACAGTGGCCAGGGGCACAGCTCCCATCTGTGGCACTCTCCTCAGTCTAGTTTGCAATGTGAGATCTAATAGAGTATGGTATGGTCTCAACAATAGTTATGTTATTTGTCTTTGCTATTACTAAGGTAGTAATTGTCCAGGAACTGGATGGTTCAGGGATCTCAGATCCCTTCTGAGTCATGCCCACGTAGGAACATGTTACTGGCTTTAGATCTTATTGTTTTTATTCTGTGAGTTAAAATATCTGAAAAGATTTGAGTTGAACTAGGTCATGGCTGGAGCAAAGTGCAGTTCCTCTCAGGGATACAAGTGTAGCTCAGTAATAGAGTGCCCACCTAAGGTAGCCAAATTGCCCATCATCACAAAGAAGGAAAAAAATCATAAAAAGCCAGATATAAAATAAAGTAAACCCAATAAAAACAATAACAGAAACAATAATAGCAATAAAAGAAGAAATAATAGGGAATAACAGAAAAAGTTGAAGAACAAAATTTAAAAAGGATAACAGGAGCAAAGTAAAAAGGTGAAAAAGGAGATAAACAATGAGAAAAAATTAAAAGTTAAAAATAGGAGAAAAGAAAGAGAGGACAAAACAAAACAACAATGAGGACAATGGAGAGATGGCAACAGAGTAACATAGCCTGCCGTTACTCCTCATGGATATACCCCAATAGGCAATAATTCTCTCACCTAACTCTCTACAGACTGCTTAAGATAGTAAGTGCTGATAACAAAGTAGTTTTGATTCCATCAACAGTCCACAACTGCACTAGTAACTGTGGGCAAAAGCAGAACAATAGGACTGCAGACATGACCAGTGGGCATGCCCTGGGGGGGGCACAGAATCCTTGGTGCATCCATGCTCCCACTCTTACTTTGAAGAGAATTCAGCAATAAAAAACAGCAAGAAATGAACTCCTACCTGTGGAGACAAAAGATAGTGTCCTTCAGTTGGATGAGACATGGCTACTGGCTGCAACTAAGAAACTGGTAGTATGCACTGGAGAACAGGTCAGCAGTTTTCAATACAGGAAAGGATCACTGCTGGAACATATGACTGACCTTGGAGACTTGGGAGAAAAAACTACAAACAGTGGGAAGTGAGACTGGTGGGCTAACAGCTCAGACCTCAGAAGCCTTCACTGGAGCTTGTATGCAGATGTCTAAATTCCTCATTACTATACTAGAAATAAGCCCAGACTCCATTCCAGAGTGAAGTCTGACTGCCATCTACTGGCTTGAAAGACTTGGACTCTGAAGGGAAAAAATGCACATAGATAGATGATAGATAGATAGATAGACAGACAGATAAATTGATGGACAGATAGCCACTCAGGAAAGCAACTGGAAATTTTGATTTATTAAAAATAAGTTTGTTTATGTCACTCTTGGGTTTTGATATTTTAAGTATTCACTTGTTTTTTTAAATTTTTAATTTTTTTATTTTTTTTGTTCATTTATTCACATGTGCATACATTATTTGGGTCATTTCTCCACTCTGCTCCCCTCCTCCACCCTAACCCCCCTCCCCTTCTCAGTTTCAGGCAAGTCCCGTTCTGCCCTTGTGACTGATTTTGTTGAAGAAAAGACATAAGCATAATAAGAAAGACAAAGCATTTTTGCTAGCTGAGTTAAGGATAGCTATACAGAAAGATTCCTACTATTGCTCTCATGTACCCATGTGTTACAACCCATGTTGCTTCAACTCTAACTGATCTTTACATTAGTTCCTGATCCCCTCCTAGTGATAACCTGTCATTTTAAGGTTTCTGTATTAGTTCCTCTGGAGTGAGGACATCAAACACTTTCATGTTTTGGGTTTTCTACATATTCCTATATATCCCGTACGTGCTCTCCCCTTTTCTTGTGATCCAAGTCCAACAATATTGCTGCATTTGTCCTAGATCACATATTTTGCCTCTCTCTCTCCATCAAGAGTCTTTATTACTACACTTTTAGCAGGCTAGATTGATGATTCATCTTTTAAAAATAATTTTTGTTGTTGGTTTGTTTAATTTTCTTCACAACTATTTCCCAATACACTAACTAGACCTTTCCTACCTACCTCACCCCACTTTCTCACTAACTTTTATTACTAGGCTAACCCACTGCTTCTTATTGCTTTATTAAACCATAGCCCTTTATTTTTCATTACAGATACTCCACTTATCTCCTTCCCATTAACACTCTTACTAACTTACATCTTCTTAGATAATGAAGAGTCTTGTTTGTTCCTGTACTCCTCTAAATATAATAGGACAGAGGGAATGATTGGACTTCATCAGGGTTTACTTTAGGCTCAAGACTGTGATTTATAACCTGTGATAGCTCTTTTTATTTGGGGGTACTGGGGTTTGAACTCAGGGCTTTACACTTGCAAAGCAGATGCTCTACTGCTTGAGCCACAACTCCAGTCCATTTTTCTTTGGTTATTTTGGAGATGGGGTGTCTCAAACTATTTTCCTGGGATGGCCTCGAATTCATGATCCTCCTAATCTCAACCTCCAAAGTAGCTAGAATTACAGACATGAGCCACAGGTGCCCAGCTTCTGAGTGGAGTAGGAAGCCACACCAATGCTCTGCAGCACTGAAATCAATTATGTGATAACTGAACCACATACCACTAGTCTAGTAACAAGAAAATGCATCACAACATAACCACTACATAACATTAAATAATCTATGAGATACTCCAAATTAAAATGACCCAGAGTATTGAAATCCCCAATGAAAAATGGCCTCACATAGATAAATAAATCCCAGCATTAAAAAAAAACACATTCCATGAAAAATACTAATACATCTCCTCCAAAACTACCAACTCCATAGTAAAGGACTTAAGTGGCAATGAATAAGAAGAAATATCAAGCAACAAATTCAAAGAAAACAATGACAAGAATGATTAATGAAATTAAAGAGGAGATGTATAAGGAGCTAAATGAATTCAAAGGGGATAACAAATAAATACCTAACTGAACCCAAAGAGAATTCAAACAAACATCTCAATGAAATAGAGAAAACTATGCAGGGTATGAAAGAGGAATTCATATAAACATTTGACAAAGATATACAGACTATGTAAACTTAGTCTGACTCAAGTTTCCAGAATCCCAAGGGTTAAATCTTGCCCTTGAATAAGACATGCTGTTTAGGCCTTTGGGTACTACTGCCAGATTCATGCTCCAATCTTAGCCATTTCATAGCTAAGTATCAATGATTCCTTTACCTACAGATATAGCTGCCTGTGGCTTGAGCCTCAGTTTCAAAAGTTGCTAATGTTTCCTTCAGCCAAAGAAAGGATAGTACTAGTGATTACTGTTAGTGATATGTGTAAGAAAAATACAGTTCTTATAAATTGCTCAAATTTTACTTCAAAAACCTTGTAGTATTTAGTGAAGAAAATATCTCCTTGCACGTGCTGGAATGTATAGAAGTCCCCCCTTATCCATGAATGATATTTTCCAAGGCCTTCTGTGGATGCTTGAATATTACTGAGCCTCAGGTAGCCTATATTTTTTTCCTATACATACATACCTATGATAAAGCTTAATTTATGCATTAAGTACCATAAGAGATTAGCAATAGTTAATAATAAAATAGAATAATTATAAAAACAAGAATAATTCAATGAAGATATAGAAATCCTGAAACAAGTCAAATTGAAATTTTGGAAATGAAAAGATCAACATCACAAATAAAAAGCTCATCTGAAAGCCTTGCAAGCAGAGTAGAGTAGGTTCAAAATACAGTATCAGGGATTGAGTACAAAGTAGAGGAATTAGATCAATCAAGGATAATGAAAAAGTTCTAAAAAAATGAATGGAACATTCAAAACATCTGGGACAACATCAAAAGACCAAACCTATGAATAATAGGTTTAGGATAAGGAGAAGAGATAAAAATTAAAGGGATATATAACATATTTAATAATGTAATAGCAGAAAACTTCCCAAATCTTGAGAAAGGGAGGGAAATTCAGGTACAGTAGTCTTTCAGAGCACCACACAGAAACAGCCCAAGATATATTTTAAAACACTAAATGTACAGAACATAGAAAAAATATTGAAAGCCTTAAAAGAGAAGTTAACAAGTCACGTATAAAGACAGACCCATCAGAATAGCAGCAAATGCTAATGTTTGATATATTTCAATTTATGAAAGAAAACAACTGTCAACCTACACTACTCTATCCAGCAAAACTACCCTTCATAATTGAAGGAAAATAAAAATCTTCCACAATAAACAGAAACCAAAGGAATTCATGACCATCAAACCAGCACTGCAGAAACTATTTAAAGGAATCCTACATGCACATGAAGATAGAGAGAGTAAGGAAAATGTAAGAAAGAATGAATTCTACTAGTCAAACAAGGAATGGGGAAAAGTAAACATCAGAAAAACAACAAAATGACTAAATCACTACGTATCTTTCAATATTAACACTAAATGTTAATGGCCTCAATTTTCTAAGCAAAAGACATAGAATGGCAAGTTGGAATAAAAAGCAAGACCCAATCATTAGATGCTTAAAAGAAATGCATCTCACTTACAGAGATAAACATTGACTTAGAGTAAAAGGGTGGAAAAATGATCTTCCAAGCAAATGGATCCCAAAAGCAGACAGGAGTAGCTATACTCATATCTGTTAAAAGACTTTAGACGAAAAATATTCTGAAGAGATAGTCAAGGTTACTTCAAATTAATAAAGGGAACAACCCATAAAGAGGAAATAAAAATTCTTAACATATATTTGCAAAACATTGGTACTCCAGTTACAATTTAAAAACACTACTGGACTTAAAAGCACAGGAAGGCTGCAACACAATAGCAGTGGAAAATTTCAATAATACACTCTTACTAATGGATAGATCATCTAGACAAAAAAACAACAAAGAAACCTCAGAATTTATTGACATGATAGACCAAATGGACTTTAAAGACATCTAGAGATTATTTCATCCACTTCTGCAAAATATACACTCTTTTCAGCAGCTCAATGAACTTTCTCCAAAGTAGATCATATTTTAAGAAGCAAAGCAAGTTTTAGCAAATGTAAGAAAGTTGAAATAACTCACTGAATTCTATAAACCATAATAAAATAAAACTACAATTCAATAGCAAAAGAAATTCCAGAAAATATTCTAACACATTATGAAGAACATATTGTTGAATGACAAGTGGAGGTAAATAATAAAATTCCTAGAATCTAATGATTATGAAAACATAACCTACCAGATCTTTTGAGATACTGTAGTAGTGAGAAGAAAGAGCATATATTTGAAACACACACACACACACACACACACACACACACACACACACGTGAGAGATCACAAGTAAATAATCTTAGAAAAACAAAAACAAGCCAAACTTAAAACTAGCAGATGGAAAGAAATAATAAAATCATGGCACATATTATGAAATATAGACAGAAAAAACTATAAAAAATTAATGAAGCAAAAAGTTGGTTCTTCAAAAAGATAAATAACGCATATAAACCCTTAGAAAATCTGACTATAAGGAGGAAGTAAAAGACCTAAACTAACAAAATTAGAGGAGGGCAGGGGGAAGAAATGACCCAAACAATGTATACACATGTGAATAAATGAATAATAAAAAAACACAAAATTAGAGATGAAAGAGGGAACATCACAACAAATACCAATGAAATCCAGAGGATCATGAAAGAATACTTTAAAAACTAATGTTCAAATAAACTAAAAATGTAGAACAAATGGATAAATTTATAGATGCATTTGACCTACCAAAATGTAACCAAGAGTATGTTAACCACCTAAATAGACCTAACAAGACATGGTATTGAAACAATAATAAAGAGTCTCCCAACAAGGAAAAGTCTGGACCTGGTGGATTCACTCTTGAATTCTATCAGATCTTTAAGGAAAAAAAATAACACCAATACTTCTCAGTCTGTTCCATGAGACAGAAAGGAAGGGAATACTACCATACTCAATCTATGAAGTTAATATTAAACTCATTCTAAAAGCAAGCAAGGACACAACAAAAAAGAGTTGTTGGTCAATCTATTTCATGAAAATAAACAAAAAAAATTCTTAATAAAATACTTGCCAACTGAATTCAACAATAAATAAAAAGTTTCATACACCACTATCAAGGTGGTTTCATCTGAGTGATACAAGTGTGGTTCAACATACATAAATCAATAAATGTAATACAGCACGTAAGCAGAATTAAGGACAAACATCACATAATCATCTTAATAGATGCAGAAAAATACTTTGACAAAAGTCAATATCCCTTCATGATAAAAGCTCTGAAGAAATTAAGAATAGAAAAAAATCTACTACAATATATAAAGTCTGGATATGACAAAACTATGTCCAGTGTCATACTAAATGGGGAAAACTCAAACCAGTTCCTCCAAAAGCAAGATCAAGACAATGGTATCCACTTTCCCCATTCTTATTCAATAAAGTACTGGAGTTTCCAGCCAAAGCAATAAGGCAGGAGAAAAAAATAAATGGAATTCAAATATTTGCAGATGATATGATCTTATACATAAAGGACACTTAAATGCCACCAAAAAAGCTTAGATCTAATAAACAAAGTAACATGATACAAAAATCAATATACATAAATCAGAAGCTTTTCCACAGACCCAACAGTGAACATCTTGAGAAAGAAATTAAGAAAAACGATCTCATTCACAATAACCTCAATAAAACACATAGGAATAGATTTCACAAAGGAAGTGTAAAGTCTCTACAATGAAAAGAAAGAAACTGAATAAAAATTTCAGAAAATGGAAAGACCTCTCATGCTCATGTATCAGAAGAATCAATATTGTGAAAATGGTTAGACTACCAAAAGCAAACTATGTATTCAATGCAATCCCTGGCAAAATCCAATAACATTCTTCAAGGAGATAGGCCAATCAATCCTAAAGTTTATATGGAAGCACAAAAGATGGTGAACAGCCAAGACAATACTGAGCAAAATGATCAATGCTTAAGGTATCACAGTACCTGACTTCAAACTATACTACAGAGCCATGGCAGTAAAAACAGCATGGTACTGACATAAAAACAGATATGAAGACTAATGGAACAGAATAAGAAACCAAGACACAAATCCATGCAGCTACAGCCATTTTTTTGTGGTACTGTAGTCTGAACTCAGGACCTCACTCTTGCTAGAGAGGTGCTTTGCCACTTGGGCCAGTCTGCTAGTCCTTTTAGTGTTGGATATTTTCAAGATAGGTTCTGGAGAAATATTGGCCTGTGCTAGCTTCAAACTACAATCTTTCTGATCTCTGCCTCCTAAGTAGCTAGGATTATGGACATGAGCTACTGGCGCCCAGCTTAGCCATTTTATTTTTGACAAAGGCCCTAAAACATACATTGGAGAATAGACACCCTCTTCAATAAATGTTGCTGGGAAAACTGGATTTCCACATACAGAAGAATGAAATTAGATCCCTATTTCTCAGCATGTATTAGTACCAATTTAAAGTGGATGAAAGATTTTAATGTAAGACCTAAAACTGTGAAACTACTTCAGGAAAGAATGGGAAAAACACTAGAACAAATAGGCATAGACAACAACTTCTTTAAAAGAGTTCTAATAGTCTAGTAAATAAGAGAAAGTGACAAATGGGAGCATTAAACTAAAAAGTTTCTTCACAGCAAGACAGTAGACTGGAGATATAACCCACATTATGGGAGAAAAATCTTTGCCAGCTATACTACTGACAAGGGATTAATAACCATAATATACAGTGAGCTCAAAAAATTAATCCCAATGAATAAATGGGAAAATTAACTGAAGAGACAATTCTCAAAAGAAGTACAAATTGCCAATAAATATATGAAGAAATGCTCAATATCCTCAGCAATAAATGAAATGCAAATCAAAACAACAATAAGGCTCACCTCATTCCACTAAAATGCCTATAATCATAAACACAAACAGCAAATGCTGGCGCAGATGTGGAGAAAAAAAGTTGGTAGGAAGTTCAATTGGTGTAACTACTATGGAAATCAGTATGAAGGTTATTCAAAACACTAAAAATAGAACTACCAAACCATTCCTGGGCATATATCCAAAAGAATATAGGACAGTATACAATAGAGACACGTGTTTTTTTTTTTTATTCATATGTTCATACAATGATCGGGTCATTTTGCCTCCCTTACTTACCCCACCCCCTCCTTCTCCCCCCCCACCCCCTAGCTACCAGGCAGAAATGATTTTGCCTTTATCTCTAATTTTGTTGAAGAGAGAGTATAAGCTATATTAGGAAGGACCAAGGATTTTTGCTAGTTGAGATAAGGATAGCTATACAGGGATTTGACTTGCATTGCTTTCCTGTACATGTGTGTTACCTTCTAAATTAATTGTTCCCAAACTAACCTTTTCTCTCGTTCCTGGTCCTCTTCTCCTATTGACCTCTGTAACTTTAAAGTATCTGCATTAGTTTCTCTGCACTGAGGGCAACAAATGCTATCTAGTTTTTTGGGTGTCCTACCTGTCCTCATACTTCCTTTGTGTGCTCTTGCTTTATCATGTGATCAAAGTCCAATTCCCTTGTTGTCTTTGCCCTTGATCTAATGTCCACATATGAGGGAGAACATACGACTTTTGGTCTTTGGGGCCAGGCTAACCTCGCTCAGAATGATGTTCTACAGTTTCATCCATTTACTTGTGAATGATAAGATTTTATTCTTCTTCATGGCTGCATTAAATTCCATTGTGTATAAATACCACATTTTCTTAATCCATTCGTCAGTAGTGGGGCATTTTGGCTGTTTCCAAAACTTTGCTATTGACTCGTGTTTATTGTAACAATTTACAGTCATAAACTTTTCTCCACTGGCCTTAATCTCTGGACCCTTTAATTTTTTAAAAAAATTTTCTTGTTTGAGAAGGAAAGCCCTATGGAGATGCGCCAATGAGAGAGAACCTTTTGTTCTACAGGCTTTGTTCTCCAGTTTTCCACTTCTGATGTCTTCTCACCTGGGAAGCAGGTTCTAATTGATGACTTGGGCCAGGTTATGCATTCCTAATTCAAATAGTTCTCTCTCTAGCTCTCCTAGTCAGCACTTAATAAGGAAGTATACAATCCACCTATGTTCTCATAGACTGGATGATGCAAGGACTTCTGACCTCTAAAACTTCTAGCCAGCCAGGCCTCCATGTTTACAGAATAGATTATGCATGCAACTAAATGCCCACGAATGATTGAATATCCAGGCATGAACCAAATATCTATATTTGTATCTGTATCTCTGTCTTTCTATGTATCTATCTATATATCTATCTATCATCTATCTATCCATCTATCATCTATCTATCTATATCATCTATTGAGAGACTGTTCACAGCTGAGACCACATTGCCTAGTTTTTTGTTTTTTTTCTTTTCCCCCTTTGCTTCAGTCCTTGCCCTCCACAGCTGCCAGCACTCTGCATTTAGTGCTGGGCTCTTGGTCTGCATATGTGTGGAGTTAGATACCTTTCTTTTTTAAAGTCTGGTTCTATATATTTGGTACTGAATCCTCAGTGATTTTGCTCCTCTCCCCATCTGAAAAGGTTGGCTTGTCTTCAGCTTCTCTTGGCCACTTTCCCAGAGTTGCTAGATGAGTGTCCTTAGTCCACCATTTTAACAGAACCTCTCATAGTTAAGTTTATTCAAAGGTGCTTCTTTTTTTGCAGTTATTGTGATTTCTTTCTTGGAAAATTTGTTATCTGTGAATAGAAAGGCTATTGTTATTTGCATCTTGACTTTTTTATCCTGCAACTTTACTGAAATCCTTCATTAATTCTAATAGATTTTGATGGGATCCTTACATTTTTCTACATGCAGAATCATCTACAAACAAGAGTAATTTGACTTTATTGCATCCTCTTTATATTTTAATTTCTTTTTTGTAATGCTGTTTACCAGTGGAACCTGGGTAACCAAAACTAGAAGAGATGAGGGGACTACTGAGTCCTGCTCAATAGCCACTTTAATGAAGTATACATTGCATTTTATAAACTTCTTTTACACAGAGAGCATTTGGTCAGAAAAGCATACCAAGTATTACACGTCAAAGTTACATTAGCACAGGGAAATGCAGTTAAAATTAACTCTTTGTTTTGTGTCCTTTAAAATGGGAACAGAGAAGCAGGAGAAGCACACGGTCAACATAACATTCTTATTTACATCTGAAGGACATGAAGCCATCTGGGAACCTTGAATACTGTTTTTCTGGATGTCTGGCTTTCTCACAAGGCCAGATACCAACTCACACAGGCAAGGTCTGGTCTGAGACTTTTGCCCCAGTTCCTTGGAGCTTTCTTACAAGGCCAGATGCCGACTCACACAGGCACAGTTTGGTCTGAGACTTTTGCCCCAATTCCTTGGAGCTTTCTCACAAGTCCAAATGCTGACTCACACAGGCAAGGTCCCACTCCTGGCTCTGACAGCTTGTCTTGTGTAATTTAATTTGTCTGGTTATAACTTCTAGTATTATATTTTATTAGAGTTATAAGAGTGCGCTTTTTCTTGTTTCTCATTGTTGAAGAATCACCTTCAGTATTTTAGCATTCAGTACAATATTGCCTATGGACATGCCATATATAGCATTTATTATGTTAATGGAGAATCATTATATGACTAATGTTCAAGGCTTTTGTTAAGAAGGTGTGTTGAATTTTATCAAATGGGTTTTCTGCATTGATTGAGATGACCACATGATTTTTGTCCTGCATTCTGTTGATCTGATGTGCAATTTGTATTGCTCTCCATAGACTGAATCACCATCGCATTCCTTGGGATAAAACCAACATGATAATGGTGAATAGCTTATTAATGTATGGGGTGTTTTTTGGTTTTGGAGGAACTGAGATTTGAAATCAGGGCCTTGCGTTTGCAAAATAAGCATTCTACTGCTTGAAGCCACACTTCAGTCTATTAATGTGCTATTGAATTCATATTGCTAGTATGTTGTTGAGAATTTTTGCATCTGTTCATTAAGGATGTTGATCAATAGTTTCTTTTTTTACTCATTGGCAGTTTTCTTTCAAAAGAAAACTTGGAATAGAATATGTCATTCTATTCTGCCTGTCTATATGGTTTGTGATGAGAAATCTGCTACTAGTCTCATACAGATATGCTTAAATATGATGTGTTGTTTTTCTTTTGCACATTTTAGATTTCTTCTTATTTTGTGCTTTGAAAGTTTTACTATAATAGTGCTATAGTGAAGATTCTTGGTGGTCATGTCTACTTGGGTTCCTCCATGCACTTTGTACATGAATTTCTACATTTTATCAATATTAGGAACTTTTAAATACTGTTTTTGCATTTAATTTGTTTCATTTTCCCTTAACTTTTCTCTCTCCTACTTCAGTTACTGAGAAAATGTGGATATTTGTTCATTTCATGATTACCCAATGGTCTGGAAAATTTTTGTTTGTTTATTTTCTCCTTTTTGTTATTTTTGTAATCTCCCTCCCACAATATAAGTTTATATTTTAACATATGATTGTGCAAATCAATGTGGTTCACTATGATATTTCCATAAATGTACACATTATGCATAGACCATGTCCATCCACTATTCTACCCATGACACCACTCCTACCTCTCCTCTTCTTCTGACACCCTTGCATCTCCCTAAAAGTCTAAGTATAAGGTTGATTTATCCATTCCTTAAGTGGGTGAGACTGTGGTATTTGTCTTTCAGTCTATCTTGTTTCACTCAACATAAAGTTCTCTAGTACCATCTAAGTTGTTGAAAATGGCAGAATTTCATTCTTTTTGTGGCTTACTAGTATTCCACTGTGCAAATATATATTCTGTATCAATTCATCTGCTCAAGAGAATCTGGGATTATTCTGTGTTTTAAATATTGTGAATAGTGATACAATGAAGATGGGGGTTTAAGTGTCTTTCTAGTATAAATATTTCATTTACTTTTGGCATATACTTAGAACTGTGACTTCTGGGTCCTATGTTGGCTCTGTTTTAAGTTTTTGAATAATCTCCATACTGTTTTGCATAGAGGCTGGATTAATTTCTATTCCTACTAACAGTGTAGAAGAATTCCCATTTCCTGACATGCTCAATAGCATTTGTTATTTCTATTCATTCTGATGATAGCCATTCTAACTGGAGGGATAACTTAGTTCATTGTGGTTTTGATTTGCATTTCACTGATGTCCAGGGAAATTGAGTGCTTTTTCATGTATTTGTTGGCTGTCTGTATGTACTCTTTTAAGAAGTGTCTGTTTAGTTTTTTAGCCTGTTTTAAATTGAATTGTTTTATTTCTTGGAATTCATCTTCTTAAATTCTTTATAGATTCTGGAGATCAATACCTTGTTAGATGTACCATTTACAAATATTTTCTCCCATTCTGTAGATTGTTTCAGTCTTATTAATTATTTCACTTACTGTGGAGAATCTCTTAGTTGTAATGTAACCCATTTGTCAATTTTTGCTTTTATTTCCTGTGCTATGTGGTTCTATCTAAAAATTCATCCTTTCTCAATGTCTTGAAGTTTCTCTACTATATTTTCATGTAGTGGTTTCAGTTTCAGATATAAGTTTGAAATCTTTGATGCATTTTGAATAGATTTTTTGCATGTGGTGAAAAGAAGGGATATAGTTTTATTCTTCATCAGAAGTATATCTAGTCTTTCCAGAACCATTTCTTAAAAATACTTTTTTTCTCCACAATATGTTCTTGGACATTTATAAGAAACAGCTTGTTGTATGAGTATGTATTAATTTCTGGGTTCTTTATTCTGACACATTGGTGTGTGTATGTGTCTGTATGCTAGTACCATGTTTTTTTAGTAACTATAGGTATGTAGCATGTTCTGAAGTCAAGTATTGTGATGCTTGCTGCCTCGTTGTATTTGCTACATATCAGATAAGTTATTCTGTGTCTTTTGTGGTTCCACTTGAATTTTAGAATTTTCTTCATGTTTATTTAAAGTAAGTTGTTGGAGCTAGCAGTGGGACCTTGCCTGTGTAAGTGAGCATCTGGCCTTGTGAGAAAGCTCCAAGGAACTGAGGCAAAAGTCTCAGACCAGACTGTGCCTGTGTGATTCAGTATCTGGCCTTGTGAGAAAGCCAGATGTCCAGAAAAACAGTATTCAAGATTCCCCAGATGGCTTCGTGTCCTTCAGATGTAAATAAGAAAGTTATGCTGACCATGTGCATCTCCTGCTTCTTTGTTCCCATTTTAAAGGAGACATAACAAAGAGTTAATTTTAACTGTGCTTCCCTGTGCTAATATAACCTTGACACATAATACTTGGCATGCTTTTTCTGACCAAATGCTCTCTGTGTAAAAGGAGTTTATAAAAAGCAATGTATACTTCATTAAAGTGGCTACTGAGCAGGACTCATTAGTCCCCTCATCTTTTATGGCGTTGGTCACCCAGGTTCTGCCAGTAAATGGCTTACAGTTGGTACCTTGAAACAAGGACCTGAAGGATAATTTTGAAAGTGATGTGAAGACCCTCACAGAAGGAGGTGAGTGAGACAAGATGGGGCAAAATCAGTGCAGAGTCCAGCTTTTTCTTTCACTTGTACATCATTTTTTATTACAAGGAGGAGCTCAGGTTTCCAAACAGCAGTTAAAGGACTGCTTAGAAGTTATTTGTGAGTATAATCCTGGGTTCTTGAGGAAGGTATTTTAGATGAAGAAGTTTGGGAGTGAGCACATAAAAATGTTGAAAAAGCATAGAGACAGGGAGAAAAGATACCTGTTCATTTTTGGATAACATGAGCTCTACTTCAATCTGTAATTCTTATACTTGGGGGAGAGAGAAGGGAAGAAAATTTACGTTTTTTTTTTTTTTTTTACCTACCTACCGTCTTTTTAATTTTTTTAATTGTTTTTTTTCTTTTCTTATTTTTTCCTTTTTCTTTTATTATTCATATGTGCATACAAGGCTTGGTTCATTTCTCCCCCCTGCCCCCACCCCCTCCCTTACCACCCACTCCACCCCCTACCTCTCCCCCACCTCAATACCCAGCAGAAACTATTTTGCCCTTATTTCTAATTTTGTTGTAGAGAGAGTATAAGCAATAATAGGAAGGAACAAGGGTTTTTGCTGGTTGAGATAAGGATAGCTATACAGGGCATTGACTCACATTGATTTCCTGTGCGTGGGTGTTACCTTCTAGGTTAATTCTTCTTGAACTAACCTTTTCTCTAGTACCTGTTCCCCTTTTCCTATTGGCCTCAGTTGCTTTTAAGGTATCTGCTTTAGTTTCTCTGCGTTAAGGGCAACAAATGCTAGCTAGTTTTTTAGGTGTCTTACCTATCCTCACCCCTTACTTGTGTGCTCTTGCTTTTATCATGTGCTCATAGTCCAATCCCCTTGTTGTGTTTACCCTTGATCTAATGTCCACATATGAGGGAGAGCATACGATTTTTGGTCTTTTGGGCCAGGCTAACCTCACTCAGAATGATGTTCTCCAATTTCATCCATTTATCAGCGAATGATAACATTTCATTCTCCTTCATGGCTGCATAGAATTCCATTGTGTATAGATACCACATTTTCTTAATCCATTCGTCAGTGCTGGGGCATCTTGGCTGTTTCCATAACTTGGCTATTGTGAATAGTGCCGCAATAAACATGGGTGTGCAGGTGCCTCTGGAGTAACAGTCTTTTGGGTATATCCCCAAGAGTGGTATTGCTGGATCAAATGGTAGATCGATGTCTAGCTTTTTAAGTAGCCTCCAAATTTTTTTCCAGAGTGGTTGTACTAGTCTACATTCCCACCAACAGTGTAAGAGGGTTCCTTTTTCCCCGCATCCTTGCCAACACCTGTTGTTAGTGGTGTTGCTGATGATGGCTATTCTAACAGGGGTGAGGTGGAATCTTAGCGTGGTTTTAATTTGCATTTCCTTTATTGCTAGAGATGGTGAGCATTTTTTCATGTGTTTTTTGGCCATTTGAATTTCTTCTTTTGAGAAAGTTCTGTTTATTTCACTTGCCCATTTCTTTATTGGTTCATTAGTTTTGGGAGAATTTAGTTTTGTAAGTTCCCTATATATTCTGGTTATCAGTCCTTTGTCTGATGTATAGTTGGCAAATATTTTCTCCCACTCTGTGGGTGTTCTCTTCAGTTTAGAGACCATTTCTTTTGATGAACAGAAGATTTTTTGCTTTATGAGGTCTCATTTATCTATGCTATCTCTTAGTTGCTGTGCTGCTGGGGTTTCATTGAGAAAGTTCTTACCTATACCTACTAACTCCAGAGTAGTTCCTACTCTTTCCTGTATCAACTTAAGAGTTTGGGGTCTGATATTAAGTTCCTTGATCCATTTTGAGTTAATCTTGGTATAGGGTGATATACATGGATCTAGTTTCAGTTTTTTGCAGACTGCTAACCAGTTTTCCCAGCAGTTTTTGTTGAAGAGGCTGCTATTTCTCCATCGTATATTTTTAGCTCCTTTGTCAAAGACAAGTTGGTTATAGATTTGTGGCTTCATATCTGGGTCCTCTATTCTGTTCCACTGGTCTTCATGTCTGTTTTTGTGCCAGTACCATGCTGTTTTTATTGTTATTGCTTTGTAATATAGTTTGAAGTCAGGTATTGTGATACCTCCTGCATTGTTCTTTTGACTGAGTATTGCCTTGGCTATTCGTGGCCTCTTGTGTTTCCATATAAATTTCACAGTAGATTTTTCAATCTCTTTAATGAATGTCATTGGAATTTTGATGGGAATTGCATTAAACATGTAGATTACTTTTGGGAGTATCGACATTTTTACTATGTTGATTCTACCAATCCTTGAGCATGGGAGATCTCTCCACTTTCTATAGTCTTCCTCAATCTCTTTCTTCAGAAGTGTATAGTTTTCCTTGTAGAGGTCTTTCACATCTTTTAGGTTTACACCTAGGTATTTGATTTTTTTTGAGGCTATTGTAAATGGAATTGTTTTCATACGTTCTTTTTCCATTTGCTCATTGTTAGTGTATAGAAGTGCTAATGATTTTTCTATGTTGATTTTATATCCTGCTACCTTGCTATAGCTATTGATGATGTCTAGAAGCTTCTGAGTAGAGTTTTTTGGGTCTTTAAGGTATAGGATCATGTCATCTGCAAATAGGGATATTTTGACAGTTTCTTTACCTATTTGTATTCCTTTTATTCCTTCTTCTTGCCTAATTGCTCTGGCTAGGAATTCCAGTACTATGTTGAATAGGAGTGGAGATAGTGGGCATCCTTGTCTGGTTCCTGATTTTAGAGGGAATGGTTTCAGTTTTTCTCCGTTAAGTATAATGCTGGCTGTAGGTTTGTCATATATAGCTTTTATAATGTTGAGGTCTTTTCCTTCTATTCCTAGTTTTCTTGGAGCTTTTATCATGAAATGATGTTGGATCTTATCAAAGGCTTTTTCTGCATCTACTGAGATGATCAAGTGGTTTTTGTCTTTGCTTCTGTTAATGTGGTTTATTACGTTTATTGATTTTCATATGTTGAACCACCCCTGCATCCCTGGGATGAAGCCTACTTGGTCGTGGTGAATAATCTTTTTGATGTGTTGCTGAATTCGGTTTGCCATTATTTTTTTGAAGATTTTTGTATCAATGTTCATTAAGGAGATTGGCCTATAGTTTTCCTTCTTGGAGGTGTCTTTGCCTGGTTTTGGGATAAGTGTAATACTGGCTTCATAAAATGTGTTTGGCAGTTTTCCATCCCTTTCTATTTCATGGAACAGTTTAAGGAGGGTTGGTATCAGTTCTTCTTTAAAGGTCTGGTAGAATTCAGCAGAGAATCCATCAGGTCCTGGACTTTTCTTTTTTGGGAGACTCTTGATTTCTGCTTCAATTTCATTTTGTGTTATAGGTCTATTCAGGTGATTAATTTCCTCTTGGTTCAGTTTTGGATGATCATATGTATCTAGAAATCTGTCCATTTCTTTTAGATTTTCAAATTTATTTGAATATAGGTTCTCAAAGTAGTCTCTGATGATTTCCTGGACTTCCATGGTGTTTGTTGTTATCTCCCCTTTTGCATTCCTAATTCTACTAATTTGGGTTTTTTCTCTCCTCATTTTAGTCAGGTTTGCCAGGGGTCTATCAATCTTGTTTATTTTTTCAAAGAACCAACTTTTTGTTTCATTAATTCTTTGTATGGTTTTTTTGGTTTCTATTTTGTTGATTTTAGCTCTTATTTTTATTATTTCTCTCCTATTTGTTTTGGGATTTGCTTGTTCTTGTTTTTCTAGGAGTTTGAGATGTATCATTAGGTCATTGATTTGGGATCTTTCAATCTTTTTAATATATGCACTCATGGCTATAAACTTTCCTCTCAGGACTGCCTTAGCTGTGTCCCATAGGTTCCGGTAGATTGTGTTTTCGTTTTCATTGACTTCCAGGAACTTTTTAATTTCCTCTTTTATTTCATCGATGATCCATTCTTCACAAGTAATGAGTTATTTAGTTTCCAGCTGTTTGCATGTTTTTTGTCTTTACTTTTGTTGTTGATTTCTACTTTTACTGCATTGTGATCAGATAGTATGCACGGTATTATTTGTATTTTCTTATATTTGCTGAGGCTTGCTTTGTGTCCTAGGATATGATCTATTTTGGAGAAGGTTCCATGGGCTGCTGAGAAGAATGTATATTGTGTAGAGGTTGGATGAAATGTTCTGTAGACATCTACTAGGTCCATTTGATCTATTGCATATTTTAGATCTTGGATTTCTTTATTGAGTTTTTGTTTGGATGACCTATCTATTGATGATAATGGGGTGTTAAAGTCTCCCACAACCACTGTGTTGGCATTTATATATGCTTTTAGGTCTTTCAGGGTATGTTTGATGAAATTGGGTGCGTTGACATTGGGTGCATACAGATTGATGATTATTATTTCCTTTTGGTGTATTTCCCCTTTTATTAGTATGGAATGTCCTTCTTTATCTCGTTTGATCAATGTAGGTTTTAGAAAAAGATACTGTAGCCTCCCTTCATGAGTATGAATTAGATACAGGAGACATGGAGAATATCACTAAGGAAAGTTAAAGGTGCTTTAGTCATGGCTTTACTGTGCCAGAGGAAACTGAAAGTAAACTGCCACCACTTGCAGCACCAGCAATTGCAATGGCTCCTCCAAGAGACTGCTGATTTTTTTCCTCCTCTCCCAGAGGAGGAAGATTGGAATGAACATCCTGAAAGGGGAAACATTGAAGAGGAAATAAGTTACTTACATATTCACCCTGAAAAGGGCTTGGGAAGAAAGAATGACCCTTCAGTAGCAGCTCACATTCCCATCCCCCCACAGCCACATGAATTGCAACTTCTATTTCCTGTTATGTTTAATATGAATAGCAATAACACAATGGATTAGATATGAATCTTATAAAAGACTTTAAAAAGGCTTGTGTAACTTATGGTCCTGCTTCTCCTTTTTGTAGACAATATTTGACAGGATGGAGCAATGACATTGGGTATATTCCTCATGATTTTCATATTGTGGCCCCTGAATAATGAAAAATTACAGGCTTTAAAACAATTGGTTCAAAAACAATTAGAGCAGAAACATATAGAACCTTCTTTTTCTCCTTGGAATTCCCCAGTGTTTGTTATTAAGAAAAAATCTGGAAAATGGAGACTTCTTATAGATTTAAGAAATGTAAAGGCATATATGGTAACTATGGGAGCTTTACAACCTGGATTGCCTACTCCTGCATGTATTCCTAAAGAATGGCCTTTGATTGTTTGAGATTTACAAGATTGCTTTTATACTATATCTATATATCCCAAAGATAGGAAAAGGTTTGCATTTTCTGTTCCTAGCTTAAATCAGCAAGAACCTTTACAAAGATATCAATGGACAGTGCTGCTACAGGGTATGACTAATTCCCCCACTGTGTGTCAGTATTTTGTAGGAAAAATATTACAACCTATTAGAGTAAAATTTCCTGATGCATATATCATCCACTATATGGATGATATTATAATTTCTCATGCATGTTCTAAACAATTACAAAAAATCTTTGAAACCACACAAAAAGCTTTACAAGTAGGAGGTTTGGTAATAGTTCCTGAAAAAAATACAAAATACTACTCCTTTTCAATATTTTGGTCATGCAGTTGAGCGATTCACCATTCATCCTCAAAAATCTGCCATACGAAGAGACTCATTAACAACTCTAAATGACTTTTAAAATTACTAGGAGACATTAATAGGCTTCGTCCTTCTTTAGGTATACCAAATTATAAACTTACTAATTTTTTTCTATCTTTGAAGTTGATACCACCCTGGACAGCCCTCTGACTTTAACACCTGCTGCTGAAAATGAATTTCAATTTTTTGAGTCACAGTTACAGACTGCCTTTCTAACAAGATTTGATCCTTTAAAACCTATTTCCTTCTCCACATTCTCCTACAGAAATTTTAGCGCAAGAGAACTCTCCTTTAGAGTGGTTATATTTAAAGCAAAGAGAAACTAAAGTGTTAACTTCATATTTGATCTAATATCCTCTGTACAGGAAAGAACAAGATGCCTACAGATTCTGGGATTTTATCCACAACTCATTATTTTACCCCTTACTAACAAACAATTTGAAAATCTGTTACCCTTTAGTGACAATTTAAGTAATTTTATAAGTAATTATTATGGATATATAGGTAATCATTACCCAGCAGGTAAGCTGTGGGATTTAAAAAAATTTTTTCCATTTATTGTTAACAATATAGTAAAATTAAATCTTATATCTCATGCTTCAGTTTATTATATAGATGGATCATCATCTGGTAAAGGAAGCATACATGGACCTGATTTACATGAAACTATTCAAACTATTCTTCTGCACAACAGGTAGAATTAGCAGTTCTGATTTATTTATTACAAAAATTTACAGATAAACCATTAAATATTGTCTCAGATTCAGTCCTTAGAGTAAACAGCGTTGTGGATCTGGCAGCAGATACAAAGGAATGATGCTCTGGAGAGAAGGTAGGCACACTCTGTGATTGGCCAGTGGATACATGAGGGTCCCAGCTGGAGGTGGGAACTTTGATTCTATGGATTATCTTCCACTACTCAGGCCTCCATCTTCATAAATGGTAATTTCAATAACTAGAAGCCCTCTCTCAGTGGGGTATATCAGGAGGAGGTCTTATGGAGCATGTATCTTCTCGTTCTGTTCTTGAATATATTTGAAGACTTCTTACAGAACCTTCTTATAATGAGTTTCCATGCATAAGAGGATGATATATGCTGTCAAACACTTCAGAGAGCCTTCAAGATATGACTGGCCCACAAGCTTCTCTGCTTCTGCATAAAGGTTATTCAGAGTTTAAACCATTTCTTCAAACCGCTGTCTGTCAGTCCTGTTCTCCAGCTCTGCAGGGAACTTGGTCCGGAAATGGCAGCTTGTGCCACTTCTGTAGTCTTGTAGCAGGGAGGAGGATCAGAAGAAAACAGTCTGAGCCTGAGTTCTGAGAAAGTAGCAGGGAGGTAGGGATGGCATAGCAGAGAGATAAAACCTGAGAAATCTAAATATGAGCAATGTCACGTAGCACTGAGGAGCTGAAAAGTCACATAGCACTAGGGTAAAGTAGCCAATAAAATTAAATATAACCATATATGGATTAGACTTTGCTTTTTGCTTCTGTAACCTGCTTGCAAGGGTATATAAGAGGAGACCCCTTTGTTCTCAGGGCTCAGCCTTTGGACATGAATCTGCTGAGTCTGTGCTGGCACAATAAAACATTGCTTCCTGCTAATTGCCTCAAGAGTCCCATATCTCAGCTAGCAAACTCCTGCAACATTTCTTGGGGGCTCTTTATCTGGGATTGCAGAAATGATGAGTTATCACCTTCCTTGTCTCTGGGGTGTATCCCGCTGGACCACCAGGAGGAGATCCCACTAGGTGCCAACAGACATCTTCCCGGCAAATCAGGGTGAGGGACTCGGATGTACAATGGAACCCAGTGAGGTGCAGGAACAAGGGAGGGGAGGGGAGCACTGCTCATCAGACTGGTATGAACCCAGGTTCAAATTCAGGTCTGCCCTAAGTGGTAGAAGGGGAGATTGATCACTCCTCAATGAGACATCCTACTAGTTGCACTTTTGGGGATGAAACCATGTCTTTCAGGTTCAGGGAGTGGGGTGGAAGTACTGTGCCATGTAAGAATATATGAAAATGCAAGCTGAGATGCAGCCCAGCTGCGAAGTGAATGAGGCATTTCCTCCTGGTCTGTGTCTGTCTGGCAGTCCAGTAATGGGAGAAGATGGGTGGAGATCAGAGTAAAAACACTCCCTTGGAGTGTATGATTAATAACTTTAAAAAGGGATTTAATGGAGACTATGGAGTTAACTCCTAACAAGCTAAAGGTCCTTCATGAAGTAGATTGGCCTGCTTTTGGGGTAGGATGGCCACCAGAAGGGTCACTAGATAAAACTGTGATTAATGAAGATCAAATATTAATTGTAAAAGACCTGTAACATCCAGGAGAATGGGAAAAACCAAGAGGCTAAAACTGGTCTTCAAAAACCAGACTTTGTTGTTTTTTAAAATTCAGGTAGCAATTTATTGGGTGGAATGAGGAGAAATCAGAGTTTTCCAGTCTCAAAGTGTAGATTTGGTGCCCCAGTTTGACAACTTCACCCAAAATGGGCATCCTGAAGAAGGACTGATCTCAGCACTAACTGCGCTCTTACAAAAATTAACACATGAAGGATAGACTTGCACTGATATATAAGATCTGGTCTGACTTGAAAGAAAAGGAATGTTGCAAAAGGTTTGTGAATGTAGAGAGAGGGAAATGGAGGAATGAAAAGAAAATTGGAATGATGTGTTCATGAATGAAGTGAACAGAGAGAGAAAGGAGAGAGAGAAAGGGGAGAAAGAGAGAGAGAGGGAGAGCAAAAGGGAAAACAGAGAGAGAGAGAGAAAGTAAAATTTCATGAAATGTTGGGAGACCAAAAATGATGAAAGGTTTAATACATTCCTTCAGTTGAGTTTTTATGTCTTAAAGATAAAAAGTAAATAAAAAATAATTTATGATTATTAAAATATGCCAATAATAGTAAACTTGCTGGCACCTTTAATAGGGAGCATAAACAGGGAGAACCTACCTAAAAGGGTGAGAGAAAGAGCAACTTTGACTGTTGCTGGTAAAAAAACTGCTCCAAATTGTTGGTGCAGTAAGCCTGGTCTGTTATTGAGACAGTCATGAGATGCTTATGTTTCCCTTGCTAATGGGTGGCCAGATTATGCATCCATCCAATGGTATGTTCACAGTGTGTGTGTGTGTGTGTGTGTGTGTGTGTGTGTGTGTGTGTGTGTGTAAACATCTTCAAAATGGTTCTTAAACTGCTTCTATAAGGTTAATATGATACTCAAGGTAACAAAAAAACAGGGTATTTATTTTAAAGACCTCTATTATAAAGTGCTTAAGCTTTTAAAACATAAATATGTAAATATCTTGAAAACAGTTCTTATTACAGAGTCATTGTAAAAAAATTACTCTTTCTGCTGATACTTTTTAAGAAAAACAGGTTTTCAAACTTATTTCAATCAGAAATGCAGGCATTCAGGGGTTAACTCTCCAGTTTAGACCAGAGGGGTAAAAAAAAAAGAAGGGAAGCATAGCCTGCAGCAGGAGTATTGGAATTTGGGTAAACAAATGGACCTTAGCATGTTTCATTCTGCCATAAATACAATCTGGAATTAAATTCTCTCTTATAATACATGGGTTTATTCACAAATGGGCTTTCTATAAATTGCTTTTATACAAAAAAATTACAAGGTTGCTTTCTTGTTTTTTCATACAAATGTAAGGCTCTAAGTTAAAAGATTTCTTATTTTCAACAACTAACAAAAATATATAAAAGGTATTAAGGTTTTTAGAAAATAAAAGGTAAAAAAAACCTTTTTGATGAAGGATAAATACAATCTCCCCCAGAAGGTACATATTAAATTGTCACAAAGATATACATGCTTATGTAAGTGATTAGGTTAAATAAAATCTAAGATTTACATTAAAGGTCTTGTAAGGTCAAAATTTAATGTACTGATGTTAAACTAAAACTTAATTCTCTAAGCTGATAGCACCAAGGCTAACTTTAAAATATGGTATTGTTCTTGAAAACGTTTACAAAAAATGGTCTTAAAATGGTTTTTGTTTGTTTTATCAAAATAATTGTGAGAAATTTTTGGTGCAGCAGGTTAACCCACAAATTTGTCAAGACAACAAGTTTATTAAAACACAGAGAAAAAAGAGGCAGCTGAGCACAGGGAGTACTGATGCACTGATATAAGGGTTAAGACAAATTTACTTATGTAAAGCCAAAGTGCACCCTCCAGGTAGGATTTAAAAAACTCAAAAAGGAGCACTACACTGGAAGCCAAGACCTCCAGTTTTTATTAACTCAACAGAGTGGCAATGCTAGTCCTACTCCTTCCACATATTGGATGGAGGGAATTTTTGCCCTGGGATGGCCAGATTGTGCCTGTTATTTTAGGGAGGCTCCATTGACTACAGGTTGGTGGGATCCTGCTGTATGTCGTGAACCATGTGTTAATGTCAACAATCTGGGATGTGATCCCTTATCACCATCTGAGCCATGATTCTTGGCCACTATGTTTCCTAACTCCACACTTAGTCCCCATAAATATTTTCCTGTGCTCTCTGGTGATTTTTGTTGGGGTTTTAACTACTGAAGTAACAGAGTCATGTTCATTTAAGAGTTGGTTTATGTTGGGGTTACCAATAAGGACAGCCATGTCAGGACTAGACTCCCTCCCCCTTGCAGATGGCTTACCTTTATCTTCCTGGATAGATGCCAAAGACAGTTGGGCAGACAGTGACTTAACTACAACTTATCTTTCTTGGTTGCCCAGTAACAATATCCTTTAGTGACCTTCTTGGTACTTTTCCACTAGCTCCCTATATCTACTCCAAGCCTGTGTGTGGCAATGGGCTCTAGCTCTCTTGCTGAGGTCTCCCTCCACAGGGCTCCTGCCTAAACAATAAACCCTATACTGGTGTTTGAGCCATCTCTCTGCCTCTTCCATGCATCTTATTTTCTAACAGTTTATATAAAACTTTCTAGATGATCTCATGGTTAAAGAACTGTTGTCTTGGGTGATTCTTATACAGTTGGTACCCTATATGTGTCTGAGACTGGGCTATTTGGGTTTACTAAAACTGTGCTTTCCCCCTACAACTGATAAAAACCTAAGCTTTTACTTTAAGAGCAAAATTAAACTTATATGTATATATAACCTCTATAGAGCTGTGATATTGTTGCTGGTTCCTATACATCAAATATATTTATGTTTTTCAAGTATATCAAGCTTTCTTAAATATAAAATTTAGATAAATATGGTAGCAAAAGGTTAGTGGTGCTGTTATACTATTTGGTTAGTTGCTAAATTGTCCATCAGAATTTTAACTATGGCTCTTAAGTTTTTGTCATTACAGTTCTGATATTTCTGGGGCATTTACAATGAAGTCCATAAGAAATGACTCAATAACTACTTTTGTGTCAACCAGGTTGGCTTTTTAGACATCTGCTTTTGTTAGATTTTGTTTTGTATTGTCCTTGTCTAGAAGCCCACTGACTAAAAGCCAGTCCTTCTAGGCCTCTTTGTTGCTTAAATTAGGCCATAATGGTCTATTTTGCACTGACTCCCACCTGATATGTTCATTATTTCCTCCCTGATGTGGGACCAAAACCAACCAACCAACCAACCAAAATCCAGAAAAGAAAAACCAATCAAGAAAGATCTTCAGTCTGAGGCCATATCACCCTGAATGCACCCAATCTCGTCTGAGCTTGGAAGCTAAGCAGGTTAGACCTGGTCAATACTTGGATGGGAGACAGATCTTCAGAAGAGACTGCTCAGAGACAAGCAATTTGGAGACAAGTTCAAATTTAGTCACTGATGCCAGACCTCTCAAAATTAATCAAGGCTGAGAGGATTAAAGAAATGGTTCTTATATATTTGTGGCTATCTAGCATTAAAGCCCTTCCAGACACAAACTCATATTTTTAGACAGGGTCTTCTACTTAAATAGAGACAAAATATCTATTTTTACTGGCTCTAAACATGTCCTTTGATTCTTAACGATGATGGTTTTAACTTTTTTATTTATTTATTTTTTTTTAATTTATTTTTTTTTATTATTATTTTTATTTTATTTTATTTTTTTTATTATTCATATGTGCATACAAGGCTTGGTTCATTTCTCCCCCCTGCCCCCACCCCCTCCCTTACCACCCACTCCACCCCCTCCCGCTCCCCCCCCTCAATACCCAGCAGAAACTATTTTCCCCTTATCTCTAATTTTGTTGTAGAGACAGTATAAGCATTAATAGGAAGGAACAAGGGGTTTTGCTGGTTGAGATAAGGATAGCTATACAGGGCATTGACTCACATTGATTTCCTGTGCGTGGGTGTTACCTTCTAGGTTAATTCTTTTTGATCTAACCTTTTCTCTAGTACCTGTTCCCCTTTTCCTATTGGCCTCAGTTGCTTTTAAGGTATCTGCTACAAGTTTTGTTGGACATATATACTGATAATATGTTATTGCCATGGTAATTCTACTCAGTTAAAAAAAACAACTAAAATGTCCGACCATTAAAACACAATTGGAGGGGCTCTTTTGTTGTTATCTTGTTTATTCTCACCATAGTTAAAGTAGCAGTGATTGCTCCTTGGATCCACCACAGTTGAGTCAAGCCAGCTTCTCTCCAATGGGAATGCATCCCTGATCCAGATTCACCTTGCAGGATCACCCTCTAGAACCTGAGCGCCCTCCCTTGGCAGGACTCAGCTTCCCAGGAAACAACAGGGGATGAAAAACAACTGGATGACAGCCCGGCTCTAGTAATTCCAAAAGCTGACTAGTCTACACACAGCAGAAGCTTGAGGAGTTGATTTTCACACCAGTTATCTCACTGTAATGTATTGTCACCCCTTGTCTGTATCTTTTGCTGTAGTCCTCACCCTATTCTTCACCATAGGCTTGGCAGAAACCACTCCCACTGATTGGTCTCATGGTGAAAAGTTTTTATTTGCTCTCTTCTATCTCTTTTGAGCAGGATACATAATTATTATTTATGGTTACTGATCTGGTTTAACAAAAGGACAAAATATGCAGCCCTCCTTCACAAAGGAAAGCTGCCCCAACTGCACCCATGGCACCTGTAACACTGTAAATTTCACTGCACTTAAGCCATCTGATTAAACATGGGAAAAAATAATTAGTATAAAAATAAATAAAAAGGGTCTTGACCCTGAGAGTCTGATACACCTCAAATTAGTGACTGTTACCTTTGAGAGTTCCTCATATCTAGTTTTTCACTCTTTTTATTAGGAAATGAAAAGTGAATTTTCCATCTCGGCCAAAGCTAAAAACTTGTTCTTCTCACTGGCCAAGTGTATAGCCCAGACACTAAGTGTCTCTTCATGCTATGTTTGTGGGGAGACCAACATGAGAGTCTCCTCTCTTTCTCTCCCTCCCTCTCTCTCTCTCTCTCTCTGTCTCTCTCTCTCTCTCTCTCTCTCTCTCTATATATATATATATATATATATATAAATAAAGATTAAGTAGGCAAAAATGGGGTGTCTTACAAATTGGCAATTAAAAAGATGACAAATGGCCTCCATCCAGTACTATTGTCCTGCCACCTGGGCAAAAGATGGTCCGAGGGCTATCGCACCCCTATATATATATGCTGAACTGCATCATCAGGCTACAGAGTGTTGTTAAAATTATAACTAATTGAACTGCAAGAGCCCTCGATTTGCTGACAAAATAAAGCACTAAGATGCACAATGCCAGCTATCAAACCACTTGGCTTACACTATTTGCTTGCTTCTGAGGAAAAGTTGATAAAAAATTTAACCTAAACACTGGTACTTACAAATCAATCATAAAAAAGGTTATAAAAGGGATCACAGAGAAAAAAAAAACTTGCCTATGTCCCCGTCCAGACATAGAGAGGATGGGATCCCAATGACCTGTTTAAAGGATAGTTTTCTGCTTTAGGTGGATTCAAAACCCTGATAGGGGCAATGGGCCTAATTCTAAAAACATGCTTAATATTGCCCTGGCTGGTTCCCCTGGTGCTTTGGCTTATCAAAAGTATTATAGAGGCTGTTATAAAAGAAAAATGGCCACACATGTAATAATGCTATGAAAATATAAACCCCTAAATAAAGATGATGCTCTTTGACTGTAAGTGGGTCTGAGCATCAAAAGGGGGAATAAAGGAACAGGGAGGAGGATCAGAAGAAAACAGTCTAGGCCTGAGTTCTGAGAAAGTAGCAGGGAGGTAGGGATAGCATAGCAGAGAGATAAAACCTGAGAAATCTAAATATGAGGAAGGTCACGTAGCACTGAGGAGTTGAAAAGTCACATAGCACTAGGGTAAAGTAGCCAATAAAATTAAATATAACCATGTATGGGTTAGACCTTGCTTTTTGTTTCTGTAACCTGCTTGCAAGGGTATATAAGAGGAGACCCCTTTGTTCTCGGGGCTCAACCTTTGGACATGAGTCCACTGACTTTGTGCTGGCACAATAAAGCATCACTTCCTGCTAATTGCTACAAGAGTCTGTATCTCAGCTAGCAAGTTTCCACAACATTCTCACTGAATGAATACCTTCCATGACACTGGGATCTGCTGTGGCCTCCTGGCAAGGACAAGACCCTCAAGTTCAGGGAGGAGGGCACCATGGAATAGATACCAGGCATGGATCCAGGACTCTGGCCCTCCAGCCCCTTGGACACACCCACTGCCCAAAGAAGCCCAAGGCCTTGTCCTTGCCACTCCCCTTCACCCATGCTGCTGCAGTGGGCCTTCAGCTACTGCCCTTGCCCAAACCCTGAGCTCCCAACATCCCAGTTCTACTGAGGAAACATGAACCCACCTCCTCATGCCCTTCAGTTTTCCCTTGTACTTCTTAAACGTTCTGTCTTAATTATTTTTTCTTGTCACTTTACATATTTATGGACTTGCACTATGAGAACATTCAAATGTCTCTCTGTAGCTGATGCTTCTCCTCTAACTTTTAGGTTTCTACCCATAAGAACCTAATCTGAAAATCCCACCACCAGTATTTCACCAGGAACTTAAAATTTTTAACATGCCCCAAATGAATACTTTTAATCCAAACTTTGTCATCTTCCCCTACTTCAGCATTTGTTCATGTTGCTAGTGAAACTGTCATCTACCTGGTACACAAGTTGGAAACCTTGGCCATCTTTTCTTTTTGCTCAACCCCTCAGCAAATTCCTGCCGTTCTCTTCCAAATATGCCTTAACTCTTCCCTCCTCTCCATCTCCACTGTCCCTTCCTATTGGCAGGCTCTCACAATCTCTTTCAAAAGCCTTACTAGTCCTGGTTCTTTCTGCCTCAAAGCCATTATACATGCTATTTTTTAGAAAGCTTTCAAAAATAAAAACCACATCCTGTCACTTATCATCTTAATAAAACAAACAAAACCTTTGATGGCTTCTCATAACTTAGAAGATGAAATCCTAGCTCCTTAGCTAACTGAGTCTTTAGCCATTTTCTGTCTCCCTTAAACCCTCATTTGGTGTCCTTCAATAGGTGTGCTATTAGCATTTTAGGTGGGATTATTCTTCATTATGTAGTAGTGTCCTACACATTGCAGAAAAGTTTGTTTTACAAACAGTTTTTAATATGGAGGTAGACATACTAATGATCCCAATACTGTTTAAGCCTAGGCTGATGCATATATTTGTATTATGTGTTTATTTGTGTGTTTTTTAAAGTTTAAAAGATAAAAAATAATAGAAATAAGTTTATAAATAATGCTATTTTCATATAGCTGTGCAATGTGTTTAAGCTAAGTGTTATAAATGAATCAGAAATTTTAGAAACTTAAAAGTTTATATAGCAAGAAATTTATTTTGGATTAACATATATTAACATGGTTCAGTGTGCTATTTTCAAACATGCAGACTGCATGTGCTGATCAAATCTGACCTTCCTTTATCTACTCTTCCTATTCCCAAACTTTTAGTAATCATTACTTGATGTTCAAATTGACTTTTCGACTACTACCTTCTGAATACCAATACCATACTCTCCACACAACTAAAAGTGTGTCTACATTTATAAAGACATTTTGTTATACTACCTTGAGTTGAGAATCACTGAACTGAATCAGTGAAGTCAACATACTGTAAGCAGGTGCTGCTTCCAAACCACTACCAGTATGGTTCCTACTGCCTATAATACTCTCCTTACCACCCACATCCTGAAATAGTCTATTTATTCTTAAAATCTCAGTCTGGAGCTAAGGGTGTAAAAGCTCATTCTGAATGTCTGTTTTCCTTGTAAAACTTCACTCTCAAAGTCAGGATGAATTTGTTACAGTTCCCTGTGTATTACAATAGCTCTTGGCAGATAGCATCATCATAGCCTTATGAATAATGTTTGCACTCTTTTCTCCCTTTTCCATTATCTGTAAGCTGCATTACTTATTCTCACATCCCCAGAAGAATAAAAAAGGAAAGACAGAGGGAAAAAAAAGGTAAGAAAGAAAAGATACACAATGAAGGAAAAGGAAAAAGAAGAAAAGAAAATTAAAGGAAAGAAAATGGGAAAATGTAGATAAAAATAAAAAGGAGAAAAGAAGACAAAATAAACAGAAAGGAAGAAAGAAGGACTGGAGGGAAGGAAATGGAGAGAAAGGATGCAGGAGGAAGGAGATAAAAACAAACAAAGAAAAGAAGAAAGGAGAAGACAGAAGGGTAGAGAAAGTTTGATAAAATAAGGAAGGGAAGAAAAAAGAGATGAAAAGAAGTAAAGGATGAAATGCAAAAGAAGGAAAGATAAAGCTAAGATGTTACACAAATGAAATAAAAAGAACAAAAGAAGTGGAGGGAAAAAGAAAAAGGAGAGATATAAAAAGGGAGAGAAGAAAGCCAAATGAAAAGAAAAAGAATTTTAAAACAAGGGGAAAATGGGAGAAGGAAGAAAAAAGGAATGGGGAAAAGCAGTGGGAAAGAAGAGAAAAGATGGGAATAATGAATGAAGAGAGAACTCCAATGCAAAAAACAGGAAAAAGACCCTAATGAGAGGCCTGGGAAGTAATAAAACTCTCTTTGCTGCTGATAAATCTGGCATGAATTTGGTGAAAAATAATATATTGCAAGTTTAACTTATTTAGCTGCCACTTTCCTTGGCTATGAAAACTCTAGTCTCTAGTCCCAGTAGTTCCAGTGGAAGAGCTGAGGCATACTACGCTTGTGATATTTTTAACCACAATATGTACTCTTTCTTAAATGTAATGCAAGCCTATGAAAATTTAGAACAAAGAAAATGAGAGTATTAAAAGTACCACCAATAGGTGCACATAATTCAGAATATATTAACATAACCCAGAATATGTTAATATAGTTTGAATTTTTCCTGAACAAATATTTGCTTCCATGTTGAATCTCCAGTCATTTTTTGAGACAGGGTCTTGCTATGTTGGCCACGCTGGCCTTCCACAGTCAAGCAATCTTACCACTTCAGCCTCCTGAGTAGCTAGGACTATAGGTGTACACCACTGCACCTGGCCACAGTGCTGTTTATAAACCACCTGCAAATCTGCTCAAGCACATATATCTGTATCTACCATTTCCCATTATTACCTTTTTATCCAGAATCTCAAAACCGGATTCTGGTCCTGGCTGGTCTATTAAAGTGGCTACTTCTGCCTTGTTTTTGGAGAGCTAGTCACAATGGTCTCTCTCCATCTTAATCACAAGCAAATTTCTAGGGGTACAATGGAGAGTTCATATTCAAGAGATCATCTAAGAATGAGAATTGAGAGATTTGATTGAGAGAATTTGATAGAGGATGGGTAAGAGAAGCAGAAAAAGCAGAGCCCACATTTATAACCTGAGCAAGTCATTTTAACCCTGTAGGTCTCTTCCCTTGTACCAATTACTAAAATAAATGAATTGAGATGATATAAAAGGGACTCTACCAACTTTAATGTTATATGACTAGGGTCTCTTTGAAAAAAGTGAGTTTTATGGGTCTAGAAATGCAAAAAAAAGGGGGGGAAATTTGAGCTTTTGCCAGTAACAAAAATCCAGCAATCTTAACCAAGAGAAATCTTTCTTTTTTTAGAATTTTTTTCTTTTATTTATATGTGCCAAAGAACCCTTTCAATACTTTACTTTTATAAACAAATTCTCCCCTTTTCCCTTCAGACTAACTCACCTGCTTCAGCCTCCCAAGTAGCTAGGACAACACACATGTACCACTGTGCCTGGGCAGAATGTTTTTAAGGCATCTACAGCCACCCTCCTTGGTTAGTAAGGCACAAAAATTTCACTCATTTAAAGAAAGACTAAGCCTGTGAAGGCTTACAGACTTAGCTAGGCAACCTGTCTGGCTTTGCAGGAAGGAGATTAAATTTGGGATTTGGCTTTGGGGTTAAGATTAGAAAGTATGGTCTTAGTCTGAGGTCCCCCACCCCTACCTCACTAAAAGCACATATTCCTCTTGTTCCTTTCAGCTTCATTAACTAACTGATGTTTCTAATTTGCTAATGACAAGTCTCATTGATCAAGAAAATATCCCAGGGTGATGGGAAACAATGAGGACTCCAAGAGTCTGGAGAGATCAGCTTTATGTTGTATTCTATGTCAATGCTGAAACTCTTAAATTGTTAAAGAAAATTGTTTTCTTTATGGATTATTATTCCAAATATGAATGGAATTTACCTAACTAAAATAAAAGTTTAACAGGAACTGCGTAGATATGACAGATTTTTCTTACAAACACCATTGCCACCTACTGGCTGGAAAAAAAACATACTAGGGAATGAATTTTAAAAATGTTCAATTTATGAATGCCAGAAACAAATGGAATATGAAGAAACATTTTATACAAATTTCTTCATTAAAAAGGAGGGAGAGATGGTGGGAGGTAAGGATGGAAGGAAGAGATGGAATTTAAAAGAATGGGAGGGTAGGAGGAGGAATGGAGAAAGGGAAGGACGGAGGAAAGAAGGAAGAAGGAATCTAGCTATAGAGAAGAGAAATGATTAGACTAAACTTATGTTATGAATTAATGAATGCTCCTGGCCTGGAGCTCCTACTTTTTGACTTCTGATCTGAACATGCTCCAGTATCAGACATACACCAAAAGTAGAACATGAGGGTTGAAAGCACTCGTATAAGTATGTATTATTGACCTTTCTCCCAATGCAAGGCCTGTATCTATAAAATCTGTATTTGGGCAAGAAGTTATGTGGCCATGTGCACTCTCTGTCATGTAAGAACTTCCCTAAAGCTGGACAGCACCCAAACTTTTCTCTTGTTTTCCAGAAAAAACCTTCCTCAACCTTCAATTTACTCTATTCTTTCTGAGGAGAGAATAAACATAACCAGAACACAGAGGCTACATTAAAGAAGGAGGAAATAAAAACATTATTGAAAACCTTCTCCAGTACCCACCTTTAATATGCCTTTTTTCTCCTTCTTCATTTTCATTGCAAATGCCAAGTTTCTGGCCCTCATACCTTCTGTTCTGAACTCTGTGGAAATCTCTTCCCTGGAATCCCTATCTTCAGTCTGTCCTCCCACTCTCTCACACATAAAACATTATCCTATCAGCTTGAGTTGTCTCTATGTAGGAGGTACTTAGAAAACACCTGTTGACATGCTGTTCCCTCCATCTGGAATAAACTTCACCTCTGGTCTCTATAGCAATCATTATATTCTACCTCACATATCACCTCCTCTGTGAAGCAGCATTATTTCTCTCTCTGTCTGTCCCCCCCCCGATTTCCATGAGAATTTTAATGCACAAATTTCTACAATATCACTTACCTAGAATCCAAAGATTCACTGCAAATCTCCTTCACTAGATTAACCTAGCAGGAAGATTATCATTTTTCTTTATCTGTTTGACTGCTTGGTACACACCATGTTTATTTGGTACCAATTAAGTGTCTAATAAATTCAAACTGGAATGAACTTGTCTTAATTTTTACAGATGATGGAACTACATGGGAATGGGAACCAAGAGAAGTAGCAAGAAGATAATACATTCATTCTTGTCCTCCTCCTACCTTCTACACTGCCTCCAAAAACAAAATAAAGGGAGGTTTGCTTGAAGCTGACCCATTTCAATGTCCCCCACCTCCACTGGAATTAGTCTCAGTGAGATAGCATGTCCAGTAGTTCCCTGGGATGTTGATGGGAACATTGCCAGCCCCCAATTCTTTTCCCCTACTTACAATGTGCTGATAGCAAATCTACTCAGTCTTTGAGTCCCAGTTCAAGTACTACCTTCTTCCAGGAATCCTTTGATTATTCCTCATTAATGTTCTCCTCCTCTGAGCTTAAAAGCTGTTCTACACAATTTAGCAATTATAAGCTACCTTGGATTGTTCTATAATTGTTTCATGGGTGTTATTGTTTGTATCTCATTGCAAATTACTGGGAGCTCTTGTAGGTGGGAAAAGGAAGTCATAATAAAGGGACAAGTCTAGAGAGGAGGAATGTATGAAAGAGAGAGGGGAGAAGCCCAGGATTAAGATTAAGGAGAAGGGCAGAGTATTACAGGAGAGATCCTTGAGTCACTGAGGAGAGGACTGAGGAAAGAGAAAGGAGATCAGGAAAGGGCTCCTGGTGAAAATTAGAAAACAAAAGAATTAAAAAATAATAATTACTATCATAGCTAACATTTACTGAGAGCTGACTTTGTGCCAGCTATTGTGCTAAGCACTTTATATGGATTATTTTCATTTATCTCACCAAAACCCAAGGTACCTTCTTGTATTTTCAACCCTTTATTTTTACAGATGAAGAAAGTGAGTCGAAAAGAGGTTAGGTAAGTTGCTCAAGGTTACACAGTTAGAAATGGTGAGCTAAATATAAGAGGAGCTAAGCAAATATTAAGTCAGATTTAGGGATTAGGGGCAACAGTCCACTGAGGTGGCTAAGGGAAGAGGAGGAGAAAGGAAAAAGGAGGAATAAGAGGAGAGGGGAGAGATGTTGAAGAGACAATGACAGAAGGTATGAAATAGGAAGAAACATAAGCCAAGGAAGATGTGTTTTGTGAGGAAAAAAATAACAAGCAAGAGAATGGGACGTCACAAAATATTAATTTCTAAAGCAATGACTTGGTTATTTTTTTCTATTCCCTTTGCCTCTAGAATCCAATTCCATTTTTATCTCCCACTCAGTAACTTATTTCATCCATTTTCTACCAGGTTTCCAAGCTAGACACCCTTGTAACACTTGCTTGCCACCTGCACCCAAGACATTAGCCTTGCACACAAGCAGGGGGCTCACCAGGCCAGAATTTGTATCTCTTATGGGATCCTCAACAGAACAGTACATCCAGGTGAGATAGGCAGGATCCTGAGCAGTGGGACTGGCATGGGGGGGCACTGTCCAGAGGTATGTTACTTTCTCAAAGGGCTTGGCCACCAAGCCAGGGTGTGATGAGCCTTCAGGGAAAACAGAACACTCATTACTCATATCAACTATAGTAAAGATATCAGCTCCAAAAAGAAGATTAAAGATCATAAACTACAAAGACATTTTGTAGCAACAGTGGCAGCAACATGAGATACTGAGATTGAAAAGAATCCTGGTCTAGGAATCGAGATAGTAGAGTTTGGTTTCTGGTTCTACCACTACTTGCTATATAACTAGGGCAATTTTAAACTTGCTTAGGTTTCAGTTTTCTTAAGTCATATGACCTCAGGTTTGGAAGGGACTAAAACTCACATTCATCTGCTCTTATATTCCTACATCTGGTTAAAACTTTCCAGTGATAAATGACTTAATACCTCTTATAGCCCATTTCACTGTGAGCAATTTCTGATTGTTGAATTTATTCCTTTTGATATGTATGTATGCATTATATGAAGATGTGAATGTTAACAGTAATTAGGCTGTAATTTCTGATTTTTGCAGTGCTAGAGATCGAACCTAGATGCTAGGCAATCACTCTAACACTGAGCTGAGAATACCCAGTCCTAAGGTTCTTAACTTCTTAAATGGACACATAACATGGTGAACCAATGCACAGAATTATCTTTTGTTTTTGTAATTTTCAACCCATTAATAATCAAACAAGTATAAATTAAACTACCCAGATACCTTTTTGTCTTTGAAATTTGCAAATATTTTATAAATTTAATTAATGCTGGTGAGATGTGTTTCACATAGCACCTCTCTCCCTCACTCACTTATAAAATGGGTAAAGTGTAAATGGGAATAACCTTTATCAAAAAAGGCATTAAAAGCCTTAAAAGCTCATGCCCACAAATAAAGTAAGTCATGCAGTAAATACTGTAAAAGATGTTAGCATAAAATAATCAAATAAATGTAAATGAAAACAACATTGAGTTTTGTTGGTGTTATTGCCTACAAGATTGTCTTTTTGACAAAAAGTTAAAAAGACTGCCCAGTGCTGGTGAGATTGTGAGGAAAGAGGTCTTCTCAGATACTACTGATAGAACTCCAAATTAATTGGACTGCAAATCTCTGCAGAGAGCAATTTGGATGTAGGTGGCAAAATTTTAATGTGTGTATCCTCAGACATACCAATTTCACACATTAAAATATATTCTTAATAAATAATCATAAAGTCTACAAAAAAGCATACACAAGTACATATGTAGTACAGATTATAACAAATGGGTATAATTCTATGTGGCTTTAATTTATCTTTCCTCACACATTCATTGTTTCTAATTCTTTAAATATTTAAACCTGCAGAAAATTTTAAAGAATGGTACAATGGGCTCCCACATGGAATGGAGGGACATCCTGTCACTGGATGGTCCTCAGAGCCCAGCCCAGTTCACAATAGACACACAGATCTTGGGCCCAAGTTTTGAAAGCAGAAACCTGTTCCTATTGGCTCCTGAGCAGCTGTTACAGCCCAGTAAAGACTGGTTTTCTGGAAGATCCAAGATGGTGACTAGGAGCAGAAGCAGACAGCATGAGCTCCATGAATCAAAAACCTTGCTGAGACACTGGAGCCACATTTAGCACAAATAAAGCACCAAGGAGAATCAAAACTTTGACAGCCTGAACCCCTAGCCCATAAAAAGCTTCTCCACACCTTGTTACACTGAGAAAACAGGTGGGCTGCTGCCACTGCCAACCACCAGCTCCAAACCTGCTTGGGAGACATTCATCAGATCAAACAAGTGAGCACAAGCATCACATGGTATTTTCCCAGCCACCCCTGGGAAAAACCGGCATAGCCCCATGGACAGACTGAAACCCCCCCACACAAAAAAAACTGAACAATAAACAATGAACAGAAAAATAGCATACAGCAGAGGGGGCGGAAACACTGAAAGTGCACCAAAGAAGGGGGGGGAGCAAGGAGGTAATCTCCTCAAGAGCTATCAGTAAACAAATAGCTAGAAAGGCAGGAAGGCCAACAGCAGGTGGGTGATAAGCCACTACCTGAAGTAGGGCAGGTAGCAGACAACAAAGCTCATCTCCTGAGCCAGTGAGCAACACCGAAAGTCAAATGGCCCCACAAAATTGAAAAACAGTGAACCATCACAACACACTGAAAGCAGGAGGCTGACTGACTGATCACTGACCTTGTCACAGAGAAAGGGGGCAAGACAAAGAAACAAGCCCCCAGTAAGCAAGCAAAGCAAAAAGCCAACTCCAAAGCAGGACAACTGGTAGCCTACAGAGATGATCTCCTGAACCTGAGGAGAGCATGCAAACTTAAACTGCCACACCTCACTAAGGGAGGAGCTGACCAAGCAGCCACCCCTGAAAGACAGAAGAAAAAAAAACAATGTCCAGAAGCTAACCACCACCACAAAAGAGCCTCTGCTTAAATACCAACACAAGGACTGGATGTTGGAGGAGTAACAAAGGTTGAAATTCTGTTGTTCTTAAACCTGGGGCTTTTGTTTGTTTGCTTATTGTTTTTTCTTTGTTCATCTCTCCCAGTTGACTTCTTGGGGTTTTTTTTTTGGTTTTATTATTGTGAATTAGTTAATACTAAATTATACCCAGACCACGGAAAGAAATAGCACACACACCACTTAGCTAAAAACCCAATACAGCCACAAAACAAAATTAAACCAAGGAAAAGAAAAAAGGTTACTGAAACCACCAAGTACCCTATCAAGAACATAGTTGCACAGTTCCAAGAGGAGTGATGGGAAGAAGAAAAAGGGATGGAAACCATTCTCCCCCTAGAAATAATTTAATACAGGATTCAGGGGGAAATGAAGAAAATAGATACCCAGTTCTGGATGCCAACAAAACAAAGATAAATGATGCCAAGGAACCCAATGATGTCCACCAGAACAACCTCAAAGAAGAATCCTGCAAGTAATCACTGAGATTACTGTTACTGGACATGGTGAGCCAAAATGTACAGGAGGCACTCAAGAAATTCCAAGGCAACAAAAATAAAGAATATGAGAAGACACAGAAACAAATAAATGAACTCACAGGAGCCCTAAATAAATACCAAAGTGAAACAGAGAACACCATAAATAGAGAGATAAATGAATTAAAGATGAAAATAGACAGTATTAAAGAGGAAGTGACCCATGTTGTGGAAAACCTCAGAATGAAGAACAAAACAGAAAAATAAACACAACGGAAGGCCAATCCAGCAGACTAGAACAGCAGAAGACAGAATATCAGAATTTGAAGATAAAATGAAAATTAAAGGAAAAACTGAAGAGCTATTAGTCAAACAACTCAAAACCTGTGAAAGGAATATGCAAGAAATCACTGACTCCAACAAAAGACCAAACCTGAGAATCATGGGCATTGAAGAAGGAGAAGAGGTGCAAGCAAAAGGGATTCATAATATATTCAATAAAAAATAATACAAAAATTTCCAAACTTAGAGAAAGTTATGCCCATTCAGGAACAGGAAACCTCCAGGACACCAAACACACATAACCAAAATAAAACTACCCCATGACAACAACAAGCACAGAGAATAGAGAAAGAATATTGAAGGCTATAAGAGAGAAAAAAGAAATAGCATACAAAGGTAAATCCATCAAAATTGTAGCAGACTTCTCAATGGAAACCTTAAAAGCAAGAAGGGCATGGAGTGAGGTATTCTGGGCACTGAAGGAAAATAACTTCAACCCAAGGATACTCTACCCAGCAAAACTATCATTCAAAATAGATGGAGCAATGAAAGTCTTCCACAATAAGCAGAAACTAAAACAATATATGACCACCAAGCCACCACTACAAAAGATTCTTCAAGGGATTCTGCTCACTGAAAATGAAAGCAAACAAAACCATGAGAAGACAGACAGTACCAAAACACGGGCAAAGGAAAGACAAGGAATCAGAGAGTAACATTGATTCAGCTGCACATATTCAAACCCTTAAACAACAAAAACAACTAAATCACCACATACCTATTAATATTAACACTGAATGATAACGGATTTAACTCCCCCATTAAATGACACCATTTAGCAAACTGGATTAAAAAGGAAGTGCCAACATCCTGTTGTTCACAGGAGACCAATCTCTTTGACAGAAATAAGCACTGGCTTAGTATGAAAGGCTGGAGGAAGTTTTACCAAGCTTATGGCCCCTGAAAACACACAGGAGTAGTAGTACTTATCTCAAACAAAGTAGACTTCAAACTTACATTGATCAAACAAGATATAAAGAAGGACACTCCAAACTAATAAAAGGAGAAAGAAACCAAAAGGAAATAACAATTAACCTATATGCACCTAACATCAGTGCACCCAACTTCATCAAACATACTCTGAGGGACCTCTCCAACAGAGTCATAATGGGAGACTTTAATACCCCCCTATCACCTATAGATAGGTCATCCAAACAAAAAATCAACAAAGAAATTCTAGAAGTAAATCACACCATAGATAAAATGGACCTAGCTGGTGTCTACAGAATATTTCATCCAACTTCTGCACAATATACATTCTCTCAGCAGCCCATGGAAAATATAAGAAAATAGAAATAATCCCATGCATTCTATGTGAGCACAATGCATTAAAACTATAAGTCAACAAAAAAACAACAGCAGACAATATGCAAACAATTGGAAGCTGAACAACACATTGCTCAATGATCAGTGGGTAATTGATGAAATAAAACAGGAAATTAAAAGGCTCCTGGAAGTTAATGAAAATGAAAACACAACTTACCACAACCTATGGGACACAGCAAAGGTAGTCCCAAGAGGAAAGATTATAGCCATGAGTGGATACATCAAAAGGACAGAAAGATCTCAAATCAATGACCTAATGCTACATCCCAAACTCCTAGAAAAGCAAGAACAAGCAAATCCCAAAACAAGCAGGAGAGAAATAATAAAAATAAGCACCAAAATTAATGAAATAGAAGCAAACAAATAAACAACAAACCATACAAAGAATCAATGAACCAAAAAGGTGGTTTTTTAAAAAAATAAACAAGATTGACAGACCCTGGCAAATCTGACTAAAATGAGGAGAGAAAAAAATCCCAAATCAGTAAAATCAGAAATGCAAAAATGTGAGATAACAACAAACATCACAGAAATCTAGGGAATCATCAGAGACTACTTTGAGAATCTATATTCTAATAAATTGGAAAATCGTGAAGAAATGGACAAATTTCTAGATACTTATGACCATCCAAAATTGAACCAAGAGGATATTAATCACCTGAATAGATCAATAACACAAAACAAAATTGAAGCAGCAATAAAAAGTCTCCCAGGCTACTTAAAAAGCTAAACATTGATCTACCATATGATCCAGCAATACCACTCTTGGGGATATACCCAAAAGAATGTGACACAGGTTACTCCAGAGGCACCTGCACACCCATGTTTATTGCAACATTATTCACAATAGCCAAGTTATAGAAACAGCCAAGATGCCCCACTACTGATGGATGGATTAAGAAAATGTGGTATTTATACACAATGGAATTTTATGCAGCCATGAAGAAGAACGAAATGTTATCATTCGCTGGTAAATGGATGGAATTGGAGAACATCATTCTGAGTGAGGTTAGCCTGGCCCAAAAGACCAAAAAACGTATGTTCTCCCTCATATGCGGACATTAGATCAAGGGCAAACACAATAAGGGGATTGGACTTTGATCACATGATAAAGCAAGAGCACACAGGGAGGTATGAAGATAGGTAAGACACCTAAAAAACTAGATAGCATTTGTTGTCCTCAATGCAGAGAAACTAATGCAGATACTTTAAAGCGACAGAGGCCAATAGGAGAAGGGGACCAGGAACTAGAGAAAAGGTTAGTTACAAAGAATTAACTTAGAAGGTAACACACATGCACAGGAAATCAATGCGAGTCAACTTCCTGTATAGCTATCCTTATCTCAACTAGCAAAAACCCTTGGTCCTTCCTATTATTGCTTATACTCTCTCTTCAACAAAATTAGAGATAAGGACAAAATAGTTTCTGCCCGGTAATGAGGGGGTGGGGGGGAGAGGGAGGGGGTGGGAGGGGTAAGGAAAGGGGTGGGGGGTAAGGGAGGGGGTAGAAGGAAGGGAGAAGAAATGACCAAAACATTGTATGCACAAATGAATAAAATAAAAATTAAAAAAAAGTCTCCCAAAAAAGAAAAGTCCAGGACCTGATGGATTCTCTGCTGAATTCTATCAAACCTTTAAAAAAGAACTAACACAAACTCTCCTTAAATTTTTCTATGAAATAGAAAGGGAAGGAACACTGCCTAACTCATTCTATGAATCTAGTATTACACTCATCCCAAAACCAGACAAAGACATTTCCAAAAAGGATAACTATAGGCCAATCTCCACAATGAACATCGAAGCAAAAATCCTCAATAAAATAAAGGCAAGCTGATTCCAACAACATATCAGAAAGATCATTCACCATGACCAAGTTGGCTTTATACCAGGGCTGCAGGGGTGGTTCAACATACGTAGAGCTATAAATGTAATACAGCACATTAAGAGTAGCAAAGACAAAAATCACTTGATCATCTCAATAGATGGAGAAAAAGTCTTTGATAAGATCCAACACCATTTCATGATAAAAGCTCTAAGAAAACCAGGAATAAAAGGAATGTACCTCAACATTGTAAAGACTATATATGACAAACCTATAGCCAACATCATACTTAATGGAGAAAAACTTAAACCATTTCCCTTAAAATCAGGAATGAGACAATGGTACCCACTATCCCCACTCCTATTCAACATAGCCCTGGAATTTCTAGCCAGAGCAATTAGGCAAGAAGAAGAAATAAAAGGAATGCAAATAGGTAAAGAAACTGTCAAAATATCCCTATTTGCAGACAACATGATACTATATCTTAAAGAAACAAATACTCCACTCAAAAACTCCTAGACAACATAAACAGATATAACAAGGTGGCAGGATACAAAATCAACTCACAAAAATGATTAGCTTTTCTATACACCAGCAACGAACAAGTTGAGAAAGAATATATGGAAACAATTCCATTTACAATAGCCTCAAAAAATCAAATACCTTGGAGTAAACTTAACAGAGAATGTGAATGACCTGTACAAGGAGAACTACAAATCCCTGAAGAAAGAAATCCAGGAAGACTACAGAAGGTAGAAAGATCTCCTGTGCTCATAGATTGGTAGAATCAACATAGTAAAAATGGCTGTACTACCAAAAACAATCTACATGTTCAATGCAATTACCATCAAAATCTCAATGACATTCACCATAGAGATTGAAAAATCTACCCTAAAGTTCATTTGGAAACAGAGACTGCGAATAGTCAAGGCAATACTCAGCAAAAAGAGAAATGCTGGAGGTATCACAATACCTGACTTCAAATTATGTTACAAGGCAATAGCAATAAAAACAGCATGGCACTGGAACAAAAAACAGATATGAAGACCAGTGTAACAGAATAGAGGACCCAGATATGAATCCACACAGCTATGCCCACCTTATTTTTGACAAAGGCGCCAAAAACATGCAATGGAGAAAAGTCAGCCTCCTCAACAAATGTTGCTGGGAAAAGTGGTTATCTGCCTGCAAAACACTGAAATTAAATCCATGTTTATTACCTTGTACTAGTATCAACTCAAAATGGATCAAGGACCTTAATATCAGACCCGAAACTCTGAAGTTAGTACAGGAAAGAGCAGGTAATACTCTGGAAGCAACAGGTATAGTCAAACACTTCTTCAATAGAACCCCAGCAGTTCAACAAGTAAGAGAAAGGATGGACATATGGGACTACATAAAATTAAAAATCTTCTGCACAAAAAAAGAAATGGTCTCTAAATTGAAGAGACCACTCACAGAGTGGGGGAAAATATTTGCCAGCTATATATCCAACAAAGGACTGATAACCAGAATATACAGGGAGCTCAAAAAAACTAACTCCTCCCAAGGTCAATGAACCAATAAAGAAATGGGCAACTGAACGAAACAGAAATTTTTCAAAAGAAGAAATTCAGATGGCCAAAAAACACATGAAAAAATGCTCACCATGTCTGGCCATAAAGGAAATGCAAATCAAAACCACACTAAGATTCCACCTCACCCCTGTTAGAATAGCTATCATCAAAACCACCACCACCACCAGCTGTTGGCAAGGATGTGGGGAAAAAGGAACCCTCGTACACTGCTGGTGGGAATGCAAACTAGTGCAATCACTCTGGAAAACAATTTGGAGGCTTGTTAGAAAACTAAACATAGATCTTTCATATGATCCAGCAATCCCACTCCTAGGGATATACAAAAAAGAACACGACTCAGGTTACTCCAGAGGCATCTGCACACCCATGTTTATTTCAGCACTAGTCACAATAGCCAAGTTATGGAAATAGCCAAGATGCCCCACTATGGACAAATGGACTAAGAAAATGTGGTATTCCTACACAATGGAATTTTACTCAGCCATGAAGAAGAATGATACCTTGTCATTTGTGAGTAAATGGATGGAACTGGAGAACATCATCTTGAGTGAGGTTAGCCAGGTTCAGAAGACCAAAAATCATATGTTCTTCCTCATATGCAGACTCTAGATCTAGGGCAAATGCAGAAATGTTGTTGGAATAGGTTCATACGCTAAGGGGAGAGCACATACGGGAGGAGTGGGGATAGGTAGGAAACCCAAAACTTGAAAATATTTGATGTTCCCATTGCAGAGGACATAATACAATAAGCTTAAAATGACAGAGGTCATAATGGGAAGGTGAGCAGGAAGTAGTGAAGAGGTCAGTTAGAGATGAATCAATTCGGGTTGTAATACACTTATGCATGGAAGCAGTGCTAGGAATCTCTATGTATAGCTTTCCTTATCTCAACTAGCAAAATCGCTTTGTCTTTCATATTATTGCTTATGTCTACTCTTCAACAAAATTGGAGGAAAGAGCAGAACAGTTCTGCTGGAAGCAAGGGGGTTGGGTGGAGAGTCGGGAGTGGCAGGGGGAAGAAATGGCCCCAACAATGCATGCACATATGAATAAATGAATAATGAAAAAAAATGGTACAATGGACATGAAAGTAGGACTGTTTGGAAAAAGGAAGGGGACAAATGGGAAATGTATACATTATATACATGTATGAAATTGTTATGAGACCCATTATTTTGTACAGTAAATATACTCTAATAAAAAGTAATTACAATTGTACAATGATTACCTTACTCCCTAGAATCTATTGTTAATTTATCTCAGTGTATAGCTCAGTGGTAGAGAACTTGCATGTGTGAAGCTCTGGTTTGATCCCCAGTACCACAAGGAAAACATTTACTCCATTTATGTATATCTTCACACATGCACACATACACACACAGAGATATAGAGGTTTTGTTTGCTTGCTTTGTTCAATAATGTGGAAATTCAAATATCATGACATTTTATTCCCAAGTATATCAGCAAGCATCTCTGATGTTGCCCCAATACCATTACCATACCTAACAAAGTTCCCTAATATTATCTAATATCCAGTGTATATCAAAAATTTTCAATTATGTTCAAGATGTTGCTTTCAATTTTTTTTTCATTTTTTGAGACAGGGTCTCACAATGTAGCCTAGACTAGTCTTGAACTTGCAATGCCCAGGGTGGTCTTGTACTTGACAATCTTCTTGTCTTAGTCTCCTAGTGCTGAGATTACCAGACTTGGCTTCCAAAGTGCTCCTAAAGCTGTTTATTAGAATGAGAGCAAATAAAGTTTGGCAGGTTTGTATTAGGTCATTATGATTCTAATTCTTCTCCCTCATCCATAGTATTGATTTCCTGAAAAGACTAGACCAGTTGTCTTGCAAAATGTTCTTTTATTTTAGATTTATCTGAGACTTTGTCCTTATACTTTCAACCATATGCTTTTAACTTTTAACTTTTTGGCTTAGAATTATCATGTATTCATATTTACAGCAAAAATAAGAAATTAGTTACCCAATGATCCCACTTTTAGGATTCTCTCCTAAAATAGTAACTTAAAATGCAAACTGGGATGTATGTGTTCATCATCAGAACCTAATTTATAATATTCAAAAATACTGAAAGAGCTCTATGTCCAAACAATGGAAGAACAATATATTTTGACAAATACATGTGATAGAGAATTAGACAAACATTAAAATATTCATAGCATGATAATGTCATGGGAAAACTGACACAATGTAATGGTAAGTGAAAACAGAATGAAAAACTGTACAAACCATATTATATCCCATATCTATAAATAAATACATCTTCATAAGCAGAGAAAAATATGAAAAAGTAGACCAAAAATTAAAAATTATCTTTGAATGATGATTTTTTTATACTTTTCTGTACATTTCAAAATTGTATAATATGCCTATTTGTATAATAAGTATATAATTAAATACATAGTTTTTATTTTTGTGCTGGGAGTTGAACCCAGGACCATGTGCATGTTAAATATAAACTCTGTCACTGAGCTATATCCTCAGTCTCTAAATATATTTTATAAAAGTATTCTCTTATTATTCAGCCTAGCCCTGCTTCACTATTACATCATTCATTCATTCAACAACATCCACACATGGCAACAAATTGTACTTCTTTTTCCCTCCCTACCTTCCATTTATTTGTCCTCTAGAGCCACCTGTAAACACAGGCAGCCCACACTTGTTGAAAACCCTTCCAGCTCACTATCATTGTACACAGTGCTCTCTTAGTCTTTCTCATAAAACACCCCACTGGGCTTCATGCTGAATGATTGTTAGGCACAGTTGTAGAAGACCACCTGAATGGTGTCATTCACCTCAGCCCAGCCCTGGAAAATAGAAAAGAGAGACAATGAGAATGAAAATAAGGATGAAGACAAAGGAAGGAAACAGAAGGAGAGGGAAGGAAAGAAAAAGTAAGGTGGAAAAGGTAGAGAACTCTTCATGATAATAAGAATAATCTATTCTAAGCAGATTGTTATTTAGTTATAAAAATACTATGAAATCCATTATCTCATTTTGATTCTCAAATATCATTCTAAGGCACACACAGGGGGTAGGGGCTACTATCTCCATTCCATAGATGAGGAAACTTCATCCCAGGGAGGTGGAATCAACCTACACAAATTCAAATGGCCAATTTATTGCAGAGCTACACCTGAGGTCAGGACATTATCCCACTCCACTGGCCCATTTCCCCTAACTATGTTGTCTGAGCTCCCATATTTGCATCTCTTTGTAGTCCTATCTGCAATCTGAACCCATCTCAATCTTATCCCTATTCTGAGCAAAGGAAATTATTATATGCTTTTTTCAGGCCCTAGACTAGGTACTGTAGCCACAACATCTGAATTGCATTGTGCTGCACTGCTGACCACCTCAAACCTATCTTGGGTCACTTTTGAGGCCAACCAAAAGTATCAATACTCAAGATGGCTCTAACCTTAGGTCAGACTTTCTAGCTTAGTTTCCTTTTCAATTTCCACACCTACCTCTGCTCAGTGAAACCCAGTCAATGAAAACTCCCTCATATTCACCACTACTACTCTCTCCTAGGGAGGAATTTTCCTCCTTACATCTCCCTGTTCTGTTGATGTAGAGCCTGTTGTCCATTTTCAGATGCAGAATCAACTGGCATACACCTATCCTCAGAGTAGGGCTCATTGCATTACTTCTGTTTCCAAAGTTTTCTCTCACCTGATCTATTTTATTTGATGGTTCCACTAGGTGGCTGAACCACATCTAACCTTGCTATAGTCTTTCAATATTGTGCTTTAGACCTTGTGGATACCTTCTCTAATGCTAGACTCCAAGACTGGTTCTGCATCCCTCACCATCACAAACCTGTCTGTATGTAACACCAATGTGCTCCTGGCCCTAAACTGCTGCAAATCTGGCCAGGCATACTGTCTTATACAGAATAGCCCAAGAGAAACAATTCTCAAAGTGTTTCTAACAAATGTTACCAAATGCTTCAGTAGCAAAGTAAGTATGAGAAAAACCACATACTCTATTCCCATCTTGGAGAATCAGAATGAACAAAAATGAATCCAAGATTCTCAGAAGTCTTACAGCAAAGAATACTATTTGATTATGCCTAATCTAAGGTTTTTTCAAATGCATTCAGATTGATAACCTTTTTTTTTTCACAAAACACTTATTTCTTTGAACTCATTGTGGGAGATTCTGATTCTGCCTCGGCCTTGGGCCTGAGGTACTCCCAGCTCAAGTTTCTAAATCCTCACTTCTCTGGCTCTAGTTAATGAATTTCATGAGTTAAAGATTCCTCATCCAAGATTCCAATATGCTTATCTTCCTCCTGATGCACCTTCTCCTGGAATGTCTCATTTTGGAATGCTTCATACTGAACTTTCCAGTAAGTACCTCTGATTCAGCTAGAACTCTTCTGAGTCACTTCCATATATATAAGGAAGTAAATGTCATATTATTTCATTGAATGTCAAACAGACCCTCAATCTCATTGGGTTATGGATTTATTTTGGTGTACTTGTGTTTGAACTCAGGGCCTTGTGATTGCTAGGCACTCACACTTGAACCACACCCCCAACTCCTTTGCTATAGTTATTTTTCAAATAAAGTGTAGCATTTATGCCTAGACCGACCTGGACCATGATCCTTCTATTTACACTTCCCTATTAGCAGGTGTGAACCACCACGCCTAACTTTTATTGGTTGAGATGGGGGTCTCATAAACTTTTTGCCCCACAGTGGCCTGAAACCATGATCTTCCTGATCTCCACCTCCTAAATAGCTAGGATTACAGTCATGAGCCACTGTGCCCAGCTCAGGTTATGGATCTTTGTGATTAGGAAGGTGCTCGGAGATAATTCAGGTTAACTCACACCAGTAAAGAAACCTCCTTCTGGTGCTACCACTAATAAGTGATATACAACTTCTGCTTGAGCCTTTCCAAGCACATCAAATTTATTTCAGAGGAGGTAATCTTCTGTTGGATAATTTTAATAATTGAAGTTACTCTTTATATATAGTGGGCTGGAATATCCTTGCTTGCAAATTCCTTATACTGGGACAAGTTCTGTCCTCCAGAATTATGTATCCTACATCTGTTCTTAAATGTCTTCAGGTACTTCCCATCCTTTTTATCCTTAGTCAAGAATATCCTTAGCTGGGTATGGTGGCACATGCATGTAGTCTCCACACACACAAGTAGTTCTAGCTACTTGGGAGGCAGAGGCAGGATGATCTTGAGCCCAGGAGTTCAAGGCCAGCCTGAGCAGCATACTCAGACTCAGTCTCAAAAAATAGTCTTCACACCAACATGAAGGCTCATATGGAGATTTTAGATGTCATCTACCAAGTGCTGTTCTGTGAAGGAACTGGCATCACTAGTTACCCAGTGAATTGGTATTACTTAAGTCCTAGCAACTAAATAGTGCACTAATGTTCTGCTCTATATTCGCCATGTCTGGGTCATTGTTGAGGCAGGAGAACTTGGAGAAAGTCATCCAGAAGGATGTGAATGGAATGGACACAAAACAACTTGCTTCTTTTCTTACTGCATTTCTCAGAGTGCTTTTTATACCCTTACTCAAATGCCTCCTTCAGATTATGTAAAAGAAAGGAAGGCACAAGGAGGTAAATAATGGGTAAAATTAGGAAAAGCTGAAGAAAAGCCATTTTAATTGATGTAGGAACTGGTCCCACCCAGGCTTTCTTTTCTGAAGTTCAGAGATTACAGCAGGATCAAAGTCTACCTCAGCTTGGACCATTTGCTGGAGATATGGTATAACCTTACAAAAAGCTTTGCTACCTGAAGAGCAAGCTCTCCCAGAGGGCCACAAGAATTTGTCTAACAGTACCACCAGCAAGAAAATGATTATGAACCCCAAGTGAAGTGAGAGATTTCTAGGAGATAGATAAGAGGTGTTAGAACAGGAGTAGGTGGACAGAGTCAGCCTTCTGTCTCTTACCTTCCTAGCTCTCTTAAACTCTTTCCAGTACTCCCATCATGTCCCCATTGGACCATAGTTCTATCAAATCTCAGGGCCGCACTGAAGTACTGCTGAACTTTGCCTGTGAGATGGTCCACAGGAGAGGCTGTGGAGCCAAGATTTGACTTTGTAGAGTGCCTGTATGTCATTTGGAGGAAAAACACCATGGTTCCCTCCATTCTATCAGAATTTCTACCTACAGGATTCACCTTGCTTCTTCTAAGTGTTTTCTCCTCCCAACCTCCACTAATATCTTTACTCCAACCCCAGATGAGCCACTTTCTCTCACTCTTGAAGAGTGTGTCTGGGAGAAAGAGCAATCACAGATAGGAATTCAGGTGCCTCTACTTGATACTTCCACCAAGGACACATCACAGAGAATTATGTCAGGAGACCTGAGTTCAAGCCTAACCTTTACCACTTTCTGTAAGACCTTAGGGAGGTTACTTCCTTAATCAGAGCTTTCTTCTTTTGTAAATAGGGAAAAATAGGGAAATACACATGGTGGGGCTGGTAGGAACATCAAATAAAAGAAGAGGTAAGTTATTTATAAATAGGAAGTTCCCAAAATAATGGACCATCTTCCACACATGGAGATAAAGATTCAGACTTGTGACTGTCAGGGAAATTTTAGTTCTAAGTAGTGTCTCCAAATGGATACTACACTGAGCCATATATAAAGGTAATAGATAGCACTATCTATATTTCCTTAGCAACTTATATAGGTCATTCAGTTGCATTGTCTTATATAGTCTCACAATATCCCAAGGAGATTAAAAGCTGTATGTTAGAAGTCTGAGGTATGAAGAAGAAAGAAGGGATATTGGTTTTTGTTGAATATACATGTCAGGTCTTGTGTCTGGAGCTCTACATATCATCTCCATCAATCTTTCCAACCTCCCTGTGAAATACACTTAATGTGCCCTTCTGCTGATGAAGAAAACTTAAAATCAGAGGGGCTAAGTAACTTTCCCAAGATTGTAAAACTAGTCATTGTCCAATCTTTTAACTGCAGACCCTGAATGCTCATTTTCTTCTCTTGTATCTACTTGGTCATATCATGTTTCTACTCTCTAAGATTAAAATTCACATTATGTCTCTGAAACCTCCTTACAACTTTATGAGGTAGACATCATTACTGCTATCCTCAAAACTTACCAAAATTGGGTAAGCAAGTGGCATAGTGAGGACTTGAACCTGGTACCAAGGTTGATGCCTCTTCTATTGTGCTAAGTCCTGAACTAGAATCCATGTTTGTACTCTCTTACTCAGACACCTTTGGGGCCAAGGGCAGACCCTAGTTAATGGAACACATCTAACTGGCCTCTTCTGACTCAAACCTATCATACAAGACCTTCTTAACCTGCCAGTCTATAACTCATCACCTATTCACACCCACTTTCACATATTCATATAACACTTTCATAATATCCTCCTAATTCATCATATATCAAATAATTCCAGAAAGTAAGAGCCAATAAGAATTTTAGAGACTACTTAAACAAACTTCCCCATTTTACAGATATGACAAATGAGGCACAGAAATGGGAAGATATTTCCCCAAAGCCATATAGTGTGTTCTTCAGCTGAAATGATAACTCAAACCTTCTAATTAAGGGCATGCTAAGGAGAGGTCACATATTAGAGAGGGAGGGTAAAAGAAGGTAGTTAAGAAGGCAAATATGGTTGATGTACTCCCTATACAATAATGAATACAGAATTTTTAAACTGGTCAAAACCACTATAAAAAAGGGACTAAGGTAGAAAGAAGAAAAATACATGAATCAAATGGAGCTATAATACATATATACATGGAAATGCCACAAAAAGTCTCCCTGTGTAGCTATCCTAAACAAGTAAAAATGTCATTTTCTTATTCTTTTTTTCTTACACAAAATTGGAGAATAGGAAGGAGGGACAGGTCCTGCCTGGGGGGGTGTGTACTGGTGGGAGGAGAGAGAAGGTGGGGAAATGGTGAAGGAGGGTGAATATGGTACAAATTCTGTGTATACATGTATGTAAATGGAAAAATGATATCTGTTGAAACTATTCCAGAAATGGGGGAGGGGAAGAAGAAGGTGGAGGGGGTGAACTCAATGTCAATATAGTTGATACATTGTAAGAACTTTTGTAAATGCCATAATGTACCCTAACCCAGCACAATTTTATAAACAATTTAAAAATCATTTATTTAGTATTCTTTCCATTGCATCATATATTCTTCCTCCCCTCAGATGCTTCTCAGTGCACTGTGCCATTACTTTAATAACCCTTCTTCTTGGAAAAATACCTTCTACCCCTACTGTACTGCTGTTGGGTCCCAACTAGAGTATCACTACTTACCTATATTATTTCATGATTTCCTGCAAAAACCTTACTCTACTTTAATTTCTCCTTCACTCCCTATTCAGTCAGCTGAAAATATCTCCTGGCCTTAATTTGCTATATTTATGAGCAAAAAAAAAAATACATTCCTAGGCAATCTTATATTTGATATAGGGAAGATTAAACCCAGAGAAATGTGTCCGGGGGTACCCATCAAGTTAATGGCTGATCCAAGAAAGAACCTAGGTATCCAGAGTTAATTCTAGTGTTTCACCATTTAAAAGACGCTTCACCTGGAAGACTACTTATAGTTCCACCCCAGAAACCCACCCTCCTATTGACCTTATTGACACCTCCCTCTTATATCCCAAGCATCACAAATGTTGGCTCTCACTTTACAAGTGATGGTTCACTTGACAGCTAATTAGCCAAGTGACAGGCCCCTGGGGCAGCATTTCAGTTGTCACAAAGGTGGCTGGGAATATGTGAGCTGTATCAGTGCAGTGTCCACGGTTGGTCAGCATCTGTCCATGGAAAAAAGCTGTGTGAACTTTCACTTCATTGCCTATGCCAAACAAGTGCCAGGCCACATGCTTCTGTGCACATGTGCTCAGCTCTGGTAAGTTCCCAAAGACAAAGCCATTGATTGCTACAAAAGAAACCTCAGTGAAAATACCAGTGTTAGGAAATGACAAGCTAATGGTAGAAGCCTTTGTGTCTGACAATAATAATGGATAATATTTCAATGAAGTCTAAAGAGACACTATGCTGACTATATACATTATCACATTGAAATGTTACAAAAAGCTCTGAGAAATAGGCAAATATCACCAGTCTTATTAAAAAAATTGAGAAGACCAAGGCTCAGTGAGATGAAGTTGCTTTTCTCTAAAGATCACAGAGCATTTAATTGGTAAAGTCAATATTACAAACTGCCATCTGAGGAAGCACTCTGGAGAATGGAGTTATTTTAGGCTAGTATTACTTTTCTGGCTGGCTTCCTTCTGAGATCTCCGCAGAACAAATGTCACACTAGCTGACTAATTATCATGGCTATTATAATCAAGTGTTATAAAATCCAAGAGAAATTTGTGCTAAGCCATACTTCTCATCTTCCCTCTCAGTTTTTAGCTCCACTTTGGGCTGTCTGGCTTTGAGCCTCACCTTTTCACCAGAGGTAAACAAATCACTTCCTTAACTAACAAAAACAAAGTACACTTGTTTCTATTACTAAAATCAGTTCTCTGCTCATCTCTTGGGGCTTTTATGCCTTTACTTTGTTTATAATTAAATTAATGTAGTCAATTCCCTTGTAGAGATAAACCCAGTGTGTGTTGGAGGGGGGAGTATAAGCATATGGAAACATATTAGAAACAACCAGTTTTTTCCACAAAGTGGATAATTTCTCCAGATTGCATCCTTTTAAAAACAAAGCAACCCTTTCCAAAGTGACTATGTGTATCGTATATAACTTTGAAATCAAAAGCCCAGGCTATTTCACATTATGAGTCAGGGTAGCCTGATGGCACAAGCAAAGCCTACACAGGCAGAAGGATTAGGGTGGAAATTTTAGCTTTGCCATTTACCTGATCTTGGGAACCTCAGTGTCCTCACAGACAAAGCTGAAATACCACTATTCCTGGTCTTTGTGAGGATAAAAAGGACCAGGTATGTGAAAGTATCCACCAAATTCTAGGGTTAGTGGAATGATGACATCCCCTACCTCAGCCTATAACACTGGACCCAAGAAGCCCAGCCAGGCTGACTGGGCCGCTTCATCAATGTATGACCCATCCCTGTATTCCTTATCGGTGGTCTTTTTGTACCTGCTTCCTGTCTAGTTCTTGTCAGACTTCAGAAAGCTGCAAGCCAATCTGGGAAACAACAAAAGAGAGAAATTACAATTTTTCCACCATCTTCAAACTGTTGAAATTTCCTTTCCAAAAGAGACTGACAAAAAAGTGTCCATATTTGTTTAGGTCTAAACAAGAGGAAATGGGATAATGCTTCTAAAACATGAAAGTTTTAGGTTTAAGGATAAGAAAATGGGGACTAGTTAAATACAAGCATATAAAATTGCTGATGTTTGACCATTTTTAACCTGCATAAAGGCAATTTCACATAGTTCAACCCAATATGTAGCAATAGGAAAATACTGACTCTTTTTAAGTAATCAACTCCCCATTCATGTGGCCCTAGCATCATCCTGCTTTATACAGAGAACCATAGAATATAGTGGTTATGACCTCAACATCTGGATAAACTGCCAACTCTGCCACTTTCAAATTTGTGGGGTATTGAGCAAGTTAACTTCTCTGTAGAATTTCTCCAATTGTAAAATGAAGATAATCACAGTATCTAACTTAAACAGTTGTAAGTGGTGACTAAAAGAATAAAATATAAGGCAAAAGGTACAGTTCAGTGGTAGAGTACATGCTAAGCAGTCACAAGGCCCTGGGTTTGATTACCAGAATCATAAGAACCAAAAAGTAAGTTAAGAATTAAAATATATAAAGAATTGGAAAATTTCAAAGATTCAATAAATGCTGATTATTACTTCAAAGTGTTAAGGATGGGTAATAATTAAGTTATTCCCTTGAGGACAATTTTAATACAAGGATTCTATGACTCCAAGACTAGGTGAATAGTTTGTGTCACATAGCACAATGGTGGAGTGCTTGCTTAACATTTGCGACACCCTGGGTTTGATTCCCAGCACTGTGAGAAAGTAAAAAAGGGAAAAAAGAGCTTTTATTCCTACTATAATTATCCCTAAATAACTCAAAGATATTGTGATCAATTTTGGAAAACTGAAGCTTTAGAGAGATAAAGTGAGTCATCATCACAAAAGATTCTTTACTACATTCATTCATTTTTTTCAACAGATATTGTGGAGTACCAACAAGTTTCTAAGATCAAGAATGGTTAATCATGTAAGGGTCACAATGGTGAGAAGAGGACCAGCCTTGCATCCAAATTATCCAGGTTCAAATACCATGTCTCCCATTTTCTAGTATGGGACTTGGACAAATCATTTGACCTTTATGATCCTCAGTTTTTCTCATCTATAACATTAGGATACTGGGACTGAGGGTATAGCTTAGTCCCTATACTTACCATTTGCAAGTCCCCAGGTTCAATCCTCAGCACCAAAAATAAAAAGTGAGGCTGTTCATATTATTTCTTAGAAGTTTTGAAGGAATTAAGCTAAACAAAGTTTGTAAATGAGTAATATAGTACCTTTCACAGAGTGTTACATATTATTGTCTTTCCCTTTTTAAAAATTTTATTTTATTGTTGTTATGGGTAGGGGTACATTGTGGCATTTACAAAGGCTCTTACAGCATATAAAATATATTATGCCTGAATTCACCCCCTCCACCATTCTCCTTTATCCCCTCCTCCACCCATTTGAGAAATAGTTTCAATAGGGATCTTTTTTCCATTTACATTCATGTGTACCCAGTATTTGCATCATATTCACCCTGTTACATCCTTTCCCCACCTCATGCCCCCACCCACTGGTATCACCCTCCCAGGCAGGACTTGTTCTGCCCTCCTGTTCTCTGATTTTGCAAAAAATAAAAATAAAAAAGAAATGACATTTTTCCTTGTTTAAGGGAGTTTCCTTGTGGCACTTTCATGTATATACGTATTATAGCCCTATTTGGTTCGTTTCCTCTATTTTTCTTCTTTCTGCTTTAATTACTTTCTTATGGTTGTTTGAGCCAGTTTGAAAATACTATATTTATTCTTGTATAGAGAGTACATCAACAATATTCACCTTAACTTCCTTCTTTTTACCTTCCCCCTCTGTAAGTGACCTCTTGGTGTGTCCTGTGTTTCATAATATTGCTACATTTGTATTAGATCTATATTCCCTAGAGAAAACAGTCAGCTTTTGGTTTTCTGAACATGGCTAACTTCACTTAAGATGATGTTCTCCAGTTCCATCCATTTACCTGCAAACAACAAAATTTCATTCTTCTTTGTGGCTGAATAGCATTCCATTGTATATAAATACAATTTTCATAATCCATTCATCAGTAGTGGGGCATCTAGGCTGTTTCCATAACTTAGCTATTGTGAATAATGCTACAATAAGCGTGGGTGTTCAAGTGCCTTTGTTGTAACCTGACTTACATTCTTTTGGGTATATCCCTAAGAGTAGAATTGCTGGGTCATACGGCAGTTCTATTTTTAGTCATTTGAGAGGACTCCATACTGTTTTCCACAGTAGCTGTACTAATTTATATTCCTACAAGCAGTGTACGAGAGTTCCTTTTCCTCCATATCTTCCCCCAACATTTGTTGTTTGTGTTCTTGATAATTGAGATTCGAACAGGGGTCAGGTGGAATCTTAACTGAGTTTTTAATTGCATTTCTTTTATGGCCAGGGATGTAGAGCATTTCTTCTTGTGTTTTTTTTTAGCCATTTGTATTTCTTCCTTTGAGAAAGCTCAATTCAGTTATTTTGTGTATTTCTTCATTGGGTCACTGAATTTTTGGGAGTTCAGTGTTTTGAGCTCTCCCTGTATTCTGGTTATCAAAACCTTGTCAGATGTATAGCTGCCAAAGATTTTCTCACATTCTGTGGGCAGCCTCTTCAATTTAGAGACCAGTTCTTTTGTTGTGCAAAAGCCTTTAATTTCATGTAGTCCCATTTGTTCATCCTTTCTCTTAGTCATTGAGCCATTTGAGTTTGAGTTCAACTGAGGAAATCATTGCCTATGCCTATTTATTCCAATGTATTCTCTGCCATTTCCTGCACTAGTTTCAAGTATTATATTAAGGTCCTTAATCCACTTGGAGTTGATACTTGTACAGGGTGACAAACATGGGTCTAGTTTTAGTTTTCTCCATGCAGACATCCAGTTTTCCTAGAAACATTTTTTGAAGATAATGTCTGTTCTCCATTGTATGTTCTTGGTGCTTTTATCAAAAATCAGGTGGAGGTAGCCTTGTGTATTTACAGCTGGGTCTTCTATTCTGTCTCACTGGTTTTCATGTCTGTTTTTGTGCCAGTACCATGCTGTTTTTATTGCTATGGCTCAGTAATGTAATTTAAGTTGGGTATTGTGATAGCTCCAGCTTTGCTCTTTTTGCTCAGTATTACCTAGGCTATTTGTAGTATTTTGTGCTTCCAGATGAACTGTACAGTCGATTTTTCAATCTCTGGGATGAATGTCATTCAAATTTTAATGGGACTTGTATTGAACATGTAGATTGCTTTTGGAAATAAAGCTATTGTCACTATTTTGATTCTACCAATCCATGAGAATGGGAGATCTTTCCATCTTCTGTAGTCTTCTTAGATTTCTTTCTTCAATGGTTTATAGTTTTCCTTGTAGAGATCTTTCACATCCTTTGTTAAGATTATTCCTAGGTATTTGATTTTTTGAGGCTATTGTAAATAGAATGATTTTCCTATATTCTTTCTCAGTCTTTCGTTGTTGGTGTATAGAAAGACTGCTTATTTTTGTAGATTGATTTTTGTATCCTGCAACTTAGCTGAAACAGTTTATGGTGTCTAGGAGTTTTTTGGTTCATTTAGGTATAAGATTATGTTTGCAAATAGGGATAGTTTGACTACTTCCTTTCCAATTTATATTCCTTCTTCCTGTCTTACTGCTCTGGCTAGGAATTCCAAGACTGTTGAATAAGAGTGGAAAGAGTGGACACCATTGTCTTGTTCCTGACTTTATAAGGAATGTTTTCAGCTTTTCCTGATTTACTATGATGTTGGCTACAGGCTTGTCATATACAGTTTTTATTATATTGAGGTACATTCCTTCTATACGTAGCTTCATCACAGCTTTTATCATGAAAGAATGTTGAACTTTATTGAAGGCTTTTTCTATATCTATTGAGATGATCAAGTGGTTTTTGTCTTTGCTTTTGTTAATATGCTGTATTAATGATTTGTATATGCTGAACCATCCCTGACTCCTTGGGATAAAACCGACTTGATCATGGTGTATGATCTTTTTGATATGCTATTGAATTCAGTTTGCCAACATTTTATTGAGTATTTTTGCATCTATGTTCACTAAAGATATTGACTTATAATTCTCTTTTTTTGTTGTAGCCTTGTCCAGTTGTGAGATGAGCATAATACTGGCTTCATAGAGTGGTTTTGGCAGTTTTCCTTTTTTTTTCTATTTCTTGGAAAAGTTTGAGGAGTATTGGTATTAGCTCTTCATTAAAGGTCTGGTAGAATTTAGCAGTAAATTCATCAGGTCCTGGGCTTTTCTCTTTTGGGAGACTCTTTATTGCTGCTTCAATTTCATTGTGTGTATAGGTGATCAATAACCTCTTAGTTCAGATTTGGATGGTTATATGTATCTGGAAATTTGTTCATTTCTTCTAGATTTTCCAATTTATTTGAACATAGCTTTTCAAAGTAGTTACTGATAATTTCCCTGGTGTTTGTTTTTATCCCCCTTTTCCATTTCTAATTTTACTAATTTTTGCTTTTCTCTTCTCATTTTAGTCAGATTTGCCAACGGTTCATCGATCTTGTTTATCTTTTCAAAGAACCAGCTTTTTGTTTTGTTTATTCTTTGTATATATTTTTTTTCTCTATTTTGTTGATTTGAGCCCTTATTTATTATTTCTCTCCTTTTGCTAGTTTTGGGTTTAGCTTGTTCTTGTTTTTGTAGGAGTTTGAGATGCAGCATTAGGTCATCTGTTTGAGATCTTTCTGTGTTTTTAATACTCATGGCTATAAACTTTCCCCTTCAGATTGCCTATGCTGTGTCCCATAGGTTCTGGTACTTTTTACAAATTCTCATTAAGTTCCAGGAACTTTTCAATATCTTCTCTTGGTTTTTCTTTTTCTTTCTTTCTTTCTTTCTTCTTCTTCTCTTTTTTTGAAGTACTGGGGATTGAACTCAGGGCTTTCACCTTGAGCTACTCCACCAGGCCTATTTTTGTGAAGGGTTTTTTGAGATAGGGTCTCACAGAACTATTTGCCTAGGTTGGCTTCGAACTGTGAACCTCCTGATATCTGCCTCCTGAGCAGCTAGGATTATAGGCATGAGCCACTGGTGCTCAGCTCTTCTCTTATTTCTTCAATCACCCACTCATCATAGAGAAACTTGTAAGATTACAGGCATAAGCTACCAGTGCACAGCTCTCTTCTGATTTCTTTAATGACCCACTCATTCTGGAGAAACTTGTTGTTCAACCTTCAGTTGTTTTCAGAATTTTCTGCTGGAGTTTTTTCTGTTGTTGAATTCTAGTTTTATTGTGTTGTGGTCAGAGAGTATGCAGGTGGTAATTTCAATTTTCTTATATTTGTTAAGACCTGCTTTGTGACTTAAAATTTTGTCTATTTTTGAGAAGGTTCCATGGGCTGCTGAGAAGAATGTATATTGTCCTGTTACTTTGTAGAGATCTGTCAGGTCCATTAGATCTATGGTGTCATTAAATTTTAGAAATTCTTTGTTGATTTTTTATCTGGTTGTCCTATCTATTGGTGATAGAGGAGTACTGAAGTCTCCCAGTACCACAGGTGTCTATCTGTGTTTTTAAGTCAGTAGTGTATGTTTAATGAAGTTGGGTGCACTGACATTGGGTGCATGTAAGTTAATGATTGTTATTTCTTCTTGTATTGTGTCTTATATTACTATGAAGTGACCTTCTTTGTCTTTTCTGAATAATTTAGGTTTGAAGTCTACTTTATCTGATATAAGTATTGCTACTCCTGTCTGTTTTGGGGGGCCATCAGCTTGTTAAATCTTCTTTCACCCTTTCACTTTGAGGCAATGTTTGCTTCTATCTGTAAGATGGGTTTATTGTAAACAACAGATTGTCAGATATTCCTTTGTAATCCAGTTTGACAATCAGTGTTTTTTGATGGGGGAGTTGAGCCCATTAACATTAAGTGTTAATATTATGAGGTATGCGATTATTCCTGCCATTTAGTTGGGTTTTTTTGTGTAAGGGTTTATGTGTGTGTAACTAATTCTATGCTACCCTCTGATTAGTTATGTGGTCTTTTCTTGTGGTTTAATAATTCCCATCCTTTCATGGCTATATTTATTTTCATCTTTGTGTAGGATTCCTTTCAGGATCTTTTGTAGTGGTGGTTTAGTGTTCATGTACTGTTGTAGATTGTGTTTATCATGGAAGGTTTTTATTCCTCCTTCAATTTTGAATAATAGCTTTGCTGGGTAGAGTATCCAAGGGTTGAACTTTTTTTTTTCTTTTATTATTCATATGTGCATACAAGGCTTGGGTCATTTCTCCCCCCTGCCCCCACCCCCTCCCTTACCACCCACTCCGCCCCCTCCCTCTCCCCCCACCCCCTCAATACCCAGCAGAAACTATTTTGCCCTTATTTCTAATTTTGTTGTACAGAGAGTATAAAGCAATAATGGGAAGGAACAAGGGCATTGACTCACATTGATTTCCTGTGTATGTGTGTTACCTTCTATGTTAATTCTTTTTGATCTAACCTTTTCTCTAGTTCCTGGTCCCCTTTTCCTATTGGCCTCAGTTGCTTTTAAGGTATCTGCTTCTCTGCATTAAGGGCAACAAATGCTAGCTAATTTTTTAGGTGTCTTACCTATCCTCACCCCTCCCTTGTGTGCTCTCGCTTTTATCATGTGCTCAAAGTCCAATCCCATTGTCGTGTTTGCCCTTGATCTAATGTCCACATATGAGGGAGAACATAAGATTTTTGGTCTTTTGGGCCAGGCTAACCTCACTCAGAATGATGTTCTCCAATTCCATCCATTTACCAGCAAATGATAACATTTCGTTTTTCTTCATGGCTGCATAAAATTCCATTGTGTACAGATACCACATTTTCTTAATCCATTCGTCAGTGGTGGGGCATCTTGGCTGTTTCCATAACTTGGCTATTGTGAATAGTGCCGCAATAAACATGGGTATGCAGGTGCCTCTGGAGTAACCTGTGTCACAGTCTTTTGGGTATATCCCCAAGAGTGGTATTGCTGGATCAAATGGTAGATCAATGTCTAGCTTTTTAAGTAGCCTCCAAATTTTTTTCCAGAGTGGTTGTACTAGTTTACTTTTCCACCAACAGTGTATGAGGGTTCCTTTTTCCCCGCATCCTCGCCAACACCTGTTGTTGGTGGTGTTGCTGATGATGGCTATTCTAACAGGGGTGTTATTATTTTGTTGAATATATGAAATATATCTTTGGTTTGAACCTCTTTTCCTTCTTCAATGCCCATAATTCACAGGTTTGGTCTTTTGATAGTGTTGCATGGTTTTTGTGTATTCCTTTCACATTCTTGTGTCATTTGTCTAGGAATTCTTTTGCTTTTTCTTTAATGTCTATTTTGTCTTTGAGCTCTGAAATTCTTTTTTTTTCCTTTTTCTTTTATTATTCATATGTGCATACAAGGCTTGGTTCATTTCTCCCCCCTGCCCCCACACCCTCCCTTACCACCCACTCCACCCCCTCCCTCTCCCCCCCCAGTACCCAGCAGAAACTATTTTGCCCTTATTTCTAATTTTGTTGTAGAGAGAGTATAAGCAATAATAGGAAGGAACAAGGGTTTTTGCTGGTTGAGATAAGGATAGCTATACAGGGCATTGACTCACATTGATTTCCTGTGCGTGGGTATTACCTTGTAGGTGAGCTCTGAAATTCTGTCTTCCACTTATTCCAGTGGAATTTAGTTGATTTGAGGTATTTTTATTTCCGGGATTTCTGCTTGATGTTTTTCCTGAGACTTTTCATATCTTTGCTATACTCCTTTTTCATATATTATGTTGTCTTCTTTATTTCATATACGTCTTTTTTATAGTCTCCTTAGTTTCATTTTGTAGTTTGTTGAAATCCTCTTTGAGTTCTTTTAGTTGTTTCTGTGTCTTCTTAAATTTTTTTAATCTATTTTCTCTTGGTATTTGTTGAATTGTTTTTGCATGTCTTCATTAAGCTCCTCTTCAAGCTGATTCAACTTTCTTATCATTTTTTGAGGTTAGCACCTGGGATTCATCCCCTTCATTTTCAGTTGTTAGCCTTTTAAAGAGTCATATTCCCCTGCATTCTTTTTCTTGCCACGTTTCTATTTTGTGCTTTGCTCATATGCTGTTGATTACTTAGTTGTGGATTTTAATCACCTGTTTTCTTTCCTTTAACATATTTTCTATGCTTTGACTAGCTTAGTTGTTCACTAGGTTGTTGTAATATTTATGTTTCCTAAGCTGAAGGTATAACTACACAGTAACAAATTCACAAATTCAATGCCAAACCAGTTATTTGCATAATATATAAGAAGCCCCTTGGCAGTATTATCTATCAACAGCAGGTATTGGGGATATAACAGTTGCTTATATAGAGACAGATACTTGGGTAATTGAAAAGAAGATGCTAGAAGAAAGGGCAGGGAAGGGGGGTTGGATGAGGGGCAACAGATGTGTGAGGTGTGGGGAGCTGTAGGGTTATGGGGCCCAAATGTGTGCAAAGGTGCAATTTAGTCATTGGGGGCCAGGTGTTATGGTCAAGGATTTCAGTGGGAGAAGATGGATGGGATAATGTGTAAAGTTGGTACAGTAGACTATTCGGTGAGTGGTGAGTGTGGAGGAGGTAGAGGCAGTGGGGGGAAAAGTAGGGGGCAGATGGGAGGGAAGGAAGAAGAAAGGAGGTGGAATAGAAGATAGAAGAAAAATTTGGGGGAGAGAAAGGAAAGTTGGGCAAGAGAGGGCTAAGCAAACTGATTTTGGACAGAATGGAAGAAAGTGATAAGCAACAATAGATTGTAAAAAATTAGGAAAGAAAATGAAGATGTAAAAATAAAGTTAATAATTTTAAAAATACTAAATAAAAAGGAAAAAAAGAACAGTTCACTATAAGTTCTGGACCATTTCCTCTGATATCAAATCCATTTGCTGACACTTCTTTCAGGGGTTTCTTAGTGTCTCTGTCCCTTCTTAAGGTTGGTATGCTGGGCTGTGTGGCAATGGATGTTGCCACACAACAGCTTTGGTGGGAATAAGCCCAGGGTATTTGAGCCAAGGCTTTCTTTGGAGGGGTGGGGCAGCTGGTGCAGGTGGGTTCTCTGAAGTGGTCCCACCAGGAATAGGTTTTGAGCAGTCACCAGACCCTTCTGCCCACAGAGGAGGCTGAAATTGATCTTTTTGATCACTTTTCAGCTCACTACCACTTTCTCCAAAGAGGTCAGATATGATGCTCATTTCACCAGATGGCTGCTGTGTTGCTCCTCTACCACTCAGGCAAGGTCAGCTCAGCATTCTTCCCCACCCTTACCAGGCAGAGGTAAATTGTACCCTCTGTTTATGGCCATCAGTTTGTCCAGGGGGGTACAATCTGCCCTCCAGCTGTGCTGAACTATGTGGTTCCCTTGAGGGAACTAATATGTGCATCTATGGCTTGTAAGTATTAGTACGTGCACCATGTATGCAAATGTGTATATATGTGTTTATGTGATGTTATCTTTGTTTCTGGGTTTGACTAACTGTGTGTGGTATAACTGAGTGCCTCATTCCAGCCCCAAGAAGAAGAAGCCTAACCTTTTGACTTATAATACTGAAATAAGAGGCAGAAGTTTGGGTCAGATTTTGACTCAGGATTTTATCTGTGAAATATATAGCCTTGGGAACCAGCAGAGAACATTTCTTCTGAAAAGTTCAAAGTATCTCTCTCACATACTCATTTGTTTTTGTTTTATTTTGTAACTTTTTTGAAGTATAATGTTCATGCATAAAGCACATTAATCTTGTTTATGTGCAGTGTGTCTTCAGAAACTGAACGTGCCCATATAAACAGCATATAGATCAAGAGACAAAACATTCCCTATATCCTTCCTGATCACTGATCTATATCTCAAGGACCAACACTGTCTTTATTTTTGTGAAGAGAGGTGTGTGCTAAGAATGGAACCCAGGCCCTCGTGCATGTGGCCTTTGCTGCACAAGCACTCTACCAGTGAATCAACCTTCAACCCCATCCTTATGTCTAACAGCGCAGGTCACTTTTCTCTGATGTTGTACTTTACACAAATGGAATTAAACAATATGCATACTTTTGTGTCTGGTTTCTTTATGCAACATTACATTTGTGATAGCTAGCCATATTATTGTGCATAGCTGTAGTTTGTTCATTATTATTGGTATATAGAATTGCATGGTATGAATAAAATGCAATTTACTTACCCATTTTAGTATTCATGGACATTTTGACTGCCTCCATTTTGGGTCTAGAATATTCTAATAAGTGTCTTTTAATGAATTCTCATTTACTTTCTAAACACAATTTATAGGTGATGGGAACTGGCAGCAATGAATCTTTCCCTTTTGCCTATAAGAAAACAGGCAAAGGAAGAATTAGTCAGTTGATTTAGGCACAAAGGGAGTCAATGTGGCCTAATAAGGCTTCTGGTGCCTGTTTCCTAATTCTTGGGCCAGAGCACATTCTTCCTTTTATAGTGCTAAAAGAACAAGATCCAGATTTCTCTTCTGAAAGAACTGATACATGATTATCAGTACAGGTAACTTTTTAACTTTGTCCTCTAAGTCCTTTATGCAGAGATCATTGAATACTTGTTGAACTGAAAGTTTTCCAGTAAGGTTGAGAAACTGGGCTAATTGGGTTTTGTCTTTTCAGTCACTTGATCTGCCCCTTGCCTCTCCAGTTTGCCAGACACATGCAAAGTCACTTTGTTCTCTTTCTTTCATACCAGCAGATTCCATTTGCCCATTTCTCAGAGTATTGTGTGCCATGAATCCAGGCCAGCTCTTTTAGGCTCTACTGTTCATGCAATCCTTGTGGCCTTTACTGACTGATGGGACCACTCGAGTCTACTATCTGGGCATCCAGGATGTGCAATGGAACTATGCTCCTGAAGGAAGGAATGTCGTCACAAACCAGCCTCTAGACAATGATGTATAGTTTTAATCTCATGGTATTAGAGCCAGAGTTGGAGGGGGTAGGTACATTTAAGGTTAAGATATAAGCAGGTTTTCTCTTTTGGCTATACTGGGGTTTGAACTGAGGATCTTGATCTTGCTAAGCAGGTACTCTACCACTTGAGCCACATCCCCAGCCAAGCTTTTCTTCAGTTATATTTCAGTTAGGGTCTCCCAAGGCCAGTTTAGGATTGCAATTATAGCCTCTCTTGGACCACACCTGGCCTTAGAAAGTAACCTTTTGTTGGTCCTTTCCTAGAGTGTAATAGCAGCCAGCTCCCAATCTTTCTCAGCCAAACATGAAGCAGCAGTTTTCCTGGTAAAAGGGCTACTTGACTCAGGAGTCAACATCCTATCTGGTGTCAGTTTTTCCACACTGAAGTGCCTCAGCATTTTTAAAGTCTTAAAGGTAATTCCATATTGTCTTGGTTCTAAGATGATATCTATGGTGTTGATTTAATTACAGCTGTTTAACTTATTAAAAAATAATGAGATATTTATAATCTTTGTAAGATGTGTGTGGTAGAACTATGCTTATATGTATCTTTTTGACTGCATGAAGAAGGCACATTCCAAATATTGAGTGGAAGAGAAAGACTTCATCTAGATGCAAAGTATAAGAAAAGAACAGGTGTTGAGTAATTCCTAGAGATAAGGCTGTGTTGCTTACGCTTCTACAAAGGACTGCACTGTACCCATTACCAAGCAGACCCAGGTATAGGAAGGGAACAGGTAGGATAGCAGTTCTACTACCTGGTATCCTTACTTTGTGAAGAGGAATCTTAACTAGGAACAGATGCTGTTCTTTAGGCAGGCAGGACACATTTTCCTCTTTTGGATATAAAGTGCCAGGAGCAGGGATAAGGGAAGAGGACTTTCAGAAGACTGAAAGTCCTGCTGAGCTGGTGGAGCCAAGTCTGTGTCATAAACCACTAGAGTTTTTAAGGGTACTCAGACACTTAGAAGCTGCCCTATGGACTGCAGCCCAGGCCCAGCAAAGTGGAAGTACAAGTATAAAGAAGTAAGGAGCTGCCAGCTTCAGCTCCCTCAGTAATGCTCAGTGGTTAAGGGAAGCTAGACCAGGCCAGAGCAGCACCTAGATTATCAACCTGGCACAGATGTGGACCTTGAAGCTAGAGGGAAAACATGGTTCCAAACCCATTAATGTGGGATCCAAGTCCAGGTTCTAAGACATTTATGACAAGGAGGGGAAGGGATAAAGTCTCTGCTCTGACTCATGAAACACAACAACAAACAGGTCATTATAAACACTCTTGAGTCAACAGAGTGAATACTGCAGGAGGCCAGCTAGAGGAGATTTCTGGGTTTGTATTATTTATTCACCAATTTCACTAAGAGGACACAATGTGCCTACATCTCCTGCAAATCCTGGGCACATTTCTCATGCCTTTCCTCAAGGGTCCCTTGGAAAATATTTTTAAGTTGATGCCTGTAGAACAAAGGTTGGCAAGCTTTTCCTGTAAAAGGTCAGTTAGTAAATATTTTGTTTGCAATACTATGAAGGACCTAAAAACATATATAAATGCCAACACAGTGGTGGTAGGAGACTACCAATAGATAGGTCGTCCAAACAAAAAATTAATAAAGAAATCCTAGATCTAAATCACACCATAGATAAAATGGACCTAGCTGATGTCTACAGAATATTTTATCCAACTTCTGCACAATATACATTCTTCTGAGCAGCCCATGGAACCTTCTCCAAAACTGATCATATTTTAGGGCACAAAGCAAGCCTCAGCAAATATAAGAAAATAGAAATTATACCATGCATTCTATCTGATCAGAATGGATTAAAACTAGAACTCAACAACAAAAACAATAGTAAAAAACATGCAAACAGTTGGAAGCTGAACAACAAAACACATTGCTCAGTGATCAATGGATCATTGATGAAATAAAAGAGGAAATTAAAAGGTTCCTGGAAGTTAATGAAAATGAAAACATGACCTACCAGAGCCTATGGGATACAGTAAAGGCAGTCCTGAGAGGAAAGTTTATAGCCATGAGTGCATATATTAAGAGGACAGAAAGATCTCAAATAAATGACTTAATGCTTCATCTCAAACTCCTAGAAAAACAACAGCAAGCATATCCCCAAACAAGCAGAAGGATAGAAATAATAAAAATAAGGGCTTAAATCAATGAAATAGAAACAAAAAAAAACCATATAAAGAATCAATGAAACAAAAAGTTGGTTTTTTGAAAAAAATAAATAAGATTGACAGACCCCTGGCAAACCTGACCAAAATGAGGAAAGAAAAAACCCAAATCAGTAAAATCAGAAATGCAAAAGGAGAGATAACAACAAACATCACAGAAATCCACAAAATCATCAGAGATTACTTTGAGAACCTATATTTTAATAAATTTTAAAATCTTGAAGAAATGGACAGATTCTAGATACTTTATGACCATCCAAAAGTGAACCAAGAGGATATTAATCACCTAAATAGATCTAAAACACAAAATGAAATGGAAGCAGCAATAAAGAGTCTCCCCCAAAAAAGAAAAGCCCAGGACCTGATGGATTCTATGCTGAATTCTATCACACATTTAAAGAAGAACTAATATAAACCCGCCTAAAATTGTTCCATGAAATAGAAACAGAAGGAACACTGCCTAACTCATTTTATGAAGCCAGTACTACACTCACCCCAAAAGCAGACAAAGACACCTCCAAAAGGAGAACTATAGGCCATCTCTTTAATGAACATTGATGCAAAAGTCCTCAATAAAAAATGGCAAACCGAATCCAACAACACATCACAAAGATCATTCACCATGGCCAAGTTGGCTTTATCCCAGGGATGCAGAGGTGGTTCAACATATATAGATCTATAAATGTAATACAGCACATTAATAGAAGCAAAGACAAAAACCACTTGATCATCTCAATAGATGCAGAAAAAGCCTTTGACAAGATCCAACACCACTTCATGATAAAAGCTCTAAGAAAACTAAGAATAGAAGGAAAGTACCTCAACCTTGTAAAGGCTATATATGACAAACCTATAGCCAACGTCATACTTAATGGTGAAAAACTGAAACCATTTCACCTAAAATCAGCAATGAGACAAGGGTGCCCACCATCCCCACTCCTATTCAACATAGTCCTGGAATTCCTAGCCAGAGCAATTAGGCAAGAAGAAGCAATAAAAGGAATAGAAATAGGTAAAGAAACTGTCAAAATATCCCTATTTGCAGATGACATGATCCTATATCTTAAAGACCCAAAAAACTCAACTCAAAAACTCCTAGACACCATAAACAGCTACAGCAAGTTGGCAAAATACAAAATCAGCTTGCAAAAATTATTAGCTTTTCTGTACACCAACAATGCACAAACTGAGAGGGAATATATGGAAACAATTCCACTTACAATAGCCTCAAAAAAAATCAAATACCTAGGAGTAAATTTAAAAAAGGATGTGAATGACTTCCACAAGGAGAACTACAAACCCCTGAAGAAAGAGATCGATGAAGACTACAGAAGGTGGAAAGATCTCCCATGCTCATGGATTGGTAGAATCAACATAGGCTATACCACCAAAAGCAATCTACATGTTTAATGCAATTCCCATCAAAATCCCAATGACTTTCATCACAGAGATTGAAAAATCTACCCTAAAGTTCATTTGGAAACACAAGAGACCTCGATAATCCCAGGCAATACTCAGCAAAAAGCAATGCTAGAGGTGTCACAATACCCAACTTCAAAGTATATTACAAAGCAACAGCAATAAAAACAGCATATTACTGGCACAAAAACAGACATGAAGACCAGTGGAACAGAATAGAGAACCCAGATATGAATCCACACAGCTATGCCCACCTTATTTTTGACAAGGCATCAAAAACATACCATGGAGAAAAGACAGTCTCTTCAACAAATGTTGCTGGGAAAAGTGGTTATCTGCCTGCAAAAAGCTGAAACTAGATCCATGTTTATCACCCTGTACTAGTATCAACTCAAAATGGATCAAGGACCTTAATATCAGACCTGAAACTCTGAAGTTAGTACAGGAAGGAGCAGCGAATACTCTGGAAGTAATAAGTATAGGCAAAGACTTCCTCAGTAGAACCCCAGAAGCTCAGCAACTAAGAGAAAGGATGGAAAATGGGACTACATAAAACTAAAAACCTTCTGTACAACAAAAGAAATGGTCTCTAAATTGAAGAGACCACCCACAACGTGGGAGAAAATATTTGCCATCAGACAAAGGACTGATAACCAGAATATACAGGGAACTCAAAAAACTAAACTCCCCAAATCAATGAACCAACAAATGGGCAACTGAACTAAACAGAACTTTCTCAAAAGAAGAAATTCAAGTGGCCAAAAACCACATGAAAAAATGCTCACCATCTCTGGCCGTAAAGGAAATGCAAATCAAAAGCACACTAAGATTTCACCTCGCCCCTGTTAGAATAGCTATCAGCAAAAACACCACCAACAACAGGTGTTGGTGAGGATGTGGGGAAAAAGGAATCCTCGTACACTGCTGGTGGGAATGCAAGCTAGTGTAACCACTCTGGAAAACAATATGTAAGCTTCTTAAAAATCTAAACATAGATCTGCCATATGATCCAGCAATCCCACTCCTAGGGATATACCCAAAGGAATGAAGCTCAAGTTACTCCAGAGGCACCTGCACACCCATTTTATTGCTGTCAAAATATCCCTTTTTGCAGATGGTATGATCCTGTACCTTAAAGATCCAAAAAACTTCTAGACCCCATAAACAGCTACAGCAAGGTGGCAGGATACAAAATCAACTTACAGAAATCGTTAGCTTTTCTATACACCAATAATGAACAAACTGAAGAAGAATATATGGAAACAATTCCATTTACAATAGCCTCAAAAAAAATCAAATACCTAGGAGTAAACTTAACAAAGGATGTGAATGACCTCTACAAGGAGAACTGCAAGACCCTGAAGAAAGAAACCGAGGAAGACTACAGAAGGTGGAGAGATCTCCCGTGCTCATGGATTGGTAGAATTAACATAGTAAAAATGGTTATACTACCAAAAGCAATCTACATGTTTAATGCAATTCCCATCAAAATCCCAATGACATTCATCACAGAGATTGAAAAATCTACCCTAAAATTCATTTGTAAACACAAGAGACCATGTTTAGTCAAGGCAATACTCAGCAAGAAGAGCAATGCTGGAGGTATCATAATACCAGACTTCAAAATATATTACAAAGCAATAGCAAGAAAAACAGCATGGTATTAGCACAAAAAACAGACATGAAGACCAATGGCACAGAATAGAGAACCCAGATATGAATCCACACAACTATGCCCATATTATTTTTGACAAAGGCATTAAAAATATAAGATGGAAAAAAGACAGCCTCTTCAACAAATGGTTATCCATCTGCAAATGGATAACCAAAGGTGGTTATCCATCTGCAAAAAACTGAAACTAGATCCATGTTTATCACCCCATACTAGTATCAACTCAAAATGGATCAAGGACCTTAATATCAGACGTGAATCTCTGAAGTTGGCACAGGAAAGAGCAAGAAACACTCTGGGAATAATAGATATAGGCAAGCACTTTCTTAATGGAACCCCAGCAGCTCAGCAACTAAGAGATCGCATAGACAAATGGGAGTTCATAAAACTAAAAAGCTTCTGCTCAACAAAAGAAATGGTCTCTAAACCAAAAAGACCACCCACAGAGTGGGAGAAAATATTTGCTAGTTGTACATCAGACAAATGACTGATAACCAGAATATACAGGGAACTTAAGATACTAAATTCTCCCAAAATCAGTGAACCAATAAAGAAATGGGCAACTGAACTAAACAGAACTTTCTCAAAAGAAGAAATTCAAATGGCCAAGAAACACATGAAATAATGCTCACCATCTCAAGACATAAGGAAATGCAAATCAAATCCACACTAAGATTCCACCTCATCCCTGTTAGAAGAGCCATCATTAAAAACACCACTAACAACAGGTGTTAGTGAGGATGTGGGGAAAAAGGAATCCTCTTTTTGAAAAATTTTATTTATTTATTTATTTTTATTCATATGTGCATACATTGTTTGGGTCATTTCTCCCCCCTCCCCCCATCCCCTCCCCTACCCCCACCAACACCTCCCTCTCCCAAAAGGAACCCTCTTATACTGCTGGTGGGAATGCAAGCTAGTGCAACCTCTCTGGAAAAAAATTTGGCAGCTTCTTAAAAATCTAAACATACATCTGCCATATGATCCAGCAATCCCAGTCCTGTGGATCTACCCAAAGTAATGCAACACAAGTCACTCCAGAGGTACCTGCACATCCATGTTTATTGCAGTGCTATTCATAATAGCCAAGTTATGGAAACATCCAAGGTGCCCCACTACTGATGAGTGGGTTAAGAAAATATGGTATTTATACACAATGGAATTTTACTCAGCCATGAAGATGAGTGAAATCTTATCATTCGCAAGTAAATGGATGGAACTGGACAACATCATTCTGAGCAAGGTTAGCCAGGCTCAGAAGACCAAAAATCATATGTTCTCCCTCATATGCAGATGTTAGATCTAGGGCAAATACAGCAATGTGGTTAGACTTGTGTCACACGATAAGGGGGGAGCACAAACAGGAGGTGTAGGGATAGGTAAGAAACCCAAACATGATAGTATTTGATGTCTCCCTGCAGAGGAACTAATACAGAAACCTTAAAGCAACAGAGGTCAATATGAGAAGGGGATCAGGAACTAGTGAAAAGGTCAGTTAAAGATGAATCAACTCAGGATGTAACACATTTGTAAATGGAAGCAGAACTAGGAATCTCTCTGTATAGCTATCCTTATGTCAACTAACAAAAACACTTTATCTTTCTTATTACTGCTTACATTTTCTCTTCAACAAAATTAGAGATAAGGGCAGAACAGTTCTGCCTGGAAGTGTGGGGAGTGGGGGGAGAAAGGGGGTGAGAGTAGGGGAGAGAAATGGCCCAAACAATGTATGCACATGTGAATAAATGAATGAATTTGTTTGCTGAATATATAGTTTCTACTCAGATCAACAGTTGTAGCTCATAAGGTAAGTCTATATTTCACAAGCAGCAGGCAAGATTTTATCCATGAGCTTTCAATTTCTCTTATAAACTTTTTAAATAACATAAACATTTGAAATAATGGCATTATTATCAAAAGCATGGAGAATGGAGTCAAACATCCTTGATTGAAATCCCACCTCTGACATTTCCTGATTGTACAAACTTGGAAAATAAATTATCTTTCTAAACCTCAGTTTTTACCTCTGTGAAATGGGGATACTAGTACTACCAATTTCAGAATAATGGTGTGGCTCAAGTGGTAGGACACCTGCCTCACAAGCGCAAAGCACTAATTTCCAACTCCATACAGTCATAAAAACCCTTATGAATATTACCTATTTCATAGAACTGTTATGAAGACTGAAATAAAATTGTACTAATGAATAATTTTGCACACTGAGTGGCACATTGTAAAAGACAAAAATGAGAGTTTAGTTTTCAATAAATAAATCTAAATTCTTATTTCCTCACTAATACGAGTTATATTAATTCATGACAAAATGTTTAAAGAATCTTGTCTTTTCATTCTAGTTGTGTTACAAAAGAACCCACAGTGATCCTGAACAAGTCATTTTGCTCCTTTGGGACTCAGTTCCTTTACCGTAACATAGAGAAGATAGTCTAAATTTGCTTTGTTCAAAATTAATTTCATCAGCAGAACTGTTTCCCCAAGCATTCTGCTTAGTAAACACTATGTATGGAAGATGAAAAACGGATCTGTGGTATGACTGCCCTTCCAAGCAAAATGTGGCTAACCTTGGTGCACCAGCAAGCAACACTTAAGTCATTGAAAGCAGGTATGAGAAGCACAAGACCAGAATATCCTTAAGGGGATTTCAAGTCATAAGTTATTGTCATTTTATTAATTCATCTACTCAATCAATATTTCCAGGTTTACTCTTTATTGACCATCACAGGAATATGGCATTGAGGGGGCTGAAAAGATAAGAGGATCCCAAGTGTTCTCATAATAGTGGAAACATTGTCTAGTGGGAGAGGCATGGGATTTGGAGTTAGAAAGACCAGGGTTTTCACATGTTGTCATTCATTTGTGGCAACTTAAAAAGTCATTCTTATTAAAAAATAAATAGTAGTCATGAAGGGCTGGGAAGGGCAAGGAGGCAGAGGGACAGAAAAAAGTTAGATAAGGTATACAAAGCACAGTTAGACAGGAGTAGGGTTAGCATAGTAGGGTGACTATTGACTATAAGAAGATATATTTTACAATATCTTCAAGAGTATGAAATTCCCAACCCAAAAAATGAATGCTTGAAAACATGATTTGATCACTGAACATTGTATACATATATTGAATTGCCATAATAGACATAGAAATCCTATAAAGATGTAAAAATATTGTATTGCCATAATAGCAATTGCCATAACAGATACAGAAATTCCATAAAGATGTAGAAATATATCTCCATTAAAAAAGAAAGGAGAAAAAAGAGAAAGATGAGGGATTTAATCCTGGCTGGTTCCTTCTGAGTTGTGTGACTTTGAGTAAGTGCCTTAACTTTTCTGAGCTGCTGAGTCTCTGGTTTCACACCTGTATAACAGGAGCAATAATACCTGGATGACTACAGTATTGTGAGAATTTGGTAAGCTGGCAATGGTGTGTACTCTTAGTACAGTGCTTGGCATTTTGGGGGACCCTCAATAGATGTTCTTTTCCTTCTCATCTTCCCTGCAGTGAAATATGGGAACACTATCAGTTTGAGGTGAAAGTGAAAAGACATAGGCAGTGCCCTGGCATAGAGCCAGTTTACTGGGTTTTTCTCAGAACCCTGGAATGAGCTTGTGGGAAGAGTGCAGGGAGGAAGAGTCTGTCCCTGAGAGACCACACTTCTGAAGCAAGCCACAGCCTTGCCTTTTCACTCCCCAACACCATTTCTAGTCAGCAGATTCCATTATGCTTCTATAAAAGGGCCTAGCATAAGATCTATCACATACTAAGTGATCAGTAAATGTTAGTCTTTTTTGTCTTCATATAAATATTTCCTCTGTGCTCTGAATCCCTAATTCCCAAGTATGACACAAAGGTCACTAAGTCAGGTGTGTGTTTTGAGATCCTGTCCATTCTGATGAAGAATTAGCATTGTTATAGTTGCATTACAGCTTCCAATAATTACTTTCAAGCTTACACATCAATTGTGGGCAGAAAAACCCTCGGAAAAAAAGTAACCTGGTTTCAAGACAATTAAATGGTGAAAAAAGTATTCTCGACTTTAAAATGGATGCTTTTATACAGGTATGAAGTTAAAAGACTGCAACATTATACAAACAGCTAGCTTCGGCAGTTATTTACTACTGAATGGAGCAGAATACAGAGTGGAAAAGAGTGGCCTGAAAACCAGGAGACCATGGTTCCTTCTCTTTCTAGAGCAACTTTTCCTTTCAGGGGCTCAGTTTTCTTCCAGGTAAAAAGAGTTTGTGATCTCTAGGTAATCTAGATATGGCAGCTCTTTTTAGAGTGATCCCCATGCTTTTTTTATTTTATTAATCTGCCTTCCTTCCTCCTTCCCTCTCTCCCTCCCCTCCCCTTCTCTCTCTCTTTTCTTTTGGTGTTGGGAATTTAACTCAGGCCTTGCTCATGCTAAGCCCAAGCTCTGCCACTGAACAACAGCCCTGCTTCCCTCCACATTCTTGTAAGTGCTGTGAAATCATTTTGCAGTTGTCATTCTAATAGCTTTATAAGTCTCTAGTGAGCTTTTTAATTCACTCTCAAGCTAAGGACACACCCATATAAAGTACTCTGCACGTATTTGTTAACTATTGTTTTTTGTTGTTGTTTCTGTTAGTATTTAGTTCTAAAAAAGATCATTTTAATGTCTAAACAAATACTTGGCTTTCCAGATAAGCCAACTGCCTTGTATTCGACCCTCAGGGGAAAAATCAGCACATCCTATTCATATTTAAAAAAAAATACTACATCCTACTCTGGCTGGATGTCTAATTCAATGAGACAGTGCTTGCTTAGCATGCTTAGGCACTGCCAAAGAAATCACTTTTTTTTGCAGTGTGATTTTTCTCAGCTACTTGATTATCATGACTTTGGAAGTTTGCTCATAGCAGTGACTGAGCCAGCCACCCCCTCTCTCACACACACTGGATTTCCAGGTCAAGAAAATGCATTGCATATCCATTGTCTAGAAGTGCAATACCATCAATGCTGAGATTAACAAGGACACTAAGTAAAACTTATTTGCAATGAATGCTTTTGACTTGAAAAGGGAGGGTACATTAGTTTTCTAGGGATGGTCTAACAAAGTACCACAAATTTACAATTTTAAAATAAATTTATACTAGAAGTCAAAGTATAAACAGAGACATATACTTTCTGAAGGGTCTACGGGATAATCCTCCTTTGTCTCTTTTAGCCTCTTGGTGGGTGCTTATAATTCTTGCATGGCTTCAACCTTTTTTCTCATTTCTTTTCTCTTTTTTTTTGTTTGTTTCTTTCTTTTTTCCTTTCTTTTCTTTCTTTCCTTTTTTGGCAGTGCTGGTGATTAGAACACAGGGCCTTAAGCATACCAACCTCTCAAACACTGAGCTGCATTCCCATGAGCCCTGTCATTTCAATCTTTGCTTCTGTCTTTACATTGCATTCTTCCCTTTGTATGTCTTTGTATCCAAATTTCCTTCTTCTTATAAGGACACTATTCCTGGGTTTCAGCACCATTTGTTAGAATGAAAAGAGGTGCAGAATGGATAGGTGGGAAGACAGCTCAATGTTAGCACTGGGTTTATTTTTGAGAAGTGGTCCTGTGGAGGGAGACCCCAGCAAGTGAGATGGAGCCCCAGACACTTACAGGCTGGGAGGGGGTATATATAGGAGGTGGGCGGAGGAGAAGTCCAAGGAAGATCACTGGGTGGGAAAGTCCTCAATGTTCTTCTGACCCTCTTGAGAGGGCAGGTCATTTGTTCTTGGCCATGTGGGGAGCTTCTAGTAAATGACAACAGGTGATTATTTGTTTTTGTTTAGTGCTGGGTGGAAAGTTTCTAGTAGTCACATTCAAGGGGGAGGGTTCTAGTTCTAACATGGCTTCCTTTTGTTCAACCTAATGAAGGATGGACTGCAGAAGGTCCCAAAAGGTGATAATTGCTCAAGGAGACACCTCTCCTTCCCAGGAAACATCCTTCTGCACCTGAGAGACATCTCCGCTCTGAGGCAACACTACAAGACTATAAAAACCCAATCTCCAACCTGACCCATGGGACCACCTGTTTCTGGGTCCCCCTGCATTCCCCCATGCAACCTTTCTCTTCTTTTCTCTACAAATAATATCTCTCTGACCTCTGCTGCTGGAGTCTGCCTGTGATTTCATTCTCAGAGTGGACCCAAGAACCCTGAACACCTGAAATTCCTGTGCGTGTCATCTGTGCATCATATTTGGCATCATACAAAGGGACCTGTCTTCACCTGAGGTCAGTACAGGTTGTGACAAACTGGAAAAGGCTGCCTAGGAAGTGACCAAGACTGTCCAGCACTCTGATGGAGTCTATTTTCCAGGACAGACCCCACCGCCCACAGCTTAGCTATAGTGGATTTCTCAGGCTGACCTTCTCTCTCTCTCTCTCTCTCTTGTTAAGGAGGGTTTTCCCCTTAGGAACCTGAAGAAAATCTCTGAGTCCATTACAGCTGTAATACAGGCAACCTGAGGAATCAGGGGTTGGCAGGGAGCTTATACCAGACTGTCAATGCTACATGGGTGGAGCCAAACTTCAGTGCACTGAGGCTTTTTTCCTCTCAACTCTCAGCTCCCTCCCTGATTAAACTCTCTCCCTTTCAAGATCTGACCTGCTTAGGAGGAAGCCCAAAAACACCTGGTGGAATGGAAAGTTTCTCTTCAAGATATAAGGGTGCTCTGGCTGGGGCACTCCCCATTGTCACCCAAAGGCTGGAGATGCAACTTCCTGACCCGCCCTGAGGCTCCAAAGGTGGTTAAGTCTTGGACCCCTCCCACCATTTCCACGGCAAACAATCAGATCTCTTGCACTTTCTTCACAGTTCCCATGGCCCGAGAGTGGAGGTCACCCCTTGCTTTCAGTGCTCCAGTGTTGCCTCTGGCAGGATTGACCTGGGCAGCAGTGGTGAACTACAATCCCTCATGTGTTGAGCCTGGAAACTCTGTTTTCCCCAATCCTCAGCTTCTCCTTCCCCTTTCCCAAGTAGTTCAGGATGAGTGCCCCTCCCCCTTTGTTCTAAACAGCAATGGGCTTCCTTCTTCAGTGAATTTAGAAAAATATCCCAGCAGGCACCAGAAAGTGCTAGTCTCTAACTTAGGCTTAACTGCCTTTGCCAAGCATCTGGTTAAACTAGTTAACCAGGGTCCGCAGTCTGCCCTTGGGGGAGAGAAAACAGTTAAAGAGATAGAGACCACATGGTCTTCATTTTTGTCTCTTACTCAACAAAAGCCTTCAGATGCTTCCTCTCTTTTCATAGAAAATACATACACCTCACAGGATATATAGAGGGACAAAAGTCTACCTCATCAGGAGTCCTCATCCATGCCTCCCTCTTGGTTACTTTGATAGAGCTATTTTTAAATTACAAGCCTTCAGCTGGTAGAGGAAAACCAGGTACCTGGGTTGCAGGGAAAACAGGCAAGTCAAAATAAATAGATAATAAATTGACCAGGGGCATTTCAGGGGGGTGGCTGCACCTGGAAAAGCTAAATGTCTTCCATGACCTTAGTCACAAGTGGCAGTGGCAGGACAGTGCAGGAGATGGGAGAGAGGGACGCCTTCTCCCATGTAGAGTTTCTGCTCACCTGGGGATGCTTAGGTAAAAGGAGAAACCTCTGTTAAGGTGATCAATTTTCCCTTGTTTCCCTTTTTAGATTGTAAATCAAGCCTCAGGGATCCAGGAAGGATCCCCCCCTTGTCTGCTTACTAAAACACTGGAAAGACCTTGATCCAGAAAGTCTTCCATAAAATCAACTCAAGCTTTACTGCACCCAGGCCTGGCCACTGTATCCTCTGGGAGATGAAGAAAGATAGCCAGAAGGAGGCAGCATTAATTATAATACCATTCTTCAATTAGACATGTTCTGTAAAAAAGAGGGAAAGTGAACTGAAGTCCCATATATTCAACTTTTCTTTCTCCTAAGAGACCATCCAGAGTGGCTGAGAAATGCAGGCTAGATACCCAGATCATGGTGACCCTTTGCAAAAAGTTCCCAAACTCCCTTGAGGAAATAGAGCCAAAAAAAAATCTGATGCTCCGTCAGCTCCCCCTTTCCCCCTTACCCAGCTACCTCACATGCCCAAAATCATCCCATAGGACTCTACCCCCTCCAGTTAATTCCTGGAAGGGATAGGGCTCACATTCTTTTTAGTGTAAGTGAACTTAAAGAAATAAAAAAAGACTTAGGAAATTACACAGAAAACCAAGATCAGTACATCTAGGCATTCAGAAAGTCAGCCAAAACTTTGAACTGAGCTGGAAAGATGTAATGCTATTGTTATCTCAGATCCTTACTGCTCTGGAGAAATAGTGGATACTAGATCAAGCAGCCAAAGCTGGAGACAATTATCACTTAGATAAATGTGGCCCTACAGGCCTATCTCAGACTGGGCCCTCACAGGAGGAGGAGGGGGAGGGAGAAAAAAGACAAAGACACTGGATACCTAAAAGGGAACCCTGATTCCAAATTCCAACAGGAGATCAGGCAGTGCCTAGGTATGACCCTAAGTGGGACCCTGAAAATGACAAGGATGAATGGACTAACCACTTCATGCACTGCATTCTTGAGGGCCTAAGGAGAGCTAATTAATTACTCCCAAGTTATGGCTGTACAGCAATGACCCTTAGAAACCCCAGTAGCTTTCCTATAGAGAACTAAGGATGCTTTACAGAAGCATGCGAACATTGTGCTGGAGTCACAGGAGGAGGAAATTATCCTAAAAGATAAATTTCTAACACAGATATCCATAAAAAGCTTCAGAAACTGGTGGCTGAAGAGAGCAGAGATCTAGACTAACTGGTCCATATAGCCACATCTGTACACTATAATAGGGACTTAGAAAAAGAAAAGGACCTGGAGAAGGAAAAGAGAAAGAATAAACAACAGGAGGCTCTGATTGCAGATTGCAGCACTCAGAGAGGTTTCACTGGGGCAAAGTCCAAACCTGAGGACATGCTTTCAATGTGGACAGGCAGGCCATTTCAGGAGGGAGTGCCCCTGGAGGAACTACCCCCAGGACCCTGCCCCATCTGTCAGGGAAACATTGGAAGGCACACTGTCCTGGGTTCCCAGAGGAACTGAGGTCAGAGCCTCCCACCCAATGACAGATCCCAGAGCTCTGATCCAGGCTCCTGTAACCACCATAAAAGCAGAGGAACCCCGGGCGATACTTACTATTGAAAAGCACAAGATCAGCTTCCTTATTGATACTGGAGCCAGCATTTCAGCTATTCCTTTCTTTCCTGAACAGAGGTCCTCCAAAAAATTACATACCAGACCAGCCTCTAGAGCATTATTTCACTCAGCCTCTAGCCTGCTCCTGAGGAGAATTCCACTTCTGTCATTCCCTTTTAATTGTACCAGAAACTGCTTCTCTTCTGCTAGGGCAAGACCTTCTATCTAAATTGGGGATATAGCTCCTTTTACCCCAGGAGAATACTTTTGCTTGCCACTGATAGAGGAACAAGTAGACCCCACAGTACGGACAGATGGACATACTGTGGGATGGGCACAAACAGCTGTCCCAGTCCTAATTTATTTCAAGGACTCCTCTTGATTTCCCCATCAAAAACTAATATCCTTTAAAACCAGAAGTTAAGGAGGGGCTGATTCCCATAATCAAAGCCTTAAGGAGGCAGGGACTGCTAATAGAATGCTCCAGCCCATATAATAATCCTATTCTCAGCATTAGGAAGGGACCTAACAAATGGAGGCTAGTTCATGTTTTCTGCCTGATCAATGAAGCAGTATTGCCTCCCCACCCTGTAGTTCCAAATACTTACATGTTCTTAGCCCGAATACCTCCAGGTACTGCTTACTACTCTGTCCTGGACTTAAAGGATTCTTTTTTTGCACTACCTTACATCCTAAAAGTCAACCTATCTTTGCCTTTGAGGACCCCAGATGAAAGTCAGGACAGGTAACCTGAACTGTCCTCCCCCAGGGATTCAGAAACAGCCCCCATCTCTTTAGGTTGGCTCTAACCCAAGACTTGGCAGAGTGGCAATATCCACAAGTGACTCTGCTACAATATGTAGATGACCTCCTGCTCTGTGGACCAACTGAGCCTGTTATTTCACAAGCCACTGAATCCTTACTAAACTTCCCAGCATATAGAGGATATAAAATCTCTAAAGAAAAAGCCCAATTGTGTCAGTCTAGGGTTACATATTTAGGGCTTGTCTTGGAGGAAGAAATGAGGGCTCTAGTAGAAGAGAGAATCCATCCAATCCTGATGTTTCCTCTACCTAAGACTCTAAAACAATTGAGGGCCTTTTGGGGGGTGACAGGATACTGTAGAATTTGGATCTTGGGATATGCAGACCTAGGCAGGCCTATCAAATCCTTAAGGAAGCACAGAAAGATCTCTAGCCCTTTATTGAATGGGATGACAAGTCAGAAAATGCATTCCACCAGTTATAAAAGGCCCTTATGACAGCTCCAGTCCTGGGTCTCCCAGTATAGGACAAGCTTCAATTATACATCTATGAAAAGGGAGAACTGGCCTTGGGAGTGGTGACTCAGCTCTGGGGCATCACTCCCCAGACAATAGGATACTTAAGTAAAGAATTAGATCAGATAACCAAAGGATGGCCAGGATGTCTTACAGCAGTTACTGCAGTTATCCTTCTAGTGCCTGAAGCTCAAAAACTTATCCTAAACTACCCCCTAACAGTTTACACCCCACATGACCTAGAAGGAATTTTAAACTCAAAAGGAGAACTTTGACTATCTGCCAGCCATCTACTTAAGTACCAGGCCCAGCTTCTGGAAAGGACAAAAATAACTTTAAGGACCTGTTAGAGCCTAAACCCTGCATCCCTTCTACCAGAGGCAGAAGGAAATCCTGAACACTCATGTGAGGAGGTATTTATGGAAAATCATGCTGCCCGACTTGACTTAACTGACTGGCCCTTAAAAAAATCCAGATCTAGAATTATACACTGACGGCAGTTCCTTTGTCAAGAATGGTGTCAGGCATGCAGAGTTTGCAGTTATAACAGAATTTGGCAACCTCAAATCAGGTCCTCTTCATCTTAATACAAGTGCTCAATTAACAAAATTAATGGCCCTAACAAAAGCCCTAAAACTGTCAAAAGAACAGAGAATCAACATCTATATAGATTCTAACTATGCCTTCCTGATTCTGCATGCTCATGCAACCATCTGGAAGGAAAGGAGAATGCTAACTACAACAGGAACAACTTCTCATAGAGGTCAAAGGGAGATTGCTCTAATAGTTTTAGGGATAACAGCATAGATTGCAGACCTAGCAGAAATCAGCTATAGGGTGATTGCCAATCATGTAACTGCAAAAAATCCTAACCAAAGTAGTAGAGGGAATCTCAGACCAGGTAGGCCTTGCCATTAATGACATACAAAGGTCTTTGTCATCCCTTGCCTGTAAGGTAATGGACCACCACCTGGCCCTAGATTTTCTTTTGGCTAAACAAGGAGGGGTATGTGCCATCACCAATACTTCCTGTTGCACATATATAAACACTTCAGGCATTTTTATGTGCAGACTACATTCCCCAACAGACTGAGTGGCTCTGGAAACAGTCTCTAGAAACTCAGGTTTTTACACAGATATGGGACCAAAGAAAGTCCTGGCTCCCCTCCAGCACTTAGTTCCTACCATTTCTGGGGCCTATAGTTGCCATTATTCTCTTACTTGTGTTTGGGCCTTGCATTTTAAACTTACTTGTCAAGTTTGTTTCCTCTCACCTAGAATCCATCAAACTACAGATTCCCCTTATGGAAATGAAAACGCAGTCCCCTCTAACTCCTCTCTCATAGTCATCCCTGATGTTGTGGGCCCCTTCATTGCCCCCTGTCAGCAGGAAGCAGTTACTGAATAGACTTCCTCGTGCCTATACTTAACAGCAGTTAGGGTGGTCACTGAGAGGGGGGAATTGAAGGATGGACTATAGGAGGTCCCAAAAGGTGATAACTGGTCAAGGAGACACCTCTTCTTCCCAGGAAATAGTTGTCTGCACCTGAGAGAAGTCTGCACCCTCAGTCAATAAAAAAGACTATAAAAACCCAATCTCCAACCTGACCCATGGGACCACAAGTTTCCAGGTCCCCCTGCATGCCCCCATGCAGAAATCTTTCCGACCTCTGCTGGTGGAGTCTGCCTGTGCTTTCATTCTCAGAGTGGACCCAAGAACCCTAAACACCTGAAATTCCTGCATATGTCATCTGTACATCACTAACATCCCTGACTTTATATATCTGTATAGATAGCTAGATAGACAGACAGATAGATAGATAGATAGGAATAGGGCACTGATACTCTTCTATATACTTCCTGCTGAACTGGGGTGTCGAAATCTCTTAAGACGAGGGTGTATCAGCAGGGTATTCTTGCTTTAGGTGACTGTAGCAGGCCTGTTGGAAGAGTTGATATGCTTATGGATAGTGTCCTGGACGAATGCCTGGAGCCTCTAGGAAACAAAGTGAGAAAGGGTTTGGAAATGACAAGATTATAATGAGGGAAAAAATAAGGGGTCACAGAAGAGGGGTTACCCATGGTATCCACTTAGCCCAGGAAGACCCATTGTTCCCAGCTGTCTGTTTTTTCTTGTTGGAAATTGGCAGTACTTTTTGAAGTCTCTTAATGGCTCACTAATGATCCCAGACTAGTTAACATTAAAACAGCATTCTTTTGATAAGGTTTTGAGTGGTGACCTGTGTAAAGGAACGTAGGCTTTGGGAGATAAAGTGAGACATGCACTTAAATGCACATTGGCCAATGGTAATCAGCATGAGAAGGAAAACCAAGGGATTTTGGGGTATGGACAATCAGTATAAGTTTAAGTACACAAAAGAACAGGGGGAAGGGGATAAAGGTATGTATAGTAAACAATCCCAACCACAGGTATGGCCTGGTTGGTCATAATCTCAGTTTTTGTTTTGGGGGAGGCTCTAGAGTTGTTATCTGGATTCCAAGGTGGCTGCAGGAGAGAATGGCTCAGAGACTACCAAAAATATATGCTTGGAGCCAGCAAAATAGTCATTCCTGTCTTTAATTAAATAGAAGGCCTTGACCCAAAAATATGAGTTTGCCTTCTGTCAGAGGTGCCTGCAAGAATGTGGATATCTAGTAGCCATGCATAAGATCACTTCTTTAAAACTTCTTGGCTTTAGCAAGTTTTGTGACATCTGGCACAGGTGACTCCACCTGGATTGTGACAGCTTTCCCCTCTTGTCTCCAAACTGTCTCTGAATAGTGTCCTCTGAAGATTTTATCAATTAACCATTCTAATTAATGAAAGTCTCTTGTTTCCAAGAATAGTTTTTTCCCAGTTGCTCCAATCAGATCCCATGTTGGAGGGGAAGCATCAGGCAGGTCAGATCCCATGTTGGAGGGGAAGCATCAGGCCAAATTGTAAGCAACAAAAAAGGTTTAGAAGAAGTAGGCTTATCTGACAATCATTTTTACTTCTGTCTGGAATATAGATGATAACCTGAAAACTTAAAAATGCTACAGAATGTCAACAGACAACAGTTAAAAGTTTTACAAGGAGAATACAAAAAGCCAACAAAAGAAAATATCTAAAAGCCTGCCTTAATCAAAAAATAAGTACTTTTTAAAGTCATTATTGGGGTTTCATTGCAAATGCTCCAGAGAAGGAGCCAGACTGTGAATGACAAGACTTAGAATAGCCATGGTTTAAAATACTGAAAAGTAGTTTAGGAATTGTCAGAACATCAAGTTATTTACATTGCAGACAGCATTTTAGGAAAATAATTATGACCGACAGCATTGAAATAGCAATATGAGGTGCTCCTTGTTACAATTAGGAACACATGGACACAAGCCTGAAAAAGTCTAGCATCATTAACTTTAGATCTTTTACAAGTTAGGCAGACAATGCCTGTGATCCCAAATAGTCTTATTTTCTAATGCAAACACTCATTTAACTAAGACAGACACAGGTCAAGTTTTAAATGTTAGGATTACCCAAATGGCTGGGCTTTTCTGAATTGCTATTTAAAAGTTTCAAAAGTTTCATTAACCATTTTATATGCCAAAGATTTATATGTAATGCTTTTGCATAAAAGAGAGATTTAGCTTGTCATTTTACATATATTAAACTGACACACTTTTAACTCTTCAAATGTTTGTACAATGTTTAGATAAGGTCTAGACACATGAATGTGGACCAGGCCCTCCACACTTGCCACCTCACATAGGGGGAGGACAGTGGCTTTGTCTGAAGAGGAGGAAGGTAGAGGATGGTATGGGGAATGGCATTGTGTTTGAGAGGACAATGGGAGAGATGGTGGAGGATGGGGATGGAGTGGAGGGGTAGAAGAGGTCTTGGCTGGGGGAAGTGGAGCAGGTGAGGGGCTGGGTCAAATCTGTGAAAGACCATTAAGGAGGAGAATTGGTTAAGGAAAGTGACACAGCTTTGGAGGGTAAGGGAGATGCAGTTTTGACGGGTTTTTTCATTTAGAAGGAAGATCTCGAAGGAATTAAAAGACTGACAAAGGGAAGATTTCAAGCAGAGATCAGCAAAAGCCTGTATGTATGTATGTATGTATGGACTTCAGGCCATAGCATTGGAGGAAAATTTCAAGATCATGCTGAATTTGGAAAGCACAAGTGCTCTGTTCAGGCCAATAGTTATCCTTGTCCAATTTATATTGGAGCCAAATTATGTTACAATAGAAAGTTAGCCATTTGGGTTTAGTGGTCTTAGTGAAACCCAGAGACTGAAGGTTTTTGAGGAGACATGCCAGTGGACTGTCCCTTGGAGTCCTGGATAATTTCTGACCCATTTTTGTGGATTACAGCCAGACATGTTATAGTAGACAATTTCTTTGAGACCAAGGGTCTGAAATAGAGACAATTCCTATGAGGCCTATGGTCTGATATTGACACGAATTGAAAGGCGGTGAGTAATCCCCACAGTGGTCCTACCTGGTAGGACAAATGTATTAGAGGGCAGGAGTGTCCCCACTGCCAATTGAGAGTCTATGATATATGCATGCTCCTGGATATTTTTAGGCATTCCCAGAAAATAGGTAAATCCAACCAGTTGGCGGAATGAGAGTCTCTTGCCTGGCTGGGGCTTTGCCGTGGCCCACAGTAGGACATAGAGAGAAACCTGGATGGAGGGGAAACAACTCACCGAAATTTGAAGGCCAGTGTTGGATAGAAGTCCAGCAATGGGGAAAGGGTTTCTGGCAGAGCTGTCAAAAAAAGAAAGAAAGAGAAGGGTGGGAGAGATTGAGCAGCAAAAAGAGAGGGAGAGGCAACAGGGGACAGGAGAGGAAAACTTTAGCCTCCATTAAAGATCTGGGAGTGAGCTCAGGAAGAACTGCCAATTGTCCATTGCTTTCTAGGTTGCAAGAGTGAAGAGCTGAGAGCCAAACCTACAAGCCCCAACCCAGGTTTCAGCACCATCTATTACATTGAATACAGGCACAGAATGGATAGGCGGGAAGACAGCTCAACACCAGCCAGCATTGGGTTTATTGTGGGGAAGTGGTCCTGCAGAGAGGTCTTTAGGTATAAAGATGGAGCCCCCAGACACTTACAGACTAGGGGTAGATATAAGAGGTGAGTGGAGAAGTCCCAGGAAAGTCACTGGGTGGGAAAATCCTCAATGTTCCTATGACCCTCCTGAGATAATGGCTTAAGGACAGATCATTTATTCTAGGCTGGGAGGGGAGTTTCTAGTAAATGGCTAAAGCTGGGTGTTTATTTTCGTTTAGGGCTGGGTGGAGAGTTTCCATTAAGTCACCTTCAAGGTGGAGGGGGTCTAGTTCTAACATGGATTCCTTTTGTTCACCCTAACATCATTGTGTTAAGGTCTACTCTAATACAGTATGAACATTACTAGAAAGCTAGCTCTTGGCCTCAATACCGATTCACAAATAATGAAAGCAAGGTTTCATATTTTAATAAGAGCAGAAAGAAAGCAATCTTAGACTGTTTCCTCACGCAAAAAGGTTACAAAATTGCATTTTATGGATCTATATATTATAAAAGAGAATTGAATCCAAATTACATTTACCTTCATACATGTTACAGTCATTTGTCCCAAACAATCAAATTTTAAGATCCCTTCTGCAGGTTGCAGTTTAAGTTTAAATTCGTTCCTTTTCCCCTCTATTCTGAGCCTGAGAGTAAATTCCTGAATGCCTTCTGTTTAGTTAGATTTGATTTGACATAAGAACTTTAGACAATATTTTTTGAAAGACAACTTTTACATATTAACTATAATAGTTTAAGAACTATTCTAAAGATGTTTACATACAAACACATTTAAGTGCACATTTAAAATTTTTTTAATGGAGGAAAAAAACCCTTAAAATTGACTGCAACAACCAGTGAGTTGTTTTCTGAAATTTCAGGGGAAAAATAAGTTTTTGTACAATTTTTGATAGTCTAATGCATTAAAAACAACCCTTTCAGCCATAGGTTCATTATAATTCTCCCTAGGGGGTAACATGATGGACTCAAGGTTCTTTATTTTTGTATACATTACAGCAGATCTTTTTAAACTTCCTAGGTTTCTTGGTTTGTTTTGTTTTTCCCTTTATATTCCTCCCTGGCTCATGACCTGTGAGTTAGGACCCTTGTCCTTCATTTTTCTTCCCCTGTGAGTATAAAAGACAGTATAAGAGGCAGAGGCTTGGCGGATGTGCCCAGTCCAAATGCAGCCTTGTACTGGGTGATGCTAAACATGACACCAGTGGAGTTGGGCCACTGAGCCAAACTGCCTGGGCAGTTATAGGGGAGATACAGAGAGTTACATACCTCCTCCACCCCTCCTGGTTTCATCCTCGGGAGAAGCAGGACTCAGAGGTCAGCCCAAGTTGCAGGGGTCAGCTTCTGGAGTGCATGAAGTGGTCTGAGATTCCTATCCAGGGGTCCACTGCTTCTTCCATCCTGAGTTCTCCCACTCTTCCAGGATCTCTTCCATTTATCTTCTCCCTCCAGGGAGTCCTTCAGAGTTTCATTCAGAACTACTAACTAGTTGATGGCACTAAGTCTGACCTACTGGCAGGAATAAAATTCTTTGCTTTTCATTGTTCCCAGTGGACCCCATAAGATTTTTTTCAAAGGGCTTTCAGATGGAAAACATGTTTTGTTTCCCACATGTAACATGACAAATATCAGGCAAACAAACAGCCATGTAGAGCTTTCTCCTCCAGAGCCAAGGCCAATAGACAGGAAACAAGTTCCCTTGATCAAATGGAGATCTTTAAGAAAAGACAAACCTCTTAATTCCTTAGTCTTTCTCAACCTGAGACTTCTATCCCAGAAATAGTTCCAACAGATTCTTTGGTTTCCAAGGACCAAATCCCAGCAAGACCTTCCCAGAGAAGGCAGAGTCAGGTTTTGGGTGTGCAGGACCAGAGACTTACCCAAGTTTAGGTCTCAACTTCTTACAAATCCTTTTGCTTTTTCCCCAAATGTCATTACAAGAGCCAGTGGTCTGTTTGCAGTTCTTGAAGACAATGGGAATTCCCCGGAGTTAATTATATCCTAGCAGTTGCTGGGAATCATCCTCACTCTTGCCCAAGCATCACTCACAAGAACTCCACTGAAATGGAGCCAGAGTTCAATCTGGGGGCTTCCTAACACTCAAAATAGTAAAGACCCCCTGTGAGTGCCATCTGGGTTTCCTCAATTTTGTTACTGGAAAGCTTCAATGCTGGTCCCCTGGCCTTCATGCCAAATCACAAATAATAGGGTTATGAGGAAAAGGAAATTAGGCTTATTATTCATCAAAGGAAGAGGAAGACAGGGAAAGTCAACCTCTTAAAGCTCTGCTGTCCCACTTCTAAGAGAAAATATCTGCTTTTTTATAGGGGGCAATTAGGACTGTTTGAAATACTTGGCAAAACATATGTCCCACAACTTTGGCTTTTATCTTCTGGTTTCCTGGTGCCATGTGTCTTCCATTGACAGAGTCAATGGAAACTCAGTGGTCAGAAAGAGATAAGGAGAGAGAAGATTGCCTGGTTTAACTGAAGAGTAAAGAATATTAACTTTGGTTTCTCCAGGAGCAGAGAGAGAGTCAAAGGGAAAAAATGTCATTTTGAATAACAAGCAAAGGAAACTGGCCAGCATGCAAGATTTTCTTTTCCCTTTTGTAGTCCTAGTTACATATTTCCCAGTGTCAGTTTATTTCTTCTGTTTCTTTGTAAAAGGGACATCACTATCACATTATTGTTTCCTGTCTTTAATTTCTGGGCCCAAGTAAGGAGTCAGTGTTCCTCAGCAAAAGTAGCGTTTAAGCATCTGTTACATGAACTCAACTTGATTATATCTGCAAAGACCCTAATTTTAAATAAGGTCACACTTTCAGGTTCTAGACAGATGTGAATTAATGGGGCACACTATGCAACTTCATATACAGAGCTTTGTTTATCATGGTTGAATTAAGCAAAATGAAAAGCTGCCGATAGTGGAAAAACCTGGCTGGTGGCTTCATTGTCATTTAGCCCCCATTGAGGAATGATAACTGTTGTCAAGAACCTAGAGTGATCTATAGCAATTGACTGACCTGTTAGAAATAGTGGGGTGCTGCAGCCATCACAAATCAGACATGTGTTCAAAAGCTGATGGGCAAGACAAAATTTACTACTGCAGAAATGTGTACCTCTGACCAGATTCAGGCAGGTGAGCATACCAGCAGGAAGTCCGCTTGGTTTTTATCTCTCATGCAAGTCTGCCCCTCACCCTGAGGGATGGGTTTGGGTTCACAATCTTCAAGGGAGACTACTTAGAAAAGGGGCCCATGTGGTAAGGGAGACCTTGAATCAGGGAGAACAAGAAAATTCTTTTGTGCAATATTCATCTTTAAGCAAGCAGTTTGACATTAGGACACTTGGTGATAAATAGATCTTTATTTGATCACAAGAACCTTTCAAGAGCCTGGTGACAGTGGCTCACACCTATAATCCTAGCTACTCAGGAGGCAGAGATCAGGAGGATCATGGTTCAAAGGCAACCTGGGCAAATACTTCTGCAAGACCGTATCTTGAAAAACCCTTCACAAAAAGAGCTGGTGGAGTGGTTCCAGATGAAGGCTATGAATTCAAACCCCAGTACCTCAAAAAAAGAGAACTTTACAAGGTCAAGCAATGTTTCACAAGGCATGTAGGTGGCAATTTGGGGAGGTTATCTGGCATCTACACAATGATGCCATTATTATATGGTAACTCTTTTGACAAAAAAGATTTGACTTTAGTTGATTCTCAAAAGGCCTTAATATATTTAGACAGGATTGTAGACTTGATCTAAGTTTGGGATGTGGTAATGTAGACCTTCTGAATCTATTTGTAATATAAACCCTTTTAATCCATAGTTTATAGCTCTCCATGCATTGTCAGCAGGGAGCTTAAACATACATGGGATACACACATACAGGGACACATAGATGTTGTAGTTTGAATATGGTTTAACTGTACCAAATCTCATGTTGAAGCTTAATTCCTCAATTCAGTCTTTAAGAGGCATTTGAGTCAATGAGGGATCCCCCTCATGATGCATTTGTTTTGTCTCATGGAAAGAAGATAGCTATAACATGAGTTTGTTACCTTTTCTCTCTCTCTTCCATGCATGTCCACTTGCCTTTTGTTTTCCATATTGAGCTGAAGTTGTACAAGGCCCTTACCAAAAGTCAAGAAGAAACTGATGCTGAAAAAAAGTATTTAGGCATGGGGTGTTGCTCACTGGTATTTTGTGCAATGCCCTGTGTTCCATACCCAGCCCTATAGGCAGACTTAATTTCTGGATGGATCTATTGACAACACCCTGGTAAAGAATTATAGGAATATCTGTTTCCTTCAGGCAAAATTAGAAGATCAGCTCCCTGCTAGGTCCTATTTAGAGTACTTAGTTGGAGAATCCTAGCCCCTATGCCTCTGTCTTTTTGGAGACAGCAGATGAACTCTCCCTTTATGGGATAGAAGATTAACTTCCTGGTTGGCCTTGCTAATGTCACTTACTTCATGGAGGGGTAGTTGTAAGATTGGCTGGGAGTGGGGCTATATTTTTGCCCAGTTTTTTCCCAATGTTGTTTGGCTAGCGGAAGGTGTTGTTAAGGCATTCTTTCCCAGGTCTTTGGTACAGTAAACAAAATTACCTTAGAGCTTCTTTTTTTGTCTGCTTGTTGATGATTCTACTAGGAGCCTTTTGGAGTGCATTATAAGGATAAATAGGGGAGCTATCAGAAAACCCAGGGAACTGATCACCTTGTCATTACTGAAGTCCCAAGGTCCTTAGGGATTCTGCCTTCTTCCTTCCTCCTTTTAGAGCCTTCTTATGATTTTTTGTTGTTTGTTGTTTCAGGACATTTTAGTTGTAAGTGGGTAGAATTAGGCAGTGACTACTTCACTGTGGAAATTATCAGCACCATTTCCCAGGCAATCTGAATCTGAATCATTAATAGTCATAATGACCTGAAAGGAAATCAAACAGAAGTTAGACTAAAATGTCTTATCTGGACATAAGGTTATGGAAGTACAGAACTGAAGGTGGCTCTTGCAGAAACTAGTCTCATTTCTTCCTTTTACAATGGGGAAATCAAGGCTCAAAAAGATGACAAAACTTGTTATAAATCAAACAGCCATGGTATTGGGACTAGAAACTTAGACATATGAACTCTTAGCCCTTTTCACTAATCTATTTGCCTCTCTCACCTACATTCCTTACTATTTTCAAATACCAGTATGTTATTTTTCAAATCTCATTTTTTTATGTTGTAAGTAATCAAAGGACACCTACATTTGTACCAGGCTTGATGGATACTTACATGTGTACCAGGCTTAAGAAAGAATAAGGTATATTTATTGCTTTTTAATAATGATGAGAAGAATACATGTTCAGAAGAGAGGAAACAAAAAAGAGCAAAGGCTTAGTCACTTCTCATTATCAGTTTAGGGAAATTGTTGCTTACGATCATCCAATTCATCAAAGTCAAAGTCATCAGGGAGACTTTCAGCTTTCCAGCTTGGGTGTGGATTCAAACTTGGAAATATGATCAGATGAGTTTACTTACCATTGGCACCATTTCAAAATCCTTTCATTCAGTTTCAAGGATGGTGACTCTGAAGTTTTTAGGTAAGGATCTCAGATTCTTTCTCAGCTGAGTGAGTTGTCAGAGCTCAGAAGAATCTTGAACTTCTATACAAAAGTCTTTAGGTTTTCTCATAACACTCACATCCATTATCTCATTTGATTTTGAGAGATCATGGAATGTATATCTGGTGACCAGGATTTATTATTCTTTATTTAGCAGATGAGGATTGCAAGGTTGATATTCTGAAGTCATAAAGAAAACAATCATGACACAGTCAGGACTGAATGAACATCTAGCTTTCTACTATAGTGCAATGTCACAGAAAAGAGAAAATAAAACAGAAATGCCTATAATCATGCTCAGTGTTTTGATCAGTTTTCTGAAACAGTCTTCCCAAATGATTTGGTTAAGCTTGGGCATCTGTTTCCTGTTCTGCTGTTGTGACAGCCAGAGCAACTTCATTTAGTGTCACAAACTTTGGAAAAATATAAAGCTATTTTTAAAGAGAAATCCATTCAAAATCACCATAAATAAAACCATGTAGCTCTATAAACAGTGGAAATTACCACAAAACTTATTACAAATTAGCAAAATGCTACTTTTTTTTTTAGCAGTACTAGTGTTTGAACTCAGGGCTTCATGCTTGCTAGGCAGGCACTCTACCACTCTGCCAAACCTGTTTTGTTGGGTATTTTTGAGATAGGGTCTCCTGAGCTGTTCGCCACAGCTGGCTTCCAACCCTGATCCTCCTAATCTCTGCCTCCCAAGTAGCTAGGATTACAGGCATGAACCACATGGCGCCCAGCAAAATGTTACATTTTTTAACATTTTTTAAAGTTTGGAAAAAAATAGTTCATGGTGAGTAGTCTATTTGAGATTTGAGCTCAACTGGGATTGTGTTAAAGAGAAGGGAGTCTCTACTCCCATTTCCTGCATGGGGGCAGGAAATGTTTCTTTTTTCCATTTCTCCCCACTTTTATCCTGTTATACTAAATTTTCTTTCCTAATAAGCTTTACTGTTGTTTTTACTACAAAAAAGAGAAAGACAGTGACAGATAAAGAGAGACAGTGACAGAGCAGCCACCAGGGACACAGAGGCAAAGGCACACAAAAAGGTAAAAACAGAAAGTTGTGAGATGACAGAGAAGGGAGTGAGTGAGATAGCAAACAAGGTTGAAGAGAGAGAAAACAAGAATTGTGAGTGAGGGAGAAGAGAACAATAAAGATGGAGAGAAAAGAAAAGGTGTATAGAAAGTGGTACAGGGACTAGAATGAGTGGGAAAGAGGAATGGATGAGAAAAAAGGGAAGAGATAAAGAAAGAAAAAATTTTTTTCTTTTATTATTCATATGTGCATACAAGGCTTGGGTCATTTCTCCCCCCACCCCCACCCCTTCCCTTACCACCCACTCCACCCCCTCCCTCTCCCCCCAACCCCCTCAATACCCAGCAGAAACTATTTTGCCCTTATTTCTAATTTTGTTGTAGAGAGAGTATAAGCAATAATAGGAAGGAACAAGGGTTTTTGCTGGTTGAGATAAGGATAGCTATACAGGGCATTGACTCACATTGATTTCCTGTGAGTGTGTGTTACCTTCTAGGTTAATTCTTTTTGACCTTTTCTCTAGGTCCTGGTCCCCTTTTCCTATTGGCCTCAGTTGCTTTTAAGGTATCTGCTTTAGTTTCTCTGCATTAAGGACAACAAATGCTAGCTAATTTTTTAGGTGTCTTACCTATCCTCACCCCTCCCTTGTGTGCTCTCGCTTTTATCATGTGCTCAAAGTCTAATCCCATTGTTGTGTTTGCCCTTGATCTAATGTCCACATATGAGGGAGAACATACGATTTTTGGTCTTTTGGGCCAGGCTAACCTCACTCAGAATGATGTTCTCCAATTCCATCCATTTACCAGCGAATGATAACATTTCATTCTCCTTCATGGCTGCATAAAATTCCATTGTGTATGGATACCACATTTTCTTAATCCATTCGTCAGTGGTGGGGCATCTTGGCTGTTTCCATAACTTGGCTATTGTGAATAGTGCCGCAATAAACATGGGTGTGCAGGTGCCTCTGGAGTAACTTGTGTCACAGTCTTTTGGGTATATCCCCAAGAGTGGTATTGCTGGATCAAATGGTAGATCAATGTCTAGCTTTTTAAGTATCCTCCAAATTTTTTTCCAGAGTGGTTGTACTAGTTTACTTTCCCACCAACAGTGTAAGAGGGTTCCTTTTTCCCCGCATCCTCACCAACATCTGTTGTTGATGGTGTTGCTGATGATGGCTATTCTAACAGGGGTGAGGTGGAATCTTAGCGTGGTTTTAATTTGCATTTCCTTTATTGCTAGAGATGGTGAGCATTTTTTCTTGTGTTTTTTGGCCATTTGAATTTCTTCTTTTGAGAAAGTTCTGTTTACTTCACTTGCCCATTTCTTTATTGGTTCATTAGTTTTGGGAGAATTTAGTTTTTTAAGTTCCCTATATATTCTGGTTATCAGTCCTTTGTCTGATGTATAGTTGGCAAATATTTTCTCCCACTCTGTGGGTGTCCTCTTCATTTTAGAGACCATTTCAAGAAAGAAAAATTTTAAGTAAGGGAACTACTTACTAGTTTTAAAGTAAGAGGCATTACAATATGCCATATTGACCCTTTTAATTTTTATCTTCAATACATAAATCTGCTTAAACAGTCACTGAATTGTGATTATAACCTTGACTACAGAATGGCATATAGTTACCTGGGGGTGCTGAGCAATGGAAGAATATTAACAGAGGTCCTTGCATTTATATATCAATATAAATTATCACTTTTAAATTACAAAGTCCCTCAAAAACATTATCTCATATAAATGACTTACTTTGAGGGTCTGGAGTTTATAGCCATTTCCCTTTGCTATTTCAACAGGGAAGTTCTGAAAGAAAAGGTGAATTTATGGTAGGCTTGTAACTAAAAAAACTTTCATCAGTCCCTTTGATTTTAGTGGACACTTTGTACTTTTTGTACTGTGTTTGCTAGCATTATTATTCCTTGGTGGACCCATACAAGGTACACATAATATGTACAGAACATTATGGCATATTATATATATGGCATATTACTGGGGTAATAAACCCAGCAAACCTGCTTTTAAACAATGCTCATAGTTTCATTCATATTGGGCTTGGAAATCAGATTTCTGTGTGTCAGCAATGACTATTGCTGTTCTTTCCATCACCAGGAGAAAGAAAGGAAGGAAAGGTAACCTGCCATGTGAGTCATGTGACTAAGTTCTGTTGCAAGCCGGGAGATGATATATGGCCTAGCTAGGTCACCATCAGATCTGAGACAAAACACACAGAATGAGTTATAGAAAGTGATTGAGGGGCTGGTGGTGTTAGAAAATGAAAGAGGCATGGAAGAGGCAAAGAGACAGCTCACACACCAGCACAGAGTTTATTATTCAGGCAGGAGCCCTGTGGAGGGGGACCCCAGCAAGAGACCTAGAGCCCACTGCCACATACAGGCTTGGGCTAGATATAGGGGGCTAGTGGAAAAGTACCAGGTAGGTCACTAAGATACCGTTGCTGGGCAACCAAGAAAGATAAGTTGTGGTTAGGTTACTGTCTGCTCAACTGTCCTTGACACCCATCCAGAGAGATAAAGGTTAACAACCATCCCTTTGTCAGTCTTTGGGGTTGGGTGGGAAGTTCCCAGTAAGCCACCTGAAAGGAGGAAAAGGGTCTGGTCCTAACATGGCTGTGGAGTGGCTCAAGTGGTAAGAGTGCCTGCCTAACAAGCCTGAAGCCCTGAGTTCAAGCCCCAGTGCCTCCCCTTCCCAAAATAACGTGATTGAGACATTATTGGGCTAAAAGCTATGCTGTTTAGTACTAATTTAAAATATTCTAAAGAGTTAGGGCTATAACTCAGTGGTAGAACATTTGGCTAGTATGTGTGAGGTTCTGAGTTTGATCCAAAGTGCCACAAAATAAAAACTTAAAACTAAAGCAGATACCTTAAAGCAACTGAGGCCAATAGGAAAAGGGGAACAAGTACTAGAGAAAAGGTTAGATCAAAAAGAATTAACCTAGAAGGTAACACCCACGCACAGGAAATCAATGTGAGTCAATGCCCTGTATAGCTATCCTTATCTCAACCAGCAAAAACCCTTGTTCCTTCCTATTATTGCTTATACTCTCTCTACAACAAAATTAGAAATAAGGGCAAAATAGTTTCTGCTGGGTATTGGGGGGGGAGAGGGAGGGGGCAGAGTGAGTGGTAAGGGAGGGGGTGGGGGCAGGGGGGAGAAATGAACCAAGCCTTGTATGCACATATGAATAATAAAAGAAAAATGAAAAAAAACCCTTAAAATAAATAAATAAATAAATAAATATTCTAGGAAAGTAGGTGGGGTTGTATGTGCATGTAGTCTTATCTACTTAGGAGGCTAAAGTGGGAGGACCTCTTGACCCCAGGAGTTTGAGACCAGCCAGGAAAACACACAGAGAGAAATATCTCAAAAAATACTGTAGGAATTTGGAGGAGAAAGCAATTGATGAAGGCTGGAGTCAGAGGAGACTTCGTAGTTCTTGAAGGATAGGAAGGATTTGGATTAGTGGAAATTGAGGTGAAGAGCATTTTAAGTGGAATTATGATATTGAACTAAGTATATTTATATCCTTAAACTGCACTTTGGGCATATTGCCTTTTGGCATCAATAATTTTTTTCTTACACTATATTTTTAATGAGGGTACTAAGGATTGAACCCAGGGCCTCGTGTATGTTAGACAAGTATTCTAACACTAAGCTACACCCCAGCTCTCCTTACATTATTTTACATATAACCATTGCCAGAGAAAGAAGAGTGTCCTAAAAATTTCTTATAAAACTGAAATGATGTAGGGTGTGGTGGTGCAGGTCTATAACTCCAGCACTTGGGAAGTTGAGACAGGAAGATCATGAGCTCCAGGCCAGCCCAGGCAACATATTTATATCAATCAATCAATCAGAAATGAATCAGAGAAACAAAACTCATGGCTTCCTTCAACTAAAACATAATGGAAATATTAGTAAAAATTATGGAGATTAGACAGATAATGTTAGCTGATGTTTATTAAGAAGTTTGTGTGTGTTAGGAGCTAGTCTACTTATTTACCAAGCATTTATTCTTGTAATGCAACAACTATCTGAGGTAGTTACTACACTTTTCTCAGTTTTATAGATGAGGAAACTGTTGCACAATGAGGTTGTAAAACCCTGCCTAAAGTTCACACCTGGGAAAGGACAGAGAATTGAAGTTAGAATTCAAAGATTGAATTCCATGCTTGCTGCCTTCAGAGTCTCAATGCTAATCATTTTATAAGTTTGACTGGGATGAAAGGGAGGGATCTCTATCTTCTGAGGACTAGAGACAAAATGTTAGACCCCAGAAGGAAAGGGATCATTTGGGAGGTTTGGTGGTAAAGAGCAGTAAGTACTCGTAGATCATGCCTGTCACAGGCAACTCGAGCTCTTTAATGGAGAAAATGGTGCCTATCTCTTGCCTTATTTTAAACTGCTGCATAGCATTCCATAATGTTGTCATAACAGTTTATTTGACTAAGGATATTACTACTATATACAATGAACCTACTTGCACATTTGTGCCCATTTTGGTGAATATTTAGGAGCAAAAATTATTGTGATATAAACAGGATATACATTTTAAATATTAGTAGATATTAACTAATGATTCTCCATAGTATAGTTCTGCCTATTTATAGTTCTCTGAGTACAAGAGGACTTCTTTTCTCAAATATTTTCATATACTTTCATCAATTCCTAAAGTGTTTAAGAAATGTTAGCCAATACAGTTGGTTGTTTAAAAGTATCTTTTGTTGCTTTGATTTGTCATTTGGATTTCCCTAACTACTTGTGAGTTTGAGCATTTTTCCAAATGTTGTTTATTGTTCATTTGGGTTTTCTTTATTATTCTTTTTTGTGTGTGTGTGGTGCTAGGACTTGAACTCAGGGCCTTCATCTTGAGCCACTCCACCAGCCCAATTTTTTGTGATAGGGTTTTTTGAAATAGGGTCTTGTGAACTATTTGCCCTGGCTGATTTTGAACAGCAATCCTCCTGTTCTCTGCCTCCTAAGTAGCTAGGATTTATAGGCATGAGCCAGTGGCACCTGGCTTCTTTCTTATTCTTTTACTTTGACTGTTTTTGCTGGATTGTCTTTTTATACATGCCCTGCATAGCAGTTCCCTATCTGCCACATATGTGGCAGATATTTTTCCTGGTCTGTTGCTCCTATTTCTACTTTACTTATGTTTTGTTGTATAGATCAATCCCATCTTACACTTATATGGCACTGATACTCTAGCTGATCTTCAAGGCTCCCTGTGATATTAGCAAGCAACGTGATCTTATCCTAATTTTATTGATGAGAACTATAAATTTTAGATAAAGAAATCTGTTCAATATCACAAAGATAGTATATGGAAATAGCTGGGTTCAGAGTTAGGGCTGTGGCTCTTGTGTTAATTTGCTATTGCTGCTGTCACAAATTAGCAAAAATTCAACTGCTTTAAACCACATATTTATTATTTCACAATTTTGATAGATTGAAAGTATAAAATTGGTCTCACTGGGCTCATCTGAAGGTGACATTAGGGAAGCATTTCTTCTAGGGGACTCTAGGGAACAAGCTAATTTACTTGCTTTTTCCAATTTGTAGAGACCTAAATTCCCTGGCTGACAGCCCTCTTTCTCTATCTTTAAAGCTAGTAATACTAACTGAATCCTTCTCACAATTCATCACTCTGACCTCCTCTGGTTCCCTCTTCTACTTTAATGGACCCTTTTGATGACATTGGGCCTACCCAGGTAATCCACGATAATCTCCCTGTTTTAAAACCACGTGATTAACAACCTTAATTCCATCTGCCACCTTAATTCACTCTTGCCATGTAATATAGTATGTTTAAAGGTGCAACTGATTAGGACATGAAATCTTTGAGGAAGGCATTTTTCTGCCTATTTCTATCTTCAACCTACTGTCTTTTCCACTTAACAAACTATTTGCCAGAGGAGTAGTAGAGATAAGATAAATTGGTTTGGAAAGTAGAGCTGAAAAAAAAATTCCACTGCTTGGAGTATACCCTGAGATTTTATTGTATTCACACTTTTTGGAAGAGTAGTTGTGTTATAATGATATCTGAGTTTTTTGCATGTGAAAAAATTCAACAGCTAGCTCTGCCAGGTTTTCACTATCTGAGCAGATCAGTTTCAATTTCACTCCATTCAGATTGCTGTGAGGACCTGCATAGCTGGGACACCTGGAGAAAGCAGGAAACAGTGCCATGCAGTGGCACTCACAGAGACCCCTAGTGGCTTTCTTAACAAAGAATCCCAGCAGATTTCTCCACTGACCACCTCAACAGCCTTTTTGGACTGGCCACTGTGTGGGCATTGACAATTTTCAGTGTTGAAGAACCCTCAATATTCTTGATCACAGACCTAAATATCTTGTTCTTCAGAAGTACCTTATAGCTTTTAACACTGAAGAAATCAATGGCTACCATAGCTGCAGCCACCGCCTGTAAGTTTTGCCACTCAGGGCTCTGCAGTTGTTTTGCCTCCACAATCTCCAGGTGCTTTAACCAGCTCCCACTTCTGCATGGCTGCTTCTGAAGTTTCCCTGATTGAAGAACCCAACAAGGAACATTGGCTGTAGCCCTTACCATTGCCATCCCCGAAGCCTAGCTACTAGGCCCAGAAATACAGCTGATGTGCCTGACAACACATAGCCACTGCGTATTTCCCACAGCTCTTGCCAACAATGAACATAAAGGTGTCAGCATTGAGGTCTGCTGTAAGTATAGCTAAACATACTAAGAGATGTTTTATGTGATCTTATAAACACAAAGCAAAAACTTATAGTAGATACACAAAAGAAAAAGACAGGAATCAAAGCATAAATGCTACAGAAAATCATGAAATCACAAAAGACAGTAAGAGAGGAAACAAGGAACAAAATATCTACAAAACTATCAGAACACACTGTAATAAGTGACAGTATTAATCCTTACTTATCAACAATTACCTTGAAAATAAATGGATTAAATTTTCCAATCAAAATGCAAAGAATGACTGAATGGATAGAACAACATCCAACAATATGCTGCCTACTAGAGATTGTATTGTCATTAAACACAGCCATAAACTGAAAGTAAAAGAGTGGAAAATGTATTCATACAAAAGGAAACCCCAAAAGAGGTGTATCTACTTATATCAGACAAAATAGACATTGGGTCATAAGCTGTAAAGACAAACTGAAAAAAAGGGTCAATTCACCAGAATGATACAATTGTAAATATATATGCATCTACCTTTAGAACTTGTAAATATATAAAGTAAATATTAGTAGCTATGAAGGGAGAGATGCACTATAATAAAATGATAGTAGGAAATTCAATACTCTACTAGCAATAGAAGGCAAATCATCAAAACAGAAAATTTAAAGGGATAAACTGAATTTGTACTACATTCAGAACAAATATAATTAACAGACATTATATAGTATATTCCATCTCACAGAAGAAATATTTACATTCTTCTCTAGCATTTGCATAACATTTTCCAAGATAGTGTGTCAATACACAAAAAGAGCTTAGAAAAATTTAAATTGAAATCATATTAAGTATCTGTTTCATAATTGTATGAAACTAGATATCAATAACAAAGAGAATCTTAGAAAATCTAGAAATACATGGAAATGAAAAATAAACATGCAACTGAAAAATCCATAGATTAATGAAAAAATCAAAAGGGGAATTTAAACCAAGCTTTAGCCAGTGGCTCATGGCTATAATCCTAGCAATTTTGGATGCAGAGAACAAGAGGATCACAGTTTGAGGCCAGCCTGGGCAAATAGTTTGTGAGACCCTATCTCAAAAATACTCAACACAAAAGAGGGCTGGCAGAATGGCTAAAGTGGTAGGGCTCTGACAAGAGGACGTGAGGCCCTGATTTCAAACCCCAGTTGTTTTTTTTTTTTTTTGTCCTAGTATTTTATAGATTAGGGTTGAATTTAAGCCTTTAATCCATTATCAATTTGCCTGTGTAACTGGTGAGAGATAGGAATCTAGTTTCCTTCTTCAACATTTGGTTTTCCAATTCTCAATATTATTTATTGAAATGACTGTCCTTTATGCAGATAAATGGTGCTTACTTCAGCACTGCTGTAAAAAATCAGTAGGCTATAGATACATGAGATTACTTCTATGGTCTTTATTCTCTGCCATTAGTCTATGTGTCTATTTTTTTGCCAGTATTGTGTTGTTTTGATTAATACCAATTTGAAGTGTGTTTTGAAGTCAGATATCATAATGTCTCATGTTTTATTTCTTTTTACTCATAATACTTTTTTTTGGTGACTGGATGTACATTTTATGATTGTTTGTTTCTAGCTCTGTGGAGGATGCCATTGACATTTTGAATCTGTAAATAAGTTTATATAGTGTGGATAGTTTAACAATATTGATTCTTCCAATGGATGAACATAGGATGCTCTGCATGTTTTTAATTTTCTTCAATGGCTTTCATCTATGTTTCATACTTTTTATTCTCTCTTCTTTTGTTAGTACTGGTTTGAACTCAGGGTCTTGTGCATGCTAGGCAGACACTATACCAGTTGAGACACGCCCCCAGCCCTTTTTGCTTTAGTTATATTTTAGGGAGGGTTTCACATGTCCAGGCTGGCCTTGGACCACGATCTTCCTACTTATGGGCACCTGCTTAGCTGTGATCACAGGTACCTAGCTCATTGATTGAGATTAGGACTTGCTAACTTTTTGCGGTGGTTGGTAGTGAACCATGATCCTCTCAATCTCTGCCTCCCAAGTAGCTGAAATTACAGGCATGAGCCACTATATCTAGCCTCATGCTCTATAATTTTCATTGTAGAAAGTTTTCACTTTCTAGGTTAAATTTATTTCTAGGGTTATTGTTGCTATTTTTGCAGCTCTTATAAATGGCATTGCTTTCTTGATTTGTATTTCAAACAACTGGCAATTTTGAATGGGTTTTTGGTGGAATTTTGGGGGTGGTTCTGTATATGTAATCATGGCATCTACAAACAGTGATAATTTGGCTTCCTCTTTTCCAATTTGGATTTTTTAAATTTCTTGCCTAATTGTTATGACCAGACTTCCAGAATTATTTTGAATAACTGTAGTGGAGGTGAGTACTCTTGTCTTGTTCCAGATCTTTGGCAATATAATGTTAACTGTTTGCTCAGACTTTATTTGGCTGAGGTACATTCCTCATTTGTCCAATTTGATTGACGTTTTTATTATGAAGTAATGTTGAATTTTACTAGATGCTTTTTCTTCATCAGTTGAGATGACCATATGTTTTTGTCCTTCATTCAGCTGCTGTGGTGAATCATGTTTATTCATTTGTATATATTAAACCATCTTTGCTTCTCTAGGATGAATCCTACTTAATCACAGCCAACAACCTTTTAATGTGCTGTTGGATTTGGTTTGCTATTATTTTGGTTAGGATTTTTGGATTTATGTTCACCAAGGGTATTGCTTTATAGTTTCCTTTTTTCTTGTTGTCATGTACTTATCTATTATTGCTATCAGAATGAGGCTGGCATTGTGATATATGTTTTGTACAATTACTTCCCTTTCTATTTTTTGAATAACTTAAGCAGAATGGCTACTAATTATTCTTTAAATGTTTGGTATAATTCATTTGTGAAGCCATTTGTCCTGGTGTTTTCTTTGATGGAAATCTTTTTTTTAATTGCTGGTTTAATTTTGTTACTTTCTTTGGTCTGTTCTAGTTTTCTATTCCTTCATGATTTAGTTTTGGTAAGGTGTATTTGTCTAGGAATATAAATGTTAATAAAATCTGTAATCATCTTTTGTATTTAGGAAATATCAGTTGTAATATTTCTTTTTCAGTTCTGATTTTACTTTCTTGAGTCATCTATCTCCTTTTCTTATTTTTGGTAATGGCTAGTCTATTTTATTTTATCTTTTTGAAGACCAAACTCTTTGTTTCATTGCACTTTTTTAATATGAGAACTATTTTTTTAGTTCCTAGATATATTCCTATAAACTTCCTTCTTGCTACTATTTTTGCTGTATTCTATAGGTTTTTGTATTTTGTGTCTCCATTTTCCTTTTTTTCTTTAAGCTGAAGACATTTAAGAAATATCAAGAAGTAGACTTAGACCTTATCCTGACACTTTTCCTTGAAACAAGTCCTCAGACCCTCATGTGAGAAGTGCTGTACCTACACTCAGAGGAAAAGAACTTTCTTGTCTCTGAATATGGAGGAACTCCAAAAGTAATCTGAATGAAATAACCTTGCTAATTTTCTACCAGTTTATTGCACTAAGCTCATACCTTGCTCTCATCATATTCTTCTGTAACTTCTACTCTTTACCAAATCTAGCACAAAAATATCCAGATTTAACTATTTGGGCCTCCATTTCCTTATGAAAGTTGACATATCACATATAACTTACATTAAATACATGTATATATTTTTCTCTTGTTAATCTGTCTTTTGTTATAAGGTCTTAGCTGAGAACTTTGAAGGGTTGAAGGATCAGGTAGATGTTTTTCTCCCCTTTCATACTTAATACTGGTAACTCAGAAGGTATATTCATATATGTTAAACAAATAATACCAAACTAGCCTTATTTGCCAATATTTACCTAAACAGCATAAAGTTGAAAAACATTTGGTTAATTAGTTTCTATATTTCTGGAGGTTTTAGAAAAATTTAACTTATATAAGTGTATCTCTAAACCAATCATAATAGACCACTTTTATAGGTTTTTATAAATTAATTTGGTAATGCTGTCTGCAAGTAGAAAAATATTCCATATACATAACATACAAAGTGCACATATGTACAAAAATATACCAACAGATGGAAATGGAGACTATACTTTTCCTTCTAAAATTTTAGTCATTTGTCCAATAAACATTAATGTTAAAGTCTTCATTTCATGTGAAATAGTTGCCTGTCACCTTTGTTCCATCCTTTACCTTTATATGAATTGCATTGCTGGAAGATGAAACAAATTAGAGTTACCTGTGTGATACTATTGCTTTTTACCAATATTTATGGAGAAGATTTTTAAGATTTTGTTTTGTCTTGATATGCAGTTGCTTTTGATGTTTCCAAGTCACAATATGGGGCAGGAGGCCTAAAGTTCATGTGACAAGAGGGAATTTAAGAACTGGAATGGGAAAGGAAATGTCTGGCATGAGTGGATAAGAGGGTAGAAGGGGTAGACAGGTTAAAGAGAGAGATATCAAAGAATTCAAGAGAACTGAAAGGAAAATTGAAAGTGATAAAGGGAGGAAAGAGTAGGAGAGGGCTATTGAAAAGGAGAGGTCTTACATGTGCTTTTTCTTTGGGGAGATTTAAGTTTCCCGACAAAACAAATGGAGTTCCAAATTGTTCTTAGTAAAATCATGCCAAAAAGAAAGGAAATCATCGACAGACTTAGCATGATAATGGTGAGATAATCACCAGAGGTTCAAGAAAGAGGGTTTCAGTTGACTGAAAAGTTTCTGTGGGAGAAGCAGGAACATGCAGAGAGGACAAAGAGACCTCACAAGGAACCAAGAAAATTCCAGACCAAGAGTTAGTGAGTAAATCTCTGCTCAAAATAAACAATGAGGAAGAACCTCCAGCCAAGGAGGTACCTTTGAAAAAAAGAATCTTGTGATACTAATTTGGCTTTCAGAGACTGTATTCTAAATTTTAAGAATCAAAATATGTCCTCATTGTGCTCTAGCAGACTGTCTTCTAAAGTGTTAGTTAAGAAGTTGGACTAACCAATAGAACCCAAATCAATAAGCCAGTAGTGAAGACAAAGTTTTCAATGTTTTGGGTGAGAAGTCTGGAGGTTCAAAGATGAATCTAATCCAAAGTTGTGGCCCCATTACTGTTGAAAAGTTATTATGGCACTTGTTAAAACAGTAAAAAAAATGTCATATTGACTATTGATAGATGTTAAGATTATCACAAGAGGTGAGAGAGATTATGCTCAACTCTGAATAGACACGTATGGGAAGTTATAGTCAATAAGCATAGTTGGTCAGTAAATGGAGCGTTAGCAAAAGAAAACATCACAGGTAAGGGCAATTCTTGCTAAACCAGCTTGGGATTGTTGTTGATGGCAGACCAGTTTGATCAGATATCAAATGAGGGGAGGGACAATGAATTAGATATGAGGGTGATCAGATATTATGAGTAGAGAATTCTGTTTAAAGTAAGATTCTTATTATGTGCACCAATCTCCGCCTTCTCTGCCTTCCAGCTTTTTGCAATATTTCACTTCCCTATCACTGAGTTCTCACTCACTTCTCTTCTTATTCCTTTAATTCTTCTCACATTTTTTGGCAGTGCTGAAGTTTGAACTCAAGGTCAGGTGCTTGCTAGTCTGGCACTCTACCACTTGAGTCATACCTCAAGCCTCTTTTTGCTTAAATTATTTTTTGGATAGAGTCTTGCTTTTTACCTGGGGTAGCCTTGGACTGTGATCTTCCAACTTATGCCTCCTGCATAGCTGGTATTGCAGGAGTGAACTACTCTTGGCCTGTTTGTTGAGATGGGGGTCTTGACAACTCCTGCCCTGGTGAGCAATGATCCGTCCAATCTCTGCTTCTTACACAGGGATTATTGAGTAGCTGGGATGGATTACAGGCACTAGCCATTTCACTAAATGTATTTTCCCTTTTAAATAACCAATCCGGGCTCACAGGTAGAATGTTTACCTATGCACAAAGCCTTGGGGTTGTATCCCCAATACGGCAAAAATAAATAAAATGATCAATCATATCTGTATGAGTTGAGTTCATGCTGGATAGTTTCCCCTACTGCAATTGTGTATTGCTGATTTTAAAACTGCTCTTACCTTTTAACCAGTATCCAGATTTTTGTGAAAGCACACCATCACCTCTATAGAAATTTAAGGTTTTTTTATTGCAGTAGTATTTGACTGAAATTTGCCATTACTACTTTAGTGTCCAGCCTTGTTTATCTTTGATAACTTTCAGAAGACAATTAATGCACATTTTAGAAAACCTTATTCCTATTATTGTTGAAAAAGCCAAGTTGTTGGTAAGCATTGGCTTTTATATTAATGTTTTGCCAAAATAATGTGAAAAGCCATATGTATGTTTTCTATGTTTTGATGCCATAGTGGAAGAACTAACTTTCTAAATAAACTGATTTTTCCTTAATTTGAGTTAATGTAAGGGATTTTATATCTAGGTTACTTAAAAAACACAGCCTTAGGAAGAAAAACTAGTAAATATGGAGGAATGGAAAAATATTTCCCCAAACTTTCTTAGCATGAACCATTCCTTACTTAAAATACTAAAAATCCCCTTAGTATCCTGGTTCCTGACAGAGTTGTTCTTGTGTCAAAAATGAACTTTTAATAGTTTTGAATTCTTTTCAGGCTTTGTGTAGCACTGTGGTAAGTTTAAATCTCTCAAACCACAAGCAAGGGATTTGTTAGTTGTTTGATTTGTTTCATTTTGTTGGTTTTGTTTCTCCTATCCTTTTAATGTTTACCCTTCTTTGACAGGGCAAACAAATAAAAGATAAACAGAGCAGCATGTTGTTTGAAGTCATAACTGTATTCAAAGGCAACATATGCAAGAGACAAAAGTGTACAGTTATAAAGCTATTACCTTTTTCTTATTTTCTCTTTCCACATTATTCAAATGTGTAAATAGAGTTTACTTTCTTAGCACATTGTCTTAAACAGTGACAAAGAAAGAAACTTGAAAATTAAATACCTACTGCATTGCGCTATTTTGTGGTATAGCTATAGTGCATTTTCCCAATTTGTCACACTATTGCACGATCAAAGTGACTTTCAAAATGAACAGTGGTGTTACAAGCTTTCATGCCTATTTTTGCTAATGCTTGGAGGACAAAATTCTGTTGATCTTTCTCTGATTTTTCTTCCATTTTTTTGACATTATTGGATTTTAAATCTTATATTTGTAGAGTCTTTGGATAAACAAAGATGAACCAACACTAAATAGAACAGTGAACACCCATTTTATCTACTTGGACATCTGGTTAACATCTAACAGCTGGGAGAGGATTTCTTCTGTAAAACTGAAGTATGTGGTCAGTTTGCAAACAAACATAAGTACTTTCTTATTAATCATCTTCTAATCACCCTGAATCTGTATTGCATTGCTAAATTATTGTTTCAGAAAAATTCGCCCTTTTATATCCATAATCTGCACAGTTAAAAAATAGTTGAAACCCCCATTATCTACATCAGACCTCAAAATGAAGTTATGCCTTGCAAAAGATTTTATAAGTTTTTCCTTCAATTCTTACAGTAGCTTTTTATTAGTAGTTCCTTGATTTATTTTCCAAAATAAAGCAGAATAAATATACAACCATTCTCATATAGCATGAGAAAACTGTTTCCTATGATAATTGGTTTGATTTGTATTCCCTAGCAGGGCACATAAGTGAGGGCATCTCACTTATTGTTTTAGCTGATAATAACAAACATAATGATAGCATAGCAAATGTCACTTGTTATATAAATACATAAGAAAGTAATGAGACTTCGTTAACTGCGGCATTGGTGGAATTACTACTAAAGATCTAAAATCAACAGCACCGAATTCTTTGCATTTAGCTGCCAGCTCTCATTTGCATTCAGAGATTCAACTCCTTACTGGAGACAAGGCCCAAACACGTGTCTGGTTCCTTAGGTAATCCTAGCAAACACTTGAATGTCTACATTTGTAGATCAGTCAATATAGGCAATCAAAAGTAGTCAGGATAGTTGACTTGTGTCATAGAGGACATGCGTATAGATGAAAAGGTGATGTAAGAAATGATTTGAGAGAATGACCAACTGAATCTTCCTAATCAATAACCATCCATTCTGTTGATGTTTCCTTTTGGGTTGGTTGTGTCTAACTATTCAGTAAAACAGGGAAAGCTGTCAAGAATTGAAATGTGGATATGAGTGTTTTAGTTGTAATTCAATTCTACTTAATTTAGGATGTATCCAGCTATGGCCCAACTTGACTAGTCTCCTTTAAAAATTTTTTTGAGACATATGTACAATTATAACATAGTTGATCATTGATGCAATTCTCCTGTATTTTGTTACATCTACTCAAGGAAGTTTTCACTATAGTTGATCTTATCAATATATCAAAATGTATACTATAGAATATTTGTATTAATTTGCATGCATTTTCTAATTTAAAGCTTTGTCATAAAATTTATCAGTGACTTCTTAAAGCCAAGTTCAACATCATTATCACTGTCCAGAGATTTTTTGCAGTTGTTCTTGTTTACCAAGATTGGGAGGTCATGGTTTAGAGTTGATGGATTAATCCCATATCTAAATAAGGACACGGAACAGGACGACAGAGATGAATGGGAGTTTTGCCTAAAATAGACAATGGCTGTCAGTGGTATGAAGATAGGCAAGAGAAATCTGGTTATTATCTTAGGCTGGATTCAATGAACAAATATGAAGTTTACACAAAGACATGATGATTAGGAAAAGTGATAGTGATGAGCTTGGCATTTCTAAAAGGAGAAACTAAGGATGAATTAGAAATAACATTTCCTGTTATTGTTCATCATATTTTTGTGTTCATAAACTCTGTTGATCTAAAACATGATTTTTTAACATTTTTTAAGAGGTATGTTTACATCAAAAGGGAAATTATTAAAATTCTTTGGGAATTAAGAAGACATTATTTTCCCATAGAGAGGATAATGCTCAACTTGTAATGTTCCTTGCTTGTCATTATTACTATACATATGACTTTAGTTAGAAAATGATCATGACATTCTAAATACACGAGAGACCTAAAACATGGCTAAATTAAATGACTGTTACATGTGGGCTCTATATATTCTATATAAAGGAAAATATATTCATGCATCAAAACCTTTAGGATCAGAAACATAAGGAAATGAATTTAAGTGGTTTGCTTTATAGCAGAGATTCTCAAAGTGAGGCCTGACAGAGCTTGTGAAAACAAGCATATTTATAGAGTCCACACAGATCTTCTGAATCAGTCTCTGGGGGAAGAAACCAGAAATATTTTTATTTTACCAACTTCCTAGCAATTTCTAATGTCTACTGGAAATTCAAAAGTCACTGCCTTAAAATGCAATATTTGGTTCCACCTCAGTATGCTCCTAAAGCGGATCTCCTTTTTAACCTGCATCCAAATGCCTTTGCATATTTCTTGAGAATGAGGAATATGTCTTTTTGGACAGGTGTGAATTTCAATATTCTTAATTTCTGAATCTATTTAAATAGGTGAAAATGTTAATTTATTGGTATTTCTTTGTTGAGAGCAAAGTGAGTGGGATTCCATTGAAAAAGTATAAAACTGTTTCATTTACCTTGTTTTAAAACAACTCTCCTTTCCAAGCACATACAGATGTTATCATTTTGTTTGTATATGAGACAATGTAACATGGAGTACTAATAACAAAAGAATATAAAGAGATTGCCACATTTCCTGGAAAAAGAATCTATGGGTGATCTATGAAGTTTTGGGGTACTTAAATATTTTTCTTCACCTTTACACTTTTATGTACAGCTTAAATTTCTTATAATGAGCTCACATCTCCCTGCCTTCACCTAGCACTCATAAGGGTGCATGGTCTAAAGTTCTTATCTCAGCCATGGGACTGAACAGCTTGGAAGTTTTCATACCGCATTTAGTATTATGTTTCACTAACTTTATATCTGTACTTTGTTTCTGTGCAGACTGTTAGAAATTATTTTTATTAGCTTCATGATATCCAAGTCTTCATTTTAAGAGAATGTTTTTCAATCCATTTAAAGAATTACAGCTTATTGTGTTATTGTTTTTATAAAAGAAAATTCATTTTTCAAGAAAAAAAATAGATCCCATGATGAGTCTATAACTCTCATTTGTCATAGAACCTACAATCTGTACTGGAGCTTAATAATAAAACACAACTCTTTTGGTGTTAGTTACTACTCTCCATGATATATGAGATTTATCCTCTCTGCATACTAATTTTAGTCATCCCTTTATAGCTTTAAAAAGCTGTTCAACAAAATAAGAAAAAAGTTGATAATTATATATAGAAATCAAGAAAATAATGGAAAATTTGATTGGTTTTTAAACCACTGGTCTCTATCTTCAAAGCAGTAGTTAGAAGAAATCTTTGATATCTGGGTGATTGTATCTCCCCAAATGGGTAATCCACTGTCAAATCCTAAACCAACACCTCCAATAAGGAAAGCCAAGATATCTTTATTCAAGATATCTTTAACTCACCAAACTTACAGAGACTTACTCCTCTTCAGCTGTCACATTCATCTCTGTCAAAATACTACAGTATTAGAATTTTATAAGCAATCAAGCAGCTCCAAATATTTCTACAGTTCTGAATTACCCAACAGAGGGAACAAAAATCTCCATATGTAGGGTTTAAAGTGCTCTGTCATTTTGCTCTCAACCTACCCAGTTGTGTTTTCTCTTATTTGCAAATTTGCACTTAGTAGTTAATTGATTATGCCTCAAATCCATTTTTAATCCCACCTCTATCAGTGGTTCAATTGGAACAAAAAATTATTTAGAGATTAATATTCCAAATCTCTTATTTTTGTCTGATGAAATGGAAACACAGATCCCATTACTTACCCAAATTTGCATAATTAAAATTTTCAGTACATAAAATAACATATTTATTTATTTGCATTAGTAAGGAATACTATCATATTATAGAATTTTCTGCATCTTGTTATTCATAAATATATAACTTTCATTAATTATTACATGTTATGGCACCACTTTTTCTTCTTTTTTTCCCTCCTCTTCTCCCTTTTCCTGCTCTTCCTTCTCCTTTTTTTTCTTATTCTTCTTATTTGTAGTTCTAGGGATTGAACTCGGGGGGTAAACATGGTAGGCAACTGCTTTACTAATGAGGTACACACACGGCCCATTTGCTTCTTTATCTTTAAAAAATCTTTTGAGAAAATTATGAATTTATACACAATTGTAAGAAGTAATATAGAAAAATCCTGCATACATTTTATCCAACTTTCCCCCAATGAAAACATCTGGTAGTACTAAAGTACAGTGTTGCAATAGAAAATTGGGATTAAAAATACATTAAATTTATTCACATTTCACCAGTTACACATAGACTCATTTCTGTGGGCATGTACTTAGTATTATGCACTTTTATCATATGTGTGGATTAATATGGCAACTACCAACTGTCAAAATAAAGATGAGTACAAGTATTTCTTGTATTACAAAGTTATACTTATAGGCACTTCACTCTTCCCAAAGCTCCTATTCCTAGAAACCACTAAAGTATAATTTTGTTATATCAAGGATGCTAAGTAAATATAATAACCCAGTATGTAATCCTTAGAAATTTACATTTAAAATTCAGTAAAATTCCCTTCAGATTCATCCAACCATTTGTTTGTTTTAATTACTGAGTACTATTCTATGATATGGGTGTGCCACAATTCATTAGAGCATTCACCCTTAGAAGAACATATGGTTTGTTTCCAGATTTTATCTTTTATGAATAAAACTTTCATGATCATTTATGTACAGAGTTTCATGTGAACAACCTTTTCATATTTGTAGGATACATGTACAGGTTATAAATGCTGGTTTATATAGTATTGCATGTTTACTTTTATGAGAAAATGAAAATTGTTTTCCAGAAAGGATACATCATTTTACATGCTGCCATCAATGTGATGGAAAATCTGGCCAGAATTTTGTATTACTACTATTTTTATTTTAGCTATTCGAATAGATTTATAGTGATATATATCAATGTGTTCATGATTTACATTTCTTTAATGGCTCATAATCTATTTGTGAGCTTATATACTGCTTCTATAGCCTCTTTGGTGATAATTTTCTTAACAACTTTTGTTATTTTCTGGTTTTATTATTGGCTACATTATTGCTCCATGTTTAGAATTTTTATACTTTTTGAGACACAAGACTTTTGTTGGATATATGATTTACAAATATGTTCTCTCTCTCTGTAGCTTATGCATGTACCTTCTTAAAAGGGTTTTTCACAGAGAAAAAGTTTTAATTTTAATGAGGTTGTATGTACCAACTCTACCCAATGCTCCTTTTAAATATTCTGCTTTTTGTTGTCAAGTATGAGAACACTTCACATTTCAATAGTCCTAAAGATTTTCCCCTGTGCTTTCTGTAAAAGGTTTATAGCTTCGCATTCTACATTTTAGCCAGGTTCCATTTTGATTTAATTTTTATATACAAGCTTTAGATCTAGGACTTTTTGCCCCCATATGTGTCCTAGTCCTTCAGCACCACTTGTTGAAAAAGTTACTGTTCTTCCATTGAATTGTTTTTACATCTTCATCAAAAAATCAGTTGGATATATTTGTGTGAATCTGTTTCTGGGTTCTCTCTTCTATTTCATCTGTTTGTCTGCAGACAATACATTTATTTCCTTGATTACAGTAGGCAAGTAGTAAGCTTTAACATCAATTTGAATGATTATTTCAGCCATACAATTCTCTTTTTAAATTTCTTTAGCTATTATACTTATTGTGCTTTGGATATAAATGTAAGAACTTTATGTATGTCTATGAAAAACTTTGCTTAAATCTTCATAGAAGTTGCATTAAACCTATAGATCAATTTTGAGAAAACTGACATCATTACTATATTGAATCTTTAATCCACAAGTACCATATGTTCTGCAGTTCTTCAGGTATTTTTAAATTTGTTCCATTAACATTTGTAAATTTTGGGATACAGACCCTATGTATATTTTGATAGATCTTTACTTAAGATTTCACTTCTTTGAGGCAATTGTAAATGTTATTTCTTGCATTAGTGTATCACAGAGTCTAAATATGTTTATGCTTTTAGCAAACTATTTTTCTCTCTGGTGTCCAGATGGTGTAAATTCTAATTTTCTGTTCTCCAGTTTATTGATTCTATCATATGATATCTTTAGTTTTATATTTATTTCACTTCAGAAGATTTAAATTTTTGTTATTTAATTTTTCAGTAATAAGTTTCCATTTCTTTTGAAATATCTTCTATTTCTTTACTGGTATTTTCTATTTTTTATTCTTTTCAAGATAATTAAATTGATTATTGAAGCACTTTTTATGACAGCTGCTTTAAAACCCATTTCAGATCATTCCAACATCTGATTGATCTCAATTTTGGCATCTATTAGTTGTATTGTCTCATTCAATTTCTCTTGTTCTTTATATGGTGTGATTTTCATTAAATCCTGGTCATTTTTATATTATGAAATTTTGAGTTCTAATTAACCTTCTGTTTTGATCATCAGAGAACCGTTTTCTATGGATAGAGGGGGGTGTGTATGAATATTCAATTTCTTTTGGGTACCCCTGATAGCTAACCTTTGCAAAATTGGAGCATTAACTCACACCTCATTGCACATGGGTGGAATGGAAGTTTAGCTTCTTTATCAGATTTTCTAATACCTTCATTGTGAAAGTGGAGTACTGATTCATATTACATCATTACCTCAAAGTGGGAATGGTGGCTCAAATAACCACTGGTGCTAGTGAGTCCTATCATGTTCTTGAACTTTCAGTCTCATTGATGGTAAATGGTGATGGAAACTTAGCTTCTCACTGGATTTTACTGACACCAAGGATATAGGGAGCCAGAGTGTCAGTCAACTAGCCCACCTCACTATACCTTTTTTCTGTCTTGTTGATACAGAGGAGGAAGGGACATAACAGTCATTAGCACTACCTCATACTACCAAGATAAATGTGGAGGAATAATTCACCATTAGATTTCAGTGACATTACTCTGGCAGAGGACTCAGAACATAACTTGTTTTTTTCTGGTGAGGGATAGATGATCAGCTCTCTGCTCAGCATCACTGATAATAATCTGCCAGGAGAATCAGAACATACACACACAGTGCATGCTTCTGTCAGATGAAACATGCAAAATAAGCTTTCCACTTGGTCTTTCCATCACTACATTATTGGGAGAATTAGAATACCATCTGCCTACACACCAGACAGTGTAATAATAATTCTTCTCATTTGAGGGTATTGACTAACCTTGCCCCACCCAACCATACTGTCTATTCCTTAGTGTGACACATTCTCTGATCCAGTCACAAGTCCCTGACTGTTTGCCACATATCTTAGGCCCACACACCCCCTATATCTTACCTCCAGTTGCTTAGACTAAAAAAGCTTCAGTGCTTTGCATCTGTTTGAATATCTTTCTTCTGTTGTTTTACCCTTTTACATTGTCTCTGCTAATGAAAAAGCACTTTGTGTTGTGTTTGCGTATCTTTTACAGCATGTGTTGAAATCTGGCATGTACATTGGAATTAACAGCATTTATGACCATTTCTACCACCCCATGGTCATAAACTATCATTTTATCTCTCATATTTATTTTCAATAATGCTGTATTTATGCAGATTTTAGCCTTCCAGAAAATGTGAACATTTGAAAAACTGTTTTGAAATTAGCTATAAGGGACAAAATCCTGCCACTTTCCTCCATGATTGACACTCAGGCCCTGACAAAGAGGGCGTCTAGAAATAGAACAAAGATTCAAAGGTGGCCATGAGCCAGGTTTGTAGATGAGCCTGGTTGGAGAAAAGGGTTTGTTTTAGGAAATGACTAGTTAAGAGATTCTTGAGTATTTACCAAGTAGCAATTAATGTGTTAAGAGATTTTTGTGTATTCATCTAACTTAATTCATCTACCTTTGTGGTAGATCTTATTATTATATTCATATTGTAGGTCAATGTGAAGCCATTTACTAGATCACCCCATCCTAAGCACTTTCAGTTGTATGGATGAATGCATTCAGTGGATAAGTAATATATGTTTTGAAGAGATAAAGCTCCAATGAGACATAATAATTGTAAATATTCATTGGGTACAGTGTGATATTTAAACACATGCATGCAATATATTATGTATAATACATTGTCAAATCAGAGGAATTAGCATAGCTAGCATCTCAAACATTTATTATTTCTTTGTGTTGGGAACATTCAGAATTCTTTTTTTCTACCTATTTTGAAATACACAGTAAATTATTTTTCTCTAGTGACCTTACTATGGAATAAACCACTACAATTTAAGCCTCCTAACTATGTATTTGTGAACTCATTAACCAGCCTTTATGTATTCCCTTTTCCCTTCTACCTTTCTCTGCCTCTGATAAGTACTATTCTATTCTCTACTTTTATGAGATAAATTTTTAGCTTCCATATATGAATAGAGATATGTGGTGTTTGTCTTTCTGTGCCTGGCTTATTTCATTAGTATTATGTCCTCCATTCTTGACCAAATGATGGGATTGTTATCACAAATGATGGGATTTCACTGTGTTTTTGTGACTGGATGGTATTTCTTTGTGCATGTATATCACATTTTTAATCCATTCATTTGGTGATAAGAGACTGATGTTGATTATATATCTTGGCTGTCGTGTATAGTGTTACAATTAATATGTGAGTGCAGATGTCAAAACAAACAAAAAAGATTCTGTGGGAGATTCTGAAATGCCAGGGTTGAAATCTTCAGAGACTTGTGTAAAACTACTTGTTTCATTGAGAAGGATTTCTTTGGATTGGAGCAGGGTGACTGAAAGCATTTATTTATTCATTTAACAGACATTTACTGAGTCTCCACTCTGTGTTAAAGGTTCTTGGGAGATAATATAAAAAGTCCTTCTCTGAGGAGGATCCAAGATGGTGACTAGGGTGCAGAAGCAGACAGCGTGAGCTCCATGAATCAAAAATGTTGCTGAGATGCTGGAGCCACACTTGGCAGAAATAAAACACCAAAGAGAATCAAAACATCCACAACCTGAACAGCTAACCCATAGAAAGCTTCTCCACACCACTTTACACTGAGAAAACTGGTGGGCTGCCACCACCAGCCATCAGCTCCAAACTTACTTGGAAGACATTTGGCAGACCAAACAGGTGAGCACCAAGCATCGTGCAGTATTCCCCCAGCCACCCTGGGATAAACCAGCATAGCCTCCTGGGAAGACTGATCCCTCCTCCCAAAAAAAACCTGAACAATAAACAATGAACTGAAAACTAGCACACAGCAGAGAGGGCAGAAACACTGAAAGCACACCAGAGGAGGGAGGAGGAGTAAGGAGCTAATCTCCACATGAACTATCAGTAAACAAATGGCTGAAAAAGCAGGAAGGCCAACAGCGGACAGGTGATAAACCACTGCCTGAAGTAGGGCTGGTAGCAGACCACAAAGCTCATCTCCTGAGCCAGTGAGCAACACCCAAAGCAAACGGCCATGCAAAATTGAAAAACAAACAGCGAACCATCACAACACACTGACAGCGGGCACCGACTGACTAATCACTGACCTTGCCACAGAGAAAGGCAGGGAGACAAAGAAACAAGCCCCCAGTAAACAAGCACAGCAAAAAGCCAACTCCAAAGCAGGACAGCTGATGGACTACAGAGATGATCTCCTGAACCTGAGGAGAGCAGGCAAACTTAAACTGTCACACCTTACAGAGGGAGGAGATGACCAAGAAGTTGCTGGTGAAAGAAAGAAGAAAAAACAAAGACTACCCACTAGCCAACCACCTGGTGAGACTACAACAGGCCTTCTGCTTAAATACCAACACCAGGACTGGATGCTGGAAGGATAACACCAGAAATTAAACCAATATTGAAATTCTATTGTTTCTGAACCTGAGGTTTTTGTTTGTTTCTTTAATTGCTTCTTTATTTGTTCATCTTTCCCTGTTGATTTCTTGGGTTTATTTTTTTGTTAGTATTATTATTGTGAATGGGTTAATACTAAATTATACCCAGACCATGGACAGAAATAGCACACACACAAACTTAGCTAAAAACCCAATGCAGCCACAAAACAAAATTAAACCAAAGGAAAGAAAACAGGTGACTGGAACCACCAAGTAGCCTATCAAGAACATAGTTGCACAGTACCAAGTGGAGTGGTGGGAAGAAGAAAAAGGGATGGAAACAATTCTCCCCCCAAAAATAATTTAATACAGGATTCAGAGGGAAATGAAGAAAATGGATACCCAGTTCTGGACGCCAACAAAACAAAGATAAATCATGCCAAGGAAACCAACAATATCCACGAGAACATCCTCAAAGAAGAAATCCTATAAATAATCACTGAGAATTTCATGGAGATGTTACTAGACATGGTTAACTAAAACTCAAGAAATTTCAAGACACCAAAAATAAAGAATACAAGAAGACACAGAAACAAATGAACTCATAGGAGCCATAAGTAAACACCAAAGTGAAACAAAGGACACTATAAATAGAGAGATAAATAAATTAAAGATGAATATAAACAATATTAAAGAAGTGACACATGATATGGAAAACCTCAGAAAAAAATGAAACAGAAACATAAAACACAATGGAAGGCTACTCCAGCAGACTAAAACAAGTGGAAGACAGACTCTCAGAACTTGAAGATAAAATGGAAATTAAAGGAAAAACTGAAAAGCCATTAGTCAAACAAACTCAAGACCTGTGAAAGGAATATGCAAGAATTCACTGATTCCATCAAAAGACCAAACCTGAGAATCACGGGCACTGAAGAAGGAGAAGAGGTACAAGCAAAAGGGATTCATAATGTATTCAATAAAATAATAACAGAAAAATTTCCAAATCCAGAGAAAGTTATGCCCATTCAGGTACAGGAAGCTTCCAGGACACCAAACAGACCTGAACAAGATAGAACTACCCCACGATATATTATCATTAAAACAAGCACAGACCAAATAATCAATGAAACAAGAATCTGGTTCTTTGAAAAAATAAACAAGATGGACAGACCCTGGCAAATCTGACTAAAATGAGGAGAGAAAAAAATCCCAAATCAGTAAAATCAGAAATGCAAATGGGAGATAACAAAAAACACAACAGAAATCCAGAGAATCATCAGAGACTACTTTGAGAACCTATATTCCAACAAATTTGAAAATCTTGAAAAAATGGACAAATTTCTAGATATTTATGACCATCCAAAATTGAACAAAGAGGACATTAATCACCTGAATAGATGTATAACACAAAATGAAATTGAAGGAGCAATAAAGAGACTCCCAAAAAAGAAAAGTCCAGGACCTGATGGATTCTCTGATGAATTCTACCAGTCCTTTAAAGAAGAACTGATTCTCCTTAAACTTTTCCACAAAATAGAAAGGGAAGGAACACTGCCTAATTCATTCTATGAAGCCAGTATTACACTCATCCTGAAACCAGACAAAGATGCTTCCAAAAAGGAGAACTATAGCCCAATTTCCTTCATGAACTTTGATGCAAAAATCCTCAATAAAATAATGGCAAACTGAATCCAACAATATATCAGAAAGATCATTCACTATGACCAAGTCGGTTTCATCCCAGGGATGCAGGGGAGGTTCAACATACACAAATCTCTAAATGTAATACAGCACATTAATAGAAGCAAAGACAAAAACCACTTGATCATCTCAATAGATGCAGAAAAAGCCTTCAACAAGATCCAACACCACTTCATGATAAAAGCTCTAAGAAAACTAGGAATAGAAGGAATATACCTCAACATTATAAAGGCTTTATATGACAAACCTGCAGCCAACATCATACTTAATGGTGAAAAACTGAAACCATTTCCCCTAAAATCAGGAATGAGACAAAGGTGCCCACTATCCCCACTCCTATCCAACATAGTACTAGAATTTCTAGCCAGAGCAATTAGGCAAGAAGAAGAAATAAAAGGAATACAAATAGGTAAAGAAACTGTCAAAATATCCCTATTTGCAGATGACATGATCCTATATCTTAAAGACCCCAAAACTCTTAGAAACCATAAACAGCTACAGCAAGGTGGCAAGATACAAAATCAACTTATAAAAATCATTAGCTTTTCTATACACCAATGACAAATTAAGAAAGAAAATATGCAAACAATTCCATTTATAATAGCCTCAAAAAATATATATGTAGGAGTAAACTTAACAAAAATGTGAATGACCTCTACAAGGAGAATTACAAATCCCTGAAGAAAGAGATCGAGTAAGACTACAGAAGGTGGAAATCTCTCCCGTGCTCATGGATTGGTAGAATCAACATAATAAAAATTGCTATACTACCAAAAGCAATTTACATGTTTAATGCAATTCCCATCAAAATTCCAATGATATTCATCACAGAGATTGAAAAATCTACCCTAAAGTTCATTTGGAAACACAAGAGACTGTGAATAGCCAAGGCAATACTCAGCAAAAAGAGCAATGCTGGTGCTATCACAATACCCGACTTCAAACTATATTATAAAGCAATAGCAATAAAAAAACCACATAGTACTGGGACAAAAACAGATATGAAGACCAGTGGAACAGAATGGAAGACCCGGATATGAATCCACACAACTATGCCCACCTTTTTTTGGACAAAGGTGCCAAAAACATACAATGGAGAAAAAGCAGCCTCTTCAACAAATGTTGCTGAGAAAAGTGGTTATCTGAAACTAGACCCATCTTAATACCCTGCACTCTTATCAACTTAAAATGGATCAAGGACCTTAATGTCACACATGAGACTCTGAAATTAGTACAGGAAAGGTCAGGGAATACTCTGGAAGCAATAGGTATAGGCAAGGACTTCCTCAATAGAACCCCAGCAGCCAGCAACCAAAAGAAAGGATGTACAAATGGGACTACATAAAATTAAAATGCTTTGACACAACAAAAAAAATAGTCTCTAAACTGAAGAGACCACCCACAGTTGGGAGAAAATATTTGCCAGCTATACATAAGACAAAGGACTGATAACCAGAATATACAGAGAGCTCAAAAAACTAAAGTCCCCCAAGATCAATGAACCAATAAAGAAATGGGCAACTGAGCTAAACAGAACTTTTTCAAAAGAAAAACTTCAAATGGCCAAAAAACACCTCAAAAAATGCTCACCATCTCTGGCCATAATGGAAATGCTAATCAAAACCACACTAGGATTCAACCTCACCCCTGTTAGAATAGCTATTATCAAAAGCACCGCCAACAACAAATGTTGGTGATGATGTAGAGAAAAAAGAGCCCTCATACACTACTGGTAGGAATGCAAGCTAGTACAACCACTGTGGAAAACAATATGGAAGCTTCTTTAAAAACTAAACATAGATCTGCCATATGATCCAGCAATCCCATTCTTAGGGATATACCCAAGGAAATGTGACTCAGGTTACTCCAGAGGTACCTGTACACCCATGTTTAATGCAGTGCTATTCACAATAGCCAAGTTATAGAAATAACCAGATGCCCCACTACTGACGAATGGATTAAGAACATCTTGTATTTATGCACAGTGGAATTTTACTCAGCCATGAAGAAGAATGAAACCTTATCAATCACAAGTAAATGGATGGAACTGGAGAACATCATTTTAAGCGATGTCAGTCAGGCTCAGAAAAGCAACAATCAGATGTTCTCCCTCTATGTGACTTTAGATCTACAACAAATGCAGTAATATTATTAGACTTGGGTCACATGCTAAGGGTACAACACATACAGGAGGAATTGGGATATGTAGGAAACCCAAAACTTGAAAGTGTTTGATGTGCCCAGTGAAGAGGAGCTAATACGGTAACCTTAAAATGACAGAGGTCAATATGGGAAGGTGACTGGGAAGTAATGAAGAGGTCAAGTAGAGATGAATTAATTTGGGTTGTAATACACTTGTGCATGGAAACAATGCTAGGAATCCCTCTATATAGCTATCCTTATCTCAAGTAGCAAAATCGCTTTGTCTTTCTTATTATTGCTTATGTCTACTCTTCAATAAAATTGGAGAAAAAGGCAGAATAGGTTCTGCCTGGAAGCGAGGGGGATGGGGGGAAATGGAGGAAGTGGGGGGCCAGGGGGAGAAATGGACCCAACAATGTATGCACATATGAATAAATGAATTAAGAAAATAAGTCCTTCTTGTACAAGTTCATTGTATAGTGAGAGACAGAGAAAGGTAACATTTATGTCAGTGTGAGAAGGCCTTTTGAATCCACAATGTTAGTAAATGATCTAAACATCAGAATCATAATTCTAAAGAAGGGTACTAGAAATTCTTTTACCTCCTCAGGCTATAGGGTTGTAAGTAAAAGTTCTTTTGAAGGATGCAACCAAGGGTACTGAGGAAATTGTTTTCTCTGCACTTGTTTGACCTGTGGATAGTCTTCTTTCACCTGTCAACTGTCCTTCTAAGCAAAAGGAGCTTGTGTATCTTGTCCTGGGGCATTATTTTGAGGGACATTTGTGGAACATAATGGCATGACATTTATACATACTCATCTTCTGACTCTGAGTGTGCATATGTTATATGTGTGTGTGTGTGAATATGTAAACATCACAGCCATTCTAAAGAATTTGGAAATAACTTTTCACACATATAGTTTTCTTGCTTCTTTAGACTTCTTTTTTTGTTAGAGAATTATCCCATCTCCATAGTCCTTGGCCTGTGAAGCATGGAGAATTAGGGAATATTCACATATTCCGCCCAATCAACTATTAAACAGTTTGGGAACTAGATTTTTCTGTTACTAGCCTGGAAGGTACTGAAACATGAAGGCAGCCTTGCAGATCTGTCTTCTGATTTCCTTTGTTTCAGGTGAATTAATTTCCTTTGTTACTTGTAATAATATGAGGCCTTCTCTTCTTACCAGTGAAGGGTGGAATGAGAATGAAGGTCTAGATCCTCTTTGCTTCCATTGCCATTTTATGATATTCTCATTTAATCCCCAAAGCAGCTCTGTGACTTGAGGTCATTGACATGGACACTGTTTCTTGCCTTTCAGATTTTCCATATAAGCATGCAGTACTTTCACAAATACACACACACACAAAGAAAATCCCCTTCCACCCCCTTTTTTTTTTTTACAATATTGAGGCCATGGTTTCCTTTCAATATTTTACTTTTCTATACATCATTCTTGTCTCATATTCAGATTTCCTGTCATTAAAAATTCCTTAAAAACGTGGTTTAGACAAGCTCAATAAATCCATATAGGAAGGTAAAGTAGTTTTATTTACTCTTCTATCATAGACCATTTAGGATAAATAATGGATCATCAAATGAATATCATAAGGAAGTAATATTGAACCATTAAATATCATGATTTTGAAATATTTAATAACTACAGAAAATGCTAGTGATATAAATGAAAAAAGCATGGTTATAAAAGTATGGAATATGCCCTAATATTTGTAATGTATAGCACAGATTTATTAACGACAGAAACTAGCATGGTTAATATTCTGATGTATGTGTAGATGGTAAGATTAAGGTTAGTTTTATGTTTTATTTAACTGAATTTTAGAAAATCTTCTTAATGTCAGTGTATTTCCTTCACTTTTATAAATAAAATTTAAAAAATCTTTACCAGGAATGTTCAGGTAGAAAATATAAAGTATTTGGATCATGATGGTGGACTGTGTGCACTCTTTTTCTCCTCTGCTCTCAAATCCTCAAAAAGAAAATTTGTACATTTCTATGTACAAACTCCCTCTCTCCCTTCCTCTCTCCCTCCCCTCCTCTCTCTCTCTCTCTCTCTGTCTCTCTCTCTCTCCCTTTTCCTGTCCTCTCCTCCTTCCTATCTTCTCTGTCTCTGAATTCTTTTTAAGACTTGTGAGGAATTCCTGGAAGATAGAAAGCAGATGGAGCGGCTAAGGAAGCTGTTGGACAGCAGGCAGCCAGAAAGTGGGAGGAGGGGAGCCGGCCTGTCTGGCAGAAGTTGAGGGAATCAGTTGCGCGGCTCAAGAATACAATAAAGGAGAGCGCCTGTGTCCTGTGGCTGCCCGCCGAGCGGAAGGCTAGATGGTAGGAGGCGGGGACAAGGTGCGGGCGGGCTCAAAGGAGGCGGGTTCCTGAAAGGGCAAAAACCGCGGTTCCACTGTCGGGCCAAGCAGACTGGTGCTGTCTGTGAAGGCCAGGCCTCGCTGACTTCCCAGAGACTTGCCGCTGCCTGCAACTTTGCTTCTGCAGTCTCGCCTTTTTTCTCTTGCCTACCTTCCCTGTCGTCTCCTTCGCTGTTGCTTTGCCACAGCCGCAGCAGCATCAACAACAGCTAAGTGGCCGATTCGGGGACTTGGGGTTGGGAGTTGGGGAAGGCGCCAGGGGCGGACAGCACACGAGAGCCCGCCATCTCTCCCTCTCCAGCCATCACTGCTCCTTTATCCCCTCCCGGGAAGGGAGAAGAAAGCGCAAGCCAGAGGCACACGCTGTCCTCAGTGCCCACAGTCAGAGTTAGCACTTTCTGCCAACCTCTGGTGAAAACCTTGCGCTTGAAGGAAGGAGGGCAATTCCTGTCTCTGAGATCGCGAAAAAAACAAAAAATTTCATATTGGATAGTGTTGATTTTTTTTTGTCAGCTTAAGCAAGCAAGAGGCAGCTTTGACTAAATCCCCTTAATCTGTGAGCTATGTCTCCTCCTACTGTGCCTCCAAATGGGGTAGATGGTGTGTCTGCATACCTGATGAAGAAAAGGCACACTCACAGGAAGCAGCGGCGCAAGCCCACTTTCCTCACTCGTAGGAACATTGTGGGCTGCCGCATTCAACACGGTTGGAAAGAGGGCAATGAGCCGGTGGAGCAGTGGAAGGGCACTGTACTAGAGCAAGTTTCCGTGAAGCCCACTCTATACATCATTAAATACGATGGCAAAGACAGCGTGTATGGACTAGAACTGCACCGAGATAAGAGAGTTTTAGCGCTGGAAATTCTTCCTGAGAGAGTGCCATCTCCTCGCATAGATTCGCGCCTGGCAGATTTCCTGATTGGGAAGGCAGTGGGGCATGTGTTTGAAGGCGAGCATGGTACAAAAGATGAATGGAAAGGCATGGTGCTGGCGCGAGCTCCTGTGATGGATACTTGGTTTTACATCACCTATGAAAAAGATCCAGTCCTCTACATGTACACCCTGCTGGATGACTACAAAGATGGTGACCTGCGCATCATTCCAGATTCCAACTACTATTTGCCTACAGCAGAACAAGAGCCTGGAGAAGTGGTCGATAGCCTCGTGGGCAAGCAGGTGGAGCATGCCAAAGATGATGGGTCCAAGAGAACCGGTATTTTCATCCATCAAGTGGTGGCCAAGCCTTCTGTCTACTTCATTAAGTTTGATGATGATATTCACATTTACGTCTATGGTTTGGTGAAAACTCCGTAAGTTCATTGAGTTCTTTGAAAAGTTGTGAAACTACTTAGGTATAAAATATTTCCTGCTATCATAATTGTAAACTTTGAGAACAGTTTTGAGGTCAGAAATTCAGGAAAATGGGTAAATCTTACTGTTCCTCCACATCTTGCATTGACTAGTTCCACACTTTTGCCCCATGTGTATGTACTTTGTTACTTTGATACTGCTTTGTTCTGTAACTGAAAATTTAAATTGGGTGCTAACAGAGTATTAAAAAGTGTTTGCAGTCATCCTAACAATACTAAAGTAGATGAATCCTACACCCTATCCTTCCCCCCCATTTTCATCCTCCCTCTTTCTTCTTCCAAGGTAATAAATTTGAGAACCTAACATATCCTTCCATGTTTTCTCCACCCTCATACATAATGTTTGTTGTAGTAGTTTCTGTAAAATTGACAAGCCAGATGACATCTCTTCTGATTAGTAGCTACAGTCAGTCTCTCTCAATCTGTCTCTCCATTCCTGGCTCTCTAACAGCTGCATACACAGTACATGTAGATATACCAAAAAAAAAGTATTCATTCTGTTATTGATGGTCATTTATTTCCTTTTTTCCCCCCACAATAATATTGCTGATATATATATGTGTATATATATATATGCTTTTAGTTTTTTATTTCAGAAGTGCTAAGTACGTTTATATTTAATTTTAAGAAACATTACAAGATTACCACCCAAAATGAAAATGCCCATTTCCTGCATTCTCTGTAGCAGTATTTAATGCTTGAAAATCTGAAAGCTATGGTTCTGGATGTTACTTGTATTTTACTTGACTTAAATGAGGATTTCTTTTTCTACTTGGACATTTCTCTTTTGTGATTTCCGATTTTTATCCTTTGTTTATTTGTCTATTTAATTTTTGATCTTTTACTTATAAATTTGTAGGAATTCCTGCTTTAAAGTGCATTTAGTCATTCAGAGCCCATGTGTTATGATTTTTCCATTATATCATTAACCTTTATTGATTGTATCTTTCACTTTACAATTTAATTTTTTTATAGTAAGACCATTGCTTCTTTTATGGCTTTTTGGCTTCCTGTCTTTTCAGATAGATGCCCCCATCTTAAGTTATGCAAGTACATTTTTTCTAATAATTTTTATTACTTTTAAAGTTTAAATGTTTGATCTAACTGAAATTTATTTTTGTACATAGTAAAAGACAGGGATCCAAGTATGCATTTTATTCACATTGGCTATCCAATTGTACCATTTACTTCAAAAAAATGCCCATTTTCAATTTTGTGCTCCAATATCACATAATTTTAAATATAGTAGCTGACCATACGTTTTAGAATCTGATAACACAAGTCCCCTTTAATTAGTTTTCTTTCTTATATAATTTGCCCTCCATATTGATTCTTGTATGTAAAAACCGAAGGTATTTTTTTTAACATTTAAAAGATGTCTGATATCTTAAGTAGAATTACATTAAATTTATGCATTTCTCTTTAGAGGATTACTTAATAATATTAATCCTTAGTATTCAAGAGTTTTGGTACATCATTTAAATTTTTTGGCTTTGTTTTCATAATATTCTTTATATAGATCTATCACATCTAATTGGGTTTATTTTAAAATATTTTTACACTTAAGTGTTTTTATATTTTGACATTATGAACTGGATATTTTTTCCTCTTATGAAAGCTGTTATTTTTGGCAGTAATGGCAATTTACAGATTTTTATATTTTTATCTTTTATCCAATCTGTTTATTTAATCCTCTAAATTACAGTGGGTTTAAAAATAAGATATTTTGAACTTTTGTAAATATACAATCATTTCACATGTAAATAAAGATCCTCTTATTTCTTGTAATGTTTATACTTATTTAATTACATTAGCTGGATTTGCCAGAACAGTGTTTTATAATGATGATGACAGACATACCTGTCCTATTTTTAATTTCATAGAAATTACTTTAGTATTTCATAGTAGTGTGACATTTGCTCTTGGCTATTGATAGTTATTAACAGGTTTAGGAGTTTCTTCTGTTCCTGTTTTACACTGTGTTATTATTAGAAGTGGCTCTTGGATTTTATCAAATGCCTTTTCAGCATTTACTGTTAAAAGTCATATGATTTTTCCCTTTAATTTGTTGATGTAATGAATTAGAGTGGTAGGTGTTCGGTGTTGAGACGAGTCCGTATTTCTGGAATAAATCCTACTTGGTCGTGGTAAAAAAAATCATTTTTTACTTTGCTGGATTTTATTTACATACATTTCATTTAGAATTATTGCATTTGCATTTCAAAGTAAAATTGTGTGTTTTCTATGCTATCTTTATAAGTTTTCATTATTAAAGTATGTTAGCTTTGAAAAATATGACGTGGTGAGTTTTCAATATTTTCCTATTGTCTGAAATAGTTTGAATAACATTAGAATTGTTCTTTAAAAGTTAGTGTTAAGCTGTAAAACACTTTAATCCTTTTGATTATGGATTTTTAATCAGTTGTTTAAAATTTTTTTTTCCATGGGAAATTGGTTTACTCAAGCCTTTGGTTGAAAAAAGAATACATATTCTCCATCAAATACAAACTTCAAAATTGCTTCTAGTATCAAGCTGTTGATTGTAGTATTCAGATGCTTTATGCCCTTGTATATTTTTGTAATAAAATAATCAGCTACAATGCTGCTTTAAATAGCCTATGTATTCTTTTTATTAAAAAAAATAAACAAAATTTTAAAATTTATGAAAGATATGACAAATATTTGTTTACCTATACTCCAAGTTAACAAATACCAACATTTTGGCTTGTCTGCCTGAGACATAGATCTATATTTTTCAACAATAAAAACCATTTCCTCTGCAGAGACAGTCATACATTTGGTGTGAATCATGCTCATGTTTTAGGTATTTACTACACATAAATCTATCACTAGTAGGGGTTAATACTACTAGTAGTGTTTTTTTTTCAATTTAACATGAATGATCAACTTTATTTAATTATATATTTAGTTTATTGTTTTTTGGGAGGGGACTGTTGGGAACAAGGTCTCATTTTGTAGTCCAGGCTGGCCTGGAATGCACTATGTAGCTCAGGCTGGTCTCAAACTCTTCCTGCCTCAGCCTTCCTAGTGAATGATCAACTTTAAACCATATAGAATTTATTTTGTGATTTTTCTTGTAGGGATCTTCTTTTCACCAATTGAAAATTGGACTACTACAATAACAACAATAGCATCGACCTTTATGTGCTAATTTCTATTCACTTTGACCACTCCTGACACGCAGGCTTGGCTCTAGCCATTGAGAAAAAAAAATATATATATATATATATATATATATATACAAATCTGATATATAGATATATCATGCTGTAACGATTATTTTGAAAAAAATGCAAAGCGATGGCAAGTAGGGTGACAAGATTGGATCTTAGGATGTGGTATTTTATATAGTTAGACAGAGAAGGCCTCAGAATATGTCATTTGAATAGACACCTGGATAAAGTGACAGAGCAAATTGTGTTGTTAATGCCTTGAGATAGAATGTGACCAGATTAAAATATGAACAAGGAGGAAACTGATAGGATATGAGATCAGACATCAGTCTGGGTTCCAGATTCTTTTACAGTCTTGTGGACTGCTAATAGGAATTTAGATTTTAATCTTAGCAGATGGGCAGGCACCAGTATTGATCAGAAATGTGACAATTGTTCTTATATTACTCATTGAATAATATGACTTGAAATGCCTCTTTCATCATCTGATATTATCTTATTTGTGCTTGATCTATTTTGTCCCATGAACTTAGGTGTCTTTTTTTCTATTTGACATGTCTGGAGAACCCAGTACCTCTGATGTATCAATGTTCTGTATCTGCCAGTTAGCTGATTCTGACTTTTGGCTTTCTTTACATAAGCAGTTTGAAGGGAGTTAAAGTAAAAATAAAACTTCATACTTCTTTAACTCTAGAATTCCACTGTATTTTATTAAATGATAGGGAGAAAATGTCAAACACTGAAGCAAATGATCCTAGTTGGGAGATTACACAGAAATTCAGACAGAAACTTGTAACTTAATTTTAGAAATGAATAAGGAGTATTGCAAAGAGAAATTAATATTGTAGCTGAATAACTCTATAAGGAAAGTGACTACATAGCAATCAGAGGCCTCCAGGAATATGAGTTATCTATGGAAAACAGAATGCTAGGGTATGTTTGAGAGAGTGAGTTTAAAAGGAAAGAGCACATGAATAAGGACTGAATTAGTAAGTAAATGTAGGCATAAAATGGTCCTCCTATTTATTTTGTTTGGTGCCTGAACAGGTCAAATAAATGAATGAAATGTGTCATGTTGTTTTTACTTGGAAAAAATCTTCTATTTATAAATATATAAAAGTTTATTTCTAAATTAGTGTATTTTTACTGAACTTAATTCTAAGTTTTTGATTTACTCTTTACTGCTTGAACTATGTTCATAGTTTGTGAAAATGGAAAGAATCCATATTTCTTTACCTTCACAAAAATCTTCATGCGTCACTCATGCTCTCACTAAGCATTTAAACTGAAAAGGAGTTAGACTCATTTTAAAGACAAGTTAATAATCATGAAAGGATTATTAATGTTTGCTTTAATTAGTGCTTAAATACTTATTCATTTATTCATGGAATGAAACAAAATGTGCCATACATTTTCCCAAGACTGGGAAAATATGAGGCATAACATATGGTATTTTTTACTACAAGTAGACTTCAAAGCAATAGCAAAGATAAAACATAGATATGAAATCCTGCAAAATCTGATGAAAACAATGTCATAAATATTATTAAAGTTTTAGCGAGGAATATATATATTCTGTCAATTCAGATAAAGGGAGGAAGAAAAGATGGAAGGAAAGAGGGAGGAGAGAGAGACAGAGAAAGAGAGAAAAGAGAGAGAGATTATTCCATTGAATTTTATCTTCTTTGAGTTAAACAAGCAAGAGGGTTTCTCAGTTGATCATTTCATACTAACAATATGGCAACATAACAAATTATGTTTTTATTTTCTTAAGCTGTACTTACATACAGTGAAAAACACAGATCTTAAATATATAAGACTGAATAAACTTTATATTTTGTCCTCACATTAATTTTTAGTTTTATTCTACTGTGGTCAGAAAAGACACTTTACATAATTTCAGTCTTTTAAAATTTATTGAGAATTGTTTTTAAGGTTTAGCATGTAGTCTATCTTGGAGAATGGTCCACAGGCACTTAAGAAGAACATGTATTCTGCTGCTGTGGGCAAAATATTCTGTATCTGTCATGCCTAGTAAGTTTAGAATATTGTAAAAATCCTCTATTTCTTATGGAAATTATTCCTAGATATTGTATCCATTGTTAGATGTGGTATATTGAAGTCTCTAACTATAATTGTATAAATGTCTGTTGCTCCCTTCAATTTCATGGAAGTATTTCTCACATATGTTTGGAACCTGTTATTTATTCACTCATGTTTATAATTTTGATATCTTCTTGGTGAATTGACTCTTATTAATATACAATATCACTTTTTTATCTCTTTGTAAACTTAATGTCTACTTTGTCTGATGTTAGTATGTTGTATATTGACTCCAGGTTAATTTTGGTTACTGGTTATAAGGAATAACTTTTTCCAGACTGTCCTTTTTCAAGCTAGTTGTATTTTTATATCTAAAGTGATTATTGCATAGACTGCATAGAGTTGGGTCTGACAATCTTTTGATTAGACAGTTAATTCCATTCACATTTAAAGTAGCTATTGAGGCAGAGCAAGAGACTGGCTGAGTAAAATCAAGCATTGGTCCTCTCCCCACAGAATCACCAAATTGAATTGCTATTCACACACCAAACAACCTTCACAAGTGCTAAGGAAATCAGGTGATAGACCATAATGGCTACATTTAGCATAACAAAATGAAAAGAAAAGATGAAATGAGGAAGGCAAGAAGGAATGACTTTTCTCCTCAAAACTCCCTTAACTCTACACGTCCTGCATGGAAACTGGTACTTCTTGCTTGGAGGAAGAGTGAATTAAGTTCAGGTCTTAGGCTTGAAGTCAATTACTAGGCCCACTTTGGTGAAACACTTTTCTGGGCAAAGCCCCACACTGCTATTACCAGAGTGTTTCAGCTTGCATCACAGCTGTGGTGACATAGGCCTTAGTTAAAACCCAAGAAACTTTAGATTCCTGTGGCTGTGAAACCCAGGCAGGACCTAGGTTAGGATCAGCCTAAGTGGACAAGGGATTGCTTTCACCAACATTACCCTAACCTCTAGTAGCATTGCATATTGAAAGACACCATTTGCAGGGATTGGGCTGGACTAGTAAAACTTGACACTAGGTAGATACTAATGGTCCCTAACCTATACCTACCTATGGACAGAGGCTATGAAACAACTCAGGTGCCAAGGGAAACACATGACAGGCCAATTCTTTCAATCTTCTATTCCAGCAAGACTCTGTGTATTGTTGTAATTGTCTTGTGCCATGAGTCCAGCTCAGCTATAGGTAGCTCATAGCAGTGTGGGCCTTGATCCTGACCCAGTGTTGTTGGTGTTAATGGGCTGTGGTCTCATAGTGTCATAAAACTTTGTGGCATTGGTAACCACAGGCATGTTACAGATGCTTAAGGTTTGTCTATCCATTGTGTCTCTGCCCAGAGCTGGATGGAATCCTGAAGTGCCTGAATACTGGCCTGTAGTTGTGGACAAGGCATGTAGCCCAGGAAGAGGCTTGTGGTGATAGACCTGGACTTGGCTTGCCCTATAGTTTTGAAACAGTTGCAAACAGTTGCATCTGAACACCAGTGCTAAAATAGTGTAAGTCAAGAATAAAACAATGTGCTTACAATGTCTTGAGAAATATAGGAATAAATACCTAATCTATTAATGTCCAGATGATGTTACATGCCAAGTAGATTCAAGAGCACTTGGGGAATCATGATTTCACTTGATAGGCAAAATAACGCCCCAGAAACTTAGTAGATAGCAATCAATATGGGAGAATTTGCAGATAGATAATTTAAAACAGTCATTTTAAAATGGAAACTCAAAATGAAGAACAGATCAAAGAGAAAAAAAAATTAGTGACCCTGCATACTGGGTACTTGAAAATAAACCTTTGGAGGAATAAAAAGAAAAAAGAATGAGGGGAATGAATAGAGCTTATAGGAAATTTGGGACAGCATTAAATATTCAGATAATTGGATTTCAAGAGAGACTTGAGGATGTCAAAAATAACACCAACTTCCCAAATTTAGAAGACAACAGATATCAAGACATAGGAAGGATAAAGGTCAACAGTCATACTTAACAAAGTCCACTCTGAGATATCCTATGGTGAAGCTGTCAAAGGTGAAAGATGAGAAGATTCTCAAGACTACCAAAGAAAAGAAACAAGTAACAGAGAAAAGCCTTTCAATTTACCTGACTGAAGAATTCTCACCAGAAACCTAACAGACCAGAAGAGAGTACCAATCACATTTTTACAGTACTGAAGGGTTAAAAAAACAAAGGAAAAGAAAAGAAGCATCAATCAAGAAACTCTTGAATAGTTATCTTATACAAATAAAAATGCCTTTTATTTCAAAAACAGAGAGCATAAAAGGTAAAACAGGTCCTGTCTGTGGATTGGCACCAGTGGTAGGGGGGAGGATGTAGGGAAAGGGAGCAGGAGGGTGAATATGGTGGAAATACTATGTACTTATGTATGATAATAGAAAAATAAAACCTGTTGAAACTGTTCCAGGAATGGGGGAGGGGAGATAAAGGAGAATGATGGAGGGGGTTAATTTGACTATGATATATTGTAAGAACTTTGGTAAATGTCACAATATACCCTCAGCACAGCAATATTAAAAAATATTAAAAAGGAAAAGTATGCTGTACCCACAAAAGATGTCATTTAGTAATGAAGATAAAGCTGACAGAATATATCTCCACAAGACTTCTCTTATAAGAAATGTTAAAGAGAGATTCTCAAACTGAAACGAAGACATAAATCAGTAAGAAGAAAACTTGGGAAGGTTAAAAGTCACTGGTCAGTGGGGCAGAACAAGAGGATGTCTGAGTAAAACCCCCTGATGAGCTGTCCCCACAGACAAACCAAGTGGTGCTGCAGGAAGAAGACTCTCCTGGGAAGCAGAGCCTTAAAGCTAGTACAGGGATTTGACTTAGAGCCCAGTGAAAGGTCTGCCATTGTGAGGCCTTGTACCTTATAGAAATGGATGGCCCTGTATGCAGGCCAAAAGTCAGAGGTGGAACCTCTAGACCAGCACTGGCATCAGGTGGAGATCTGGTCAACTGTGAGAAAGACCCAAGTTTCATCTGCATCAGTTTCAGCCTTAGAATAAATCTGGGGACTGTCTGCACAACCCATCCCTTAACTTCTGCTGGCATAGCTCTCACCAGGGCAGTGCTGACAGACAGAGCTCTAGAACTGTTCTAGCACCAGGTCAAGGTTGAGACCAAGTGGAACAGAATCATGTTTGACTTGCATCACTTTCAGCTTTGACTTGGACCTCAGTGTACCCTTGAGACTGTAGGCATGACTTAGCTTAGCATAAATTCAGATGGCCAACAGTCTGCTTTCAACTGCACCTGAATTTTTGGCAGCATAACATCGAGTAATAGTCTGTTCACTGGGGTTAAGACAGGGTATTCAGCATGATATTTTTCCTTGGAACTTGGTGCTGTGCTGGAATACTGAGACAGTCTTAATGGAGCTCATCCTTTGACCTATCTGTGGATGGATCCTTTGGGATATCTTCAGGGACCAGAGAAGACACATGACACTAGTCTAAAGACTATTATTCCAGCGAGCATTATTTGTGGTCTTATCTAAGAGTCCACCTTAGCAATAGGCAGCCCATAGAAGTGTGGGCTTTGGTACTAATTCAGTGTTGTGCTAGTCTTAGTGGATTGTAGGCTCAGGGCTTGACTCAGTTTGATGGCTTTATGGCCATATGTGTGACAAAGGAGGCTGGAGATGGTCCATTGACCGTGACTCTGTTTAGTACAAGGCAGACTCCTGCTGAACTCTTATCAGTGTAGTGAATACTGTCCTCCAATCTGTGGTCCTCATATTAAGCAAATAAGTCATAGCAGAAAGAAAAATATCATGGGTGGAACCAACATGGTAGATTGCTACAGGCATCTCTTTCCTGTGTCTCCATGAGCCAAAAATAAAACCTCAGTTACTTGGCTGCAAGGAGGTGGGCAAGTTAGTAGGCTATGGGAGGGTGCCAATAAAAAGACAGATAGTAGCTAGGGGAAATTAAAAAATACCAAACTCTAGACCTCTTAAAAAATTAAAGAGGGAACCCTGCTCTAAGGGAGCCTCAAATGGGCAGGAAGATCTCCAGAGTAAGTGCAGGAGGGCAAGCCTTGCCTGGGCCACTGGACAAAAGCTGACCAGCATTTGTACCCACCACCCAAGGCAAAAAGGCCAGCATGGAAACAAGCCAGTTGGGCAGCTCAGCCCAATGCAAGGATATAAATACATGTGTCCCTGGAGAAATCATTGAGATAACCAGGCCAATGAAATGTCTCCACATTTGGCCCTAGACTGATGAATTGGTGAAGCCACACAAACTATCCTAAATCCAGAGTTACTCTGAGGGCCACTACTGAGCCAAGCCCAACATCCAAACACAAATACATCTGAGCCCTGAAATAACTTTTGGTTAAGTGAGCTGATTAAAGAACCCCACCCATGGCCATTGTCCAGTGGGACGAGGATAGGCCCAGATAACTTGATACTTCAGGATTCTGCCTGGAAATGGCAGGTCACCATGGATGTAGTAGCTCAGGCCTCTGTGTCAGAACTGTGGCTACTTAGGCTGCCAAGCTGTGTCACACCTTGTGCCCATATCCATTTAGCCCATTGTAACACAGGGTTAAGAAGAAGACTCCCAATGCTCTGGACATATAACTATAAGTAGTACAACAGGTGTAAATCTCCATTTCTTTTGGGTTGCTTACTTGAAAACTATTGTATTCCTTTGGTGGCTTCATGGTTTTTCCTTCCTTGAAGTAATTTGCTGTGTGCAATTTGAAGAAGCAATCACCTTTTCCAGTTTTAACTACCCATCTTCAAGAAAGGCTTTCACCACTCAGTCCAACTATGCATTCTGAAGTCATCTCAGACCTTTCCTATGGAACCAAATACTCTGTTCTCACTTGTGGCAGAAGATAGACTTGTACTGCTTTTCTTAATCTTACAAAGTCAGGCCAATTGCTGAGAAACTCCAATTTGTTTTTCCCAGGGCAGTGCCCTGAAGTGTTCATAACTGCTTTTTTAAAATCAACTATATGTCTTCATTTACTTGTACATGAGCTATAGTTTCACCTGTGTGCTGCCTCTAGATGTGCATGTGGACTGTCAGCTATAGGTAGGGGAATAGGCATGTGGAAAGCTAAGGACACTTATAGAATAGTGGGGAAGTTGTCAGGTGTAACTACTATGTAAATCAGTATGGAAGTTCCTCAAAAAACTAAAACCAGACTGACTTTTGACCCTGCCAAAGTGTATCCAAAGGAGTGTAAATCAACATACAACAAGGATACCTGAACACCTCTTTTTATCCCAGCACCATTCACAGTAGTCAGCCAGTGGAATTAGACTATGTGTCTAACAACTGATGAATGGATAAGCAAAATTTGGTATGTATACACAATGGAGCATTACTTAGCTATAAAGAAGAGAGGAATTATGAAATTTGCAGGAAAATGAATGGAACTGGAGAGCATCATATTGAGTTAAATAAGCAAAGCTCAAAAAACCAAGTATCACATGTTTTTGCTCATTTCTAGGCCTAAAATGCTAAAAATAATAATGGTACTTACCTGCAAAAGGGACACTATGGGTGAGGGTTCATTAGGAAGGTGAGGGGAAATAGAGTGTGCTGGGTTGCAAAGAGGATCAAGGTTTGTTATTTTCATATGTATAGCAGTAGCATAAAGAAACCTATCTAATATTGTTTTTAAAAGGGAGGTAGGGCCAAACGCCAGTGGCTCACGCCTATAATCCTAATTACTCAGGAGGCAGAGATCCGGAGGATTGCAGTTCGAAGCCAGTCAAGGCAAATAGTCTGCAAGACCATTATCTTGAAAAAACCCATCACAAAACAGGGTTGGTGGAGTGGCTCAAGGTCTAGGCCTGAGTTTAAGCCCTAGTACCAACCAAATATATAGGGGGTAGGAGGGCAGGGGCTTAAGGGCATATAATAGAGGTGGGGAACTTGCTCAAAATACACTGTATGTATATATGGAATTTTCACATGAAACCCCTTAATGAATCCTAAATAATGTAGTATAATAATAAAAATATGAAAAATAATATGATATAACATCTGTAATTAAGAAAATAAATCTATAAGCATCTCTAAACACAGATTTTTATCATCAGTTTTGTGTTACACAGAACTTAACATGAAATATCTCCTAATTTGTGACTATATTAGGAGAGGTATCAAGATTCAGCAATCATCTAGAAAATAATAATATAAACATGATAATATAAATGAAATTATAAGTAAAAGTTAACTAATACAAAAATAAAATCCATGATTTAATTTTTGGATTAGTGTTTCTTTTTTATTTATTTATATAATTTCTATAGTTTTTTTACTTATTTAATTGTATAGAACACATCTAACTTATTTATTTATTTATTTTTGGCTACTATTGAAAAAAATTATTTATTTACATTTAGATGATTTTAAGTCAAGACAATGGATTTTTTTGTCCATGATAAAGAAAAGATATTCAAAAATTGCCACAGTCTTGCTTGTTATTCCACAAATTTAGAATGTCCACAGGAAAAATAATAGTAGCAATTTTCAATAAATGTCATATTTAATATAGCTAAACAAGAACTCCTGTTTTACCAGAGTGATAACAAAAAGATAACCCAGTATATTTAGTAGATTTCTTACTATCACCTCATTCTTTTAACTATCTTTTAACAATTATATTTAGTAATTCAAAGAAGGTAGAAATTATGACTATCACAAAAACTTCACTTTTCACTTTGACTTTTTAAATCTTATGAATATCTACATAATATTGTAGATAATCTAGCTGTCATAAAAATCTGAGTCTAGCTATTTTTCTAAAATCAAGACTGCCCATTCAGGATAGAACAGGGAAGTGAGCTGATTTCTTACATCATACAAGGCCAGCATTTAAAAAAATATCAACAGCTATAACCAGAAGTATTCTTCTTCATCATCTTTAAATAGAAAATATTGTGTAAGCATATATAATTCTTTATTAGTCATTAAGTCTGAAGAGAATTTAGAGGCCCATCAGTTCAATCTTCTATAAAACTTAGCAATCTTTTGCAAAATATATGAAGCTAGAGATTATAAACTGATGGATTGAGGACCATTTGCAGCCTATAGCTATAATCCATTTGAATTTCATAAGACTTTTTAAAACTATGCACACAAAACTCCGGATTTCTACCTTCTCTTGAAAATGCTGCCCCTTGAAAGAGGCATGTCCTCTTCACTTCTGCACAGCTCCTATCTCTTCTAATTGGCCCATTTCAGTCATTCATGTTCCTGGCCTCTGAAGCTGGGTATTTCAGTCTATAACTACTGTTCCACAAAGGGCATTATATAGTCTATGGGTGGGCCTCTCCACTACAATGGAGGAAGCTAATAGCTTTGCAAATTGACCAATTTTATTGTAGGAAACACTAAACACTAGAGAGATTTTTCTGGAAGAACTTCCAGACTGGAACTAGTTCTATCTTTAGAAACAGTCAAACTAAGTCTACTCTGTCTTCCACAGGAAAGCCTTATAGATATCAGAAGACTAGGTCTTCTGTTGTACTGTAACATTTCTGATAGTGTTTTCAAGCACAGTCATTGCTGTTACCATGCTCTTTTGCACAGATGAATTCTAATTCTAATTTACTTTTTAATCTTTTATTTATGTATTAATTTTTTATTTGTACTAGTCATCCATGTTCTTTACATGTAATGATATAATATTTTCCTTGATCTAGATCAGCAGTTCTGAAACATTTTGGTCTCAGGGCTCCATTTTGCTTTTAAAATTTTATTGAGGATCTCAATGAGCTTTTGATCAAGAGAGTTACATTTACTGATATTCATGGTCTTAGAAATTAAATTTCGATAAAAATTACAAATTTAAATATAATTATTAACTTAATAGCATAATTTTAAAACTTAAATAAGTGAGAAAGGTGGCATTGCTTTACACTTTTGCAAACTTTTAAAATATATGGCTTAATAAAAGATAACTAGATTCTTATATCTATTTTTGCATTTGATGTGCTGCGGTATCACCTATCCAGCAGCCTTTGGAAAGACTGAGGGAAAATGAGAGTAAACACTGCAAATAACACTTTAATATCATCTTTTTCTCTTTTGGTGGTTATGTGGGTTTGAACTCAGAGCCTAGCATTTGCTAACCATGTCCCCAGCCCTGTTTTGCTTCAGATATTTTTCAGATAGGGTCACATGTTTTTCCTAGGACTGTCCTTAGACCACAATCCTTCTACCTATACCTCCCACACAGTTGGGATTATAGATGTGTACCACTGTGCCTGGTCCAACATCTTAATGTTATTATAAAAATAGTTTTGAATCTATTGATACCTTGTGTAAAGGTCTTTGTGATGACGGGGAGTCACCAGGCCACATTTGAGATTCACTTATGCCTTGAGTAATGTAGCTTAAAAATCCAGTCAGGTTTTTTTCTAGCATCTATCAAATTCTTTTTTTGTTGTTTTCTTGAGGAGGATCATGTACTGTCACACCCTTCCTGCCACTCCTCAGACTCTTTTGTACTTGGCTTTATAGGATAGTAGTCAGCTGTGAACCTCTCATTCTTGGAACACACACTGACAGAATCCAAAGCTATCAGTAGCTCTAGCATCCCACACAGATGACTTAAATGTTCTAGGGAAGAATGGGCTGTTGGTAGCATCTAGGACATTCTTTTCACTTATCTTGAGCTAGTGGTCATCTAAAATCAGCAATCTTTTTTCAAATAAATCAGTCAAGTGAGGCCTCCACTTTTCATCTAATTGCAGATGTTACACATATATGGTTGTCCCTCAGTGTCCATGGGGATTTAGTTTCAGGGATCCCCTTGGATACCAAAATCTGCAGATGCTGAAATTCCTTGTGTAAAATGGTGTGGTATTTGCATATAATATATTCATCTCCTCCCATATGCTTTAAGTCACTTCCAGGTTACTTATAATATCTGATACAATGTAAATGCTATATAAGTAGTTGATACACTGTACAGTTTAGGGAATAGTGACAAGAAAAGTTAGTCTGAGCACATCCAGTGTACATGCAATTTTCTTTTTCAAATATTTGTGATCCTCAGATATGGAATTCACAGATGCAGAGGGCAGACTGTATTTCCCCATTTTGTTGGTTTCAAGTTTCTCTTTAGCAGGGATGTTATTGATATCCCTTAATGCTGGTGCACCTATCCTCACTTAGCAGTTCTGATTGTTGGCTGAAAACTCACAGCATCACCCTTCTTTGGAGAATTACACAGTTAAACAGGAGCTACCTGGCTTAGGAAGTCACATCCATCTGCACTTCAGCTAATGACTAACATGCTAATGATTGTCATAGAGTACAAAAGACAAGCCCAGTCTCAATGACAAAAAGTGGGACTAATTCTGTTATATGGTTGGTACTCTGTGGCAGGAATTGGAGTAAACTTGTCTCTAATTGAGACCTCATTATTCCATAAATTTTGTCTCTTTCTCTATCCTGCTTCTCCTACTCTTCTTCACGTAAAAGCACATCTCTCATAAATCACTTAAACAGGAATCCTTGTCTCAAGCTCTGCTGCTGGTAAACCCAACTTAATACTTCATTCATCCCATCAAGATTATTGTGATATTGTTTGTGGCATGCATCATATTAGCTAACCATCTCATTTCAGCTGTGTAGCATCTCAAATATGCTAAGCATTCTACTATGGAGTAGAGTGGTGATTCTCAAAGTACAGTTGTTGAAGCAGCAGCATTAGGCTCCTCTGGAAACTTGTTAGAACTTCAAATTTTCAGGCCCCACTTCAGACCTATTGAATCAAATATTCTGGGAGCGGGTTTAGCAATTTGTTTCAACACATTTTAGACAACTTAATTTTTTAACTAGCCCACATGTGATTCTGATGCCAACTAAAGTGATAGCCATTATATTTTTTTAGTGGCAATGAGGCTTGAACTCAGGGTTTCATACTTGACAGGCAGGCACTCTACCACTTAAGCCAAACCTGCAGCATAATCACTACTTTTATAGTAGTTAAGTGCATGATCTCTGGAGTCAAACTTAATCACTTTGTTGCTATTATCCTTAGGCAAGCTTCTTAAATTGTGTCTCAGTTTCCTTATATGTAAAATGAAGGTAATAAATGTTTCTGTATTATAAAAATGAATATATGCAAATAATTTGAAGCAGTGCCAGTAGTTAAGTGTTCAATAAAGTTAGATTGCTGCCTTTTTTATTACTACCAACAATGTTGTCATCCACTTCACTAACATTATTCATAAATTAGCCATACTACTGTCTATTGTCACAAAGTTTTGTGAAGCTTATATAAGATGATATAGAAGTAATGTGGAAATTACCACATAGTACAGAATAAAAATTGGTCATTACAAGTATTTCTCTGTGAGGATTAGGATCTTAGTACACAAAGCATTAATATAGATTCAATGTTTGTTAAAAGAGAAATCTGTCAAACTCATTGATAAAATTATTGATTGGGGCTGAGTAAATAGAAATGCCATAGAAACTCTTCTATCCAGCTTAAAATACACTCATTCACGTATCTGCATTCTGTTAGTATGGCTGTTTAACTATCTATAGATATAATTAACTACGAACTTTTCTTTGTTGATTTTTTTTCTGGAAGATCTATCTATTGATAAGTATGGGGTATTGCAGTTACCCACTCTTATTTTATCTGCACATATATGTCCTCTTATATCTTGTAGGTTTTTTTTTATAAAATAGGGTGCACAAACATCCAGCACACATGTAATTGTTATATCTTGATGGATGATTCCATTTATTAATATGTAGTGACCTTCTTTAACCCTTCTCACTGATTTTTTTTAAAGTCTGCTTTGTCAGATCTGAGTATAGCTACTCTTGCTTATTTTCAGATGCCATTTGCTTAGAATGCTATTTTCCATTATTCCATTTTCACTCCGTTTATGACTTTGCCAGTGAAGTAAGTTTCTTGCATGCAACAAATTTTTGGATCTTGATTTTGGTCTCTTCAGCTAGTCTGTGGCTTTTAATTGGAGAGCAAAGACAATTTACTTTTAGAGTTATTAATGAGATGTATGTACTAACTTCTTTTATTTTTTTTATTCACATGTGCATACATTATTTGGGTCATTTCTCCCCCCTCTCCCCTTCCCCCCTCAGTTCCAGGCAGGTCATGTTCTGCCTTTATCACTAGTTTTGTTGAAGAAAAGAGACAAGCCTAATAAGGAAGACAAAGTGTTTTTGCTAGTTGAGTTGAGGATAGCTATACAGAAATATTCCTAGCATTGCTTTCGTGTACCCGTGTTATGATCCATGTTGATTCATCTCTAATTGATCTTTACCCTGGTTACTGATCCCTTTCTCATGATAACCTCTGTTGCTTTAAGGTTTCTGTATTAGTTCCTCTGGAGTGGGGACATCAAACGCTTTCATGTTTTGGGTTTTCTACCTATTTCTATATCACCGGAATGTGCTCTCCCCTTATCATGTGATCCAAGTCCAACCACATTGCTGCATTTGCCCTAGATCTAAAGTCCGCATATGAGGAGGGAGAACATACAATTTTTGGTCTTCTCAGCTTGGCTGACCTCACTCAGAATGATGTTCTCTAGTTCCATCCATTTACCTGCAAATGATAAGATTTCATTCTTCTTCATGGCTGAGTAAAATTCCATTGTGTACAAGTACCACATTTTCTTGATCCATTCATCAGTAGTGGGGCATCTTGGTTATTTCCATAACTTGACTATTGTGAATAGCGCCACAATAAACATGGGTGTGCTGGTGCCTCTGGAGTAACCTGTGTTGTAACAAAAGAAATGGTCTCTAAACTGAAGAGACCACCCACAGAGTGGGAGAAAATATTCGCCACCTATACATCAAACAAGGGACTTATAACCATAATATACAGGGAATTTAAGAAACTAAACTCTCTTAAAAGTAATGAACCAATTAAAAAATGGGCAACTGAACTTAATAGAACTTTCTCAAAAGAAGAAATTCAAATGGCAAAAAAACACATGAAAAAATGTTCATCATCTCTAGCCATAAAGGAAATGTAAATCAAAACCACACTAAGATTCCACCTCACCCCTGTTAGAATAGCCATCATCAAAACACCACCAATAACATGTGTTGGTGAGGATGTGGGGAAAAAGGAACCCTAATCCACTGTTGGTGAGAATGCAAGCTGGCACAACCACTCTGGAAAAAAATTTGGAGACGCCTTAAAAACCTAAACATAGACCTGCCATATGATCCAGCAATCCCACTCCTGGGGATATACTCAAAGAAATACAACACAGATTACTCCAGAGGCACCTAACTTCTTTTATTTCCATTTTAGAGGTTTGCTGGTAACTTAATTAATAATGTTTGGTCTTTCCTACTTCTCTTTTGTTTATTCTTCTAGTGAGATTTATTCTTTCTGAACACCCATGTTGTTTATGTGTATATTTATTATTTTTGTTTCTGGTGGTACTGGGGTTCTAACTAAGGGTGTTAAGCTTGCTACGCAGGCACCGTACCACTTGGTTCACTCTGACAGCCCTTTTTTGTGTTGGGTATTTTTGACATAGGATGTTACGAACCACTAACCTGGACTGACCTTGAACCATGATCCTTCTGATCAGGTATGAGCCACTAGTACCCAGCTATCTTTATTCTTTTTCTGTGGGTAGTATTCTTTAGTATCTACTCCAAATCTAGATTATGCTTATCTTTATTTCCACTACAACCTTAAAGGATAACTTTGCTAGATATAGGAAAGAATAGATCTCCAACCTTGTCTTCAATCCCTGATATTAATACATTCACCTTGTCTTGTGCATTGAGATTTCATTTGATTTATTGAGCATTTCATATCCACTTTTTTTTTTCAGTCTGTAAGTATATGCTGAATTTCACTTCCAAGTTGTCAACTTTCTCATCAGGGAGTTGAATTTAATTCTTACTTCAACCATCTGATTTTTTAAAATCCTTTTTGAGGTCATTGATCAGTTTTTTAAAATTATAACAATACTATGAACAATTATTTAAAATTAAGTTTTTTCCACTAGCCTCATGGACCTATGATATTTAGAATATTTATAATTTTAGGATTCATTTTTCCATTTACATACTTGTGTACACAATATTTGAACCATATTTACCCTCATACATCCTTTCCCCACTTCCTCCTCCTCCCACAGGTACCACGCCTCCCCCACTGGGCAGGACCTGTTCCACCCTCCTGTTCTCCAATTGTATATGAGAAAAAAAGAAAAAATGACATTTTTGATTGTTTTAGAACTAAGGGCGTTTCCTTGTGGTACTCCCATATTTATGTGTTATAGCCCAATATTGTTCATCTCTTCTATTTTCCTTCTTTCTACCTTACTCCCTCTCTTATAGTGCTTTCAACTGGTTTAACAATTCCATATTCATTCTTGTATAGAGAGTACATCAACCATATTCACCTTCTTAACTTCCTTTTTTTACCCTCTCTCTCTCGTGTGTGATATCCCTTTAGCATGACCTGTTTTTCCATAGTATTGTTGTATTTGTAATAGTTCTATATTCCACATGTGAGAGAAAACATGTGGTTTTTGGCCTTCTGAACCTGGCTAACTTCACTTAAGATGATATTCTCCACTTCCATCCATTTACTTACAAAAGAATTTCATTCTTCTTTGTGGCTGAGTATAATTCCATGGTATATAAATACCACATTTTCTTAATCCATTCATCAGTCATGGGGCATGTTGGCTGTTTCCATAGCTTAGGTATGGTGAATAATGCTGCAATAAACATGGGTGTTCAGGCACCTTTGTTGTAACCTGACTTACATTATTTCAGCTATATCCCTATATGATTGCTGGATCATATAGCAGCTTTATTTTTAGTTTTTTGAGGAGCCTCTGTCCTGTTTTCCATAGTGGATGTACTAACTTACATTCCCACCAGCAGTGTACCAAAATTTATTGTTCTTTGTGTTTTTGATGGTAGTCATTCTAACGGGAGTGAGGTGGAAACTTAACATGGTCTTTATTTGCAATTCCCTTAAGCCCAGGGATGGTGAGAAATTCTTCATGTGTTTTTTTAGTCACTTGGACATCTTCCTTTGGAAAATCTGCTCAGTTCTTTTGCCCATTTCTTCATTGGGTCACTGATTTTTTGGGGAGTTTAGATTTTGAACTCCCTGTATGTTCTGGATATCAATCCCTTGTCAGATATATCGCCGGCAAAGATTCTCTCCTATTCTGTGGGCATTCTAGTGACCATTTTTTTTTTGTGCAGAAGATTTTTTATTTCATATGGTTCCATTTGTCCATCTTTTCTCTTAGTTGTTGAGTCTTTTGAGTTCTGTTGTGGATTGCCTATGCCTAATATATCCGGTATGTCCTCTGCTCTTTCCTGCACTAGCTTCAAAGTGTCAAGCCTCATATTAAGGTCCTTGATCCACTTTGAGTTGATACTTGTACATGGTGACAGACATGATTTTAGTTTTAGTTTTCTGCATGCAGATATCCAGTTTACACAGCAACATATTTTTAGGAGACTGTCTTTTCTCCATTATATGTTTTTGGCACCTTTATCAAAAATCAGGTGGGCACAGTTGTGTGAGTTCATATTTGGGTCTTCTGTTTCACTGGTCTTCATATCTGTTTTTGTGCCAGTACCATGCTGTTTTTATTTCTATGGCTCTGTAGTATAGTTTGAAGTCAGGTATTGTGATACCTCCAGCGTTGTTCTTTTTGCTCAGTATTGCCTTGGCTATTTGTGGTCTTTTGTGCTTCCAAATGAAATTTAGGGTTGATTTTTCAATCTCTCTGGTTAATATCACTGGAATTTTGATGGGAATTGCATTGAACATGTACATTGCTGTGATAATATACACATTTACACTATTTTGATTCTACCAGTCCATGAGCAGGGTGGATTTTTCTATCTTCTGTAGTCTTCTCTGATTTCTTTCTTCAATGGCTTATAGTTTTCCTTGTAGAGGTCTCTCACCTCCTTTGGTAAGTTTATTCCTATTTTATTTTTTGAGGCTATTGTAAATGAAATTATTTGCCTATATTCTTTCTGTTCATTATTGGTGTAAAGAAAGGCTACCGAATTTTATAAATTATATTTGTATACTGCTACTTTCCTGAAGGTGTTAATGGTGTCTGAGAGTTTTTCTGATCTTATAGGCATAAAATAGTGTCATCTGCAAATGGGGACAATTTGACTACTTCCTTTCCAATTTCTATTCCTTTTATTTCTTATTACTGTCTTATTGCTCTGGCTAAGACTTCTAACACTTATATGAATAAGACTTCTTATCCACATTGAATAAGAGTGGAGAGGGTGGACACCCTTGTCTCCTTCCTTACAACAGAGAAAATGTTTTTACTTTTTCCCCATTTGATGTTGGCCATTGGCTTGTCATATACAGTCTTTATTATGTTGTGGTATATTCCTTCTATCCCTAGTTTCATCAGATGTTTTATCATGAAGGGATGTTGAATTTTATCAAAGGCTTTTTTCTGGATCTATTGAGAAGATCATTGCTTTTTGCATTTACTTCTGTTAATATGCTATATTATATTTAATGATTCATTCATGTTGAACCATCCCTGCATCCCTGGGATGAAACTGACTTGATCATGGTGTATGATCTTTTTTGATATGCCATTGAATTCAGTTTGCCAATATTTTATTAAGGATTTTTCCATTTATGGTCATTAAAGAGATTGGCATAATTCTCTCTTTTATTTTACATCATTGTTTGGGTTTGGGATGAGTGTAATGCTGGCTTCATAGAAGGAATTTGGCAGTGTTCATTCCCTTTCTATTTCATGGAGAAGATTGAACAGTATTGGTATTAGTGCTTATTTAAAAGTCTGGTAGAATTCAGCAGTGAAAAGAATTCTTCTTTTTTGGAAGACTATTGTTGCTTCAATTTCATTGTGTGTTATAGATGTTTTTAGGTGATTAATATGACAATTTTGAATTGTCATATATATCTAGAAATTTGTTCTTTTGTTGTAGATTTTTCAATGTATTTGAATATAGGTTTTCAAAGTAGTCCCTGATAATTCACAGGATTTCCTTGGTGTTTGTTGTTATTGCCCCCTTTTCATTTCTAATTTTGTTAATTTGTATCTTTTCCTTCCTCATTTTAGGCAGATGTGCCAAGGATTTATCAATCTTGTTTATCTTATGAAAGAATCAGCTTTTCTTTCAGTGATTCTTTGTATGAAGTATTTGGTCTCTAGTTCATTGATTTTAGTATTATTTTCATTATTTCTCTCCTGCTAGTTTTGGGTTTAGTTCATTCTTATTTTTCTTGGAGTTTGAGATGCAGAATCAGGTTGTTTATTTTAGATCTTTCTATGTTTTTAATATATGCACTCATGGCTATAAACTTTCCCCTTAGGACTGCCTTTTTGGTGTTCCATAGATTCCGATATGATGTCTTTTCATTCTCATTGAATTCTGGGAACTTTAACATTTCCTCCTTTTTTTTCCTTCAATGACCCACTGGTCATGGAGCAATGTGTTGTTCAGTATCCAGGTGTTTGAGTATTTTCTGCTGTTTTTTTTTTCTTTTGAGTTCTAGTTCTATTGCATGTGGTCAGACAGTATGCAGGGGTTTATTTCAATTTTGCTATATTGGTTAAGATTTGCTTTATGACCTAAAGTATGGTCTATTTTGGAGAAGGTCCCATGAGCTAATGAGAAGAATGTATATTGTGCTGTTGCAGGATGGAATACTCTGCAGACATCTGTCAGGTCCATTAGATCTATGGTATCATTGAGTTCTAGAGTTTCTTTGTTGACTTTTTTGTCTAAATGACCTATCTGTTGGTGATAGAGGAGTACTGATGTCTCCAACCAATAGACTCCAATGTGTTGGGGTCTATCAGTGTTTTGAATTCAACAGTGTGGGTTTAACCAAGTTGGGTGCACTGAAAGTGAGCACATATAAGTTAATGATTGTTATTTCCTCTTGATGTATTGTTCTTTTTATTAGTCTAAAGTGACTGTTTTTGTCTTTTCTGAATAACTTATGTTTGAAGTCTATGTGATATGTCTTGCTACTCCTGCTTGTTTTCAGGGGACATTAGCTTGTTAAATCTTCTTTCACCCTATGGTGAAGTTTGTTTCTGACTGTAAGGTGAGTTTCTGATAAACAACTGATTGTCAGATCTTCCTTTGTAATTCACCTTGCTGATCAGTGTCTTGTGATTGCAGAGTGGAGTCCATTAACATTCAGTATTAATATTGAGAGGTATGTGGTGATTCCAGCTATTTAGTGTTTTTTTGTATAAGGATCTGTGTGTGTGAAACTGATTCTGTGCTCCTCTCTGATTACTTGTCTGTGCTTCTCTTCAGGTTTAATATTTCCCATCCTTTCATGGTTATTTTTGTTTTCATCTTCTCTGTGTAGGATTCCTTTCAAAATATTCTGTAGTGGCGATTTAGTGGTCATGTATTATTTAAGTTTCTGTTTATCTTGGAAGGTTTTTATTCTGTTTTTATTTTTGAATGAAATTGTTTTTCTTCAGTGCTTGAAATGTCTCACTCCATGCCCTTCTTGCTTTTAATGCTTCTGTTGAAAAATTTGCTATTATTTTCATGGTTTACTTTTATATGTCATCTGATTTTTCTCTTTTACAGCCTTCAATACTTTTTCCTTGTTCTCTGTACTAATTATTTTAACTATAAAATGCTGTGGAGAGGTTCTGTTTTGGTCATGTTTGTTTGGTGTCCTAGAGGTTTCCTGTACCTGAATGGACATCTCCTCCTCAAGATTTGGGAGATTTTCTGCTATTATTTTTTTGAATATATTGCATATTCCTTGGCTTGCACCTCTTCCTCTTCTTCAATGCCTGTGATTCATAGGTTTGGTCTTCAGATGGAGTCACAGATTTCTTGCTTATTTCTTTCAAATTCTTGTGTCTTTTGTCTAAGAATTCTTCTGTTTTTTCTCTTATATCTATTTTGTCTTTCAGCCCTGATATTCTATCTTCCACTTGTTCTATTCTGCTAGAGTGGCTTAAAACCATATTTTTTATTTGATTTAAGGGAATTTTTACTTCCAGGATTTCTGTTTGATTCATTTTTCTGAGAATTTACATATTGTTGCTGAACTCCTCTTCCATATCTTGTGTTGTCTTCTTCTTTCATATATCTCTTTTAAAAAATAATCTCCTTAATTTCATTTAGGACTTTATTGAAATCTTCTCTAAGTTCCTTTATTTTTTTCTGTGTCTTCTCCAGTTTTTTATTTTATACATGGTCTCTTGATATTCATTGAGTTGCTTTTGCATGTTCTCTTTAAGTTCCTCTTAAGCTTATTGAACGATCTTTTTTTCTGTCTTCTAAAATTTTTATTCATTTATTCACATGTGCATACACTGTTTGGGTCATTTCTCCCCGCTGCCCCCCCCAAAAACTCTCCCCCCTTCCACACCTCACTTCAAGGGAAGACATAAGCATAATGAGAAAGACAAAGCGTTTTTGCTAGTTCAGTAAAGGATAGCTATACAGAGAGATTCCTAGCATTGCTTCCATGTAAAAATGTATCACAACCCAAATCGATTAGTGTAACTGATCTTTACACTGGTTCCTGATCCACTTCTCTTGTTGACCTATCTTGCTTTAAGGTTTCTGTATTAGTTCCTCTGGAGTGGGGACATCAAATAATTTCATGTTTTGGGTTTGCTACCTATCCCCATACGTCCCGTATGCACTCTCCCCATGTCATATGACCAAGTCCAACAACATTGCTACATTTGCCCTAGATCTAAAGTCCACATATGAGGAAGAACACACAATTTTTGGTTTTCTGAGCCTGACTAACCTCACTCAGAATGATGTTCTCCAGTTCCATCCATTTATTTGTGAATGATAAAATTTCATTCTTCTTCATGGCTGAGTAAAATTCTAGTATGTATAAATACCACATTTTCTTGACCTATTCATCAGTACTGGGACATCTTGGTTGTTTCCATAACTTGGCTATTGTGAATAGTGCTGCAATAAACATGGGTGTGCAGGTGCCTTTGGAGTAACCTATGTTGCATTACTTTGGGTATATCTCCAGGAGTGGGATTGCTGCATCATATGGAAGATCTAAGTTTAGATTTTTAAGATGCCTCCAAATTTTTTTCCAGAGTGGTAGTACCAGCTTGCATTCCCACCAGCAGTGTGCAAGGGTTCATTTTTCTCCACATCCTCACCAAAACCTGTTGTTGTTGGTGTTTTTTGATGATAGCTATTCTAACAGGGGTGAGGTGGAATCTTAGTATGGTTTTGATTTACATTTTCTTTATGGCCAGATATGGTGAGCATTATGTCATGTGGTTTTTGGCCATTTGAATTTCTTCTTTAGAGAAAGTTTTCTTTAGTTCAGTTGCCCATTTCTTTATTGGTTCATTGATTTTGGGAGAGTTTAGTTTCTTATGTTCCCTGTATATTCTGTTTATCAGTCCTTTGTCTGATGGCATATATTTTCTCCTACTCTGTGGGTGGTGTTTTCAGTTTAGAGATCATTTCCTGTCTTGTCCAGAAGCTTTTTAATTTTATGAAGCCCCTTTGTCCATTCTTTCTCTCAGTTGCTGGTCTGCTGGGGTTCTATTGAGGAAGTCCTTGAATATACCTATTACTTCCTGAGTGATTCCTACTCCTTCCTGTACTAACTTCAGCATTTCAGGTCTGATATTCAGGTCCTTGACCTATTTTGAATTGATTCTAGTACTGAGTGATAAACATAGATCTAGTTTCAGTTTCTTGCAGATGGATAAGCACTTTTCCCAGAAACATTTGTTGAAGAGGCTGTCTTTTCTCCATCATATATTTTTGGCACCTTTGATAAAAATAAGGTGATTAGAGTTGTGTGGATTCATATCTGGGTCCTCTGTTCTGTTCCACTGGTCTTCATGTCTGTTTTTGTGCCAATACCATGCTGTTTTTATTGCTATTGCTTTGTAATATAGTTTGAAGTTGGGTATTGTGATATCTCCAGCATTGCTCTTTTTGGTGAGTATTGCCTTGGCTATTCACAGTCTCTTGTGTTTACAAATGAACTTTAGGGTATATTTTTCAATCTCTGTGATGACAGTCATTGGGATTTTCATGGGAATTGCATTAAACATATGGATTACTTTTAGTAGTATAGCCATTTTTACCATTCTACCAATCCATGAGCATGGGAGATCTTTCCATCTTCTGTAGTGTTCCTCAGTCTCTTTCTTCAGGGGTTTGTAGTTCTCCTTGTAGAGGTCATTAACATCTTTTGTTCTCCTAGGTATTTGATTTATTTTTAGGCAATTGTGAATAGAATTGTTTCCATATATTCCTTCTCAGTTTGTTCGCTGTTGGTGTATTGAAAAGCTAATGACTTTGTCATAAGCAGCAGCAACTAGGACATTGTTTCCCTGTGTGCATTGAGTTAGTTTAGAAAGGAATACTTCCTCCAAAGTAGGTTTTTCATGGTGGTGATAGGCTATCTTTGTTCCAAACAGGCCCTTTCACCTGATTTGAGGAATCACATGTATCCCTCGAAAGACAACCATATGTGTTAGAAGCAGGAGCATCTAGCACATTTTATCCCTGTGAGAATTGAGTTAGGTTTTAAAGGAATACTTACTGCAAGTCCTCATTTTCAAGGTGGATAAAGGTTCATTTTGTTCAAATAGGACTGTTCAGCTAAGTTGAAGAAACACATGTACCTTTCGAAGGAAAACCATCTGTGTTAGTTGCAGGAGTAATTAGCATATTGTTTCCCTGTGAGGACTGAGTTAGTTTTGAAAGGAATACTTTTTGTAATTCAGGTTTTTCTAGGTGGAGACAGGCTCTCTTTGTTCCAAACAGGACTATTCAACTGAGTTGAAGAAATATGTGTATCTCCTGAAAGAAAACCATCTGTGTTACAAGCAGGAGCGACTAGGACATTGTTTCCCTATAGAACTGAGTTGGTTTTTGAAAGGAATACTTCCTGCATCCAAGGATTTTCAATGTGGAGATAAGATCTCTTTTTTAAACAGGGCTATTCAGGTGAGTTGAAGAAACACATGAATCTCTCAAAAGACAACCGTCTGTGTTAGAAGCAGGAGCATCTAGCACATTGTTTCCCTGTGAGAACTGCGTTACTTTTTGAAAACATTACTTCATGCAAATCAAAATTTTCATGGTGGAGAAAGGCTCATTTTCGTCCAAATATGCCTATTCAGCTGTGTTGAAGATAGTCATAAAACTTTCTAAAGAAAACCCTCAGTAGCAGTAGAAGAAGCATCTAGCACATTGTTTCCCTGTGAGAACTGAGTTGTGTTTTGAAAGGAATACTTCTTGCAACTTAGATATGTCAAGGTGGAGACAGGCTGTGTTTGTTCCAAATAGGCCTATGCATCTGAGTTGAAGAAACACATGTAGCTTCCAAAAGTAAAACATCAGTGTTAGAAGCAGGAGCATCCACCACTTTTTTTTCCTGTAATAACTGAATAAGTTTGTGAAAGGAATACTTTCAGCAACTTATGTTTTTCAAGGTGGGAATAGGCTCTCTTTTTCCAAATAGGCCTATTCAGTTGAGTGAAGAAACACATGTACCTCTCCAAGAAAACCATCCATGTTAGAAATGCAGAATCTATCACTTTCTTTCCTTGTGAGAATTGATTTAATATTTGAAAAGAATACGTCCTGCAACATAGGTTTTTCGAGGTGTAGGTGGGCTATGTTTGCTCCACATAGGCTTATTCAGTTGAGTTGAAGAAACACATGTATCTCTCCAAAGAAAACTACCTATATTACAATCAGGAGCATCTATCACATTGTTTCCCTGTGAGAAGTAAGTTAGTTTTTGAAAGTTGTTAAAAAGAATACTCCCTGCAACTAAGGATTTTCAATGTGGAGATATGCTCTCTTTTTTCCAAATAGGCCTATTCCGCTGAGTTGAAGAAAGACATGTATCTCCTGAAAGAAAAACATCTGTGTTAGAAACAGGAGCATGTAGCACATTTTTTTCCCTGTGAGAATTGAGTAAGTTTGTGAAAGGAATACTTCCAGCAGCTTATGTTTTCCAGGTGGGGCTAGGCTCTCGTTGTTCCAAATAGGCCTATTCAGTTGAGTTGAGGAAACACATGTATCTCCCAAAAGAAAAATATCTGTGTTAGAAGCAGGAGCATATAGCATTTTTTCCCTTTGAGAAATGAATGTTTGTGAAAGGAATACTTCCTGTGACTTATGTTTTTCAAGGTGGCAATACACCTTATTTGTTCCAAATAGGCTTCTTCAGCTGAGTTGAAGAAACACATGTATCTTTCAAAAGAAAACCATTTGTGTTAGAAGCAGGAACAACTAGGCATTCTTTCCCTGTGAGAACTGAGCTAGTTTTGGAAAGGAATATTTCCTACAACTTAGGTTTTTCAAGGTGTAGATAGGGTCTCTTTGTTCAAGTCGGATTATTAAGCTGAGTTGAAGGAACACATGTATCTCTCAAAAGAAAACCATTTGTGTCATAAGCAGCAGCTTCTAGCACATTGTTTCCTTGTGTGAATTGAGTTAGTTTTGAAAGGAATATATCCTGCAATTTAGGTTTTTCAATGTGGAGATAGGCTGTCTTTATTCCAAATAGGGCTCTACAGCTGAGTTGAAGAAACATATGTATCTTTTGAAAGAAAACCATCTGTGTTATAAGCAGGAGCATCTAGCATATTATTTCCCCATGAGAAGTGAGTTAGTTTTTGAAAGCAGTACTTACTGCAAATCATAATTTTCAAGGTGGAGAAAGGCTCATTTTGTTCCAAATAGTCCTATTCATCTAAGTTGATGAAACTCAGGTATCCCTTGAAAGAAAACCATCTATATTCGAAGCAGTAGCAGCTATCACTTTGTTTCCCTGTGAGAATTAAGTTAGTTATTGAAAGGAATACTTCCTCCAAAGTAGGTTTTTCATGGTGGTGATAGGCTATCTTGTTCCAAACAGGCCCTTTCACCTGATTTGAAGAAACACATGTATCCCTCGAAAGACAACCATATGTGTTAGAAGCAGGAGCATGTAGCACATTTTATCCCTGTGAGAATTGAGTTAGGTTTTAAAGGAATACTTATTGCAAGTCCTCATTTTCAAAGTGGAGAAATGTTCATTTTGTTCAAATAGGACTGTTCAGCTAAGTTGAAGAAACACATGCACCTTTCGAAGGAAAACCATCTGGGTTATATGCAACAGTAACTAGCATATTTTCTCCTGGTGAGGACTGAATTAGTTTTGAAAGGAATACTTCCTGCAATTCAGTTTTTTCTAGGTGGAGACAGGCTCTCTTTGTTCCAAACTGGCCTATTCAGCTGAGTTGAAGAAACACATGTATCTCCCGAAAGAAAAACATCTGTGTTTGAAGCAGGAGCAACTAGGACATTGTTTCCCTCTGAGAACTGAGTTAGTATTTGCAAGGAATACTTCCTGCATCTAAGGATTTTCAAGTCATATTCAGCTCAGTTGAAAAATGTATGTACCTCTTGAAAGAAAACCATCTAAGCTAGAAGCAGGAGCATCTAGCACAATGCTTCACAGTGAGAACTGAGTAACATTTAGGAAGGAATAATGCCGCCAGTCAGGGTTTTCAAGGCAGAGAAATCCTCACTTGGTCCAAAATAGGCCTATTTAGCTGAAATGAGACACACATGTAACTCTCGAAAGAGAACCATCTACTTTAGTAGGTGGAGAATCTAGCACATTCTTTCTCTGTGAGAATTGAGTTAGTTTTTGAGAGGACTACTACCTTCCAACCCGGGTTTTCAGGGAGGAGAAAAACACATTGTGTTCCAAATATGTCTTTTCATGGGATTTGAAGAACCACATGTATCTCTCAAAGAAAACTATCTACATTAGAAAGTGGGGCATAATGAAGAAGAACGAAATGTTATCATTCACTGGTAAATGGATGGAATTGGAGAACATCATTCTGAGTGAGGTTAGCCTGGCCCAAAAGACCAAAAATCATATGTTCTCCCTCATATATGGACATTAGATCAAGGGCAAACACAGCAAGAGGATTGGACTTTGAGCACATTATAAAAGCTTTAGCACACAAGGGAGGGGTGAGGATAGGTAAGACACCTAAAAAATTAGTTAGCATTTGTTGCCCTTAACACAGAGAAACTAAAGCAGATACCTTAAAAGCAACTGAGGCCAATAGGAAAAGGGGACCAGGAACTAGAGAAAAGGTGAGATCAAAAAGAATTAACCTAGAAGGTAACACACATGCACAGGAAATTAATGTGAGTCAACTCCCTGTATAGCTATCCTTATCTCAACCAGCAAAAACCCTTGTTCCCTTGTTCCTTCCTATTATGGCTTATACTCTCTCTACAACAAAATTAGAAATAAGGGCAAAATAGTTTCTGCTGGGTATTAAGGGGGTAGGGGGAGAGGGAGGGGGCAGAGTGGGTGGTAAGGGAGGGGGTAGGGGCAGGGGGGAGAAATGACCCAAGCCTTGTATGCACATATGAATAATAAAAAAAAAGAAAGTGGGGCATACAGCACATTGTAACTCTATGAGAATTGATTTAATTTTGAGAGGAATACTCCCTGGTCAGTATGGTTCTCTACAGAGAAAAACACACATTTTGTTCCAAGTAGGTCTGGTCTATTCAGGTGAATTGTTGAAACACATGTAAATCTTGAAAGAAAGCCCTCTACGTTAGAAGTACAAGCATCTAGCACTTTGCTTCCCTGTGAGTATGGAGTTAGTTTTTAAATGGAATGTTACCTGTGAATCAGGGTCATCAAGTGCTAGAAACTCTCAATTTGTGCCAAATAGTCCTATTCAGCAGAGTTGAAGAAACACACGTATATCTTGACAGAAAACCATCTACTGTAGAAGGTGGAGCATCTAGCACATGTTTCTCTTTGATAAATGAGTTAGTTTTTGAAAGGAATACTGCCTGCCAATCACTGTTTTCAAGGGGGAGAAAACCTCACTTTGTGTGAAATAGGCCTATTCAGCTGAATGAGACACACGTGTAACTCTCGAAAGAAAACCATCTACATTAGAAGGTCGAAAATCTGGGACATTCTTTACCTGTGAACATTGAGTTAGTTTTTGAGAGGAATATTGCCTTCCAATCCGGATTTTCAAGGGGGACAAATGCACATTTTGTTCCAAAAAGGCCTATTCAGGTGACTTGTTGAAACACATGCATCTCTCAAAAGAAAACCATCTCTATTAGAAGAATGAGCATCTAGCACTTTGCTTCCCTGTGAGTATGGAGTTAATATTTGAAAGAAATGCTGCCTGCAAAACAGGGTTTTCAAGGGTTAAAAAAGCTCAATTTGTGCCAAATAGGCCTATTCAGCTGAGTTGAAGAAACACACTTACCTCTCGAATGAAAACCATCTACTGTAGAAGGTGGAGCATCTAGAATATGTTTCTCTTTGAGAATTGAGTTAGTTTTTGAAAGGAACACAGCCTGCCAATCAGGGTTTTCCAGGAGTAGACGTGCACATTTTCTTCCAAATAAGTCTGTTCAGCTGAGTTGAAGAAATGCTTGTAACTCTGAAAAGAAAAGTATCTATGATAGAAGCTGGAGCATGTACCACATTGCTTCTCAGGAAGAATTGAGTTAGTTTTTGAAAGGGATACTGCCTGCCAATTAGGGTTTTCAAGGTGTAGAAGCGCACATTTTGTTCCAATTACACCTACTCACCTAATTTCAAGAAACACATGTACTCCCCAAAAGAAAACCGTCTGAATTAGAAGCAGGATCATCTACCGTATTTTTGCGTGTGAGAACTGAGTTTTGGAGAAGAATGTTACCTGCTTATCAGGGACTTAAAGGGGAAGAAACACATATTTTGTGCCAAATAGGATGATTCAGCTAAATTGAAGAATCACAGGTATTTCTCGCCAGAAAACCATCTATGTTAGAAGGTGGAGCATCTAGCACATTGTTTCCCTGTGAAAACTGAGACAGTTTTTGAAAGGAATACTGCCTGCCAATGAGGGTTTTCAAGGGGGAAAGAGGCACATTTTGTTCCATAAATGCCTATTCAGCTAAGTTGAAGAAACACATGTAAGTCTAAAAAGAAATGCACCTATGTTAGAAGCTGGAGCACGTAGCACATTGTTTCTCTGCGAGAATTGAAATAGTTTTTGAAAAAATACGGCCTGCCGATCAGGGTTTTCAAGGTGGAGAAGCAGTCATTTTGTTCCAATAAGCCCTATTCAGCTAATTTGAAGAAACACATATATCTCTTAAAGAAAACCATGTAAATTAGAAGGAGGAACATCGAGGACATTCTTTCCCCGTGAGAACTGAGTTAGTTTTTGAGAGGAATAATACCTTCCAAACTGGGTTATCAAGGAGGAGAAACGCACAATTTGTTCCAAATAGACCTATTCAGCTGAGTTGAAGAAACACATGTATCTGTGAAAAGAAAAGCATGTATGTTAGAAAGGGTTACATGCAGCACATTGATCCTCTGTGAGAATTGAGTTAGTTTTTGAAAGGAATCCTGCCTGCTAACAAGAGATTTCAAAGTTGAGAAACACACATTTTGTTCCATATAGCATATTCATCTGAGTTGAAGAAACAAATTAATCTCTCAAAAGAAAAACATCTATGTTAAAAGGTGGAGCATGTAGCACATTGCTTCCCTGTGAGAAATGAGTTAGTATTGAAAGGAATACTGCAGGCCCAACACAGTTCACAAAGGGGAGAAACACATATTTTGTTCTAAATAGGACTATTCAGGTGAATTTTGGAAACACATGTATGTCTCGAAAGAAGACCATCTATATTAGAGGTACGAGTGACCAACTCTTTGCTTCCCTGTGAGTATGGAGTTAGTATTTGAAAGGAATATTGCCCATGAATCAGGTTTTCAAGGGTTAGAAATGCTCAATTTGTTCCAAATGGGCCTAGTCAGCTGAGTTGAAAAAACACATGTATCTCTCGAAAGAAAACCATCTACTTTAGAAGGTGGAGCATCTAGTACATGTGTATCTTTGAGAATTCAGTAAGTTCTTGAAAGAAATACTGCCTGCCAATCAGGTTTTTGAGGGGGTAGAACTGCACATTTTTTCCCCAATAGGCCTATTCATCTCAGTTGAAGAAAATCATGTAACTCTGAAAAGAAAAGCATGTGTGTTAGAAGCTGGAGTATGTAGCACATTGTTTCTCAGGGAGAATTGAGTTCTTTTTTCAAAGGGATACTGCCTGGAAATTACGGTTTTCAAGGTGGAGAAGGACACATTTTGTTCCAATTACCCCTACTCAGCTAATTTCAAGAAATACATATACCTCCCGAAAGAAAACCTGAATTAGAAACAGGATCATCTAGCACATTCTTTCTCTGTGAGAATTGAATTAGTTTTGGAGAGGAATATTACCAGCTTATTGGGGTAATATTTTGCCTATTTTGTTCCAATTAGGCTGATTCAGCTAAATTGAAGAACCCCTGGTATTTCTCGACAGAAAACCATGTATGTTAGAAAGTGGAGCATCTAGCACATTGTTTCTCTTTGAGAACTGAATTAGTTTTTGAAAGGAATACTGCCTGCCAATCACAGTTTTCAAGTTGTAGAAGGGTTCATATTTTTTATAATTACCTTAACATTTAAATTGAAGAAACACATATATGTCACAAAAGAAATGATCTAAATTAGAAAAAGGAGAATCCAGCACATTCTTTCCCTGTGAGAACTGACTTAGCTTTTGAGAGGAATATTACCTGCCTATCAGTGTTTTCAAAGGGAAGACATGCATATTTTGATCCAAATAAGCCTTTTCAGCTAAATTGAAGAATCACAGGTATTTCTCATAAGAAAAGCGTCCACATTAGAAGGTGGATCCTATGGTACTTTTTTTCCCTGTGAATACTGAGATAGTTTTTGAAAGGAGTACTGCCTGCAATCAGGGTTTTCAAGGGGGAGAGAGGCACATTTTGTTCCAAAAATTCCTATTCAGCTGAGTTGAAGAAACACATGTAAGTCTAAAAAGAAATGCACCTATGTTAGAAGCTGGAGCACGTAGCACATTGTTTCTCTGTGAGAATTGAAATAGTTTTTGAAAAAATACGGCCTGCCGATCAGGGTTTTCAAGGTGGAGAAGCAGTCATTTTGTTCCAATAAGCCCTGTTCTGCTAATTTGAAGAAACACATATATCTCTTAAAGAAAACCATGTAAATTAGAAGGAGAAACATCGAGGACATTCTTTCCCTGTGGGAATTGAGTTAGTTTTTGAGAGGAATAGTACCTTCCAAACTGGGTTTTCAAGGAGGAGAAATGCACAATTTGTTCCAAATAGACCTATTCAGTTGAGTTGAAGAAACACATGTATCTGTGAAGAGAAATGCATGTATGTTAAAAAGCATAACATGAAACACATTGATGCTCTGTGAGAATTTAGTTAGTTTTGGAAAGGAATCCTGCCTGCTAACAAGAGATTTTAAAGTTGAGAAACACACATTTTGTTCCATATAGCATATTCATCTGAGTTGAAGAAACAAATATATCTCTCAAAAGAAAAACATCTACGTTAGAAGGTGGAGCATGTAGCACATTGCTTCCCTGTGAGAAGTTAGTTTTGAGAGGAATACTGCAGGCCCAACTCGGTTCTCAAAGGGGAGAAACACATGTTTTGTTCTAAATAGGCCTATTCAGGTGAATTTTGGAAACCCATGTACGTCTCGAAAGAAAACCACCTATATTAGAGATACTAGTGACCAACTCTTTGCTTTCCTGTGAGTATGGAGTTAGTATTTGAAAGGAATATTGCCCGTGAATCAGGGTTTTCAAGAGTTAGAAATGCTCTATTTGTTCCAAATAGGCCTAGTCAGCTAGGTTGAAAAACACATGTATCTCTTGAAAGAAAACCGTCTACTTTAGAAGGTGACACATGTAGCACATTGTTTCCCTTTGAGAATTAAGTTAGTTCTCAAGAAAATACTGCCTGCCATTTAAGGTTCTAAATGGGGAGAAATGCACATTTTATTCCAAGTAGGCCTCTTCAGCTGAGTTGAAGAACCACAGTTACCTCTTGAAAGAAAACCATCTACGTTAGAAGTACCAGCATCTAGCACTTTGTTTCCCTGTGAGTATGGAGATAGTTTTTGAAAGGAATACTGCCAGCGAATCAGGCTTTTCAAGGGTTAGAAATGCTCAATTTGTGCCAAATAGGCCTATTCAGCTGAGTTGAAGAAACACATGTATCTTTTGAAAGAAAACCATCTACTTTAGAAAGTGGAGAATCTAGCACATGGCTCTCTTTGAGAATTGAGTTAGTTTTTGAAAATTATACTGCCTGCCAACCAGAGTTTACAAGGGGTAGAAGCGCACATTTTCTTCCGAATAGGTCTATTCAGCTAAGTTGAAGAACACATGTATCTCTGAAAAAAAACCCATCTCTTTTGAAGGTGGAGCATCCAGCATGTTTCTTTTTGAGAATTGACTTTGTGTTTGAAAGGAATGCTGCCTGCCAATCAGGGTTTTCAAGGGGTAGAAACACACATTTATTCCAAATAGACCTATTCAGCTGAGTTGAAGAAACACATGTAACTCTGAAAAGAAAAGCACCTATGTTAGAATCTGGAGCATGTAGCCTATTGTTTCTCTGTGAGAATTGAATTTGTTTTTGAAAGAAATACCGCCTGCCAGTCAGGTTTTCAAGGGGGAGAAGCACTCATTTTGTTCCAATTATCTCTAATCAGCTAATTTGAAGATACACATATATCTCTTGAAAGGAAACATCTAAATTAGAAGCAGGAGCATCTATCAGATTCTTTCCCTGTGAGAACTGAGTTAGTTTTTAACAGGAATGCTACCTGCCTATCAGGGTTTTCAAAGGGAAGAAATGCACATTTTCATCAAAATAGGCCAATTCAGCTAAATTATAGAATCAAAGGTATTTCTTGTAAGAAAACCATCCATGTTAGTAGGTAGATCATCTAGCACATTGTTTCCTTCTGAGAATTGAGTTAATTTTGAAAGGAATACTACCTGCCCAACACAGTTCTCTACGGGGAGAAAAGCACATTTTGTTCCAAATAGGCCTCTTCAGGTGAATTGTTGAAACACATGTATCTCTTGAAAGAAAACCATCTACTTTATAAGGTGGAGTATCTAGGACATGATTCTCTTTGAGAATTGAGTTAGTTTTTGAAAGGAATCCTGCCTGCAAATAAGGGTTTTCAAGGGGTAGAAACGCACACCTATTTAGGTGAATTGTTGAAACACACGTATCTCACAAATAAAAAATATCTATGTTAGAAGTACGAGCATCTAGCACTTTGTTTCCATGTGAGTATGGAGTTAGTTTTTGAAAGGAATACTGCCTGTGAATCAGAGTTTTCAAGTGTTAGAATGGCTCAGTTCGTGCCAAATAGGCCTATTCATCTGAGTTGAAGAAACATATGTATTCTCGAAAGAAAACCATCTACTTTATAAGGTAGAGCATCTACAACATGATTCTCTTTGAGAATTAAGTTAGTTTTTGAAAGGAATACTCCCTGCTAATCATGGTTTTCAAGGTGGAGAAGCGATCATTTTCTTCCAATTAACCATATGCAGCTAATTTGAAGAAACACATATATCTCTTAAAGAAAACCATTTAAATTAGAAGCAAGAGCATCTATCAGATTATTTCCCTGTGAGAACTGAGTTAGTTTTTGAGAGGAATACAACCTGCTTATCAGGGTTTTCAAGGGGAAAAATGCATATTTTGTTCAAAATAGGCCAATTCAGCTAAATTATAGAATCAAAGGTATTTCTCGTAAGAAAACTATCCAAGGTAGTAGGTGGATCATCTAGCACATTGTTTCCTTCTGAGAAATGAGTTAATTTTAAAAGGAATACTTCCTGCCCAACATGGTTCTCTATGGGGAGAAATGCACATTTTGTTCCAAATAAGCCTAATCAGCAGAATTGTGGAAACACATGTATCTCTCAGAAGGAAAGCATCTATGTTAGAAGTATGAGCATCTAGCACTTTGTTTCCCTGTGAGTATGGACTTAGTTTTTGAAAGGAATACTGCCTGCCAATCAGGGTTTTCAAAGGGCAGAATGCACATTTTGTTCCAAATAGGCATATTCAGCTCAGTTCAAGAAACATATGTATCTCTTGAAAGAACACCATCTACGTTAGAAGGTGGAGTAGGTAGCACATTGTTTCCCTGTTAGAACTGAGTTAGTTTTGAAAGGAATACTGCCTGCCCAACACGGTTCTCAATGGGGAGAAATGCACATTTTGTTCCAAATAGGCCTATTCAGGTGAATTATTGAACACGTGTATCTCTGGAAAGAAAACCATCTATGTTAGAAGTATGAGCATCTAGCATATTGTTTACCTGTGAGTATGGAGTGAGTTTTTGAAAGGAATACTGCCTACCCTCAGGGTTCTCTAGGGGTAAAACACACATTTTCTTCCAAATAAGCTTATCAGCTGAATAGAAGAAACAGATGTATCTCTGGGAGGAAAACCATCTATTTTAGAACCATGCACATCTAACATGTTATTTCCCTGTGAATACTGAGTTCGGTTTTGAGAGGAATAGGGCCTGCCTATCAGGGTTTTCAAGCAGCAGAAAGCAACATTTTCTTCCAAAAAGGCCTATTCAGGTGAATTGTTGAAACACACGTATCTCTCAGTAGAAATCCATCTATGTTAGAAGTATGAGCACCTAGCATATTGTTTCACTGTGAGTATAGTGTTACTTTTTGAAAAGAATACTGTCTGCAAATCAGGGATTTCAAGGGGGAAATATGCTAAATTTCTGCCAAATAGGCCTATTCAGCTGTTTTGAATAAACACATGTACTCTGAAATAAAAATCATATATGTTGGAATCTGGTGCATGTACAACGTTGTTTCTCTGTGAGAATTGAATTAGTTTTTGAAAGGAATACTGCCTGAAGATCAGTGTTGTCGAGGGGTAAAAAGTCATATTTTATACCAAATAGGTTTATTCAGCTGAGTTGAAGAAACACAAGTATTTCTAGAAAGAGAAGCATTTATGTTAGAAGGAGAAGCATCTAGCACATTGTTTCCCTGTGAGAATTGAGCTCATTTTTGAAAGGAATACTGCCTGCCCATCAGGGTTTTCAAGGTGTAGAAATTCACATTTTGTTCCACATAGGCCTATTCAGGTGAGTTGAAGAAACACATGTATTTTTCGAAGGAAAACTATCCATGTTAGAATGACACAAATCTAGCACATTGTTTCCCTGCAAATACTGATTTAGTTATTGAGAGGAATAGGGCCTGCCTACCAAGGTTTTCAATGGGCAGACACACACATTATGTTCCAAATACGCCTATTCAGGTGAATTGTTGAAACACATGTATTTATCTATAGAAAACTATCCATGTTAGAAGTATGAGCATCTAGCATGTTGTTTCCCTGTGAGTATGAAGTTAGTGTTTTAAATGAATAATGCTGTGTATCATGGTTGATAAGAGAGACAAATGCTCAATTTGTGCCAAATAGGACATTTCAGCTGAGTTGAAGAAACAAATGTATCAATGAAAGCAATCATCTATGTTAGAAGGTGAAGCATGTAACATATTGGTTCTCTGTGAGAGTAATACAGTTTTAAAAAGGACTACTGCCTGCCAAGCAGTGTTTTCAAGGGGTAGAAACTCATATTTTGTTCCAAATAGGCACAAAAGAAACGCAGGTACCACTGGAAAGAAAAGTATTTATGTTAGAAGGAGGACCATCTAGCATATTGTTTCCCAGTGAGAATCGAGTTAGTTTTTGAATTGAATACTAGTTTCTCTGCGTTGAGGGCAACAAATGCTAGCTAATTTTTTAGGTGTCTTACCTATCCTCACCCCTCCCTTGTGTGCTAAAGCTTTTATCATGTGCTCAAAGTCCAATCCCCTTGTTGTGTTTGCCCTTAATCTAATGTCCACATATGAGGGAGAACATAAGATTTTTGGTCTTTTGAGCCAGGCTAACCTCACTCAGAATGATGTTCTCTAATTCCATCCATTTACCAGCGAATGATAACTTTTCGTTCTTCATGGCTGCATAAAATTCCATTGTGTATAGATACCACATTTTCTTAATCCATTCGTCGGTGGTGGGGCATCTTGGCTGTTTTCATAACATGGCTATTGTGAATAGTGCTGCAATAAACATGGGTGTGCAGGTGCCTCTGGAGTAACCTGTATCACAGTCTTTTGGGTATATCCCCAAGAGTGGTATTGATGGATCAAATGGAAGATCAATGTCTAGCTTTTTAAGTAGCCTCCAAATTTTTTTCCAGAGTGGTTGTACTAGTTTACATTCCCACCAAAAGTGTAAGAGGGTTCCTTTTTCCCCACATCCTCGCCAACACCTGTTGTTGGGGGTGTTGCTAATGATGGCTATTCTAACAGGGGTGAGGTGGAATCTTAGTGTGGTTTTAACTTGCATTTCCTTTATTGCTAGAGATGGTGAGCATTTTTTCATGTGTTTTTTGGCCATTTGAATTTCTTCTTTTCAGAAAGTTCTGTTTAGTTCACTTGCCCATTTCTTTATTGGTTCATTAGTTTTGGGAGAATTTAGTTTTTTAAGTTCCCTATATATTGTGGTTACCTGTCCTTTGTCTGATGTATAGTTGGAAATATTTTCTCCCACTCTGTGGGTGTTCTCTTCAGTTTAGAGACCATTTCTTTTGATGAACAGAAGATTTTTTGCTTTATGAGGTCCCATTTATCTATGCTATCTCTTAGTTGCTGTGCTGCTGGGGTTTCATTGAGAAAGTTCTTACCTATAACACTAACTCCAGAGTAGTTCTTACTCTTTCCTGTATCAACTTTAGAGTTTGGGGTCTGATATTAAGATCCTTGATCCATTTTGAGTTAATCTTGGTATAGGATGATATACATGGATCTAGTTTCAGTTTTTTGCAGACTGCTAACCAGTTTTCCCAGCAGTTTTTGTTGAAGAGGCTGCTATTTCTCCATCGTATATTTTTAGCTCCTTTGTCAAAGACAAGTTGGTTATAGTTGTGTGGCTTCATATCTGGGTCCTCTATTCTGTTCCACTGGTCTTCATGTCTGTTTTTGTGCCAGTACCATGCTGTTTTTATTGTTATTGCTTTGTAATATAGTTTGAAGTCAGGTATTGTGATACCTCCTGCATTGTTCTTTTGACTGAGTATTGCCTTGGCTATTCGTGGCCTCTTGTGTTTCCACATAAATTTCACAGTAGATTTTTCAATCTCTTTAATGAATGTCATTGGAATTTTGATGGGAATTGCATTAAACATGTAGATTACTTTTCGGAGTATCGACATGTTTACTATGTTGATTCTACCAATCCATGAGAATGGGAGATCTTTCCACTTTCTATAGTCTTCCTCAATCTCTTTCTTCAGAAGTGTATAGTTTTCCTTGTAGAGGTCTTTCACATCTTTTGTTAGGTTTACACCTAGGTATTTGATTTTTTTTTTTTGAGGCTATTGTAAATGGAATTGATTTCATACATTCTTTTTCAGTTTGCTCATTGTTAGTGTATAGAAATGCTAATGATTTTTCTATGTTGATTTTATATCCTGCTACCTTGCTATAGCTATTGATGATGTCTAGAAGCTTCTGAGTAGAGTTTTTTGGGTCTTTAAGTTATAGGATCATGTCATCTGCAAATAGGGATATTTTGACAGTTTCTTTACTTATTTGTATTCCTTTTATTCCTTCTTCTTGCCTAATTGCTCTGGCTAGGAATTCCAGTACTATGTTGAATAGGAGTGGAGATAGTGGGCATCCTTGTCTGGTTCCTGATTTTGGAGGGAATGGTTTCAGTTTTTCTCCGTTAAGTATAATGCTGGCTGTAGGTTTGTCATACATAGCTTTTATAATGTTGAGGAACTTTCCTTCTATTCCTAGTTTTCTTAGAGCTTTTATCATGAAATGATGTTGGATCTTATCAAAGGCTTTTTCTGCATCTATTGAGATGATCAAGTGGTTTTTGTCTTTGCTTCTGTTAATGTGGTTTATTAAATTTATTGATTTTCGTATGTTGAATCACCCCTGCATCCCTGGGATGATGACTACTTGGTCGTGGTGAATAATCTTTTTGATGTGTTGTTAATGTGGTTTATTGCATTTATTGATTTTCATATGTTGAACCACCCCTGCATCCCTGGGATGAAGCCTACTTGGTCGTGGTGAATAATCTTTTTGCTGTGTTGTTGAATTCAGTTTGCCATTATTTTGTTGAGGATTTTTGTGTCAGTGTTCATTAAGGAGATTGGCCTATAGTTCTCCTTTTTGGAGGTGTCTTTGCCTGGTTTTGGGATAACTGTAATACTGGCTTCATAAAATGTGTTCGGCAGTTTTCCTTCCCTTTATATTTGTTGGAACAGTTTAAGGAGGGTTGGTATCAGTTCTTTACAGGTCTGATAGAATTCAGCAGAGAATCCATCAGGTCCTGGACTTTTCTTTTTGGGGAGACTCTTGATTGCTGCTTCAATTTCATTTTGTGTTATAGGTTTATTCAGGTGATTAATTTCCTCTTGGTTCAGTTTTGGATGATCATATGTATCTAGAAATCTGTCCATTTCTTCAATATTTTCAAATTTATTACAATATAGGCTCTCAAAGTAGTCTCTGATGATTTCCTGGACTTCCATGGTGTTTGTTGTTATTTCCCCTTTTGCATTCCTGATTCTACTAATTTGGGTTTTTTCTCTCCTCATTTTACTCAGGTTTGCCAGGGGTCTATTGATCTTGTTTATTTCTTCAAAGAACCAACTTTTTTTTCATTAGTTCTTTGTATGCTTTTTTTCGTTTCTATTTCATTGATTTCAGCTCTTATTTTTTTATTTCTCTCCTTCTGTTTGTTTTGGGATATGCTTGTTCTTGTTTTTCTAGGAGTTTAAGATGTATCATTAGGTCATTGATTTGGCATCTTTCAGTCTTTTTAATATATGCACTCATGGCTATAAACTTTCCTCTCAGGACTGCCTTAGCTGTATCCCATACATTCCGGTAGGTTGTGTTTTCATTTTTATTGACTTCCAGGAACTTTTGAATTTCCTCTTTTATTTCATCGATGATCCATTATTCATTAAGTAATGAGTTATTTTGTTTCCAGTTGTTTGCATGTTTTTTGTCTTTACTTTTGTTGTTGAGTTCTACTTTTACTGCATTGTGATCAGATTGTATGCACGGTATAATTTCTATTTTCTTATATTTGCTGAGACCTGCTTTGTGCCCTAGGATATGATCTATTTTGGAGAAGGTTCCATGGGCTGCTGAGAAGAATGTATATTGTGTAGAGTTTGGATGAAATGTTCTGCAGACATCAACTAGGTCCATTTGATCTATTGCATATTTTAGATCTTGGATTTCTTTATTGATTTTTTTGTTTGGATGACCTATCTATTGATGATAATGGGGTGTTAAAGTCTTCCACAACCACCGTGTTGGCATTAATATATGCTTTTAGGTCTTTCAGGATATGTTTGATGAAATTGGGTGCGTTGACATTGGGTGAATACAGGTTGATAATTATTATTTCCTTTTGGTCTATTTCCCCTTTTATTAGTATGGAATGTACTTCTTTATCTCGTTTGATCAATGTAGGTTTGAAGTCTACTTTGTCAGAGATAAGTATTGCTACTCCTGCTTGTTTTCGGGGGCCATTGGCTTGGTAAATCTTCCTCCAGCCTTTCATCCTAAGCCTATGCTTATTTCTGTCTGTGAGATGGGTCTCCTGTAAGCAACAAATTGTTGGATCTTCCTTTTTAATCCATTTCATCAAGCGGTGCCTTTTGATGGGTTAATAACATTAAGCGTTAGTACTGATAGGTATGTGGTGATTCCTGTCATTTAGTTGTCTTAGTTGTTTGAAGGTTTGATTGTGTGTACCTAAGTTGAGGTTAATCTCTACTGTCTTGCTTTTTCTTTTCCTGTGGTTTGGTGCTGCCTGTCTTTTCATGGTTAAGTTGGGTTTCACTTTCTGTGTGCAGAATCCCTTGAAGAATCTTTTGTAGTGGTGGCTTTGTGGTCACATATTGTTTTAGTTTCTGCTTATCATGAAAGACTTTTATTGCTCCATCTATTTTGAATGATAGTTTTGTTGGGTAGAGTATCCTGGGGTTGAAGTTATTTTCATTCTTTGCCTGGACGATCTCACCCCATGCTCTTCTTGCTTTTATTGTTTCTGTTGAGAAGTCTGCTGTGATTTTGATGGGTTTACCTTTGTATGTTACTTGATTTTTCTCTCTTACAGCCTTCAATATTCTTTCCTTAGTTGCTGAACTTGTTGTTTTAATGATGATATGTCATGGGGTAGTTCTATTTTGATGTGGTCTGTTTGGTGTCCTGGAGGCCTCTTGCATCTGTATGGGAATATCTTTCTCTAGATTTGGGAAATTTTCCATTATTATTTCATTGAATAGATTACGCATTCCCTTCGCTTGCACCTCTTCTCCTTCTTCGATGCCCATGATTCTCACATTTGGTCTTTGATGGAGTCGGTGAGTTCTTGCATTTTCTTTTCACAGGTCTTGAGTTGTTTAATTAATAGTTCTTCAGTTTTTCCTTTAATTACCATTTCATCTTCAAGTTCTGAGATTCTGTCTTCTGTTTGTTCTATTCTGCTGGATTGGCCTTCCGTTTTGTTTTTGAGTTCTGTTTCATTCTTTTTTCTGACGTTTTCCATATCCTGGGTGGTTTCCTCTTTAATGTTGTCTATTTTCATCCTGAGTTCATCGTGTTCTCTGTTTCGCTTTGGTGTTTATACAGTGCTTCTATGGTTTCCTTTATTTCTTCTTTTGTTTTTTCAAATTCTCTATTTTTGTTGTCTTGGAATTTCTTGAGTGTCTCCTGTACATTTTGGTTGACCCTATCCAGTATCATCTCTATAAAATTCTCATTGAGTACCTGTAGAATGTCTTCTTTTAAATTATTCTTGTGGGTTTCATTGGGTCCTTTGGCATAGTTTATCTTCATTTTGTTGGAGTCTGGATCCGAGTACCTGTTTTCTTCATTCCCCTCTGGTTCCTGTACTAATTTTTTGCTGTGGGAAAACTGGTTTCCCTGTTTTTTCTGTCTTCCCGTCATTGTCTTTGGTGTTGTTACTGTCCCTGTACTGGGTGCAATTGAGTATTTTCTAGATTGTAATAAAACAATGGTAATATTTAGAATGGAAGGGTAAGCTGAGATGGAAAGCAAAAAGTTAAAGAAAGGGGGAAAACAAATACACAGACAAGAAAGAGAAAACAGAACTAGGTATCAGACAAGAAAGTTTCAAAGGTATAAACAGGGAGCTTTAGTGTACTAATTGACAGTAAGCTGAACAGATATTAGAGAGACAGAGAGAGGATTGAGAAACAAAACTAAAAAAATAAGGATAAGAATAAAAATAAAAAATAAGTAAATGAAAGAAATATCTATATATATAAATGAACTAAAATAAGATGAAAAATAGAAAATTAAAAAAAACCCCAAAAATCCAAAAAACCAAAAAACCTCCAATTCAAATGCAATGAAATTTCAGTCTTAGTAATTTGGGTGTCTGTCTCAGTCTCCAATCCTGGAGATGGTGCCTCAGATGTTGTTCTGTAGTTGTCTCATCAAAGGGGATGCATAAAGTAGAACAAAACTACATACACACACAGACATAAAACCCCACCAAGTGTCCCAAGTTCAAATGCAATACAGTTTCAGTAAGCTTTTCAGCATGCAGGTGTAATTCAGTTGTTCTCTCATCAAGGGTAGGGAGAAAGAGAAAAAAAGAGTCTGGAGACAGTTCTGAGAATGGTATCTGCAGCTGTGGCTTGCCTGCCCGCTGCTGTCAGCCTGCTCTTGCTGGTGGCATTATTTATGCAGATCTCTGAGGTGAGCTTAGCACTCACCTGGCCCCGCAGGCTTTGTTTGCTCAGAGTTCTCCTGTGTGGGAGCCTCTGCTACAAGCTTTCCCCTTTCCAAGCACAGTGGGAAAGGTGACACTGCACATGCATTTTCAGGCCTGTGTGTTTATTTATAGTTCATGTGGGAGGTGGGTCTTGCCCCCTCTCCTGTGGAGTTTTCCTCCCTCTGCCACTCTCACAACTCTCACAAGCTTTCCCGCTCCTGGTTGCTGGGCGCACACCCCTGCTCCTGCCAGAGCCTCTCCGTCCCACCTGGCTTGTTCATTTACAGTCCCGGGAAGGATTCCCTTCCCCCAATCTTCAGTGCTCAGTACGCCCCACCCTCTTTCCCACATGTCTTTATTGTTCTTATTGCTTATTACTCAGTTTCTCTTTTTCCCCCGGGTGGGGGTCGATCTGTCCAGGGGCTATGCTGCTCTGGCCCAGGCTTGTCTGTGGGAGTACTGCGGTACCATGAAGCTCACCTTGTCTGCGTCTTCCCAAGCCATCTGGGCGCGGGCAACTGGCAGCCCGGGGGCCCTCCTGATTTCTCCGTTTAACCTGAAGTGGAGATTCTCTGCACCGGCTGGAGGTGTGGGGGGGTCAATGTTATGCCTCTTCTCAGTGATTATGCCTGCAAAGTGTGTCTCCAGCGTCTCTCCAAGATTTCACTATAGGAGGCTCGCTTTCTGCTTCCTCCCTCTAGCCGCCATCTTGGAATGTCCTCTTGATTTAGTTTTTAAAGGAACACTGCCTGCTAATCAGGGTTTTTAAGGGCTAGAAAGACGCATTTTGTTCCAAAAAGGACTACTCACATGAGTTGAAGAAACACATGCATCTGTGAAAGGAAATCATCTATGTTAGAAGCTGGACCACGTAGTACATTTTTTCTCTGTGAGAACTGAGTTTGTTTTTGAAAAGAATACTTCCTGCCAATCAGAGAATTCAAGGGGTAGAAAATCACATTTTGTTCCAAATAGGCCTGTTCAGCTGAGTTGAACAAACACATGTATCTCTCGAAGGAAAACCATCTATGTTAGAACCAGACACATCTTCCATGTTGTTTCCCTGCAAACACTGAGTTAGTTTTTGAGAGGAATAGGGCCTGCCTATCATGCTTTTCAATGGGTAAAAAGGCACATTTTTTTTCCAAAAAGGCCTATTCAGGTAAATTGCTGCAACACATGTATCTCTCGATAGAAAACCATCTATGTTAGAAGGGCAAGCATTTAGCATATTGTTTCCCTGTGAGTATGGAGTTAGTTTTTGAAATGAATACCACCTGAAAAACATGGTTTTCAAGGGAGAGAAATGCTCAATTTGTGTCAAATAGGCCTATTCAAATGAGCTAAAGAAACACAGGAATCTCTGAAGAGAAAAGCATCTATGTTAGAATGTGTAGCATATAACACATTGATTCTCTATAAGAATTCAATTAGTTTTTGAAAAGAAAACTGCCTGCCCAACACAGTTCTAATGGGGATAAATGCACATTTTGTTCCAAATAGGCCTATTCAAGTGGTTTGTTGAAACACATGTATCTCTCAATTGAAAACCATCAATGTTAGAAGTACGAGCATCTAGCATGTTGTGTCCCTGTGAGTATCTGGTTAGTTTTTAAAGGAACACTACTTGTGAATCAGGGTTTTCAAGGGGGAAAAGGCAGAATTTGTGCCAAATAGGCATATTCAGATGAGTTAAAGAACCACATGTATCTCTGAAAAGAAAAGCATCTATGTTAGAATGTGTAGCATATAACACATTGATTCTCCATGAGAATTGAATTAGTTTTTGAAAGGAAAATTGGCTTCCAAACTAGGATTTCAAAGTTGAAAACACACATTTTGTTCCATGTAGGCCTATACAGATGAGGTGAAGAAACACATGTATCTCTTGAAAGAAAACAATCTACATTAGAAGGTGGAGCATCCAGCTCCACCTGAGTTCGTTTTGAAAGTAAACTGCCTGACAAAATGATTCTTAATTGGGAGAAAAGCAAAATTTGTTCCAAAAAGGCATATTCAGCTGAGTTGAAGAAACACATTTATCTGTGAAAGAAAAATATCCATGATTGAAGGTAGAGCATCTAGCACATTGTTTCTCTGTGAGAACTGAGGTAGTTTTTTCATGGAATACTGCCTTCCAGTCAGCGTTGTCAAGGGGTAAAATGCACATTTTGTTCCAAATAGGCCTATTCAGCTGAATTAAAGAAACACATGTATCTCTGAAAAGAAAAGCATATATGTTAGAATGTGCCACATGTAACTCATTGATTCTCTCTGAGAATTGAGCTAGTTTTAGAAAGGAAAACTGTCTGCCAAACAGGGATTTCAAAGTTGAAAATGCACATTTTCATCCACATTGTCCTATTCAGCTGAGTTTAAGAAACACATGTATCTCTTGAAGGAAAACCATCTATGTTAGAAGGTGGAGCATCTAACAAATTATTTCCCTGTCACAACTGAGTTAGTTTTGAAAGGAATATTGCCTGCCCAACATGGTTCTCAATGGGCAGAAACACACATTTTCTTCCAAATAGGCCTATTCAGGTAAATTGTTGCAACACATGTACCTTTTGATAGAAAAACATCTATGTTAGAAGTATGAGCATCTAGCATATAGTTTCCCTGTGATTAAGGAGTAGGTTTTTGAAATGAATACTGCCTTCAAATCATGGTTTTCAAGGGAGAGAAATGCTCATTTTGTGTCAAATAGGCCTGTTCAGCTGAGTTGAAGAAACACGTATCTCTCAAAAGAACAGTATCTATATTAGATGCTGCATCATGTAGCACATTGTTTTCCTGTGAGAACTGAATTAATTTTTGAAAGGAATACTGCCTGCCAATCACCGTTTACAAGGGGGGAGAAATGCTCAATGTTCCTTACAAGCCTATTCAGCTGAGTTGAAGAAACACATGTATCTGTTGAAAGAAAACCATCTATGCTAGAATGTTTAGAATGAAACACATTCTCTGTGAGCATTGAGTTAGTTTTTGAAAGGAAAATTGGCTGCCAAACAGGGATTTCAAAGTTGAAAACGCACATTTTGTTCCATATAGGCCTATGCAGCTGAGTTGAAGAAACACATGTATCTCTTGAAAGAAAACCACCTACGTTAGAAGGTGGAGAATTTACCACATTGTTTCCCTGTGAGAACAGAGTTAGTTTTGAAAGGAGTAATGCCTGCCCAACACGGTTCTCAATGGGGATAATCGCACAATTTGTTCCAAATAGGCCTATTCATCTGAGTTGAAGAAACACATGTATCTGGAAAGAAATCATCTATGTTAGAAGGTGGAGCATGTAGCACATTGTTTCTCTGTGAGAACTGATTTAGTTTTTAAAAGGAATACTACCTGCCAATCAGGGTTTTCAAGGGGTAGAAACACATTTTGTTCCAAAGATGCCTATTCAGCTGAGTTGAAGAAACACATGTATTTCTCGAAAAAAACTCCATCTACTTTAGAAAGTGGAGCATCTAGCACATGTTTGACTTTGAGAATTGAGTTAGTTTTTGAAAGGAATACTGCCTGCCAATCAGGGTTCTCATGGGCTAGAAATATGCATTTTGTTTCAAATAGGACTATTATCTGAGTTGTAGAAGCACATGTATCTGTTGAAGGAAAACCATCTATGTTAGAACCAGGCACATCTTGCAAGTTGTTTCCCTGTGAATACTGAGTTAGTTTATAAAGAGAATAGGGCCTGCCTATCAGGGTTTTCAAGGGACAGAAATGCACATTTTGTTTCAAATAGGCCTATTCAGGTGAATTGTTGAAACACATGTATCTCTCAGTAGAAAACCATCTATGTTAGAAATATGAATATCTAGCATATTGTTTTCCTGTGATTCAGGAGTTAGTTTTTGAAATGAATATTGCCTGTGAATCATGGTTTTCAAGGGAGAGAAATGCTGAATTTGTGTCAAATAGACCTATTCAGCTGAGTGGAAGAAACACATGTATCTCTCGAAAGAACAGTATCTATGTTAGGTGCTGCAGCATGTAACACATTGTTTCCCTTTGAGAACTGAATTAATTTTTGAAAGGAATACTGCCTGCCAATCACAGTTTACATGGGGGAGAAATACTCAACTTTTTCCTTACAGGCCTATTCAGCTGAGTTGAAGAAACACAAGTATCTCTGGAAAGAAAATCATCTATGTTAGAAGGAGGAGCCTCTAGCACATTGTTTCCCTGTGAGAATCGAGTTAGTTTTTGAATGGAATACTATCTGCCAATACAGTTTTCAAGAGGTAGAAACTCACATTTTGTTCCAAATATGTCTATTCAGCTGACTTAAAGAAACATATGTATCTCTGAAAAGAAAAGCATCTATGTAAGAATATGTAGCATGTAACACATTGATTCTCTCTGAGAATTGAGTTAGTTTTTGAAAGGAAAACTGGAAGCCATACAGGGATTTCAGTTGAAAACACACATTTTGTTCCATATAGGCTTATTCAGCTGAGTTGAAGAAACACATGTATCTCTCGAAAGAAAACTATCTACATTAGAAGGTGGAGAATCTACCACATAGTTTCCCTGTGAGAACAGAGTTAGCTCTGAAACAAATACTGCCTACCAATCAGTGTTTTTAAGGGGTAGAAATGCACATTTTGTTCAAAATATGCCTATTCAGCTGAGTTGAAGAAACACAGCTTTCTCTGGAAAGAAGAACATTTATGTTAAAAGGAGGAGCATTGAGCACATGGTTTCCCTGTGAGAATCGAGTTAGTTTTTGAATTAAATACTGTCAGCAAATCAGGGTTTTCAAGGGGTAGAAACTCACATAATATTCCAAATAGGCCTATTCAGCTGAGTTGAAGAAACACAAGTATCTCTGGAAAGAAAATCATCTATGTTAGAAGGAGGAGCCTCTAGCACATTGTTTCCCTGTGAGAATCGAGTTAGTTTTTGAATGGAATACTGTCTGCCAATACAGTTTTCAAGAGGTAGAAACTCACATTTTGTTCCAAATATGTCTATTCAGCTGACTTAAAGAAACATATGTATCTCTGAAAAGAAAAGCATCTATGTAAGAATATGTAGCATGTAACACATTGATTCTCTCTGAGAATTGAGTTAGTTTTTGAAAGGAAAACTGGAAGCCATACAGGGATTTCAGTTGAAAACACACATTTTGTTCCATATAGGCTTATTCAGCTGAGTTGAAGAAACACATGTATCTCTCGAAAGAAAACTATCTACATTAGAAGGTGGAGAATCTACCACATAGTTTCCCTGTGAGAACAGAGTTAGCTCTGAAACAAATACTGCCTACCAATCAGTGTTTTTAAGGGGTAGAAATGCACATTTTGTTCAAAATATGCCTATTCAGCTGAGTTGAAGAAACACAGCTTTCTCTGGAAAGAAGAACATTTATGTTAAAAGGAGGAGCATTGAGCACATGGTTTCCCTGTGAGAATCGAGTTAGTTTTTGAATTAAATACTGTCAGCAAATCAGGGTTTTCAAGGGGTAGAAACTCACATAATATTCCAAATAGGCCTATTCAGCTGAGTTGAAGAAACTATATATCTCTGAAAAGAAAAACATCTATGTTAGAAGCTGTAGCATCTAGCACATTGTTTCCCTGCGAGAATTGAGGTAGTTTTTGAAGGGAATACTGCCTTCCACTCAGCATTGTCAAAGAAGAGAAACTCACATTTTTTTCCACATAGGCCTATTCAGCTGAATTGAAGAAACACATGTATCTCTTGATAGAAAGCCATCTAAGTTAGAAGCAGTAGCATGTACCACATTGTTCCCTGTGAGAACTGAGTTTGTTTTTCAAAGGAATGCAGCTTGCCCATCAGGGTTTTCAAGGGGTAAAACGCACATTATGTTCTAAATAAGCCTATTCAGCTGAGTTGAAGAAACACATGTATCTCTGAAAAGAAAAGCATTTATGTTAGAATGTGTAGCATGTAACACATTGATTCTCTATGAGAACTGAGATAGTTTTGGAAAGGAAAACTGGCCAAACACAGATTTCAAAGTTGAAAATGCACAATTTCTTCCACATTGTCCTGTTCAGCTGAGTTGAAGAAACACATGTATCTCTGAAAAGAAAAGAATCTATGTTAGAATGTGTAGCATGTAACACATTGATTTTCTATGAGAATTGAGATAGTTTTGGAAAGGAAAACTGGTTGCCAAACACGGATTTCAAAGTTGAAAATGCACAATTTCTTCCACATTGTCCTGTTCAGCTAAGTTGAAGAAATACATGTATCTATGAAAAGAAAAGCATCAATGTGAGAAGGTATAGCATGTACCACATTGGTTCTCTGTGAGAATTGAGTTAGGTTTTGAAATGAATACTGCCTGCCAATCAGGGGTTTCAAAGTTGAGAAATGAATATTTTGTTCCAAATATGCCTATTCACCTGAGTTGAAGAAACACATATATCTCTTGAAAGGAATCCATCTATGTTAGAAGATGAAGCATCCAGCACATTCTTTCCCTATAAGAATTGACTTAGTTTTTAAGAGGAATACTACCTCCCAATGAAGATTTCATGGGAAGAAATGCACATTTTCTTCCAAAAAGGCCTATTCATCTATGTTGAACAAACGCATATGTCTCTGAAAGAAATTCATCTATGTTAGAAAGTGGTGCATATGCAACATTGTTTCTCTGTAAGACTTGAGTTAATTTTTGAAAGGAATACTGCCTGCCCATCAGGGTTATAAGGTGTAGAAATTCACAATTTGTTCCAAAAAGGCCTATTCATGTGTTTTGAAGAAACTAAGGATCTCTGAAAGGAAAAACATCTATGTTAGAAAGAGGAGCATCTAGCACGTTGTTTCCCTGTGAGAACTGAGTTTTTGAATGGAATGCTGCCTGCTCATCAGTGTTTTCAATTGGCAGAAATGCACATTTTGTTTTAAAAAGGCCTATTCATGTGAGTTGAAGAAACACATTTATCTCCCGTATGAAAAAGTTTAAGTTAGAAGCAGGAGTATGTAGCCCATTGTTTCATGACAACTGAGTAACATTTAGAAAGGAATATTGCCTGCCAATCATGGATTTCATCTTGTGAGAACCTCACTTTGTTCAAAATAGGCCTATTCAGCTGAATTGAACAAACACATGTATCCCTCGAAGGAAAACCATCTACGTTAGAAGCAGAAGCATCTATCACATTGTTTCTCTCTGAGAATTAAGTTTGTTTTTGAGAGGAAAATAGCCTGCTTTTCAGGATTTTCAAGTGAGAGAAACACACATTTTGTTCCAAATAGGCCTATTCATCTGATGAATAAACACATGTATCTCTCAAAAGAAAAACATCTACATAGGAAGGTGGAGCATGTAGCAAATTATTTCCCTGTGACAACTTAGTTAGTTTTGAAAGGAATACTTCCTGCCCAAAATGGTTCTCAATGGGCAGAAATGCACATTTTCTCAAAATAGGCCTATTTATGTGAATTGTTGAAACACATGTATCTCTCGACAGAAAACAATCTATGTTAGAAATATGAGTATCTGGCTTATAGTTTCCCTGCGATTTTGGAGTAGGTTTCTGAAATGAATACTGCCTGCAAATCATGGTTTTCAAGGGAAAGGAATGCTCATTTTGTGTCAAATAGACTTATTCAGATGAGTTGAAGAAATACATGTATCTCTCAAAAGAACAGTATCTATGTTAGATGCTGCAGCATGTAACACATTGTTTCCCTGTGAGAACTGAATTAATTTTTGAAAGGAATACTGCCTGCCAATCACAGTTTACAAAGGGGAGAAACTCACATTTTGTTCCAAATATGCCTATTCAGCTAAGGTGAAGAAAGAAATGTATTTCTCGAAAAAAAACCATCTACTTTAGAAAGTGGAGCATCTAGCACCTGTTTCACTTTGAGAAGTGTGGGTGTTAGTTTTTGAAAAGAATACTGGCTGAGAATCAGGCATTTCAAGTGGCAGAATACCTCACTTTGTTCTTAATAGGCCTATTCAGCTGAATTGAACAAAACACATGTATACCTTGAAAGAAAACCATCTACTTTAGAAGCAAGAACATCTATCACATTGTTTCCCTGTGAGAATAAAGTTTGTTTATGAGAGGTAAACTGCCTACATATCAGGGCTTTCAAGGGGGAGAAAAACACATTTTGTTCCAAATAGATCTTTTCACCTAAGTTGAAGAAACACATATATCTCTTGAAAGAAATCCATGTACGGTAGAAGGTGAAGCATCTAGCATATTCTGTCCCTGAAAGAATTGACTTAGTTTTTAAGAGGAATACTACCTCCCAATGAAGGTTTCAAAGGGGAGAAAATCACACTTTGTTCCAAATAGGCCTATTCATCTGAGTTGAAGAAACTATCTCTGAAAAGAAAAACATCTAGGTTAGAAGCTGGAGCATCTAGTACATTGTTTCCCTGTGAGAATTGAGGTACTTTTTGAAGGGAAAACTGCCTTCCAATCAGCGTTGTCAAAGGGGAGAAACTCACATTTTTTTCCAAATAGGCCTATTCAGCCTATCTCTCGCAAGAAAAGCATGTGTATTAGAAGATGCAGTATGTACTACATTGTTTTCCTGTGAGAACTGAGTTTGTTTTTCAAAGGAATGCTACCTGCCCATCAGGGCTTTCAAGGGGTAAAATGCACATTTTGTTCCAAATGGGCTTATTCAGCTGAGTTGAAGAAACACATGTATCTGTGAAAGGAATTCATCTATGTTAGATTCTGGAGCATGTAGTACATGTTTCACCTTGAGAATTGAGTTAGTTTTTGAAAGGAATACTGCCTGTCACTCAGGGTTTTCATGGGCTAGAAACAAGCATTTTGTTCCAAATAGAACTATTATCTGAGTTGTTTCTAGAAGCACATGGCTCTCTTGAAGGAAAACCATCTATGTTAGAACCAGGCACATCTTGCACATTGTTTCTCTGTGAATACTGAGTTAGTTTATGAAAGGAATAGCACCAGCCTATCAGGGTTTTCTAGAGCAGATACGCACATTTTATTACAAATAGGCCTATTCAGGTGAATTGTTGAAACACATGTATCTCTCGATAGAAAATCATCAACGTTAGAAGTATGAACATCTAGCATGTTGTTTCCCTGTGAGTATCTACTTAGTTTTTGAAAGGAATACTACTTGTAAGTCAGGGTTTTCAAGGGGGAGAACACTGAATTTGTGCCAAATAGGCCTATTCAGATGAGTTGACAAACCCATGTATCTCTGAAAAGAAAATATTTATGTTAGGATGTTTATCATGTAACACATTGATTCTCTCTGAGAATTCAGTTAGTTTTTGAAAGGAAAACTGGCTGCCAAACAGGGATTTCAAAGTTGACAACGCACATTTTGTTCCATATAGGTTTATTCAGCTGAGTTGAAGAAACATATTTATCTCTCGAAATTATACCATCTATGTTAGAAGGTGAAGAATCTACCACATTGTTTCCCTGTGAGAACAGAGTTAATTTTGAAAGGAATACTGCCTGCCCAACAGGGTTCTCAATGGGGATAATCACAAAATTTATTCTAAATGCGCCTATTCTTCTGAGTTGAAGAAACACGTGTATCTGTGAAAGAAATCATCTATGTTAGAAGGTGGAGAATGTAGCACCTTGTTTCTCTGTGAGAACTGATTTAGGTTTTAAAAGGAATACTGCCTACCAATCAGTGTTTTCAAGGGGTACAAACTCACATTTTGTTCCAAATCGGCCTCTTTAGCTGAGTTGAAGAAACACAGGTATCTCTGGAAAGAAAAGCATTTATGTTAGAAGGAGGAGCACCTAGCACATTGTTTCTCTCTGAGAATTGAGTTAGTTTATGAGTGGAATACTGTCTGCAAATCAGGGTTGTCAAGGGATGGAAACTCACATTTTTCCCGAATAGTCCTATTCAGCTGAGTTCAAGAAACACATGTATTTCTCAAAGAGAGCCATCTTCTTTAGAAAGTGGAGCATCTAGCACGTGTTTCACTTTGAGAATTGAGTTAGTTTTTGAATGAATGGTACCTGCCAGTCAGTGTTTTCAAGGGGTAGAAATGTACATTTTCGTCCAAGTAGGCCTACTAATCTGAGTTGAAGAAACACATTTATCTGTGAAAGAAAAATCATCTATACTAGAAGGTGGAGCATGCAGCACATTGTATCTTTGTGAGAATTGAGCTAGTTTTTGAAAGGAATACTGCCTGCCAATCAGGGTTTTCAAGGGGTACAAGCTCACATTTTGTTCCAAATATGCCTATTCAGCTGAGGTGAAAAAACACATGTATTTCTCGAAAAACAAAACCATCTACTTTACAAAGTGGAGCATCTAGCACATGTTTCACTTTGAGAATTGAGTTCGTTTTTGAAAGGAATACTGCCTGCCATCAGGGCATTCCTGGGCTAGAAACATGCATTTTATTCCAAATAAAACTATTCATCTGAGTTGTAGAAGCGCATGGATCTCTTAAAAGAAAACCATTATGTGAGAATCAGGCACATCTTCCATGTTGTTTCCCTGTGAATGCTGAGTTAGCTTATGAAAGGAATAGGGCCTGCCTATCCGGGTTTTCAAGGGGCAGAAACACACATTTTCTTCCAAATAGGCCTATTACGGTGAATTGTTGAAACACATGTATCTCTCGATAGAAAACCATCTATGTTAGAAGTACGAGCATCTAGCATATTGTTTCCCTGTGACTATGGAGTGAATTTTTGAAAAGAATACTGCCTTCGATCAGGGTTCTCAAGGGGTGAAACACAAATTTTCTTCCAAATAGGCCTATCAGGTGAATAGAAGAAACACATGTATCTCTGGAACGAAATCCATCTTTGTTAGTTTTCAAGTGGCAGAAACGCACATTTTCTTCCAAGTAGACTTTTCAGGTGAATTGTTGAAACACATGTACCTCTCAATAGAAAACCATCTATATCAGAAGTACAAGCATCTAGCATATTGCTTCCCTGTGAGTATGGAGTGAATTTTTTAAAGGAATACTGCCTGCCCTCAGGGTTCTCAAGTGGTGAAATGCTGAATTTGTGTCAAATAGGCCTATTCAGCTGAGTTGAAGAAACACATGTATCACTACAAAGAACAGTATCTCTGTTAGGTGTTGCAGCATGTAATACGTTGTTTCCCTTTGAGAACTGAGTGATTTTTTGACAGGTGTAATGCCTGCCAATCACAGTTTACAAGGGAGAGAAATGCTCAATTTGTTCCTTACAGGCCTATTCAGCTGAGTTGAAGAAACACAGGTATCTCTGGAGAGAAAAGCATTTATGTTAGAAGGAGGAGCATCTAGCACATTGTTTCCCTGTGAGAATTGAGTTAGTTTTTGAAAGGACTCCTGCCTGCTAGTCAGTGTTGTCAAGTGCTAGAAACGCACATTTTGTTCCAAATACGCCTATTCAGCTGAGTTGAAGAAACACATATATCTCTCTCGAAGGAAAACCATCTATGTTAGAACCAGGCACATCTTGCACGTTGTTTCCCTGTGAAATGAGTTAGTTTTTGAAAGGAATAGGGCCTGCCTTTCAGGGTTTTCAAGGGTCAGAAATGCACATTTTGTTCCAAATAGGCCTATTCAGGTGAGTTGAAGAAACACATTTATCTTTTGAAGGAAAATCTTCTGTATTTGAACCACACACATCTTGCATGTTGTTTCTCTGCAAATACTGAGTTTGTTTTTGACAGCTATAGGGCCTGACTAACAGGGTTTTCAAGGGGCAGAAATGCACATTTAGATGGTTGAATGTCCTGCAAAATGTTCCACTCTGTGAATTGATTCTGTATTTCTTGGGATAACCCTACATCAGTCAACATTTTTAACTTGAGGAAACATTTATTTTGGCTGATAAAGCTCTATTATGTTGTATGGGAGGGAAATTTGTAACTCTCATTCTAAAACCAAATGAGTAACAAAGTTGAATGCCATGCAGCATGATCCACTATGTAGTCAGTATTTCATAGGATTAATCTCTATCTTCCACTGTTTTTAATTTGAAGAAACATTTATTTTGGCTCATAATGATGTATTAAGCTGCATGGAAGAGAAACGTGTAATTGCCATCCAAATGCCAACTTATTTAGGATCTGGTTGAATATCCTGCAAAATGCTCCAATGTGGGAATTGAGTCTGTATTTCATAGGATTATTCTCCATCTGTCATCATTTTCAATTTGATGAAACATACATTTTGGCTCCTAATACTCTTCTGCTGTATGGCAGAGAAGCATGTAACTGCCATTCTAAAACTGTCTTAGTGAGAAGTTTTAATGTCCTATTTATGTTCTATTCCATGAATTGAGCCTGTATTTCACAGAATTTCTCTCTATCTGTAACCATTTTCAATTGGAAGGAACATTCATTTTCCCTCATAATGCTCTGTTATGATGGATTGCAGAGAATGAAGATGTTTAGAAGGTCAAAAATCCTGCACAATGTTCCACTCTTGGAATACAGTCCACGCTTCATAGGATTGCTTCCCATCTATCACAATTTTCAATTTTAAAGTTGAAATTGAAAAAAAGTTTCATTTTGGTGTAAATATTCTAGCATTCTCCATGGCAGAGAATCATGAAATAGCCATTCTTAAACTAATTTAATTATTAGGTGGAATGTCCCACACAATGTTCCACACTGGGAATTGAATCTGTATTTCGTAGGATTATTCTCCAACTGTCATAGTTTTCAATTTTAGGAAACATTCTGTTTGTCTCATTATGCTCTATTATGCTGTATGGCAGAACAACGTGAAACTTCCATTCAAAAACCAACTTTTTAGAAGGTTGAATGTCATCCACCATGTTCCACTCTGGGAACTGAGTCTCTGTGTCATAGGATTACTCTCCATCTATCACTGTTTTCATTTTGAAGAAGTATACATTATGGCTAATACTGCTGTACTATGCTGTGTGGCAGAGAAGCACATAACTTCCATGCTTAAAACTAGTTAGTGGGTCCTACTTAAAGTTCCACTCTAGGAACTGAGTCTGTAAATTGTAGGATTACTCCCCAGGTATCACCATTTTCAATTTGAAGAATCATTCATTTTTGGTCAGAATGCTCTTTTGTGCTGTATACCATAGAAACATGTAACTGCCATTGGAATAAGAACGTAGTTAGAAGTTTGAATGTCCTGAACAATGTTTTATTCTGGGAATATATGTCCAGGATTAGACGCCATCAATCACTATTTTTCAATTTGAAGAAACATTAATTTTTCTCATTATGGTCTAGTATGCTGTATGGTAGAGGAAGATGTAACTTCCATTTTCATTCATGCTGATAATTTACTAAATGGCAGTCTGTACACAGGCAAACCTTACTGTGGAAATTAAGACACCAGGGACTCTCTCCACTCCCATAGTCCTTCAGAGTGGGCTGAGGAGGGAGGAGGTCTTTGGAGCAGAAGGCAGGAGGGGAGATATAGCTGTAAGAGAAGAGGGCAGGGTGCATGGTGTGAATCAACATTTGTTTTAAGAAAAACATTAAAACAATCTATTTACACCTGGGGGGAGGAGCAAGGAAGGGAAGAGGAGTTGAGATGGGTTGAGTTGGGTGTATTTTCAAGGGACAAGGGAGGAGCTGGAAGTCTGGGGGAGGGAAGGGTGCCATGGGGGTAAGAGGGTCTCATACCCCATCCCCTGTCCTTCCATCTCTTCCCTCCCCAAACCAGTTAAACTCCTCTTAAAAAGCCCACCATAGGTGAGGCTGGTGAGCAAGGGACTAGAGGTGAGGGTAGGGACTCATTTACCTCTGCATGTAGTCTTGGGTCCCAGCCATGGAAACAGCTTGATGGGCTATGGCCTGCCTTCTCAGCCCCACTTGAGACTCCCAGATGGACATGGAAGACTTGGTGGTGGGGCCCTCAGGAAGTTATTGAGGGCAGGTGTGGGTTCAGCTGGCTGCCAGTCTGAGCTGGTCTGAGTGTCAGTTAAAGCTTGTGAGGATAGAGTGAGGGTAGTACTGCCTTCCAGAGACCTCAAGTGAGGAAGAATAAGAATGGCATTGAGAGAAAGTTGGATGGAGAGCTCACCAGTACTTAAATTGAAGAGGGGAGAAGCAGGTGACTGTGGGGGAGCTGGGCTCAGACACACAGCAGTTCATCAAAGAAACTGTGGGCACAGGATTCTGGGGAATGGGGTAAACCTCAGGGACAGAATGTACACCAATAGGCTTGAGGGACAGTACAATGTCCTCTGGCTGTGTCCAAGATTTGAGAACTTTTGTCCAGGAGTGTGCTTTAATCTGGAGGAACTTGACTTCTGTGTACTTGGCATTCATCTCTTGGATTTGCTCCTGAGTTGGTGTTTCTAATACCTTGATGATCTCCACCAGCTGGTCCACCTCACTGTCCCCAGAGAAAATGGTCTGGTCAAGAAGGAGCTCAATCAATGCACAGTCAGCTAACCACACGTGGATGGATGAGGTGTAATCTGTGGCTCCGTAGATGAGCTGGGGCCATGGTAGTAATGAGAACAGATGTAGGAGACATTGGGCTCTCCCTGCACCAACTGCTTTACACTGCCAAAATCACAAAGATTGAGGACAACATTAACAGTGTCCACCAGAATGTTGTGGAGCTTGATGCTATGGTGACACACACCTTGGGGGTGGATGTAGGCCAAGCTCTGGAAGACCTGGTACATGTACATCTTGACATAGATAATAGGGATGGTTAATTTGGCCTTGGTAAAATGGCAAGCCATCAGGTACACTGTATCAGGCACATATTCCAGCACCAGGTTTAAATAAATCTCATCTTTCTTTTCCCCACTGGAATAGAAACAGTACTGCAGTGTCACAATATTACAGTGGTCCAGTTTCTGCTTAATCTGCATCTCTCAGTTCTTGAACCCTTTGTCCTGAAGAACCTTCTTGATGGCCACCAGTTCCCTTGTCTCTGTCAGCTGTACCTGGTACATGACCCCAAATGAGCTAGTGTCAATCACTCTGATGCCTGTTTAAGACACCTCTTGGGAGTGTTCTGGGCCTTGACCTAAGGTGGCTACTACCGTGGTCACATTCCCTCTGTCCTGGCCCAGTGTCGCTCTGGGAAGAGGGAAGCTAGTGCCCATGTTGGTCGTGCTGCTACCTCCTCTGCCACTGCCACCAGTGCCCCCCCCCGGAGTTCAAGGCTCCCATGTCCCCACTCATGAGCCTGATTGATGCCTTCCCAACAGTGCCGCCTGGGCCAGAGTCTGAGCCCCCGGGTTCCCTGCCAAGGACTCCACCTCCACTTCCTTGGTTAGTGAAGGAAATGGTCTGCACCAAGCCCAAGCACTCAGGGCTGCCTCCTGAAGGCCTGATGCCAACCCTGACACTACCTTTGCCGGGCTCCAGCCTTACTTGACGGTTCAATGTCCAGCAAAGTATTAGACTCTGGGAATTGAGACTATAATTCATAGGATTCCTCTCCATCTTTCATGGTTTTCAATATGAAGTGCTTCATTTTGGTGCATAATGATCTATTAATGTGTGTGTCAGTGGAACATGTAGCTGTCATTCTAAAATGAACCTATTAGAAGGTTGAATTTCCTCTTCATGTTCCACCCTGGTAATTGAATCTGTAGTTCATAGGATTTCTCTCTATCTCTCGCAGTTTTCAATATTAAGGAACATTCACTTTGCCTCATAATTCTCTAGTATGATGTATGGAACTGCCAACCTAAAACAAAGTTAGTTAAAAGGTCTAAAGTACTGCACAATATTCAACAGTGACAATGAGTCTACATTTCATAGGATTATTCTCCTATCATCATTTTCAACGTGAAGAAGCATGCATTTTGGCTCATAATGCTGTTACGCTGTATGGCATAGACTCATGTAACTGCCATAGCTAAAAGAACTTAGCAAGAAGGTTGAATATCCTGAGTAATAGTCCAATATAGGAATTGAGTCTGTGTATCACAGGGTTACTCTCCATCTATCATTGTTAACAATTTGATGAAACATTCTTTATGGCTCATTATTCTCTACTGTTCTATATGGCAGTTTAATAGCAAACTCCCATTCAAAAATCTACTTTGTTAGAAGCTTGAATGTATTACACTGTGTTCCTTTCTGGAAATTGGGTTTATATTGGATAGGATTATTTTTCAGCATATCACCATTTTCATCTTGAAGAAGCATTCATGTAGTCTCATAATGCTCTATTGTGCTGTATGGCACAGAAACTTATAAGTGCCAACCTAAAACAAACTTAGTTACAAGGCTGAATGCCCTGCACAATGTTCTACTCTGTGAACTGACTCCATATTTCATGGGATAGCCCTCCATATGTCAGAAATTTGAAGTAGAAGAAACATTTATTTTGGCCAATAATGCTCTATTATTTTGTATGGGAGAGAAACCTGTAACTCACATTCTAAAACTTCATTAGTTACAAAGTCAAACGTAATGCACAATATTCCACTCTGGTTATTGAGTCACTATTTCATAGGATTATCCTCCATCTGTCACCATTTAAAAATTTTAAGAAACATTCATTTTGGCTCATAAAGCTCTAATATGCAACTCGGCAGTGACACGTTACTGCCATTCTAAAACGAATGTAGTTAGAAGGTTGAATGTTACTGCACTGTGTTCCACTGTGGGAATAGAATCCATATATCATGGGATTACTCTTCATCTATCACCTTTTTGAATTTGAAGAATCATTCCTTTGGCTAGTAATGATCCATTATGCTGCATGAAAGTGAGACATGTAGCTGCCATGCAAAACCCAGCACAGTCAGAAGGCTGACTATATAGCAAATGATTCAATTTGTGAATCAAGTGTGTATTTCACCGGGTGACTCTTCATTTATCATCATTTTCAATTTCAGGAAAGATTTCTTTTGGCTCACATTGCTCTTGTGTGCTGTATGGCAGAAGACTATGTAACTTCCACCCTCAGACAAACTTAGTTAGAAGGTTCAATGTTCTGCACATGATCTACTATGGGAGTTGGATCCGTATTTCATAAGATTATTCTCCATCTGTCACCATTTTCTATTTGAAGAAACGTGCATTTTGCCTCCTAATGCTTGTATGCTGTATTACAAAGAAACATGCAACTACCATCCTAAATCAAACTTAGTTAGAGGGTTGGATGTCCTACTCATGTTCCTCTCTGGAAACTGAGACTATATTTCTTAGTATTTCTGTCATCTATCACCATTTTCAATTTGAAAGAATGATCATTTTGGCTCATAATGGTCTGCTATGCTTATGGCCAAGAAACACGTAATTGCCATTCTCAAATGAACTACTGACAATTGAATGTTCAACACAATGATCCACTCTGGGAATTGATCTGTATTTCATAGGCTTACTCTCCATCGATCATTGTTTTCAATTTGAAGAAAAATTGTTTTGGGCTCATTATCCTCTATAGAACTTTATGGCAGATTAACATGAAACTCACATTCTAAATTCAACTTTCTTTGAAGGTTGAATGTCCTGCAACACATTCCACTCTAGGAACTGAGTCAGTACACGATAAGATTATTCTCCAACATAACCATTTTGAATCTGAAGAAACAGTCATTTTGGCTCCTAATACTCTACTGTGCTATATGGCAGAGAAAAATGTCATTTCCTTTGTAGTACTAATTTAGTTAGAAGGTTCCATGTCATGAACAAATTCCACTCTGTGAGTTGATTCTGTATTTCATAGAACAAACCTCTGTCAGCGTGCTCAATTTGAAGAAAAATTTATTTTGTCTGATAATGCTCTATCCAATTCTAAAACCAACTTAGTTACAAAGTTGAATGTCCTGCACAATGTTCCTCTCTGGGTACTAACTCGGTATTTCATCGGATTGCTCACTATCTTTTCACCATTTTAAATGTGAAGAAGCATTGATTTTAGCTCATAATGCTCTATTATACAATATGGTATTTCACAGGGTTACTTTCCACTATTACAGTTTTCAATTTGAAGAAACATTCCATTTGGCTCATAATGATGTACTGTGCTGTATGATAGAGAAACATGAAACTGCCATCCTAAAACCAACTTAGTTAGAAGGTTGAATAGCCTAAAGCAGTCCCAATTTGGGATTTGACTCTCTATTTCATAGGATTACAGTCCATCTATCACCATTTTCAATTTGAAGAAACATACATTTTGGTTCCAAATGCTCTTATGCTGTATGGCAGAGAAACATGTAGCTTCCACTCTAAAATGAAATTAGTTAGAAGGTAGACTGTCCTATTCATGTTTGTCTCTTAAAATTTAGTCTATATTTCATAGTATTCCTCTCCATCTATCATGGCTTTCAATTTTAAGGAACTTTCATTTTGGTCTTAATATTCTGTCATGCTGTATGGCAGAGAATCATGAAATATCCATCCTAAAACTGGCTTAATTATTAGGTGGAATGTCTTGCGCAATGTTCCAGTGTGGGAATTGAGTCTGTATTTCATAGGATTACTCTTCATCTATCATTGTTTTCAATTTTAAGAAACATTCTTTTTGTCTCATTGTGCTCTATTATGTTGTTGGGCAGAACAAAATGAAACTTCCATTCTAAAACCAACTTCGTTAGAAGGTTGAATGTCCTGCATGGTGTTGCACTCTTGGAATTGAGAATTTATTTCATAGGACTATTCTCCAGCTATGACCATTTTCAATTTGAAGAAACATTGAATTTGGCTCATCATGCTTCATCATGCACTTCGGCAGAGAAACATGTAACTCCCATTCTAAATCCAACTTACTTAGAGGGATGAATGCCTTGCACAATGCTTCACTCTGGTAGTTGAGTGTCTATTCCATAAGATTATCATCCATCTATTTTTGTTTTAAATTTGGAGAAACATTCACTTTGGCTCTTAATGTGCAATTATACTGTAGGGCAGAGAAACTGGTAACACCCATTGTAAAACTGACGTAGTTAGAAGGTTGAATGTTTCTGTACAATGTTCACCCTGGGAATTGAGTCTGTGTTACATAGGATTACTTTCTGTCTATCACAGTTTTCAATTTAAAGGTACATCATTTGGCTCATAGTGCACTATTACGCTGTATGGCAGAGAAACATGTACCTGCCAACCTAAAACAAACTGAGATAGAAGGTTAAATGTCCTGGACAGCCTTCCACTCTGGGCATTGTGTCTGTTTTTCATAGAATTACTTTCCATCTGCCACCATTTTAAATTGTAAAAAACATTCATTTTTACCCATAATGCTCTATTCTGGTGCATGGCAGAGAAACATGTAACTGCCATTCTAATATGAACTTAATTACAAGGTTGAATATCAAGCTCAAATTTCCCTTGGAAATTGAGTCTGTAATTCATAGAAGTATTCCCCTTCTACCACCATTTTCAATTTGAAGAAACATTCATTTTTTGTTCAAAATGCTGAATAATCCTGCATGGCTGACAAACATGTAACTGCCATTCTTAAACGATATTAGTTAGAATGTTGAATGTCCTGCACAATGTACCAATCTGGAAATTAGTCTGTATTTCACAGGAGTACTCTCCAACTATAACCATTTTCAAGTTAAGGAAAATTTCATTTGGCTCATAGTGTTCCATTATGTTGCATGGCAGAGAAACATGTAACTGTTCTTGTAAAACCAACTTCCTTAGAAGGCTGAATGTCCTGGAAAACGTTTCACTCTGGGAATTAGTCTGTATTTCATAGGTTTACTATCTATCCATCACTGTTTTAAGTTTGAAGAAACATTCATTTTGGCTCAAAATGCTCCATTATGCTGCATCTCAGAGAATCAAGTATTTCCCATTCTAAAAGCAACATAGTTAGAAGGTTGAATGTCCTGCACAATGTTCCAACCTAGGAATTGAGTTGGTATTTCACCATATCACTCTCCATCTATTTTAGGCTCTTAATGCTCAATTATGCTATGTTGCAGGGAACAACCTATCTGCCATTCTTAAACAAATTTAGTTAAAAAGTTGACTGTCCAGCACAATGCTACGCACTGGGAATTGAATCTGTATTTCATTTTATTACTCTAATCTCTCTCCATTTTCAATTTGAAGAAGCATTCATTTTTGGTTCAAAGTCTTTGATTATGCCGGATGTCAGAGGAACATAAAACTTCCATTTCAAAGCCAACTTAGTTAGAAGGTTGAATATTCCTGCACAAAATTCAACTCTGTGTTGAATCTGTACGTCATAGGACTACTCTCTAGCACCCTTTTCTGTTTGAAGAAACATTCATTTTGGCTCATGATGCTTTATCTGTCTTTATAGCACAGAATCATGTAATTACCATCCTTAAACAAACTTAGTTAAAAGGTGGAATGATCATGAACAATGTCTCACTCTGAGAATTAGTCTGTATTTCATAGGATTACTCTCCGTCTATCACCATCTTCATTTTGAAAAAAACATTCATTTGGCTTGTAATTCTCTATTCTGCTCTATGGCAGAGAAACATGTAACTGCCCTTTCAAATGGCCTTAACTAGTCAGTACAATGTCCTGCACAATGTTCCACTTGGTGTATGGAGTCTGTATGTCATAGCATTACTCCACACCATTCAGCAATTTTAACTTAAAGAAATGTTTATTTTGGCTTATATGGCAAAGAAACATGTAACTCCCACTCTAAAACCAACTTACATAGAAGGTTGAATGTTCTGCACATAGTTGCATTTCATAGAATTGCTGTCCAGCTATCACTGTTTTCGAGTTGAAGAAACATTCATTTTGGCTCACAATGCTCTACGGCATAGAACCCTATAACTCCTTTGTGAGCCAACTTACTTAGAAAGTTGATGGTCTTACACAATGTTCCAGTCTTTGAGTTACTCCGTATTTCATAGGATTACTCTCCAAGTTAATATTTTCAAGTTGAAGAAACCTTCACATTGGTTCATAATGTTCCAATATGTTGCATGACCAAGAAACATGTAACTGCCCTTCTGAAATGAACTTGGTTACAAAGTTTAATGTCTTTCAAAATGTTCCACTCTGGGAATTAAGCTGTATTTCTTAGTCTTACTCTTGATTTATCTCCATTTTAATTTTGAGGAAACATTCATTTTGGCTCATAATACTCCATTGTACTGCATGGCAGAGAGACAAGTAACTCTCATTCGAAAAGAAACATAGTTAGAAGGTTAAATGTCCTGCATATCCAGCCTGGGATTTGAGTCGGTATAGCATAATATTACTCTGCATCTATTACCACTTTCAATTTAAGAAACGTTTGCTTTGGCTTTAGTGCTCTATGTCAATGAAAAATGTAACTGTCATTGTAAAATGAAGTTAGCTGGAAGGTGAATAGTTTGCACAATGTTCCTCTCTGGGAATTGAGACTATTTTGTACAAATTTTCTCCAACTACCACTGGTTTCAGTTGAGGAAACATTCATTTTGTCTCCCAATGCTCTCTGATGCTTTACGGTAGAGAAATATGTAACTGCCAATCTAAAACGAACTTAGTAAGAAGTAGAATGTCCTGCACAATGTTCCACTTTGGTAATGCAGTCTTCTTTCAAAGGATTGTCCTCCATCTATCATCAGTTTCATTTTGAAGAAGCGTTCTTTTTGCTTTTATTGCTCCCTTATACTGTATGGCAGAGAAAAATGTAACCGCCATTCTAAAATGAACTAAGTTAGAAGGTTGAATGAAATCCAAAATGTTTCACCGTGGAAATTATTCTGCATTTCATAGGATTATTCTCCACCTATCATTGTTTTCAATTTGAAGAGACATTTTTTTGCCTATAATGTTTTAATATGATGTATGGCAGAGAAACACGTATCTCCCATTCTAGTGTAAATGTTCCCACACAATGTTCCATTCTGGTAATTTAATTTATATTTCACAGGAATACTCTCCATCTTTTGCCATTTTCAATTAGAAGAAACATTCATTTTGGTATATATTGCTCTATTATTCTGTGTGACAGAGAAACAGGTAACTGCCTTTCTAAAACAAAATTAGTTACAAGGTTGAATGTCCTGCACAATGGTCCATTCTTGGAATTGAGTCTCTACTTCATAAGAGTATTCTCTATCTGTCACCATTTTCCTTAGGAAGCAGTCACTTAATAGTGACTTAATAGTCACTTAATAGGTTCATAATACTCTATTACACTGGATGGCAGAGAAACGTTAAAGTCTCATACTAAATTCAACTACCTTAGAGGGTTCATTGCCCCTCACAATGGTCCACTCAGTGAATTTAGTGTGCATTTCGTTGGATTACTGTGCATCTGTCACCCATTCAATTTGAACAACCATTCATTTTTGCTCAGAATGCTGTATTGTGGTGCATGACAAAGGGGAATGTTACTGCCATTCCAAAACCAACTAATTTACGAGGTTGAATAGCCTGCACAACGTTCCATTCTGGGAAGTGAGTCTATTTCACAGCATTGCTCTCCAACTACCAGTAATTTCAAGTAGAACAAACATCTATTTTGGTTCATAATGCTCTCTTATGTTATACAGCAGAGAAATATGCAACTGCCATTTAAAAATGAACTTTAGTTACAAGATGGAGTGTCCTGAAAAATGTTCCACTATAGGAATTCAGTTTGTATTTTGTAATATTACTTTCCACCCATCACCATTCTCGATTTGAAGAAACATTCATTTTAACTCAGAATGCTCCACTAGGTTGTATGGCAGAAATCAAGTAACTGCCATTTAAAATGAACTAAGTTACAACGTTGAATGCCTGGCCCAATGTTCTACTCTTGGCATTGAGTCTGTATTTCATAGAATTACTCTCCATCTATCACCATTTTGCTTTTGTAGAAACAATCGTATTGGCTCATATGCTCTGTTATCCTGTATGGCAGAGAAACATACAACTGCCATTCTTAAACAATCTTAGAAGCTTGAATGTCCTGCACAGTGTTCTATTCTGGGAGTTGAGTCAGCGTTACATAGGATTATTCTACATCTATCACTGTATTCAATTTGAAGAAACATTCATTTAGGCTCATAATGTTTTATTATGGTATATAGCAGAGAAAACTGTAACTCCCATTCTAAAACCAACTTAGTTAGGATGTTTATGTCCTGCACAGTGTTACAATCTGGGGATTGAGCCTGTACTTCACAGGATTATGCTTCATCTATTACTGATTTCAGCTTCAAGAAATATTCATTTTGGCTCATACTGCTCTATTATGCCATAGGGCAGAGGATCATGTAACACCCGGCGTAAAACCAATCTAGTTAGAAGGCTGAATACTTACACCCTGTTCCAGGGTGTAGACTCAGAATTAGTATCCATTTATAAGACTACTCTGAATCTATCACCAATTCAATTTGGAGAAACATCATTTTGGCTAATAATGCTGTATTATGCTGTATGGCAAAGTAACATGTAACTGCCATTGCAAAATGAAGTTTGTTAGAAGGTTAAATATCCTGCAAATTTTTTCACTCAGGGAATTGCATCTGTGTGGTGTAGTAATATTCTCCATCTATCAACATTTTCAATTAGAAAAACATACAGTTTGACTCATATTGCTCTATTATGGTGCATGGGCAGAGAAACATTTAACTGCAATTCTAAAACAAATATAATAATAAGGCTGAATATCCTGCACTATGTTCCACTATGGGAATTTAGTCAGTTTTCATAGAATTGTTCTCTCTATCTATAACCATTTTCAATTCAAAGATACATTCATTTTGGCTCATAATGTTCTACTATTCTGTATGGCAGAGAAACACCCAGCTGCCTTTCTAAAACAAACTTAAAAGAGTGAATGTCCAGTACAATGTTGTGTTCTGAGAACTCCATCTCTAACACGCTGAGTTACACCACAACTCTCCCTTTCTGCAAGTTGAAGAAGCATTCATTTTGGCTCATAATGCTCCATTATTTTGCATGGCATAGAAACATGTACTGTCATTCTAAAGCAAACATAGTTCAAAGGCTGATTGTCCTGCATGATGATACATTCTTCAAATTGAGTCTGTATTTCATAGGATTACTCTTCATTTGTGATCTTTTCCAATTTGAGAAAAACATTATTTTGGCTCATAGTGCTCTATTATGCTGTCTGTCAGAGAAGCATGTAACTGCCATTCTAAAACGAACTTATTAAAAAGTTGAATGTCCTGCACAATGTTCGAATCTGTGATTTGAGTCTGGTTTTTGGCAGTTTACTGTCCAATAACCACTATTTTCGAGTTGAGTAAACATTCACTTTGGCTCATAATGCTCTTATGCTATATGGCATTGAAACCATTCTAAAACAATCTTAGTTAGAAGGTTAAATGGCCTGTACAATGTTCCACTGTGGAAATCAGTCTGCATTTCATAGGTTTTTCTCCTTCTTTCAGTCTTAAATTGGAAGATGCATGATTTTTGTCTTATAATGCTCAGTGACAGAGAAATATGTAACTCCTGCTCTAAAACCAACTTAGGTTTATTGTCTTATACTATGTTCCACTGAGGCAATTGAGTTTGCATTTCATTGGATTACTCTCCATCAATTACCTCTTCAATTTGAAGAAACATTAATTCTTGCTTATAGTGCTGTATTATGCTGTATGACACAGCAAAATGTAACTGCCATTCTAAAATAAACTTAGTTAGAAGGTTGAATAACTTAGGTATTCCACTCTGGGAATTGAGTCAATATCATAGGATTGTTCTCCAACTATCAGTGATTTCGAGTAGAAAAAAACATTTATTTTGTATTATACTGCTCTAGTATGCAGTTGCTGAGTAACATGTAATTTCCATTCTAAAGCCAGCTTAGTTAGAAGGTTGAAGGTACTGCACAATGTTCCACTCTATCACCATTTTAAATTTCAAGAAATGTTCATTTTGGCTTTATAATGCTCTCTTGTGCTGTATGGAAGAGACAAAAGTGACTGCCATTCTAAAACAAACTTTGTTACAAGATGAGTGTCCTGAAAAATGTTCCACTCTGGGAAGTCAGTCTGTATTTTGTAATATTACTTTCCATCTATCACTGTTCTCAACTTGAAGAAACATTCATTTTGTCTCAGAATGCTCCACTATGCTGCATGACAGAAAAACATGTAACTGTCATTCTCAAATGACCTAAGTAACAAGGTTCAATGTTTGGCACAATGTTCCACTCTTGGCATTGAGTCTGAATTTCATAGGATTACTCCCTATCATCATTTTCCATTTAATGAAAATTTCCTTTTTGCTCATGTGCTCTATTATGCTGTATGGCCAAAAAACATGCAACTGCCATTCTAAAACAAGCTTATAAGCTTGAATGTCCTGCACAATGTTGCATTTTGGGAATTGAGTCTGTGCTTCGTATGATTATTCTACATCTATCATCATTTTCATTGTCAAGAAACATTCATTTTGGCTCATGATGCCCTATTAAGCTGTATGACAGAGGGAAATGCAACTCCTATTTTCAAACAAACTTAGTTATGTTGAAATTTCTGCACAATACTCCACTCTCTGAATTGAATTTATTTCATAGGATTGCTCTCCAACTACCAGTGATTTCAAGTAGAAAAACATTCACTTTATATTATAATGTTCTAGTATGCTATGTTTCAGAGTAACATGTACCTCCCATTGTACAAACAACTTAGAAGGTTGACTGTCCTGCACAATGTCCCACTCTGGGAAATGAGACTGTATTTCATAGGACTACTCTCCATCTATCACTGTTTTCACTTGAAGAGACATTCGTTTTGGATCCTGATGTTCTATTGTGCTGTATGGCAGAAATACATGTAATTGCCATTCTAAAATGAACTTAGTTAGAAGGTTGAAGGTACTGCACAGTGTTCCACCCTGGAAATTGACTGTGTATTTCATAGAATTAGTCTTAAGCTGTAACTGTTTTAAATTTGAGGAAACATTTGTTTTGGCTCATAATGCTGTCTTGGGCTATGTGGCAGAGAAACATGTAACTGCCATTCTAAAACCAACATTGTCACGAGAGGGAATGTCCTGCAAAATGTTCCCCTCTGGAAATTGAATCTGTATTTCATCATATTTCACTCCAGCTAGCATGGTTCTAAATTTAAAGGAACACTAATCTTGTTGCAGAATATTCCACTATGTCATATGGCAGGAAAAACATGTAACTGCATTCTAAAATGAACTGAGTTACAAGGTTGAAAGTCCAGCATACCGTTGCACTCTTCGTATTGAATATCTATTTCACAGGACTGCTCTCCATCTATCACCATTTTCCATTTGAAGAAACATCCTTTTTTGTCTCATATGCTCTATTATGCTTTGACAGAGAACCATGCAACTACCATTCTAAAACAAACTTAGAGGTTTGACTGTCCTGCACAATGTTCCATTCTGGGAATTGAGTCTTGGTTTCATAGGATTATCCTAAATCTGGGAATTGAGTCTGTATTTCACAGGATTACTCTCCATCCATCACTGTTTTCAATTTCAAGAAAAATTCATTTTGGGTTATAATGCTCCAGCATGCTATATGGCAAAGAAATATATAACTGCCATTCTAAATTGAACATAGTTGGGAAGTTGAATGTCGTACACAACACTCCACTCTGGGAGTTGAGTCTGCATTGACAAAGGACAGGAAAGAACTTTTCAATGAAAACGATAAATCACTGAAGAGAAAAATCAAAGAAGACATCAGAAGATGGAAAATTTTCCCATTGTGAAGATGGCTATACTAACAAAAGTGCTTGTCAAAATTTCAATCACGTTCTTCACAGAGATAGAAAAATCAGTCATAGGTCTAGAAGAGTGGTTCAAATGGTAAGAGTGCCTACCTTCAAATGTGAGGTCCCGTGTTCAAACCCCAGTGCTGCAAAGAAAAATAAAGAAATTTTGAGCTGATAGAGTGGCTCAAATGGTAAAGTGCCTACCTAGCAAGTGTCAGGACCTGAGTTCAAATCCAAGTACCACCAAAAAAAAGAAGAAGAAAAAGAAAAACGACAGATATCCCTAAAATTCACATGGAAACACAAGAGACCTCAAATAGCCAAAACAATTCTGAGTGAAAAGTCCAATGTTAGGGGAATCAAAATTCCTGATTTCAAACTATGCTACAGAGACATAATGATAAAAGCATGGCATTGTCAGATAAATGAACATGAGGACCAATGGACTGCAATAGAAAACTCAGACATTAACCCATGCAGCAACAACCAACTTATTTTTGAAAAAGGAACCCAAATAGCACAATGAAAACATAAAGCCACTTCAACAAATGTTGCTGAGAAAATGAGATATTCACGTGTAGAAGCCTGAAACTAGATCCCTGTCCTTTACCCTGTACCAATATCAACTCAAACTTGATCAAAGAAGTTAAAAACACTTGAAACACTGAAACAAGAACAGGAAGGAATGTGAAATGCACTGGAATATATAGGCATAGGAAATGACTTCCTAAATAAAAATCCTATGGCTCAGCAATTAAGGGAAAGAATGAACAAATGGGACTGCATCAAGATAAAAAGCTACTGCATAGCAAAAGAAACAATCACTAGACTTAAGAGACTGCCCAGGGAATTGGAGAAAATCTTTGCCAGCTAGTCATCTAAAAAGAGACTAATATCCAGAATCTACAGGGAACTCAAAAAAACCCAACTCCCACACAATCAATATCTCAATGAAGAAATGGGTGCATGCACTGAAAAGGAAATTTTCCAAGGAAGAGGTACAAATGGTCAATAAATACATGAAAAATTGTTCAAATTCCCTGGCCATAAATGAAATCTAAAAGAAATCTACACTAAGATTTCACCTCAACCCAGTTTGAATGACCATCTTTAAGAGCAAAAACAACAACAAATGCAGATGAGAATGTGGTGAAATGGGAGCCCTTTGACACTGCTGGTGGGAAGGAAAATAAGTGCAACCATTATGGTAGGCAATATGGAAACTCCTTAAAAGCTAAAAATAGAACTGTCATATGATCCAGTGTTACCACTCATGGGCATATATCCAAAAGAATGTAAGCCAGGATAAAATAGAGAAATTGCACACCAATGTCTACTGCAGCACTGATCACAATAACCAAGCTATAGAAACCATCCAGATGTCCAACAACTGATGACTGCATCAAGAAAATTATATATATATATATATATATCACAGTTTTATTCAGCCATAAGGAAGAATGACTCCATCTTTTTTGAAGGTAAATGGATGCAATTAGAGGACACCACGTTAACTGAAGTAACCCATGTTCAAAAAGACAAAGGCCACATATTTTCTTTCATGTGTGGAAAATAGATCCAAAAGATAAAGATATACACTAAACAAACATGATCATATACAAACATATATGTAGAACATGTTTGTAATTGTGGAAATACTTTATGGAAATCAGGGGAGGAGGGAAAGGAAAAGAGAATGTAAAGCATCAACAATATGGAAATACATAACATCCATGAAAGAGGGGAGTGATGGAAGGGATAAGGGAGAGCAAGGCAAGGGGTTGAACTGACCAAATAAAGTATACTCACAATGGAGATACATTGAGAAACCCCTTTGAACATTGGCTTAGGAATTAATAACAACAGAAAGTACTGTAAAATAGATAGAGTGCGGGGGTGGGTGGGTACATGCAGGAATGGGGAGGATGAATGAAAGAGGAAAAGGTGAGGGACTATGGTTGATGAACTTCATACACATATATGAAATCAAACAATGAAACCTCTTGCAATTGCTTTACTGGTTTGGGAGGCAGTTGAAGTACAATGTAAGCCTATTTGTCATAATGAATTCCCCCTGTTCAATGAATACATAAGAGTAAAAAAAATGAGCCATTAAGTTCTGACAAAAAGTTTACTGTGCTTAATTGGAGTACTAACTAGGCTATTAAAGAAATTACATCATTTCCATAGAATACCAGAGTCATGAACCATTCCAGTGATACATCTGTTGCCACATCTACATTATCTCTATTATCCCCTGGTAGCGGGCAAGCTCAAGTCAAATCTATTAAGTTCAGCTACTTGGCTAGTTGTACTTATTTCATTTCAGGAAAGAGACTGCATTGTGGAAGCACTTAAAGCCCTTGGTAGGGAATAAAAACATTAACTAGCTTGAAAATATTCTGTCATAAAGTTTAACTTGCCTACAGTGACCTTCATGTTTTGTCTTGTCAAAGAGCTTTGAACAGTAGAGAAGAAAGGCATGGAACCATAAGAGCTATATGTAAGTTCCATTAGAAAATGGTCAAACATTCCCAATGCTCTTGCCTCTTGTTATTCTACTTTCACAGGCTTCCTAGGGTTATTTACCTGTCAAGGTATAATATGGATTACAGTCATTAAAAAGTCAGACAGCTCTGATTGTTTAATTTTCCTTTTTTGCAGTGCTAGGGATTGAGCCTAGAGCTTTGTGCATAGTAGTTAAGCACTCAACTACTAGGGTGCATCACAAGCCCCGGAATAATTTTCAATTCAGGTTACTTGATGTGCCATGGTGTGAAAGGTTGGTGGGGGCCAGTGGTTGTGTTTGCATATTTGTTGTTCTTCTTCATTTCACAGTGTCTGGAGAGACCAAGAGGCTATTTGGGTGATGACATAATCCAACTAATTGTAGAGTACAAGAAAATTTCTCTCAGTGAATTGCTTTATAGAGCTTGGTGTTTGTAATAGAGGTTTCCTTAAGGATTCATAGAAGTGATTGGGAGTAAACAAATTGTCTTTAAACTTGCTGAACTGCTCAAACTTGGACCAAAGCAGCTTCTTTAGCAGAGTGGTCAGCCAAAATGCTTTGTTTTGTTTCATCAGTATGCTCCATAGTATGAGCTTCCATCAACAAGTCTGACTCATTTTGGAGGGGCAAAACCTCCAATAAATACCAAACTTGCTCACCATGTTCAATTCAAGTACTAGAAAGGCTATGAGAAATTAGTTCATTTCCACCATTTCCATGGCATACCAAGTCATGAACCACTCCAAAGACATATCTGATGACCCACCTACATTATGCATTTTATTTCATGGTAGCTAAGAGGCTCAAGTGAAGTTTATTAACTTTGTCTACTTGTACTTATTTCACTTCAGGAAAGCGATTGTATCACGTAAGCCCTTGGGAGGCAATAACTACATGACCAGCTTGAAAACATCCTTATGCTGTCAGGAAGTTTATCTTGCCTACAGAGACCTCCATGTTTAGGCCTTGTCAAAGAACTTCTTTGTTTGAGAAGGGATAAGAGAGAACCAGGAAAAATATCTTAGCTTATTGTTAGGCAATCATGAGTGTATTACACAGGTGGGGCTTCTGTAAAAAAATACAGCCACTGGAGGGCTAAAACAACTGATAGTTTTTCTCATAATGCTGGAAGCTGCAAGTCCAAGATCAAGCTGTCAGCAGGGTTAGTTCTCTCTGAGGGACACGAGGAAAGAGTATGTTCCAGACTGGCCTTTGTGGCTTGCAGATGGCTGTATTCTACCTGCCTTCACATCATCTTCCCTCTGTATGTGTTTATCTCCAAGTCTCCTCTTGTTATAAGGACACAAGTCATATTGGATCAGGGATCACCATAGTGACTTCATTTCAAACTTTTTATCTCTGTCAGGATGCCATCTCCCATTATAGTCATTCTGAGTTGCTGAGGGTCCAGAATGCACATCATAATTTTTGAAGGGAAAAGCATAATTTAACCCATAGCAACGAGGCTCTCCCGCTTCTGAAAGAGAGTGATGTGGTCAGAATAAGAGCATGACATCTGTGGACCACAATACATGCTGGACATATCAGCTGCAATTCGTGGGAAGTGTTTCTTCTGGATGGATGTTGGATGTGTTCAGTGAGGTGGGATACTGATATCAGGAGACATGACCCTAAGCCAGAATTGCCTGCTTTGCAGCTATACATACTTCCTTCAGCAAGTTTGTGTGACAAAACTACTGGGTTAGTGGAGACACACTCTGATACCCAATGCTTCTCTATTTTCATTAAATTTCTGGGTTAAAATCCAAAGAGCTTGTCCATTTCTGGAACAAATTTATTTTTTTCTTTGACACTTTATCGCCACAGCGTTTAAAGCCATAGAAGTAAACAAGTGACTGGTATGAAAAATTATAAAGTCTTTAGCTATGCAGTTCAGTAGTTCTTCTTGGTCTTTCAAAATTTAGGGAATGATGAGACAATATAGTAATGGGAATCATGAGGTCAATACTGACTTCAATATTGAGGTCACTATTGTAAGGATTATGTCTATTTAATTTTCCCTTATCTGTACATGAAATGGCCCAGAAGGCAGAGGGGATAATGGGCAATAGACCAGAGATTTGAAGTCATTTTAAGGGAGAAATAAGAGGTGGATAAACAGAATGTGCACAGGGGAGGAGGGGAGAGGGGAATGTCATGGAAAACTGCCAATAATTGTGTGTAATGTTCTCAGAGACTGGCAGAACAATCAAACAACGGTTTGCCACTGAGCCAAATTTTCCAATCACTCAGATAAGTAAGTGGTGAATAAACTATGGAGAAAAGCATTTGAGGAAGTTAAGGGTCCAAAAAGACAATCAGAGGGAGCAAGAGACTGAGACAGGGAAAGGAGGAGAAAGACATAGTGGGAGAAAGAGATAGAGGGAGAGAGGGGGAAAGAAAGACAGAAGGAAGGAATGAGGAAAGTGGAGAGAGATACAAGAGGGAAGAGAGAGAGAGAGTGGAAGATTGAGAAAGCATGAGAGAATATTTCTGAAACCAAAAGGTTTTCATTACTCAAATGTGTAGTAGAGAAAGAATGTACTCCAAGATATAATAGAGATACTTGCACAACCATGTTTATTGCAGCACTATTTACAACAGACAAACTTTGAAAGCAGCCCAGATGCCCCACAACTGATGAATGGATTAAGAAAATGTGGTATATATACACAATGGAATTTTATTAGGCCACAAAAGAGAAGAATGAAATTATGTTGTTTTCAACTGTGGAAGCTAGAAGTATAAATGAAATGTATATGTGGAACATGTATGATCATTTTTATATATGTGTATACACACACACATAAGTACATATATAGTGACAGAGAGAACAAAATTGCATTAACAATTATATCTGAGGGGGCTGTGGGAGATGGGAGAAAGAAAGAAAATGTTAAAGAATTGAAAATATTGAAGTAACCCATCTACACATGAAAATAATATAATGCACTGTAGAGTAAACTTTCATATTAGGGAAGCATGGAGATAGAGAATGAGTAAGTAACAGAGGGAGGGAGTTAATTTGATGAAAGACAATATATACAGACCTGAAGTAGCACGGCAAAAACCCCTTGGACTATCAATACACATTTCATTTACAAAACAAAGGACAGGAGGGAAAAATTAATCTTTTCCTGGGCCGGGTGCCAGTGGAAGGGGGGTGGGCATAAAGAAAGGGTGACTAAGAGTGTATGTGGTGGATGTGTTTCATTTCTCTATATGAAAATAGAAGAGTGAAGCCTGTTAAACTGTTCTAAGAAGGAGAGGAGTGAGAGGGAGAATGAGGGAGGGAGTAAATCCAACTAAGATATCTTTTAAATACATTTGTGATTATCACAATGTATCCCTTTTAAACTATTATATGCCAATAAAATCATAAGTTTAAAAATGTGTGGTAGAAAACTGGGATGAATTCATGGTAGAGAGAAGGACTCCAGTACCTAAGAAACCCAGGTTGAATGGGAACATGGTTATTTCTCCTTAATTCAAAAGCAACTGGACGTTCTGGAAGATAACTTCCTCAGACATGAGTCAATTTGTTTCCAATTGTCTAGCCTTATGTGCAGCTAGTTCCTGGGTAAACATGACCATTGTGGCCCCAGTGTTCTAATCCTTTGCAATATTACAAGTGTCATAATCTACAAACACAGATATTTGAGGAGGATCTTTTGTGTCACTCAAGCTGTTTGGGTTGCCATGCCATAATTAACGGTATATAGCATTCTCTTTGTTTGTCATGCTATCCTCAAAATGCTGGGCTGGGTGTCTGGCTATTTTATGCTTCTGCAAACAACGTGATATTACATACTTGAGGCCATTTAAAAGAAAAAGAAATAATGAGGTAGAATGCCCTGCTGGTGTCAGCATTAAGGCATAACCCTGAATTTTCTGTAAGAGTGGCTTTCAGTTATTTCCAAAAGTTTCAGGCTGTCATTGCACCATTGCCAACAGGATTGATTCGGACATCCCCCACTCAATGTGATAGGGGGAAATTTCAGGGCCTTTGTCCTTCCAAATATCTGTCCCTATTTGTTGGGGTTTAGTATATCCATAGGGCATATTCTTTCTTTTGGAATCATATAAATCCTCTAGAAACCCAGGCACATAAAGCCTTTAAAATGTGCTTAATTGTTAAATATTTCTCTGTATCTCCAAAGGTTTGGGAAATCATTAACTGTGGGGTGGAAGTTGGTCTCATACCAGAAATTGAACATGACTGAATTTTAGCTGTGGGATCAGGAACAGAAGCTGTTTGTGTGCAGACCAGTGAAGGTCTAGTGTTAGTTGTGGTTTCCTTTTTCAAGCACCCTGTCATTTGAATGAGTGTGATTTTGCCATCTAGTAGGGCAAATTGCCTTTGTTGTTCTTTTTTCTTTGGCTAGTTTTCTACTATGATTTGGATATGATTTGAATGTGTCTTCCAAAAGTCCATATGCTGAAACCGTGGGACCAAGTGTGGCAATGGTGAAAAATGGTGGAACCATTGCGGGGCTTTATAAGTTTTATAGGATAGCACACTGCAGAAATCCATTACATCCCTGTATCTCCATGAATCAGAGATAAAATCTCAGGTATGTGGTTGTAAGGAAAAGTGGACATCTTAGTAAGCCAAAGGAGGACATCAGGAAAGGACAAGAGAGCTACTGGCTAGGGAAAATGTTTTAAATATTGAACTTTAGATTTATAAAAGAAACAAAGAGAAAATTTTGTCTGGGCAGTATCCAGAACAACCCTGCAGAAGTGAAAACTGACCTACTGCATCTCTAGTCCATTCAAGCCCAGCATGTTGGTGGCAAGAGCCATCCACACCCAACACCTTACAAAGCAAAAACTTCCCAGAGGCTTAGTACAGACAGGCAACCATACCCAGGGAAAAAGCCACACAAGTGAATGAGCAAGCCCTGTGGATTCCCGTGTAACTGACTCTGGTGCCTAAACTCACTGCCCAGCCTGTTGGCAGTTTATTCTACCTCATTTTAAATTATTATTCTTAAGTTTTCCATTGTTTTGTAACCACTGACTTTAGCAACTTTCTCTGTAATAATGAAACTATATTCCCACACATTATTATTTTGTTTACATTCACATCGCACACTTCACCCCCTTCTCCCCATCTTCCTTATTCTGTTTTCCTTATCTCACCACCACCACCTTACTTTAAAATCCTAAACCTGTAACATTTTTTGTAACACCCTAGTGTACTGTGTAATAATGCTAGTCCTCTAAGCAAATAACATTATTGGGAGTGTGCCTAAAGTCTCCAATTGTTTTCTACTTCATGAAAACATGTTGTTTGGTTTTGAATTGGTGGGTTTGTTGTTGCCGGATTGGATTCCTGGGCCAGTAAAGAGAAAAGGCACTTCTACCCTGCCACTATCCAGTCCTGCAGAACTTAGAGAATAATTCAACTGAATGACTTCAGGGGATTAAAACCTCCAACCAATGACTTGACTTTAAATGAGTAAACATTAATGTAGAAACACAAGAAATATGAAAAAACAAAGCAACACAACACCTCAAAAAAGTACAATCACACAAGAAAGGACTTAAATATTAGGGAGCAAGGCAAAATCATACATATGGAACTCAAAAGAATGATGATGATAAGAATAGTCAATGAAACTAAAGTGGACATGCATTACGGCTCAATGAATTCAAAGAGAATACACATAAACAGATAAATGCATTCAAAGTTGTACACATAAACAGCTGAATGAAATAAGAAAGACCATGCAAGGTATAAAAGGGGAATTCAAGGAAAACATAGAAATCATAAAAAAATCAAATTAAGACTCTGGAAATGAAAAGACCTGTTAGTTAAATTAAAGACTCAGTTGAAAGCCTCTCCAAATAGACTGGATCAAATGGAAAACAACAAAATGTCAGGGTTTGAAGATAAGGTAGATGTGTTAGAAAATTCAAATAAAGGTAAAGAAAAAAGAATGGAGAAGTATGAACAGAATATACAAGACCTCTGACACACCAGTAAAAGACCAAACTTGGAAATCACAAGCGTAGAAGAAAGAGAAGAGGTACAAGCTAAAGGCACAGAAATGTATTCAATAAAAATTATAGCTGAAAACTTGACAAATCTTGAGAAAGTAATGGTCATCCAAGGACAGGAGGCACTTAGAACTCCAACTAGAGAATACCAGAATAGAATCTTCCCACGTCATATGATAGTTAAAACGTTAAGTATACAGTCCAAGGAAAGAATATAGAAATCTGCACGAGAGAACTGCCAAGTCACCTATAAAAAGAAACCCATCAGAATAACTGCATATTCCTCAACAGAAACTCTAAAAGCTAGGACAGAATGGGACAGTATAGCCAAGGTACATCGCTCTACTCAGAAAAGCTGTCTTTCATAATGGAAGGAGAAATAAAAACCTTCCATGATACACAAAAACAATCATAATTACACCATAATCACAAACTCCAGGAAAGCATGGAATGGCATGTTTGAAGCCCCAAGAGTAAGTAAGTGACCACTAATGAAGAATACTATATCCAGCCATTATATTTTACAATAAAGAAGAAATAAAGATCTTCCAAGATACGCACAAATTACAGCAATTCATGACTGCTAAGCCAGCACTATAGAAGATAATTAAAGGAATCCTTCACACAGAGGAGGACAAAAGACAGTCACACATACAAGAGCCCAGGAAAGAACAAATTTCAGAAGAGAAATAAATGAACACATGAGAATTAGGAAAGAATCAGCCACATCCAACTCAATAACCCTGTAACTCCAAACATGAATAAGAGTGAAAGAAAAGAAGAAATTGTAGCCAAATCAGCAAGGCAAAAAAGCCAAAACAAAACAATAAAATCTCAGCAATCACACAAAACCTCCAAATACTAACCCTAAATAAATGGCTATGAACTCTCCAATTAAAAGATGCATATTGGCTGATTGGATTAAAGGTAAGATCCAACTATTTTTTGTTTACAAGAGGTACACCTCACTGGCAAAGACACAGTCGAATGAAAGGGAATGGATGGAAAACTCTATGCAAGTGAGTGGAAACCCAAAGCAAGCAGGAGCAACTATACTCATAAATAGCAAATAGACTTCAAGCAAAATTACTAGATGATATATACAGTAGTAAAGGGAAAAGTCCATCAAGAAGATGTAACAATTATAAATTTTTATGCACCAATGTTGGTGCACCCAACTTCACAAGACATAAAAGGTCCAGATATGATAACAGTGGGTGATTTTAATACCACATTCTCATTAACAGACACATGATCCAGACCAAAAAATCAGCAAAGAAACTTCAGAGTGAAATTTAGCCACATCTACAGAATAATCCATCCAACTTCTGGGGAGTAGACATTCTTCTTAGAGGTCATGGAACTTTCTCCAAAATAGATCACATTCTAGGCCATGAAGCAAGTCTTAACAAATATAAGAAAACTGCAATAAATTTATTTTATCCTATGAGATCATAATGGACTAAAATTAGACAACAGTAGCAACAGAAATGGTAGAAACCCTAGAAATGAATGACCAATGGGTCATGGAAAAAAATCAAGGAGAAAATTTAAAATGTCCTAGAGCACAAAGAAACAGAAAACATGGTATATATAAGAATGTGTGGGATAGAGCAAAGAGAGTTCTAAGAGGGAAGTTTATAGCTATGAGTGCCTACCTGAAGAAAAAAAAAAAACACAAATCTCCAATGAATAACCTAATGGTGCACCTGAAGCTTGTGGGCAAACAAGAACAAAACAAACCCAAACTTAGTAGATGGTAAGAAATCATATAGGAATCAATGAAATAGAGACTGAAAGAATAGGGAAAAGAATCAGTGAAGAGCTGGTTCTTTCAACAGACTACCAGCAAAGCTAAGCAAAAGCAAGTGGGAGAAGACTCAAATTAGTAAATTCAAAGATGAAAGGGACATGACAGGAGATACCAATGAAATCCAGATGGTCATTAGGGAATACTTTAAAAAATTATATTCCAATAAATGGGAAAATCTAGAAGTGGATAAATCTCTAGACACATATGACCTACCAAAATGGAGCCAAGAAGATACTAAAAACATTAAGAGAACTATAACAAGCAATGAAATTTAAGTAGTGAACGTATCTTGCAACAACAACAACAAAAATGCCCAGGACCAGAAAAGCTCATTGTTGAATTCTACCAGAGCTTTAAAGAACTAACAGCATTCTCCTCAAACTATTCCATGAAATGTAAAGGGAAGAAACTCAAACAAACTCATTCCACAAAGCCAGTACTACCCTGAAACCCAGAGCAGGTATGGACCCAACATCAGCAACAACAAAAGAAATCTACACACCAATATCCTTGGTGAACAGACACAAAAATTCTTAATGAAATCATTGCAAATCAAATTCAGTAACTCAATAAAAAGATCATAAACTGCGATCAATATAGTTTCACTCCAAGGATACAAGGGTGGTTGGTTCCACATAGGTAAATCAAAACATGTACTACACCACATAAATAGAATCAGGGACAAAAATCACACGTTCATCTCAATAAACATAGAAAAGTATTGTGAGTAAATCCAACAGCCCTTCATGATAAAAAGCCCAGAAGAAACTAGGAATAAAAGCAACCTACTGCAACATAATAAAATGTATGTATGACACACTTATCGCCTACATTGCTCTAAATGGGGTAAAACTGAAAGCATTTTCCCTAACATCGTGAATGAGTAACGGTGTCCCCTCTACCCACACTTGTTCCACTTAGTTCTTGAGTTCTTAGCTAGAAAAATAAGGCAAGAGAAAGAAATAAAAAGGATGCGAATAGGAAGAGCGAGAGGTCAAATCATCTGTATTTACTTAAAAGACCCCAAAGATTCCACCAGAGAATTTTAGAATTGAAAACACTTTTAGCAAAGTAGCAGAATACAAAAATCGACATACAAAAATCAGTACCTTTCTTATATGCCAGCAAAGAATTTACTGAGAAAGAAATCAGTAAAAACAACCCCATTTGTAATAGCCTCAAAAAAAGTAACCAAGGAGGTGAAAGACCACTACCATGAAAACTAAAATACACTAAAGAAAAGAACTGAGGAAGACATTAGAAGATGGAAAGACCTCCCATGTTCATGGATCAGTGGAATTAGCATTGTAAAAAATGCCTATAAGGATGAAAGCAATGTACAGCTTCAATACAACATCCACTACAATGCCAATATAAAAAAGTCCAAAACTTCATATGGAAGCACAAAAGACCCCAAATATCCAAAACAGTCCTGAGCAAGAAAGAAGAGCAACGCTGTACGTATCAGAGTATCTGACCTCAAATTATTGTGCAAAGCCAAGGTAACAATGACCGCAAGGCATTCATGCAAAACAGACATACAGACCAATCGAATGCAATAGAAGTCCTAGAAATAAGCCCACACAGCTGCAGCCATCTGATTCTTGCCAAATATGCCAAATTTTGGAGAAAAGATAGCCATTTCGATATATGGTGCTGGGAAAGCTGGATAGCCACATGCAGAAGATTGAAGCTAGAACCCTGTCTCTCACCTTGTAAAACATCAATTAAAAGTGGATCAAAGACCCTAATATAAGACTCAAAACTTTGAAATGCTACAGGAAAATATAAGGAAATCCCTTCAAGATAATAGGCACAGGCAACCTTTATCTGAATAGGACTCAAATTGCTCAGGAAATAAGAGCAAGAATTAACAAATTAGATTGCATAAAACCAAAAAGCACATCAAAAGAAGCAATTGTCAGAGTGATGAGACAGCCTCCAGAATGGGACACAATATTTGCAAGCTGTTCATGAGACAAGGGATTAATATCTAGACTATACAAAGAGGTCAGAAGATTAAACACCAAAGAAATAAATAACCAATTGATAAACGGTCAAGTGGATTCAAGAAACAGTTCTCAAAAAAAAGTACAAGTGACCATTGAATGCATGACGAAAATTTCAACATTCTTAGACATAAAAGAAATGCAAGTAAGAAGAATAATGAGATCCTACCTCACCCCAGTCATGGATGAAAGGGTACCATCAAGAAAAAAAATGCTGTGAAGTATGTGGAGAGAAGGAACTGCTGGTGGAGAGAGTATACTGCTGGTGGGAATGTCAATTAGCACAGCCACAATGGAAATTACTAAGGAGGTTCTTCAAAAGACTAACCATGAACTACCACAACATCACTTCTGGGCATATATCTGGAGGAATGTAAGTGAGCATACACAAGAGATACCTACACAGCCACATTTATTGCATAAAGTTCACAATAGCCAAGCTTTGGAAGCAGCCTTGGTGCCCATCAACAGATGAGTGGCTAAAGAAGTTGTGGTATATCTATACACAATATTCATCCATAAGAAAGAATAAAATTATGTCATTTCTGAGAAAAATCGAAGGAACTGGAGATCATCATGTCAAGTGAAACAAGCCAGAATCAGAATGACAAGTAACACACATTTTCTCTCATAGGCAGAATCTGGATGCATGAATACAAATAAAAAGACATGAAGCAAAACAGAGGACCCTTGTGGTGGGTGGTGGCCCATGGGGAGCAAAGAGAGTGACAGGTAAAGGTGATGGGGGGTGAATAACATCAAAGTACATTTTATGCATTTGTAAAAATTTCATGATGAAGCCTGTTATTTTGTGCAGTAACAATAAATAAATAAATACCTAAAAAATAAATAAGCCTATTTTCACCATAAAGTATGTAGTCTCAGATATTTTGCTACAGCAACATAAACTGTACTGGTTTGGTGTCTCACTTATTATAATGGGTGGGTCTCTGGGTCTAAATTTTGTGGAGGATGGTATACGATGCCCTCAGTTCAACTGCCCAGACTATCTTCACTCTCTAGGATAGCATTGCCAGTCATCATTAACACACTGCTTCTTCTTAAAACATTCAACTTCCTTGGGTCATTAAAACTCTCAACCAATGAATTATGGAAGGAATGTGCCTCAACACAATAAAGCTTATTTATGACAAACCCACAGGTAACATCATGCTCCATGGGGAAATGTTGACGTCTTTCCTTTAAGATTTAGAATAAGACAAGGGTGTATCTCTTGCCACTTCTATTAAACATAATTGTAGAGGTCTTGAGAGAGAAATTAGTTGAAAGAAAAGAAACTCAATGCAAATTGGAAAGGAAGACTGTATTCTTCCTCTTCTGCAGTGGGGGTACTGGGTCTCGCTACTTAGCCCAGGCTGGCCTCACACTTGCTAGCCTCCTGGCTCTGCCTCCCGAGTGCTGAGATTACAGGTGTGTGCCACCACACATGGCTAGAAAGGAAGAACTTGAATGGTGCCTGTCTGCAGATGCATGATCTTAAGTACAGAAGTCCCCAAAGATACTACTAAAGAGCCATAACGACTTATAACTGGATTCAGTAAAGTGACAGGATATGAGTCAACATACAAAATCCAGTAATGTTTCTACTCACTGGTAATGAAATCTCTGAAACAGACATCAAGAAAGCAATCAATTGTACAATAGCTACAATAAAAAATAATAAAGTACTTAGAAATGTATTTAACCAAGGAGGTGAAAGATCTCTACATTGTGGTACATGAAACATGGAAGAAAAACCTGAAGAGGACAGGAATCAATGCAAATATAGGTCATATTCATGAATTGGAAGAAATAATAATATCGTTCATATCTTCATGCTATCTGAAGCCATCTACAGAGTCAATGTGACTCCTATAAAATTATCAATAACAGTCTCCACAAAAATAGAAACAAACATTAACCGCAATTCCTAAGGTTCACATTGAATCACAGAAGATCCTGAATAGCCAAAGCAATCTTGGGCAAGAAGAACAAAGTTGGAGGCATTACACTATCTGGCTTAAAAATATACCTACACAGCTATAGAAATCCAAACCATCACGTTACTGCCTGAGCATTGTAACAGAATAGATACCCGAGAAATGAACCCCCACATTTACTTTGTTAATGATAATTGACAATGGCGGCAAGAACAAACAACAGGGAAAAGATGGTCTCTTCAATAAATGGTGTTGGGAAAACTCATACAGGAGCATGAAAACTGATCCTTATCTCACCCCCACCACCATCACATACAGAGAGACACCATATACAAAAAGTCAATGCAAAATGGATTAAAGACTTAAATAGAAAACCTAAAACTTTGAGAATACTAAAAGAAAACCTGGGAGGGAATTTCCATGACACTGATGAGGGCAATGATAGGACATCAAAAGCACAGGCAACAAAAGTAAATATAGACAAATGGGATTCAATCAAACTGAAAAGATTCTGTACAGTAGAGAAAACAACCAACCGAGGGACTAGAAACACTTACAGAATTGGAGAAAATATTTGCAAACTAGACTCATGGTAAAAGGTTAGCATTCAAAATACTTCAGGAACTCAATCCAGGAGCAAGGAGACAAATAACCTGGCTTGGAAAAGTGAGCAAAGGACCTGAATGGAGATTTCTCAAAAGGAGGGATTTGAATAACCATGAGTATATGGAAAACATGCTCAGCATCACCAATCAGCATGGAAGTGCAAATTAAAACCAAAATGAGAAATAACCTCACAACTGTTAACGTGATAAAAGAAAATAAGTGATGAGGATGTGGAGAAGAGGGAATCCTTGCACAACTATTATGGAAAGCAGTTTGGTGGTTCCTCCAAAAATTAAAAACAAATTAAAAAGTGATCCATCGGTCCTACTACTGAGTATGTATCCAAAGGAAATGAAATTAGCATGTCAAAGATGTATCTACACTCTCATGTTTACTGCAGCATTATTCATTATAGCCTACATATGGAATTGACCTAAGTGTCCATCAGTGGTTGAGTGAATAAAGACAATATGGCCGGTATACATAATGGAACACTAGGAAATCCTGCCAGTTGAAACAACAGGGTTGGGCTTGGAGGGCATCATATGGAGTGAAATAAGCCAGGCACAGGAAGGCAAATACTACATGATCTCACTCATGTGTAATCTAAAAAAGTTGACATCAAAGAACTTTAGAGTAGAATGGTGGTTTCCAGGAGCTGGGGCACTGCAGGGAGGTGGAGGGGAAGGATTGTAGAAGATGGTGGTCAGAGGAAACAAAGTTTCTATTAAATGGGAGGAATAAGCTCCAGCAGTCTATTGTACCAGATGGTGAACGCAGTTAATAAATAGTGAATAAGGTTATGTTGCATACTTGAAAAAAGTGCTAAGAGAGTGGGTGTTAACTGCTTTCACCACAAGAAAAGGGTATGAGTGATAATGTAGATGTTAATTAAGTTAGTAAACTTAGTCGTTCCACGATGTATATATACTTGAAAACATCATGTGGTACCTGATGGATACACACAGTTTTATCTGTCATTTAAAACAAATAAATCTTTGCAGGTTTATTTCGCCCAATCTTCACAATTTAGGAAAGGGTGAGGATTGAGTTTAAGTGGTACTCTCAAATTCTACAAAGTCTACTAAGCACAAACTGGTTTTAAAGTCTATTCATCTGTGGTGCCAGCTTGATTCTTTAGGGACATTTGCTTCTGGGAGGTTATCTGGATAGCTGCAAAGTCTCTAAATAATGTGGAATAGAATTAACTTACAAAGCTTCAAATGGGTTTGTAAACTGTCCCCATTTTATGGCCAGCATAATAATTTTATACTTTATGAAATAAAATAAGATATGTAGTCCTTTTTTCTCTTATAAATAAAGATCAAATACTTCCTGGACAGTCACTGTAGTAGATATGCCCTCGTCTTTTATAATGTGCCAGTCCTTGATTTACCATGGCAAACATGACTTAGAAACTCTAACCTGTACATGATTAGGCCACTATAACTACTTGTGGAAATTTCACAATAATCCACTTCCTTCATTCAATTTCTAGTTGACTAGGGTATCTGATGGTTTGGGATCAATGCCTGACATATTTAGGAAAACTCGTCTGCTCTCTGATTCCCACTCTCTGTGGTGCTCTGGTTTCACATCCTGGCCTCCTCTCGTATTTCTCCTTCCTGACAGATAGTCAGAGACAAAAGCAAACAGACAGAGACAGGTAGTCAGAGAAAGCCTTATTATCTTCCTCTGTCTCCATCTTGGCTTCTATTTGTCTCTATCTATCTCTGTCTGCATCTCTATTTGTCACTATACCTCTCTCTTTCATCCTCCAGCTGTTTCCCTTGCATTCAGTCTGTCTCTTGCTCTCCTCTATTGCCTGCTTCTGTCTCTGATAACCTCTGTCTGACAGTCTCTGACAATCTGTCTGTTTCTGTCTCTGTCTTGTCTGTGTCTGTCTGCCTTACATATTCTACAACCTGTGTGTGTGTGTGAGCATGTGTGTATGTGTGTATGTGTGTGGGTGCGTGTGTGTGTGTGAGAGAGAGAGAGAGAGAAGAGAAAAGAGAGAGAGACGTTTTCATTGTATCTCTCTATATTTCTGTCTATCTGTCTCTGGCATGCTCTTTATGACTCTTCTGTCTCTTTCTCAATATGTATCTGTCCCATTCGTCACGTTTCTGTTTCCATCACTGTCTTGTCCATCTCTTTAACCCCAACTGTTCGCTTCTACCTCTAACTTTGCTCCTCTCTGTCCCTGCCTCAGTTGCCTTCTCTGCCCATCTGCTTAGACCCTCCCCCAAGTGAGTTATGCTGCTCTTGGTTCACACACTGAGCATCTAATTGCAAAGGGGCTCCAGGAAACTATCCACAGCCTACCTGCTACCTACATTCTCCCTAGGTGATACCATCCTGTCTTCTGGCTTAAATACAGTCACAGTGCTCAGGAGCACTCTGCCTCTTTCTTGAGGCATATCTAAGTACCTCTTCAACATCTCCATCTGTATTTCTACTAGGCATCAGAAAGCTGTAAAGTCCAAAATCACAAGTCTTGATTTTCCTCAAAACAATCTCCTGTCTAAATCACCCTTGTGTCCATAACGACTATCATCATTCACCTCCTATCCTGTTGGCTCTACCTTCATATTATGTCCAGCATCACATCACTCTTCCACAACTTAAAGGCTATCACTCTTGTCCAAAGTCACCCGTCTCTCTAATCTGATATACTGTGGTAGCTTTCTAGACTGGAATTCTTATTTCCACTCTCACTCTCACTCTCACTCTCCTGTGTCACATTTCACTGGATTTTATTGAAATAAAATGGCTAAGCAACCTAAAATGTTATGGCTTTCTTCCTCACACAAAAGAAGTGTGGAGACTGCCGGTCCACGGAAGGTACAAAGGCACCATAGCATCATGAGGGACTCAATCACCAATCTTTCTGCTGCAGTGGTTGGGCAGTGGCTTCCAGACGCTGGGTCTCATCATCCATGGTTCAGTGTAGCCACGAGGACACCAGCCATCATGCCAGTGTCATGGGCCTGAGGAAAATGGTAAAGTAGAAGGGAAAATAGGAGGAGTCCTTCTCAGATGAGGAAATTCCACATCAGCTACATTCTCAGGATCACTCCCATTGCTTGTGGGTGTAACGTTTTGCTCCAGCCACCAGAACAGCTGCCAAGAGCTGAGGGATTTAATCCCAAGTAGAAAGTGGGCATGGAAAAGGGGCAATGTCTGCTGTACCCAGCATCAGTCTTCTCTTCACACTGCAGACATTGTGAACCCTCAAAGGCTAAATCGGTTCCTATCACTCATTGGCTTAAAAATCCCTCAATGGTTTCTCTTTACAATAAGAATAAAGTTCAGTCCATCCACCTTGACCTGAAAGGCCTTCAGCCATTGGTTCCCTGTCTATCTCTTGGACCTCTCTCTCCCTTTTCACTGTGGTTTCACCACACAGAACTTTAGGTCTGTCCATAAAACATACCATTCTCCTTCAATTCTGACATGCCTGGCAGTTGAAAAGCCCTAGGTTTTCACATGAATGTTTTCTTGTCATTTAGGACAGAGGTCAAATGCCAGTAACCAGTACAGTAACTAATCACTTTCAATCCCACCGCCCATTTGTCTAAAAGTTTCTCTTGTGTTTACACTTTACAGTCTACCCCTCAACGGAACTGAGAGCACGCAGTTGGCATCTCTTGCTCATCACTGCACCTCGTTTTGCAAAACAGGGTAAGATATATCTGCTCAGAAAATATTTGTTGAGTATATGACTCAATGCATGAAAATACACATGACAAGGTTCTCACTCACAACATGGATGCTCAGATTTCTTGCAACCTCTTTAATCCCCAAGTTTAGTTCTTTCATCAAAACTGAATTTAGAGAAGCACATAGATGTAACATATGAGACAGAGAGAGAAAGAGAGAGAGAGAGACAGAGAGAGAAGATGAAACAGCCATCTTGGTGACCACATAATCCATCTAATTCCAGGTCATATCTAGATTTCTCTGGATACAATTTTATGAAATACAGTGCCTGTGTTTGAAGTCTGCTCAAAATCTCAAAGAAATGATCTAGACTAACCAGATTGTCTTTAATCTGCTGAACCAGTCAAATGTGAGTGAAAGCATCCTTTTAGCTAGCACCCAGTGAAAGCATTTCACTTTTCTTTATTCACTTCAAACACTAATCACATCCAGTGTGGGGAAATGTGGGGAGATGGAGCAAGTCATCTAGAAAATGAATGTTTCCATAGCATGACAAAATCATGAAACACACCCGAGGCTCATCTGCTGCTATGTCTCTGTTATCCTTTTTATCCCTCGCTAGGCAGCAGTCTTAAATTAAGTCTTAAGTTTGGCTGGCTGTGATGACTTCATTTAAGAAAGGAGATTGGATTCTACAACCTCTTGGGAAGTGATGACTGCATAGCCAGCTTCAAAATATCCTTTTGGTGTCTTAAGATGTGGCTTGCCCTCAGAGACTTACTATGTCTGGGCCCTGTAAAAGAGTTTCGAAGAAATTGGATAGTGGCAGTTGGTAGGGGGTGGGGGGGGGGGCTTTGGGCTTCTTAGGTTAGAGTTAGACCATTGTGCAGTTCTTTCTCCTCCAAAAGAAGGAGTAAGGTAGCTACAATAAGGGTATGAGGCCTATGCACACTGGATAGAGGCTGTAATTTCTAGACAGTGAGTGTGGAAATGAAGAAATGCTGGGTGAGGCTTGGGGTACCATTAGCTGCTAAGGTGAACCCAGATGAAACCAGAAGTGTTTTCCAGTAACTTTGCAGTTGTTCCCATTGTCCAGTGGCAAGGGGACTATGGGTCAAGAGAGACTATAATGGCCAAAGGATCTCTGACTTCCAGGTTTCTGAAGTGTGCCTGGATTCCCGAATCACAGAAGTATGAATCATTGCTCACCTCCTGAACCCTGACAGACGCACCCTGCAAGGTGAACAATTCACTTGCAGTTTAGGAATAGCAGACCCACTGGTCTGTCCTCTAACAATCTATGCATCTTTGTAAATATCATGAGACAAAACACTGACATGTGTCTTCATTGCTTTCTACTTGTCATCCATGATACATACAATAGCCCATTTATTCCTCACATCTATGTTCTAGGAACTCATCATTTGCCCATTTTTGATATGGTGGGCTCAAGTGTCTTAGAATTTCTCTGAAGTCAAACAACTGGTAAGATAAGGTAGTGAGACATCTGAACTCTGAACCCAGTCTCAATGGTTCTTAATTGCTCTGTGCCATTGCCTGCTATACAGTGCCCCTGATTCACAACCAGTTTTCTGCTGCCTCCTGCTCATGAATTATGTCATTAACCTCCTTCATCCAGTCCACTAGAAGAAGGAAGGCATGTCAATATAAAAACATGTTTTTAAATTTTTAGTAATTACAGTTTAATTTTAAAGTAAAAGTGTATTTTAATAAGCATTAAAAAATGTTTTTATACACATCTAGCTCTGGGACAAAATAGAGTAGGTACACATCTCCCTATCCCTCCTTCTAAGTAGAGCTAAAACCCCTAAAACAGTATGTATATACAAAACAAATATAAAAAGACTGTGAAATGTGTTGAGAAGAAGGCCAACCAGCTAGGGACCTTGGGACTTTGTGAAGCAACAGGCTGGCAATTTCCCTGGGTTTTCTGTTTAACTCATGTATCCCAGACTGGATTGGGAGCTGGAGAAGGCAGCAACTTGGAAATGACAATGGACACAGAGAAGAAAAACCCCTCCAAAAGCCTTCTCTATTTAGGCAAAAGACCATGGAAAGGGTGGCCTAGCAGCTAGCACAGAAACAGTTGGATAATAACTGCTAACAACCACAGGGGAGTGGGGGAAACAGTGCTCACAATCTCTACTCCTTCCACCAAGCCCACAATGAAGAACTTAAGACATCTATTCTTGAATGGCTGCAATCAAGTGCCCCAACCTCCCCTTCCCTAAGGCAGAGGTGACAAAGAAGGCTGTGTGAGAACCAGGCCATTCATTCACAAGGAGCACGATCTAGGTGACCTTCACCCTCCTCGCTGGGATGGTGTCAGAAGAAGCCTAGTGGAGTCATGACTTATACCAGTGCAATAGTAGGTAAAATAATGGCTCTTCACATATGTCCACATCTTAAACCATCAGAACCTGTGAATATGTTACCTTATATGTCAAATGGAGTTGGAAGACGAAGTTAAAGCTGCTAATCCCCTGACTTTGAGACAGGGAGGCTTTCCTGGATTAGGTTGGTGGGCTCTCGAATGTGTAAGACAGACATAGAAGAATGGGTTAAACTGATGTGATATGAGAAGACCCTGCTGGCTTTAAAGATAGAGAAAAGTGGCCATGAACCAAGGAATATGGAAGCCTCTGGAAGCTTAGAATGGCCCTTAACTTGCAGCCAGCAGGGAAAACAGGGACCTCAGTCCTACCCCAGTAAGGAGTTGAATTCTGCCAACAACCCAAATGAGCCAGAAATGTATCTTTTCCAGAGCCTCCACAAAGGAACCCAGCTGGCTAATACCTGGAATTTAGATCAGTGAGGCTCATACTAGACTCCTAACCTGCAAAATTGTAAGATGATAACTTTCCGGGAGAAAAAAGACTCCCATCCTCATACAATGTCAATAGAAGCCATATGAGGAGCAGCAATGAGGCACCTCCTTGCCCCATGGTGTCAACATCACTATTGGCCTAGTGGAGGACCTGGATTTCCACCCTCATCTGACAGTAGTGAGGCAAACATTATTAAAATGCTTAAGTCAGGAACAAGTGAAAAAATAGAAAGTCCCAGCAATGATAGAGAAGATACAAAGAAAAGTCCAATGGGTGTTTCACATTTGAGAAAGCAAGGTAGTCAAAACTAAAAATAGATTAATTAATTAGAAGCTCAATGGATGGACATGGCAGCAATGTGGAGAGGACAGAAGAAGCTATCAGGAAACTTGAAGGTGGAGCAATAAAAGGTACAATCTTATTGAGAGAAAAATTACTGGAAAAAATGAACAGAGCGTAAGCAACTTGTGAGACTACAACAAAAGATCTAATAATCCACGTCATCTGACATTCCATTAGATTTCTCATTAAAAACCATGGAGGCCAGAAAAAAGTGATGCAACATTTCTCAAGCACTGACAGAAAAAAATAAACTGTCAACCCAGAACCCCACAAATGGTGGAAATATCTTTCAGATATGGATGGAAACAAACACATTCTCAAGTAAAGGAAAGCAGAGAATTTGTTACCAGTAGACTTGCTTTCAAAATGGCTAAATGAGGTCCCCCAAAAGTAAATTTCTTGATGAAAGAAGGGAACATTAGGTGGGGAAAAAGAAGACATGAAAGGGTAAAACTACATGTGAATGTAATAGAATTTACTTAATTCTGTTTGATGCTTGAAACAAAAGTTATATCTGTCTGTGGCTCCCATTAGAGAAAAATTATTTGAAAAAGTAATGCATTACTTAAACATTTTAATAAAGATTAGGAATAAATTCTGTATATATTGACTACCTACCACATGGAAGGAGTAGTTTCTGTTATCTCTAACTTGATTTGCCTTTTGTGGTGGTAGAGGTAGTCCTGTTTTGAAGATATTGAGTCCCTGCATGTGAGTGAGTAAGTGAGTGATGTGGAGGAGGAGGGGGAGGTTGCAGTGCAAAGATGTTAGTTAAACAATCGAAGTCAAGAATCTTTTGGAAGAAGGACAACGTAGATGATAATAAAACATAGATGGAGATATAGATGACTTCTGCCCTGCAAAATGGTAAGGTAACAATTGTGTGCTATTTTGAAACCCACAAAGCTGGTGACAATTTATCTCAGCCACAACAGGAAATAAATACAACTTCCCAGTCCTAATAAACCAACCATCCTCAATGGATATTCAAGAATTTTGAGAGCTGGGCATGGAAGGATCGCCTGTAACGCCATCTACTCAGAAAGCAGAGATAGGAAGATAGTGCTTCAAGACTGGCATGAGCCAAAGTTAGCAGGACCCTACCTCAAAAACAAGCCTGGCATGGTGGTACATGCCTGTAATCCCAGCAATTCATGAGGCAGGAGTAGGAGAATTGCAATCTGAGACCATCCTGGGCAAAAGCAGGAGACCATATCTGCAAAACAAACTCAACAGCAAAAGGACTGGGGCATGGTTCAAATAGCAGAATGCTTGCCTAAGAAGCACAAGGCTATGAGTTCAATCCCTGGTACTGCCAAAAAAAAAAAAAAAGAATTTTGGTACACTCTTTGTATATATCTTTCCTGTACTTGTATGTGTAACAATCACTGGAGACCCATCTCCCTTTCCCTGTATGAAATCAAGAGTTAACAGGTAGCCAATAAGGGTGGACCAAGTGACGGCACATGACCCAGGAAAGGTATAAATCATAGTTTTCCCTTTTCTGATATAAACGAAAGAGTCCAGGGATTCTCTGCAATTGAACATCAGTGGCATCTGTGATACAAAAATAAAGTTGTGTCATAAGACACAAAAGCTCACTTTTATGTGATTTGATTTTTGTTTGTCAAGAACGTATCCCAGGCCCCTAAAATTTAACTGTTCAATGACAAGAGTTCACATGTATCTCCCTTTGAAGACAATGTGGAATGGTGGAAGTTGCCTGAAATTTACATCCAAAAGGGACTTAGAATCATATTCTCAGTGCAGAAATTATTAGGTATGTCATACTGGAAAACATACTGTGTTTTATCTTCATCTTTCCCGTTTTGAATAGGGATATGAGAATTCAGACCTGGTATCATGTTTGTGAGACACATGAGAAACAAAAGCATGTAAAGTACTTAGACTATTGATGCTGTTTCAGTAAATGCCAGATCCATGCTCTACAACCCTCCCACCTCCAAGGCAAAACAAATGGGTTTAGTTTTTGGTAGCAATGCCCACTGGCTTACGTCGAGGTCTTAACTTTTGCCTAAATGTGCACTGAGTTAGGGTAGAACATCCTTTGAACAAGCGCTTATTCACTGCATCATACCTGACTTGGCAATTTTGGAGAGGATGTCAAACTGTCTTAAACAAACAGGAACAGGATATGTTTCTTCCAGACCACTAGAGAGAATAAGGTGGTAAAGAACATTCAATCCATCCAACAGAAATTTAATCAATCAATCCAATAAAAACCAGACAAGAAGAATAACACTTGAGAAGCAGAGGGGAAAAAAATCACGATAAACAGGAAGGCAAAATAAGATGACAGAAACAACTGTAAAGGTAGAAATCAGTGGAACAAATACACCATGGATCTGTTTGCACTTTCTAGGAGTAATAACTAAATCACAGGGACACCGAAGGGTTAAGAGTAAATAGTTTTGAAAATATTGTCAGTGATTTCAATTCTTAATGATCAAAGGAGGACTTCAGGATGTGTGAACCACACTTCTAATTATTGCGTGTATAAGTTATGTAGCCTCAAAATACATGCATTTCAGAAATCTGAAAAATCTACAGAATGGGAAATAGTATCAATAAGGCAGATCTGGAGGACCCTGTTAAAATTTTGATCTAAGGGACAGGCATGCAATACTAGGTCCAACAGCTAAAGAATACACATTCTTTGGAAGCACATATGGAACATGTAGAAAAATGAATCATACACTAAGCCACAAAAATATATGGGCAAATATCAAAAAATTGATAAGGTTGCTCTCTGAACACAATGTGAGTGAGTTAAAAATTGATAACCCAGGGAAGACAGAAACACACCTGTGAGGGTGGGAAATTTTTAAAGTTCAACCTGGGTCAAGTGATGAATATGACTGGCAAGTGACAGATTACAATTATTTCAAATTTCCAAAATGGAAATGAAAAGTATCAGACCCTAATGGGACAGAAATGTTACTTATAAATCACATGGGATAAATCAGAGTGGTAATTTTCGAGACATTTATGACACCAGAAGCTTATATCAGAATAAAAGAAAGTCCGCAAATTAATGAACTAAGCAATGAAAATAAGAAATTGGAATTACAGAATAGATGCAAGAAACTTTAATGCAGGGATACTTAGCAGAATTAGATACATATAAAACAAACAAAATAAATAAACCAATGCTTGTTCCTAGGACATACAAATTAAATCATTAAATATTCAGCAATGGGGGTTGGGGAGAGAATAAGGTAAGAAGTCATGACTACAGAATATGATAAAAAATTTAAAGTAGCATAAAATTCAAAAATGCAATTTAAAATTAGTCATTTTGTAAATCTACCAAAATTAAATAAACTAGAAATAGTCTTACCATTTCTATAACACAAATTTACTCAATCATAAATAAGAAATTCTAAAAGTGAAATTAGTATATCAATTGGAAACATCAGTGAAGCACTAAGGTGCTGATTCTTGAATTGATGTTTCCCATCATACCCTTCTGTCTAATGGATATTCACTTCATCTGGAGACTTGAAACTGAGGATTCTTAGCAATTTTCCAGGAGACATTGACTTCAGAAGTGGACAGATTCTTTCCAAGGTGAAAGGATAAGATTAATTTTCTGTTTATTCAAAACCTTTTTCTCATCCATACTCTACCACTAATATAATGAGAAAAAGAGTCATGGTTACGGATATAATTGATACTTTGTAAGGTAGCTTATAATCTGATGTAGAATTTGAAAATATAATTTGAAATAATCAATTTTCTTAAAGTGCCAAAATTTTAAATCAAGTACAAATAGCCTGATCATCTCATGACCTATTATTACATTTAATGCCTTCACGAACACTAATATGACATCCCTTATTGTCACCCTATTATCTCTTACACCTTATGGTCTTGCATCCTTCTGACATTTAAGTGTCAACAAATGCTGGACTTGACATTCCCCATCTGACCTTCCCAATGCAAGCAAGAAGAACAATAACAACAACAACAAAAACCCCATTCCTGTAAACACTCCTGAACGTTGATTTCTTTCTGTTTCCCTTACAGCATTAATCCCAACCTCCATTCAGTGTTAGAAAAAGTGGATGTTGCCCATATGTCAAGAAAATACATTAGCTGTGGTCCATTACAATCCTCAATCAGGAGTAGCTGGCAGCATGGGACTATCTTGGCCCTGTGGGTCACTTTGTGCACGGTATTTAGTTGCTCATGATAGTCAGCCTGCTTTGTGAAACTGATTAACACAAATAAACACATTGTCCATCTTGAGAAACACAAAATTTGCTTTGTCTTGATACATATACTCCAAATAGAGTCTGTGTCACACTGAGCTACTACTTCTTATATAATGTCTTTCATAAACATCTCACCAGACAGCAGGTGACAACTTATCCTGTGTATTGAAGATAATTGTTCAAGACATTCAGACATTTAAAACTAAACATTCCAGTGTCTCGTTTCTCTGGAGTGGAGGGTAGGGGGAGAAATGTCCATAAACTTTCAAACCAATTTATTTTGAAAATTCCAAGGAAGAGTAACTGATTCACTCTTCATATACTCTATGTGACCTGCAATTCACATACTCTATGTGACATGCAATTCCCACATTAAGGATAATAACAACTGGCAAAGATGGTCCAAATTTGTCTTTGATTGAAACAGAAGTCACATGGCTCACTAACAGAGACACAGTTGGCTTCACTGCCTGAGTTCTATACTCTGGGCTCTTAACTTCAAAATTTGTTTCAATAACTAACAATTATTCTGTTCCTTATAAATATTTACCTTATTTTTCAGTTAGCCAACGTATCCCGATCAGTCTTAAATGCTATTGCACAGTCAATGCTGCATCGGAGCATTCAGCGATGGATCAGGAGAAACTAACCCATGCTCAACTGCAGACTACATTCTCTAAATAAATGCCTGATCAGAAAAATCTGAACAGTGGTGAAATTGTATATAACATGGGTTAATATTTTGCAGGCTGAGCATTAAAGAAGAAGAAGAAGAAGAAGAAGAAGAAGAAGAAGAAGAAGAAGAAGAAGAAGAAGAAGAAGAAGAAGAAGAAGAAGAAGAAGAAAAGAAAGTTCTCATGATATCTAGAATCCGGCCTGGTGCTCAAAGCTAGGCCTCAGTTTTGTTAAAAAGCTACGCTGAAACTCACAGTTAGAACATGTTTTGCTCCCATTAGACATAAAAATATTTCTCACAGACTATCAACTTCAGGCAAAGTCACTCTGATGCCACAATAAAATGCAACAAGGCAACAGCCACTTTATACGTGTTTTCTACACACAGACAAAAGCAAGATCACTGTATAACCTACCTAGTTTTCATTGTTGGTGGTAGATGGTTAGTTGGTTGGTTGGTTGGCTGGCTGGCTGGTTTGTACCAATGACAGATTTAACCTCACTCTAATCTGTTCTCTGTGTTTATTGAGATACTGGATCATAGGAGGATTACCATTATTATATTCCTGGCAGAATATAATAAAGATCAAAACCTTCCTTCCTTAAACCCTCATCCAAATTGCTCAACACAAGTCCCAGTACTTAATACACCTTTTCTGTTGCCCTCTGCCCTGTAATGTACCACATTTCCCCATTGTGTACATTCTCCCTCACTGCTACTAATAATAAATCCAACTTTCTCAACCATCATACTGTTGGCTGTATCAGGTTACCCTTGATGATAAAGCTAAATGAAAAATCAAGTATGATTATTACAATAAGCTCGTGCACTAATATTTATGAAGTAATCCAGTTTACAAAGATATTTCCTTTGCATCCTCTCAACGGGCAGTTCAAAGGCCTTTACACTGCAAGGAAGGCTAAGCTAATGGTGGAGATATTAACCATAAGAACAGTAATAACCAAAACATAAAATGGATTGAAAGTGGATTTTCATGTTAGTGGATTGTGAAAAGGAAAGCAAACTTAACTTTTGGGCCATGAGTTTGAGATGATGATAGTCCTGCCCATGACCACAAACCTCGCCAGCCAATGTAGAAAGCAGAGTCACTAACAGCAAATCACTAACTAGACCACCTATATATTCAGAAGTAGAAGGAAAGTTAAAAATCACTTAGGGGCAATTGATTGTAGAACAGCATTCTGTACTTTCTTCACTGATGGAAGTGTTCTGTGTCTGTACTGTATACAATGTAGTAGCCACTATCCACAGGTGCCTATTGAGCACTTCAAATGTGGCTAATGAGACTGACAAACCAAATTTGTAATAAAATAAAATCAATAAATTGCATTTATTTATTTATTCTAATTAGCATATATTACTGTACAAAGGGATTTCATTGTGATATTTCCATATAACAATACAAGGTGCTTTGATCATATTCACTCCTGTTAATACTTTTTTCCTGTCCCACTTCAAAGGTAGATATATAGATATACAAAGATAGGCATGAATCCAAACAGAGCCAGACACAGATAGGGAGTGACGGAGCAGGCATATATAGAGAAAAAAGCAGACAGAGAGGAAAAGAAAAATCTCTCATTATCCTTAAGGACTGCATTGCATCCCACAGAGGTACATCTCATTGTTTTTGGTGGAACACTTATGTTTGCTCCCATTTAGTTTGATGGGTTTGTGTAGCATCACCAAGACTGTACAGCTTATTTCCTACTTCTCCATTCCTTTACTGAATGGCTGTAAAACACAGTGAGTGTGAATGTGGGAAGCTTTCCCCTTCAGATTTAGCAGCCGAAACAAAAATCTTAAAGTGAAAAAATAAAGGCTGGTGTTGGATAAATGGCCCAAGTTTGCAAATGGCAACAATCAGGGTTTGTGACAGTTTAAATGATGGTTATTTCAGCTGTCACTATTTGTATGTCATCCAACATCTTTCTTTTGTAAACAGCAAAAGGTGATCTAAAGATTTAAAGTTAGTTGGTGACAAAGCAAAAGCAAATCTCACAGTCAATGTACATGTCTAGCTAAGTAGTCTCTGAAGCTCCCCACTAAGTATAACTATTTTTGTTTTGATGAAATGGCATCCTGGTATGAAACGTCTTCAGAAGTTTATATAAAGGATGTGAAACTGTTACAGCAATAATCCTGTTTTTTGTTTGTTTGTTTTTTTACAAATATACTAACCTCTACTTAACTCTTTCCCCAAGCTGATTTAAAAAGTTGGAATGAGGTTTGTTGTTAACAGTTGGTTAGGTATATAGAGCATAAGGGAAAAGAGCAGTGGAGAAATGTAAAATTGAGAACAGATATCAAAAGGTGCTGCATGGACACCCAGATTGAGCCATTTCGTGTTACTGTTATTATAATGCTACTATGTAGATTTCATATGGAAAAGCCTTTCAGATCTCCTTAAGGAGAAAAAAAATAAAAGGTCAAAAGTAATTTCTTCACCAGTGGCAAAGGATTCAATTTAATTGGGAAGAGAAATGTAAACCCATAAGAAAAATTCTGGATTGAACTAAGTAAAACTTTAAATATGTTGATTAATTTTTTTATTTGGTCATCTTATATTACCTTTTTACATTCTTTTCAAGTACATATTTATTACTTGTATGGATTCTTAAACAGAGTTTTCAATTCTTCGACATTCTTTAACTACAAAAATCACTCAATGAAATGAAAACAAGTAGAACATTTGGGAGGGAGGGTGTGCAGAAGTGACAGTTGTCAAACTAGCAGTAATCAGGAACCAACATATCCAAATCCTGACTAGTGTGTCTCTCCATTTTGGACAACAACACCGTCTACTTTACCCTGTGAACTACTAGCTTAGACTGCACACCCCTTGCTCCCATTTCCAAACACCATGCAGTTCTCATTATAATTCAAAGCCATTCCATTCCAGAGTTAGTTTACCACTTTTTCTCTTCAGCGGGAAGCAGTCTTTCCAAATACAATTTTTTTTTGCAGTGCTGGCAATCAAACCCAGGACTGCACACATGCTAGGCAAACTCTCTACCACTGAGCTACATCCCCAAATGCAGCTTGAACATCAAACGTTTTTGAAGCGCAAAGGCTATCAACTTGCTTAAACAGTACTTTCTGATGCATAAATAAACCATGACTATAGGCCACATGAAAAACCACATGTAGCAAAGGAATATACTCATAGGATAAACCCACTTCTAACCACCACACCCCCAATTCAGAGTGTTACTAAACTTCTAAATGTCTTTCTAGGATTAAACTGCAAGAAAAGTCTAATTAACATCAAGATGTTCTTAGATTGAAACTCAACCAACAAAAAGATTATCTGGGTGTGTTTGCATAGTGAGAAACCATGGAAACTAAGTACTGAACTCACTGGCAGGAAATGGAGAAGGGGCAAGTAATGGAATGAAGCCTGCAGTAGTGGGGGTGGGGGTGGTAGTGGTGGTGGTGGTGATAATGAGTAGGGACAGCAAAGCAGCTCTAAAAATACCACATGAAAGAAAAGTCAAAGTATTACCTCAACATTCACTTAATTAAACTATAAGAAATGCATGCTTTAAAAGAAGTTCACGAAGAGTAATAGAGTAGGTAAGGTAGGCTCACAGTTTCTTCTAAAGTCAGTTGGTCTCTGTCTTCTCAGAAATGATGCAGAAGTTGATGGATGGAAAACCAGGACAGGTTGCCACATTCCCAGCACAACTGAGTTCTGGAAGTGTTTGGAAAGTGGGGTCCCCTGTAGACAGTCTCAAGCTTTATATGCTACAATTCAACAAACCCTCTGCAGACTGGATCATCAGAGGCAGGCCAATCCAGTTGGTCCCATAGAGGCAAGGTGGCACCTGGAGCATGCTTGACCATGCCCGAACACAGGGAGGGGCTGCTCAGTTCTCTGGTCTTTTGCATGGGTCTTCACTCTGCGAAGTGCCACTGTCTCCTGGGAGGTACAGGAAGTTGCATGCCACATATATGGGGAATACCATGTCTTGGTTTTCTAGGTTCACTACCTCTAGTTCTTGATCTTTTCTCAGTGAAAGCATTTTATATTCTGTGTCCTTCCTGAAAATGGCTCTTCCAGCCTTGTCCAAGGAGACCAGGCGCAGGCGAAATGCAACTTTTCTCTGCCAGAGTAAGCTGACCCCAAGGCCACAGGACTTGTTCAATGCACTGCGACGGAATATAATGCGCCGGTTGGAGTAGCACACCACCAGGTCCCAGCCAAAGTTGAAGCCAGCCCATCTCCAGCTGCATTGCTCATCTCTGCGCAGCTGGCCTCCACACCGCATGCTGTTCCCCTGGATGTCAGATGCATAGACATTCACGGGTCCGAGTTCCCTAGTCTGCTCAGCCCGGAGGAGTGCTAGCCACTGCTCTTTGTACACTGGCATCAACCATGTGGCAGGGATCAGCGCATCCTGGTCAATAATACGTGCAGAAGGCAGGTCACAGATTATGTGGGCCAGCCGCAGCTGCTGGAACACTGGCACAAAGGCTCTGCCTTGCTCCGTCTCCAGAAACGGGGTACCCTCGCACTCCCTCCTGTACTTGGCAAACCACAAGTCCGCGCAATGCAGTAGCGATCTTTGGGGACCTGTCCATGCGGGTTGCAGCTGTAGGAACATCCACTTTTTAAGTGTCGTGTATACATCCATCTCCACCTCCATCACCATGAGCTCTGAAGAGGCAATGAGCTCTTTCATGAGATCCAGACTGATCTCTAGCAACAGTTCCTCACTATGCTGGGTCATCAGGTTATCCAACAGCCACTGACGGCAAATGGTCCTGATGTCCTGTAGGCCATAGTTCTCAGCAGAGTAATAGTAGCTGCACACTGTCTGGGCGCTTACCATCTCCTTCATGACCTCCCCGCACTGCTGAATTAGCTCATCCAACTGCAACATGCTGGCCGTGGCCAGGATGGCAATGACGCGGCAGGCAGGGATGATCATGGCATCCCGGTACAAGGAGCCCAAAACCTCATGCAAGGATTCACGGTCAATGTTCTCGTCAGGTATCTGTATCTCTATGGTATTCATGTTTGTCTCCCGCCAGGCACCACTGAACATGCTAGCAAAGTACCCTGACTGGCGCAGGTAGACCCTGTGTAAGCTCCACTCCTCCCCCAATGCACGAATCTGTACATCACTGTTCTCACCCCTCAGGAAGAGCGCCTCGTAAATGGATCCGGACTTGTCCTTGGCACGCTTCCGGCGAGGAGTTTCTGCCAGCGGCCCTCCAGAGCAGGCCTTTCGCTTGCGGCCGCCCTGACTGCTGGTGGCTCGGGACTCTTCACCTTCTTCCTCCTCTCGCACCACTGCCGCTTCTACCTCCGCTCCCTCCTCATCATCCCTTTGGGCACCTGGTTCATCTGAGGCACGACCCCCCCTGAGCCACGGCATTCGACTGCTTAGTGCTCCCATCCTTTCTATTTCAAGGGCTCGAATGTGTACTCCCTCGCCTGGCTTAGCTTCAGCCCAGAGTGCTGCTGGGAACAGCTTACGTGTGCCCCAACGTCAACACTGACGTCCTACCATGCAGCAATTTTGTGTGTGGGTGTGGCCAGGGGGTACAGCATTCCAAACATGGAGGACCAAACTGTGTGCCTTCCCTCCAGTGGCACTCACGAAACAGAGTGATCTCTAAGTCTTTTATGAAAGGAACTTATATTTTTGAAAATAGGCTCCTATGTTGCTATCTCTGTGATTCCCCGTTCTAAGACACAACGTTGTAGGGGTGGAGTTGTAGACGTGGGGGGGTGTGGCTTGGTAGGACGTCAGTGTTGACGTTGGGGCACACGTAAGCTGTTCCCAGCAGCACTCTGGGCTGAAGCTAAGCCAGGCGAGGGAGTACACATTCGAGCCCTTGAAATAGAAAGGATGGGAGCACTAAGCAGTCGAATGCCGTGGCTCAGGGGGGGTCGTGCCTCAGATGAACCAGGTGCCCAAAGGGATGATGAGGAGGGAGCGGAGGTAGAAGCGGCAGTGGTGCGAGAGGAGGAAGAAGGTGAAGAGTCCCGAGCCACCAGCAGTCAGGGCGGCCGCAAGCGAAAGGCCTGCTCTGGAGGGCCGCTGGCAGAAACTCCTCGCCGGAAGCGTGCCAAGGACAAGTCCGGATCCATTTACGAGGCGCTCTTCCTGAGGGGTGAGAACAGTGATGTACAGATTCGTGCATTGGGGGAGGAGTGGAGCTTACACAGGGTCTACCTGCGCCAGTCAGGGTACTTTGCTAGCATGTTCAGTGGTGCCTGGCGGGAGACAAACATGAATACCATAGAGATACAGATACCTGACGAGAACATTGACCGTGAATCCTTGCATGAGGTTTTGGGCTCCTTGTACCGGGATGCCATGATCATCCCTGCCTGCCGCGTCATTGCCATCCTGGCCACGGCCAGCATGTTGCAGTTGGATGAGCTAATTCAGCAGTGCGGGGAGGTCATGAAGGAGATGGTAAGCGCCCAGACAGTGTGCAGCTACTATTACTCTGCTGAGAACTATGGCCTACAGGACATCAGGACCATTTGCCGTCAGTGGCTGTTGGATAACCTGATGACCCAGCATAGTGAGGAACTGTTGCTAGAGATCAGTCTGGATCTCATGAAAGAGCTCATTGCCTCTTCAGAGCTCATGGTGATGGAGGTGGAGATGGATGTATACACGACACTTAAAAAGTGGATGTTCCTACAGCTGCAACCCGCATGGACAGGTCCCCAAAGATCGCTACTGCATTGCGCGGACTTGTGGTTTGCCAAGTACAGGAGGGAGTGCGAGGGTACCCCGTTTCTGGAGACGGAGCAAGGCAGAGCCTTTGTGCCAGTGTTCCAGCAGCTGCGGCTGGCCCACATAATCTGTGACCTGCCTTCTGCACGTATTATTGACCAGGATGCGCTGATCCCTGCCACATGGTTGATGCCAGTGTACAAAGAGCAGTGGCTAGCACTCCTCCGGGCTGAGCAGACTAGGGAACTCGGACCCGTGAATGTCTATGCATCTGACATCCAGGGGAACAGCATGCGGTGTGGAGGCCAGCTGCGCAGAGATGAGCAATGCAGCTGGAGATGGGCTGGCTTCAACTTTGGCTGGGACCTGGTGGTGTGCTACTCCAACCGGCGCATTATATTCCGTCGCAGTGCATTGAACAAGTCCTGTGGCCTTGGGGTCAGCTTACTCTGGCAGAGAAAAGTTGCATTTCGCCTGCGCCTGGTCTCCTTGGACAAGGCTGGAAGAGCCATTTTCAGGAAGGACACAGAATATAAAATGCTTTCACTGAGAAAAGATCAAGAACTAGAGGTAGTGAACCTAGAAAACCAAGACATGGTATTCCCCATATATGTGGCATGCAACTTCCTGTACCTCCCAGGAGACAGTGGCACTTCGCAGAGTGAAGACCCATGCAAAAGACCAGAGAACTGAGCAGCCCCTCCCTGTGTTCGGGCATGGTCAAGCATGCTCCAGGTGCCACCTTGCCTCTATGGGACCAACTGGATTGGCCTGCCTCTGATGATCCAGTCTGCAGAGGGTTTGTTGAATTGTAGCATATAAAGCTTGAGACTGTCTACAGGGGACCCCACTTTCCAAACACTTCCAGAACTCAGTTGTGCTGGGAATGTGGCAACCTGTCCTGGTTTTCCATCCATCAACTTCTGCATCATTTCTGAGAAGACAGAGACCAACTGACTTTAGAAGAAACTGTGAGCCTACCTTACCTACTCTATTACTCTTCGTGAACTTCTTTTAAAGCATGCATTTCTTATAGTTTAATTAAGTGAATGTTGAGGTAATACTTTGACTTTTCTTTCATGTGGTATTTTTAGAGCTGCTTTGCTGTCCCTACTCATTATCACCACCACCACCACTACCACCCCCACCCCCACTACTGCAGGCTTCATTCCATTACTTGCCCCTTCTCCATTTCCTGCCAGTGAGTTCAGTACTTAGTTTCCATGGTTTCTCACTATGCAAACACACCCAGATAATCTTTTTGTTGGTTGAGTTTCAATCTAAGAACATCTTGATGTTAATTAGACTTTTCTTGCAGTTTAATCCTAGAAAGACATTTAGAAGTTTAGTAACACTCTGAATTGGGGGTGTGGTGGTTAGAAGTGGGTTTATCCTATGAGTATATTCCTTTGCTACATGTGGTTTTTCATGTGGCCTATAGTCATGGTTTATTTATGCATCAGAAAGTACTGTTTAAGCAAGTTGATAGCCTTTGCGCTTCAAAAACGTTTGATGTTCAAGCTGCATTTGGGGATGTAGCTCAGTGGTAGAGAGTTTGCCTAGCATGTGTGCAGTCCTGGGTTTGATTGCCAGCACTGCAAAAAAAAATTGTATTTGGAAAGACTGCTTCCCGCTGAAGAGAAAAAGTGGTAAACTAACTCTGGAATGGAATGGCTTTGAATTATAATGAGAACTGCATGGTGTTTGGAAATGGGAGCAAGGGGTGTGCAGTCTAAGCTAGTAGTTCACAGGGTAAAGTAGACGGTGTTGTTGTCCAAAATGGAGAGACACACTAGTCAGGATTTGGATATGTTGGTTCCTGATTACTGCTAGTTTGACAACTGTCACTTCTGCACACCCTCCCTCCCAAATGTTCTACTTGTTTTCATTTCATTGAGTGATTTTTGTAGTTAAAGAATGTCGAAGAATTGAAAACTCTGTTTAAGAATCCATACAAGTAATAAATATGTACTTGAAAAGAATGTAAAAAGGTAATATAAGATGACCAAATAAAAAAATTAATCAACATATTTAAAGTTTTACTTAGTTCAATCCAGAATTTTTCTTATGGGTTTACATTTCTCTTCCCAATTAAATTGAATCCTTTGCCACTGGTGAAGAAATTACTTTTGACCTTTTATTTTTTTTCTCCTTAAGGAGATCTGAAAGGCTTTTCCATATGAAATCTACATAGTAGCATTATAATAACAGTAACACGAAATGGCTCAATCTGGGTGTCCATGCAGCACCTTTTGATATCTGTTCTCAATTTTACATTTCTCCACTGCTCTTTTCCCTTATGCTCTATATACCTAACCAACTGTTAACAACAAACCTCATTCCAACTTTTTAAATCAGCTTGGGGAAAGAGTTAAGTAGAGGTTAGTATATTTGTAAAAAAACAAACAAACAAAAAACAGGATTATTGCTGTAACAGTTTCACATCCTTTATATAAACTTCTGAAGACGTTTCATACCAGGATGCCATTTCATCAAAACAAAAATAGTTATACTTAGTGGGGAGCTTCAGAGACTACTTAGCTAGACATGTACATTGACTGTGAGATTTGCTTTTGCTTTGTCACCAACTAACTTTAAATCTTTAGATCACCTTTTGCTGTTTACAAAAGAAAGATGTTGGATGACATACAAATAGTGACAGCTGAAATAACCATCATTTAAACTGTCACAAACCCTGATTGTTGCCATTTGCAAACTTGGGCCATTTATCCAACACCAGCCTTTATTTTTTCACTTTAAGATTTTTGTTTCGGCTGCTAAATCTGAAGGGGAAAGCTTCCCACATTCACACTCACTGTGTTTTACAGCCATTCAGTAAAGGAATGGAGAAGTAGGAAATAAGCTGTACAGTCTTGGTGATGCTACACAAACCCATCAAACTAAATGGGAGCAAACATAAGTGTTCCACCAAAAACAATGAGATGTACCTCTGTGGGATGCAATGCAGTCCTTAAGGATAATGAGAGATTTTTCTTTTCCTCTCTGTCTGCTTTTTTCTCTATATATGCCTGCCTCCGTCACTCCCTATCTGTGTCTGGCTCTGTTTGGATTCATGCCTATCTTTGTATATCTATATATCTACCTTTGAAGTGGGACAGGAAAAAAGTATTAACAGGAGTGAATATGATCAAAGCACCTTGTATTGTTATATGGAAATATCACAATGAAATCCCTTTGTACAGTAATATATGCTAATTAGAATAAATAAATAAATGCAATTTATTGATTTTATTTTATTACAAATTTGGTTTGTCAGTCTCATTAGCCACATTTGAAGTGCTCAATAGGCACCTGTGGATAGTGGCTACTACATTGTATACAGTACAGACACAGAACACTTCCATCAGTGAAGAAAGTACATAATGCTGTTCTACAATCAATTGCCCCTAAGTGATTTTTAACTTTCTTTCTACTTCTGAATATATAGGTGGTCTAGTTAGTGATTTGCTGTTAGTGACTCTGCTTTCTACATTGGCTGGCGAGGTTTGTGGTCATGGGCAGGACTATCATCATCTCAAACTCATGGCCCAAAAGTTAAGTTTGCTTTCCTTTTCACAATCCACTAACATGAAAATCCACTTTCAATCCATTTTATGTTTTGGTTATTACTGTTCTTATGGTTAATATCTCCACCATTAGCCTAGCCTTCCTTGCAGTGTAAAGGCCTTTGAACTGCCCGTTGAGAGGATGCAAAGGAAATATCTTTGTAAACTGGATTACTTCATAAATATTAGTGCACGAGCTTATTGTAATAATCATACTTGATTTTTCATTTAGCTTTATCATCAAGGGTAACCTGATACAGCCAACAGTATGATGGTTGAGAAAGTTGGATTTATTATTAGTAGCAGTGAGGGAGAATGTACACAATGGGGAAATGTGGTACATTACAGGGCAGAGGGCAACAGAAAAGGTGTATTAAGTACTGGGACTTGTGTTGAGCAATTTGGATGAGGGTTTAAGGAAGGAAGGTTTTGATCTTTATTATATTCTGCCAGGAATATAATAATGGTAATCCTCCTATGATCCAGTATCTCAATAAACACAGAGAACAGATTAGAGTGAGGTTAAATCTGTCATTGGTACAAACCAGCCAGCCAGCCAACCAACCAACTAACCATCTACCACCAACAATGAAAACTAGGTAGGTTATACAGTGATCTTGCTTTTGTCTGTGTGTAGAAAACACGTATAAAGTGGCTGTTGCCTTGTTGCATTTTATTGTGGCATCAGAGTGACTTTGCCTGAAGTTGATAGTCTGTGAGAAATATTTTTATGTCTAATGGGAGCAAAACATGTTCTAACTGTGAGTTTCAGCGTAGCTTTTTAACAAAACTGAGGCCTAGCTCTGAGCACCAGGCCGGATTCTAGATATCACGAGAACTTTCTTTTCTTCTTCTTCTTCTTCTTCTTCTTCTTCTTCTTCTTCTTCTTCTTCTTCTTCTTCTTTAATGCTCAGCCTGCAAAATATTAACCCATGTTATATACAATTTCACCACTGTTCAGATTTTTCTGATCAGGCATTTATTTAGAGAATGTAGTCTGCAGTTGAGCATGGGTTAGTTTCTCCTGATCCATCGCTGAATGCTCCGATGCAGCATTGACTGTGCAATAGCATTTAAGACTGATCGGGATACGTTGGCTAACTGAAAAATAAGGTAAATATTTATAAGGAACAGAATAATTGTTAGTTATTGAAACAAATTTTGAAGTTAAGAGCCCAGAGTATAGAACTCAGGCAGTGAAGCCAACTGTGTCTCTGTTAGTGAGCCATGTGACTTCTGTTTCAATCAAAGACAAATTTGGACCATCTTTGCCAGTTGTTATTATCCTTAATGTGGGAATTGCATGTCACATAGAGTATGTGAATTGCAGGTCACATAGAGTATATGAAGAGTGAATCAGTTACTCTTCCTTGGAATTTTCAAAATAAATTGGTTTGAAAGTTTATGGACATTTCTCCCCCTACCCTCCACTCCAGAGAAACGAGACACTGGAATGTTTAGTTTTAAATGTCTGAATGTCTTGAACAATTATCTTCAATACACAGGATAAGTTGTCACCTGCTGTCTGGTGAGATGTTTATGAAAGACATTATATAAGAAGTAGTAGCTCAGTGTGACACAGACTCTATTTGGAGTATATGTATCAAGACAAAGCAAATTTTGTGTTTCTCAAGATGGACAATGTGTTTATTTGTGTTAATCAGTTTCACAAAGCAGGCTGACTATCATGAGCAACTAAATACCGTGCACAAAGTGACCCACAGGGCCAAGATAGTCCCATGCTGCCAGCTACTCCTGATTGAGGATTGTAATGGACCACAGCTAATGTATTTTCTTGACATATGGGCAACATCCACTTTTTCTAACACTGAATGGAGGTTGGGATTAATGCTGTAAGGGAAACAGAAAGAAATCAACGTTCAGGAGTGTTTACAGGAATGGGGTTTTTGTTGTTGTTGTTATTGTTCTTCTTGCTTGCATTGGGAAGGTCAGATGGGGAATGTCAAGTCCAGCATTTGTTGACACTTAAATGTCAGAAGGATGCAAGACCATAAGGTGTAAGAGATAATAGGGTGACAATAAGGGATGTCATATTAGTGTTCGTGAAGGCATTAAATGTAATAATAGGTCATGAGATGATCAGGCTATTTGTACTTGATTTAAAATTTTGGCACTTTAAGAAAATTGATTATTTCAAATTATATTTTCAAATTCTACATCAGATTATAAGCTACCTTACAAAGTATCAATTATATCCGTAACCATGACTCTTTTTCTCATTATATTAGTGGTAGAGTATGGATGAGAAAAAGGTTTTGAATAAACAGAAAATTAATCTTATCCTTTCACCTTGGAAAGAATCTGTCCACTTCTGAAGTCAATGTCTCCTGGAAAATTGCTAAGAATCCTCAGTTTCAAGTCTCCAGATGAAGTGAATATCCATTAGACAGAAGGGTATGATGGGAAACATCAATTCAAGAATCAGCACCTTAGTGCTTCACTGATGTTTCCAATTGATATACTAATTTCACTTTTAGAATTTCTTATTTATGATTGAGTAAATTTGTGTTATAGAAATGGTAAGACTATTTCTAGTTTATTTAATTTTGGTAGATTTACAAAATGACTAATTTTAAATTGCATTTTTGAATTTTATGCTACTTTAAATTTTTTATCATATTCTGTAGTCATGACTTCTTACCTTATTCTCTCCCCAACCCCCATTGCTGAATATTTAATGATTTAATTTGTATGTCCTAGGAACAAGCATTGGTTTATTTATTTTGTTTGTTTTATATGTATCTAATTCTGCTAAGTATCCCTGCATTAAAGTTTCTTGCATCTATTCTGTAATTCCAATTTCTTATTTTCATTGCTTAGTTCATTAATTTGCGGACTTTCTTTTATTCTGATATAAGCTTCTGGTGTCATAAATGTCTCGAAAATTACCACTCTGATTTATCCCATGTGATTTATAAGTAACATTTCTGTCCCATTAGGGTCTGATACTTTTCATTTCCATTTTGGAAATTTGAAATAATTGTAATCTGTCACTTGCCAGTCATATTCATCACTTGACCCAGGTTGAACTTTAAAAATTTCCCACCCTCACAGGTGTGTTTCTGTCTTCCCTGGGTTATCAATTTTTAACTCACTCACATTGTGTTCAGAGAGCAACCTTATCAATTTTTTGATATTTGCCCATATATTTTTGTGGCTTAGTGTATGATTCATTTTTCTACATGTTCCATATGTGCTTCCAAAGAATGTGTATTCTTTAGCTGTTGGACCTAGTATTGCATGCCTGTCCCTTAGATCAAAATTTTAACAGGGTCCTCCAGATCTGCCTTATTGATACTATTTCCCATTCTGTAGATTTTTCAGATTTCTGAAATGCATGTATTTTGAGGCTACATAACTTATACACGCAATAATTAGAAGTGTGGTTCACACATCCTGAAGTCCTCCTTTGATCATTAAGAATTGAAATCACTGACAATATTTTCAAAACTATTTACTCTTAACCCTTCGGTGTCCCTGTGATTTAGTTATTACTCCTAGAAAGTGCAAACAGATCCATGGTGTATTTGTTCCACTGATTTCTACCTTTACAGTTGTTTCTGTCATCTTATTTTGCCTTCCTGTTTATCGTGATTTTTTTCCCCTCTGCTTCTCAAGTGTTATTCTTCTTGTCTGGTTTTTATTGGATTGATTGATTAAATTTCTGTTGGATGGATTGAATGTTCTTTACCACCTTATTCTCTCTAGTGGTCTGGAAGAAACATATCCTGTTCCTGTTTGTTTAAGACAGTTTGACATCCTCTCCAAAATTGCCAAGTCAGGTATGATGCAGTGAATAAGCGCTTGTTCAAAGGATGTTCTACCCTAACTCAGTGCACATTTAGGCAAAAGTTAAGACCTCGACGTAAGCCAGTGGGCATTGCTACCAAAAACTAAACCCATTTGTTTTGCCTTGGAGGTGGGAGGGTTGTAGAGCATGGATCTGGCATTTACTGAAACAGCATCAATAGTCTAAGTACTTTACATGCTTTTGTTTCTCATGTGTCTCACAAACATGATACCAGGTCTGAATTCTCATATCCCTATTCAAAACGGGAAAGATGAAGATAAAACACAGTATGTTTTCCAGTATGACATACCTAATAATTTCTGCACTGAGAATATGATTCTAAGTCCCTTTTGGATGTAAATTTCAGGCAACTTCCACCATTCCACATTGTCTTCAAAGGGAGATACAGGTGAACTCTTGTCATTGAACAGTTAAATTTTAGGGGCCTGGGATACGTTCTTGACAAACAAAAATCAAATCACATAAAAGTGAGCTTTTGTGTCTTATGACACAACTTTATTTTTGTATCACAGATGCCACTGATGTTCAATTGCAGAGAATCCCTGGACTCTTTCGTTTATATCAGAAAAGGGAAAACTATGATTTATACCTTTCCTGGGTCATGTGCCGTCACTTGGTCCACCCTTATTGGCTACCTGTTAACTCTTGATTTCATACAGGGAAAGGGAGATGGGTCTCCAGTGATTGTTACACATACAAGTACAGGAAAGATATATACAAAGAGTGTACCAAAATTCTTTTTTTTTTTTTTTGGCAGTACCAGGGATTGAACTCATAGCCTTGTGCTTCTTAGGCAAGCATTCTGCTATTTGAACCATGCCCCAGTCCTTTTGCTGTTGAGTTTGTTTTGCAGATATGGTCTCCTGCTTTTGCCCAGGATGGTCTCAGATTGCAATTCTCCTACTCCTGCCTCATGAATTGCTGGGATTACAGGCATGTACCACCATGCCAGGCTTGTTTTTGAGGTAGGGTCCTGCTAACTTTGGCTCATGCCAGTCTTGAAGCACTATCTTCCTATCTCTGCTTTCTGAGTAGATGGCGTTACAGGCGATCCTTCCATGCCCAGCTCTCAAAATTCTTGAATATCCATTGAGGATGGTTGGTTTATTAGGACTGGGAAGTTGTATTTATTTCCTGTTGTGGCTGAGATAAATTGTCACCAGCTTTGTGGGTTTCAAAATAGCACACAATTGTTACCTTACCATTTTGCAGGGCAGAAGTCATCTATATCTCCATCTATGTTTTATTATCATCTACGTTGTCCTTCTTCCAAAAGATTCTTGACTTCGATTGTTTAACTAACATCTTTGCACTGCAACCTCCCCCTCCTCCTCCACATCACTCACTTACTCACTCACATGCAGGGACTCAATATCTTCAAAACAGGACTACCTCTACCACCACAAAAGGCAAATCAAGTTAGAGATAACAGAAACTACTCCTTCCATGTGGTAGGTAGTCAATATATACAGAATTTATTCCTAATCTTTATTAAAATGTTTAAGTAATGCATTACTTTTTCAAATAATTTTTCTCTAATGGGAGCCACAGACAGATATAACTTTTGTTTCAAGCATCAAACAGAATTAAGTAAATTCTATTACATTCACATGTAGTTTTACCCTTTCATGTCTTCTTTTTCCCCACCTAATGTTCCCTTCTTTCATCAAGAAATTTACTTTTGGGGGACCTCATTTAGCCATTTTGAAAGCAAGTCTACTGGTAACAAATTCTCTGCTTTCCTTTACTTGAGAATGTGTTTGTTTCCATCCATATCTGAAAGATATTTCCACCATTTGTGGGGTTCTGGGTTGACAGTTTATTTTTTTCTGTCAGTGCTTGAGAAATGTTGCATCACTTTTTTCTGGCCTCCATGGTTTTTAATGAGAAATCTAATGGAATGTCAGATGACGTGGATTATTAGATCTTTTGTTGTAGTCTCACAAGTTGCTTACGCTCTGTTCATTTTTTCCAGTAATTTTTCTCTCAATAAGATTGTACCTTTTATTGCTCCACCTTCAAGTTTCCTGATAGCTTCTTCTGTCCTCTCCACATTGCTGCCATGTCCATCCATTGAGCTTCTAATTAATTAATCTATTTTTAGTTTTGACTACCTTGCTTTCTCAAATGTGAAACACCCATTGGACTTTTCTTTGTATCTTCTCTATCATTGCTGGGACTTTCTATTTTTTCACTTGTTCCTGACTTAAGCATTTTAATAATGTTTGCCTCACTACTGTCAGATGAGGGTGGAAATCCAGGTCCTCCACTAGGCCAATAGTGATGTTGACACCATGGGGCAAGGAGGTGCCTCATTGCTGCTCCTCATATGGCTTCTATTGACATTGTATGAGGATGGGAGTCTTTTTTCTCCCGGAAAGTTATCATCTTACAATTTTGCAGGTTAGGAGTCTAGTATGAGCCTCACTGATCTAAATTCCAGGTATTAGCCAGCTGGGTTCCTTTGTGGAGGCTCTGGAAAAGATACATTTCTGGCTCATTTGGGTTGTTGGCAGAATTCAACTCCTTACTGGGGTAGGACTGAGGTCCCTGTTTTCCCTGCTGGCTGCAAGTTAAGGGCCATTCTAAGCTTCCAGAGGCTTCCATATTCCTTGGTTCATGGCCACTTTTCTCTATCTTTAAAGCCAGCAGGGTCTTCTCATATCACATCAGTTTAACCCATTCTTCTATGTCTGTCTTACACATTCGAGAGCCCACCAACCTAATCCAGGAAAGCCTCCCTGTCTCAAAGTCAGGGGATTAGCAGCTTTAACTTCGTCTTCCAACTCCATTTGACATATAAGGTAACATATTCACAGGTTCTGATGGTTTAAGATGTGGACATATGTGAAGAGCCATTATTTTACCTACTATTGCACTGGTATAAGTCATGACTCCACTAGGCTTCTTCTGACACCATCCCAGCGAGGAGGGTGAAGGTCACCTAGATCGTGCTCCTTGTGAATGAATGGCCTGGTTCTCACACAGCCTTCTTTGTCACCTCTGCCTTAGGGAAGGGGAGGTTGGGGCACTTGATTGCAGCCATTCAAGAATAGATGTCTTAAGTTCTTCATTGTGGGCTTGGTGGAAGGAGTAGAGATTGTGAGCACTGTTTCCCCCACTCCCCTGTGGTTGTTAGCAGTTATTATCCAACTGTTTCTGTGCTAGCTGCTAGGCCACCCTTTCCATGGTCTTTTGCCTAAATAGAGAAGGCTTTTGGAGGGGTTTTTCTTCTCTGTGTCCATTGTCATTTCCAAGTTGCTGCCTTCTCCAGCTCCCAATCCAGTCTGGGATACATGAGTTAAACAGAAAACCCAGGGAAATTGCCAGCCTGTTGCTTCACAAAGTCCCAAGGTCCCTAGCTGGTTGGCCTTCTTCTCAACACATTTCACAGTCTTTTTATATTTGTTTTGTATATACATACTGTTTTAGGGGTTTTAGCTCTACTTAGAAGGAGGGATAGGGAGATGTGTACCTACTCTATTTTGTCCCAGAGCTAGATGTGTATAAAAACATTTTTTAATGCTTATTAAAATACACTTTTACTTTAAAATTAAACTGTAATTACTAAAAATTTAAAAACATGTTTTTATATTGACATGCCTTCCTTCTTCTAGTGGACTGGATGAAGGAGGTTAATGACATAATTCATGAGCAGGAGGCAGCAGAAAACTGGTTGTGAATCAGGGGCACTGTATAGCAGGCAATGGCACAGAGCAATTAAGAACCATTGAGACTGGGTTCAGAGTTCAGATGTCTCACTACCTTATCTTACCAGTTGTTTGACTTCAGAGAAATTCTAAGACACTTGAGCCCACCATATCAAAAATGGGCAAATGATGAGTTCCTAGAACATAGATGTGAGGAATAAATGGGCTATTGTATGTATCATGGATGACAAGTAGAAAGCAATGAAGACACATGTCAGTGTTTTGTCTCATGATATTTACAAAGATGCATAGATTGTTAGAGGACAGACCAGTGGGTCTGCTATTCCTAAACTGCAAGTGAATTGTTCACCTTGCAGGGTGCGTCTGTCAGGGTTCAGGAGGTGAGCAATGATTCATACTTCTGTGATTCGGGAATCCAGGCACACTTCAGAAACCTGGAAGTCAGAGATCCTTTGGCCATTATAGTCTCTCTTGACCCATAGTCCCCTTGCCACTGGACAATGGGAACAACTGCAAAGTTACTGGAAAACACTTCTGGTTTCATCTGGGTTCACCTTAGCAGCTAATGGTACCCCAAGCCTCACCCAGCATTTCTTCATTTCCACACTCACTGTCTAGAAATTACAGCCTCTATCCAGTGTGCATAGGCCTCATACCCTTATTGTAGCTACCTTACTCCTTCTTTTGGAGGAGAAAGAACTGCACAATGGTCTAACTCTAACCTAAGAAGCCCAAAGCCCCCCCCCCCCACCCCCTACCAACTGCCACTATCCAATTTCTTCGAAACTCTTTTACAGGGCCCAGACATAGTAAGTCTCTGAGGGCAAGCCACATCTTAAGACACCAAAAGGATATTTTGAAGCTGGCTATGCAGTCATCACTTCCCAAGAGGTTGTAGAATCCAATCTCCTTTCTTAAATGAAGTCATCACAGCCAGCCAAACTTAAGACTTAATTTAAGACTGCTGCCTAGCGAGGGATAAAAAGGATAACAGAGACATAGCAGCAGATGAGCCTCGGGTGTGTTTCATGATTTTGTCATGCTATGGAAACATTCATTTTCTAGATGACTTGCTCCATCTCCCCACATTTCCCCACACTGGATGTGATTAGTGTTTGAAGTGAATAAAGAAAAGTGAAATGCTTTCACTGGGTGCTAGCTAAAAGGATGCTTTCACTCACATTTGACTGGTTCAGCAGATTAAAGACAATCTGGTTAGTCTAGATCATTTCTTTGAGATTTTGAGCAGACTTCAAACACAGGCACTGTATTTCATAAAATTGTATCCAGAGAAATCTAGATATGACCTGGAATTAGATGGATTATGTGGTCACCAAGATGGCTGTTTCATCTTCTCTCTCTGTCTCTCTCTCTCTCTTTCTCTCTCTGTCTCATATGTTACATCTATGTGCTTCTCTAAATTCAGTTTTGATGAAAGAACTAAACTTGGGGATTAAAGAGGTTGCAAGAAATCTGAGCATCCATGTTGTGAGTGAGAACCTTGTCATGTGTATTTTCATGCATTGAGTCATATACTCAACAAATATTTTCTGAGCAGATATATCTTACCCTGTTTTGCAAAACGAGGTGCAGTGATGAGCAAGAGATGCCAACTGCGTGCTCTCAGTTCCGTTGAGGGGTAGACTGTAAAGTGTAAACACAAGAGAAACTTTTAGACAAATGGGCGGTGGGATTGAAAGTGATTAGTTACTGTACTGGTTACTGGCATTTGACCTCTGTCCTAAATGACAAGAAAACATTCATGTGAAAACCTAGGGCTTTTCAACTGCCAGGCATGTCAGAATTGAAGGAGAATGGTATGTTTTATGGACAGACCTAAAGTTCTGTGTGGTGAAACCACAGTGAAAAGGGAGAGAGAGGTCCAAGAGATAGACAGGGAACCAATGGCTGAAGGCCTTTCAGGTCAAGGTGGATGGACTGAACTTTATTCTTATTGTAAAGAGAAACCATTGAGGGATTTTTAAGCCAATGAGTGATAGGAACCGATTTAGCCTTTGAGGGTTCACAATGTCTGCAGTGTGAAGAGAAGACTGATGCTGGGTACAGCAGACATTGCCCCTTTTCCATGCCCACTTTCTACTTGGGATTAAATCCCTCAGCTCTTGGCAGCTGTTCTGGTGGCTGGAGCAAAACGTTACACCCACAAGCAATGGGAGTGATCCTGAGAATGTAGCTGATGTGGAATTTCCTCATCTGAGAAGGACTCCTCCTATTTTCCCTTCTACTTTACCATTTTCCTCAGGCCCATGACACTGGCATGATGGCTGGTGTCCTCGTGGCTACACTGAACCATGGATGATGAGACCCAGCGTCTGGAAGCCACTGCCCAACCACTGCAGCAGAAAGATTGGTGATTGAGTCCCTCATGATGCTATGGTGCCTTTGTACCTTCCGTGGACCGGCAGTCTCCACACTTCTTTTGTGTGAGGAAGAAAGCCATAACATTTTAGGTTGCTTAGCCATTTTATTTCAATAAAATCCAGTGAAATGTGACACAGGAGAGTGAGAGTGAGAGTGAGAGTGGAAATAAGAATTCCAGTCTAGAAAGCTACCACAGTATATCAGATTAGAGAGACGGGTGACTTTGGACAAGAGTGATAGCCTTTAAGTTGTGGAAGAGTGATGTGATGCTGGACATAATATGAAGGTAGAGCCAACAGGATAGGAGGTGAATGATGATAGTCGTTATGGACACAAGGGTGATTTAGACAGGAGATTGTTTTGAGGAAAATCAAGACTTGTGATTTTGGACTTTACAGCTTTCTGATGCCTAGTAGAAATACAGATGGAGATGTTGAAGAGGTACTTAGATATGCCTCAAGAAAGAGGCAGAGTGCTCCTGAGCACTGTGACTGTATTTAAGCCAGAAGACAGGATGGTATCACCTAGGGAGAATGTAGGTAGCAGGTAGGCTGTGGATAGTTTCCTGGAGCCCCTTTGCAATTAGATGCTCAGTGTGTGAACCAAGAGCAGCATAACTCACTTGGGGGAGGGTCTAAGCAGATGGGCAGAGAAGGCAACTGAGGCAGGGACAGAGAGGAGCAAAGTTAGAGGTAGAAGCGAACAGTTGGGGTTAAAGAGATGGACAAGACAGTGATGGAAACAGAAACGTGACGAATGGGACAGATACATATTGAGAAAGAGACAGAAGAGTCATAAAGAGCATGCCAGAGACAGATAGACAGAAATATAGAGAGATACAATGAAAACGTCTCTCTCTCTTTTCTCTTCTCTCTCTCTCTCTCTCACACACACACACGCACCCACACACATACACACATACACACATGCTCACACACACACACAGGTTGTAGAATATGTAAGGCAGACAGACACAGACAAGACAGAGACAGAAACAGACAGATTGTCAGAGACTGTCAGACAGAGGTTATCAGAGACAGAAGCAGGCAATAGAGGAGAGCAAGAGACAGACTGAATGCAAGGGAAACAGCTGGAGGATGAAAGAGAGAGGTATAGTGACAAATAGAGATGCAGACAGAGATAGATAGAGACAAATAGAAGCCAAGATGGAGACAGAGGAAGATAATAAGGCTTTCTCTGACTACCTGTCTCTGTCTGTTTGCTTTTGTCTCTGACTATCTGTCAGGAAGGAGAAATACGAGAGGAGGCCAGGATGTGAAACCAGAGCACCACAGAGAGTGGGAATCAGAGAGCAGACGAGTTTTCCTAAATATGTCAGGCATTGATCCCAAACCATCAGATACCCTAGTCAACTAGAAATTGAATGAAGGAAGTGGATTATTGTGAAATTTCCACAAGTAGTTATAGTGGCCTAATCATGTACAGGTTAGAGTTTCTAAGTCATGTTTGCCATGGTAAATCAAGGACTGGCACATTATAAAAGACGAGGGCATATCTACTACAGTGACTGTCCAGGAAGTATTTGATCTTTATTTATAAGAGAAAAAAGGACTACATATCTTATTTTATTTCATAAAGTATAAAATTATTATGCTGGCCATAAAATGGGGACAGTTTACAAACCCATTTGAAGCTTTGTAAGTTAATTCTATTCCACATTATTTAGAGACTTTGCAGCTATCCAGATAACCTCCCAGAAGCAAATGTCCCTAAAGAATCAAGCTGGCACCACAGATGAATAGACTTTAAAACCAGTTTGTGCTTAGTAGACTTTGTAGAATTTGAGAGTACCACTTAAACTCAATCCTCACCCTTTCCTAAATTGTGAAGATTGGGCGAAATAAACCTGCAAAGATTTATTTGTTTTAAATGACAGATAAAACTGTGTGTATCCATCAGGTACCACATGATGTTTTCAAGTATATATACATCGTGGAACGACTAAGTTTACTAACTTAATTAACATCTACATTATCACTCATACCCTTTTCTTGTGGTGAAAGCAGTTAACACCCACTCTCTTAGCACTTTTTTCAAGTATGCAACATAACCTTATTCACTATTTATTAACTGCGTTCACCATCTGGTACAATAGACTGCTGGAGCTTATTCCTCCCATTTAATAGAAACTTTGTTTCCTCTGACCACCATCTTCTACAATCCTTCCCCTCCACCTCCCTGCAGTGCCCCAGCTCCTGGAAACCACCATTCTACTCTAAAGTTCTTTGATGTCAACTTTTTTAGATTACACATGAGTGAGATCATGTAGTATTTGCCTTCCTGTGCCTGGCTTATTTCACTCCATATGATGCCCTCCAAGCCCAACCCTGTTGTTTCAACTGGCAGGATTTCCTAGTGTTCCATTATGTATACCGGCCATATTGTCTTTATTCACTCAACCACTGATGGACACTTAGGTCAATTCCATATGTAGGCTATAATGAATAATGCTGCAGTAAACATGAGAGTGTAGATACATCTTTGACATGCTAATTTCATTTCCTTTGGATACATACTCAGTAGTAGGACCGATGGATCACTTTTTAATTTGTTTTTAATTTTTGGAGGAACCACCAAACTGCTTTCCATAATAGTTGTGCAAGGATTCCCTCTTCTCCACATCCTCATCACTTATTTTCTTTTATCACGTTAACAGTTGTGAGGTTATTTCTCATTTTGGTTTTAATTTGCACTTCCATGCTGATTGGTGATGCTGAGCATGTTTTCCATATACTCATGGTTATTCAAATCCCTCCTTTTGAGAAATCTCCATTCAGGTCCTTTGCTCACTTTTCCAAGCCAGGTTATTTGTCTCCTTGCTCCTGGATTGAGTTCCTGAAGTATTTTGAATGCTAACCTTTTACCATGAGTCTAGTTTGCAAATATTTTCTCCAATTCTGTAAGTGTTTCTAGTCCCTCGGTTGGTTGTTTTCTCTACTGTACAGAATCTTTTCAGTTTGATTGAATCCCATTTGTCTATATTTACTTTTGTTGCCTGTGCTTTTGATGTCCTATCATTGCCCTCATCAGTGTCATGGAAATTCCCTCCCAGGTTTTCTTTTAGTATTCTCAAAGTTTTAGGTTTTCTATTTAAGTCTTTAATCCATTTTGCATTGACTTTTTGTATATGGTGTCTCTCTGTATGTGATGGTGGTGGGGGTGAGATAAGGATCAGTTTTCATGCTCCTGTATGAGTTTTCCCAACACCATTTATTGAAGAGACCATCTTTTCCCTGTTGTTTGTTCTTGCCGCCATTGTCAATTATCATTAACAAAGTAAATGTGGGGGTTCATTTCTCGGGTATCTATTCTGTTACAATGCTCAGGCAGTAACGTGATGGTTTGGATTTCTATAGCTGTGTAGGTATATTTTTAAGCCAGATAGTGTAATGCCTCCAACTTTGTTCTTCTTGCCCAAGATTGCTTTGGCTATTCAGGATCTTCTGTGATTCAATGTGAACCTTAGGAATTGCGGTTAATGTTTGTTTCTATTTTTGTGGAGACTGTTATTGATAATTTTTAGGAGTCACATTGACTCTGTAGATGGCTTCAGATAGCATGAAGATATGAACGATATTATTATTTCTTCCAATTCATGAATATGACCTATATTTGCATTGATTCCTGTCCTCTTCAGGTTTTTCTTCCATGTTTCATGTACCACAATGTAGAGATCTTTCACCTCCTTGGTTAAATACATTTCTAAGTACTTTATTATTTTTTATTGTAGCTATTGTACAATTGATTGCTTTCTTGATGTCTGTTTCAGAGATTTCATTACCAGTGAGTAGAAACATTACTGGATTTTGTATGTTGACTCATATCCTGTCACTTTACTGAATCCAGTTATAAGTCGTTATGGCTCTTTAGTAGTATCTTTGGGGACTTCTGTACTTAAGATCATGCATCTGCAGACAGGCACCATTCAAGTTCTTCCTTTCTAGCCATGTGTGGTGGCACACACCTGTAATCTCAGCACTCGGGAGGCAGAGCCAGGAGGCTAGCAAGTGTGAGGCCAGCCTGGGCTAAGTAGCGAGACCCAGTACCCCCACTGCAGAAGAGGAAGAATACAGTCTTCCTTTCCAATTTGCATTGAGTTTCTTTTCTTTCAACTAATTTCTCTCTCAAGACCTCTACAATTATGTTTAATAGAAGTGGCAAGAGATACACCCTTGTCTTATTCTAAATCTTAAAGGAAAGACGTCAACATTTCCCCATGGAGCATGATGTTACCTGTGGGTTTGTCATAAATAAGCTTTATTGTGTTGAGGCACATTCCTTCCATAATTCATTGGTTGAGAGTTTTAATGACCCAAGGAAGTTGAATGTTTTAAGAAGAAGCAGTGTGTTAATGATGACTGGCAATGCTATCCTAGAGAGTGAAGATAGTCTGGGCAGTTGAACTGAGGGCATCGTATACCATCCTCCACAAAATTTAGACCCAGGGACCCACCCATTATAATAAGTGAGACACCAAACCAGTACAGTTTATGTTGCTGTAGCAAAATATCTGAGACTACATACTTTATGGTGAAAATAGGCTTATTTATTTTTTAGGTATTTATTTATTTATTGTTACTGCACAAAATAACAGGCTTCATCATGAAATTTTTACAAATGCATAAAATGTACTTTGATGTTATTCACCCCCCATCACCTTTACCTGTCACTCTCTTTGCTCCCCATGGGCCACCACCCACCACAAGGGTCCTCTGTTTTGCTTCATGTCTTTTTATTTGTATTCATGCATCCAGATTCTGCCTATGAGAGAAAATGTGTGTTACTTGTCATTCTGATTCTGGCTTGTTTCACTTGACATGATGATCTCCAGTTCCTTCGATTTTTCTCAGAAATGACATAATTTTATTCTTTCTTATGGATGAATATTGTGTATAGATATATCACAACTTCTTTAGCCACTCATCTGTTGATGGGCACCAAGGCTGCTTCCAAAGCTTGGCTATTGTGAACTTTATGCAATAAATGTGGCTGTGTAGGTATCTCTTGTGTATGCTCACTTACATTCCTCCAGATATATGCCCAGAAGTGATGTTGTGGTAGTTCATGGTTAGTCTTTTGAAGAACCTCCTTAGTAATTTCCATTGTGGCTGTGCTAATTGACATTCCCACCAGCAGTATACTCTCTCCACCAGCAGTTCCTTCTCTCCACATACTTCACAGCATTTTTTTTCTTGATGGTACCCTTTCATCCATGACTGGGGTGAGGTAGGATCTCATTATTCTTCTTACTTGCATTTCTTTTATGTCTAAGAATGTTGAAATTTTCGTCATGCATTCAATGGTCACTTGTACTTTTTTTTGAGAACCGTTTCTTGAATCCACTTGACCGTTTATCAATTGGTTATTTATTTCTTTGGTGTTTAATCTTCTGACCTCTTTGTATAGTCTAGATATTAATCCCTTGTCTCATGAACAGCTTGCAAATATTGTGTCCCATTCTGGAGGCTGTCTCATCACTCTGACAATTGCTTCTTTTGATGTGCTTTTTGGTTTTATGCAATCTAATTTGTTAATTCTTGCTCTTATTTCCTGAGCAATTTGAGTCCTATTCAGATAAAGGTTGCCTGTGCCTATTATCTTGAAGGGATTTCCTTATATTTTCCTGTAGCATTTCAAAGTTTTGAGTCTTATATTAGGGTCTTTGATCCACTTTTAATTGATGTTTTACAAGGTGAGAGACAGGGTTCTAGCTTCAATCTTCTGCATGTGGCTATCCAGCTTTCCCAGCACCATATATCGAAATGGCTATCTTTTCTCCAAAATTTGGCATATTTGGCAAGAATCAGATGGCTGCAGCTGTGTGGGCTTATTTCTAGGACTTCTATTGCATTCGATTGGTCTGTATGTCTGTTTTGCATGAATGCCTTGCGGTCATTGTTACCTTGGCTTTGCACAATAATTTGAGGTCAGATACTCTGATACGTACAGCGTTGCTCTTCTTTCTTGCTCAGGACTGTTTTGGATATTTGGGGTCTTTTGTGCTTCCATATGAAGTTTTGGACTTTTTTATATTGGCATTGTAGTGGATGTTGTATTGAAGCTGTACATTGCTTTCATCCTTATAGGCATTTTTTACAATGCTAATTCCACTGATCCATGAACATGGGAGGTCTTTCCATCTTCTAATGTCTTCCTCAGTTCTTTTCTTTAGTGTATTTTAGTTTTCATGGTAGTGGTCTTTCACCTCCTTGGTTACTTTTTTTGAGGCTATTACAAATGGGGTTGTTTTTACTGATTTCTTTCTCAGTAAATTCTTTGCTGGCATATAAGAAAGGTACTGATTTTTGTATGTCGATTTTTGTATTCTGCTACTTTGCTAAAAGTGTTTTCAATTCTAAAATTCTCTGGTGGAATCTTTGGGGTCTTTTAAGTAAATACAGATGATTTGACCTCTCGCTCTTCCTATTCGCATCCTTTTTATTTCTTTCTCTTGCCTTATTTTTCTAGCTAAGAACTCAAGAACTAAGTGGAACAAGTGTGGGTAGAGGGGACACCGTTACTCATTCACGATGTTAGGGAAAATGCTTTCAGTTTTACCCCATTTAGAGCAATGTAGGCGATAAGTGTGTCATACATACATTTTATTATGTTGCAGTAGGTTGCTTTTATTCCTAGTTTCTTCTGGGCTTTTTATCATGAAGGGCTGTTGGATTTACTCACAATACTTTTCTATGTTTATTGAGATGAACGTGTGATTTTTGTCCCTGATTCTATTTATGTGGTGTAGTACATGTTTTGATTTACCTATGTGGAACCAACCACCCTTGTATCCTTGGAGTGAAACTATATTGATCGCAGTTTATGATCTTTTTATTGAGTTACTGAATTTGATTTGCAATGATTTCATTAAGAATTTTTGTGTCTGTTCACCAAGGATATTGGTGTGTAGATTTCTTTTGTTGTTGCTGATGTTGGGTCCATACCTGCTCTGGGTTTCAGGGTAGTACTGGCTTTGTGGAATGAGTTTGTTTGAGTTTCTTCCCTTTACATTTCATGGAATAGTTTGAGGAGAATGCTGTTAGTTCTTTAAAGCTCTGGTAGAATTCAACAATGAGCTTTTCTGGTCCTGGGCATTTTTGTTGTTGTTGTTGCAAGATACGTTCACTACTTAAATTTCATTGCTTGTTATAGTTCTCTTAATGTTTTTAGTATCTTCTTGGCTCCATTTTGGTAGGTCATATGTGTCTAGAGATTTATCCACTTCTAGATTTTCCCATTTATTGGAATATAATTTTTTAAAGTATTCCCTAATGACCATCTGGATTTCATTGGTATCTCCTGTCATGTCCCTTTCATCTTTGAATTTACTAATTTGAGTCTTCTCCCACTTGCTTTTGCTTAGCTTTGCTGGTAGTCTGTTGAAAGAACCAGCTCTTCACTGATTCTTTTCCCTATTCTTTCAGTCTCTATTTCATTGATTCCTATATGATTTCTTACCATCTACTAAGTTTGGGTTTGTTTTGTTCTTGTTTGCCCACAAGCTTCAGGTGCACCATTAGGTTATTCATTGGAGATTTGTGTTTTTTTTTTTTCTTCAGGTAGGCACTCATAGCTATAAACTTCCCTCTTAGAACTCTCTTTGCTCTATCCCACACATTCTTATATATACCATGTTTTCTGTTTCTTTGTGCTCTAGGACATTTTAAATTTTCTCCTTGATTTTTTTCCATGACCCATTGGTCATTCATTTCTAGGGTTTCTACCATTTCTGTTGCTACTGTTGTCTAATTTTAGTCCATTATGATCTCATAGGATAAAATAAATTTATTGCAGTTTTCTTATATTTGTTAAGACTTGCTTCATGGCCTAGAATGTGATCTATTTTGGAGAAAGTTCCATGACCTCTAAGAAGAATGTCTACTCCCCAGAAGTTGGATGGATTATTCTGTAGATGTGGCTAAATTTCACTCTGAAGTTTCTTTGCTGATTTTTTGGTCTGGATCATGTGTCTGTTAATGAGAATGTGGTATTAAAATCACCCACTGTTATCATATCTGGACCTTTTATGTCTTGTGAAGTTGGGTGCACCAACATTGGTGCATAAAAATTTATAATTGTTACATCTTCTTGATGGACTTTTCCCTTTACTACTGTATATATCATCTAGTAATTTTGCTTGAAGTCTATTTGCTATTTATGAGTATAGTTGCTCCTGCTTGCTTTGGGTTTCCACTCACTTGCATAGAGTTTTCCATCCATTCCCTTTCATTCGACTGTGTCTTTGCCAGTGAGGTGTACCTCTTGTAAACAAAAAATAGTTGGATCTTACCTTTAATCCAATCAGCCAATATGCATCTTTTAATTGGAGAGTTCATAGCCATTTATTTAGGGTTAGTATTTGGAGGTTTTGTGTGATTGCTGAGATTTTATTGTTTTGTTTTGGCTTTTTTGCCTTGCTGATTTGGCTACAATTTCTTCTTTTCTTTCACTCTTATTCATGTTTGGAGTTACAGGGTTATTGAGTTGGATGTGGCTGATTCTTTCCTAATTCTCATGTGTTCATTTATTTCTCTTCTGAAATTTGTTCTTTCCTGGGCTCTTGTATGTGTGACTGTCTTTTGTCCTCCTCTGTGTGAAGGATTCCTTTAATTATCTTCTATAGTGCTGGCTTAGCAGTCATGAATTGCTGTAATTTGTGCGTATCTTGGAAGATCTTTATTTCTTCTTTATTGTAAAATATAATGGCTGGATATAGTATTCTTCATTAGTGGTCACTTACTTACTCTTGGGGCTTCAAACATGCCATTCCATGCTTTCCTGGAGTTTGTGATTATGGTGTAATTATGATTGTTTTTGTGTATCATGGAAGGTTTTTATTTCTCCTTCCATTATGAAAGACAGCTTTTCTGAGTAGAGCGATGTACCTTGGCTATACTGTCCCATTCTGTCCTAGCTTTTAGAGTTTCTGTTGAGGAATATGCAGTTATTCTGATGGGTTTCTTTTTATAGGTGACTTGGCAGTTCTCTCGTGCAGATTTCTATATTCTTTCCTTGGACTGTATACTTAACGTTTTAACTATCATATGACGTGGGAAGATTCTATTCTGGTATTCTCTAGTTGGAGTTCTAAGTGCCTCCTGTCCTTGGATGACCATTACTTTCTCAAGATTTGTCAAGTTTTCAGCTATAATTTTTATTGAATACATTTCTGTGCCTTTAGCTTGTACCTCTTCTCTTTCTTCTACGCTTGTGATTTCCAAGTTTGGTCTTTTACTGGTGTGTCAGAGGTCTTGTATATTCTGTTCATACTTCTCCATTCTTTTTTCTTTACCTTTATTTGAATTTTCTAACACATCTACCTTATCTTCAAACCCTGACATTTTGTTGTTTTCCATTTGATCCAGTCTATTTGGAGAGGCTTTCAACTGAGTCTTTAATTTAACTAACAGGTCTTTTCATTTCCAGAGTCTTAATTTGATTTTTTTATGATTTCTATGTTTTCCTTGAATTCCCCTTTTATACCTTGCATGGTCTTTCTTATTTCATTCAGCTGTTTATGTGTACAACTTTGAATGCATTTATCTGTTTATGTGTATTCTCTTTGAATTCATTGAGCCGTAATGCATGTCCACTTTAGTTTCATTGACTATTCTTATCATCATCATTCTTTTGAGTTCCATATGTATGATTTTGCCTTGCTCCCTAATATTTAAGTCCTTTCTTGTGTGATTGTACTTTTTTGAGGTGTTGTGTTGCTTTGTTTTTTCATATTTCTTGTGTTTCTACATTAATGTTTACTCATTTAAAGTCAAGTCATTGGTTGGAGGTTTTAATCCCCTGAAGTCATTCAGTTGAATTATTCTCTAAGTTCTGCAGGACTGGATAGTGGCAGGGTAGAAGTGCCTTTTCTCTTTACTGGCCCAGGAATCCAATCCGGCAACAACAAACCCACCAATTCAAAACCAAACAACATGTTTTCATGAAGTAGAAAACAATTGGAGACTTTAGGCACACTCCCAATAATGTTATTTGCTTAGAGGACTAGCATTATTACACAGTACACTAGGGTGTTACAAAAAATGTTACAGGTTTAGGATTTTAAAGTAAGGTGGTGGTGGTGAGATAAGGAAAACAGAATAAGGAAGATGGGGAGAAGGGGGTGAAGTGTGCGATGTGAATGTAAACAAAATAATAATGTGTGGGAATATAGTTTCATTATTACAGAGAAAGTTGCTAAAGTCAGTGGTTACAAAACAATGGAAAACTTAAGAATAATAATTTAAAATGAGGTAGAATAAACTGCCAACAGGCTGGGCAGTGAGTTTAGGCACCAGAGTCAGTTACACGGGAATCCACAGGGCTTGCTCATTCACTTGTGTGGCTTTTTCCCTGGGTATGGTTGCCTGTCTGTACTAAGCCTCTGGGAAGTTTTTGCTTTGTAAGGTGTTGGGTGTGGATGGCTCTTGCCACCAACATGCTGGGCTTGAATGGACTAGAGATGCAGTAGGTCAGTTTTCACTTCTGCAGGGTTGTTCTGGATACTGCCCAGACAAAATTTTCTCTTTGTTTCTTTTATAAATCTAAAGTTCAATATTTAAAACATTTTCCCTAGCCAGTAGCTCTCTTGTCCTTTCCTGATGTCCTCCTTTGGCTTACTAAGATGTCCACTTTTCCTTACAACCACATACCTGAGATTTTATCTCTGATTCATGGAGATACAGGGATGTAATGGATTTCTGCAGTGTGCTATCCTATAAAACTTATAAAGCCCCGCAATGGTTCCACCATTTTTCACCATTGCCACACTTGGTCCCACGGTTTCAGCATATGGACTTTTGGAAGACACATTCAAATCATATCCAAATCATAGTAGAAAACTAGCCAAAGAAAAAAGAACAACAAAGGCAATTTGCCCTACTAGATGGCAAAATCACACTCATTCAAATGACAGGGTGCTTGAAAAAGGAAACCACAACTAACACTAGACCTTCACTGGTCTGCACACAAACAGCTTCTGTTCCTGATCCCACAGCTAAAATTCAGTCATGTTCAATTTCTGGTATGAGACCAACTTCCACCCCACAGTTAATGATTTCCCAAACCTTTGGAGATACAGAGAAATATTTAACAATTAAGCACATTTTAAAGGCTTTATGTGCCTGGGTTTCTAGAGGATTTATATGATTCCAAAAGAAAGAATATGCCCTATGGATATACTAAACCCCAACAAATAGGGACAGATATTTGGAAGGACAAAGGCCCTGAAATTTCCCCCTATCACATTGAGTGGGGGATGTCCGAATCAATCCTGTTGGCAATGGTGCAATGACAGCCTGAAACTTTTGGAAATAACTGAAAGCCACTCTTACAGAAAATTCAGGGTTATGCCTTAATGCTGACACCAGCAGGGCATTCTACCTCATTATTTCTTTTTCTTTTAAATGGCCTCAAGTATGTAATATCACGTTGTTTGCAGAAGCATAAAATAGCCAGACACCCAGCCCAGCATTTTGAGGATAGCATGACAAACAAAGAGAATGCTATATACCGTTAATTATGGCATGGCAACCCAAACAGCTTGAGTGACACAAAAGATCCTCCTCAAATATCTGTGTTTGTAGATTATGACACTTGTAATATTGCAAAGGATTAGAACACTGGGGCCACAATGGTCATGTTTACCCAGGAACTAGCTGCACATAAGGCTAGACAATTGGAAACAAATTGACTCATGTCTGAGGAAGTTATCTTCCAGAACGTCCAGTTGCTTTTGAATTAAGGAGAAATAACCATGTTCCCATTCAACCTGGGTTTCTTAGGTACTGGAGTCCTTCTCTCTACCATGAATTCATCCCAGTTTTCTACCACACATTTTTAAACTTATGATTTTATTGGCATATAATAGTTTAAAAGGGATACATTGTGATAATCACAAATGTATTTAAAAGATATCTTAGTTGGATTTACTCCCTCCCTCATTCTCCCTCTCACTCCTCTCCTTCTTAGAACAGTTTAACAGGCTTCACTCTTCTATTTTCATATAGAGAAATGAAACACATCCACCACATACACTCTTAGTCACCCTTTCTTTATGCCCACCCCCCTTCCACTGGCACCCGGCCCAGGAAAAGATTAATTTTTCCCTCCTGTCCTTTGTTTTGTAAATGAAATGTGTATTGATAGTCCAAGGGGTTTTTGCCGTGCTACTTCAGGTCTGTATATATTGTCTTTCATCAAATTAACTCCCTCCCTCTGTTACTTACTCATTCTCTATCTCCATGCTTCCTTAATATGAAAGTTTACTCTACAGTGCATTATATTATTTTCATGTGTAGATGGGTTACTTCAATATTTTCAATTCTTTAACATTTTCTTTCTTTCTCCCATCTCCCACAGCCCCCTCAGATATAATTGTTAATGCAATTTTGTTCTCTCTGTCACTATATATGTACTTATGTGTGTGTGTATACACATATATAAAAATGATCATACATGTTCCACATATACATTTCATTTATACGTCTAGCTTCCACAGTTGAAAACAACATAATTTCATTCTTCTCTTTTGTGGCCTAATAAAATTCCATTGTGTATATATACCACATTTTCTTAATCCATTCATCAGTTGTGGGGCATCTGGGCTGCTTTCAAAGTTTGTCTGTTGTAAATAGTGCTGCAATAAACATGGTTGTGCAAGTATCTCTATTATATCTTGGAGTACATTCTTTCTCTACTACACATTTGAGTAATGAAAACCTTTTGGTTTCAGAAATATTCTCTCATGCTTTCTCAATCTTCCACTCTCTCTCTCTCTTCCCTCTTGTATCTCTCTCCACTTTCCTCATTCCTTCCTTCTGTCTTTCTTTCCCCCTCTCTCCCTCTATCTCTTTCTCCCACTATGTCTTTCTCCTCCTTTCCCTGTCTCAGTCTCTTGCTCCCTCTGATTGTCTTTTTGGACCCTTAACTTCCTCAAATGCTTTTCTCCATAGTTTATTCACCACTTACTTATCTGAGTGATTGGAAAATTTGGCTCAGTGGCAAACCGTTGTTTGATTGTTCTGCCAGTCTCTGAGAACATTACACACAATTATTGGCAGTTTTCCATGACATTCCCCTCTCCCCTCCTCCCCTGTGCACATTCTGTTTATCCACCTCTTATTTCTCCCTTAAAATGACTTCAAATCTCTGGTCTATTGCCCATTATCCCCTCTGCCTTCTGGGCCATTTCATGTACAGATAAGGGAAAATTAAATAGACATAATCCTTACAATAGTGACCTCAATATTGAAGTCAGTATTGACCTCATGATTCCCATTACTATATTGTCTCATCATTCCCTAAATTTTGAAAGACCAAGAAGAACTACTGAACTGCATAGCTAAAGACTTTATAATTTTTCATACCAGTCACTTGTTTACTTCTATGGCTTTAAACGCTGTGGCGATAAAGTGTCAAAGAAAAAAATAAATTTGTTCCAGAAATGGACAAGCTCTTTGGATTTTAACCCAGAAATTTAATGAAAATAGAGAAGCATTGGGTATCAGAGTGTGTCTCCACTAACCCAGTAGTTTTGTCACACAAACTTGCTGAAGGAAGTATGTATAGCTGCAAAGCAGGCAATTCTGGCTTAGGGTCATGTCTCCTGATATCAGTATCCCACCTCACTGAACACATCCAACATCCATCCAGAAGAAACACTTCCCACGAATTGCAGCTGATATGTCCAGCATGTATTGTGGTCCACAGATGTCATGCTCTTATTCTGACCACATCACTCTCTTTCAGAAGCGGGAGAGCCTCGTTGCTATGGGTTAAATTATGCTTTTCCCTTCAAAAATTATGATGTGCATTCTGGACCCTCAGCAACTCAGAATGACTATAATGGGAGATGGCATCCTGACAGAGATAAAAAGTTTGAAATGAAGTCACTATGGTGATCCCTGATCCAATATGACTTGTGTCCTTATAACAAGAGGAGACTTGGAGATAAACACATACAGAGGGAAGATGATGTGAAGGCAGGTAGAATACAGCCATCTGCAAGCCACAAAGGCCAGTCTGGAACATACTCTTTCCTCGTGTCCCTCAGAGAGAACTAACCCTGCTGACAGCTTGATCTTGGACTTGCAGCTTCCAGCATTATGAGAAAAACTATCAGTTGTTTTAGCCCTCCAGTGGCTGTATTTTTTTACAGAAGCCCCACCTGTGTAATACACTCATGATTGCCTAACAATAAGCTAAGATATTTTTCCTGGTTCTCTCTTATCCCTTCTCAAACAAAGAAGTTCTTTGACAAGGCCTAAACATGGAGGTCTCTGTAGGCAAGATAAACTTCCTGACAGCATAAGGATGTTTTCAAGCTGGTCATGTAGTTATTGCCTCCCAAGGGCTTACGTGATACAATCGCTTTCCTGAAGTGAAATAAGTACAAGTAGACAAAGTTAATAAACTTCACTTGAGCCTCTTAGCTACCATGAAATAAAATGCATAATGTAGGTGGGTCATCAGATATGTCTTTGGAGTGGTTCATGACTTGGTATGCCATGGAAATGGTGGAAATGAACTAATTTCTCATAGCCTTTCTAGTACTCGAATTGAACATGGTGAGCAAGTTTGGTATTTATTGGAGGTTTTGCCCCTCCAAAATGAGTCAGACTTGTTGATGGAAGCTCATACTATGGAGCATACTGATGAAACAAAACAAAGCATTTTGGCTGACCACTCTGCTAAAGAAGCTGCTTTGGTCCAAGTTTGAGCAGTTCAGCAAGTTTAAAGACAATTTGTTTACTCCCAATCACTTCTATGAATCCTTAAGGAAACCTCTATTACAAACACCAAGCTCTATAAAGCAATTCACTGAGAGAAATTTTCTTGTACTCTACAATTAGTTGGATTATGTCATCACCCAAATAGCCTCTTGGTCTCTCCAGACACTGTGAAATGAAGAAGAACAACAAATATGCAAACACAACCACTGGCCCCCACCAACCTTTCACACCATGGCACATCAAGTAACCTGAATTGAAAATTATTCCGGGGCTTGTGATGCACCCTAGTAGTTGAGTGCTTAACTACTATGCACAAAGCTCTAGGCTCAATCCCTAGCACTGCAAAAAAGGAAAATTAAACAATCAGAGCTGTCTGACTTTTTAATGACTGTAATCCATATTATACCTTGACAGGTAAATAACCCTAGGAAGCCTGTGAAAGTAGAATAACAAGAGGCAAGAGCATTGGGAATGTTTGACCATTTTCTAATGGAACTTACATATAGCTCTTATGGTTCCATGCCTTTCTTCTCTACTGTTCAAAGCTCTTTGACAAGACAAAACATGAAGGTCACTGTAGGCAAGTTAAACTTTATGACAGAATATTTTCAAGCTAGTTAATGTTTTTATTCCCTACCAAGGGCTTTAAGTGCTTCCACAATGCAGTCTCTTTCCTGAAATGAAATAAGTACAACTAGCCAAGTAGCTGAACTTAATAGATTTGACTTGAGCTTGCCCGCTACCAGGGGATAATAGAGATAATGTAGATGTGGCAACAGATGTATCACTGGAATGGTTCATGACTCTGGTATTCTATGGAAATGATGTAATTTCTTTAATAGCCTAGTTAGTACTCCAATTAAGCACAGTAAACTTTTTGTCAGAACTTAATGGCTCATTTTTTTTACTCTTATGTATTCATTGAACAGGGGGAATTCATTATGACAAATAGGCTTACATTGTACTTCAACTGCCTCCCAAACCAGTAAAGCAATTGCAAGAGGTTTCATTGTTTGATTTCATATATGTGTATGAAGTTCATCAACCATAGTCCCTCACCTTTTCCTCTTTCATTCATCCTCCCCATTCCTGCATGTACCCACCCACCCCCGCACTCTATCTATTTTACAGTACTTTCTGTTGTTATTAATTCCTAAGCCAATGTTCAAAGGGGTTTCTCAATGTATCTCCATTGTGAGTATACTTTATTTGGTCAGTTCAACCCCTTGCCTTGCTCTCCCTTATCCCTTCCATCACTCCCCTCTTTCATGGATGTTATGTATTTCCATATTGTTGATGCTTTACATTCTCTTTTCCTTTCCCTCCTCCCCTGATTTCCATAAAGTATTTCCACAATTACAAACATGTTCTACATATATGTTTGTATATGATCATGTTTGTTTAGTGTATATCTTTATCTTTTGGATCTATTTTCCACACATGAAAGAAAATATGTGGCCTTTGTCTTTTTGAACATGGGTTACTTCAGTTAACGTGGTGTCCTCTAATTGCATCCATTTACCTTCAAAAAAGATGGAGTCATTCTTCCTTATGGCTGAATAAAACTGTGATATATATATATATATATATATATAATTTTCTTGATGCAGTCATCAGTTGTTGGACATCTGGATGGTTTCTATAGCTTGGTTATTGTGATCAGTGCTGCAGTAGACATTGGTGTGCAATTTCTCTATTTTATCCTGGCTTACATTCTTTTGGATATATGCCCATGAGTGGTAACACTGGATCATATGACAGTTCTATTTTTAGCTTTTAAGGAGTTTCCATATTGCCTACCATAATGGTTGCACTTATTTTCCTTCCCACCAGCAGTGTCAAAGGGCTCCCATTTCACCACATTCTCATCTGCATTTGTTGTTGTTTTTGCTCTTAAAGATGGTCATTCAAACTGGGTTGAGGTGAAATCTTAGTGTAGATTTCTTTTAGATTTCATTTATGGCCAGGGAATTTGAACAATTTTTCATGTATTTATTGACCATTTGTACCTCTTCCTTGGAAAATTTCCTTTTCAGTGCATGCACCCATTTCTTCATTGAGATATTGATTGTGTGGGAGTTGGGTTTTTTTGAGTTCCCTGTAGATTCTGGATATTAGTCTCTTTTTAGATGACTAGCTGGCAAAGATTTTCTCCAATTCCCTGGGCAGTCTCTTAAGTCTAGTGATTGTTTCTTTTGCTATGCAGTAGCTTTTTATCTTGATGCAGTCCCATTTGTTCATTCTTTCCCTTAATTGCTGAGCCATAGGATTTTTATTTAGGAAGTCATTTCCTATGCCTATATATTCCAGTGCATTTCACATTCCTTCCTGTTCTTGTTTCAGTGTTTCAAGTGTTTTTAACTTCTTTGATCAAGTTTGAGTTGATATTGGTACAGGGTAAAGGACAGGGATCTAGTTTCAGGCTTCTACACGTGAATATCTCATTTTCTCAGCAACATTTGTTGAAGTGGCTTTATGTTTTCATTGTGCTATTTGGGTTCCTTTTTCAAAAATAAGTTGGTTGTTGCTGCATGGGTTAATGTCTGAGTTTTCTATTGCAGTCCATTGGTCCTCATGTTCATTTATCTGACAATGCCATGCTTTTATCATTATGTCTCTGTAGCATAGTTTGAAATCAGGAATTTTGATTCCCCTAACATTGGACTTTTCACTCAGAATTGTTTTGGCTATTTGAGGTCTCTTGTGTTTCCATGTGAATTTTAGGGATATCTGTCGTTTTTCTTTTTCTTCTTCTTTTTTTTTGGTGGTACTTGGATTTGAACTCAGGTCCTGACACTTGCTAGGTAGGCACTTTACCATTTGAGCCACTCTATCAGCTCAAAATTTCTTTATTTTTCTTTGCAGCACTGGGGTTTGAACACGGGACCTCACATTTGAAGGTAGGCACTCTTACCATTTGAACCACTCTTCTAGACCTATGACTGATTTTTCTATCTCTGTGAAGAACGTGATTGAAATTTTGACAAGCACTTTTGTTAGTATAGCCATCTTCACAATGGGAAAATTTTCCATCTTCTGATGTCTTCTTTGATTTTTCTCTTCAGTGATTTATCGTTTTCATTGAAAAGTTCTTTCCTGTCCTTTGTCAATGCAGACTCAACTCCCAGAGTGGAGTGTTGTGTACGACATTCAACTTCCCAACTATGTTCAATTTAGAATGGCAGTTATATATTTCTTTGCCATATAGCATGCTGGAGCATTATAACCCAAAATGAATTTTTCTTGAAATTGAAAACAGTGATGGATGGAGAGTAATCCTGTGAAATACAGACTCAATTCCCAGATTTAGGATAATCCTATGAAACCAAGACTCAATTCCCAGAATGGAACATTGTGCAGGACAGTCAAACCTCTAAGTTTGTTTTAGAATGGTAGTTGCATGGTTCTCTGTCAAAGCATAATAGAGCATATGAGACAAAAAAGGATGTTTCTTCAAATGGAAAATGGTGATAGATGGAGAGCAGTCCTGTGAAACAGATATTCAATACGAAGAGTGCAACGGTATGCTGGACTTTCAACCTTGTAACTCAGTTCATTTTAGAATGCAGTTACATGTTTTTCCTGCCATATGACATAGTGGAATATTCTGCAACAAGATTAGTGTTCCTTTAAATTTAGAACCATGCTAGCTGGAGTGAAATATGATGAAATACAGATTCAATTTCCAGAGGGGAACATTTTGCAGGACATTCCATCTCGTGACAATGTTGGTTTTAGAATGGCAGTTACATGTTTCTCTGCCACATAGCCCAAGACAGCATTATGAGCCAAAACAAATGTTTCCTCAAATTTAAAACAGTTACAGCTTAAGACTAATTCTATGAAATACACAGTCAATTTCCAGGGTGGAACACTGTGCAGTACCTTCAACCTTCTAACTAAGTTCATTTTAGAATGGCAATTACATGTATTTCTGCCATACAGCACAATAGAACATCAGGATCCAAAACGAATGTCTCTTCAAGTGAAAACAGTGATAGATGGAGAGTAGTCCTATGAAATACAGTCTCATTTCCCAGAGTGGGACATTGTGCAGGACAGTCAACCTTCTAAGTTGTTTGTACAATGGGAGGTACATGTTACTCTGAAACATAGCATACTAGAACATTATAATATAAAGTGAATGTTTTTCTACTTGAAATCACTGGTAGTTGGAGAGCAATCCTATGAAATAAATTCAATTCAGAGAGTGGAGTATTGTGCAGAAATTTCAACATAACTAAGTTTGTTTGAAAATAGTAGTTGCATTTCCCTCTGTCATACAGCTTAATAGGGCATCATGAGCCAAAATGAATGTTTCTTGACAATGAAAATGATGATAGATGTAGAATAATCATACGAAGCACAGACTCAATTCCCAAAATGCAACATTGTGCAGGACATTCAAGCTTATAAGCTTGTTTTAGAATGGCAGTTGCATGTTTTTTGGCCATACAGCATAATAGAGCACATGAGCAAAAAGGAAATTTTCATTAAATGGAAAATGATGATAGGGAGTAATCCTATGAAATTCAGACTCAATGCCAAGAGTGGAACATTGTGCCAAACATTGAACCTTGTTACTTAGGTCATTTGAGAATGACAGTTACATGTTTTTCTGTCATGCAGCATAGTGGAGCATTCTGAGACAAAATGAATGTTTCTTCAAGTTGAGAACAGTGATAGATGGAAAGTAATATTACAAAATACAGACTGACTTCCCAGAGTGGAACATTTTTCAGGACACTCATCTTGTAACAAAGTTTGTTTTAGAATGGCAGTCACTTTTGTCTCTTCCATACAGCACAAGAGAGCATTATAAAGCCAAAATGAACATTTCTTGAAATTTAAAATGGTGATAGAGTGGAACATTGTGCAGTACCTTCAACCTTCTAACTAAGCTGGCTTTAGAATGGAAATTACATGTTACTCAGCAACTGCATACTAGAGCAGTATAATACAAAATAAATGTTTTTTTCTACTCGAAATCACTGATAGTTGGAGAACAATCCTATGATATTGACTCAATTCCCAGAGTGGAATACCTAAGTTATTCAACCTTCTAACTAAGTTCATTTTAGAATGGCAGTTACATTTTGCTGTGTCATACAGCATAATACAGCACTATAAGCAAGAATTAATGTTTCTTCAAATTGAAGAGGTAATTGATGGAGAGTAATCCAATGAAATGCAAACTCAATTGCCTCAGTGGAACATAGTATAAGACAATAAACCTAAGTTGGTTTTAGAGCAGGAGTTACATATTTCTCTGTCACTGAGCATTATAAGACAAAAATCATGCATCTTCCAATTTAAGACTGAAAGAAGGAGAAAAACCTATGAAATGCAGACTGATTTCCACAGTGGAACATTGTACAGGCCATTTAACCTTCTAACTAAGATTGTTTTAGAATGGTTTCAATGCCATATAGCATAAGAGCATTATGAGCCAAAGTGAATGTTTACTCAACTCGAAAATAGTGGTTATTGGACAGTAAACTGCCAAAAACCAGACTCAAATCACAGATTCGAACATTGTGCAGGACATTCAACTTTTTAATAAGTTCGTTTTAGAATGGCAGTTACATGCTTCTCTGACAGACAGCATAATAGAGCACTATGAGCCAAAATAATGTTTTTCTCAAATTGGAAAAGATCACAAATGAAGAGTAATCCTATGAAATACAGACTCAATTTGAAGAATGTATCATCATGCAGGACAATCAGCCTTTGAACTATGTTTGCTTTAGAATGACAGTACATGTTTCTATGCCATGCAAAATAATGGAGCATTATGAGCCAAAATGAATGCTTCTTCAACTTGCAGAAAGGGAGAGTTGTGGTGTAACTCAGCGTGTTAGAGATGGAGTTCTCAGAACACAACATTGTACTGGACATTCACTCTTTTAAGTTTGTTTTAGAAAGGCAGCTGGGTGTTTCTCTGCCATACAGAATAGTAGAACATTATGAGCCAAAATGAATGTATCTTTGAATTGAAAATGGTTATAGATAGAGAGAACAATTCTATGAAAACTGACTAAATTCCCATAGTGGAACATAGTGCAGGATATTCAGCCTTATTATTATATTTGTTTTAGAATTGCAGTTAAATGTTTCTCTGCCCATGCACCATAATAGAGCAATATGAGTCAAACTGTATGTTTTTCTAATTGAAAATGTTGATAGATGGAGAATATTACTACACCACACAGATGCAATTCCCTGAGTGAAAAAATTTGCAGGATATTTAACCTTCTAACAAACTTCATTTTGCAATGGCAGTTACATGTTACTTTGCCATACAGCATAATACAGCATTATTAGCCAAAATGATGTTTCTCCAAATTGAATTGGTGATAGATTCAGAGTAGTCTTATAAATGGATACTAATTCTGAGTCTACACCCTGGAACAGGGTGTAAGTATTCAGCCTTCTAACTAGATTGGTTTTACGCCGGGTGTTACATGATCCTCTGCCCTATGGCATAATAGAGCAGTATGAGCCAAAATGAATATTTCTTGAAGCTGAAATCAGTAATAGATGAAGCATAATCCTGTGAAGTACAGGCTCAATCCCCAGATTGTAACACTGTGCAGGACATAAACATCCTAACTAAGTTGGTTTTAGAATGGGAGTTACAGTTTTCTCTGCTATATACCATAATAAAACATTATGAGCCTAAATGAATGTTTCTTCAAATTGAATACAGTGATAGATGTAGAATAATCCTATGTAACGCTGACTCAACTCCCAGAATAGAACACTGTGCAGGACATTCAAGCTTCTAAGATTGTTTAAGAATGGCAGTTGTATGTTTCTCTGCCATACAGGATAACAGAGCATATGAGCCAATACGATTGTTTCTACAAAAGCAAAATGGTGATAGATGGAGAGTAATTCTATGAAATACAGACTCAATGCCAAGAGTAGAACATTGGGCCAGGCATTCAACGTTGTAACTTAGTTCATTTTAAATGGCAGTTACTTGATTTCTGCCATACAACCTAGTGGAGCATTCTGAGTTAAAATGAATGTTTCTTCAAATCGAGAATGGTGATGGGTGGAAAGTAATATTACAAAATACAAACTGAATTCCTATAGTGGAACATTTTTCAGGACACTCCATCTTGTAACTAAAGTTCATTTTTAAATGGCAGTTGCATATTTCTCTGCTGTATAACATAAGAGAGCATTATGAACCAAAATAGATGTTTGTTCTACTTGAAATTACTGGTAGTTGGAGAGCAATGCTGTGAAATAGACTCACTTCCCAGAATGGAACGTTGTGCAGGCTATTCAACCTCGTAAATTAGTTGGTTTTGGAATGGCAGTAACATTCCCCTTTGTCATGCACCACAATACAGCATTCTGAGCAAAAATGAATGGTTGTTCAAATTGAATGGGTGACAGATGCACAGTAATCCAACGAAATGCACACTAAATTCACTGAGTGGACCATTGTGAGGGGCAATGAACCCTCTAAGGTAGTTGAATTTAGTATGAGACTTTAACGTTTCTCTGCCATCCAGTGTAATAGAGTATTATGAACCTATTAAGTGACTATTAAGTCACTATTAAGTGACTGCTTCCTAAGGAAAATGGTGACAGATAGAGAATACTCTTATGAAGTAGAGACTCAATTCCAAGAATGGACCATTGTGCAGGACATTCAACCTTGTAACTAATTTTGTTTTAGAAAGGCAGTTACCTGTTTCTCTGTCACACAGAATAATAGAGCAATATACACCAAAATGAATGTTTCTTCTAATTGAAAATGGCAAAAGATGGAGAGTATTCCTGTGAAATATAAATTAAATTACCAGAATGGAACATTGTGTGGGAACATTTACACTAGAATGGGAGATACGTGTTTCTCTGCCATACATCATATTAAAACATTATAGGCAAAAAAATGTCTCTTCAAATTGAAAACAATGATAGGTGGAGAATAATCCTATGAAATGCAGAATAATTTCCACGGTGAAACATTTTGGATTTCATTCAACCTTCTAACTTAGTTCATTTTAGAATGGCGGTTACATTTTTCTCTGCCATACAGTATAAGGGAGCAATAAAAGCAAAAAGAACGCTTCTTCAAAATGAAACTGATGATAGATGGAGGACAATCCTTTGAAAGAAGACTGCATTACCAAAGTGGAACATTGTGCAGGACATTCTACTTCTTACTAAGTTCGTTTTAGATTGGCAGTTACATATTTCTCTACCGTAAAGCATCAGAGAGCATTGGGAGACAAAATGAATGTTTCCTCAACTGAAACCAGTGGTAGTTGGAGAAAATTTGTACAAAATAGTCTCAATTCCCAGAGAGGAACATTGTGCAAACTATTCACCTTCCAGCTAACTTCATTTTACAATGACAGTTACATTTTTCATTGACATAGAGCACTAAAGCCAAAGCAAACGTTTCTTAAATTGAAAGTGGTAATAGATGCAGAGTAATATTATGCTATACCGACTCAAATCCCAGGCTGGATATGCAGGACATTTAACCTTCTAACTATGTTTCTTTTCGAATGAGAGTTACTTGTCTCTCTGCCATGCAGTACAATGGAGTATTATGAGCCAAAATGAATGTTTCCTCAAAATTAAAATGGAGATAAATCAAGAGTAAGACTAAGAAATACAGCTTAATTCCCAGAGTGGAACATTTTGAAAGACATTAAACTTTGTAACCAAGTTCATTTCAGAAGGGCAGTTACATGTTTCTTGGTCATGCAACATATTGGAACATTATGAACCAATGTGAAGGTTTCTTCAACTTGAAAATATTAACTTGGAGAGTAATCCTATGAAATACGGAGTAACTCAAAGACTGGAACATTGTGTAAGACCATCAACTTTCTAAGTAAGTTGGCTCACAAAGGAGTTATAGGGTTCTATGCCGTAGAGCATTGTGAGCCAAAATGAATGTTTCTTCAACTCGAAAACAGTGATAGCTGGACAGCAATTCTATGAAATGCAACTATGTGCAGAACATTCAACCTTCTATGTAAGTTGGTTTTAGAGTGGGAGTTACATGTTTCTTTGCCATATAAGCCAAAATAAACATTTCTTTAAGTTAAAATTGCTGAATGGTGTGGAGTAATGCTATGACATACAGACTCCATACACCAAGTGGAACATTGTGCAGGACATTGTACTGACTAGTTAAGGCCATTTGAAAGGGCAGTTACATGTTTCTCTGCCATAGAGCAGAATAGAGAATTACAAGCCAAATGAATGTTTTTTTCAAAATGAAGATGGTGATAGACGGAGAGTAATCCTATGAAATACAGACTAATTCTCAGAGTGAGACATTGTTCATGATCATTCCACCTTTTAACTAAGTTTGTTTAAGGATGGTAATTACATGATTCTGTGCTATAAAGACAGATAAAGCATCATGAGCCAAAATGAATGTTTCTTCAAACAGAAAAGGGTGCTAGAGAGTAGTCCTATGACGTACAGATTCAACACAGAGTTGAATTTTGTGCAGGAATATTCAACCTTCTAACTAAGTTGGCTTTGAAATGGAAGTTTTATGTTCCTCTGACATCCGGCATAATCAAAGACTTTGAACCAAAAATGAATGCTTCTTCAAATTGAAAATGGAGAGAGATTAGAGTAATAAAATGAAATACAGATTCAATTCCCAGTGCGTAGCATTGTGCTGGACAGTCAACTTTTTAACTAAATTTGTTTAAGAATGGCAGATAGGTTGTTCCCTGCAACATAGCATAATTGAGCATTAAGAGCCTAAAATAGATGGAGAGTGATATGGTGAAATACCAACTCAATTCCTAGGTTGGAACATTGTGCAGGACATTCAACCTTCTAACTATGTTGCTTTTAGAATGGGAAATACTTGATTCTCTGAGATGCAGCATAATGGAGCATTTTGAGCCAAAATGAATGTTTCTTCAAACTTAAAACAGTGATGGATAGATAGTAAACCTATGAAATACAGACTAATTCCCAGAGTGAAACGTTTTCCAGGACATTCAGCCTTCTAAGGAAGTTGGTTTTACAAGAACAGTTACATGTTTCTCTGCCATGCAACATAATGGAACACTATGAGCCAAATGAAATTTTCCTTAACTTGAAAATGGTTATAGTTGGAGAGTACTCCTGTGAAATACAGACTAATTTCCAGATTGGTACATTGTGCAGGACATTCAACATTCTAACTAATATCGTTTAAGAATGGCAGTTACATGTTTGTCAGCCATGCAGGATTATTCAGCATTTTGAACAAAAAATGAATGTTTCTTCAAATTGAAAATGGTGGTAGAAGGGGAATACTTCTATGAATTACAGACTCAATTTCCAAGGGAAATTTGAGCTTGATATTCAACCTTGTAATTAAGTTCATATTAGAATGGCAGTTACATGTTTCTCTGCCATGCACCAGAATAGAGCATTATGGGTAAAAATGAATGTTTTTTACAATTTAAAATGGTGGCAGATGGAAAGTAATTCTATGAAAAACAGACACAATGCCCAGAGTGGAAGGCTGTCCAGGACATTTAACCTTCTATCTCAGTTTGTTTTAGGTTGGCAGGTACATGTTTCTCTGCCATACAGCGTAATAGTGCACTATGAGCCAAATGATGTACCTTTAAATTGAAAACTGTGATAGACAGAAAGTAATCCTATGTAACACAGACTCAATTCCCAGGGTGAACATTGTACAGAAACATTCAACCTTCTAACTACGTCAGTTTTACAATGGGTGTTACCAGTTTCTCTGCCCTACAGTATAATTGCACATTAAGAGCCAAAGTGAATGTTTCTCCAAATTTAAAACAAAAATAGATGGATGATAATCTTATGGAATAGACACTCAACTACCAGAGTGAAGCATTGTGCAAGGCATTCATCCCTCTAAGTAAGTTGGATTTAGAATGGGAGTTACATGTTTCTCTGCCGAAGTGCATGATGAAGCATGATGAGCCAAATTCAATGTTTCTTCAAATTGAAAATGGTCATAGCTGGAGAATAGTCCTATGAAATAAATTCTCAATTCCAAGAGTGCAACACCATGCAGGACATTCAACCTTCTAACGAAGTTGGTTTTAGAATGGAAGTTTCATTTTGTTCTGCCCAACAACATAATAGAGCACAATGAGACAAAAAGAATGTTTCTTAAAATTGAAAACAATGATAGATGAAGAGTAATCCTATGAAATACAGACTCAATTCCCACACTGGAACATTGCGCAAGACATTCCACCTAATAATTAAGCCAGTTTTAGGATGGATATTTCATGATTCTCTGCCATACAGCATGACAGAATATTAAGACCAAAATGAAAGTTCCTTAAAATTGAAAGCCATGATAGATGGAGAGGAATACTATGAAATATAGACTAAATTTTAAGAGACAAACATGAATAGGACAGTCTACCTTCTAACTAATTTCATTTTAGAGTGGAAGCTACATGTTTCTCTGCCATACAGCATAAGAGCATTTGGAACCAAAATGTATGTTTCTTCAAATTGAAAATGGTGATAGATGGACTGTAATCCTATGAAATAGAGAGTCAAATCCCAAATTGGGACTGCTTTAGGCTATTCAACCTTCTAACTAAGTTGGTTTTAGGATGGCAGTTTCATGTTTCTCTATCATACAGCACAGTACATCATTATGAGCCAAATGGAATGTTTCTTCAAATTGAAAACTGTAATAGTGGAAAGTAACCCTGTGAAATACCATATTGTATAATAGAGCATTATGAGCTAAAATCAATGCTTCTTCACATTTAAAATGGTGAAAAGATAGTGAGCAATCCGATGAAATACCGAGTTAGTACCCAGAGAGGAACATTGTGCAGGACATTCAACTTTGTAACTAAGTTGGTTTTAGAATTGGATAGAGCATTATCAGACAAAATAAATTTTTCTTCAAATTGAGCACGCTGACAGAGGTTTGTTCTATGAAATACAGAATCAACTCACAGAGTGGAATTTGTTCATGACATGGAACCTTCTAACTAAATTAGTACTACAAAGGAAATGACATTTTTCTCTGCCATATAGCACAGTAGAGTATTAGGAGCCAAAATGACTGTTTCTTCAGATTCAAAATGGTTATGTTGGAGAATAATCTTATCGTGTACTGACTCAGTTCCTAGAGTGGAATGTGTTGCAGGACATTCAACCTTCAAAGAAAGTTGAATTTAGAATGTGAGTTTCATGTTAATCTGCCATAAAGTTCTATAGAGGATAATGAGCCCAAAACAATTTTTCTTCAAATTGAAAACAATGATCGATGGAGAGTAAGCCTATGAAATACAGATCAATTCCCAGAGTGGATCATTGTGTTGAACATTCAATTGTCAGTAGTTCATTTGAGAATGGCAATTACGTGTTTCTTGGCCATAAGCATAGCAGACCATTATGAGCCAAAATGATCATTCTTTCAAATTGAAAATGGTGATAGATGACAGAAATACTAAGAAATATAGTCTCAGTTTCCAGAGAGGAACATGAGTAGGACATCCAACCCTCTAACTAAGTTTGATTTAGGATGGTAGTTGCATGTTTCTTTGTAATACAGCATACAAGCATTAGGAGGCAAAATGCACGTTTCTTCAAATAGAAAATGGTGACAGATGGAGAATAATCTTATGAAATACGGATCCAACTCCCATAGTAGATCATGTGCAGAACATTGAACCTTCTAACTAAGTTTGTCTGAGGGTGGAAGTTACATAGTCTTCTGCCATACAGCACACAAGAGCAATGTGAGCCAAAAGAAATCTTTCCTGAAATTGAAAATGATGATAAATGAAGAGTCACCCGGTGAAATACACACTTGATTCACAAATTGAATCATTTGCTATATAGTCAGCCTTCTGACTGTGCTGGGTTTTGCATGGCAGCTACATGTCTCACTTTCATGCAGCATAATGGATCATTACTAGCCAAAGGAATGATTCTTCAAATTCAAAAAGGTGATAGATGAAGAGTAATCCCATGATATATGGATTCTATTCCCACAGTGGAACACAGTGCAGTAACATTCAACCTTCTAACTACATTCGTTTTAGAATGGCAGTAACGTGTCACTGCCGAGTTGCATATTAGAGCTTTATGAGCCAAAATGAATGTTTCTTAAAATTTTTAAATGGTGACAGATGGAGGATAATCCTATGAAATAGTGACTCAATAACCAGAGTGGAATATTGTGCATTACGTTTGACTTTGTAACTAATGAAGTTTTAGAATGTGAGTTACAGGTTTCTCTCCCATACAAAATAATAGAGCATTATTGGCCAAAATAAATGTTTCTTCTACTTCAAATTTCTGACATATGGAGGGCTATCCCATGAAATATGGAGTCAGTTCACAGAGTAGAACATTGTGCAGGGCATTCAGCCTTGTAACTAAGTTTGTTTTAGGTTGGCACTTATAAGTTTCTGTGCCATACAGCACAATAGAGCATTATGAGACTACATGAATGCTTCTTCAAGATGAAAATGGTGATATGCTGAAAAATAATCCTATCCAATATAAACCCAATTTCCAGAAAGGAACACAGTGTAATACATTCAAGCTTCTAACAAAGTAGATTTTTGAATGGGAGTTTGCTATTAAACTGCCATATAGAACAGTAGAGAATAATGAGCCATAAAGAATGTTTCATCAAATTGTTAACAATGATAGATGGAGAGTAACCCTGTGATACACAGACTCAATTCCTATATTGGACTATTACTCAGGATATTCAACCTTCTTGCTAAGTTCTTTTAGCTATGGCAGTTACATGAGTCTATGCCATACAGCGTAACAGCATTATGAGCCAAAATGCATGCTTCTTCACGTTGAAAATGATGATAGGAGAATAATCCTATGAAATGTAGACTCATTGTCACTGTTGAATATTGTGCAGTACTTTAGACCTTTTAACTAACTTTGTTTTAGGTTGGCAGTTCCATACATCATACTAGAGAATTATGAGGCAAAGTGAATGTTCCTTAATATTGAAAACTGCGAGAGATAGAGAGAAATCCTATGAACTACAGATTCAATTACCAGGGTGGAACATGAAGAGGAAATTCAACCTTCTAATAGGTTCATTTTAGAATGACAGCTACATGTTCCACTGACACACACATTAATAGATCATTATGCACCAAAATGAAGCACTTCATATTGAAAACCATGAAAGATGGAGAGGAATCCTATGAATTATAGTCTCAATTCCCAGAGTCTAATACTTTGCTGGACATTGAACCGTCAAGTAAGGCTGGAGCCCGGCAAAGGTAGTGTCAGGGTTGGCATCAGGCCTTCAGGAGGCAGCCCTGAGTGCTTGGGCTTGGTGCAGACCATTTCCTTCACTAACCAAGGAAGTGGAGGTGGAGTCCTTGGCAGGGAACCCGGGGGCTCAGACTCTGGCCCAGGCGGCACTGTTGGGAAGGCATCAATCAGGCTCATGAGTGGGGACATGGGAGCCTTGAACTCCGGGGGGGGGGGCACTGGTGGCAGTGGCAGAGGAGGTAGCAGCACGACCAACATGGGCACTAGCTTCCCTCTTCCCAGAGCGACACTGGGCCAGGACAGAGGGAATGTGACCACGGTAGTAGCCACCTTAGGTCAAGGCCCAGAACACTCCCAAGAGGTGTCTTAAACAGGCATCAGAGTGATTGACACTAGCTCATTTGGGGTCATGTACCAGGTACAGCTGACAGAGACAAGGGAACTGGTGGCCATCAAGAAGGTTCTTCAGGACAAAGGGTTCAAGAACTGAGAGATGCAGATTAAGCAGAAACTGGACCACTGTAATATTGTGACACTGCAGTACTGTTTCTATTCCAGTGGGGAAAAGAAAGATGAGATTTATTTAAACCTGGTGCTGGAATATGTGCCTGATACAGTGTACCTGATGGCTTGCCATTTTACCAAGGCCAAATTAACCATCCCTATTATCTATGTCAAGATGTACATGTACCAGGTCTTCCAGAGCTTGGCCTACATCCACCCCCAAGGTGTGTGTCACCATAGCATCAAGCTCCACAACATTCTGGTGGACACTGTTAATGTTGTCCTCAATCTTTGTGATTTTGGCAGTGTAAAGCAGTTGGTGCAGGGAGAGCCCAATGTCTCCTACATCTGTTCTCATTACTACCATGGCCCCAGCTCATCTATGGAGCCACAGATTACACCTCATCCATCCACGTGTGGTTAGCTGACTGTGCATTGATTGAGCTCCTTCTTGACCAGACCATTTTCTCTGGGGACAGTGAGGTGGACCAGCTGGTGGAGATCATCAAGGTATTAGAAACACCAACTCAGGAGCAAATCCAAGAGATGAATGCCAAGTACACAGAAGTCAAGTTCCTCCAGATTAAAGCACACTCCTGGACAAAAGTTCTCAAATCTTGGACACAGCCAGAGGACATTGTACTGTCCCTCAAGCCTATTGGTGTACATTCTGTCCCTGAGGTTTACCCCATTCCCCAGAATCCTGTGCCCACAGTTTCTTTGATGAACTGCTGTGTGTCTGAGCCCAGCTCCCCCACAGTCACCTGCTTCTCCCCTCTTCAATTTAAGTACTGGTGAGCTCTCCATCCAACTTTCTCTCAATGCCATTCTTATTCTTCCTCACTTGAGGTCTCTGGAAGGCAGTACTACCCTCACTCTATCCTCACAAGCTTTAACTGACACTCAGACCAGCTCAGACTGGCAGCCAGCTGAACCCACACCTGCCCTCAATAACTTCCTGAGGGCCCCACCACCAAGTCTTCCATGTCCATCTGGGAGTCTCAAGTGGGGCTGAGAAGGCAGGCCATAGCCCATCAAGCTGTTTCCATGGCTGGGACCCAAGACTACATGCAGAGGTAAATGAGTCCCTACCCTCACCTCTAGTCCCTTGCTCACCAGCCTCACCTATGGTGGGCTTTTTAAGAGGAGTTTAACTGGTTTGGGGAGGGAAGAGATGGAAGGACAGGGGATGGGGTATGAGACCCTCTTACCCCCATGGCACCCTTCCCTCCCCCAGACTTCCAGCTCCTCCCTTGTCCCTTGAAAATACACCCAACTCAACCCATCTCAACTCCTCTTCCCTTCCTTGCTCCTCCCCCCAGGTGTAAATAGATTGTTTTAATGTTTTTCTTAAAACAAATGTTGATTCACACCATGCACCCTGCCCTCTTCTCTTACAGCTATATCTCCCCTCCTGCCTTCTGCTCCAAAGACCTCCTCCCTCCTCAGCCCACTCTGAAGGACTATGGGAGTGGAGAGAGTCCCTGGTGTCTTAATTTCCACAGTAAGGTTTGCCTGTGTACAGACTGCCATTTAGTAAATTATCAGCATGAATGAAAAATGGAAGTTACATCTTCCTCTACCATACAGCATACTAGACCATAATGAGAAAAATTAATGTTTCTTCAAATTGAAAATAGTGATTGATGGCGTCTAATCCTGGACATATATTCCCAGAGTAAAACATTGTTCAGGACATTCAAACTTCTAACTACGTTCTTATTCCAATGGCAGTTACATGTTTCTATGGTATACAGCACAAAAGAGCATTCTGACCAAAAATGAATGATTCTTCAAATTGAAAATGGTGATACCTGGGGAGTAATCCTACAATTTACAGACTCAGTTCCTAGAGTGGAACTTTAAGTAGGACCCACTAACTAGTTTTAAGCATGGAAGTTATGTGCTTCTCTGCCACACAGCATAGTACAGCAGTATTAGCCATAATGTATACTTCTTCAAAATGAAAACAGTGATAGATGGAGAGTAATCCTATGACACAGAGACTCAGTTCCCAGAGTGGAACATGGTGGATGACATTCAACCTTCTAAAAAGTTGGTTTTTGAATGGAAGTTTCACGTTGTTCTGCCATACAGCATAATAGAGCATAATGAGACAAACAGAATGTTTCCTAAAATTGAAAACTATGACAGTTGGAGAATAATCCTACGAAATACAGATTCAATTCCCAGTGTGGAACATTGTGTGGGACATTCCACCTAATAATTAAATTAGTTTAAGAATGGCTATTTCATGATTCTCTGCCATGGAGAATGCTAGAATATTTACACCAAAATGAAACTTTTTTTCAATTTCAACTTTAAAATTGAAAATTGTGATAGATGGGAAGCAATCCTATGAAGTGTGGACTGTATTCCAAGAGTGGAACATTGTGCAGGATTTTTGACCTTCTAAACATCTTCATTCTCTGCAATCCATCATAACAGAGCATTATGAGGGAAAATGAATGTTCCTTCCAATTGAAGATGGTTACAGATAGAGAGAAATTCTGTGAAATACAGGCTCAATTCATGGAATAGAACATAAATAGGACATTAAAACTTCTCACTAAGACAGTTTTAGAATGGCAGTTACATGCTTCTCTGCCATACAGCAGAAGAGTATTAGGAGCCAAAATGTATGTTTCATCAAATTAAAAATGATGACAGATGGAGAATAATCCTATGAAATACAGACTCAATTCCCACATTGGAGCATTTTGCAGGATATTCAACCAGATCCTAAATAAGTTGGCATTTGGATGGCAATTACACGTTTCTCTTCCATGCAGCTTAATACATCATTATGAGCCAAAATAAATGTTTCTTCAAATTAAAAACAGTGGAAGATAGAGATTAATCCTATGAAATACTGACTACATAGTGGATCATGCTGCATGGCATTCAACTTTGTTACTCATTTGGTTTTAGAATGAGAGTTACAAATTTCCCTCCCATACAACATAATAGAGCTTTATCAGCCAAAATAAATGTTTCCTCAAGTTAAAAATGTTGACTGATGTAGGGTTATCCCAAGAAATACAGAATCAATTCACAGAGTGGAACATTTTGCAGGACATTCAACCTTCTAACTAAGTTAGTATTACAAAGGGACTCAACAATTTTCTCTTTGTACAGAATAATAGAGCAGTAGGAGGCAAAATGAATGTTTTTTCAAAATTACAATGGATATAGAAGGGGAATAAGCCTATCATGTACAGACTCAACTCAAAGAGTGGAACATGGTGCAGGATATTCAATCTGCTAAGAAAGTGGGTTTTAAACTGGGAATTTCATGTTACTCTGACATACAGCATTATAGAGGATAATGGACCCAAATCAATGTTTCTTCAGAAGGAAATAATGATATAAGGAGAGTAATACTATGAAATGCAGACTGAATTCCCTTAGTTCAACGTGTTTAGGACATTCAATACACACTAAATTTGTTTTAGAATGACATTTACATGTTTCTGCCATAATCACAGTAGAGCATTATGAGCCAAAATGTATGTCTCTTCAAATAAAAAATGGTGATCAATAAGAGTAATCCTCTGATATCCACTCAATTTTCAGCATGGAACATTGTATAGGAAATTCAACCTTTCTAAATAAGTTAGCTTTAGGATGGGAGTTATATGTTTCTCTGCCATACAGCATAATAGTGCATTTTGAATCAGAATTCCTTTTTCTTCAATTTGAAAGCAATGATAGATGAAGAGTAATCAAATGAACTACCGAGTCAATTCCCAGAGTGGAACATTGGGCAGGTATTCAGCCTGCTAACTAACATCATTTTACATTGGCACGTACAAGTTTCTGTGCCAATAGATGCTATGACACTAATTGAATGCTTTTTTATATTGAAAACAGTGATAGGTTGAAAGTAGTCCTAAGAAATAGACTCAGTTCCCAGAGTGGAGCATGGTGCAGGATATTCAACCTTCTAACAAAGTTGGGTTTTGAATGATACTTTGATGATAAACTGCTACACAGCATAGTAGAGCATGTTTCTACAGATTTTAAACAAAGATAGAGAATAATCCCATGATGCACAGACTCAAATCCTAGAATCGAATATTATGCAGAATATTCAAGCTTCTTACTAAGCTCGTTTAAGTATGGCAGCTAGATGATTCTATGTCATGCAGAATAACAGCATTATGAAACAAAATGTATGTTTCTTCAAATTTATAATGGTGATAGATGGAGAATAATCCTATGAAATATGATCTCATTGCCAGTGTGGGACATTGTGAAAGACTTTCAACCTTCTAACTAAATTCATTTTAGGATGGCACTTCCATGTTTTTCTGGCATACCTCATATTACAGCATTATGAGGAAAAATGAATGCCCCTTAAAATTGAAAATGGTGTTGGTGAGCAATCCTATGAACTACAGACTCAGTTCATCTGACATACACATTGATAGAGCATCATGAGCCAAAATGAAACTCTTCATACTGAAAACCATGAAAGATGGAGAGGAAGTCTACAAAAATCAGCCTCAACTCCCAGAGTGTAATTTTTTCATTATCTTTTACCTTTTTTGTGGTACTGTGGCTTGAACTCAGGCCCTTCAGCTTGAGCCACTGCACCAGCCCAATTTTTTGAAGGATTTTTTGAGATAGTATCTCATGGAACTATTTGCATGGACAGCTTCGAACTGCAATCCTCCTGAATAGCCAGGATACAGGTGTGAGCCACCAGCACCCAGCCCAGAGTGTAATATTTTGATGGACATTCTACATTCTAAGTAAGTTGGTTTAAGATGGGAGCTCAATCTTCCTCTGCCATACAGCATAACAGAGCATAATGAGTCAAAACTAATGTTTCTTCAAATTGAAAATAGTGATTGCTGGAGTATAATCCTTTGAAGTGGAGAATTTATTCACAGAAGAAAACATTCAACCTGCTGACTACATTTTTTTTTTTACCATTGCAATTTCATGTTTGTGTGCCATGTGGCACAAAAGAGTATTATGACAAAAAGTGAATGATATTTCAAATTGAAAGTTGTGATATATGGAGAAGTAATCCTTCAATTTACACATTCAGTTCCTAGAGTGGAACTTTAAACAGGACATTTAACCCTCTATAAGTTAATATACGGATGGCAGTTACATGCTTCTCTGTCATATAGCATAGTACATCAGTATTAGCCAAAATGTATTTTTCCTCAAATTGAAATCTGTGATAGATGGAGAGCAAGTCTATGAAATATAAACTCTATTCCTAGAGTGGAAAATTGTGCAGGACTTTCAACCTTCTACCTATCTTCCTTTCGGATGGCATTTACATGTTTCTCTGCCATACACCATAATAGAACATTATGAGGCAAAATTAATGTTCCTTCAAATTGAAAATACTTACAGATGGAGAGAAATTCTGTGAAATACACTCAGTTTCTGGAACGGAGTATAAACAGGACATTCAAACTTTGAATAAGATCATATTAGCATGGAAATCACCTGTTTTCTGTCTTACTGCATAAGAGAGCATTAGAAGCCAAAAGATATGTTTTTGCAACTTGAAAATGGTGATAGATAGTGAGTAGTCCTATGAAATACAGACTCAATTCCTAGATTGGAGCATTTTCCAGGATATTCAACCTTTGAACTAAGTTGGATTTAAGTTAGCAGTTACGTGTTTCTCTTCCATACAACATAGTTGATCATTATAAGCTAAAATGAGTGTTTCTTCAAATTTTAAATGGTGAAAGATAGAGAGTAATCCTATGAAATACCAACTAACTACCCATAGTGGAACATTGTGCAGGATATTCAACTTTGTAACTAATTTGACAAATAAGCTTACACTGTAGATCAACTGCCTCCCAAACCAGGAAAGTAATTACAAGAGGTTTCTTTGTTCTATTTTGAATATGTGTATGAAGTCCATCAACCAGATACCCTTGCCTTCATCTCCTTCATTCACACCCCCCCCCATTGGTATCTACCCACACATACTGTGTGTATTCTACAGCCCTGTCTTTCATTATTAATATTTAAGTTGAGGTTCAAAGGGGTTTCTCAGTGTATCCTCATGGTGGGTATACTCTGGTCTGTTCAACTCCTTCCATTAGTCTCTCTTACCCCTTTACCTCCCACCCCCTATTTTTCAACAACTTTCAGTACACATCCTTATATCCTCTATCATCACAGATGTTATGTTTTACAATATTACTGATGCTCTTTCATTCTTTTCCTTTCCCTAAGTTCCATAGAGTAGTTCCACTATTACAAACATGTTCCACATATGAGTTTATATATGGATATGCTTGTTTTTGTGTATATGTTTACCTTTTGGATCTATTATCCACGTATGAGAGAAAACATACGGCCTTTGTCTTTCTGAGCCTGGCTTACTCCACATAACATGATGTCCTCCAATTTCATCCATTTACCTTCAAACCATCTGTCATTTTTCCTTATGGCTGAGTAAAACTCCATCATGTACATGCACCCCATTTCTTGTTCCATTCTTCAGGGGTAGAGTACCTGAGTTCTTTCCAAAGCTTTTCTATGGTGAATAGTGCTGCAATGATCATTGGTGTACAGATGTCTCTATTGTATCCTGCCTTATGTTCCTTTGGGTAGATGCCTAAGAGTGATATCATTGGCTCATATGGATATTCTATCTTTAGCTTTTTGAGAAATCTCCATACTTCTTTCCATGGTGGTTGTATTAATTTGCATCCCCACCAACAGTGTATATAAGTTTCTGTTTTGCTGCATCCTTATCAGCATTTGTTGTTGTCTTGTCCTTGATTATGTCCATTCTAACTGAGGTGAGAAGAAATCTAAGTGTACTTTTGATTTGCATCTCTTTTATAATCAGGGAAGTTGAACACTTCTTCATTCATTTACTGGCCATTTGTACTTCTTTCTTTCAGAATTCTGTTTAATTCATGTGGCTGTTTCTTCATTGGGATGTTGATTCTTTGGGAGTTGAGTTTTTGGAGCTCCTTATAGATTCTGAATATTATTCCCTTATCAGATGAGTAACTGGCAAAGATTTTCTCCTATTTTGTGGGCTGTGTCTTGAGTCTAGTGACTCTTTCTTTTGCTGTGCAAAAGCTTGATTGGTTGATATTGTCCCATTTCTTCATTCTTTCTCTTAGATGCTGAGACTTTTGAGTTCTACTTCAGAAGTTTTTCCCTATAGCAATATGTTTCAGTGTATTTCCTACAACTTTCTGGAGTCGTTTCAATGTTTCAGGCCTTATATTCAGGTCTTTGATCCACTTTTAGTTGATTTTGGTACAGGGTGAAATTCACGACAGGGATCTAGTTTCATTCTTCTACATGTTGATATCCAGTTTTCTCAGCAACATTTGTTGAAGGGGCTGTTTTTTTCTCTATTCTGTGTTTTGGTCTCCTTTGTTGAAGATCGACAAAGGCTGTAGATGTGTGGATTTATACCTGGATCCTCTGTTCTGATCCATTGTTCTTTCTGTATGTTTTTGTGCCAATACCATGCTGTTTTTATTGTTATGTCTCTGTAGTATAGTTTGAAATTGGGTATTGTGATGCCTCCAGCATTAGACTTTTTGCTCTGAATTGCTTTGGCTATACATGTTTCCATATGTATTTCAGAATTAAGTTTTCTATTTCTGTGAAGAATGTCATTGGAATTTTGGTAGGGAGTGCACTGAATATGCAGATTGCTTTTAGTAGTATGGCCATTTTCACAATATTGAACCTACCAATCCACGAACATGGGAGATCTTTTCATCTTCTGATATTTTCTTTGATTTCTCTCTGCAGTGGTTTATAATTTTCATTAAAAAGGCTTTTAGTTTCCTTTGTTAAATTTATCCCAAGGTACATATTTTTAGGCTATTGTAAATAGAATCATTTCCCTGATTTCTTTCATTCTGTTGTGCTGGTATATAGGAAGGCTACTGATTTTTGTATGTTAATTATGTGTTCAGCTAGTTTGCTAAAAGGGTTATAATTTCTAAAAATTTTTTGTAGAGTTTTTAGGGTCTTTTTGGTATAAGATCATGTCATTTTCAAATAGGGATCATTTAACTTCTTCCTTCTCTATTTGAATCTCATTTAATTTTTGCTCTTGTCTTATTGCTCTGCCTAGGAAGTCCAAAACTATATTGAATAGGAATGGGGAAAGTGGGCATCCCTGTCTCATTCCTGACTTTAGCAGGAATGATTTCAGTTGTTCTCCATTTAGTACAATGTTGACCATAGGTTTCTCTTATATAGCTCTTTCTGTGTAGAGGTACATTCCTTCTATTCTTAGATTCTTCAGAGCTTTTATCATGAAAGGATGTTGAGCTTTGTCAAAGGCTGTTTTTTTTAATTTTATTATTCATATGTGCATACAAGGCTTGGGTCATTTCTCTCCCCTGCCCCTACCCCCTCCCTTACCACCCACTCTGCCCCCTCCCTCTCCCCCCCACCCCCTCAATACCCAGCAGAAACTATTTTGGCCTTATTTCTAATTTTGTTGTAGAGAGAGTATAAGCAATAATAGAAAGGAACAAGGGTTTTTGCTGGTTGAGATAAGGATAGCTATACAGGGAGTTGACTCACATTAATTTCCTGTGCATGTGTGTTACCTTCTAGGTTAATTCTTTTTGATCTCACCTTTTCTCTAGTTCCTGGTCCCCTTTTCCCATTGGCCTCAGTTGCTTTTAAGGTATCTGCTTTAGTTTCTCTGTGTTAAGGGCAACAAATGCTAGCTAATTTTTTAGGTGTCTTACCTATCCTCACCCCTCCCTTGTGTGCTCTCACTTTTATCATGTGCTCAAAGTCCAATCCCATTATTGTGTTTGCCCTTGATCTAATGTCCACATATGAGGGAGAACATACAATTTTTGGTCTTTTGGGCCAGGCTAACCTCACTCCGAATGATGTTCTCCAATTCCATCCATGTACCAGCGAATGATAACATTTCATTCTTCTTCATGGCTGCATAAAATTCCATTGTGTATAGATACCACATTTTCTTAATCCATTCATCAGTGGTGGGACATCTTGGCTGTTTCCATTCAAAGGCTGTTTTTGTATGTACTGAGCAGATCATGTGGGTTTTTTTCTCTGTTTGTGCTTATATGCTACATTACATTTATAGATTTACATTTGTTGAATGATCTTTGCATCCCTGGAATGAAACCAAATTGATCATGATGTATGATTTTTTGATGTGTTGTTGAATTCTGTTTGCCAGTATTTTGTTGAGAATCTTTGCATATATATTCAGTAAAGATATTGGTCTGTAATTCTGCTTTTTGATTGCATCTTTATTGGGTTTTGGAATGAGTGTAATGCTGACTTCAGAGAATGAGTTATGTAGTCATCCTTCCCTTTGTATTTCTTGGAAAATTTTGAGGAGTATTGGTATTAGTTCTCATTTAAAGGATTGGTAAATTTCAACTGTGAGTCCTTCAGTTCCTGGGTTCTTCTTTGTGGTGAGGCTCCCTATTACTGCTTCAATTTCATTCCTTGTAATAGGTCTATTTAGGTGGTCAACATCTTCTTGGCTCAACTTTGGTTAATATATGCATTTAGAAATTTGTCCATTTCACCTAGATTTTCCAGTTTACTTTAATGTAAGTTTTCAAAGTACTCTGCAATGATCCTGTGTATTTTATTAGTATTTGTGGTTATGTCCCATTTTTCTTCACTGATTTTAGTAATTTGTGCTTTTCCCTCCTCTGTGTTGTCATGTGGGCTAAGGGTTTCTCGATCTTGTTAATGTTTTCAAGTACCAACTTTTTGTTTCATTGTTTCTTCATATAGGATTTTGGTCTTGATCTCATTGATGTTGGCCCTGATCATTATTATTTCTTTCCAGCTGCTGGTTTTGGGTTTGGTTTGTTCTTGTTTTTCCAGGAGCTTAAGGTGCATTGTGAGTTTGTTTATTTGAGAACTGGTTTTTTAATATAGCACTTATAGCTATAACCTTTCCCCTTCTCAAAGTCTTTACTGTGTCCCACAGATTCTGGTAGGTTGTATTTTCATCTTCATTAGCTTTGAGGAAGTTTTTGATTTCTTCCCTTATTTCTTTGTTTACCCACTGGCCTTTAGCAGTATGTTGTTCAGTCTTCATACACTTGCATATTTTCTGTGGTTTCTATTGTTGCTGAGGTCTAGTTTTATTCTGTTGTGATCTGATATGATTAATTCAATTCACTTGAATTTGTTACTTGCTTTGTGTCCTAAAATATGCTTTATTTTGGAGAAAGTTTCATGAGCTGCAGAAAAGAATGTGTACTGCCCAATTTTTGGATGAAATACTCTGTAGATATCTAATATGTCCATTTGGTCTAATGTGTGGAACAGCACTGAAGTTTCTTTGTTGATCTTTTGCCTGGATGACCTATCTGTTGGTGACAGTGTGATATTCAGGTCTCCCACTTTCACTGTGCTTGGGTCTATCTGTATTCTTACTTCCATTAGAGTTTTTTTTTTTTAATGTGGATAGGTGCTCCTATGTTTGGTGCCTATATGTTAAGAATTGATAGTTTCTCTTGAGGTATTGTTCCTTTAATTAGTATGAAATGACCTTCATTGTCTCTTTTGACTGATTTTAGCCTGAAGTCTACTTTGTCAGATACGAATATAGCTACTCTTTCCTGTTTATGGGGTCCATTTTTTTGGAAAACCTTTTGAGTCTAAGCCACTGGTTATTTTATTCAGTGAGATGACTCTTTTGTAAGCAACATATGGTTTAGTCTTGTTTTCTGACCCAGTTTGCTATTCTGTATCTTTTGATTGGGGCATTGAGGCTGTTTACATTCAGTGTTAATATTGAGAGGTGCAAGGTGCTTCCAGTCATTTTTATTCATTCCCCTGCTGTTTACTTTTACCTATTCCTTATTTACTGGTCTTCTTGGTCAAAAGGGTTTATTCTTTCTTGAATCTTCCCGTCTCACTCTAGTTTCTTCTTCTGTGTGTACAAGTCCTTTAAGTATTTTCTGCATTGCTGTCTTGTAGTCGTGAATTCCTTTAAATTTTCCTCATTGTGGAAGGTTTTAACTTCTTCAATTAGGAAAGATAGTTTTGCTGGGTAGACTAGTCTAGATTGACAGTTGCTTTCTTTCAGGGCCTGAATTATTTCTTCCTATGTCCTTCTTGCATTTAGAGTTTGTGTTGGGAAATCTACTGTTATTCTAATGAGTTTGCCTTTATATGTGACTTGTCTTTTCTCTTTCACAGCTTTCAGTATTCTTTCTTTGTGCATTGAGTGTTTTGTTTATGGTATGTCTCATGGTGTTTCTTTTTGAGGCCTGACGGTTGGAGCTCTGTTAGCCTCCTGTACCTGGATGACTCTCTCTTTCTCCAGGTTAGGGAAGTTTTCAGCTATTATTCTATTGAATAGGTTCCCTATGCTTTTAGTTTGTATCTCTTCTCCTTCTTCTATACCTATGATTCGTATGTTTGGTCTTTTTGTGGTGTCCCAGGTGGCTCACATGTTCCATTAATATTTTTTAAAGACTTTTTCATGGTCTTTTACTGTTTGACCTAATTCCTCTACTTTGTCTTCTGCTCCTGATACTCTATTTTTACCTTGCTCTTAGTTGAGATTTTTATTTGAAATATTCAGCTCTTTATTTCAGATTGCTTATTTTTCAGGTTTTCCATATCTTCATTGATTTCCTCTTTCATATCCTGCATAGTCTGCTTAATTTCATTTATCTGTTTGTATTCTCTTTGAGCTCATTTAATTGTCTACTCACATCCTCTTTGAGATCAGATACTAGCTTTTTTGTGACTTCTTTGAGCTTGCTAATCATTCTTACTACTATTTTTTTGAAATCACAATTTGATATTTCTTCCTCTATGCAGTTGTTTAAATCCTTAGTGGTGGAGTTGGCTTTTGAGGGAAAGCATTTGTTTTGCTGTGTCATTCTGCATTGAGATTTATGCATCTGGAGTTGGTTTTGGTTCAGGGTTTGATGCCCTTGTGCCACAGTGTTGGTGTTTTGAGCTTTTACTCCTGGGGTTCAACAATTTTCCTCATAGAGAGGCATGTTGAAAATCTTACCTCATGCACTGTTCTTTTTGTGGTGCACATTACCACTTTACTTCCCTCAATGAGGGAGATGGGGTTCCTGCTCTTTGAAGTACAGCAGGGACTCTCTTGCAGACAGGCATGTTGGGGAGCACTGGGCCTTTGTGCACCTTGGGGAAGCCTACAAAGTAACAGGCCACTTTCCTTCCTTCAGTGGGGGGGTTGGTGATAAGTGAACAGGGACTGTCATGTGGTTGGGCATGTGCAGTGCAGTCTCTGTGTAGTGTGGGGAGGCAGGTCTCCTGGCACATACAGAGTAGCAGATTCCCACTCAGTGGAGGAGCTGGGTTTTGCCCTTTGACTGAGGAGTGGAAACTCTCCAATGGTAAGGCATAGTGGGGTGTGCTGAGCCTCTGTGCACTGTGGAGAAGGAGCCCTCCTGGAGCTGCCTGCAGAGTAGCAGGTAACCACTTTCCTCCCTTCAGTGTGGAAGCTGGTGTTCTCCATCTTCAACAGGGGAGTGGAATCTCTCCCATGGACAGGAGTTGTGATGAGCCCTGGGCTTCTGTGCACCATTGGGAAGAAGGTCTCCTGGGACTCCCTTCAGTGTGGCAGATTACTGCTCTTTCTGACAAGGGGCAGGAACTCTCCCATGGTCGGATGCACTGGGGAGTGCTGGGCCTCTGTGCACTTTAGGGAAGCAGATCTGTGCACCATGGGGAAGCAGGTTTCCTGGTGCCCACAGAGTAGCAGATTATCTTCTGAGGAGGAGCTGGGATTCTTGCTGTTTGATGGTGGAGTGGGGACTCTCCTGTGGGCAGGTGTGGTGGGGAGTGCTAGGCCTCTTTGCACTGTTAGGAGGCAGGTCTCCTGGTGCCCACAGAGTGGCAGATTACCACTCAGTACAGGACCTGGGTTCCCACTCTTTGATGGGGTAGTGGGGATTCTCCCACAGGTGGACAGGATGGCAGTGCTGGGCCTCTGTGCACTGTGAGGAAGCAGGCCTCCTGGTGCTTGCAGAGTAGCAAAGCATGGAGCCTGGGGTGTGCATGTAGCAACACATTCCCAGTGCTGTGTAGCAAGTTGACAGTGCCAGTGGGGCAACAAAGCCAGTGGGCTCTCACTTTCAGGTGCCCTTGGGGCAGCAGGGGTCTTGGGACCTGTTTGTGCCAGGGTGCGGGCTTCCCACAGCCAAGCATAGCAACCTCAGAAGGCATGGGAGAACAAAAACTGTGGACTTGTTTCTTGTAGTGCCTACAGGGCACAGTGTCTGGTTGTGCAAGGCAGCAAGCTTCCAGGAGCTGAGTAGTGCAGCTGTTGCAGGCATGGAAGAACAAAGCTGATGGTGGGTGCCTTCTGGCACCTGTGGAGCAGCAGGGGCCCTGTGGTCTGCTTGGGTAGAGGTGTGGATTTTCTTGGTGTTTCAGGTGTGGTGTAGCAAGTGAGTGTGTAGAGCTCAGAGTCCCTTTGTTTTGTGTTCCCAATAGCAGGACTTACCATGGAGCATGGAGGAGTGGGACCATACAGTGCTTTCATAGGCTGGGGATAGGAAGTGCTGACCTGTGAGCCATTTTTTACCACATTTGGTTGCTTCTATATTTGTGGATTCAAAGATTCCCTTTGGGGCTCCAGTGTCTTTCTCATTGGGGTTAGCCAGTTGCCACCAATGGTCACAGATGTCAGAGATCCACCATCTTGCCCCATTTTAGATCCAAAACTGAGCACTGGTACTGCCCTGCTTCTAGTTGTAGCAGTTCCCTGTGAACATAGCTTCCTTCTTATCACAATGAAGAAACATTCATTTGGCTTATAATGGTCTATCATAGTGTATGGCAGAGAAGCATGTAACTGCCATTCTATAACCACCTTAGTTAGCAGGCTGAATGTCTTGCACAATGTTCCACTCTTTGTATTGAGTCTGTACTTCATAAGATTACTTTTCATCTGTCAGCATTTCCAATTTGGAGAAACATTCATTTTGGCTCTTAATTCTCTGTTATTATTATGGCAGAGAAACAGTTAACTGCCATTTGAAAACTAACTTAGCTAAATGGTTGAATGTCCTTCACAATTTTTTTTCAGGGAACTGAGTGTTTGATAGAATTTCCCTCCATCTATCATCTACCACCAATTTCAATTTGAAAAAAATTTCATTTTGGCTCATCATGCTCTATTATGTTTATGGCAGAGAAACATCTACCTGCCATTGTAAAACCAACTTAGTTATTAAGTGAAATAGCCTGTGAAGTATTTCACTCTGGGAATTGAGTCTATATTTCATAGGATTATGTCTATCTTTCACCATTTTCAATTTGAAGAAACATTCACTTAGACATATGATATTCTATTAGGCTCTATGGCAGAGAAACGTGTAGCTACTGCTATAAAATGATCATCATTAGATGTTTGAATGTTCTTGCAATATATTCACTCTTGTTACTGAGTCCACATTTGCTAGGTTTACTCTCCATATATCACAGTTATCAATTGAAAGAAACATTAATTTGCTTTCATAAAGTTCTATTGTTTGTATGGAGGAGAAACATGTAACTGCCATTCTAAAATGAAATTAATTGCAAGTTTGAATGTCTGGCACATTGTTCCAGTCTGTGTATTGAGTTTTTATTTCAAGGAATTACTCTCTATCTGTCAGCATTTTCCATTTGGAAAGACATTCATTTTGGCTCATAATTATCTATTATACTGTATGTCTAAGAAACACGCAACTATAATTCTATAACAAACTTACGTAGAAGGTTGAATGTCCTACTCAGTGTTCCAATGTGGATATTTAATCTGTATTTCATAAGATTACCCTCCATCTGTCACCATTTTCAGTTTGAAGAAGCATTCATTTTTGACTCATAATGCTCTATTAGGCTGTCTTTTCTCCATCATATGTTTTTTGGAACCTTTGTCAAAAGTCAGGAGGACTTTTGTAGCTGCATAGATTCATATCCGGGTCTTCTATTCTGTTCCACCTTTTTTTTTTCTGAGCCAGTACTGTGCTATTTCTAGTGCTTTGGCTCTGTAGTGTACTTTGAAGTCACATATTGTGATACCTCCAGCCTTGCTCTTTTTGCTCAGTATTGCATCAGTTATTCATGGTATTTTGTGCTTCCAAATGTACTTTTGGGATGATTTTTCAATATCTGTGCTGAATGCTATTGGAATTTTGGTGAGAATTGCATTGAACATGTAGATTGTTTTTGGTAGCCATTTTTACTATGTTGATTCTACCAATCCATGAGCTTGGGAAGTCTTTCCATGTTCTGTAGTCTTTTTCAATTTCTTTCCTCAGTGGTTTATAGTTCTCCTTGTAGAGGTCTTTCCCATCCTTTGTTAAGTTTATTCTTAAGTGTTTGATTTTTCTGAGGCTATTTTAAATGGAATTACTTCCCTATGTTCTTTCTCAATCTATTCATTTTTGGAGTATAGAAAGGCTACTGATTTTAGAAAATCTAGAAGAAATGGACAAATTTCTAAATACACACAACTATCAAAACATGAACCAAGATGTATAAGTCATCTAAATACATCTATAGCAAGATATGAAATTGAAGCAGTGATAAGGAGTCTCCCATAAAAGAAAAGTCCAGGACTTGACGAATTCGCTGCTGAATTCTACCAGACCTTTAAATAAGAACTAATACCAACACTCCTCAAAGTTTTCCACAAAATAAGAAGGGAAGGAACACTGCAAAACTCATCCTATGAAGCCAGCATTACACTCATCCCAAAAGCGGATAAGGATACAACCAAAAAGAGAATCACAGACCATTCTCTTTAATGAACATAGATGCAAATATTGTCAGTAAAATATTGGCAAACCGAATTCAACAGCATATCAAAAATGATCATACACCATGATCAAGTTGGTTTCACCCCAAGGATGCAGAGATGGTTCAACACATGCAAATCATTAAGTGTAGCACAGCATATTAACAGAAGCCAAGATGAAAACGAGATGATCGCAGAAAAGACCGTCAATAAAATTCAATGTCCTTTCATGATGAAAGAAGAACATAATGCTTTCAACTATGATGAGCCTATAGCCAGCATCATACTAAATGGGGAAAATCTGAAAACATTTCCTCTAAAGTCAGGAGCAAGGCAAGGGCATCCACTCTCTCTAGTCCTAGAATTCTTAGCCAGAGCAAAAAAAGAAACGAAAAGAAACAGAAACAGGAATAAGCCTTAAAAGGAATGCAAAGTGGAAAGGCAGTAGTCAAAGACAACATGCTCTTATGACTAAAAGACCATAAAACTCCACCAGAAACTCATACACACCATAAACAGCCTCAGCAAAGTAGCAGGATAAAAAAAATCAATCTACAAAAATCAATGTCCTTTTTATACTCCATTAGAGTTTTTAAATATAGTTGGGCATCCCAATGTTTGATACATATAGGTTAAGAATTGATATTTTCTCTTGATGAATTGTTCCTTTAATTAATATGAAGTGACCTTCCTTGTCTCTCTGACTGATTTTAGTCTGATGTCTACTTTACCAGATATAAGTAGAGGTAACTCCTGCCTGTTTATGGGGTCTGTTGCTTGAAAAACCTTTTTTCCACATTTCAATCTAAGGCAGTATTTGTTTCTTCAGTAATGTGTATTCACTGTAAGAAAAATATAGTTGGGTCTTGTTTTCCAATCCAATTTGCTGTTCTATGTTGTTTGGTTGTGGCTCTAAGTCCATTAAAATTCAGTGTTAGTTTTGAAAGGTGTGTGTTGTTTCTAGTCATTTTTATTCCCCTGTTGTTTACTTTTCCCCTACTCCTTGTTTACTACTTTACTAGTCTGCTTAGTCAATAGAGTTTATTCTTTCTTGCATCTTCCTGGCATATTCTAATTTCTTCTTCTGTTTCTAGCAGACCTTTAAGTATTTTCTACAGTGCTGGTTTCGTGGTCATGAAGTGCTTTAGTTTTTGTTTGTTGTGAAAGAATTTCATTTCTCCTTCAATGAGGAAGGTTAGTTTTGCTGGATAGACTCATCTAGGTTGACATTTTTTTGAGGGCCTGAAATATGTCTTTCCATGACCTTATTTTTAGACTTTGTGCTGATAAATTGTTATTCTAATGGGTTTGCCTTTATAATATGACCTGTCTTTTCTCTTTTGCAGCTTTCAGTATAGTTTTTTTTCTGTATATTGAGTGTTTTGATTGTGATGTGTCTAGGGATGTTTCCTTTCTGACAGTTTGGTGTTCTGTTAGCCTCCTGAACCTGGATGTCACTCTCTTTCTCAGGGTTGGGGAAGTTCTCAGTTATCTTATTGAATAGGTTATCTATGTCTTTAGTTTGTATCTCTTCTCCTTCTTCTACACCCACTATTCATAGATTTGGTCTTTTGATGGTGTCCCAGATGTCTTGCCTGTTCCATTACATTTTCTTGACACTTCTTCATGGTCTTTGAGTGATTGATCCAATCTTTGTCTTCTGCTCCAGATACTCTATTTTGAACTTTCTCTACACTGTTCATCAAGCTTTCAATTGAGGATTTTATTTAGGATATTGAACTGTTCACTTCAACTTGGTTGTTTTTCAGGTTTTCTATATCTTTATTATTAGTACTCCAATTAAGCTTAATTATCAGAAAATAATAGTCCTTAAGTTGACTTAAAATGTGTTTTGTAATCTTTGTCTTCCTTACTTGTCAAATATTTACTTATTTTTCTTATGACAGAGGGTAATCATTTTGTTTCAGAAATTTAGAGTTTCCCCATGACTCAAAAGGTACAAATATCTTTGCCACCTTTAATCTGTGTGAGTGTGTGCATGAGCACCCGTGTGTGTGTGAGGGGGTGAAGGTGTGTATGTGTGTGTGTGTGAAAAACTAATGAAAGGGTTATTCCATTAAGGTATTTCTTTTTGTATCAACTGCTTTCTGGTCATCTGCTTCTGACAATCATAGATTTTTTGATTTATAAACTTGTCATAGTCAGACAAATGTGTTCAGGTACAGTCTTTCTTCTCTCAGTGTTTACCTTGTAGCAATTACTTCTGCCTCTACCTAAGAAATTCCTTTAAGTTTGACTTCTGAACACTCTTGCAGATCTATATACTCTCTTCCACATGGGTCAGCAATGGAAAAAGATTCATTTTCACTAAGGGGAATGTTAAAGGACTAAAACAAGCATGGTAAAAGGGTGCCCAGGTTACCCCCTTCCTTCTTCCTTTATCCCCGCTCTTCTAAGTAGTAGTCTATGTGTTGTCTTTTTTCCTACTTACCTCCTCCACTTGGTGAACATTGACCACAAGATAAATTGCAAGTGTTTCAAAAACAGTTCTTATAAAATACCAGTCTATTGTGTATTAGACTTTCACTAATGCTCTCCAAGCAAACAGCATAAAAACCAGCAATGACCTCTGGGTCAGTTAATGTTAAATCAGCTGCCTCTTCCAAAACAGCAAAGACTTTTATCCTGCTCCCCTGTCTTCAACTATTTTTTGAGGCTTATCAGCTTAATAAACATGGTAACCTTTATTTGACTCACTTGAATCATTTCTTGACAGATCTTAAACTTTAATCAAGTACCATCTCTCCTTGAATATCTCAACCAAATATACTTATGCCCCAAAAGATTTATGAGCAAAGATATTTGTTATTGTGTTAACTGCAGTATAAAAATATGGAAGTGATTAAATAACTATAATAAAAATATTTGATGTTTTATTAAGTAACCCTAAATAAAATTTCTCACAGTATTGAATGATTAAAGAGCACTTAATATTTTTTAGGAAAAGGTATTATAAAAATATAATTATATATGTGGATGAGTATTTATGGATAAAATGTGTGACTGGACTATGCTAAAACCACTGCAGTGATTTTCTTTAGGTATCAAAATTCTTAAAACCAAAATAATCTGAGAAGGAACAGTCAGTGAAGTGAGAATAACACTAGGCCAAGTCAAGCAAAATGAAGTGAAAGTTTTAAAGAGAAGGGTGTGATCAACTCTCACAAATCCAGCTGAGCCAAGGAAAGTCAGAAAAACGTAAGTGGTCATTTGATTTAGCAATGTGGAGGTCACTCATGAACTTGAAGCAAGCAGTTTCAGTAAAACAAAAATGAGAGAGCACAGATAGAATATATTTTAGTGAGGAGAAGAAAGTATTTGGAGATGGTACAGACAAGACTTGGAGGGATATTTTTCCTTCAAGGAGAGGAGGCAAATGATTGGTTGCCAGAGAGAGAAGTGGGTAAAGTTACCAGGAGTGGGGGAGAAAGCAAATTCACAATACAAGAGGGAGGAAGGAAAATAATTGGGGAAATTTCCTTAGTTAATTGTTAGGCATGAATGGGACCTAGCGCATGATTGAGAGGAGTGACTTTCGATAGGAGCTTTAAGAGTTCATCTGAAAAAGAAGAAAGTGAGCATTATGGGATGATGAGTCAGTGGGAATTTGTGGAAATCCTCCCTAATTGCTTCCATGTTATTAATAAAATAGAATGGAAGGTCATCAGCTGTGAATGAGGATGGGAAAGAAGGTGATGGAAATATGAAGTACGGAAGTGTAAAGAGAAGAAAGGGTATGAAAGAGTCATCTAAGAGGATGGGAAAATGAGTAAAGCATTGATTCTTAACTCCAACTTCAGAACAGAATCACCTGGAGAGATGTTAACAATTTGGAGCACCAGACCATCAACACCCAGACAAATTAAGCCAGATTTTTTTCCAGGGGTAGAGCTAAGACACTGTTATTACTAAAAGATCTGTGGATCATTCTATCATGCAGTCATAATAGGGAAGAACTTGACTATGTAAATATAGTATTATTGCCAGGCAACTTTAAAGATCCTCTTGAGGTTCATGGACATGTTTGAAGGTGTGATCTGTCATCATGGTATTGTCTATCGCCAGCTTCATTCAACCACAGGAATGCAAGTTGGAGGTAGATAGACCACTGACTGAACTGGAATTGGACTTTGGGTAACTAGTCATATAGCAAAGACAGATATAGTGGTAGAGGCATAAAGATAGGCATAGAGGGGAGGAGGAAGAGTATTGTGTTATATGTAAACAGGAGTATTTTAATAAAAGATCAAAGACATGAAACTGAGTAAGGGGGTGAGTGAAGACATGATAATGTTGAAGGAAAGTGGACAAGTCATAGGGTCACCTAATAATAGGTTGCACTGGAGTTTAAAAGCTGTCAGCATCAGAGATGCTGTGCGAATTGGCAAGAGAGAGGAAGTATCTGTCGGGAGAATATAATGCTCAAAATTGACATGATGAAGGGTTTTCAGTTGATGATGACAATACAATCTGAACTAATGAGTCACGAAAGAGGGAAGGTTTGTATCCTGGGGTAGGAGGTTTTTGAAAGTTTGGGTAAGCATTTTTTGGCTTTTAAAAGAGTGATTGGGTATTATTGGAATTCAGTGGGCCAGAGTCAAAGATACACAGGACATTCCCAAACACGGAAGTATGAAACAGTCATTACTTGACAATTTAAAAGTGAAGAAGCCAACTGAGCTGAGTTTTATATGCAAACACAAGTCACACATTTTACACAGTTTCAATACACCTTTGTATATTCTATATGCAATGAGAGTGCAAACCAAGAGAACATTGCATTTTAATTTTCTTTCACCACTTAGCTTATAATTGTTCACCCTTTCAGAAAAATCATGTCACTGACAATAGCGGTAATTCAAGTGGCCAACACAGTACACTAGATTCAATATATTTTTGGAATTTACAGTGAATCTTGTGAAGCAATACAGGAATAAACTTATTTTTTGCACATTTCAAAATAATGAAAATAATTGTTCTTACCTTATGGCATCCTTAGGTGGACAGTATTAACAGTTCTTGCTAAATAGTTAGCACTCAGGAAGTTTCAACTATTATTTCTATCATAATGGCAGCAATAGTTACCAACATAAGCATCATTTTTGGGCTCCAAAAGTTACAGGTTATTTTGTAGTACGCATCAGACACTCTCCAAGATAAGAAATGCTTTGTGTCTTTACATTTACCTCTTGACCCTCTGTGCACCAATCAAGCAAGTTTGAATATCATCTGGTGTGTCTTACATAGGATATCTATGAAGAGGCCTAATGCCTTGATGACCAGAAAGAAGATCATGGAAAAAGTAAGATATATAATCTAGCCTCTTCAATTCACTATTGTGAATTCCAAGAGGGCTGAAATTTTATTTATCTAGGATTTCACATCGTTTTACTCCTCCCCTTTGACTTTCTTGGGTAGCAATTTTCCTTTGAAAGATATCTTAGAACAATTTACCCAGTCCCCTTGCTTTCATGGAGAGCTTCCATTCTTCTATCAAGCCAAATTAAGGAACAAAGAGGAGTAAGGATCCCTAGGAAACTATCCCCTATTCAAAGTAAAAAATACTGGCAATAACATGTTAGCATGAACATCTTCATAACTATGGGCAATGAGTGAAGGATTGGAGAATTTGGGGGCTCATTTACTCAAGAAAAATGTCTAAATACTATAAGAACAGGGAGATTTCTGGTGCTTGAACCTGTCCTGATCCTACTCCTCTCCCAAATACGGTAGCTTTGAAAGCCATCCACTTGAAATAATAACAGACTGGTCACTGCAAGGGGGTAGAGAAAAGGGCTGGAACTTGTTCAAAGAAACTTTCTCTGTGAATTTCTGTTACCTGACCTGTCTTCCCTTGAAGACCTCTTTACAAGGTTGTCCTTATTTGACTAGATAAGAGGCCCCCAATGTTTCCAAGGGTGGTGGTCAAAAAACATTAAAGGTAATTTGTCTGATCACAGCTGTATATGGCAGTAGATAAACAGTGAGGGAAGTGCAGGAATTAAGGAGCTTTGATAAGCTCGGACATACTCCTGGGGATCTTGAAGGCCCAATAAATGTATAATGCTTTTCCCATGTTGAAAATAGATCTGACAAGACCTTAAGCTTTCTACTCAGGTTGACCTTTGAGTTCTGTGAAAGGATGAATTAGTAACTAAATAATTGTCAGTTGCCATGATGAGGGTGGAAGGCATGTCCCAATATGTACATAGAGCCAAATGGCAAATTAGGAGACTAATTGGTTCCAAGCATATAAAGAAATCCTTGTCCATGTATTAGCTGGCTGCTAGCTAGCCAAGCAAAGGATTCAGTGGAGAGTAGAATAGAGATGTTCAGCCCTTTTTCATATAACTATTGGCAACTTATATGCCTTATTTTGAGAAATGTCTGCTTAGGTCCTTAGCCCATTATATGTTTTTCAAGTATTTTATTTAGTTTATTTTTTTGACTAGCACGTATTAATTATATGTTTAGTGAGGCTCGGTGTGATATTTCCATTGATCAATTGCAACCTCCCTTTATCGACCTCCCCCACCATTACACTTCCCAGCCTCCATTAGTCACTGTCATAAATCCAGGTTAAAATTTTTTAGCTTCCAAAAAGTAAGCAATCCAATTTAAAATGGGCAGATGACATCAGTAGACACTTCCACAATAAGAAATTCAAATGGTCAACAAATATGTGAACAATGCTTGATATCATTGGCCATCAAGGAACTGCAAATTAGAAGTACAACGAGCTATCATCTCACTTAGATAGAATACCTATTACCAAAACCAACAACTATTATTTATTTTTAATAGACAAGTAATTATTTGGTATATTTATGATCATGTTATGATCTAGGGATACAATGCAGTGTCAAGCAAGCTAATTAACATATCTATCAGCTCATCAACTTATTTCTCTGGCAATAATGTTAATAATCTATTCATTTTTAATCTTTTATTATTAGTGTATACTAATTGTCCAAAAGGGTTTCATTCTGTTATTTCCATACATTCAGAATGACCAAATTAAGCCTGTCTACTACACTTATTCCTCTTACTTTCAGTTTTAACAATTATTAATGGGTTTCATTGTCTTGTTTTCATAAATGTGTATGAAGTACTTTGATAATATTCAATTCCCTTTTGCCATGCCTTCTCCTGCTGGTTCCCACCCCTAAACAGGCCTCTGTTTTATACATGGGATTTTCTTTTTGCTCATATATCGATTCTGCATATGAGAGGGAAAGTGCAGTTTTGTCCTTCTCAGCCTTCCTTTGTTGCTCTGGGACTATACTGAATAATTGTGGACAGAGTGGATGTCCTTATCTCTTTCCTGACATTAGAATTAAATGGTTTTAGTTTTCTCTATTTAATATGAAGATGGCTATATATTTTTCATGCATAGCCTTCATTATGTTGTGGCATATTAATTCTATTCCTAGTTTCTTCTAGGATTTTATCACACAGAGATGTTGAATTTTGTCAAAGGCTTTTTTCTGCATATATTGAGGTGCTCATGTGACTTTTGTCCATTATTCTATTTATGTGCTGTGTAATGTTTATTGATTTTCATATGTTCAACCATCCTTGCATGCCTGGAGTGAAACAAACTTGACCTTAGTTTAATGACCTTTTTACTGTGTAGCTCAATTTGGTTTATAAGTATTTAATTAATAAATTTGCATCTGTGTTCATCAAGGAGAATTTTCCATAATTTTCTTTTTTTTATTGATTTATTATTCATATGTGCATACAAGGCTTGGGTCATTTCTCCCCCCTGCCCTCACCCCCTCGCTTACCACCCACTACACCCTCTCCCTCTCCCCCCTACCCCCTCAATACCCAGCAGAAACTATTTTGCCCTTATCTCTAATTTTGTTGAAGAGAGAATATAAGCAATAATAGGAAGGAACAAGTGTTTTTGCTGGTTGAGATAAGGATAGCCAAACAAGGAGTAGACTCACACTAATTTCCTATTCGTGTGTGTTACCTTCTAGGTTAATTATTTTTGATCTAACCTTTTCTGTAGTCCCTGGTCACCTTTTCCTATTGGCATCAGTTGCTTTTAAGGTATCTGCTTTAGTTTCTCTGCATTAAGGTCAACAAATGCTAGCTAATTTTTTACCTGTCCTCACCTTCCCTTGTGTGCTCTCACTTTTAGCATGTGCTCAAAGTCCAATCTCCTTGTTGTGTTTGCCCTTGATCTAATGTCCACATATGAGAGAGAACATACGATTTTTGGTCTTTTGGGCCAGGCTAACCTCACTCAGAATGATGTTCTCCAATTCAATCCATTTACCAGCGAATGATAACATTTCATTCTTCTTCATGGTTGCATAAAATTCCACTGTGTATAGATACCACATTTTCTCAATCCATTCGTCAGTGGTGCGGCATCTTGGCTGTTTACATAACTTGGCTATTGTGAATAGTGCTGCAATAAACATGGGTGTGCAGGTGCCTCTGGAGTAACCTGTGTCACAGTCTTTTGGGTATATCCTCAAGAGTGGTATTGCTGAATCAAATGGTAGATCAATGTCTAGCTTTTTAAGTAGCCTCCAAATTTTTTTCCAGAGTGGTTGTTCTAGTTTACATTCCCACCAACAGTGTAAGAGGGTTCCTTTTTCCCTGCATCCTCACCAACACCTGTTGTTTGTAGCGTTGCGAATGATGGCTATTCTAACAGGGGTGAGATGGAATCTTAGCGTGGTTTTAATTTGCATTTCCTTTATTGCTAGAGATGGTGAGCATTTTTTCATATGCTTTTTAGCCATTTGAATTACTTCTTTTGAGAAAGTTCTGTTTATTTCACTTGCCCATTTCTTTATTGGTTCATTAGTTTTGGGAGAATTTAGTTTTTTAAGTTCCCTATATATTCTGGTTATCAGTCCTTTGTCTGATGTGTAGCTGGAAAGTATTTTCTCCCACTCTGTGGGTGTTCTCTTCAGTTTAGAGACCATTTCTATTGATGAACAGAAGCTTTTTAGCTTTATGAGGTCCCATTTATCTATGCTATCTCTTAGTTGCTGTGCTGCTGGGGTTTCGTTGAGAAAGTTCTTACCTATACCTACTAACTCTAGAGTATAACCTACTCTTTCCTGTATCAACTTTAGAGTTTGTGGTCTGATATTAAGATCATTGATCCATTTTGAGTTAATATTGGTATAGGGTGATATACATGGATCTAGTTTCAGGTTTTTGCAGACTGCTAACCAGATTTCCCAGCAGTTTTTATTAAAGAGGCTGCTAATTCTCCATCATATATTTTTAGCTCCTTTGTCAAAGAGGAGTTAGTCATAGTTGTGTGGCTTCATATCTGGGTCCTCTATTCTGTTCCACTGGTCTTCATGTCTGCTTTTGTGCCAGTACCATGTTGTTTTTATCGTTATTGCTTTGTAATATAGTTCGAAGTCAGGTATCATGATACCTCCAGCATTGTTCTTTTGACTGATTATTGCTTTAGCTATATGTGGCCTCTTGTGTTTCCATATAAATTTCACAGTAGATTTTTCAATCTCTTTAATGAATGTCATTGGAATTTTGATGGAAATTGCATTAAACATGTAGATTACTTTTGGGAGTATAGCCATTTGTACTCTGTTGATTCTATCAATCCATGAGCATGGGAGACCTCTCCACTTTCTATAGCCTTCCTCAATCTCTTTCTGCAGAAGTTTATAGTTTTCCTTGTAGAGGTCGTTCACATATTTTCTTAGGTTTACACCTAAGTATTTGATTTTTTTTTCTTCAGTTTCCTCATTGTTAGTGTATAGAAATGCTAATGATTTTTCTATGTTGATTTTATATCCTGCTACCTTGCTGTAGCTATTGATGATGTCTAGAAGCTACTAAGTAGAGTTTTTTGGGTCTTTAAGGTATAGGATCATGTCATCTGCAAATAGGGATATTTTGACAGTTTCTTTACCTATTTGTATTCCTTTTATTCCTTCTTCTTGCCTAATTGCTCTGGCTAGGAATTCCAGTACTATGTTGAATAGGAGTGGAGATAGTGGGCATCCTTGTCTGGTTCCTGATTTTAGAGGGAATGGTTTCAGTTTTTCTCCGTTAAGTATAATGCTGGCTGTAGGTTTGTCATATATAGCTTTTATAATGTTGAGGTCTTTTCCTTCTATTCCTAGTTTTGTTAGAGCTTTTATCATGAAATGGTGTTGGATCTTATCAAAGGCTTTTTCTGCATCTATTGAGATGATAAGTGGTTTCTGTCTTTGCTTCTGTTAATGTGGTTTATTAAGTTTATTGATTTTCATATGTTGAACAACACCTGCATCCCTGGGATGAAGCATACATGGTCATGGTGAATAATCTTTTTGATGTGTTGTTGAATTCGGTTTGCCATTATTTTGCTGAGGATTTTTGCATCAATGTTCATTAAGGAGATTGGCCTATAGTTCTCCTTTTTGGAGGTGTCTTTGCCTTGTTTTGGGATAAGTGTAATACTGGCTTCATAAAAGGTGTTTCACAGTTTCCTTCCCTTTCTATTTCGTGGAACAGTTTAAGGAGGGTTGGTGTCAGTTCTTCTTTAAAGTCTGATAGAATTCAGCAGAGAATCCATCAGGTTCTGGACTTTTCTTTTTGAGGAGGCTCTTGATTGCTGCTTCAATTTCATTTTGTGTTATAGATCTATTCAGGTGATTAATTTCCTCTTGGTTCAGTTTTGGATGATCATATTTATCTAGAAATCTGTCCATTTCTTTAAGATTTTCAAATTTATTTGAATATAGGTTCTCAAAGTAGTCTCTGATGATTTCCTGGACTTCCATGGTGTTTGTTGTTATCTCCCCTTTTGCATTCCTAATTCTACTAATTTGGGTTTTTTCTCTCCTCATTTTAGTCAGGTTTGCCAGGGGTCTATCGATCTTGTTTATTTTTTCAAAGAACCAATTTTTTGTTTCATTAATTCTTTGTATGGTTTTTTTTTGGTTTCTATTTCGTTGATTTCAGCTCTTATTTTTATTATTTCTCTCCTATTTGTTTTGGGATTTGCTTGTTCTTGTTTTTCTAGGAGTTTGAGATGTATCATTAAGTCATTGATTTGGAATCCTTCAGTCTTTTTAATATATGCACTCATGGCTATAAACTTTCCTCTCAGGACTGCCTTTGCTGTGTCCCATAGGTTCCGGTAGGTTGTGTTTTCATTTTCATTGACTTCCAGGAACTTTTTAATTTCCTCTTTTATTGCATCGATGATCCATTCTTCATTAAGTAATGAGTTATTTAGTTTCCAGCTGTTTGCATGTTTTTTGTCTTTACTTTTGTTGTTGAGTTCTACTTTTACTGCATTGTGGTCAGATAGTATGCTTGGTATTATTTCTATTTTCTTATATTTGCTGAGGCTTGCTTTGTGCCCTAGGATATGATCTATTTTGGAGAAGGTTGCATGGGCTGCTGAGAAGAATGTATATTGTGTAGAAGTTGGATGAAATGTTCTGTAGACATCAAGTAGGTCCATTTGATCTATGGTATATTTTAGATCTTGGATATCTTTATTAATTTTTTGTTTGGATGACCTATCTATTGATGATAATGGGGTGTTAAAGTCTCCCACAACCACTGTGTTGGCGTTAATATATGCTTTTATGTCTTTCAGGGTATGTTTGATGAAATTGAGTGCATTGACATTGGGTGCAAACAAATTGATGATTATTATTTCCTTTTGGTCTATTTCCCCTTTTATTAGTATGGAATGTACTTCTTTATCGCGTTTGATCAATGTAGGTTTGAAGTCTACTTTGTCAGAGATAAGTATTGCTACTCCTGCCTATTTTCAGGGGCCACTGGCTTGGTAAATCTTCTTCCAGCCTTTCATCCTAAGCCTATGCTTATTTCTGTCAGTGAGATGAGTCTCCTGTAAGCAACAAATTGTTGGATGTTCCTTTTTAATCCATTTCATCAAATGGTGCCTTTCGATGGGTGAATTAAGTCCATTAACATTAAGTGTTAGTACTGATAGGTATGTGGTGATTCCTGTCATTTAGTTGTCTTGGTTGTTTGATGGTTTGATTGTGTGTACCTAAGTTGAGGTTACTCTCTACTTTCTTGCTTTTTCTTTTCCTGTGGTTTGGTGCTGCCTGTCTTTTCATGGTTAAGTTGAGTTTCACTTTCCGTGTGCAGAATACCTTGAAGAATCTTTTGTAGTGGTGGCTTTGTGGTCACATATTGTTTTAGTTCCTGCTTATCATGGAAAACTTTCATTGCTCCATCTATTTTGAATGATAGTTTTGCTGGGTAGAGTATCCTGGGGTTGCAGTTATTTTCATTCAGTACCTGGATGATCTCACCCCATGCTCTTCTTGCTTTTAATGTTTCTGTTGAGAAGTCTGCTGTGATTTTGTTGGGTTTACCTTTGTATGTTATTTGTTTTTTCTCTCTTACAGCCTTCAATATTCTTTCTCTAATTTCTGAACTTGTTGTTTTAATGATGATATGTCGTGGGGTAGTTGTATTTTGATCTGGTCTGTTTGGTGTCCTGGAGGCCTCTTGCATCTGTATGGGAATATCTTTCTCTAGATTTGGAAATTTTTCTGTTATTATTTTGTTGAATATATTACGCATTCCCTTCACTTGCACCTCTTCTCCTTCTTCGATGCTCATGATTCTCAACTTTGGTCTTTTAATGGAGTAGGTGAGTTCTTGCATTTTCTTTTCACAGGTCTTGAGTTGTTTAATTAATAGTTCTTCGGTTTTTCCTTTAATTACCATTTCATCTTCAAGTTCTGAGATTCTGTGTTCTGTTTATTCTATTCTGCTAGATTGGTCTTCTGTTTTGTTTTGCAGTCCTGTTTCATTCTTTTTTTTGAGGTTTTCCATATCCTGGGTGGTTTCCTCTTTAATGTTGTCTATTTTTGTCCTGAGTTCATTTATCTGTTTATTAATCATGTTCTCTGTTTCACTTTGGTGTTTATACAGTGCTTCTATGGTTTCCTTTATTTCTTCTTTTGCTTTTTCAAATTTTCTATTTTTGTTGTCTTGGAATTTCTTGAGTGTCTCCTGTACATTTTGGTTGACCATATCCAGTATCATCTCTATAATATTCTCATTGAGTACCTGTAGTATGTCTTCTTTTAAATTATTCTTGTGAGCTTCATTGGGTTCTTTGGCATCGTTTATCTTCATTTTGTTGGAGTCTGGATCTGAGTGTCGTTTTCTTCATTCCCCTCTGGTTCCTGTACTAATTTTTTGCTGTGGGAAAACTGGTTTCCCTTTTTTTTCTGTCTTCCCGTCATTGTCCTTGGTGTTGTTACTGTCCCTGTACTCCATGCAATTAAGTATTTTCTAGCTTGTAATAATAACAATGGTAATATTTAGAATGGAAAGGTGAGAGGAGAAGTTAAAGAAAAGGGAAAAACAAACAGACAAGTAGGAAAAAACAAAACAAGGAATCAAACAAGAAAGTTTCAAAGGTATAAACAGGGAGCATTAATGTAGTAATCAACAGTAAGCTGAACAGGCCTTAGAGAGCCAGAGAGAGGATTGAAAATAAAAAATAAAAAGAATAAAGATGAGAATAAAAATAAAAAATAAGTAAATGAAAGTAATATATATGTAAATAAAATAAAATGAAGTTTATCCATTTCCTCAAAATAAGTAAAATAAAACAAAATGAAAAATAGAAAAACAAAATAAAAGAAAACCTCCAAGTTCAAATGCAATGAAGTTTCAGTCTTAATAATTTTGATGTCCGTCTCCATCTCCAATCCTGGAGATGGTGCCTCAGATGTTGTTTTGTAGTTGTCTCATCAAAGGGGATGCATAAAGTAGAACAAAACTGCACAAAAAAATCCAAAAAACAAAAAACAGAAAACCCCACAAAGTGTCCCAAGTTCAAACGCAATACAGTTTCAGTAAGTTTTTCAGGATTCTGGTGTAGTTCTGTTGTTTTCTCATCAAAGGTAGGGAGAGAGAAAAAAAAAAGAGTCTGGAGACAGTTCTGTGAATGGTATCTGCAGCTGTGGCTTGCCTGCCCTGTTGTTAGCCTGCTGTTGCTGGAGACGTTATTTATGCAGATCTTAGGGGTGAGCTTAGCACTCACCTGGCCCTGCAGGCTTTGTTTACTCAGAGATCTCCTGTGCACGAGCCTGTGCTACAAGCTTTCCCCTTTCCAAGCACACTGGGGGAGGTGACACTGCACCCACTTTCTCAGGCTTGTGTGTTTGTTTACAGCTCACATGGGAGGTCGGTCTTCCCTCTTTTCCTGTGGAGTTTTCCTACTTCTGCCACTCTCACAAGCTTTCCCACTCCTGGTTGTTGGACTAGTGCCCCCACTCCTGCCCGGAGCCTCTCCAGCCACCCGGCTTGTTTATTTACAGTCCCGGGAAGGATTCCCTTCCCCCAATTTTTGGCACTCAGTGTGCCCCACCCTCTTTCCTGTGTGTCTTTATTGTTCTTATTGCTTATTACTCAGTTCCTCTTTTTTCCCCGGGGGGAGATTGGTCTGTCCAGGGGGCTATGCTGCTCTGGCCCAGGCTTGTCTGTGGGAGTACCGTGGTACTGCTAAGCTCACCTTGTCCGCATAATCCCAAGCCATCTGGGCACGGGTGACTGGCGGCCCGGGGGCCCTCCTGGTTTCTCCATTTAATGTGAAGTGGAGATAGATGCTCTGCACTGGCTGGAGGTGTGGAGGGGTCAAAGTTTTGCCTCTTCTAGGTGGTTTTGCCTGCAAGGTGCATTTCCAGCATCTCTCCAAGATTTCACTATAGGAGGCACGCTTTCTGCTTCCTCCCTCTAGCTGACATCTTGGAATCCCTTATAATTTTCTTTTTTTTTCATGTCCTTATCTGATTTGGGTATCAGAAGAATACTGGCTTCATAGGATGAGTCTTGTAGCAATCCTTCCCATTCTATTTTATGGAATGGTTTGATGAATATTGGTGCATTTCTTCTTAAATTTCTCATAGAATTTACCAGTGAATCTGTCTGGCCCTGGGTTTTACTTTGTTGGGAAATGATTACTTTAATTTAATTGCTTGTGATAGGCTTTATGTGGTTTATATCCTATTCTGGTAGGTCACATGCATCTAGAAATTTATTCATTTCCTCAAAATTTTCTGCTATATTTGATAATAACTTGTCAAAATATTCCCTAATGATCCTTCATGAATGTTTTATGGGATGCCCACATTCTCAGCTCCAATTTTAGTAATTTACACCTTCTCCTTCTCTTTTTTTAAATTGTTTTATTATTCATATGTGCATACAAGGCTTGGGTCATTTCTCCCCCCTGCCCCCACTCCCTCCCTTACCACCTACTCTGCCTCCTCCCTTTCCCCCCCACCCCCTCAATACCCAGCAGAAACTATTTTGCCCTTATCTCTAATTTTGTTGAAGAGAGAGTATAAGCAATAATAGGAAAGAACAAGTGTTTTTGCTGGTTGAGATAAGGATAGCTATACAGGGAGTTGACTCACATTAATTTCCTGTGTGTGTGTGTTACCTTCTAGGTTAATTCTTTTTGATCTAACTTTTTCTCTAGTTCCTCGTCCCCTTCTCCTATTAGCCTCAGTTGCTTTTAAGGTATCTGCTTTAGTTTCTCTGCATAATTTAGGCCTTCTCCTTCTCTTCATGTATTTCACTAAGGGTTTATCAATCTTGTTTATCCATTTGAAGAACCAGCTTTTCTTCCATTGATCCTTCCTACTGTTCTTTTAATGTTCATTTCATAATTTCTGTCCTCATTTGTATTACTTCTTTGTACCTACAGTTTATTCTTGTTTTTCTAAGTACTTGTGGTGCATCATTAAGTGCCCCTAATGATCTAATGGTGATTTTTAAATAAAGGCACTCTTAGCTATAATCTTTCCTCGTAGCACATACTATGTGGGTCCCAAATGTTCTGGTAACTTTTGTTTTCATTTTCATTTGATTCTACAAATGTTTTGATTTATACTTGCATTTCTTTGATGATGCACTTATCATTCAAGAATGAATTGTTCAGTCTCAATGTATTTATATAATTCTTGTAGGTTTTCTTGCTATTGATTTCTGGTTTTTTCTGTTGTTTGATATACTACAGGAAATTGTTTCAATTTTCTTGTATTTATTAAGAGTTGCTTTATTTCCTAAGATACGATCTGCTTTGGAAAAAGATCCAGAGGCTGCTGGGAAGTATCATTTCTGTGCTGTTGCATGGAATATTCTGTAGATACCTGTTAAGTCCATTAGTCTTTTCATTCTGAAGTATTCTTTTTACTTTTTTCTCTGTATGACCTATCTATTGGTGACAGTAGGGTATTAAAGTCACCCACTATTATTGTGTTGGATTCTATCTGTGATTTTTTTATACAGTAGTGTTTGCTTTATAATTTGGGGACACCAATGCTTTCACACATATATGTTTGAAATTCTTATATTCTTCTGATATATCATTTCCATTATGGATATGAATTTATCTCTTTGTCCCCTCTGAATAATTTTGTTTTGAACTCTGCTTCACCAGATACAAGTATAGCTATTTCTGCCTGCCTTTGGTCACCATATGCTTGAAATCAGTTTTTATCCTTTTGCTCTAAGTCCATACCAGGGACATTTATTTTCTTGTTGGTAAGAAGAGATTGTTTCTTTTTATAATTCAATCATCCAGGCAGTATTGGAGAATTAAGACAATTAACATTTAGAGTTTTGTTTGAAAAAGGCTTTTTGTAAATCCTGCCTTTTTATTGGTTTTGGAGTATTTGCTTCTTCCTTACTCCTTATTTGCTTTTTCTTTTGCATAGATTTTTACTTGCATTTATCTTCTTGTTCTGTGTTTGACATTCTTTTGCTATCTTCTACAATGCTGGTACAATGGTCATGAATAGCTTTAGCTCTATTTACTGTGGATGCTTATTTAAGTGTGGTAGGAGGTGGCAGTTATTTTACTTGAGGGATTGAAATATATCATTCCATACTCTTCTTGTTTGAAAGTTTGTGCTGAGAAACCTGCTTTTATTCTGATGGGTTTCCCTTTATTAAGTGACTTGGTATTTCCCTCTATCTGCTTTCTACAGTCCTTCTTTGATATGCAGACCTGATGATTTAACTATGATAGGATGTTAAAGGCTTCTTATCTGACCTTGAATGTTTGGAGTCCCTAAAGCCCTGTTCTAGGCTGATCTTGCTGTTCTCAAGATTTGGAGAGTTTTCTATGCTTGTTCTGTTAAATATATTTTCCATGCATTTAGCTTACATCTCTTTTCCTTCTTCAATATCTGTGATTCATAGTGTTGGTCTTTTAGTGGTTCCCTAAAGTTCTTATATAGTCTATTATACTCATTTAGTTATTTTTCTTTAACATTCATCTGCATGTTCTAACACAGTTACATTTTTTTCTTGAGGTCCTGGAATCCTATCTTCCATTTGATCCTGATGCGGGAGATGATTTCAACTGAATTATATTACTTGACTGATTGAAATTTTCACTTCGAGAATTTGCTTTTTGTCAATTTTTCTTTACCTTTACTTACTTCTGCTTTCATATCATGCTTTGTGTTCCATGTTTCATTCAGGTCTTTATTTCAATTTCCACAATGAAACTCAACAAAAGAAGAAAGCACAGAAGATATTTGTGCCCACAGGTACTTAACATCATGTGTTTGAATGATGAGTGGGTCATTAGCAGTAACATTTTCTGGAAACTAATGAAAATTAAGACACAACCTACCATACATTATCAGATACAGCAAAAGTAGTGCTAATGGGAAAGTTTATAGCTATGTGTGGGAGGAAAGGCAATGAATAGGTTAGATTGATTTAAGCACAACATGCATGAAGTCCTAATAATGCAAAATCCACACTGAACAATGAACAGACAATTAAGCAGTAAAGGACAGGAATATAAAACAGGACATGTTAAAGTGAGGGCACTGGTGGGAGGCATAGGGTAAATGAAGAGCATGTAGAGAATGAATATGTTTGATGTACTTTCTGTACTTGTGTAAACGTGGAATGTTGAAACCTGTTGAAGGGAGATCCAAGATGGTGACTATGGTACAGAAGTAGATACCCTGAGCTCTGACTCCATAACCTTGCTGAGATACTGGAGCCACACTTTGTGGAAATAAAACACCAACCAGAATCGAACCTTTGACACCCTGAACCCCTAGCCCATGGAAAGCTTCTTCACAAGACTTTACACTGAAAAAGCTTGAGGGTTGCCTCCACCACAGATACTGCTTCTGGCTCCAAATCTGCCTGCAAGACATTCTAGAGACCAAACAGATGAGCACCATGTGTCACACGGAATTTCCCCAGCTACCCCTGGATAAAACAGCACAGACCTTGTGCAGACTGATACCCCCCAAAACAACTGAACAACAGACAGCAAACTGTAATCTATTACAACAGCAGAGTGGGCAGGAAAGCTGAAAGTGCACTGGAGAAAGAGGGAGGGCCCAGGAGATAATATCAGTGAGAACTATTAGTAAACAAATGCCAGAAAGGCAGGAAGGCCAAGAGTGGGTGGGCAATAAGCCACTCCCCAAGGCAGGACAGGTAGTGGATCACAGAGTTCATCTCCTGAGCCAATGAGCAACACCCAAAGTCAAACTGCCCCTACAAAATTGAAAAATAAACAGCAAGCTGTCATAACACACTGACAGCAGAGAGGGCTGATGGACCACTGGCCCTGCCCTAGAGAAAGGGGTCAGGGCAAAGAAATAAGCCCCCAGCATGGAAATCCCTGTAAACATGCACAGTGAAAAGCCTCTTCCAAATAAGGGCAACTAGTGGACTACAGAGATGATTTCCTGAACCTGAGGGGAGATCTCAAACTTAAACTGCCACACCTCACTGGAGGAGGAACTGACAAGCAACTGTAGCTAAAAGGTAACACAACTATCAGCTGAGGAAATCAATATCCTGGACCACCTGGCATGATCTGGCAAAGCAACTTCACCTCACAATTTCAATCCAACTTGTAGACAGAAGAACAAAACACTATACCTAAGCCAATCACCCAGCAAGATTACTTCAGAGTTTCTGCTTATATGCCAATACCAGGACTGGATGCTGGAGGAGTAAGTCCAGAACTGAAACTAAGACTGAGATTCTATTGTTCCGAACCTGGTGTTTTTCCTTATTTTTTGCTTATTCATTTTTCCCATTAATTTGTTTGTTTGTTTTGTTATCGTGGGTTTTCTATTTTTATTTTTATTCCTATTATCTTTTTTCTTTCTCTTTCTATACTATCGACTTTACCATCACCATCTTCTCATCCCTACTCTCATCCCCTTCACTTTCCCTCCTTCTCCTGTGTTAAAATCCATTGCTCCTCTCCCCAACAACTCATTCTGCCCCTTTTCACCCACTCTCTTCCCCTAACCCTCACATTCCCCTCCCATTCTCCCCAAACCTTTTACCAGACTATCCCTCTCTCCCACACACTCATTACTTGCTGACCAACCTACTATACCAACTTTACACAACCCCAAACCCCTGCAATCCCTAACACAACGACCCTCTACTACAACAACAGAAATATACCAAAACACACACAAGGACAACAAAACCCAGCAGCCCCCACACTGCTTCCCCCACTCACCCACCCCACTTCCCACCTCCCCCTTTAGTGCCACCTTATCCAACTCCCCAAATTTCTATAGCTAGCCTTACAAATGCCAACCCCCAGCTCCCATTGCTTATAGATATTACCACCCACGGGTCTCCTATATAACCTTTAAACTACTGGTCAAGTATTAACCTGTGAATTAGTTATTACTAAATTACACCCAGACCAGGGACAAAAATAGCACACCAACTTAGCTAAAAACCTGAGAGAGCCACAAAACAAAAATTAAATCAAGGGAAAGAAAACAGGTGACTGAAACCACCAACTAGCCTATCAAGAACATAATTGCACAGTACCAAATGGAGCAATGAGAAGAAGAAAAAGGGATGGAAACCATTCACCCCTAAAAAAAATTTAATAAAAGATTCAGAGGTAAATGAAGAAAACTGATACCCAGTTCCAGACTCCAACAAAACAAAAGATAAATGACACCAAGGATACCAATGATGTCCACAGAAACACAATCTAAGAGGAAATGCTGAATGTAGTCACTGAGAATTTCATGGAGATGATATTAGATGTGGTTAAACAAAACATAGAAAATGCACCCAAGAAATTTCAAGACACCAAAAATAAAGAGTATGAGAAGACACGGAAAGAAATAAATGAATTCATAGGAGCCCTAAATAAACATCAAAGTGAAACAGAGAATACCATAAATAGAGAGATAAATAAATTAATGATGAAATTAGACATTATTAAAGAGGAAGTGACCTGTGACATGGAAAACCTCAGAAAAAAGAATGGAACAGAAACACAAAACACAGTGGAAGACCACTCCAGCAGACTAGAGGAAGTGGAAGACAGAATCTCAGAACTTGAAGATAAAATAGAAATTAAAGGAAGAACTGAAGAAATGTTAGACAACACAAGACCTATGAAAGGAATATGCAAGAACTCAACGAGAGTGAGTGGTCTTGCAAAATACCAAATCTGAGAATCATGGGCATTGAAGAAGGAGAAAAGGTCCAAGCTAAAGGGGTTCATAATATATTCAATAAAATAATAACAGAAAATTTCCCAAATCTAGAGAAAGTTATGCCCATTCAGGTACAGGAAGCCTCCAGGACACCAAACAGACTTGAACTAAATAGAACTTCCACAAGACATATTAATATTAAAACAACAAGCACAGAGAACAGAAGAAGAATATTGAAGGCTGTAAGAGAGAATAAACAAATAACATATAAAGTTAAACCTATCAAAACCACAGCAAATTTTTCAACAGAAACCTCAAAAGCAAGAAGGGCATGGAGTGAGGTATTCTGGGCACTGAATGAAAATAACTTCAATCCTAGGATACTCTTCCTAGCAAAACTATCATTCAGAATAGATGGAGCAATAAAAGTCTTCCAAGACAATCAGAAAATGAAACAATATATGACCACCAAGCAACCACTACAAAAGATTCTCTAAGGAATTATGTGCACAGAAAATGAAAGCAAACAAACCATGAGAGGACAGGCAATACCCAACCACAGGAAAAAAAGAAAAGGAATCTGACAGTAACATAAATTCAGCTGCACAATCAAACTATTAAACAACAAAAACAGGAATCACCACATACCTATCAATATTATCACTGAGTGTCAATAGACTCAACTCCCCCATCAAAAGACAACATTTGGCAAACTGGATTAAAATGAAAGATCCAACAATCTGTTGTTTACAGGAGACCCATCACATTGACAGAAACAAACACTGGCTTAGGTGAAAGGCTAGAAGATTTCCCAAGCCAATGGACCCCGAAAACAGACAGAAATAGCAATACTTGTATCACACATAGTAGACCACAAACGTACATTGACCAAATGAGATAAAGAAGGACACTCTATACTAATAAAAGGAGCAATACACCAAAAGGAAATAACAATTATCAAGCTATATGCACCAAATCTCAGTGCACCCAATTTCATCAAACATTCTTTAAAAGACTTAAAAGCACATATAGACTCTAACACAGTGGTAGTGGGAGACTATAATATCCCTCCATCACCAATAGATAGGTCATCCAAACAAAAAATCAATAAAGAAATTCTAGAACTAAATCACACACACCATAGATCAAATGGACCTAGCTGATGGCTACAAAATATTTCATTCAACATCTGAACAATATACATTCTTCTCAGCAGCCCATGGAACTTTCTCTAAAATTGATCTTATCTTAGGGCACAAAACAATCCTTAACAAATATAAAAATAGAAATAATCTCATGCATTCTATCTGATCGCAATGCTTTAAAATGAGAACTCAAAAACAAAAATGACAGCAGAAAATATGCAAACAACTGGAAGTTGAACAACACATTGCTCAATGATCTGTGGGTCATTGATAAAATAAAAGAGGAAATTAAAAGTTTTCATGAAAATGAAAACACGACCTACTGTAACCTATGCGACACAACAAAGGCAATCTGAAGAAGAAAGTTTATAGCCATGACTGCATATATTAAAAGGACAGAAAGATTTCAAATCAATGACCTAATGCTACATCTCAAACTCCTAGAAACACAAGAACAAGCAAAACCCAAAACAAGCAGGAGAGAAATAGTAAAAATAAAGGCCGAAATTAATGAAATAGAAACAAAAAACACTATACAAAGAATCAATGAAACAAAAAACTGTTTCTTTGAAAAAATAAAGAAGATTGACAGACCCCTGGCAAATATGACTAAAATGAGGAAAGAAAAAACACAAATCAGTAAAATCAGAAATGCAAGAGGGAAGGTAACAACCAACACCATGGAAATCCAGGAAATCATCAGAGACTACTTTGAGGATCTATATTCCAATAAACTTGAAAATCTTGAAGAAATGGACAAATTTCTTGATGTTTTTGACCATCCAAAATTGAACCAAGAGGATATTATCCACCTAAATAGATGTATAACATGAAATGAAATTGAAGCAGCAGTAAGGAGTTTCCCAAAAAAGAAAAGTCCAGGACCTCATGGATTCCATGCTGAATTCTATCAGACATTTAAAGAAGAACTAATACCAACACTCCTTAAAATTTTTCATGAAATAGAAAGGGAGGGAATACTGTCTAACTCATTATATGAGACCAGTATTGCAGTAATCCCCAAACCAGACAAAGACACATCCAAACAGGATATCTATAGGTTAATTTCATTAACAATCAACAATGCAAAATTCCTCAAAAAAGTAATGGCAAACCAAATCCAACAACATATCAGAAAGATCATTCACAACGACCAAGTTGGTTTCATCCTAGCAATTCAGGGGTAGTTCCATATATGCAAATCTATAAATGTAATACACCACATTAGTAAAAGCAAAGACAAAAACCACTTGATCATCTCAATAGATGCAGAAAAAGCCTTTGATAAGCTCCAACACCACTTCATGATAAATGCTCTAAGAAAATGGGGAATAGAGGGCATGTACCTCATCATTATAAAGGCTATATATGACACACTTATAGCCAACATCATACTTAATGTAGAAAAATGAAACCATTTACCCTAAAATCAGGAATGAGGCTAGGGTGCACACTATCCCCACTCCTATTCAACATGGTCCTGTAATTCCTATCCAGACCAATAATGCAAGAAGAAGAAATAAAAGGAATGCAAATAAGTAAAGAAACTGTCAATATATCCCTATTTGTAGACGACATGATCTTATACCACAAAGACCAAAAAAACTCTACCCCAAAACTCCTAGACTCCATAAACAGCTTCAGCAATGTGGCAGGATACAAAATCAACTTATAAAAATCATTATATTTTCTATACACTAACATGAACAAACTGAGAAAGAATATATGAAAAGAATTCCATTTATAGTAGCCTCAAAAAAACCAAATAGCTAGGAGTAAACTTAACAAAGCATGTGAATGACCTCTACAAGGAGAAATGCAAACCCCTGAAGAAAGAGATCAAGGAAGACTACAAAAGGTGGAAAGATCTTCTGTGTTCATGGACTGGTAGAATCAACATAGTAAAAATGGCTATACTACCAAAAGCAGTCTACATGTTCAATACAATTCCCATCAAAATCTCAATGACATTCATCACAGAGATTGAAAAACCTACTCTAAAGTTTATTTGGAAATACAAGAGACCACGAATAGCCAAAGCAATACTCAGTAAAAAGAGCAATGCTGGAGGTATCACAATACCCAGCTTCAAACTATAGTACAGAGCAACAGCAATAAAAACAGCATGGTACTGGCACAAAAACAGATATGAATACTGGTGGAACAGAATAGAGGACACAGATATGAGTCCACACAGCTATGCCCACCTTATTTTTGACAAAGGCAACAAAACCATATGATGGGAAATAGACAGCCTCTTCAACAAAAGTTGCTGGGAAAAATGGTTATCTGCCTGCAGAAAACTGAAACTAGACCCATGTTTATCACCCTGTACAAGTATCAACTCAGAATGGGTCAAGGACCTTAATATCAGATCTGTAACTCTGAAGCTTGGCCAGAAAATAGCAGGGAATACTCTGGAAGCAATAGGTATAGGCATGGACTTCCTCAATAGAACCCCAGCAGCTCAGCAACTAAGAGAAAGGATGGACAAATCAGACTATATAAAATTTAAAAACTTCTGCACAAAAAAAGAAATGGTCCCTAAACTGAAGAGACCACCACAGAGTAATAGAAAGTATTTGCTAGCTACACATCAGCCAAAAGACTGATAACCAGAATATACAGGGAGCTCATAAAACTAAACTCCCCCAAAATCAATGAACCAATAAGAAATGGGCAACTGAACTAAACTGAACTTTTTCAAAGGAAGAAATACAAATGGCCAAAAACCACATGAAAAAATGCTTGCCATCTCTGGCCATAAAGGAAATGCAAATGAAAACCACAGTAAGATTTCACCTCATCCCTGTTAGAATAGCTATCATCAAAAGCAACAGCAACAATAAATGCTGGCAAAGATGTAGGGAAAAAGGAACCCTCAATACACTGCTTGTGGGAATGCAAGCTTGTACAACCACTCGGTAAAGCATTATGGAGGTTTCTTAAAAAATTAAACATAGATCTGCCATATGATCCAGCAATCCCACTCCTAAGGATATACCCAAAGGAATGTGACTCGGGTTACTCCAGAGGCACCTGCACACCCATGTTTATTGCAGCCCTATTCAGAATAGCCAAGTTATGGAAACAACCAAAGTGCTCCACTACTGATGATGGATTAAGAAAATGTATTTATACACAATAGGATTTTACTCAGCCATGAAGAAGAATGAAATCTTGTCATTATCAAGTAAATGGATGGAACTGGAGAACATCATCTTAAGCAAAGTTAGCCAGGCTCAGAAGGCCAAAAATCATATGTTCTCCCTCAGATGCGGACTTTAGACCTAAAACAAATGCAGTAATATTATTGGACATGTGTCACACCCTAAGGGGAGAACACATACATGAGGAATAGGGAAAGGTAGGTACCCCAAAACTTGAAAGTGTTTGATGTGTCTATTGTAGAGGAGTTAATATAGTAACCTTAAAATGACAGATGTCACTGTGGGACAGTGACTGGGAAGTAGTTAAGAAGTCTGGTAAAGAAGAATCAATTTGGGTTGTAATACACATGTACATGGAAGCAATGCTAGGAATCTCTCTGTATAGCTATCCTTATCTCAAAGGAGCAAAAACTCTATGTTTTTCTCCAACAAAATTGGAGAAGAGGGCAGGACAGGTGTTGCCTAGAAGCAAGGGGGTGGGGGGAGAAGAAGGGAGGCAGGGAAAAGAGATTGCCCAGTTATTCACATATGAATAAATTTTTAAAAAGTAAAGTTGCAAGCTGCAAAGAAAAGAAACACTTGAAGTCACCTTAAGAATGGAATGATGTAGGAGGGTGAAAAATGGAGGTGCTGAACTAACCTAGGGCACATTGTACACATATGGACATGTCAAAACCAAATCCCTGTACAATTATTATATACTAATAAACATGTTTTTAAAAAACATTAAAAATTCCTCAAAAAATTCTTGTGAAAAAAAAACACAGCAAGATTTAAAGTAAATTATCTAACACTGCATCTCAAGGTACTAGGCAAACAAGAACAAGGTAAAGCTAAAATTAGAAGAGGAAAGATACATTAAAAATAGAGGCTGAAATATGAACAACCAATACCCAAAGAGCTATGCAAAGAATCAAGGCAATCAAAAGTTGGTTCTTTGTAAATATAAATAATATTTATAGACCTTTAGCTAATCTGAATAAAAAGAGGGAGAAAATACACAAATTGATAAAATTAGACATGAAAAAGGGGATATGGCAACAAATATCAATGAAATATGAGTGTCATTTAGGAACACATTGAAAATCTGCACTCAAACTGGAAAATTAACAAGTAGATAAATATCAAGATGCATTTGACCATTCAAACTGGAAACCAGAGGACACAATCCACCTAAAAAATCTCTAACAAGCAATAAGATTGAATCAGTAATAAAACAGTCTCCCAAAGAAAAGCCAAGAACTCAATGGTTTATACCAGACCTTTAAAGAAGAACTAATACCAACATTCTCCAAACTTTTCCATGAAATGGAGAGGGAAAGAACACTACCAACTCATCCTATGAAGCCAGAATTATATTCATTCTATAATTGGACACAACAGAACAAAAAAAGAGAATTATAGGCCAGTCTGTTAGTGAACATAGATGCAAACATTCTTAATAAAATTGTGCCAAATCAAATTTAAGAACACATCAAAAAGATCATTGAACTATATGCTAGTCAGTTTCACTCCAGAGATGCAGGGATGGTTCAACATATGCAATTCAACAAATGTAAATACAGCACATAAACAAACACGGTCTCAAAAATCACATGACCATCTCAATAGATGCAGAACCTCTTTGACAAAATTCAACATCCTCTCATGGTAAAAGCTCTGAAGAAACTAGGAATAGGAGGAATGTACCTGAACATAATGAAGGCTATTTATAACAAACCTATAGCCAACATCATAGTAAATGGAGAAAAACTGAAACCATTTCCTCTAAAGTCAGAAATGAGACAAGGGTATCCATTCTCCCCAACCTTATGCAATACAGCTTACAATTTCTTAGTTGGATTTACCCCTCCATCATTCTCCCTCTTCCCCTTCTTAGTATGACTTCAGAAGTTTTCAGTTTTCATGTATGGATACAAATTACATCCATTATATCCACTCTCACTCCCCCTTACTTCAATCAATGCCCCTACAAATTACTCTCCTCCAGAGAAGATTTTTCTTGATGCCATTCATTTAAAAAAACAAAGTGTATATTAATAGTCCAAGGGGTTCCAGGGAATGGGGAAGGTTCAAAATAAGTTGTTCTCAAAATACCATTTACATCCTTTTTTTATAAATACCATAATAGAGCATTTTGAGCCAAAATTATTGAGGGTTCAATTTGAAAATGGTGATGGACTGAGATCAATCTTAGAAGCACAGACACAGTTCCCAGAGTGGAACACTTTGCAGGATGGGAAACCTTATATGTAAATTTTTTTAGAATGGAAGTTACATGATTCTTTGTAATAGAGCATAAAACAGCATTATGATTAAAATAAATGTGGCTTCAAATTGAAAATGGTGATAGATTGAGATAAAGATGATGAAAAAAGACTGAATTCCCAGATGGAACATTGTACAGATGGTAAAGCTTGTAATTAAGTTGGTTTTAGAATGACAGATACATATTTCTTTGCCATACAACATAACATAGCATTATGAACCAAAATGAATGTGGGTTCAATTTGAAAATGCTGACCTACTGAGTTGAATCCTATGGAACACACAAGATATTCCCACAAGGAACATCATGTGGGATGGTGAAGCTTTTCACTAAGTTGTTTTTAGAATGTCATTTCCATGCTTCTTTTCAATAGAGAATAATATAACATTATTACCCAAAATGAATGTTCCTTCAATTTCAAAATGTTGATAGACTTAAATAACTACAATGAAACACAGAATTTGCAGAGTGGAACATGGTACAAGATGGTGAAACTTGTAACGAAGTTGCTTTTAGAATAGCATAGAGCATAATATAGCATTATGAGCCAAATGAATGTGGTTTCCATTTGAAAGTGGTGAAATATGGAAATGGATCCTATGAAACAAAGACACAGTTCCCAGAGTGGAACTTTGTGAGAGATAGTGAAACTTCTAACTATGTTGGTTTAAGAATGGCGGTTACATACTTCTTTGCAATTGAGCATAATATAGCATTGATGAGCCAAATCACATGTGGCTTCAATGTAAAAACAGTGAAAGATGGAGAGAAATACTATGAAAATTGGGCTCAATTCATAGAGTGGAACATTGTGTGGGATGGTGAAACTAAGTTATTTTCAGAATGGCAGTTTCATTCTTCTTTGCCACAGAGCATAATATAGCCTTGTGGGTGAAAATGAATGTCTTCTCAATTTAAAAACAGTAAAAGTTGCAGATAAATTCTATGAAACACAAAGACAATTCCTGCAGTGCAACACAGTGTGGGATGTTGAAGCTTCTTACTCAGTTGTTCATACCATGGCAGTCACATTTTTCTTTATCATGGAGCATAATACAGCATTATGAGACAAATGAATATGGCCTCATTTTGAAAATGGTGAAAGATTGAGATAATTCCTATGAAAGAAAAACACAGGTCCCAAAGTGAAATATTATATAGGATGGTGTAGCCTCTTACTAAGTTGTTTTTAAATGGCAGTAACAAGATTCTTTTCCATAGAGTGTATTAGAGTGTTTTGATACAAAATGAATGTGACTCCAGTTTGCAAATGGTAAATGATGGCATTAAATACTTGAGCACATACACAATTCCCAGAGCGGAAGATTGTCTGGGATAGTGAAGCTTTTAATTAAATTGGTTGTAGACTGGCAGTTACCTGCTTCTTTGCCATAGAGCTTTATGTAGCATTATAAGCCAAAATGAATTTAACTTCAATTTGAAAACAATGATAGATGGAGAGAAATTCTATGAGCATAGACACAATTACCAAAGTACAACATTTTGCAGGATACTGTAGCTTCTGACTAAGTTGATATTAGAATGGCAGTAATTTGGTTCTTTGCCAGAGAGGATAATATAAGGCTGTGAGCCAAAATGAATGTGGCTACAATTTAATAATGGTGACAGATTGATATAAATCCTATAAAACCCACACACAATTCCAGAGTGGAACATTGTGTGGGATGGAGAAGCTTATAAATAAGTCAGTTTCAGAATGCCAGTTACATGCTTCTTTTCCAGAGCATAACGTATCATTGTGAACCAAAATGAATTTGGCTTCAATTTGAATGTGGTGGTGATAGATTGAGATAAATTCTATGAAACAAAACAAATTCCCAGAAGAACATTAAACAGAATGGTGAACTTGTAACTAACAAGGTTTTGGAATAGCAGATATACAGTTTTGTTGTTGTTGCTACAGAGCATAATACAGTATTATGACCCAAAATGAATGTGGCTTCAATTGGAAAAAGGTGATAAATGAAGACAAATCCTATGGACAACAGAAAAAATTCCCACAGTGGATCATTGTGTGGAATGGTAAAGCTTCTACCCATATTGTTTTCACAATGCACTTAACATGCTATTTTGCTGTGGAGCATAATATATCAGTATAAGCCAAACTACATGAGGTTTCAATTTGAAAATGGTGGTAGATTGAAGTAAATACTGTGAAAAGCAGACACAATTCCCAGAGTAGGAACATTGAGTGGTATGCTGAAGCTTCTAAGTTGGTTTTACAATGGCACTCATATATGCTTTTTGTTTTTATATATATGCTTTATGCATTAGAGCATAATATAACATTATGAGACAAAATGAATATGTTTTCAATTTAAAAATGGTGAAAGATGGAGATAAGTCCAATGAGACACAGACCCAATTCCCAGATTGAAACATTGTGTGGCACGGTCCAACTTCTAAGTAAATTGGTTTTTTAGGATGGGAGTTACATGTTTCTTTCCCATAGAGCATAATATAGCAATAAGAGCCAAAATGGATGTGGGTTCAATTTGTTTGTTGTGGATGCTCCTTTTTGCAGAAAGAATATGTATTGTCTGGGTTTTGATGGAAATATTCTGTAGATGTTTAATATGTCCATTTGATCTAACATGTGGAATAGCACTGAAGTTTCTTTGTTGATTTTGCTGGTGAGAGTGGAATATTCAGGTCTCCCACTATCACTTCACTATGTTAGGGTCTATCTGTGCTCTTAGAACCATTAGAGTTTTTATATGTAGGTGATGGCTCCTATGTTTGGTGCATTTATATTAAGAATTGATAGTTATTCTTGATGTATTGTTTCTTTAATTAATATGAAATGAACTTAATTGTCTCTTCTGACTGATTTTATTCTGAAGTCTACTTTGTCAGTTTTGAATATAGCTACTCCTTTCTGTTCATGGGGTACAAATTTTGGAAAACCTTTGTCATTCCTTTGACTCTAAGCCACTGGTTATTTTTTCAGTGAGATGACTCTCTTGTAAACAACATATGGTTGGGTCTTGTTTTTTAAACCAGTTTGCTATTCTATGTCTTTTGACCAAAGCACCAAGGCCATTTCCATTCAGTTTCAATATTGAGAGGTGCAAGGTGTTTCCAGTCATTTCTATTCATTCCCCTGTTGTTTACTTTTGCCTATTCATTATTTACTCATCTGCTTGGTCAAAGGGTTCATTCTTTCTTGAATCTTCCCATCTCACTCTAGTTTCTTCTGCATGTAAAAGTCTTTTCTGCATTGCTGCTTGTAGTTTGAATTCCTTTAGTTTTTCCTCGTACTTTCCTCTTCCATTAGGAAGGATAGTTTTGGTGCATAGACTAGTCTAGATTGACAGTTGCTTTCTTCCAGGTCCTGAATTATTTCTTTCCATGACCTTCTTGTGTTTAGAGTTTGTGTTTGGAAATCTGCTATTATTCTATTGGGTTTGCCTTGATATGTGACTTGTCTTTTCTCTTTTACAGCTTTTGGTGTTCTTTCTTTTGATGTTAAATTGCCACATAGCATAATAGAGCATAATAAGCTAAAATAATGTTACTACATATTGTAAACAATTATAAATGGAGAATAATCCTATGATGCACAGACTCAATTCCTAGAGTGAAACATTATACAGGATAGTCAACCTTCTTAATAAGTTCATTTGAGTATGACAGTTACATGATTCTGTGCCATACAACATAACCACATTATGAACCAAATTGTATGCTTTTTAAAATTGATAATGCTGAAAGATGGAGAAAAGTCCTATGACTCATTGCCAGTGTGGAACATTGTGCATTACTTTCAACCTTCTAACTAACTTCGTGTTAGGGTGGCAGTTCCATTTTTCTCCAGCATAACTCATTTTAGAGCATCATAAGGCAAAATGAATGTCCCGTAAATTTGAAAACAGTAATAGATGTTGATCAATCATATGAACTTCAAACTCTATTCACAGGATGGAACATGAGCTTACTAGGTACATTTCAGAATGACAGTTACGTGTACTCTGACATACACATTGACAGAGCGTTAATAGGCAAAATGAAACTCTTCATATTGAAAACTATGAAAGATGGATAAGAATCCTACACAATACAGCTGTTATTTTCAGAGTTTAGTATTTTGATGGACATTCAACATTCTAAGTAATTGGTTTAAGTGGGGGTTACATGTTCCTCTGCTATACTGCATAATATAGCATTGTATTTCTTCAAATTGAAAATAGTGACTGATGGAATATGATTCTTGGAAATAAAGGAATCTTTCCCAGAAAAACAGTGTGCAGGACATTCAACCTTCTAACTACATTTTTCTTACAATTGCAGTTACATGTTTCTGTGCCATATATCACAAAAGAGCATTATAACAAAAATGAATTAATCATGGAATTGAAAATTGTGAAACATGGAGAGTAATCCTACCATTTACAACACCTCAATTCTCAGACTGTATTTCAAGAGAGCAACATGAATAGAACATTCAACCCTCTAACTATGTTTTAGAATGGCAGTTACATGTTTCTCTTCCATACAGCATAAGAGAGTATCAGGAGCCAAAATTTATGTTTCCCAAATAGAAAACAGTTATAGATGGAGAAAAAAATCCTATGAAATACAGCCTTTTAACTAAGTTTATTTTAGGATGGCAGTCACATGTTCCTCTGCCATACTGCATAATAGAGCATTATGATCCAAAATGAATATTTCCCCAAATTGTAAAATTTGATAGATGTTGAGTAATGTTATGATATACAGACACAATCTCCAAATTGGACCATTTACAGGTCATGCAACCTTATAACTAAATTGATTTTAGGATGCTAGCTATTTTCCCTTCCATATAACATAATAGATTATTATGCACCAAAAAGAATGTTTCTTCAAGTGGAAAACTGTGAGTGGTGGAGAGTAATCTTATGAAATATAGGCTCAATTCCCAGAGTGGAACATGGTGCAGTAACATTCACTCTGTTAACTACATTCATTTTAGAATGGCAATTACATTTTTCTTTGCCATATTGCAAAATAGAACTTTATGAGCCAAAATGAACGTTTCTTAAAATTTAAAGTTGTGATAGATAGAGCGTAATCTTATGAAATATTGACTCAATTCCCAGGCTGGAACATTCTGCAGGACATTCAAATTTGTAACTAATTTGATTTTAGAATGGGAGTTACAGTTTTCTTTCCTATACAACCTAATAGAACATTATCAGCCAAAATAAGTGTTTCCTCAAATAAAAAATGCTGACAGAAAGAGGGTTATCTCATGAAAAACAGAATCAACTCACAGAGTGGAGCACTGTGCAGGACATTCAGTCTTGTAATTAAGTTAACATTACAAGCACACTAACATTTTTCATACATTTTTCTCTGTCATACAACACAATAGAGTATTCTGAGCCAAAATGAATGTTTCTTTAAATTGAAAATGATTATATCAGAGAATTAACCTATGATATCCAGACCCAATTCCAAAAGTGGGGCATGGTGCCACTTTTAACAAACTTGGTTTTACTATGGGAGTGACATGTTACTTTGCCATACAGCACTATAAAATATAATAAGCTAAAAACAATGTTTCTTCAAAAGTAAACAATCATAGATGTAGATTAATCCTGTAAAATACAGGATTACTCATTTTCCAATGAGAAACATTGTGTAGGACATTCAATTATCAATGTTTGTTATAGAATGACAGTTAAGTGTTTCCCTGCCATAAGCATTATGACCCAAAATGAATGTCTCTTGAAATTGAAAATAGTGGTAGATGAGAGTCTGTCATCTCAGAGTGGAACATTATATAAGGAATACAACCTTGCTAAATAAGTTTGTTTTAGGAGGGGAGTTCTATGTTTCTCATCCATAAAGCAAAATAGAACCTTTTGGATTAAGGCTTCTTCAAATTAAAAATGATGATAGATGGAGTGCAATCATCTATTGCACTATATTGACTATAGACTCAATTTTCAGAGTGGAACATTGTGTAGGACATTCAACCTTTGAAATTCATTTTAGGTTAGCAACTACAAGGTTTTGTGCCATACAGCCCAATAGTGCATTATGAGATTAAATGAATTCTTCAAATTGCAAATGGTGATATGTGTGAAATAATCCTATGGACTACAGACTCAATTCCCAGAGTAGAACACTGTGCAAGTCATTCACTGTTATAACAAAGTTGGTTTTTGCATGAGAGTTGGATGTTTAACTGCAATACAGCATAATAGATCATAAGGAGCCAAAAAAGTTTTATCAAATTGTTTGACAATGATAGAGGAGGAGTCCTACTCTGATACCCAGATTCAATTCCTAGAGTGATTATTATGCAGTATATTCAACCTTCTTACTAAGTTCTTTCAAATAGGCAGTTACATGCTTCTATGCCATACAGCATTACAACATTATGATGCAAAATATATATTTCTTCAAATGAAAATAGTGATAGATGGAGAACAATCTTATGAAATACAGATTCATTTTCCAGTGAAACCTTGTACTATACTTTCAAACTATACTATACTTTCAAACTACAGCATTATGATGCAATATATATATTTCTTCATATTGAAAACCATGAAAGCTGGAGATGAATTCTATTAAATACAGACTCATTTCACAGAATGGAATACTTTTCTGGATCTTCAACATTCTAATTAAGTTGGTTTAAAATGGGAGTTACATCTTCCCTGACTGTGCAGCACAAGAGAGCATTATAAGTAAAAATTAATGTTTCATCAAATTGAAAAAAGTGATTGATAGAGTCTAATCCATGGAAATACAGAATTGATTCCTATAATAAAACAGTGTTCAGGACATTCAACCTTCTAACTGCATTTTCCTTATAATGGCAGTTACAAGTTTCTGTGACATACAGTACAAGAGATCATTATGATAAAAAATGAATGATTCTTCAAATTAAAAATGGAGATACATGCAGAGCAATTCTAGAATTTACAGACTCAATGTTTAGAGTGGAACTCTAAACAAAGGACATTTGACCCTCAATCTGACTTCATTTAAGTATGGCAGTTATATGCTCCTCTGCCTTATAGAGGAGTGCAGCACTATTAGTCAAAATATTGTTTTTCTCATATTGAAATCAGTAATAAGTGGAGAGTAATCATATGGAGTATGGACTGTATTTCAAGTGTGGAACATTGTGCAGGACTTTCAGCCTTCTAACTACCTTCATTTTTGGATGACGTTTACACATTTCTCTGTCATACATTGTATGACATACATTAGGAGGCAAAATGAATGTTCCTTCAAATTTAAAGTGGTTATAGATGGAGAGAAATTTTGTGACATACAGACTGAATTCCTGGACCAGAACATAAGCAGGACATTCAAACTTCTAACTTTGTTCATTTTAGAATGACAATTACATATTCCTCTGCCAAGCAGCATAATAGAGAACTATGAGCCAAAATCAATGTTTCTTCACAGTGAATGCAATAATCCTATGAAATCTAGACTCAATTCTCAGAGTGGAACAGAGTTCAGGAAATTCAATCTGGTAAATAAGCTGGTTTTAGAATGGAAGTTACATGTTTCTCTGCCATAGCATCATAATTAGAGCATTTTGAATTACAATTAATGCTTCTTCAAATTGAAAAGTGTAATAGGTAGAGAGTAAAAAAATGAACTACAGTCTCAATTCTAACAGTAGAACATTTTGCAGGATATTCAACCTTTGGCTAATTTCATTTAAGGCTGGCACTAACAAGTTTCTGTGCTATAGCACACATAGAGCACTGTGAGACTAAATGAATGTTCCTTCGAATTGAAAGCAGTGATATGTGGAAAATAATTTTATGAAATACAGACTCAATTTATAGAGTGGAACACTCTGCAAGACATTAAGCATTTTAACAATGTTGGGTTTTGAATGGGAATTTTATGTTATACTGCCATGCAGCATAATGGGCCAAAAAGCATGTTTCTTCAAATTGAAAACAATGATAAATGAAGAGTAGCCATATGATACACAGACTCAACTACTTGAGTGAAATATTGTATAGGATATTCAACTTTCTAACTGAGTTTGTTTAAATATGGCAGTTACATGCTTCTATGCAGTACAGCCTAAAAGCATTATGATCCAAAATGTATGTTTCTTCAAGCTGAACATGATGATAGATGGAGAATTATCCTATCAGATATAGACTCAGTTGCCAGTGTGGAACATTGTGCAGTACTTTCAACCTTCATGTTTTTGAATGGCAGCTCCATGTTTCTCCACCATGCATCATGATAGATCATTACAAGCAAAACCTTCATGTTTTCAGATGGCAGTTCCATGTTTCTCCACCATGCACCATGATAGAGCATTACAAGCAAAAATGTGCCTTAAAATTGAAAATGTTGATAGATGGAGAGAAATCTTATGTAAAACAGACTCAAATCCCTGGATGTAACATTAACGGAACATTCAACTTTCTAACTAGGTTCATTTAATAATGACAGTTACATGTTTCTCTGACATATGCATTCATAGAGCATTATGAGCCAAAATGAAACAACTCATATTAAAAACCATGAAAGATGGAGAGGAATCCTTTGAAATACAGCCTCAATTTCCAGAGTGTAACATTGTGCTGGACATTCCCTCTTCTAAGAAAATTGGGAGTTACATCTTCCTCAGCCATACAGCATAATAGAGCATAATGAGTCAAAATTTATGTTTCTTCTAATTGAAAATATTGATTGATGCAGAGTAATACTTAGAAATACAGAATCAATTCCCAGAATAGAATATTTTGCAGGCATTCAGCCTTCTAACTGTCTTTGTTTTAGGATGACATTTACATGTTCCTCTTCATTACATCATGAAGTATTTTGAGGCAAAATGAATGTTCCTTCAAATTGAAAACAGTTAGAGATGGAGAGAAAATCTGTGAAATACAGACTCATTCCCAGAGTAGAACATGAATGGGATAGTCAAACTTCTAAATAAGATCATTTTAGAATGACAGTTACACATTTCTCTGCCTAAAGCATAATAGAGCATTATGAGCCAAAATCAATGTTACTTCAATTTGAAACAAGTCATAATTGGAGAATAATCTGATGAAAGACAGACTCAACTCTCAGAGCGCAACATGATGCATGGCATTCAACCTTCTAAAAAGTTGGTTTTTAGAATGTTTCTTTCATGTTTTCTGCCACACAACATTATAAAATATAATGAGATAAAAAGAATATTTCTTCAAATTGAAAACAATGATATGGAGGGTAATCATATGAAATAGAGGTTCAGTTCCCAGGATGCAATATTGTTCAAGACATTCCACCTAATAATTATCTTACTTTTAGAATGAGAATTTCATGATTCTCTTCCATACAGCATGATAGAATATTATGATCAAAATGAATGTTCCTAAAATTTTAAAGGCAATAGGTGGAGAGAAATTCTATGAAATATAGATTCATATTCCAGAGAGGAACATGAATAGGATATTTGACCTTCCAACTAATTTCGTTTAGAAGAGCATTTGCATGTTTCTCTGCCCTATAGCATTTTAGAGCATTAGGGCCCAAAATGTATGTTTCTTCACATTAAAAATGGGGATAGTTGGAAAATAACCTTATGAAATACAGATTCTCCTCCATAGTAGAACATTGTACAGAATATTCAACCTTCCAACTAAACTTGTTTTAATGGTAGTTACATGTACAACTGCCATACAGCATAATAAAGCTTTATGAGCTAAAATGAAAAAATTTCAAATTAAAAACCTTGATATGTGGAGAGTAACCCTTAAATTGCAGACTCATGTCAAAGAATGGAATATTGTGCTGCAAACTCAACCTTCTAACTAAGTTGCTTTAGAATGGGAGATACATGTTTCTCTGCCATGCAGCACAATAGAGAAAAGTGATTTTAAATGAATATTTCTTCAAATTGAAAACAGTGATAGGTGGAGAATAATCCTTTGAAATACAACATCAGTTCCCAGAATGGAACAACGTGGAGACCTTAAACCTTTTAATGACACTCATATGACAATGATAGTTAAGTGATTCTATGCCATAAACCACAATACAGCACTTTGAGCCAAAATGAGTGCTTCTTGAAAGTGAAAATGGTGATAGTTGGGGAATATCCCAATGAAATACAGACGCAATTCCCAATATGAAATTTTGTAAGACATTCAATTCACACTAAGTTAATTTTAGAATGACAGTTACTTTTTTTCTGACATAAACATAATAGGGAATAATGAGTCAAAATTAATATTTCGTCATATTGAAAATGGCGATAAATTATAGTAATCCTATCAAATACAGACCCAACTCCCAGTGGAACATTGTACAGGACAATCAATGTGCTAAGTTGGTTTAGATGGAGTTAGATGTTCTCTACCATTCAGCAAATAGGGAGCATTTTGAGTCAAAATCAATGCTTCTTAAAATTCAAAACAGTGGTGGTGGAGAGTATTTCCATGAAATACAGACTTAATTCCCAGAGAGGGTCATTCCCAGGACATCAGCCTTCTATCTAAGTTCATCTTTGAAGGAGTTACACAATTCTCTGCAATACTGCTTACTAGAGCATTATAGGCCTAAAAGAATGTTTCTTTATATTGAAAACAGTGGTAGATGGAGAGTAATCAGATCAAATACAGACAGAAATCCTAGAGTGGAACCTTGTGCAGGACATTCAACCCTAAGATGGTTTTTGAATGTGATTTACTTGTTTCTATACCACACAGTATGAAAGAGTATTATGAGAAATATGAATGCTTTTTCAAATTGAAAATGGTGTCAGATGGAGAGTAATTCTATGAAGTACAACATCAATTTCCAAAAGAAACAATTGGCAGGATATTCATATAACTAATTTGAATTTAACTAACATAGAAGAACTAACTTTGTTTCAGGGCAACAGCTACATGTTTCTTTGCCATACAGCATAAGAGACTCTTATAATCCAAAATGAATGCTTCTTCATATTGAAAATGGGGATAGTTGGATAATATTCCAATGAAATATTGACTCAATTCAGAGAGTGGAACTTAGTGCAGGACATTCAACCTTAAAACCAAGTTGGTTTATAAATGGGAGTTTCATGTTACTCTTCATACAGCACAATAGAGTGTAATGAACTGAAAAGGTTTCTTCAAGTTGAAAATGATGATAGATGGAGAGTATTCCTATGAAATACACACTCAATTTTGAGCATGGAACATTGTGTCAGGCATTCAATTCTCACTACATTCGTTTTAGAATGACAGTTACCTGTTTTTCTGACATAAGCACAGTAGAGCATTATGAGACAAAATGAACAATTCTTAAAATTGAAAATGGTGATAAATCAAGAGTAATCCTACAGACTAAATTCTCACATTGAAACACTGTATGGAAAATTCAACCTGCTGAATAAGTTGTTTTAAGATGGGAGTGATGTTTCTTTGCCATACAGCATAATAGATCATTTTAAATCACAATTAATGCTTCTTCCTTATGAAAAACAGACTCTATGCCCACACAGGACTATTGTGCATGTCATAAAACTTTTAACCAAAGTCATTTTAGAAGTAAAGTTACATATTTCTCTGCCTTACAGCATAATAGAGCATTGTGAGCTAAAATGAAAATTTTTTTCAAATTAAAAACTGTGATTGATGGGGAGTAACCATTGAAATGCAGACTCAATTCATTGAGTGGAATATTGTGATGGACATTCAACTATCTATAAGTTGGTTGAGAATGGAAGTTACATGTTTTTCTGCCATACAGCATAATAGAGCATAGTGGTTCAAAATTTGTATTTGTTCAAATTGGAAATGGTGACAAATGTACAGTAGTCCTTTGAAATACAGAGTCAATCCCAGAGTGAAGCAATGTGGAGGATATTCAACCTTTTAATGTCATTCATATTCCAATGGCAGTTAAATGTTTCTATGTCATATGTCACAATAGAGCATTTTCAGCCAAAAATGAATATTTCTTCAAATTGAAAATGGTGATAGCTGCAGAAAAATTTAATGAAATACCAACTCAATTCCCAGAGTGGAGCATGGTTCAGGACATTCAATCTTAAAACAAAGTTGGTTTAAGTATGGGAGTCATGTTACTCTGCATAAGGCAAAACAGACAATAATGATATGAAAAGAAGGTTTCTTCAAACTGAAAGCAATGATAGATGGAGAGTAATCTTATGACATACAGACTCAATTCCTGTAGAGGGTCGTTCTTAGGGCATCGGACTTCTAGCTAAGTTCATTTTTGAAGGAGAGTTACATACTTCTTTGCAATACTGCTTAATAGAGCATTATAGACCTAAAAGAATGTTTCTTCATATTTAAAGCAGTGATAGATAGACAGTAATCTAACAGACTACAGACAGAAATCCTAGATTGGAACATTGTGCAGAACATTGAACCCTCTTAACTAAGTTGGTTTTAGAAGGTGATTTACTTGTTTGTATGACATACATATAAGAGAGTATTATGACGTATTTGAATTCGTTTTCTATTTGAAAATGGTGTCAGATGAGAGTAATTCTATGAAATACAGCATCAATTTATACAGTGGAACATTGAACAGGGTATTCACCCTTCTAACTAAATTTGTTTTAGAATAACAATGCATGTATATCTGCCATGCAGCATTAGGAGCCAAAATGCATGTTTCTTCAAAATAAAAAGAGTGGAGTGATAGATGGAGAATAATTCTACTAAATATAATTGCTATTTCCAGGCTGAGGGACATTCAACATTCCAAGTATGCATGTTTTATAATGACTATTAAACAGTTCTCTGGTATAGAGCAACATGATACAAAATGAATGTGTCTTCAGTATGAAAACATAATAGATGGAGAAAAATCCTATGAAATGGAGATTGAATTCAAACAGCATAACATTTTTTTATTATTATTCATATGTGCATACAAGGCTTGGGTCATTTCTCCTCCCTGCCCCACCCCCTCCCTTACCACCCACTCTGCCCCCTCCCTCTCCCCCTACCCCCTCAATACCCAGCAGAAACTATTTTGCCCTTATCTCTAATTTTGTTGTAGAGAGAGTATACCCATAATAGGAAGGAACAAGGGTTTTTTCTGGTTGAGATAAGGATAGCTATACAGGGAGTTGACTCACATTAATTTCCTGTGCATGTGTGTTACCTTCTAGGTTAATTCTTTTTGATCTCACCTTTTCTCTAGTTCCTGGTACCCTTTTCCTATTGTCCTCAGTTGCTTTTAAGGTATCTGCTTTAGTTTCTCTGCATTAAGGGCAACAAATGCTAACTAATTTTTTAGGTGTCTTACCTATCCTCACACCTCCCTTGTGTGCTAAAGCTTTTATCATGTGCTCAAAGCCCAATCCCCTTGTTGTGTTTGCCCTTGATCTAATGTCCACATATGAGGGAGAACACACGATTTTTGGTCTTTTGGGCCAGGCTAACCTCATTCAGAATGATATTCTCCAATTCCATCCATTTACCAGCGAATGATAACATTTCATTCTTCTTCATGGCTGCATAAAATTCCACTGTGTATAGATACCACATTTTCTTAATCCATTCGTCAGTGGTGCAGCATCTTGGCTGTTTCCATAACTTGGCTATTGTGAATAGTGCCACAATAAACATGGGTGTGCAGGTGCCTCTGGAGTAACCTGTGTCACAGTCTTTTGGGTATATCCCCAACATTGGTATTGCTGGATCAAATGGTAGATCAATGTCTAGCTTTTTAAGTAGCCTCCAAATTTTTTTGGAGAGTGGTTGTACTAGTTTACATTCCCACCAACAGTGTAAGAGGGTTCCTTTTTCCCCACATCCTCGCCAACACCTGTTGTTCATGGTGTTGCTAATAATGGCTATTCTAACAGGGGTGAGGTGGAATTTTAGTGTGGCTTTAATTTGCATTTCCTTTATTGCTAGAGATGGTGAGCATTTTTTCATGTGTTTTTTGGCCATTTGAATTTCTTCTTTTGAGAAAGTTCTGTTTACTTCACTTGCCCATTTCTTTATTGGTTCATTAGTTTTGGGAGAATTTAGTATTTTAAGTTCCCTATATATTCTGGTTATCAGTCCTTTGTCTGATGTGTAGCTGGCAAATATTTTCTCCCACTCTGTGGGTGTTCTCTTCAGTTTAGAGACCATTTCTTTTGATGAACAGAAGCTTTTTAGTTTTATGAGGTCCCATTTATCTATGCTATCTCTTAGTTGCTGTGCTGCTGGGGTTTGGTTGAGAAAGTTCTTACCTATACCTACTAACTCCAGAGTATTTCCTACTCTTTCGTGTATCAACTTTAGAGTTTGTGGTCTGATATTAAGATCCTTGATCTAGAGGGATTCCAAGATGGCGGCTAGAGGTAGGAAGCAGAAAGCGAGCCTCCTATAGTGAAATCTTGGAGAGATGCTGGAGACACACTTTGCAGGCATAATCACTGAGAAAAGACATAACTTTGACCCCTCCACATCTCCAGCCGGCGCAGAGAATCTCCACCTCACCTTAAATGGAGAAATGAGGAGGGCCCCCGGGGCTGCCAGTGGCCAGCACCCAGATGGCTTGGGAAGACACGGACCAGGTGAGCTTCACGGTACCGCGGTACCCCCACAGACAAGCCTGGGCCAGAGCAGCATAGCCCCCTGGACAGACTGACCTCCACCCAGGGAAAAAAAGAGAAACTGAGTAATAAGCAATAAGAACAATTAAGACACGCTGGAAAGAGGGTGGGGCACCCTGAGCGCTGAAGATTGGGGGAAGGGAATCCTTCCTGGGACTGTAAATAAACAAGCTGGCCTGGCCAGAGAGCCTCTGGCAGGGGCGTCTGCAAATAGGGATATTTTGACAGTTTCTTTACCTATTTGTTGAATTCAAACAGCATAACATTTTGCAGCACATTCAACCTGATAACTAAGTTGGTTTTTGCATGGGATTTCCATGCTTCTTTGCTACACAGAATAATAAAGAATTATGAATAAAATTTAATGTTTCTTGAAATTGAAGATGGTGAAAGATGGACAGTAATCATATGATGTATAGATACAATTCTGAGATTGGGACTTTGTGCAGGACATTCAGTCCTCTGAGTTGAATTTAGAATGGTAGTTACATGATTCTGTCTCATAGAGCATAATAGAACCTTATGAGTTAAAATGAATGTTTTGTGCCCTCCACTAAAACAACTGAACTACATCATAACTCATACAAGTGCCCTAAAATCTTATATCCCCACACCTCTTCTCCCCCTCAACTCAAACTATACTTTATGCCTCCCCTTTTAGCATCACCTTTTCAAATTGCCCATGTATCTATCTCTATCTAAACAACCATTACCCCCCAGTTCCCACAGCTTATAGATATTATCACCAAAGGGGTCTTTATATAATATGTAAAAGTTATGATTTATAATTGCTAATATACATTTCCAGATGGGGAGAGAAATGCCACATCAACATAGCTAATGACTAAGCCAGTCACAACACAGTAATTATGACAAGGGAAAAATAAAGGTGATTTAAACCCCAATTAGCCAATCAATAACATATGAGCACAGCAGAAAATAGAAGCATGGGGAGGAGAAGGCACGGAAAATCTGCCCTTCAAAATACCAATAATTTCATAAAGGATTTAGTGTAAATGAAGAAAATGAATACCCAGTTTCTTAACCCAACAGAATAATGACGAATACAACAAATAAGCTCCATGACGTCCATAAAGTATCTCTTAAAGAGGAAATCAGGACTGAGCTCATTGAGACATTCATGGAGAAGCAACAATAGATGTTTAAACACAACCTACAGGTTGAAGTTTAGGAATATTAAGAAGACACAAATAGAAAACTTGACAAGACACAGAAACAATTAAATGAATTCAGAGAGGACTTCAACAAACTCAAAAGTGAAACAATGAAGAATGCAAAAAAGATATATGAAATAATGAAGACAGCACAAAATATTAAAGAGGAGTTTAACAAAGGTATGGCAAACCTCAGGAAAAAAAGAATCAAACAGAAATCCTGGAAATAAAAAGTCCCTTAAATCAAATAAAAACTACAGTTGAAAACCACTCTACAGACTAGAGCAAGTGAATGATAGAATCTCAGAGCTCAAAGTCAAAATATGTATTAAAGAAAATCTGAAGAATTCTTACACAGAAAACTCAAGAGCTGTGAATGGAATGCAGAACACAGCAACTCCATCAAAAGACCAAACCTGTGAATCATGGGCATCGAAAAAGAAGAGGTGCAAGCCAAAGGTATACTTAATATATTCAACAAAATAGTAGCTGAAAATTTCCCAAATCTTGAGAAAGAGTTGGCCATTCAGTGCAGGAAGCCTCCAGAACACCAAACAGACTTGACAAAAATAGAACTTCTCTGCAGCATATTATCCTTAAAACAACTAACACAGAGAACAAAGAAAGAATATTGAAGGCTGTAGAGGAGAAAAAAACAAATAACATACAAAGGTAAACTCATCAAAATAACAGCAGATTTCTCAACAGAAACCTTAAAAGCAAGAACGTCAGGAAATGAGGTATTTTGAGCATGGAAAGAAAACAATTTCAATCTTAGGACACTCTACCCAACAAAAATATCATTCCAGATTGATGGAGGAAGGTGGCAGGATACAGAATCAACTTACAAAAATCATTAGCTTTTCTATACAACAATAACAAACAAACTGAGAAAGAAAATATGGAATAAATTCCACTTACAATAGCCTCAAAAAAATCAAATACCAAGGAGTAAACTTAACAAAGAATGTGAATGACCTCTACAAGGAGAACTACAAACCCCTGAAGAAAGAGATCAAGGAAGACTACAGAAGGTGGAGAGAAATCCCCTGTCAAGGATTGGTAGAATCAGCATAGTAAAAATGCTACTATACTACCCAAAGTAATCTACATGTTTAGCGCAATTCCCATCAAAATCCCAATGACATTCATTACAGAGATTGAAAAATCTACCCTAAAGTTCATTTGAAAATACAAGAGACTGCGAATAGCCAAGGCAATACTCAGTAAAATGAGCTGAGGTATCACAATACCAGACTTCAAACTATATTACAAAGCAATAGCAATAAAAATAGCATGGTACTGGCACAAGAACAGACATGAAGACCAGTGGAACAGAATAGAGGACCTGGATATAAATCCACACAGCTATGCCCACCTTATTTTTGTCAATGGCACCAAAAATATACGATGGAGAAAAGACAGCCTCTTGAACAAAGGTTGCTGGGAAAAGTGGTTATCCATTTGCAAATACTGAAACTAGAACCATTTTTATCACTCTGTACTGGTATCATCTCAAAAATGGATCAAGGACCTTAATATCAGACACTAAACTATGAAGTTACTAGAGGAAAAAGCAGAGAATACTCTGGAAATAATAGTTGTAGGCAAAGACTTCCTCTATAGAATTGCAGCAGATCAGCAACTAAAAGAAAGTATGGTTAAATGGAACTTTATAAAATTAAAAATCTTCTGCACAACAAAAGAAATGTTCTCTAAACTGAAGAGACCACCCACAGAGTGGGAGAAAGTATTTGCCAGCTATACACCAGACAAAGGACTGATATCCAGAATACACAGGGAAGTTAAAAAACTGAACTCTCCCAAAGTCAATGAACCAATAAAGAAATGGGCAACTGAACTGTACAGAACTTTCTCAAAAGAAGAAATTCAACTGGCCAAAAAAACACACGAAAAAATGTTCACCATCTCTAGCCATAAAATAAATGCAAATCAAAACCACACTAAGATTCCACCTCATCCCTGTTAGAATAGCCATCATCATAAACACCACCAACAACAGGTGTTGGCAAGGATGAGGAGCAAAAGGAACCCTTGCACACTGCTGGTGGGAATGCAAGCTAGTGCAACCACAATGGAAAAAAATATGAAGGCTTCTTAAAAATTTAGACATAGATCTGCCATATGATCCAGCAATCACACTCCTAAGGATATACCCAAAGGAATGTGATACAAGTTACTCCAGAGGCACCTGCACACCCATGTTTATTTCAGCGCTATTCACAATAGCCTAGTTATGGAAACAGCCAAGATGCCCCACTACTGACGATGTATTTAGAAAATGTGATAGTATACACAATGGAATTTTACTCAGCCATGAAGAAGAATTGAAATCTTATCATGCACAAGTAAATGGATGGAACTGCAGAACATCATTCTGAGCGAGGTTACCAAGGCTCAGAAGACCAAAACTGATATGTTCTCCCTTATACGTGGTCTTTAGATCTAGGACAAATACAGCAATGTTGTAGGACTTGGGTCACATGATAAGGGGAGAGCACATACGAGAGGTATGGGGATAGGTAGGAAACCCAAAACAGGAAAGTGTTTGATTTCCCCACTTCAGAGGAAATAATGCAGAAACCTTAAAGCAACAGAGGTCTATATGGGAAGTAGATCAGGAACTATTAAAAATGTCAGGTAGAGATGAATCAACTTGGGTTGTAACACATTTGTACATGGAAGCAATGATAGGAGTCTCTGTATAGCTATCCTTATCTCAACTAGCAAAAACGCTTTATCATTCTTAATATTGCCTAAGTCTTCTCTTCAAAAATATTAGAGAAAAGGGCAGAACAGATTCTGCCTGGAAGCAAGGGAGGTGGGAGAAGAGGGAGGGGGTAGGGAGCAGGGGGGAGGAATGGCCCAATGTATGGACATGTGAATAAATGAATAAAAAATTTTTAAAAACAAAATTGATGGAGGAATAAAAGTCTTCCATGATAAACAGAAACTAAAGCAATATGTGACTACCAAGTCACCACTATGGAAGATTCTGAAAGGAGTGAAAGGAGTCCTACACACAGAAGATGAAAACAAATATAATCATTTAAGGAAAGTATTAAACCTCATGAAAGGAAGAGACAAGTACTCAGATAGTAGCATTGAATTGGCTGCACACAGTCAAAACTTTAAACAGCAAAAACAACTAAATAGCAGGAGTCATGACATACCTCTCAGTATTAATACTGAATGGTTATAGACTCAGCTCTCCCATGAAAAGACACTGTTTGGCAAACTGAATTAAAAAGGAAGACCTGACAATCTTTTTTTTACAAGAGATCCACCTTATTGACAGAAACATATACTGGATTAGCGTGAGAGTGTGGAAGAACATTTACCAAACCAATGGCCTTTGAAAAAAGACAGGAGTAGCCATACTTATATCACATAAAGTGGACTTCAAACTGAAATTAGTCAAGAGAAAAAGAAGGTCACTTTATACTAATAAAAGTAACAGTACATCAAAAGGTATAATAACAATTATCAACTTATATGCACCCAATGTCAGTGCACCCAACATTATTAAACATACACTATAGGACTTAAAATCATATGTAGACCCTGACACAGTGGTAGTGGGAGAATTTAATACTCCTATATCACCAATAAATTTTTTGTTATCTCAACAATAAATCAACTAAGAAATCCTAGAACTAAATGCCACCATAGACCTAATGTAACTGACAGATGTCCACAGAGTATTCCAGCCTGCAAGAGCAAGATACACATTCTTTCCAGCATTCCATTGAACTTTCACCCAAATGGACTATATCTTAGGGCACAAAGGAAATCTCAACAAATATAAGAAAATTGAAGTAACCTCTGCATGTTTTATGATCATAATCCAATAAAACTAAAACTCAACAACAAAAGAACCAGAAGAAATTACACAAACAGCTGGAAGCCAAACAATATTCTGCTCAAAAGTAAGTGCTGCTCAAAGATCAGTGAGTCATAGAAGAAAAAAGGGAGGAAATCAAAATTTCCTGGAATTTAATGAAAATGAAAACATAACCTATCAGAACCTTTGGGACAAAAAAGGCAGTCCTAGAAGGAAGGTTCATATCAACAAGTTCACGTATTAAAAACACAGAAAGATCTCAAATAAAAGACCTAATGCTACATCTCAAAATCTTAGAAAAATAAGAACAAGCTAAAACCCAAACAAGCATAAGGAGAGAAATAATAAAAGGTACAAAATCAACAAAATAGAGATGAAAAAATCATACAAAGAATCAACTAATTGAAAAGCTTGTTCTCTGAAAAAATAAACAAGATTGACAAATCACTAGCAAATCTTATTAAAATGAGGAGGGAATAGACCCAGATTAATAAAATCAGGAATGTAAAAGGGAAGATAACAAACACCAAGGTAATCCAGGAAAACATCAGGGACTCCTTTGCAAAGCTATATTCAAATAAATTATTAAATCTAGAAGAAGTGGTCAAATTTCTGGATACATATGACCATCTGATACTGAAACAAGAGGATATTAGTCACCTATACTGATCAATAACACACAATGAAATTGAAGCAGCAGTAAAGACTCTTCCAAAAAAGAAAAGTCCATGACCTGACGGATTTGCCACTGAATTCTACCAGACCTTTAAAGAAGAAATAATAGCAACACTTCATAAAATTTTCCACAAAATAGAAAGGGAAGAAACACTGTCTAACTTATTTTATGAAGTCATTACTGCACTCTTCCCAAAACCTGACAAGGACACATCCAAAATAGAGAACTACAAGCCAATCTCTTCAATGGACATAGACATGATGCAAAAATCCACAAAGTAATTGCAAACTGAATCCAAAAACATTTCAGAAATATCATACCCCATGACCAAGTTGGCTTCATTCCAGGGATGAAGAGATGGTATGACATATGCAAATCATTAAATATAATGCAGCATATTAGCAGAAACAGACAAAAACCACTTGTTCATCTCAATAGATATAGAAAAAGCCTTTGATAAAATTTAGCACCATTCCATGATAAAAGCTGTGATGAAACTAGGAATAGAAGGAATATACCTCAACATAATAAAGGCTATAATATGACAAACCTATAACCATCATCATACTTAATGTGGAAAAACTGAAATCATTTCTCCTAGTCAGGGATGAGGCTAGGGTGCCCACTCTCTCCATTCCTATTCAACATAGTCTTGGAATTCCTAGCCAGAGCAATAAGGCAGGAAGACTAAATGAAAGAAATACAAATAGGTAAAGAAGTCAAACTATTCCTATTCTCCAATGACATGATCTTATATCTAAAGAACCCAAAAATTTTCACAAAAAAATCCTAGACACTATAAACTGCCTCAGCAAAGTTGCAGGATACAAAATCAACTTATAAAATCATTAGCCTTTCTACACACTAACAATGAACAGATTGAGAAAGAATATAGGAAAACAACTCTATTTACAATAGCTTCAAAAATATTAAATACCTAGTACTAAACTTAAGAAAAACATGAATGACTTCTACAAGGAAACTACAAACCACTGAAGAATGAAATCAAAGACTAAAGAAGATGCAAAGATCTTCCATGCTCATGGATTGGTAGAATGAACATATTAAAAATGGATACACTAACAAATGCAATTTACATGTTCAGTGCAATTGCCATGAAAATCCCAATGACATTCATCACAGAAATTGAAAGGTCAATCCTAAAGTTCATCTGGAAGCATAAAAGACCAAGAATAGCCAAGGCAATACTAAGGAAAAAGATCAACTCTGTAAGTATCACAACACCCAACTTTAAACTATACTACACAGCCAGAGCAATAAAAACAGCATGGTAGTGGCACAAAAGCAGATATGAAGATCAGTTTAACAGAACAGAAGACCCAGATATAAATCCATGCAACTATGACCACCTAATTTTTGACAAAGTATCTAAAAACATATGATGGAAAAAAGACAGCTTCTTCAACAAATGTTGCTGGGAAAACTGAATATCCACCTGCAGATAACCAAAGCTAGATCCATGCTAATCACCCTGCATAAGTATCAACTCAAAGTGGATTAAAGATCTTAATATAAGACCTGAAACCTTGAAAGTAGTATTGAACGAGCAGGGAATACACTGGGGGCAATAGGCATAGGCAATGACTTCCTCAGAAGAAGTCAAGTGGCTCAGCAACTAAGAAAAAGGATTGACAAATATAACTGCATCAAATTACAATGTTTCTGTACAACAAAAGAAATGGTCTCTAAATTGAAGAGGCCATCCACAGAATGGTAGATAATATTTGCCAGCTATACACCTGACAAAGGATTGATAACAAGATTATAAAAGGAACTAAAAAAACTAAACTCCCCCAAAATCAATGACCCAATGAAGAAATGGGCAAATGAACTGAACAGAGCTTTTTCAAAGGAAGAAGTCCAAATGACTCAAAAACACATGAAAAAATGCTCACTATCTTTAGCCATAAAAGAAATGCAAACCAAAACCACATTAAGATTCCACTTTACTCCTGTTAGTATAGGTACCATTCAAGAACACAAATGACAACACATGTTCACAAAGATGCAGGGAAAAAGGAACCCTTATACATGGCTGGTGAGAATGTACTCTAGTACAACCACTGTGGGAAACAGTATGGAGGCTCCTTGAAAAAGTAAAAATAAACCTGCCATATAATCCAGCAACAGCACTCCTAGGAACATTCACCCTAAGGAATATGAGTCCGCTTATAGCAAAAGAACCTGTACATTCATGTTTTTTGCAGCACTATTCACAGCAGCTAAGTTATGGAAACTGCTTAGATGCCCCACTACTGATGAAGAGATTAAGAAAATGTGGTATGTATATATAATGGAATTTTATGCAGCTACAAAGAAGATTGAAATTTTTTAATTCACTGTTAAATGCATAGAATTGGAGAACATTATCTTAGGCTAATTTAGCTAGTCTTAGATGGCCAAAAGCCAAATGTCTCTCTTACTTGTGGAATATAGACCTAACATAATTGTGGCAGATTATGAAATGCTGGTCACACTAAGGGGAGCTCACATACAAGATGGGTAGTTAAATTAAGAACTTGAATAGGGTTCATATATCCATGTACTAGAGTGAATGTAGAAATCTTAAACTGGCTGAAATGCTTAAGAAAGGGACTAAGGTAAAATGAAGAAAATTAGAGGAGTTAAACCAATTGGAGTTATAATACATTCATACATGGAAACATAAGAAGAAAACTCCCTGCGTAGCTACCTTTATCTCAAGCTAAAATGTCATGTTTTTTGCTTTATCTTTTCTCTTTTTTCTCCTACAAAATTGGAAAACAGGAGGACAGAACAAGTCCTGTATAGAGGTGAGGGCTTGCACCAGTAGGAATGGGAGATTTGGGGGAAAATGAGTAGAGGGTGAATATGGTGTAATAAATAGTGCATACATGTAAGTAAATGCAAACGTGATACCTGTTGAAATTACTCCAAAAATCAGGGGAGAGGGAGATGAAGGAGAATGGTTGATGCAGAGAATTTATGTATATTTGATACAATGTAGGAACTGTGCTAATGCCACAATTTACCCCCACCCATCACAACTATAAAGGTGAAAAATACCTTGATAGATGAGAGTAATCCAATGAAATACAGACTCAATTCCCAGAGTGGAGCACTTTGTCGAACATTCTAGCTTCTTAGTTCATTTTAAAATGACAATTTTGTCTTTCTCTGCCATACCCCATAATAGAGACTTGTGACTAAAAACATATGTTTCTTCAAATTAAAAAGTGTGATAGGTGGGGAGTAACTCTAGGAAATATGGACTCAATTCCCAGAGTTGCACATTGCCCTGGACATTCAATTTTTTGAGTTGGTTTAGAATGGGAGTAACATTTTTTTTTGTCATACAGCATAATGAATAAAAGTTAATGTTTCTTCAAACTAAACAGTGTGAGAGATGAAGAACAATCTTATGAAGTATAGGATTGATTCCCAGATGGAACATTGTGCAGGACATTCAATCTTCTTTCTAAGTTTGTTTTATAATTATAGCTACACATTTCTCTGCTATACAACATGATAGAGTATTATGAACCAAAATGAATGTTTCTGCATATTGACACAATGATAGATTGAGATAAACTTATGAGATACACACAGAATTCCCAGAGGATCCCTCAGTAGAACATACAAACTTTCAACCTTCAAACATTTAAGGACCCCAGTTATATGTTTCTCTGCCATGCAGCATGATAGAGCATTATTTTCTACAACGAGTGCTTCTTTTTTTTGTTCTTTAAATTTTTTTTTATTTTTATTGTTTTATTATTCATATGTTGCATACAAGGCTTGGGTCATTTCTCCCTTTTGCCCCCACTCCCTCCATTACCACCCACACCACCCCTTCCCTCTCCTCCCCACCCCCTCAATACCCAGCAGAAACTATTTTACCCTTATCTCTAATTTTATTGAAGAGAGAATATAAGCAATAATAGGAAAGAACAAGGGTTTTTGCTGGTTGAGATAAGGATAGCCAAACAGGGAGTTGACTCACATTAATTTCCTGTGCATGTGTGTTACCTTCTAGGTTAATTCTTTTTGATGTAACCTTTTCTTTAGTTGCTGGTCCCCTTTTCCTATTGGCCTCAGTTGCTTTTAAGGTATCTGCTTTAGTTTCTCTGCGTTAAGGACAACAAATGCTAGCTAATTTTTTAGGTGTCTTACCTATCCTCACCCCTCCCTTGTGTGCTAAAGCTTTTATCATGTGCTCAAAGTCTAATTCCCTTGTTGTGTTTGCCCTTGATCTAATGTCTACATATGCGGGAGAACATATGATTTTTGGTCTTTTGGGCCAGGCTAACCTCACTCAGAATGATGTTCTCCAATTGCATCCATTTACCGATGAATGATAACATTTCATTCTTCTTCATGGCTGCATAAAATTCCATTGTGTATAGATACCACGTTTTCTTAATCCATTCATCAGTGGTGGGGCATCTTGGCTGTTTCCATAACTTGGCTATTGTGAATAGTGCCATAATAAACATGGGTGTGCAGGTGCCTCTGGAGTAACCTGTGTCACAGTCTTTTGGGTATATCCCCAAGGGTGGTACTGCTGGATCAAATGGTAGATCAATGTCTAGCTTTTTAAGTACAATGAGTGCTTCTTCAAATTGAAAATGGTGACAGACGGTTTTCCTGTGAAATACAGATTCAATTCCCAGAATGGAACATTGTGAAGGACATTCAAACTTCTAACCAAGTTTTTATTGCAATGGCATATTTTCTGTTGTGTACAAGACAATAGAGCATTATGAGCCAAAATTCTTGTTTCTTCAAATTAAAAATGTTGATAGTTGGAGAATAATCTTATGACATAGGAACACAATTCCTAGAGTGGACTATTGTGAAGGACATTCAACCTTCTGTTTAAATTCATTTTAGAATGACTGTTACATGTTTCTCTGCCTTACAGCATAATAGGGCATTATAAACCAAAACAAATATTTCCTAAAATTGAAAATTGTGATAGATTGAGAGTAATCTCATGAAATACACCCTCAATCCCAAGATTGGAACATTGTGCAGGAACATTCAATCATTCAACTATGTTCATTTTAAAAAGTCAGTTACATTTTTCTCTGCTATATAACACAACACAGATGTATGTGGCCAAATGAATGTTTGTTAATATTGAATATAGTGATAGATGGAGAAAATCCTTTGAAACACATTCTCAATACCCAGAGTGGAACATCAGTTGCACATTCAATCTTCTTAGTTTGTTTTAGAATGGCAATTACATAAGAATAAGACAGCATTATGAGCCAAATGAATGTTTCCTCAAATTTAAAGTGGTAATGGACGTAGAGTAATACTATGAAATACAGACTCAATTTTCAGATGGAAAGTAGTGCAAGAACAATCTACCTTCTAACTATGCTCATTTTAGAAAGGCAGTTATATATTTTTATGCTGTATTGCATAATACAGCATTATGTACCAAAATGAATGCTCTTTAATGTTGATAACTGTGATAGATGGGTAAGATTCCTTTGAAATACACACTCAATTCCCAGAGAGAAACATCTTCAGCACATTCACCATTCTAAATAAGTTTGATGTAGAATGGCAGTTGCATGTGGGAAAAGGGGACCCTCATACACTAGTGGTTGGAATGTAAGCTCATACAATCACTATGGTAAACAGTAATGGAGACTCCTTAGAGAACTAAAAATATATTTGCCATTTGAATCAGCAATAGCACTCTATGGATATACCTGAAGGAATGTGAGTCAGCTTACAACAAAGACACCAGCTCACTCATGTTTATTGTAGAAATATGCACAATAGCTAAGCTATGAAAGCATCCAAGATGCCCCACTACTAACAAATGGATTAAGAAAACCTGGTATTTATATACAATGTGATGTTATACAGTTTCAAGAAGAATGAAATTTGGTCATTTGCATATAAATGGATGGAACTGGAGAACATCATCTTAAGTGAAGTTAGCCAGTTTCAGAGAGCCAACATCCAAATGTTCTCTCTCATATGTGGAATATAGACCAAATTGAAATACAGCAATATTATGAAACACTGGTCACACTAAGGAGTGGTAGGTAACTAAGAACTTGAATTTGGTTGATATTTCTATTTAAGAATGAATATAGATATCTTAAACAGGCTGAAACTACCATAAGAAAGGGACTAAGGTAGAATGAAGAAAATTGGAGAACTAAACCAATTGGGGTTATAATACATATATACATGGAAATATCACAAGGAAACTGCCTGAGATTCCTTGTCCACCACAGTCTAATGGAAGGAAACCGAAAAGATATAATCCAAGCACTATCAATCACTATTCTACTAGGCATCTACTTCACCCTCCTACAAGCCTCAGAATATTTTGAAACTTCATTCATAATCTCCGATGGCATTTATGGCTCAACTTTCTTCATAGCAACAGGATTTCATGGCCTACATGTAATTATTGGCTCCACATTCCTACTAGCATGCCTAACTCGACAACTAAAATTCCATTTTACATCAAAGCATCATTTCGGCTTCGAAGCCGCAGCCTGATACTGACATTTTGTTGATGTGGTATGACTATTTCTATACGTCTCCATCTATTGATGAGGCTCATGCTCTCTTAGTATTAACCAGTACAGCTGACTTCCAATCAGCTAGATTTGGTATAAACCCAAAAAAGAGCAATCAACTTAATTATTGCATTAACCCTAAACTCCCTCCTAGCAACCCTCTTAATCACTATTACATTCTGAGTCCCACAAATCAACATTTACAATGAAAAATCAAACCCCTATGAATGCGGATTTGACCCCAAGGGCTCAGCACGACTCCCATTCTCAATAAAATTCTTCTTAATTGCAATCACCTTCCTCTTATTTGACCTTGAAATTGCCCTACTTCTTCCCCTCCCTTGAGCACTACAAACAACCTCCCTCTACCCAGTTATCCTCATAGCATTAGCCCTAATCATCATCCTATCATTAGGACTAGCCTACAAATGGTCTCAAAAAGAATTAGAATGAAATGAATATGGTGCTTAGTTTAATACAAAGCAAATGATTTCAACTCATTAGATTATGAACCACTCATAAGTACCAAAATGTCCCCTATTCTAATTAACCTCTTCCTAGCCTTCCTAGCATCCCTACTAGGAGCACTAATCTATCGATCACACTTAATATCCTCACTTCTATGCTTAGAGGGTATAATACTATCAATTTTTATCACCTCAACCCTAATTACCCTGAACTTTAATATCACCTTATCATTTATATTCCCCATTATCATCCTAGTCTTCGCAGCCTGCGAAGACGCAGTAGGACTGGCCCTACTGGTTACAATATCAAACTCATACGGAACGGACTATGTACAAAACCTAAACCTCTTACAATGCTAAAAATTATCATACCCACAATCATACTCATCCCTATAACATGATTCTCAAAGAACAACATAATCTGAATTAACTCCACTGCCTACAGTCTACTAATCAGTATACTATGCTTACTTACCCTAAACCAATCAAACGAAAACAGCCTTAACTTCTCACTATTATTCTCCTCAGACTCCCTTTCCACCCCTCTCTTAATCCTAACAGCCTGACTACTACCACTAATAATTATAGCTAGTCAACAACACATGAGCAAAGAACCAGTAGAATGAAAAAAAAATGTATATTACCATACTAGTACTACTACAAGTTCTATTAATTATAACATTTACATCCACAGAACTAATCTTATTTTACATCTTATTTGAAGCCACACTAATTCCTACACTAATCATCATTACATGATGAGGAAACCAAACAGAATGACTTAACGCAGGCCTATACTTCCTATTCTACACACTAATTGGATCCCTACCCCTTTTAGTCACATTAATCTACCTACAAAACTCGCTAGGGTCCCTAAACCTTCACATTCTAAACAACTACTCAGAGCAACTAAACCTATCATGATCAAATGACCTGCTCTGACTAGCATGCATAATAGCATTTATAGTTAAAATACCATTATACAGACTACACCTATGACTACCTAAAGCCCATGTTGAGGCACCTATTGCTGGCTCCATAGTACTAGCAGCTGTTCTACTAAAACTAGGAGGTTATGGTATAATACGAGTCACCATCCTCCTATCACTCGTCACAAACCACATAATATACCCATTTATACTACTCTCACTATGAGGCATAGTAATGACCAGCTCAATTTGTTTGACAGACAGACCTAAAATCCCTAATTGCATACTCATCAGTTAGCCACATAGCATTGGTAATTGTTGCCATCTTAATCCAATCCCCATGAAGCTTTATAGGAGGTACAGCATTGATAGTAGCCCATGGTTTAACCTCATCAGTACTATTCTGCCTAGCAAACACAAACTACAAACGAGTACATAGCCAAACCATACTCCTAACTCAAGGCCTACAAACAATACTCCCACCAATAGCTCTATGATGACTTACAGCAAGCTTAACCAACCTCACACTACTCCCAAGAATTAACCTAATCGGAGAACTAATAATCATCACCTCTTCATTCTCATGATCCAACTTCACCATCCTCCTTATAGGAACTAACACACTAATCACAGCCTTTTACACCCTATACATATTAACCACAACTCAACGAGGCAAACCTACCTATCACATAAATAACATTCACCCATCATTCACACGAGAAAACTCCTTAGTCCTCCTCCACCTACTCCCCCTACTCCTACTCTCTCTAAATCCAAAGATCATTCTCTGCACAATATTCTGTAAATATAGTTTAACAAAAACACTAGATTGTGAATCTAGAATCAGAAAATAAAATTTTCTTACTTACCAAGAAAGTATGCAAGAACTGCTAACTCATGCCACCATACTTAAAAATATGGCTTTCTTACTTTTAAAGGATGGTAGCTATCCATTGGTCTTAGGAACCAAAAAATTGGTGCAACTCCAAATAAAAGTAATAAACGTATTAACCTCATCCATAATCATAATATTTACCATCCTAATATCCCTAACAGACTTTTACAAAAACAAAAACTATCCTGAATACACCAAAACCTCGGTCAAGCTAGCATTCATCACTAGCATAATTCCCATAATCATATTTCTCCACCTAGGTAACGAAACCATCATATCCAATTGACACTGGCTCACCATCCATACCACAAAACTCTCACTCAGCCTGAGTCACAGTTGCCTTTACCTAAAAAAGGCAAAAATGTCAGTTGTTTTACTTTTTCATCTTTTCTCTTTTTTCTTCTACAAAATCTTCAGGTAAAATGTTTGAGAAAAGGAGAATAAACCTATGAAATAGTGATTCAATTTCCAGAGTAGAATATTGTGCAAGACATAAAAACTATTGTCTAATTTCATGTTAGAATAACAAATATCAGTTTCTCTACCATACTTAAGTAAAACATTATAAGCTGCAATGAATGTTTATTCAAATGATTAGTGGTGAAAGATGGAGAGTAAACCTATGAAATACAGACTCAATTCTCAGAGTTGAACTTTGTGTAGGACATTCAACATTCTACATAAGTTCATTTTAGAATGACCCTTATGTGATTCTCTGCCATAAATTATAACATACTAAAATGAGGCAAATGAATGTTTTTTCAAATTGAAAACAGTGTCAGATGGAGAGGAATTCTATGACATACAGAACCAATCACCAGAATTGAAAACTGTACATTACAGTCATCCTTATATAATGTTCATTTAAAAATGACAGTTACATGATTCTCTGCTCTGCAGAAGAATAGAGCATTATATCCCAAAAGGGATGTTTCTTCAAATTGAAAATGGTGATTGATAGTATTCCTATCAAATACAGTTTCAATTACCAGATTGGAATATTCAACATTATAAGTACTTTCATTTTAGAATGGCAATTACATGATCCTCTGCCATACAGAGGAAAAGATAATTATAAGCCATATGATTTTTTTAAATATGAAAAATAATCCAATGAAATACAGACTTAATTCCCATAGTGGACCATTGTGCAGGACGTTTAACCTTTTAACTAACTTTGTTTTGGTTGGTAGTTATACAAATCTCTGCAATACATCATACTAGAGCAATATGAGGCAAAATGAATGTTCCTTTAAATTGGAAATGGTGAAATATAGAAAGAAATTCTATAAAATAGTGGACCATTTTGCAGGACATTGGACTTTATAACTATATTTGTTTTAGAATGGCAGTTCCATGATTCTCTGCCTTACAGAATCATAGAGCATTATGAGCCATAATGAATGTTTCCAAACATTGAAATTGGTGATAGAACAAAATCCTTTGAAATACAGACTAAGTTCCCCAATTGGAACATTTTTCAGGACAGTTAACCTTCTAAGTTTTTTAGGATGGTAGTTACATATTTCTCTTCCATATAGCACAATAAAGCATTTTGAATCAAAATGAATGTTTCTTCAAATTGAAAATGGTGATTGATGGAGAGTAATCCTGTGAACTACAGAGTCAATTCCCAAGTGTAAAATATCAAAGGACATTTAACCCTCTCATTAAGTTGGTTTTAGAATGTGATTGCATGTTTGTCTGCCATAAAGCATGATAGTGTATTATGACTAAAATGAATGCTTTTTCAAATCAAGAACAGTGTCAGATGGAAAATATTTCTATGAAATACTGTGACAATTCCCAGAGTGGAACATTGTCCAGGATATTAAACATTGTAACTATGTCCATATTACCATGGCAAGTTCATGTTTCTCTGCCATACATCACAAAAGAGCATTATGAAACAAAAGGAAAGTTTCTTCAATTGAAAACAGTGATAGATGAAGAAAAATCTTGTTAAGTGCAGTCTCAATTCCCAGAGTGCAGCACTGTGCAAGACATCATGCTGTCTCTGTTTTAGAGTTATAGTTGCATAATTCTCTGCCATAGAGCTTAATAGAGTATTATGAGCCAAAATGAATATGTCTTCAACATGCAAACAGTAACTGGTTAATAATCACGTGAAATGTAGATTAAATTCCTCAAGTGGAACAATGTGCAGCACATTCAACCTAAATAAGTTTGTTTTAGAATGGGAGTTTCATGTTCTCTGGCATACAGCATAATAGAGCATTATGAACAAAAACAAGTTTCTTGACATTTAAAATGGTGATAGATGGAGTGTAATCATACAAAATACAGACTCAATTCCTGCATTGGAACTTTGTATAGCACATTCAACCTTCTAACTATGTTAATTATAGAATGATAGCTACATGTTTCTCTGCCATACAGCATAAAATAGCATTTTGAGTCAAAATTAATGATTATTCAAAATGAAACAGTGAAAGATGTAGAGTATTCCAAAGAAATACAGACTCATTTCTAAGAAATCATTGTTCAGGGCATGAACCTTATAATGAAAATCATTATGAAAGGACAATTACATATTTCTTTGCCAAACAGCATAATGGAGCATTATGAGACTAAATGAATTCCCTCAAATTGAAAATGTTCATAGATCCTGAGTAATCATATGAAATACAGACTCAATTCCTAAGCAGGACATTGTTCTGGTCCTACGAACTTTTCACTAAGTGGTTTTAGAATGAGAGTTTCATGTTTCTCTGCCATAAACCATAATAGACTGTTATGATCCCAAATAAATGTTTCTATAAATTGAAGGTGGTAAGAGACAGTAATATTATGAAATACAAACTCAATTCTGAGAGTGGAACGTTGTGCATGATGTTTAACCTTTGAATTAAGTTCGTTTTGTAATAGTAATTGCCTGTTTCTCTGCCTTACACCATAATGAAACATTATGAGCCAAAATGAATGTTTCCTTAAATTAAAAAAGATAATAGATGGAGAGTCATGCTATGAAGTATATACTCAATTCGCAGACTGACAAACTGTGCAGGACATTCATCATTCTAAGTTGATTATAGAATGGCAATTACACCTTTCTCTGCTGTAGATCATAATAGAAAATTAGGAGAAATTCATAGTTTCTTCCAATACAAACAGCAATAGATGGAGACTGCTGCCAAAAGACCTTTCATTTCCCAGAATGGGGCACTGTGCAACTAATTCACTTCTAACTAAGGTGGATTTAAGTGATAATTTCATATTACTCTGCCATACATAGTAATCAAGCATTGGGATCCCAAAGGAATTTGTATTCAAGTTGAAAATGGTGATAGATGAAGGGGAATCCTATGAAACACAGACTCAATACCCAGAGTGGAGCACTAAGCAGACCATTTAACATTAAAACTAAGTTGGTTTTAAAATGGGAGCTACATGTTGCTCTGTCATAGAACATTATAGAGTATTATGAGCCAAAATGAATGTTTATTTAAATTGCAAACAGTAAGAGATGAACAGGAATCCTGTGAAACACAGGCTAAATATCCAGAGTGGAACATTTTGTTGGACATTAAACCTACTAACTAAGTTGGTTTAGAATGGAAATTACATATTTCTATGCCATGCAGCATCATAACACATTGTGAGCTGAAATAAATGTTTCTTCAAATTGAAAATGGTGATAGATTGAGAGTAATCTAATGAAATACAGACTCATTTCTGAGAGTACTAATTTTTTAGGGCATTCAGTCTAAAAATTAATTTTGTTTTAGAATGGCACTTACATATTTCTTCACCATTCAGCATAAGAACATCACAAGGCAAAATGAATGTTCTACAAATTGAATTGCATGAAAGATGGAGAGTAATCCTATTAAATACCAATTCCCATAGTGGAACATTGTGAAAAACGTTGAACCTTCTATCTAAGTTTGTTTCAGACTGGTTGTTACATGTTTCTGTGCCACTGTACATTATGTGCTGAAACGAATGTTTCTTCAAATTGTAAATAGTGATATCAATTTTCAAGTGGAACATTGTGCAGGACATTCAGTCTACTAACTATGTTGGATACAGAATGGGAGTTACGTGTTTCTCTGCCTTACAGCATACTGAGCCTTATGAGTCAACATGAATGTTTCTTCATATTGATAAGAGTGATACAGAGTAATCCTATGAAATACAGAATCAATTCCCAGAAAAGAACATTATTCAGGTTTAAGCCTTTTAACCAAGTTTGTTTTAGAATGAGAATTACATGTTGCTTTGTCATACGTTCTATTACAGGGTTATGAGTGAAAAATAATATTTCTTCAAATTGAAAGCAGTGATACAGGTGAGGAATCCTATGCAATGCTGACCCAATTTCCAGAGTGGATTATTGTGTAGGACATTAAACCTTTTAACCAAGTTGGTTTTAGAATTGGAGTTACATGTTTCTCTACCATACAGCATAATTGGTCTTTATGAGCCAAAATTATTGTTTCTTCAAATTGAAAATGGTAATATTTGTAGAGTAATCCTATGAACTGTAGACATTTCCCAAAGTGAAACATCATACTGAGAAATTCAACCTTCAAACTAAGATCATTTTAGAATGGCTGTTATATATGTCTCTGCTATATATCCTAATGATAAGCTAATTGAAAGTTTCATCACATTGAAAAAGCTGATACATGGCATGTAGAGCAATCCAATGATAAATATACTATATACTGAGTATTGGTAAATATACTATATATTGAATATAGCATATGTTCATACTTCTAAGTAATTCCTTTTAAAATGGCAGTTACATTCTTCATTGCAATATGACATATTAGAGCATTATATGCCAGAATGAATATTTCCTCAATGTGAGAATCGTGATAAATGGTGAGCAATCTCATGAAATACAGGCTTAATTACAAGAGTGGAACTTTGTGAAGGACTTCAATCTTCCAAATGAGTTCATTTTAGATGGCATTACATGTTTCTCTGCATACAGCCTAATAGAGCATTATGAGTTAAATGAATGTTCCTTCAAATTGAAATCTATGTCACATTTAGATTGAGCCTAAGAAATTCAGACTCATTTCCCAGAGTGGACATATAGAAGGACATTCAGGCTTCTAATAATGCTGGCCTTAGAATGGATTTGACATGTTTCTCTGCTATACTGCATAAAAGTGAATTAGAGCCAAAACGAATGCTTCTTCAAATTGAAAACAGTGATAGATGGAGTGTAATCCTATGAAATACAGACTCAATTCATGAGTGAAACATTGTTCTGGACATTCAATGTTCTAACTTAGTTGGTTTAAAATGGAGTTATACAGTCGTAAAAAATAATAGTTCATTTTCAGTCAAAATTATTTCTTCAAATTGAAAATGATGATAGATGCTCAGTATTTCTATGAAATACAGACTAAATTTTGAGAATGGAATATTGTGCAGGCCATTTACCTTTCTAATTAAGTTGGTTTTAGAATGGGAGTTAAATATTTCTCTAACATACAGCATACTGGAGCATTATGAGACAAAACGACCATTGTTCATTCAAATAGAAAATGGTGACAGATGCAGGTTAATCCAAGATATACAGTAACAATTTCCACTGTAGAGTTATGTACATTGCATTCAACCTCTCACTGTTTTTATTATAGAGGCAGTTATAGCATACTCTGTCATACAGCACAATAGGGCATTTTGAGTCAAAATTAATGTTTCTTCAAATTTATAACTGATTTACTGTGAGTATTTGTATGAAATACGGACTCAAATTCCAGTAGAGATAATGTGCAGGATATTCAACCCTCTAACCAAGATGATCTTAGAGGTGCAATAACGTAAATTTCTCCCATACAACATAATAGATAGCAATGATCCAAAATGAGTGTTTCTCAAATTGAAACAGTGATATATAGAGAATAATTCTATGTAATACTGTCTCGTTTCCCAGAGTGGCACACCGTGCTAGACATTTAACATAAATATGTTTGTTTTATAATCAGAGTTATACATTTCTCTGCAATAGAGAATAATAGAACATTTGATTCAAAATTAATGTTTCTTCAAATTACAAGTGGTGATAGATAAAAACTATTTCTATGAAATTCAGTTCCACAGGTGATCGTTGTGGGGGACATCAACCTTCTAAGTTCATTTTAGAAGGACAATTACATATTGCTCTGCAATACAATGTAATATACAATTACATACAATGTAATAGAGCATGATGAGTCTAAATGAATGTTTCTTCAATTTGAAAACAGTCATAAACGGAGAGTAATCAAATGAACTGCAGATACAATTCAATAGAGGAACATTTTGAGGACATTCAGTCTCCTAACTCAGATGGTTTTAGAATGGTAGTTACATGATTCTCTGTATATAGTATAACAGAGCAACATGACCCAAAATAAATGGTTCTTCAAATTGAAAAGAATGATATATTTAGAATAATCCTATAAAATACAGACTCAATTCCCAGAATGGAACATTTTGCAGAAACATTCAACAATCTAACTAACTTCCTTGTGGAATGGCAGTTACATGTTCTGTCATATAGCATAATTGAGAAATGTGAGCAACAATGAATACTTCTTCAACTTAAAAAAGGTGATAGAAATAGAACAATCCCATTAAATTCAGATTGAATTCCCAGAATAGAACTTGTTTGAAGACATTCAACCTATAACAAAGTTGATTTTTGAATAGGAGCTTCCTGTTCTATGCCATATAACACATGATGAGCTAAACAAAATATTTATTCTATTAAAAAGTAAGGCAAATTCAGAATAAAGCTATGAAATAGAAACTCATTTCCTACACTTGAACATTGTGTAGGACATTGACATCTAACTCACTTCATTTTGACAGTGACATGGTTCTCTGCCTTACAACATACTAGAGCAAGATAAGTCAAAATGAATATTTCTTCAGATTGACAACTGTGATGTGATGTATAGAGAGAAATCCTTTAATATACTGACTCAATTGCAAGAATGAAACACTATGCAGGTCATTCACTTCTAACTAAGTTGTTTTTATATGGTAATTTCGAGACAGAGGGTTACATTTTCTCAGCAATACCACATAAGAGAGCATTATGAACCAAAATGAATGTTTCTCCAAATGGAAAATGGTAATATGGAAAGTTATACTATAAAATACATACTCAACTTCTTGAGTGGAAAATTGTGCAAGACTTTTAATGTTATAACTTAGTTGGTTTTAGATTGGAATTTACATCTTTCTCTGCAATATGGCATAATATATCATTAAGAGGTAAACTGAATGTTTCTTCAAATTGAAAGCAGTGGTAGATGGAGACTAATCCTATGAAATACTGACACAAATGCCAGAGTGGAATATTGTGTGCAACATTCAAACTTCAACATAAGTTTTATTATTATGGGACTTACATTTTTCTGTCCCACATATCACAATTTAGCATTATGAGCCAAAATGAATGTTTCTTCAAGTTGCAAACAGTGATAGATGGAGATTAATCCTATGAAATACACATCAATTCCCTGATTTGAACATTGTGAAGGACAATCTGCATACTGAGTGTTGGCTTTAGAATGTTAGTTACATGTTTCTCTGCATGATAGAGCATTTTGAGCCACAAAGAATGTTAGTTCAAATTGGAAATGCTGGTTGAGTGCAATCCTATGAAATACAGACTCAATTCCCAGAGGTGAACATTGTATAGAATAATCTACCTCCTAAAAAGCTCATTATAGTATGACAATTGCATGTTTCTGTGCCATACAATATCATAGAACATTATGAGCCAATAGGAATGTTTCTTCAAAATGAACACTGTGGTAGATGTACAGTAATCCTATGAAGCACAAGCTCATTTCACAGAGTGGAACATTGTGTAGGACATTCAACCTTCTAAGCAAGCTCATTTTAGAATTGCAGTTACATGTTTCACTATCATACAGCACAATAGAGCATTGTAGGCTAAAATGAAATTTTCTTCAAAGTGGAAACAGTAATACATGGAGAGTAATACTATGAAATACAGACTCAAGCCAGGATTTGAACATTGTGCAAGACACATTATAACTGAGATGGCTTTAGAGTTGTTGCACATTTCTCTGTCATACAGCATAATAGAGCATCATGAGCCAAAATGAATGCTTCTTCAAATTGAAATTAGTGATAAATGGAGTATAATTCTATGAAGTAAAGACTAAATTCCCAGAGAGGAACATTGTGTAGGACACTCAGCCTTCTAATAATGTTTGTTTTAATATGACAGTTACAAGTTTTTCTTCCATTGAGCATAGTAGAGAATTATGAACCATAATGAATGTGTCTTCAAGTTGCAAATAGTAGTAGATGAAGAGTAATCCCATGAAATACAGACTTAATTCCCAGAGTGGAACAATGTAGATAACATTCAAACTTTTAAATACTTTTTTTTATTATGGAAATTAAATGTTTCTCTACCATAAAGAATAATAGAGCCTTATGAGACAACATGAATATATCTTCCAATTGAAAACTGTGGCAGATGTAGAGTAATTCTATGAAATAAAGATTCATTTCACAGAGTGGAACACTGTTCAGGAACAGTTAACCACTTAACTAAGATTGTTTTACAGTGGCTGTTACATATATCAGACAAAAGAATAATAGATCATTATGAATTAATGAATGTTTCTCTAAATTGAAATTGGTGGATGATAGAGTGCAATCCTGTGAAAAAACAGACTAAATTCTTAGAGTGGCTTATTGTGCAGGACATTCAACATTCTAAGTAATTTTGTTTAAGAATGGCAGTTGTATATTCTTGTGCCATACACCATAATAGAACAATAGGGGGCAAAATGAACAGATATTCAAATTGAAAATGATGATAGATGGAGTGTAATTCTATGAAATACAAACACAATTCACAGAATGTAGCATTATAGGACATTCAACCTTCTAACTAATTTATTTTAAAATGGCAGTTATGTGTGTGATTGACATACAGTGTAATAGAACAGGATTAGCAATAATGAATGATTCTTCAAATTAAAAATGGTGAAATTTGGAGACTAATGGTATGAAGTAGTCAATTCCATGAGTAGAACATTTTCCAGGACATTCAATCTTCTAACTAAGTTAGTTTTAAGTTGGCATTTACGTTTCTCTACCATACTAATAGAGCATTATGAGCCAAAATGTTTGTTTTGGAAAATTAAAAATGGTGATTGTAATCCTATAAAATACACACTGAATATCCAGAGTGGAACATTGTGCAGTACACTCAACCTTCTAACTAAGTTCATTTTAGAATGGCATTAAATGAATGGGGGGTAATTTTGTGAAATACACATTCAATTCCCAGAGTTTAACACATGCAGGACATTCAACCTTCTAACTAACTTGTTAGGATGGGGTGTTCCATGATTCTATGAAATTTAGCATAGTAGATCCTTTGTGTGAAAATGAATGTTTCTCCAAATTGAAAACAGTGATAGATGATTATTATTCTTGTGCAATGCAATAATGTTGTGAGGACTTTCAAACTTATAACTACTTTGGTTTTAGAATGGGAGTTACATATTTCTATGAAATTCAGCAAATAGAGCTCGATAAGCAAAATGAATTTTTCTCCAAATTCAAAAAGGTGCTAGATGGGGAATTATCCCATGAAACAGTCTCCAGTCACAGAATAGGACATTGTCCAGGACACTCAACCATCTAACAAAGTTGGTTTTAGAATGGGAATTTCATTTTTAAATTAAATTCAACTTAATAGAGCTTTATGAGCTAAAATGACTATTTACCCAAGTTGAATATGGTGATGGATGGGGAGTAATCTGTGAACCGCAAGCTCAATTTCCAGAATAGAACACTATGCATGAGTCAACCTTAAAATAAGTTTGTTTTAGAATTGGCCTTATGTATTTCTATGAAATTCAGCATAATAGAGCCTTATGAGTCAAAATAAATGTTATTACAAATTTAAGTGGTGATAAATGGGGAGTAATCTTGTGTAATGTAGCCTTAATTCCAGAATGAAAATTTTGCAAGGTATTCAACCTTCTAAATAAGTTAGTTTTAGAATTGGAGTTTTATGTTTCCATGAAATTGAGTGTAATAGAACTTTATGTACAAAAATGAATCATTCTCCACATTTAAAATGGTGACAGATGGGGAGTGATCCTGTAAAATGCATACTCAATTCCCAGAATGAAAAGCTAGCAGGACATTCAACCTTCTAACTAATTTGGTTTTAGAATGAGATTTACATGTTTGTGTGAAATTCTGTATAATTGAACTTTATGAGCCAAATGAATGTACCTGCAAATTCAAATCAATGATACATGGGGAGTAATCCTGTGAAACATAGTCCATTTCCAGATTAGACCATTATTTAGGACATCAACCCTGTAACTAAATTGGATTTGGAATGGGAATTGTAGGTTTCTATGAAATCCAGGACTATAGAGCTCTATTAATGTTTCTGCACATTGAAAATGGTGATATATGGGGAGTAATCTTGTGAAATGCAGACTCAATTCCCAAAGCAGAACACTCTGCAGGACATTAAACCTTTTAACTAACTTTTTTTTTCTTTTATTATTCATATGTGCATACAAGGCTTGGTTCATTTCTCCCTCCTGCCCCTACCCCCTCCCTTACCACCCACTCCAGCCCCCTCCCTCTCTCCCCCACCCCCTCAATACCCAGCAGAAACTATTTTGCCCTTATCTCTAATTTTGTTGTAGAGAGAGTATAAGCAATAATAGGAAGGAACAAGGGGTTTTGCTGGTTGAGATAAGGATAGCTATACAGGGCATTGACTCACATTGATTTCCTGTGCGTGGGTGTTACCTTCTAGGTTAATTCTTTTTCATCTAACCTTTCTCTAGTTCCTGGTCCCCTTTTCCTATTGGCCTCAGTTGCTTTAAGGTATCTGCTTTAGTTTCTCTGCATTAAGGGCAACAAATGCTAGCTAGTTTTTTAAGTGTCTTACCTATCCTCACCCCTCCCTTGTGTGCTCTTGCTTTTATCATGTGCTCATAGTCCAATCCCCTTGTTGTGTTTGCCCTTGATCTAATGTCCACATATGAGGGAGAACATACGATTTTTGGTCTTTTGGGCCAGGCTAACCTCACTCAGAATGATGTTCTCCAATTCCATCCATTTACCAGCGAATGATAACATTTCGTTCTTCTTCATGGCTGCATAAAATTCCATTGTGTATAGATACCACATTTTCTTAATCCATTCGTCAGTGCTGGGGCATCTTGGCTGTTTCCATAACTTGGCTATTGTGAATAGTGCCGCAATAAACATGGATGTGCAGGTGCCTCTGGAGTAACAGTCTTTTGGGTATATCCCCAAGAGTGGTATTGCTGGATCAAATTGTAGATCGATGTCCAGCTTTTTAAGTAGCCTCCAAATTTTTTCCAGAGTGGTTATACTAGTCTACATTCCCACCAACAGTGTAAGAGGGTTCCTTTTCCCCCGCATCCTCGCCAACACCTGTTGGTGGTGGTGTTGCTGATGATGGCTATTCTAACAGGGGTGAGGTGGAATCTTAGTGTGGTTTTAATTTGCATTTCCTTTATTGCTAGAGATGGTGAGCATTTTTTCATGTGTTTTCTGGCCATTTGAATTTCTTTTTTTGAGAAAGTTCTGTTTAGTTCACATGCCCATTTCTTTATTTGTTCATTAGTTTTGGGAGAATTTAGTTTTTTAAGTTCCCTGTATATTCTGGTTATCAGTCCTTTGCCTGATGTATAATTGGCAAATATTTTCTCCCACTCCGTGGGTGTTCTCTTCAGTTTAGAGACCATTTCTTTTGATGAACAGAAGCTTTTTAGTTTTATGAGGTCCCATTTATCTATGCTATCTCTTAGTTGCTGTGCTGCTGGGGTTTCATTGAGAAAGTTCTTACCTATACCTACTAACTCCAGAGTATTTCCTACTCTTTCTTGTATCAACTTAAGAGTTTGGGGTCTGATATTAAGATCCTTGATCCATTTTGAGTTAATCTTGGTATAGGGTGATATACATGGATCTAGTTTCAGTTTTTTGCAGACTGCTAACCAGTTTTCCCAGCAGTTTTTGTTGAAGAGGCTGCTATTTCTCCATCGTATATTTTTAGCTCCTTTGTCAAAGATAAGTTGCTCAGAGTTGTGTGGCTTCATATCTGGATCCTCTATTCTGTTCCACTGGTCTTCATGTCTGTTTTTGTGCCAGTAGCATGCTGTTTTTATTGTTATTGCTTTGTAATATAGTTTGAAGTCAGGTATTGTGATACCTCCTGCATTGTTCTTTTGACTGAGTATTGCCTTGGCTATTCGTGGCCTCTTGTGTTTCCATATAAATTTAACAGTAGATTTTTCAATCTCTTTAATGAATGTCATTGCAATTTTGATGGGAATTGCATTAAACATGTAGATTACTTTGGGGAGTATCGACATTTTTACTATGTTGATTCTACCAATCCATGAGCATGGGAGATCTCTCCACTTTCTATAGTCTTCCTCAATCTCTTTCTTCAGAAGTGTATAGTTTTCCTTGTAGAGATCTTTCACATCTTTTGTTAGGTTTACACCTAGGTATTTGATTTTTTTTGAGGCTATTGTAAATGGAATCGTTTTCATACATTCTTTTTCCTTTTGCTCATTGTTAGTGTATAGAAATGCTAATGATTTTTCTATGTTGATTTTATATCCTGCTACCTTGCTGTAGCTATTGATGATGTCTAGAAGCTTCTGAGTAGAGTTTTTTGGGTCTTTAAGGTATAGGATCATGTCGTCTGCAAATAGGGATATTTTGACAGTTTCTTTACCTATTTGTATTCCTTTTATTCCTTCTTCTTGCCTAATTGCTCTGGCTAGGAATTCCAGTACTATGTTGAATAGGAGTGGAGATAGTGGGCATCCTTGTCTGGTTCCTGATTTTAGAGGGAATGGATTTAATTTTTCTCCATTAAGTATAATGCTGGCTGTAGGTTTGTCATATATAGCTTTTATAATGTTGAGGAACTTTCCTTCTATTCCTAGTTTTCTTAGAGCTTTTATCATGAAATGATGTTGGATCTTATCAAAGGCTTTTTCTACATCTATTGAGATGATCAAGTGGTTTTTGTCTTTGCTTCTGTTAATGTGGTTTATTACGTTTATTGATTTTCATATGTTGAACCACCCCTGCATCCCTGGGATGAAGCCTACCTGGTCGTGGTGAATAATCTTTTTGATGTGTTGCTGAATTCGATTTGCCATTATTTTGTTGAGGATTTTTGCATCAATGTTCATTAAGGAGATTGGCCTATAGTTCTCCTTTTTGGAGGTATCTTTGCCTGGTTTTGGGATAAGTGTAATACTGGCCTCATAAAATGTGTTTGGCAGTTTTCCTTCCCTTTCTATTTCGTGGAACAGTTTAAGGAGGGTTGGTATCAGTTCTTCTTTAAAGGTCTGATAGAATTCAGCAGAGAATCCATCAGGTCCTGGACTTTTCTTTTTGGGGAGACTCTTGATTGCTGCTTCAATTTCATTTTGTGTTATAGGTCTATTCAGGTGATTAATTTCCTCTTGGTTCAGTTTTGGATGATCATATGTATCTAGAAATCTGTCCATTTCTTTTAGATTTTCAAATTTATTTGAATATAGGTTCTCAAAGTAGTATCTGATGATTTCCTGGACTTCCATGGTGTTTGTTGTTATCTCCCCTTTTGCATTCCTAATTCTACTAATTTGGGTTTTTTCTCTCCTCATTTTAGTCAGGTTTGCCAGGGGTCTATCGATCTTGTTTATTTTTTCAAAGAACCAACTTTTTGTTTCATTAATTCTTTGTATGGTTTTTTTGGTTTCTATTTTGTTGATTTCAGCTCTTATTTTTATTATTTCTCACCTTCTATTTGTTTTGGGATTTGCTTGTTCTTGTTTTTCTAGGAGTTTGAGATGTATCATTAGGTCATTGATTTGGGATCTTTCAATCTTTTTAATATATGCACTCATGGCTATAAACTTTCCTCTCAAGACTGCCTTAGCTGTGTCCCATAGGATCCGGTAGGTTGTGTTTTCATTTTCATTTACTTCTAGGAACTTTTTAATTTCCTCTTTTATTGCATCGATGATCCATTCTTCATTAAGTAATGAGTTATTTAGTTTCCAGCTGTTTGCATGTTTTTTGTCTTTACTTTTGTTGTTGAGTTCTACTTTTACTGCATTGTGGTCAGATAGTATGCATGGTATTATTTCTATTTTCTTATATTTGCTGAGGCTTGCTTTGTGCCCTAGGATATGATCTATTTTGGAGAAGGTTCCATGGGCTGCTGAGAAGAATGTATATTGTGTAGAGGTTGGATGAAATGTTCTGTAGACATCTACTAGGTCCACTTGATCTACTGCATATTTTAGATCTTGGATTTCTTTATTGAGTTTTTGTTTGGATGACCTATCTATTGATGATAATGGAGTGTTAAAGTCTCCCACAACCACTGTGTTGGCGTTTATATATGCTTTTAGGTCTTTCAGGGTATGTTTGATGAAATTGGGTGCGTTGACATTGGGTGCGTACAGATTGATGATTATTATTTCCTTTTGGTCTATTTCCCCTTTTATTAGTATGGAATGTCCTTCTTTATCGCGTTTGATCAATGTAGGTTTGAAGTCTACTTTGTCAGAGATAAGTATTGCTACTCCTGCTTGTTTTTGGGGGCCATTGGCTTGGTAAATCTTCTTCCAGCCTTTCATCCTAAGCATATGCTTATTTCTGTCAGTGAGATGAGTCTCCTGTAAGCAACAAATTGTTGGATCTTCTTTTTTAATCCATTTTGTCAAACGGTGTCTTTTGATGGGTGAATTAAGTCCATTAACATTAAGCGTTAGTACTGATAGGTATGTGGTGATTCCTGCCATTTAGTTATCTTAGTTGTTTGAAGGTTTGATTGTGTGTGCCTAACTTGATGTTACTCTCTACTGTGTTGCTTTTTCTTATCCTGTGGTTTGGTGCTGCCTGCCTTTTCATTGTTAAGTTGGGTGTCACTTTCTGTGTGCAGGATCCCTTGCAGAATCTTTTGTAATGGTGGCTTTGTGGTCACATATTGTTTTAGTTTCTGCTTATCATGGAAGACTTTTATTGCTCCATCTATTTTGAATGATAGCTTTGCTGGGTAGAGTATCCTGGGGTTGAAGTTATTTTCATTCAGTGCCCGGAAGATCTCACCCCACGCTCTTCTTGCTTTTAATGTTTCTGTTGAGAAGTCTGCTGTGATTTTGATGGGTTTACCTTTGTATGTTACTTGTTTTTTCTCTCTTACAGCCTTCAATATTCTTTCCTTAGTTTCTGAACTTGTTGTTTTAATGATGATATGTCGTGGAGTAGTTCTATTTTGATCTGGTCTGCTTGGTGTCCTAGAGGCCTCTTGCCTCTGTATGGGAATATCTTTCTCTAGATTTGGGAAATTTTCCGTTATTATTTTGTTGAATATATTACGCATTCCCTTCGCTTGCACCTCTTCCCCTTCTTCGATGCCCATGATTCTCAAGTTTGGTCTTCTGATGGAGTCAGTGAGTTCTTGCATTTTCTTTTCACAGGTCTTGAGTTGTTTAATTAATAGTTCTTCAGTTTTTCCTTTAATTACCATTTCATCTTCACGTTCTGAGATTCTGTCTTCTGTTTGTTCTATTCTGCTGGATTGGCCTTCCGTTTTGTTTTGCAGTTCTGTTTCGTTCTTTTTTCTGAGGTTTTCCATATCCTGGCTGTTTTCTTCTTTATTGTTGTCTATTTTTGTCCTGAGTTCATTTATCCATTTATTCATTGTGTTCTCTCTTTCACTTTGGTGTTTATACAGTGCTTCTATGGTTTCCTTTATTTCTTCTTTTGATTTTTCAAATTCTCTATTTTTATTGTCTTGGAATTTCTTGAGTGTGTCCTGTACATTTTGGTTGACCCTATCCAGTATCATCTCTATAAAATTCTCATTGAGTACTTGTAGTATGTCTTCTTTTAAATTATTCTTGTGGGCTTCATTGGGTCCTTTGGCATAGTTTATCTTCATTTTGTTGGAGTCTGGATCTGCGTTTCTGTTCTCTTCATTCCCCTCTGGTTCCTTTAAAATTTTTTGCTGTGGGGAAACTGGTTTCCTTGTTTTTTCTGTCTTCCTGTCATTGTCCTTGGTGTTGTTACTGTCCCTGTACTGTGTGTAATTAAGTATTTTCTAGCTTGTAATAATAACAATGGTAATATTGAGAATGGAAGAGTGAGCTGAGATGGAAAGCAAGAAGTTAAAGAAAAGGGGAAAACAAATATACAGACAAGAGGGAGAAAGCAAAACAAGGTATCAGACAAGAGAGTTTCAAAGGTATAAACAGGGAGTGTTAGTGTACTAATCGACAGTAAGCTGAACAGACAATAGAGAGACAGAGAGAGGATTGAAAATCAAAGATAAAAAAAATAAAAAATAAGTATATGAAAGTAATATCTATATATCAAAATGAATTAAAATAAAATGGAAAATAGAAAATTAAAAAAAAAAAAACCAAAAAACTTCCAAGTTTATATGCAATGCAATTTCAGTCTTAATAATTTGGATGTCCGTCTCAATCTCCAGTCCTGGAGTTGGTGCCTCAGATGTTGTTCTGTAGTTGTCTCATCAAAGGGGATGCATAAAGTAGAACAAAACTACACTCACACACACACAGAAAGAAAAAAAAAAGCCCCACCAAGTGTCCCCAGTTCAAATGCAATACAGTTTCAGTAAGTTTTTCGGCTTGCAGGTGTAATTCGGTTGTTCTCTCATCAATGGTAGGGAGAAAAAGAAAAAAAAAGCGTCTGGAGGCAGTTCTGAGAGTGGTATCTCCAACTGTGGCTTGCCTGCCTGCTGCTCTCAGCCTGTAGCTGGCGGCGTTATTTATGCAGATCTCTGGGGTGAGCTAGCACTCACCTGGTCCCACAGGCTTTGTTTGCTCAGAGTTCTCCTGTGCGGGGGCCTCTGCCACAGGCTTTCCCCTTTCCAAGCACTGGGAAAGGTGCCACTGCCCCGCGTTGTCAGGCCTGCGTGTTTATTTACAGTTCACGTGGGAAGTGGGTCTTCCCTCCTCTCAAAAGCTTCCCCGCTCCTGGTTGCTGGGCGCGCCCCGCTCCCACCAGAGCCTCTCTGGCCTGCCTGGCTTGTTTATTTACAGTCCCGGGAAGGATTCCCTTCCCCCAATCTTCAGCGCTCAGGGCGCCCCACCCTCTTTCCAGCGTGTCTTAACTGTTCTTATTGCTTAGTACTCAGTTTCTCTTTTTTTCCCGGGTGGAGGTCAGTCTGTCCAGGGGGCTATGCTGCTCTGGCCCAGGCTTGTCTGTGGGGTACCGCGGTACTGCGAAGCTCACCTGGTCCGCATCTTCCCAAGCCGTATGGGCGCCGGCCACTGGCAGCCCCGGGGGCCCTCCTCGTTTCTCCGTTTAACGTGAAGTGGAGATTCTCTGCGCCGGCTGGAGATGTGGAGGAGTCAAAGTTATGCCTTTTCTCGGTGATTATGCCTGCAAAGTGTGTCTCCAGTGTCTCTCCAAGATTTCACTATAGGAGGGTCGCTTTCTGCTTCCTACCTCTAGCCGCCATCTTGGAATCTCCTCTATCCTCCTAACTTTGTTTTGGAGTAGGAGTGACATATCTCTATGACATTCACCATAATAGAGCTTTAAGAGCCATAATAAATGTTTTCCCACAAGGAAAATTGATATAAGTGGAGAGTATCCTGTGAAATGCAATCTCAATTCCCTGAGTGTAACATTGTGCAAGATTTTCAAACTTCTAAGTTGGTTTTAGAATGGGAGTTAAAATGTTTCTATGAAATTTAGCATAGTAAGTCATTATGAGCTAAAATGACTGTTACCACAAATTGCAAATGGTCATAGGTGGGGAATAATACTGTAAAGTCCATACTCAGTTCCAAGAATGGATCACTTGGCAAGGAATTCACATTCTTACTAAGTTGGTTCTACAATGAATGTTATGCATTTCTATGAAATTCAGCATAATCAGACATTTTGAACCAAAATTAATATTATTCCAAATTGAAAACAGTGATAGAAGAGGAGTAATCCTATGAAACAGTGTCTCAATTTCAAGAGTGAAACATTGTGCAGGACAGCCAAACTTCTATCTATGTTGATTTTAGAAAGGGAGTTACAGTAATTGGAACAAAATGAGCACTACTCCTCCTTCAAAACTCTGATTGGCAGGCAGTATTCCTTTAAAAACTAACTCAGTTCTCACTGGTAAACAATGAGCTAGATGCTCCACCTTCTAACATAGATGCTTTTCTTTCGAGAGATACATGTGTTTCTTCAATTTACCTGAATAGGGCTATTTGGGAAAAAAAATGACCATTTCTCAACTGTCAAATCCCTGGTTGGCAGGAAGTATTCCTTTCAAAAACTAACTGAATTCACACAGAGAAAAAATATGCTACATGCTCCAGCTTCTAACATAGATGCTTTTCTTTGACAGATACATGTGATTCTTAAACTCAGCTGAATAGGCATATTTGGAACAAATTGTGCGTTTCTCCCCTTTGAAAACCCTGATGGGCAGGCAGTATTCTTTTCAAAAGCTAACTCAATTCTCACAGGGAAACAATGTGCTAGTTGCTCCTGCTTCTAATTTAGATGGTTTTCTTTCAAGTGGTACATGTGTTTCTTCGAATTAGCTAAATAGGCATAATTGGAACAAAATGAGTGCTTCTCCACGTTCAAAACTCTGGTTGGCAGGCAGAATTCCTTTCAGAAACTAACTCAATTCTCATAGTGAAACAATGGGCTAGATGCTCCTACTTCTAAAATAGATGGTTTTCTTTTGAGAGATACATGTGTTTCAACAATTCACCTGAATAGGACTATTTGGAACAAAATGTGCATTTCTCCCCATTGAAAACCCTGTTGTGCAGGCAGTATTCCTTTCAAAACTAACTCAATTCTCACTGGGACACAATGTGCTATATGCTCCACTGTATAACATACATGGTTTTCTTTTGAGAGGTGCATGTGTTTCTTCAACTCAGCTGAATAGAGATACATGTGTTTCTTCAATTCAGCTGATTAGATCTCATTTGAACAAAGTGAGATTTACACCCCCTTGAAACCCTGATTGGCAGGCAACATTCCTTTCAAAAACTAATGTAATTGTCACAGGAAAACAAGGTGCTAGATGCTCCTGCTTCTTAGATGGTTTTATTTTGACAGATACATGTGTTTCTTCAACTCAGCTGAGTAGTGCTATATGGAACTAAATGGGCCATTCTCAACTTTGAAATCCCTGATTAGCAGGCAGTATTCCTTTCAAAAACTATATTCTCACAGAAAAAGAACGTGCTACATGCTACAGCTTCTAACATACATGCTATTCTTTTCAGAGATACATGTGTTTTTCAATTCAGCTGAATAGCCCTGTTTCGAGCAAAGTAGTTTTTCTCTGCCTAGAAAACCATGATTGGCAGGCAGTATTCCTTTCAAAACTAACTCAATTCACACTGGGAAACAATGAGATAGATGGTCCACCTTCTAACATAGACACTTTTCTTTCAAGCAATGCATGTGTTTCTTCAATTTAGCTGAATAGGCCTATTTGAAACAAAATTACCATTTCTCAACTTTGAAATCCCTGATTAGAAGTCAATATTCCTTTCAAAACTCACTCAATTCACCCAGGGAAAAAATTTGCTACATGTTCCAGCTTCTAACATGATGCTTTTCTTTCACAGATACATGTGTTTTTTCAACTCAGTTGAACAGGCCTATTTGGAACAAAATGTACATGTCTTCCCCTTGAAAACTCTGATGGGCAGGCAGTATTCCTTTCAAAAACTAACAAAGTTCTGACAGGGAAACCATGTGCTAGATGCTCATTCTTCAAACTTAGATGGTTTTCTTTCGAGAGGATCATGTGTTTCCTCAATTCAGCTGAATAGGCCTATTTGGAACAAAATGTGCTTACTCCCTCTGAAAACCCTGATGGGCAGGCCAAATTCCTTTGAAAAACTGAATCAATTCTCACAGGGAAAAATGTGCTAGATGCTGCACCATCTAACATACATTTATTTCTTTCCAGACATACATGTGTTTCTTGAACTCAGCTGAATAGGCCTATTTGGAACAAAATATGCTTTTCTTCCCCTTGAAACACTAACAGGTAGGCAGCTCTCCTCTCAAAAGCTAAGAAATCCTCACACAAAAACAATGTGCTAGATTCTCCACCTTCTAATGTAGGTGGTTTTATTTCGATAGATAAAAATCTTTTTCAATTCATCTGATGGGCCTGTTTTGAACAAAGAGAGGTTACTCCCCCTTGAAAACCCTGATTGGCAGGCAGTATTCCTTTTTCAGTTATTCAATTCTCACAGGAAACAATATGCTACATGATCCTGCTTCTTACTTCGATGGTTTTATTTCAAGAGATACATGTGTTTCTTCAAATTAGCTGAATAGGCATAATTGGAACAAAATGAACACTTCTCCACCTTGAAAACTCTGATTGGCAGGCAATGTTCCTTTCAAAAACTAACACAGTTCTCACCAAGAAACAATGTGCTACATGCTCCAGCTTCTAACATAGATGGTTTTTGTTTTAGAGGTACATGTGTTTCTTCAACTCAGCTGAACAGGCCTATTTGGAACAAAATGTGTGTTTCTCCCCCTTGAAAACCTTGATTGGCAGACAGTATTCATTTGTAAAAGTTACTCAGTTCTCACAAGGAAACAATGTGTTAGCTGGTCCTGCTTCTAACTTAGATGGTTTTCTATCAGGAGATACATGTGTTTCTTTAACTGAGCTGAATATGCCTATTTGGAAAAAAATGTGCTTTTATCCCCCTTGAAAACCCTGATTGGCAGGCAGTTTTCCTTTCAAACACTAACTCAATTCTCAAAGAGAAACAATGTGCTACATGCTCCAGCTTCTAATAGAGATGCTTTATTTTCAGAGATACATGTGTTTCTTCAACTCAGCTGAATGGGCGCATTTGGAACAAAACGTGTGTTTGTGCCAATTAAAAAACCTGATGGGCAGGCAGTATTCCTATCAAAAACTAACTCAATTATACCAGGGAAATCATGTGCTAGATGCTCATGCTTCTAAATTAGATGATTTTCTTTTGAGAGGTATGTGTGTTTTTTCAACTTAGCTGAATAGGCATATTTGGAATAAAATGGGCCTGCCCTCCTTGAAAACCCGGTTGAGCAGGCAGTATTTCTTTGAAAAACTAACTTAATTATAACAGGAAAACAATGTGCTAATTGCTCCACCTTCCAAAATTGATTCTTTTCTTTCCAGAGAACCATGTGTTTCTTCAACTCAGCTGAATAGGCTTATTTGGAACAAAATATGCATCTCTCCCCCTTCAAAAACCTAATAGGTAGGCAGTTTTACTCTCAAACACTAACTCAATTCTCACAAGGAAACCATGTGCTAGTTGCTCCACCTTCCATCATAGATGGTTTTCCTTCAAGATATATGTGTTTCTTCAAGTCAGCTGATAGCCCTGTTTTGAACAAAGAGAGGTGTTGAACCCCTTGAAAACCACATTGGCAGACAGTATTCCTTTCTAAAAGTTACTCATCATTCACAGGGAAACAATGTGCTACATGCTCCTGCTTCTAACTTCCATGGTTTTATTTCAGGAGATACATGTGTTTCTTCAACTCAACTGAATAGGCCTATTTGGAACAAAATGTGTGTTTCTGTGCCTTGAAAACACTGATGGGCAGGCAGTATTCCATTCAAAAGTTAATTCAATTCTCACAGGGAAACAATGTGCTAGATGCTCCTGCTTCTAATTTACATGGATTATGTTCAAGAGATACATGTGTTGAGAGATAGGTGTGTTCTTCAATTCAGCTGAGAAATATGTTTTGAACAAAGAGAGCTGTTCTCCCCCTTGAAAACCCTGATTGGCAGGAAATTTTCCTTTGCAAAAGTTGCTCAATTCTCACAGGGTAATAATGTGCTACATGCTCCTGCTTCTAACTTCAATGGTTTTATTTCAAGAGATACATGTATTTCTTCAACTCAGGTGAATAAGCCTATTTGGAACCAAATGTGCATTTCTTCTCTTTGAAACGCTGAGTGGCAGGCAGTATTCCTTTCAAAAACTAACTCAATTCTCACAGGGAAACAATGTGCTAGATGCTCCACCTTCTAACATAGACACTTTTGAGAGGTACATGTGTTTCTTCAACTCAGCTGAGTAGGCCTATTTGGAATAAAATGTTCTTTTCTATTCCTTGAAAACCCTGATGCACAGGCAGTATTCCTTTCAACAATTAACCCAGTTCACACCAAGAAAAAATATGCTACATGTTCCAGCTCCAAACATAGATGCTTTTCTTTCACAGATACATGTGTTTCTTCAACCCAGCTTAATAGTCCCATTTGCAACAAAATGTACATTTGTCCCCCTTGAAAACCCTGATGGGCAGGCAGTATATCTTTCAAAAACTAACTCAATTATCACAGTGAAACAATGAGCTAGATGCTCATGCTTCTAACTTAGATGTATTTCTTCAATAGGTACATGTATTTCTCCAACTTAGCTTAATAGGTCTATTTGGAACAAAATATGCCTTTTCCCCTTGAAAACCCTGATGGGCAGGGAGTATTCCTTTCAAAAACGAACTCAATTCTCATAGGGAAGCAATGTGCTAGATGCTCCACCATCTAATGTAGATGGTTTCCTTTCAAGAGATTCAAGTGTCTCTTCAATTCGCATGAAAAGATCTATTTGGAAAAGAATGTGTATTTCTCCCCTTTGAAAACCATGATGTGCAGGCAGTATTCTTTTCAAAAACTAACTCCGTACTGACAGGGAAACAATGTGCTAAATGCTTCCACTCCTAACAGAGATGGTTTTCTGTCAAGAGATACATGTTTTTCAACAATTCAGGTGAATAGGCATATTTGGAATCAAATGTGTTTCTCCACACTGAAAAACCCATTGAGCAGGCAGTATACATTCAAAACTACTCAGTTCTCACAGGGACCCAATGTGCTAGATGCTCCACCTTCTAATGTTGATGGTTTTCTTTTAAGAGATACAAGTATTTCTTCAATTCACATGAAAAGACCTATTTGGAACAAAATGTGTATTTCCCCCCTTGAAAGCCTCAATTGGCACGCAGTATTCCTTTCTAATTATTACCCAATTCTCACAGGGAATCAATGTGCTAGATGCCTCACCTTCTAACGTAGATGGGGTTTTTTTTGAGAAACATGTGTTTCTTCAATTTAGATGACTAGGCCTATTTGATACAAGATGACCATTTCTCAACTTTCAAATTCCTGATTGGCATGCAGTATTACTTTCAAAAACTAACTCAAATCTCACAGGGAAACAATGTGTCACCTGCTCCTGCTTCTTTTTTTTTATTATTATTATTCATATGTGCATACAAGGTTTGGGTCATTTCTCCCCCCTGCCCCCACCCCCTCCCTTACCACCCACTCTGCCCCCTCCCTCTCCCCCCTACCCCCTCAATACCCAGCAGAAACTATTTTGCCCTTATTTCTAATTTGGTTGTAGAGAGAGTATAAGCCATAATAGGAAGGAACAAGGGTTTTTGCTGGTTGAGATAAGGATAACTATACAGGGAGTTGACTCACATTAATTTCCTGTGCATGTGTGTTACCTTCTATGTTAATTCTTTTTGATCTCACCTTTTCTCTAGTTCCTGGTACCCTTTTCCTATTGGCCTCAGTTGCTTTTAAGGTATCTGCTTTAGTTTCTCTGCATTAAGGACAACAAATGCTAGCTAATTTTTTAGGTGTCTTACCTATCCTCACCCCTCCCTTGTGTGCTAAAGCTTTTATCATGTGCTCAAAATCCAATCCCCTTGTTGTGTTTGCCCTTGATCTAATGTCCACATATGAGGGAGAACATATGATTTTTGGTCTTTTGGGCCAGGCTAACCTCACTCAGAGTGATGTTCTCCAATTCCATCCATTTACCAGCGAATGATAACATTTCGTTCTTCTTCATGGCTGCATAAAATTCCATTGTGTATAGATACCACATTTTCTTAATCCATTCATCAGTGGTGGGGCATCTTGGCTGTTTCCATAACTTGGCTATTGTGAATAGTGCCGCAATAAACATGGGTGTGCAGGTGCCTCTGGAGTAACCTGTGTCACAGTCTTTTGGGTATATCCCCAACAGTGGTATTGCTGGATCAAATGGTAGATCAATGTCTAGCTTTCTAAGTAGCCTCCAAATTTTTTTGGAGAGTGGTTTTACTAGTTTACATTCCCACCAACAGTGTAAGAGGGTTCCTTTTTCCCCGCATCCTCGCCAACACCTGTTTTTCGTGGTGTTGCTGATGATGGCTATTCTAACAGGGGTGAGGTGGAATTTTAGTGTGGTTTTAATTTGCATTTCCTTTATTGCTAGAGATGGTGAGCATTTTTTCATGTGTTTTTTGGCCATTTGAATTTCTTCTTTTGAGAAAGTTCTGTTTACTTCACTTGCCCATTTCTTTATTGGTTCATTAGTTTGGGGAGAATTTAGTTTTTTAAGTTCCCTATATATTCTGGTTATCAGTCCTTTGTCTGATGTATAGCTGGCAAATATTTTCTCCCACTCTGTGGGTCTTCTCTTCAGTTTAGAGACCATTTCTTTTGATGAACAGAAGCTTTTTAGTTTTATGAGGTCCCATTTGTCTACTCTATCTCTTAGTTCTTGTGCTGCTGGGGTCTCGTTGAGAAAGTTCTTACCTATACCTACTAACTACAGAGTATTTCCTACTCTTTCGTGTATCAACTTTAGAGTTTGTGGTCTGATATTAAGATCCTTGATCCATTTTGAGTTAATATTGGTATAGGGTGATATACATGGATCTAGTTTCAGTTTTTTGCAGACTGCTAACCAGTTTTCCCAGCAGTTTTTGTTGAAAAGGCTGCTATTTCTCCATCATATATTTTTAGCTCCTTTGTCAAAGACAAGTTGGTTATAGTTGTGTGGCTTCATATCTGGGTCCTCTATTCTGTTTCACTGGTCTTCATGTCTGTTTTTGTGCCAGTAAGTGCTGTTTTTATTGTTATTGCCTTGCAATATAGTTTGAAGTCAGGTATTGTGATACCTCCTGCATTGTTCTTTTGACTGAGTATTGCCTTGGCTATTCGTGGCTTCCTGTGTTTCCACATAAATTTCACAGTAGATTTTTCGATCTCTTTAATGATTGTCATTGGAATTTTGATGGGAATTGCATTAAACATGTAGATTACTTTTGGGAGTATCGACATTTTTACTATGTTGATTCTACCAATCCAAGAGCATGGGAGATCTCTCCACTTTCTATAGTCTTCCTCAATCTCTTTCTTCAGAAGTGTATAGTTTTCCTTGTAGAGGTCTTTCACATCTTTTGTTAGGTTTACACCTAGGTATTTGATTTTTTTTGAGGCTATTGTAAATGGAATTGTTTTGTACATTTGGTCATTGTTAGTGTATAGAAATGCTAATGATTTTTCTATGTTGATTTTATATCCTGCTACCTTGCTGTAGCTATTGATGATGTCTAGAAGCTTCTGAGTAGAGTTTTTTGGGTCTTCAAGGTATAGGATCATGTCGTCTGCAAATAAGGATATTTTGACAGTATCTTTACCTATTTGTATTCCTTTTATTCCTTCTTCTTGCCTAATTGCTCTGGCTAGGAATTCCAGTACTATGTTGAATAGGAGTGGAAATAGTGGGCATCCTTGTCTGGTTCTTGATTTTAGAGGGAATGGTTTCAGTTTTTCTCCATTAAGTATAATGCTGGCTGTAGGTTTGTCATATATAGCTTTTATAATGTTGAGGTACTTTCCTTGTATTCCTTGTTTTCTTAGAGCTTTTATCATGAAATGGTGTTGGATCTTATCAAAGGCTTTTTCTGCATCTATTGAGATGATCAAGTCGTTTTTGTCTTTGCTTCTGTTAATGTGGTTTATTACATTTATTGATTTTCGTATGTTGAACCACCCCTGCATCCCTGGGATGATGCCTACTTGGTCATGGTGAATGATCTTTTTGATGTGTTGTTGAATTCGGTTTACCATTATTTTGTTGAGGATTTTTGCGTCAATGTTCATTAAGGAGATTGGCCTATAGTTCTCCTTTTTGGAGGTGTCTTTTCCTGGTTTTGGGATAAGTGTAATACTGGCTTCATAAAAGGTATTTGGCAGTTTTTCTTCCCTTTCTATTTCATGGAACAGTTTAAGGAGGGTTGGTATCAGTTCTTCTTTAGAGGTCTGATAGAATTCAGCAGAGAATCTATCAGGTCCTAGACTTTTCTTATGGGGAGACTCTTGATTGTTGCTTCAATTTCATTTTGTGTTATAGATCTATTCAGGTGATTAATTTAGTCTTGGTTGCATTTTGGATGGTCATATGTATCTAGAAATCTGTCCATTTCTTTAAGATTTTCAAATTTATTTGAATATAGGTTCTCAAAGTAGTCTCTGATGATTTCCTGGACTTCCATGGTGTTTGTTGTTATCTCCCCTTTTGCATTCCTGATTCTACTAATTGGGGTTTTTCTCTCCTCATTTTAGTCAGGTTTGCCAGGGGTCTATCGATCTTGTTTATTTTTTGAAAGAACAAACTTTTTGTTTCATTAATTTTTTTAATGGTTTTTTTTTGTTTCTATTTCGTTGATTTCAGCTCTTATTTTGCTCCTGCTTCTAATTTAGATGTTTTTCTTTTGAGAGACACCTGTGTTTCTTCAACTCAGCTTAACAGGACTATTTGGAAAAAATGCGCTTTTCTACCCCTTAAAAACCCTGATGCACAGGCAGTATTCCTTTCAAAATCTACATAAAATCTCCTAGGGAAACAATGTGCTAGATGTTCCACCTTGTTACATAGATGGATTTTTTCAACAGATACAAGTGTTTCTTTTATTTGCATAAAAAAACCTTTTTGGAGCAAAATGTGCCTTTTGCCCTTGAAAACCCTGATGGGCAGGCCATATTCCTTTGAAAAACTAACTCAGTTCTAATTGAGGAACAATGTGCTAGATGCTCCACCTTGTAACGTAGATGGATTTTTTTCAACAGATACAAGTGTTTCTTTTATTCACATGAAAAAACCTACTTGGAACAAAATGTGTATTTCTCCCCCTTCAAATCTCCAGTTGTCAGGCAGTATTACTTTATAATAGTTACTCAGTTCTCACAGGGAAACAATGTGCTGGGTCCTCAACCTTCTTATGTAGATGGTTTTGTTTCAGGAGATACATAGGTTTCTTCAATTTACCTCAATAAGCCAATTAGGAACAAAATGGCCATTTCTCAAGTTTCAAATCCCTGATAGGCATGCAGTATTCCTTTCAAAAACGAACTCAATTCTCACAAGGAATCAATGTGCTAGATGTGCCTGCTTATAACATATATGTTTTTCTTTTGACATACACATGTCTTTATTCAACTCAACTGAGTAGGCTTATTTGGAAAAAATGTGCTTTTTTGCCCCTTGAAAATACTGATGCACAGACAGTATTCTATTCAAAACCCAACTCAGTTCACACAGAGAAACAATATGCTACATGTTCCAGCTTCTAACATAGATGCTTTAATTTCTCAGATACATGTGTTTCTTCAACTCAGCTTAGTAGGCCCATTTGCAACAAACATACATTTGTCCCCGTTGAAAACCCTGATGGGCATGCAGTATTTCTTTCAAAAACTAACTCAGTTGTCACAGGGAAACAATGAGCCTGATGCTCATGCTTCTAACTTAGATGGATTTCTTCAATAGGTACATGTGTTTCTCCAACTCAGCTTAATAGGCCTATTTGGAACAAAATGTGCCTTCTCCCCTTGAAAACCTTGATGGGCAGGGAGTATTCCTTTCAAAAACGAACTCAATTCTCATAGGGAAACAATGTGCTAGTTGCTCCACCTTCTAACATAGATGGTTTTCTTTTGGGAGACGAATGTGTTTCTTCAACTCAGCTGAATAGTCCTATTTGGATCAAAATATGCATTTCTCCCCCTGGAAAATGCTAATAGATAGGCAATTTTCCTCTCCAAACTAACTCAGTTCTCACAGGAAAACAATATGTTAGAAACTCCACCATCTAATGTAGATGGTTTTCTTTCAAGAGATTCAAGTGTTTCTTCAATTCACATGAAAAGACCTATTTGGAACAGAATGTTTATTTCTCCCCTTTGAAAACTGTGATGTGCAGGCAGTATTCCTTTCAAAAACTAACTCCATACTGATAGGGAAACAATGTGCTAAATGCTCCCACTCCAAACAGAGATGGTTTTCTGTCGAGAGATACATGTTTTTCAACAATTCAGGTGAATAGGCATATTTGGAACTAAATGTGTTTCTCCACGTTGAGATACCTGTTGAGCAGGCAGTATTCCTATCAAAACTAACTCAGTTCTCACAGGCACACAATGTTAGATGTTCCACCTTGTAACGTGGATGGATTTTTTTTGATAGATACAAATGTTGCTTTTTTTCACATGAAAAATCCTATTTGGGACAAATACTGTCAGGCAGTATTAGTTTCTAATAGTTACTCAATTCTCACAGGGAAAGAATGTGCTGGGTACTCCCCCTTCTTACATAGATGGTTTTGTTTCAGGAGATACATGGATTTCTTCAATTTACCTCAATAGGCCAATTAGGAACAAAATGGCCATTTCTCAAGTTTCAAATCCCTGATAGGCATGCAGTATTCCTTTCAAAAACTAACTCAATTCTCACAGGGAAACAATGTGCTAGATGCTCCTCCTTCTAACATAGATGTTTTTCTTTTGAAATACACATGTCTTTATTCAACTCAACTGAGTAGGCCTATTTGGAAAAAAAGTGCTTTTTTATCCCTTGAAAACCCTGATTCACAGGCAGTATTCTTTTCAAAAACCAACTTGGTTCACACAGAGAAACAATATGCTACATGTTCCAGCTTCTAACATAGATGCTTTTCTTTCACAGATACATGTGTTTCTTCAAGTCTGCTGAATGGGCTTTTTTGGACCAAAATGTCCATTTCTCTCCCTTGAAAACCCTAATTGGAAGGCAGTATTCCTTTCAAAAACTAACTCAATTCTCACAGAGAAACAATGTGCTAGATGCTCCACTTTCAAACGTTTATGGTTTTTTTTGACAGCTACATGTGCTTTTTTAATTCAGCTGAATAGGCGTTCTTGAACAAATGAGCTTTCCTCTCCCTTGAAAATCCTGATAGGCATGCAGTATTACTTTCAAAAATAACTCAGTTCTCACATAGAATTCTTTATTCTTCTAACTTATATGGTTTTCTTTCAAAAGGAACATGTGTTTCTTCATCTCAGCTGAAGAGGCTTATTTGGAACAAAATGTGCCTTTTCCCCTTGAAAACCCTGATTTGCTGGCCATATTCCTTTGAAAAACTACCTCAATTCTAACAGGGGAACAATGCATTACATGCTCCACCTTCTAATATAGATGGTTGTCTTTCTAGAGATAAATGCGTTTTTTCAACTCAACTGAACAGGCCTATTTGGAACAAAATGAGCGTTTCTCCCACTGGAAAGCCCTAGTAAGTAGGCAGTATTCCTCTCAAAAACTAACTCAATATTCAAAGTGAAACAATGTGCTAGATGTTCCACATTCTAACATAGATAGTTTTCTTTCAAGAGATACATGTGTTTTTCCAATTCAGCTGAGAAATATGCTTTGAACAAAGAGAGGTATTCTCCCCCTTGAAAACACTGACTGGCAGTAAATTTTCCTTTGTAAAAGTTACTCAATTCTCACAGGGTAACAATGTGCTACATGCTCCTGCTTCTAACTTCGATGGTTTTACTTCAGGAGATACATGTGTTTCTTCAATTCAGGTGAGTAGGCCTATTTAGAACCAAATGTGCATTTCATTTTATGGAAACCCTGAGTGGCAGGCAGTATTCCTTTCAAAAACTAACTCAATTCTCACAGGAAAATACTGTGCTAGATGCTCTGCCTTCTAACATAGACATTTTTATTTCAAGAGGTACATGTGTTTCTTCAACTCAGCTGAGTAGGCCTATTTGGAAAAAATGTCCTTTTTACCCCTTCAAAACCCTGATGCACAGGCAGAATTCCTTTCAAAAATTAACTCGGTTCACACAGAGAAACAATATGCTACATGTTCCAGCTTCTAACATAGATGCCTTTCTTTCTCAGATACATGTGTTTTTTCATCTCATCTTAATAGGCCCATTTGCAACAAAACATACATTTGTCCCCATTGAAAACCCTGATGGGCAGGCAGTATTTCTTTCAGAAACTAACTCAATTGTCACAGGGAAACAATGAGCTACATGCTCATGCTTCTAATTTAGATGGATTTCTTCAATAAGTGCATGCGTTTCTCCAACTCAGCTTAATAGGCCTATTTGGAACAAATGTGCCTATTCCCCTTGAAAACCCTGATGGGCAGGGAGTATTCCTTTCAAAAATGAACTCAATTCTCATAGGGAAACAATGTGCTAGATGCTCCACCTTCTAACGTAGATGATTTTCTTTCGGGAGACACGTGTTTCTTCAACTCAGCTGAATAGTCCTATTTGGAGCACAATATGCATTTGTCCGCCTGGAAAACGCTAATAGATAGGCAATTTTCCTCTCCAAAATAACTCAGTTCTCACAGGGAAACAATATGCTAGATGCTCCACCATCTAATGTAGATGGTTTTCTTTCAAGAGATTCGTTTCTTCAATTCACATGAAAAGACCTATTTGGAACAGAATGTCTATTTCTCCTCTTTTAAGACTGTGATGTGCAGGCAGTATTCCTTTCAAACACTAACTCCGTACTGACAGGAAACAGTGTGCTAAATGCTCCCACTCCTAATAGAGATGGTTTTCTGTCGAGAGATACATGTTTTTCAACAATTCGGTTGAATAGGCATATTTGGAATCAATTGTGCGTTTCTGCCCCTTGAACACCCTGATTGACAGGCAGTATTCTTTTCAAAAACTAACTCAATTCTCAAAGGGAAACATGTACTAGATGCTCCACCTTCTAACGTAGATGGTTTTCTTTTGATAGATACATGTGTTTCTTCAAATTAGCTGATAGGAGTAAATGGATCAAAATGAGAGATTCTCCTCCTCGAAAACCCTTACTGCCAGGCAATATTCCTTTCAAAAACTAACGCAGTTCTCAATGTGAAACAGTGTGCTAGATGCTCCACTTTCTGACAGAGATAGCTTTCCTTTAAAAATACCTGTGTTTCTTCACTTCAGCTGAAGAGGCCTATTTTGAACAAAGAGAGGTGTTCTCCCCCTTGAAAACCCTGATTGGCAGCAGTATTCTTTTCTAAAAGATACTCAGTATTCACAGGGAAACAATGTTCTACATGCTCCTGCTTCTAACTTCCATGGTTTTATTTCGGGAGATACATGTGTTTCTTCAACTCAGGTGAATAGGCCAATAAGAAAAAAAAATGCATTTCTCAACTTTGTAATCCCTGATTGGCAGGTAGTATTCCTTTTAAAAACTAACTCAGTTCTCACAGAGAAACAATGTGCTACATGCTCCAGCTTCTAACATAGATGTTTTTCTTTTCAGAGGTACATGTGTTTCTTGAATTCAGCTGAATAGGCCTGTTTTGAACCAAGTGAGGTGTTCTCCCCCTTGAAGATCCTGTATGGCACACAGTATTCCTTTCTAAAAGTTACTCAGTTTTCACAGGGAAGTAATGTGCTAGACGCTCCTCCTTCTAAATTAGATGGTTTTATTTCTAGAGATACATGTGTTTCTTCAAATTAGCTGAATAGGCACAACTTGAACAAAATGAGCAGTTCTCCATGTTGAAAACCCTGATTCGCAGGCAGTATTCCTCTTGAAAACTAACTCAATTCTCAAAGATGATGCTAGATGCTTGAACTTCTATCATAGTGGTTTTCTTTTGAGAGATACGTGTGTTTATTCAACTTATCTGAATAGGTGTAAATGGAACAAAATGAGCATTTCTCAATGTTGAAAACCCTAATGACCAGGCAGTATTCCGTTCAAAAACTAAATCAGTTCTCACCAGGAAACAATGTGCTAGATATACCACCTTCTAACATAGATAGTTTTCTTTGGAGAGATACCTGTGTTTCTTCAATTCAGATGAAGAGGCCTATTTTGAACAAAGTAAGGTTTTTTCCCTTTGAAAACCCGGATTGGCAAGCAGTATTCATTTCTAAAAGCTATTCAATTCCCACAGGGAAATAATGTGCTAGATTCTCCTGCTTCTAACTTAGTTGGTTTTCTTTTGAGAGACACATGTGTTTCTTCAACTCAGCTGAATAGGCCACTATGGAACAAAATGTCCTTTTCTCCCCTTTGAAAACCGTGATGGCCGGCAGTATTCCTTTCAAAAACTAACTGCATACTCACAGGGAAACAATATGCTAAATGCTCCTACTCCTAACAGAGATGGTTTTCTGTCAAGAAATACTTGTGATTCAGCAATTCAGCTGAATAGGCCTATTTGGAACCAAATGTGTTTCTCCACATTGAAAACCCTGTTAAGCAGGCAGTATTCCTTTCAAAACTAACTCAGTTCTCACAGGGAAAGAATGTGCTAGATGCTCCACCTTCTAAAATAGACAGTTTAATTTCGAGAGGTACATGTATTTCTTCAACTCAGCTGAGTAGGCCTATTTGGAAATAATGCACATTTCTACTGCTTGAAAACCCCGATGCGCAGGCAGTATTCCTTTCAAAAACTAACTCAGTTCACAAAAAGAAACCATATACTACATGTTCCAGCTTGTAAAATAGATGCTTTTCTTTCACAGATACATGTGTTTCTTCAACTCAACTGAATAGGTATATTTGGAACAAAATGTGCATTTCTCCTCCTTGTAAACCCTGATTGGAAGGCAGTATTGCTTTCAAAAACTAACTCAATTGTCACAGAGAAACAATGTGCTAGATGCTACACCTTCTAATGTAAATGGGTTTTTTTTGACAGATTCATGTGCTTCTTTAATTCAGCTGAGTAGGCCTGTTTTGAGAAAAATGAGGTATTCTCCCCCTTGAAAATCCTGTAGGGCAGGCAGTATTCCTTTCTAAAATTTACTCAATTCTTCCAGGGAAACAACATGCTAGATGCTCCTGCTTCTAATTCAGATGGTTTTATTTCGAGAGCAACATGTGTTTCTTCAACTCAGCTGAATAAGTCTATTTGGAACAAAATGTGGCTTTTCCCCTTGAAAACCCTGATGGGCAGGCCGTATTTCTTTGAAAAACTAACTCAATTCTAACACCCTGTACTAGCATCATAGCTAATCATTCTTTATATCCTGAATTCTGAATTTTTGCATCTCTTCTTAATCACCTCCCTGTTACAATCAAGATGTTTCTAGAGCTCACTTCATCACTACATATACTAAAATTGGAATGATACAGAGATCAGCATGGCCCTTGCATGACAATGACACAAATTCAAGAGACATTCTATATTTTCATTACCACTAAACCAACACTCCAGAATATACTCACAGAAACATTACACAAAGATGATGAAGATAACTATAGCCATGAAAGTACGGGAATGAATCAATCTCAGGAGATGAATAGATAAGCAAGTGAAGAATAGAAAAGAAATTAACACACACTCACTACCACAGTCACAGAAAGCAAGAAAATTGCAGAAGTTATCACACAACTCACAATATTAAATTAACCCTCAATGCTAATTGTCTCAAGGCCCCAATCAAATGACATAAATTACAAAGCTCAAATTAAAAGCTAGAGCCTACAGATCATTGTCTACAAGAAATGCATCTAATTGCCAAAAACAAACATTGTTTTAGGGTCAAAAAAGATTTTTCAAGCAAGTTGACCCTGAAAATAAGCAGGAGAAGCAATACTATATTTGATAAAGTAAAATTCCAACCTAAACTTATAAGAAGTGACAAAGGTCACATCACACTAATAAAAAGAGGAAATAACAATTGTTAACTTACATTCACCCAATGTCAGCATACATGACTTTATTAAACAAACACTACTGAACTTTTTTTATTAAATGAAATCCTAAAGCAAAACTCCAAAAATATTACTGAAATTTAAAGCACTGTAGACCCCAACCAACCCCAAGACCAATAAATAAATCATCCAGTCAAAAAGAATCAACAAAGAAACCACAGAATTAAATTATACCATAGAAAAAATGGAATTAACAGACTTCTACAGAGTACTTCATTCAGTAGCAGCACAATGCGTATTTTTCTGAGCATCCCCTGGAACTTTCTTTAAAATAGATAACATTTTAGGACACAAAACAAGTCTTAAAAAATGGGAGAAAATTTAAATTAATCTCTATATCCTGTCAGAGCACAGTGGAACTTAACAAAAGAAGAAACTACAGAAAATATTCATGCACATAGATATTGAACATCATGTTTTCATGTTTCTCATCATATTTTCATGTTTCTCATCATGTTTTTGAATGATGAGAGGGTCATTAAAGTGGAAATAAAACAATTCTGGAATCTAATGAAAGTTAAGACACAACCTACCATATGTTATCAGATACAGCATAAGTAGTTCTAAAGAGAAAGTTTATAGCTATTAGTGGTAGGAAGAGCAATGGATAGCTTAGATTGATTTAACCACAACATATATGAAGGGAAAATAGTAAGGGAAAATCTACACTGAACAATGAAAAGACAACTAAATAATGAAGGACAGGTAAATAAAACAGGATATGTTAATATGAGGGCACTGATGGGAGGACTAGGGTAAATGAAGAGCTTAAAGAGAATGAATATGCTTGATGTACTTTCTGTACATGTGTAAATGTGGAACATAGAAACCTATTGAAGTAGGAAGGAGAATAATGAAGGGACTGAACCAACTTAGGGTAAATTGTACACATATGGACATGTCAAAACAAAACCCCTGTACGGCTATTATGTACTAATAAACATGTTTAAAAAACATTTTTAAATCCTCAAAAAACAATTACTAAAAACACACAGAGAGATTTAAAATAAATTACTTAATGCTGCATCTCAAAGTACTAGGCAAGCAAGAACATGCTAAAGTTAAATTAGAAGACAAGAGATACTTTTAAAAAACAAGGCTGAAATTTAAAAAAATCAAGATCCAAAAGGCTATGCAAGGAATCAAGGCAACCAAAAGTTGGTTTTTTGTAAATATAAGTAATATTTATAGGCCCTTAGCCAATCTGAATAAAAAGAGGAAGAAAACACATGAATAAATAAAATTAGACATGAGAAAGCAGAAATGACAACAAATTTCAATGAAATACAAGTATCACTTGGGAATACATTGAAAATCTGTACACAAAGTGGAAAATTAACAAATATATAAACGCCAAAATGCAGTTGACCATTCAAACTTGAAACCAGAGGACATAATCCATGTAAATAAATCTCTAACAAGCAATAATATTGAATCAGTAATAAAACAGTCTCATAACAAAGAAAAGCCCAGAACTCAATGGTTTATTGGTACCTTTAAAGAAGAACTAATACCAACACTCCTCAAACTTTTCCATAAAATGGAGAGAACAAGAACATTATCAACTCATCCTATGAAGCCAGTATTATATTGATTCTATAAATGGACAAGGATACAACAAACAGAATTATATGCCAATCTCTTAGTGTACATAGATGCAGAATTCTCAATAAAATCCTGGCAAATTGAATTCAACAACACATCAAAAAGATCATTGAACTATATCCAAGTCAGTTTCACTCCAGAGATGCAGGGATGGTTCAACATAAGCAATTCAATAAATGTGAATACAGCAAGTACAAAACACATGGTCAAAGATCACATGACCATCTCAATAGATGAAGGAAGTCTTTGACAAAATTCAGCATCATTTCATGGTAAAAGCTCTGAAGAAACTGGGAATAAGAGGAATGTATCTAAACATAATAAAGGCTATTTATAACCTATAATCATACTAAATGGAGAAAAAGTGAAACCATTTCCTATAAAATCAGGAATGAGGCAAGGATATTCATCCTCCCCATCCTTATGCATACAGCTTACAATTCCTTAGTTGGATTTACCCCTCCATCTATCTCCATTTTTCCCAATCCCAACCTCTTAGAATGACTTCAGAAGTTCTCAACTTTCTGTTTTCATATATGGATACAAAATACATCCACTGTATCCACTCTCACTCCCCTTTCCTTGTACCAATGTCCTTACACAGGTACCCTCCCCCAGAAAAGATTTTTATTGATGACATTCATTTTTTAAAATAGTGTATATTGATAGTCCAAGGGGTTTTGTGGGATGGTAAATGTTCTAAATAAGTTGTTTTCAAAATACCACTTACATCCTTTTTTTGACAAGTATCATAATAGAGCATTTTCAGCCAAAATTACTGAGGTTTCAATTCAAAAATGGTAATGGACTGAGATCAATCTTATGAACCACAGACACAGTTCCCAGAGTGGACTATTTTGCAGGATGGGAAACCTTATACTTAAATTTTTTTGGAATGGAAGTTACATGATCCTTTGCAGTAGAACATAAAATAGCATTGCGATTCAAAATGAATGTGGCTTCAAATTGAAAATGGTGATAGATTGAGATAAAGATGATTAAAAAGGACTGAAGTCCCAGAGTGGAACATTGTGAAGATGGTAAAGCTTGTAATTAAGTTGGTTTTAGAATGACAGTTACATATTTCTTTGCCATACAATATAATATAGCATTATGAACCAAAATGAATGTGGCTTCAATTTGAAAATTCTGACCTATTGAGTTGAATCCTGTGAAACACAGACAATATTCCCATAAGGAACTTTGTGTGGGATGGTGAAGCTTTTCACTAAGTTGTTTTTAGAATGTCATTTACATGTTTCTTTTCAATAGAGAATAATATAACATTATTACTCAAGATGAATGTTCCTTCAATTTCAAAATGTTGATAGACTTAAATAACTACAATGAAACACAGAATTTGCAGAGTGGAACATGGTACAGGATGGTGAAACTTGTAACTAAATTGCTTTTAGAACAGCATAGAGCATAATATAGCATTATGAGCCAAATGAATGTGGTTTCCATTTGAAAGTGGTGAAATATGGAAATGGATCCTATGAAACAAAGGCACAGTTCCCAGAGTGGAACTTTGTGAGAGATAGTGAAACTTCTAGCTATGTTGGTTTAAGAATGGCAGTTACATGCTTCTTTGCAATCAAGCATAATATAGCATTGATGAGCCAAATCACATGTGGCTTCAATGTAAAAACAGTGAAAGATGGAGAGAAATACTATGAAAATTGGGCTCAATTCATAGAGTGGGACATTGTGTGGGGTGGTGAAACTAAGTTATTTTCAGAATGGCAGTTTCATGCTTCTTTTCCACAGAGAGTAATATAGCCTTGTGAGTGAAAATGAATGTCTTCTCAATTTAAAAACAGTAAAAGTTGCAGATAAATTCTATGAACCACAAAGAGAGTTCCCACAGTTGAACACTGTGTGGGATGTTGAAGCTTCTTACTCAGTTGTTCATACAATGGCAGTTACATTTTTCTTTGTCGTGGAGCATAATATAGCATTATGAGACAAAATGAATATGGCCTCATTTTGAAAATAGTGAAAGATTGAGATAATTCCTATGACAGAAAAACACAAGTCCCAAAATGGAGTATTATGCAGAATGGTGTAGCTTCTTACTAAGTTGATTACGTGGCAGTACCAGATTCTTTGCCATAGAGCACACTATAATATTATGACATAAAATGAGTGTGACCTGAATTTGAAAAGGGTTAGTAGTGGAAGTAAATCCTACAAAACACACACACAATTCCCACAGTGGTACATTGTCTAGGATGATGAGCCTTCTAACTAAGTTGGTTGTAGAGTGGCTGTTACATGCTTCTTTGCCATAGATTATTATATAGCATTATAAGCCAAAATGAACTTAAATTCAATTTGAAAATGGTGATAGATGGAGAGAAATTCTATGACACATAGACATAATTTCCAGAGTAGAACATTTTGTAAGATCATGAAGCTTCTAACTAAGCTTATATTAGAATAGCAGTAACTTGCTTCTTTGCCAGAGAGGACAATATAGCACTGAGAGCCAAAACGAATGTCACTACAGTTTGATAACAGTAACAGATTGAGATAAATCCTATAAAACCTATACATGATTCCAGAGTGGGACATTGTGTGGATGGAGAATCTTATAACGAAGTCAGTTTTAGAATGCTAGTTGCATGCTTCTTCGCCATACATAATGATATAGGATTATGAGCCAAACTGAGTGTGGATTCAATTTAAACATGTTGATAGATGGAAAGATATCCAATAAACCACAGAAACAGTTCCCAGAGTAAAACACTGTGTAGAATGGAGTAGCTTCTAAATAAGCTATTTTAAAAAGACAGCAATTACATGATTCCTTGCCATAGAGCAAAATACAGCATTATGAACAAAAGAATGTGACTTCAAATTGAAAAAATTGATAGATTGTGATAAATTCAATGAAAACTTGACCAAATTTCCGAGTGGAAAATTGTACAGGATGGTGAAGGTTCTAACTAACATATTTTTACAATGGCAGGTACATGCTTCTTTGCCATAGAGCATAATGTAACATTATGAGCCAAAATGAATGTGGCTTCATTTTGAAAGTGGTGATAGATTGAGATAAATCTTATGATATTTAGACCAAATTCCCAGAAGAACATTATACAGGATGGTGAACTTGTAACTGACATGGTTTTAGAATGGCAGTTACTCAGTTTTGTTTTGTTTTGTTTTTTGCCACAAACCATAATATTGTATTATGAGCCAAAATGAATGTGGCTTCAATTGGAAAACTGTGACAAATGAAGAGAACTCCTATGGATAACAGACAAAATTCCCACAGTGGATCATTTTCTGGAATGGTAAAGCTTCTACCCACATGGTTTTCACAATGCACTTAACATGCTATTCTACATGTTTGGCTTATAGCATTATAAGCCAAAATACATGGGGTTTCAATTTGAAAAAGCTAGTAGATTGAAGTAAATCCTGTGAAAAGCAGACACAATTCCCACAGTAGGAACATTGAGTGGTATGCTGAAGCTTCTAAGTTGGTTTTAGAATGGCACTTATATGATTTTTGCATTAGAGCATAATATAGCTTTATGAGCCAAAATGAATGTGGTTTCAAATCTTTGGTGAAAGATTGAGATAAATCCAATGAGACACAGAGACAATTCCTAGACTGAAACATTGTGTGGGATGGTCTAACTTCTAAATAAGTTGGTTTTAGGATGGGAGTTACATGCTTATAGAGCAAAATATAGCATTAAGAGCCAAAATGAATGTGTGTTCAATTTGGAAATAGTGACAAATTGTGATAAATTTATGGGAACCAAACTCAATTTGCAGAGTGGAATATTGTATGGGATTTTGAAGCTTCTAACTAAGTTGTTTTCAGAACAGCAGTTACATGACTCTTTGCCATCAAGCATAACATAGCATTATGAGCCAAGTTGAGTAACGCTTTAATTTAAAAATGACCATAAATCCTATGCAACACATACACAATTTCCAGACTGGAACATTGTGCAGTGTGGTGAAGCTTCAAACTGCATTGGTTTTAGAATGACAGTTATATGCTTCTTTACTATTGGCATATAATACAACATTGTTAGCCAAAATGAATGTTGATTCAGTGTGTAAATGTTGATAAATGGAAAATAATCCTATGATATATGACACAATTCCCAGAATAGCACATTTGGAGTAATGGTGAAGCTTCTAACAAAGTTGGTTTCAGAATGACAGTTACATGCTTCTTTGCCATATAGCATAATAGAGCATTATAAGCCAAAATAAAAATGGTTTCAAGTAGAAATTTTTGATAGATGGCATGAAATCTTGTGAAACAGATTCAATTCCCAAGTAGAAATTTCTGTAGGGTGGTGAAGCTTCTAACTAAGTTGATTTTAGAATGGCAATTACTTGCTTCTTTGCCATAGAGCATAGTATTATGTGCCAAAATTCAAGTGGCTTCAATTTGAAAACAGTGAAAATTGAAATATATCCTGTGAAACACAGACAGGATTCCCAGAGAATCATTGTGTGGGATGGTGAATCTTGTAACTAAGTTGTTTTTACAAAGCAGTTAGATGTTTCTTTACCATAGACCATAACATAGCATTGTGCACCAAATAAATGTGGCTTCAATTTAAAAATAGTAATACATGTAGAGAAATCCTAGAACTATAGGCACAGTTCCTAGATTGGAACATTGTACGAATGGTGGAACTTCCATGTTGGTTGGAGAATGGCAGTTACATGCTCCTTTGCAATAGAGCATAGTGTAGTATTATGAGCCAAAATGAATGTTGCTTCAACTTGAAATGAGTGAAAGATGGAGATAAATCCTATGAAACAAAGACCAATTCCTAGAGTGGAACATTATATGGGATGGTGAAGCTGATAACTAAGTTGGTTAAAAAGATGGAGAGAAATCATATGAAATTCAGACAGAATTCCACAAAGGAACATTGTATGGGATGGTGAAGCTTCTAAGTTAATTTTAGAATGGCACTTGCATGCTTCTTTGCCATAGAGCATAACATAACATCACGAGCCAAAACGAATGAGGCTTCAACTTGAAAATGATAACAAATGTCAAGAAATCCTGTGAAAAACAGACTCAGTTTCAAAGTGGAACCTTGTGTGGGATGGTGAAGCATCTAACTGAGTTGGTTTTCAATGGCAGTCACATGCTTCTTTGCCATATAGCATTATGGGACAAAATGAATGTAGCCTCAATTTGAAAATGGTTTCCAATGAAACACTGACACAATTCCTAGAGGAAAACGTTGTGTGGTATGGTGAAGCCGCTAAGTATCTTGTTGTTAGAGTGGCAGTTACATTCTTCTTTACCATAAAGCATAATACAGCATTATGAGCCAAAGTGAATGTGACTTCAAATTGAAAACAGTGATAGATGGAGAAAAATCTTATGAAACACAATTCAGTTTCCATAGGGGAACATTGTTCAGGATGCTGAACATTCTAACTTGATTTTAAAATGACACTTACATACTATTTGCCATAGAGCATAATTTAACTTTACAGATCAAAATGCATGTGGCTTCAGTTTGAAAACAGTGATAGGTGGAGATAAATTATATGAAAAACTGACTCAACTCTAAGTGTGGAACCTTGTACCTGAAAGGTGAGATATCTAAGTTATTTTTAGAATGACACTTACATCCTTCTTTGCCATAGAGCATAAAATAGCATTTGGAGCCAAAATAAATGTGGCTTCAATTTGAAAACAGTGATATATGGAGAGAGATCCCATGAAACACAGACCAAATTCCAATGTAGCGAAAATGACTGTGGCTTTAATTTGAAAATGGTGATAGATTGTGATAAAGCTTAAGAAAAACAGATTCAATTCCCAGACTGGAACATTGTGCCAGATGGTGAAATTTCTAAATAAGTTGATTTTAGAATGGCAGTTAACAAATTTCTTTGCCATAGAGCCAGTTTGTCCTCTGGAAAGCTGTTTTTCTTTTTTCTCCCCACTTCCTTTCTCCCAATAGGGAAAAGTAAAGATGCAACACAGAGTACTGCAGAATGAGTTGTGTAAGAATCTGGGATGTCCTGCATCTGCCATATTATGCAGACACTAAACTGCAGAATATTGCCTACTTCTGCCTTGCTGGAGCTGACCCAATCTACCTGAGTGAATATGCAACCCAGCCAGGTCAGTGTAACACATCACCTGCCCAGAAGGGAACCACACACTCTAGCACAGCTGGTAGGCATATTGAAAACCCCTGGAAAAAAAAAACTAGTGGCCAAATAAATGAAAGGAGCCATCCACCTCTGCCTTGTGGGGATGGGGTGGAATGCTGATATGACTTAGCCTGTGTGCAAGCTAACCATGTGTGTGGGGGGCATAGCAGAACACTGACTTGACCTAGCCCATGTTTGGGTGGGCTGGATTGCTGAGCTGGCCTAGCTTGAGTGGTGGCACAGTGAAACAGTTGCAGTATGGTGAAAACAACACCTTAGAAAAACTGGTAGTGAACTGTAGGGTGACTGACCAAAAAGCTCAATGCTAGTTTGGCCTGTGCGCAGAAAGGACTGGTGACTGATCACAAACCAGCTCCTGACAGGTTCACTTCAGAGAACGTGCCTGCACTACATTGTCCATCCCACCAAGGAAAACTTGGGCTCAAATGCCCTGAGTAGATTCTTCCCAGAGATGTCTGATAGGGAGGGGGAACATCCATTGCCAGAAAGCCCAGCATACCAACCTTAAGAAGGCACAGAGACACTAGGAAAGCCCCTATCAAAAGTGTCAGAACCTGGATTTGAAATCAGAGGAAAGAGTCCAGAACTTTCAGCCAACTGATTTTTTTCTTTTCTATTTACTATTTTTATTTTTATTATTTTTATCTTTATTTTTCCTAGCTTCCTTTTTTCTTTTCATTCTGCTGTAACCTATCTCCCTCTTCCATTCTGTCCAAATATAAATTTGCTTATCTTACTCTTGCCCCACTTTCTTTTCTCTCCCTCATTTTTCATCTTTTTTTCTTCTGTCCTCTCCATTCTTCTCCTTTCCTTCCTCTCTTCCACCTACCTTTCCCCTCAATGCCCCACCTCCTTCACACTCAACACTCACTGAATAGTCTACTATGCCAACTTTACGCATTATCCTCATCCTTCCTATTCCCCTGAGGTCTCTGACAATTAGCACCTTCCACTCAACAAAAGATCTACACCTTTACACACATTAGGGCCCCATTACCCTACAGTCCCCATATCTCACATCTCTTCTGCCCCTTGTCCCATACCTCTCCCTGCCCCTTCTTTTAGCACCACCTTTTCAATTACCCAAGTATTTATTACTATTCAAACAACTGTTATCTTACCAATACCTGCTGCTGATAGATTATATCACTAGGTGGGGTGTATATATTACGTAAAAACTGGTTTGTCATTGAATTTATTAACTTATTTCCTAGTTATAACTCCAGGTCAGAGAACAGAAATATACATCAACCTAAATAACAACTAAGCTTGTCAGAGCATAGAAATAAAGTCAAGGAAAATAAATCAGGTGACTAAAACTCTCAACTAACTAATCAACATTATGAGCAAATCACAAAATAGGAACATGGGGAGAAAAAGAAGACAATGAAATACACCTCCTCAAAAGTTTAACTATAACATAATTGAAGATTTGATATACAGTGAAGGAGATGAATCCTCAGTTGCTGACATCAGAAGAATGATTATGAGAATGTCCAATGAATTTAAAGAGAAGATTTGAGAAAACATGCAAAAACAACTCAACAAAAATCAAGAGAACATGGATTAAAAAAACATGAGAAGACACAGAAACAACTAAATGGACTCAGAGAATATTTCAACAAACTCCAAAATGAAACAATGGAGACTATAAAAAAAATTAGAGGTAAGGGCAGAACAGGTTCTGCCTGGAAGTGAGTGGGGGGAGGAGAGGGTGGGGAAGGGGGCCAGTGGGGATAAATGACTCAAAAAATGTATGCATATGTGAATAAATGAATAATTTTTAAAAAAGAAATGAAGACAACACAAGGTATGGAAGAGGAGTATAACAAGGATATGGAAAGTCTCAGAAAAAAAATAGACAAACAGAAATCCTGGAAATAAAAAGTCCCTTAAATCAACTAAAAAATACAGTTGAAAGCCACTCCAGCATATTGGAACAAGTGGAAAACAGAATTTCAGGGATCAAAGACAAATACATATTAAAGAAAATCAGAAGAGTCCTTAGACAAAAGACTCAAGAGCTGCAAAAGGAGAACACAAGAACACAGAGATTCCACCAAAAGACCAAACCTGCAAATCATGTCCATTGAAGAAGGAAAAGAAGTCCAATTCAAAGCTATATGTAATATATTCAACAAAATAATTGAAATTTCCTAAAAATCTTGAGAAAGAGATGCCCAACCAGGTACAGGAAGTCAGTAGGACACCAAACATTCATGACCAAAACAGAACCTCTCCACAGCATATTATAGTTAGAACAATTAGCACACAGAAAATGAGGAAAGAATATTGAAGGCTGTAAAAGAGAAAAATCAAATAACATAAATTAAACCCATCAAAATAGCAGCAGATTTCTCAACAGAAACTTTAAAAGCAGGAAGGGCATGTAGTGTGATGTTTCAAGCACTGAAAGAAAACAATTTAGCCCTAGGATACTCTACTCAGCAAAGCTATCATTCAAAATTGAAGGGGGAATAAAAATCTTGCTGGATAAACAGAACCTAAAATAATACATGACCAATAAACCACCATTACAGAAGATCTTGGAAGGAATCCCACACACAGATTAAAAAAATAATAATAACCATGAAAGGATGGGAATAATTAAACCTCAAGAGATGACTACACAAATAATCAGAGTACCATAGAGCTACTTATATACACTCAAAGCATTACACAACAAAACAACTCTATAGCAAGAATCATCACATTTCTTGCAATATTAAAATTGAATTTAATGAACTCAACTCCTCCACACTAATAAAAGGAGCAATACATCACGAAGAAATAACAATCATTAATTTATATGTGCCCAATGTTGGTGCACCCAACTTGATTAAACACACTATTGGATTAAAAATACTGATAGACCCCAATACAGTGGTGGTGGGAGACTTCAGTACTCCTTTATCACTAATAGATAGGCCATCCAGACAAAGAAACTCTAGAATTGAATGACACCATAGAGATAATGGACATCTACAGAGTATTCCATCCTGCAACAGCACAATATACGTTCTCAGTAGCCCATGGAAGCTTCTTCAAAATATACCATGTTTTAGGTATCAAAGCAAGTCATAACAAATGTAAGACAATTGAAATTATCCCCTGCATACTGGCTGAACACAATGCAATAAAGCTAGAATTCAACAACAAAAGAAATGGCGGCAAGTAATCAAACAACTGGAGCCTGAACAACACAATGTTCTATGATGAGTGGGTCATTGAAGAAATAAGGAAATAAATAAAAAAGCTTCAGGAACTTAATGAGAGTGAAAGCACAAATTACCAGAACTTATGGGACACACCAAAGGCAGTCTTAAAGGGAAAGTTTATGACCATGAGTGCATGAATTAAAAACACAGAAAGATCTCAAATAAATAACTTAATGTTGCATCTCAAACTCCTAGAAAAACAAGAACAAGCTAAATCCAAAACTAGCAGAAGGAGAAAATAATAAAAAAGAGGGCCAAAATCAACAAAATACCACAAAATAATCAATGAAACAAAAGGCTGGTTCTTTGAAAAGATAAACAAGATCAGCAAGCCCCTGACAAATCTGACTGAAATGAGGATAGGAAAAGACACAAATTAATAAAATTAGAAATAAAAAGGGGAAATAACAACAAACACCAAATAAATGAGGGATTTATGAAGGACTACTTTGAAAATCAATATTCAAATAAACTGGAAAATCTAGAAGAAATGGACTAATTTCTAGATACATATGACTCCCCAAAACTGAACCAAAAGGATATTAATCAAGAAAACAGATCTATAACATGGAATGAAATTGAAGGAGCACAAAAGGGCCTCTCCAAAAGGAAAAGTCCATAATCTGAAGGATTCACTGTTAAATCCCACCAGAACTTTAAACAAGAACTAATACTAACACTCCTCAAACATTTCCATGAAATAAAAAGGTATGGAATACACAAAACTCATTGTATGAAGTATGTATTACATCATCTCTAAACTGAATAAGGGCAGAACAAAAAAGGATAATTACAGGAAAATCTCTTTAATGAACATAGATGCAAAAATCATCAATAAAATATTGGCAAACCAAATTCAACAGCATATCAAAAAGGATCATGTGTGATAATCAATTTGGTTTTATCCTAGGGATGCAGGGATGGTTCAACACATGCAAATCATTAATTGTAATACAGCATATTTACAGAAGCAAAGATAAAACCCACATAATCATCTTAATAGATGCTGAAAAAGCCTTTTATAAAATTCAATATACTTTCATCGTAAAAGCTCTGATGAAACTAGGAATCAAAGAAATGTACCTCAACATAATAAATGATATATATGAGAAGCATATAGCCAACATCATACTACATGGGGAAAAACTGAAAACATTATGTCTAAAGTCAAGAATAAGGCAAGGGTGTCCACTCTCTCCTCTCTCATTCAACATAGTCTTGGAATTTCTAGACATAGCAATAAAACAGAAGGAAATGCAAATTGGAAAGGAAGTAATCAAAATACCCCTATTTGCAGACATCAGGATCTTATACATAAAAAATCCAAAAAACTCTTAGACACCATAAACAGCTTCAGCAAATTTGAAGAATGCAAAATCAATCTAACAAAAAATTAGTAGCCTTTCATACAGCAACAACAACAATGAAGAGACTAAGAAAGAATATAGGAAAATAATTCCATTTACAATAGCCTCATAAAAATAAAATACTTAGGAATAAACTTAACAAAGGATGTGAAAGATGTCTAAAGGAAAACTATAAACTACTGAAGGTAGAAATCAAAGAAAACTATAAAAGATGGAAAGATCTCCCATGCTCAAAATTGATAGAATCAACATAGTGAAAATGGCTATATTACCAAAGCAATCTACATGTTCAATACTATCCTGATCAAAATTTCAATGACATTCATCAGAGAGATTGAAATAGCAACCCTAAAATTCATTTGGAAGCACAAAAGACCACAAGTAGCCAAGGCAATACTGAGCAAAAAAGAGCAAAACTGGAGATATCACAATACTTGACATCAAACTATACTAAAGAGCCATAGCAAAAAAAAAAAACAGCATGATACTTGCACAAAATCAGACACAATTACCAGTGGAACAGAATAGAACACCCACACATGAATCCACACAGCCATGCCCACCTTTTTTTTGACAAAGGTACCAAAAAAGATATGATGGACAAGACACAACCTCTTCAAAAACTGCTGCTGGGAAAACTGGGCAACTGTATGTACAAAACTGAAATGACATCCATGTCTGTCACCCTGTACAAGTATCATCTCAGCATGGATCAAGGGCTTTAAAAAAGACTGGAAACTCTGAAGCTAGTGCAGGAAAGAGCAGAGAATACACTAGAAGCAATAGGCATAGGCAATGACTCCCTCAATAGAACTCAATGGGTCAGCAACTAAGAGAAAGGAATGACAAACAGGACTACATGAAATTAAAATGCTTCTGCACAATGAAAGAAGTGGTCTCTAAATTAAAGAGGCTGCCCACAGAATGGGGAAAAATTCTTTGCCAGCTATACATCTGACAAGGTTTTGATAATCAGAAACTAAAAAATTCAACTAAGAGTTAAAAAGCTTTTTTAAAAAATTAAACTAAAATGAGCTTAAAAAAATCAAATCTCCAAGAATCATTGACCCAATGAAGAAATAAGCAAAAGAACTGAACAGAGCTTTCTCAAAGAAAGAAGTCCAAATGGCTAGAAAACACATAAAGAAATGATCAACATCCTTGGCTATAAAGGAAATGCAAACCAAAACCATGTTAAGATTCGACCTCACTCGTGTTAGAATGGCTACCATCAAGACCCCAATGAACAACAAATGTTGGAGAGGATGTGGGAAAAAAGGAACCCTCATACACTGTTGGTGGTAATGTAAATTAGTACAACCACTATGAAAAACAGTATGGAGGCTCCTCAAAAATCTAAAAATAGAACCACTATCCAGCAGTTCCACTTTTAGGGATATATCCAAAGGAATGAAAGTCAGGTTATGATAGGGCACCTGCACACCCATCTTTATTGAAACATTATTCACAATAGCTAAGCTTTGGAAACAGCCAAGATGCCCCACTACTGATTAATGTATTCATAAAATGAAGTATTTATATACAATGGAATTTTATTAAGCCATAAAGATGAATGAATTTTTGTGGTTTACAGGTAAATGGATGGAAGTGGACAAGATCTTCATAAATGAAGTTAGCAAGGTTCAGCAGACCAAAAGCTGCATGTTTTCTCTCTTATGTGCAGTATAGCCATCATAGAAATGAAGCAATATTCTGAAAAACAAGTCACACTACAGGGAGGTCACATATGAGAAGGGGGGCAGGTAAAAGAAGGAAGTTAAGGTGAATGTGGTTGATGTACTCTCTATACAAAAATGAATATAGAATTTTTAAACTGGTTGAAACAACCATAAAGAAAGGGACTATATTAGAAAGAAGAAAAATAGAGGAAATAAACTAAATAGGGATATAATACATATACACATGAAAGTGCCACAAGGAAACTCCCTGTGTTTTAAACAAACAAAAATGTGATTTCTTTTTTCTTTCTTTTGCAAAATCAGTGAACAGGCAGGCAGAACAGGTCCTACCTGGAAGGTTGATAACAGTGGGAGAGGGGACAAGGTGGGAAAGGGTGTAGGAGGGTAAATATGGTGTAAATACTATGTACACATGAATGTAAGTGGAAAGAGGTACCTGTTGAGACTATTCCAGGAAGAGGGGGAGGGTGTGATTAAGGAGAAAGGTGGAGGGAGTGAATTCAAGTATGATATATTTGATATATTGTAAGAAATGCCACAATGTACCCCTACCCCACACAACAATAAAAAAAGGCAATTAACATTCAGAGTTTTTATTGGAAGGGTTTTTTTTGTAAGTCCTGCCATTTTTGTAGTATTTGATTCTTTCTTCCTCCTCATTTGCTTATCTACTCATCTAAAAAGATTTAATTTTTTGGATATATTTATACTTGAATTTATCTCTTTCTGTTTATAATTCTTTTGATATCTTTTGCAGTGCTGGTTTAGGGGTCATAAATTACTTTAGTTTTTGTTTATTGTGAATGCTTATTTCTGTGTGTTGGATGGGTGGGAGTTATTTTATTTCAGTGCTTGAAATACGTAATTCCATGTCCTCTTGTTTCTGTTAAAAATATCTACTATTCTTCTGATGGACTTCTGTTTATAAGTCACTTGGTGTTTCACTCTTGCAGCTTTCTGTATTCTTTCCTTGAACTGCATGCCTCATGATTTAAGTCTAATACAATGTTAGTGGATTATTTTCTGACCTAGAAGATTTGAAGTCCTAAAAACCTTCTAATCTAGGTTGATCATCTCATTCTCAAGATTTTGGAAGTTTTCTACTCTTATTCTGTTGAATATATTTTCATACCTTTAGCTTGCATCTCTTCTCCTTCAATGTCCATGAATCATAGTTTTGGTCTTTAAGTGGTCCCCCAAAGGTCTTATATAGCTCATTGTACTTATTTCATTATTTTTCTTTAATCTTCATCTGCATGTTCTAACACACGTACATTGTCTTGAAGCCCTGTTATCCTGTCTTCAGTTAGATCCAGATACAGGAGATGATTTCAACTGAGTTATTTTATTTGACCTATTGAACTTTTCATAATCAGAATTTGTTTAATTTTTGTCAGCTTTCCTATACCTTTATTTAGTTCCTCTTTAATATCCTGCTTTGTGGTCCATGTTTCATTTTGCTCTATATTTCAATTTTCTTGGAATTCATACAAGTAATTATTCCTCTCATCTTTCATTTAATTGATCATTCTTAAAAGAACTTCTTAAAAATCTTCGTCAGAGAATTCATCCATTTTTCTAGAACTAGTGTTTATTACTATAGAGTTTTTGAAGTTTCAAGGAGTCATGTTGCATTGGTTTTATTTTTTCACATTTCCTGTGTTTCTGTTATGGGGATTGCTCATCTAAGGCTACATCATGATTTCAAAGTTTGGTTCACTTTTTAATAACATTTTAGTAGCATGTATTGATTCACAGGAGTGGTTTCAATGTGACATTTCCTTATGTGCTTACAATGTATCATGGTTAGGTTCACCCTCACCAACATTCTCCCTCATCGTCCACTTCTCCTACTTAAAATGATTTCAACTGATTTCTTTGTTCTATTTTCATACAAATGTATCAAGTTCACCAACCATATTGATGCTCCTTTGCCCTCTCCATTCATCCTTCCCCTTCTCACTACTACCCACCCCTAACAGGCCCTATTTTACATTCTTGTCCTTCATTTTGTAAGTGTATATTTATTATTCAAAGGGATTTGGCCATGGTATTATACTTGTAAATATGCTGTTCTTTAGTCAGATTAACCTCCTTTATCACCTTCCCTTATCATTTACCCCTTATTATTCAACATATTTTACTATATTTTTATGCCCTTTATTATTCAGCAGATTTTACTGTATATATGATCATGTTTGTATTTGTGTATATGTTTACATTTTGGGTCTGTCTTCCATTTATCAGAGAAAACATGTAATCTTTGTCTTTCTGAAACTGGCTTACTTCACTTAATATGATGACCTCAAGTTCCATCCATGTACCTACAAACAATATAATTTCATTCTTCATGATTGACTAATATTCTACTGTTTGCAAATACCACATTTTCGTAATCTATTCATCAGTTGTAGGACAAATGGACTATTCTATCACTTGGTTATTGTGAATAACATTGCAATAAAAATGGGTGTGCAAGTGTCTTTATTGTATCCTGACTTGTATTCTTTCAAGTGTATGCCTAAAAATGCTATTGCTGAATTGTATCATAGTTCTATTTTTAATTTTTTGAGGAACCTGTGTACTGCTTTCCACAGAGGTTGCATGAATGTACATTTCCTCACACAGTGTATAAAGATTCCTATTTTACTGCTTTCTTGCTAAAATGTGTTGTTGTGTTCTTGATAGCAATATTGATCAAGGTGAGGTGAAAAATTAATGTGGTTTTGATTTGCAATTTATTTATGGCCAGAGATGATGAGCATTTCTTCATGTATTTTATGGCCATTTGTGAATCTTCTTCTGAAAATTATTTGTTCATTAGGTTGTTGATTTTTTTGGGAGTTGTATTTCTTGTGGTCCATGTATATACTGTTTATTAACCCCTTGTCACATGTATACCATTTTGTGGTCTGTCTCTTCACTCTGGTGTCTGTTTCTTTGCAGTGCAGAAACATTTTAATTGTTTCAGTCATTTGTCAATCCTTTCTGTTAATCACTGTGCCACTAGAGTTCTATCCAGGAAATAATTGCCTATGCCTGTATGTTTCAGTGTTTTCCCTATCTTAGCTGTTGTAATTTCAAAGTTTTAGGTTTTACATTAAGGTTGCAATCTACTGTGAACCTATATTAGTACAAGGCATAAAACAGGGATCCAATTTCAGTCTTCTGCATGCAAATATCCAGCTTTTCCAGCATCATTCATTAAAGAGTCTGTATGTATGTTTGGGGGTCTTTTGTCTAAAATTAGATGACTATAGCTGCCTGAATTTATGTCTGAGTGTTCTATTCTGTTCCATTGGTCTTTATGTCTGTTTTGGTGCAGTATCATACTGTTTTTGTTGCTATCCCTCTGTATCATAATTGAAGCCAGGTATTGTGATACCTCCATCATTTCTCTTTTACTCAGGATTGCATTGGCTATTTGAGGTCTTCTGTACTTCCAAATGAATATTTGGATTTATTTATTCTTTGAATAAATAAATAAGATTAACAGACCCCTGGCAAACCTGACTAAAATGAGGAGAGAAAAAACCCAACTCTATAAAATCAGAAATGCAAAAGGGGAGATAACAACAAACATCATGTAAATCCAGAAAATCATCAGAGACTACTTTGAGAACCTATATTTTAATAAATTTGAAAATCTTCAAGAAATGGACAGATTTCTAGATACTTATGACCATCTAAAAGTAAACCAAGAGGACATTGATCACCTTAATAGATCTATACAACAAAATGAAATTGAAGGAGCAATGAACAGTGTCCCAAAAAAGAAAAGTCCAGGACATGATGGATTCTTTGCTGAATTCTATCAGACATTTAAAGAAGAATTAATACCAACCCTCCTTAAACTGTTCCACAAAATAGAAAGGGAAGGAACACTGCCTAATTCATTCTATGAAGCCAGTATTACAGTCATCCTGAAACCAGACAAAGGCACCTCAAAAAAGGAGAACTATAGGCTAATCTCTTTAATGAACATTGATACAAAAATCCTCAATAAAATAATGGCAAACCGAATCCAACAACACATCACAAAGATCATTCACCATGACCAAGTCGGTTTCATCCCAGGGATGCAGGGGTGGTTCAACATATGTAGATCTATAAATGTAATACAGCACATTAATAAAGCAAAATCAAAAACCACTTGATCATCTCAATAGATGCAGAAAAAGCCTTTGACAAGATTCAACACCACTTCATGATAAAAGCTCTAAGAAAATTAAGAATAGAAGGAAAGTACCTCAACATTGTAGAGGCTATATATGACAGACCTACAGCCAGCATCATACATAATGGTGAAAAACTGAAACCATTTCCCCTAAAATCAGGAATGAGACAAAGGTGCCCACTATCCCCACTCTGATTCAACATTGTCCTGGAATTCTTAGCCAGAGCAATTAGGCAAGAAGAAGAAATAAAAGGAATATAAATAGGTAAAGAAACTGTCAAAATATCCCTATTTGCAGATGATATGATACTATACCTTAAAGACCAAAGAAATCTCTACCCAAAAACTCCTAGACACCATAACCAGATACAGCAAGATGGCAGGATACAAAATCAATTTACAGAAATCATTATCTTTTCTATACACCAATAATGAACAAACTGAGGATGAATATATGGAAACAATTTCATTTACAATAGCCTCAAAAAAAATCAAATAACTAAGAGTAAACAAAGGATGTGAATGACCTGTACAAGGAGAAGTACAAAGCCCTGAATAAAGAGATTGAGGAAGACTACAGAAGGTAGAGAGATCTCATGTGCTCATGTGCTCATGGATTGGTACAAGAACATAGTAAAAAATGGCTATACTACCAAAAGCAATCTACATGTTTAATGCAATTCCCATCAAAATCCCAAAGACATTCATCACAGGGATTGACAAATCTACCCTACAATTCATTTAAAAACACAAGAGATCACAAATAGCCAAGGCAATACTCAGCAAGAAGAACAATGCTGGAGGTATTACAATACCCTACCTCAAACTATATTACAAAGCAGTACCAAAAAAACAGCATGGCACTGGCACAAAAACAGACATGAAGACTGGTGGAACAGAATAGAAAACCTGGATATGAATCCACACAACTATGCCCAGCTTATTTTTGACAAGGGCACTAAAAATATATGATAGAGAAAAGACAGCCACTTCAACAAATGTTATTGGGAATAGTGGTTATCCCTCTGCAAAAATCTGAAACTAGATCCATGTTTATCATCCTGTACTAGTATCAACTCAAAATGAATCAAGGACCTTAATATCAGACTTGAAACATGAAGTTGGTACAGGAAAGAGCAGGAAACACTCTGGAAGTAATAGGTACAGGCATGGACTTCCTCTATAGAACCCCAGCAGCTCAGCAACTAAGAGAAAGTAGAGACAAATGGGACTTCATAAAACTAAAAAGCTTCTGCACAAGAAAAGAAATGGTCTCTAAACTGAAAAGACTACTCACAGAGTGGGAGGAAATATTTGCCAGCTATACATCAGACAAAGGACTGGTAACCAGAATATACAGGGAACTTAAGAAACTAAACTCTCCCAAAATCAATGAACCAATAAAGAAATGGGCAACTGAACTAAACAGAAACTTCTCAAAAGAAGACATTTAAATTGCCAAAAAAACATATGAAATAATGCTCACCATCTCTAGCCATGAAGGAAATGCAAATCAAAACCACACTAAGATGCCACCTCATCCCTGTTAGAATAGCCATCATCAAAAACACTACTAACAACAGGTGTTGGCGAGAATGTGGGGAAAAAAGAACCCTTGTACACTGCTGGTGGGAATGCAACCTAGTGCAACCTCTCTGGAAAAAATTTGGAGGCTTCTTAAAAATCTAAACATAGATCTGCCATATGATCCAGCAATCCCACTCCTGGGGATATACCCAAAGGAATATGACACAGGTTACTCCAGTGGCACTTGCACACCCATGTTTATTGCAGTGCTATTCACAATAGCCCTATGGAAACAGCCAAGATGCCCCACTACTGATGAATTGATTAAGAAAGTGTGGTATTGGATGTGAGGGTGATCTGGCTGTGACATCTGTCACCCCAGGGTTGATTCGGCTGATCTGGCTGGCTAGGCGGGTGTCCCCTTCCTCCCTCACCGCTCCATGTGCGTCCCTCCCGAAGCTGCGCGCTCGGTCGAAGAGGACGACCATTCCCGAAAGAGGAGGACCGTTCTTCGGTCAAGGGTATATGAGTAGCTGCGCTCCTCTGCTAGAACCTCCAAACAAGCTCTCAAGAAAGTGTGGTATTTATATGCAATGGAATTTTACTCACCCATGAAAAAGGATGAAATCTTATCATTCACAAATAAATGGATGGAACTGGAGAACATCATTCTGAGTCAGGTTAGCCAGGCTCAGAAGACCAAAAATCATATAGTCTTCCTCATATGCGGACTTTAGATCTAGGGCAAATACAGCAATGTGGTTGAACTTGGGTCACATGATAAGGAGAGAACACACATGGGACGTATGGGGACAGGTAAAAATCCCAAATGTGATGATATTTGATGTCTCCATTGCAGAGGAACTAATACAGAAACCTTAAAGCAACAGTGATCAATATGATATGGGGATCAGGAACTAGTGAAAAGGTCAGTTAGAGATGAATCAACTTAGGATGTAACACATTTGTACATGGAAGCAATGCTAGGAATCTCTCTGTATAGCTGTCCTTATCTCAACTAGAAAAAAGGATTTGTCTTTCTTATTATTGCTTATACTTTCTCTTCAACAAAATTAGAGATAAGGGCAGAACAGATTCTGCCTGAAAGCGAGGGGATGGGGGAGAAAGGGAAGGGTCGTGGGTAGGGTGGAGAAATGGCCCAAACATTGTATGCACATATGAATAAACAAATTAAAAAATAAAAATTAAAAATATAGAAAAAATATAAAGCTAAACCACAAACAGGTACAACAAAGCATTTGTTCTTACATTTACACACTCCTTGGATTCTCTTCCAATTTGCTGACCGATAATTAAGCTAGCAGGTGAGTGGGGACGATTTTCTTAGGTATCATTCTTGTGAGGCACAAGGTAGAGTGAGGGGGGAACAAGGAGTAGGTATATTTCTCATACCTGTATCCATTCACATTTACCTGGATCAGAATGGGCAGGAACCCCCAAGTCCCAGTTCCTGAGACCTGTACTTACAATAAAGAGTGAGAATCCATCCCTCTAGAGTGGAAAGAGGAAGTCACCACTCTTTCTGTCACACTCCAGGTGAAAACATAAGGTTTATCCTTGTTCCCAGGTCACCAGGCTCTGTTGGCTCCCAAGCATACCTTCTGCCTTCCTCAGGCTGTGTCCACAAGAGTAAAGATCATAGGCTACATGTCAGTTCATGGCTATGTATTCATAGGATAGACACTAGGTGGTCTGACACACAGATTTCTTGACATTAGGATGGGAACTTTCAACTCAGCAGAATTGAGTTGGTGGATAGGTGAACTGGTTAAGAAACTTCTGGTCCTACTAAAAATTTTATTTTTGATGAGTACAGTACCATCTCAAATCCACAAAATCGACAAAAAAAAATCCACAAAATAAAACAAAACAATGTAGACGGTTTGCTTACTTTAAGACTTATATACATGTAAGTTGTTTTCTGTTTTTTATCTTTTTTATTATTTTTTTAAAGTAAATTCATTGTACACATTTCTATAAAGAATTAACCCATTTTCAGGAATCCCCACCCCAGAAGAGTTGGGAAGCAGTGCTTTTCCCACCTCCCTCTGGTTCCATTGCCCATCCTATGTGACAATTTGCAGATCTGTGCTTAGCCTGGGCTCACAGACCCTGGAGTTGATAAGTTTTCAAAAGGCAGAGGGGAAGCTAGCATACTGTAAAATCATTTTAAAATATCTACACACTTCAACATGTGCCTGTTGAGAGGAAAGAATAATAACTTGGAGATATCCCAGCCTAGCCATGCATTGGGGGTGTCTCCTCACACCCACCTATCCTTGGGCATCAGTGGGGACAGTCCTCACTATTCCACAGAAGACCCAGACACAATTGGCCTCCTATTGCATGTTTGACTCACTCTTCTAAAACCTGAGCCAAGGGTCTGAGGGTGTGGCTCAATTGGTAGAGTGCCTGCTTCGCAAGCTCAAGGTCCTGAGTTCAAACCCTACCACTGCCAATAAAGAAAAAATAATATAAAGTGCCACGTCTTGGACTGCATGCATGGAATATACAAACATTCAACTTACATACAAAAAATTACAGAAATAACTAGAATATAAAAGTTTTGGTACTATAATGCCATCTGTTCATGTCCACCTTGGAATCCTATAATAGATATTCAAATACTAGAGTGAAAAGTCATCTTAATATGCTTCATAAAAGCATACAGAGTAATCCACTAAGAGGAAGTGTGTAAAAAAAAGTCATTTCCCTTTGAGGACACTTTGTCTTTAAAGTGGGGCAGTGGGGAGGCCCACTTCAGAATGGGTACACTTCTATGGAGGCTGTGCTGTGGTCACCATATACAGGAAATTCTCCCTCTTGCAATGTCACAGAAGTGATGAGGATGAAGTGAGGCACGCCATCAATGTCATGCAATTTGGTTTGGCAGTTCCCATAGTTGCTGTGAGGGATCAGGCTCCCCAGGTGATTTGTCTCTAGAGTTGCATCCACACACTTAATCTTGCTCAGATACTGAAAATATTACATGTAGCAGCCTGTGGAGGAGACATGTGCATATAGAGCCTCTTGCTTCTTGGCATCATTGATCACATTCCTGCCTTTGCTATAGATGAAGTCAATTTCATCCTTCTTCTTTTCCACTTTCAATCAACTCATCTATTCTTTTCCTTTCTTCAGACTGCAGCTCAGATTTGCTCTTCCTAGAGCTCCTCCTTCAGCCTGGGTAAAAATCTGTGAGTTTGCAATTCTGTTGCATTTTTCCTTGAACTTTTTTTCCAAGGGACCTCTTTGTCCTTGAAAAGTTTTTCAGGGCTTTCTTGGTGATGTCTATATTGGTAGAATCACATGATTATGGTGGACTTTTTGGAGGTTCTACTGCTGTATATTTTGGTTTTGGAAAATGTGCCTGGGGAGCCTCATCTGACACCTTTGATCTTATGTTCCTCAGATGTCATGGTGTTTCATAGTCTCAGATTTTTTTTCTCTTCTTGTTTCCTGTAGATTCTGGCTAATTGTTACTCCTGGAAATTGACTTAGTGATGTGGAGCCAAGTTCTCTTTCTGAAGAGGGAAACACATTCCAGAGAATTTGTTCTGTTCAGGCTCATGTAGAAATATATCTTTGAAATCCCAGCAAACACTTTCTCCCTGTTGGTACAGGGAGTGGGGGGCTGTGCTCCACCATCTCCAGTCTGGGACCATGGCTACCACCACAGGGGGCTTGAACATCTTCCTGCCTGGAGTGAGGACCCAGGAGAAGTGGGGGAAGGGGCTCATAGCATAGGAGGACAGGGAGTGAGATTACCTGGGCTGGAGGACCATGTCAGTGTCTCCCCTGGCAGCCATGTTTGAAGGACACAGAGGTGGTGGGCTGTCTGGGCAGCTGGTAGGTAGGAGCCAACTGGCAGAGCCAGGATTCAAGTCACTGCACTCCATACTGGCCAGGCTCCACACACTCACCTGCAGCCCAGACAGGCTCATGCCCATGATGCCTGTCATCCCCCCTAATTGCTCACCCACGAATACTGCCCCCTTTCCCCATGCCCTGTAAGCAGGGTCCATCACTCCAAAGTGAGGGAAACAGGGAAGGAGGCTCAGGCAGTGCATCCTCTGAGGCTTCCCCATCCACTCCTGATTTAAATTATATTTCTAAATCTGATTTATTTTGGTGCTGTTGCTGTTATTAGAGTTTGTTTTCTCTTCTCTGGGTGGTACTGTGGATTCAGCCATCAAGATAAGTACAAAGTGTACACTAGAAAAAAACTCAAATAAACTGGAAGAGGTATTTATCCCCACAGATGCCCAAATTAAAACTTAGAAACACAAATATGTGAAAAAGCAAGGCAATATGACTCCTCCAGAAGTTCACAACTCTTCATAATCAAAACAAATGATAGTGAAATGATTGGAATGCCATACAAACAATTCAGAAGTCTATTTTTTAAAATGATCAATGACCTCAAAGAGGATTTAAACAAACCGATGAATGCAGTAAAGAATTCAATTCAATATACAGATGATAAGTCAACAACTTATGAGAGAAATTCAGCAAATAGTAAAGAGATTCTGGAAAAAAGGTAAACCATAGAATGAAATGCTCAATAAATGAAATAAAAACTCAACTTGAAGCATCATCAATGCACCCAAACAGGTGGAAAAAATAATAGTAGGGATTGAAGACAAGGATGAGGAATTAATACATTCAGGTAGTGATAAAGATAAAATATTATTTTTAGTCTCTAAATAGCAAGTGTCATTTGTAAAATATGCAACATCATGGATGACTTTGAAGAGGATTTTGGGATATTCACAAACTAGATTTGATTAGATTTTTCCTCTATAAACTGTAAAAGTGCTTTGTTCACTAAAAAATACTTGTAAAACATTCATTTGAAAGCCAGTGAGTTCTGTTCTGTAGCTTAGACTGGGTAAGTCTAAAGGAAAGAAGATTTTAACTCATGAAATTTGTGTTTACCTGGGAAATACCATCAGTGTCTTAATGAAAGCATCATGCATGCTCCTTCTGAAATTTAACACATGAAACAAACCTCCCCACAAAAGAGATATATTATGACTATAACATACACAATTAAACACAATTGTGTTTAATTTTAATTGTGGGACACAATTAAAAGACCAAACCTATTAATCTGTGGTACAGAGAGGCAATTGATGTACAGATACGAAGCATAGAGAACTAAACCAATGAAATTACAGCAGAAAAGTTCTCAAATCTTGGGAAAGAAATGGTCATCTAAATACATGAGATACTTAGAACCCCATACAGACCTAACTAAAGAAGAAACCCTCCCATGTCATTGTAGTTAAAATTTCAAAAAAATAAAACAAAAACTACCAAAATATACTAAAGAGGAGTACCAATTTACTTACATAGGTAAACCTATCAGAATAACAGCAGACCTCTCAGCAGAAAATTTACAGGCCAGGAGAACATGGACAAATGTATTTCAAGACCTAAAACAAAGTAATTGAAACCCAAGATACAACAATACTAAAATGGTTGAAATGCTGAACAACTAAAAAGTCTGCTTTTAAAAATGATCAATGGATCAAGACCAACGTGGCAGAGAGCTGAGGGACCCTGAGACCCTGAGCTCCACGAATTCAGAAAAATGCCTCAGATTCATGGTAGCAAAGATCAAGTAAAACTTTTTGCCAACTAAGATACCACTGGTACATAAGATACACATTATATTCAACAGCTGACCTCTAAATAAACATTTTATAGCACATAACCATTAAGGAGGGTCCAGCACTGAGACCTGCAACAGCTGCCAGTGTGCCCACTGGAAAACTGTCCCCCTCCCCTTTTATTTGCTTCTTTCCTCCTGTATTGTAAAAGGAAAAATGCAATATGGAGAACAGCAGAACGAGTCCTGCAAGCATCTCAGATGTCTTGAATCTGCCATAATTCATGGACAAGGAACCTGCCTGCAAAGCCTGCCTGTGCCATCCCAGAACTGAGTGAAACTGCAACTCCACCAGATAAGCATAACAAACCATTTGCTATGAAGGGAACCACATAGTCCAGTGAAGCTGGTGGGCAGATTGTAGCTCCTTGAACAAAACTGGTGACCAAATAAATTGAGGGAATATTTCATCTCCAGCTGGTGAGGGTGAGATAGAACACTGAGCTGACCAGCCTGTGTGGGTGTTTGGAAGCCCAGCCATAGTCTGGTAAAAAACAAAACATTCCACCACCTTGGAGAAACTGGTAATGAGCTAAAACTGACAGACCTCCACGAGAAAAGTGGTGGACTAAAAGGCTCAATTATACCTTCTAGGCTTGCCTGGCCAGAGCAGGGGCTGGAAACTGCTTACATATCAGCTCCTTACAGGACTACTTTGGAGAACTCACCTACACCAGAAAGCCCATCCTACCAGGAAAAGCCTGAGCTAAAAAAACTCTGAGCTAATTTCCCCTGAAAGAAGCCCAGTATGGATGGGACAACATCCATTGCCATAGAGCTGAGCATACCATCCTCAGAAGGAACAGAGACACAGACAAAGCCTCTATAAAAAGTTTTAGCACCTGGATTTGAAATCAGAGGAGAGGCCATAACACTCATTCAACTTATTTTTTTATTTAATATTTTTATTTTTTTATTTTTAAAAAATTTATTATTACCTATCCCCTCTTCCACTCTGCCCAAATATCAATTTGCTTAGCTCAATATTGCTCCACTTTCCTTTCTCTCCCCTATTTTTATTTTTCTTTTTTCTTCTCTTTCCTTTTCTCTTCCTTTAGTCTCCTTTCCCTCCCCTCCTCCCACTCCCTTTCTCCCTATTTTCTCTACTTCCTCCAGACTCACCATTCACTGAGTAGTCTATTATACCAACTTAACAGGTTATCTTATCCTACCTATCCCTCTGCAATCCCTGACAATCGCACCCTCCACCACAATGACTTAACTACACCTTTACACATATTAGGATCTTATTACCCTACAGCTCCCACACCTCACAACTTTCCTCACCCTTGCTCCATCCTCCCTCCCTGGCCTCTCACCTAGTACCATCTTTTTACTCACCTAAGAATCTGTCTCTATCCACACAACTCTTCTCCCCAATACCCACTGTTGATAAATAATATAGCCAAGGGTTCTCTTATGTATTATGTAAATAACTGGTTTAACATTGAATTTTTGAAGTCATTATTGTGAAATTGTATATCCAGTTCAGGGAAGAGAAATATTGTTAACAACCTACCTAACAAATGAACTAGTCAGTGCATAGAAATTAAGTCAAGGGAATTATAACAGGTGATTACATCACCAACTAATAAACAACACATGAGCAAAGCACAAATCAGAAACATGGCAAGAAAAAGAAAGCAAGGGAATATGACTTCCCATAGATTAAAATAGCATACCAGAAGATTTGGTATTGGTGAAGGGGATGACTCTTCAGTTCCTGACATCAAAAGAATGCTGATAAGAATGTTCAATGAGAAGATCCAAAATGGAGACTGTGACACAGATGCAGACTGCATTAGCTCTGGGTATCAGGGACCTTGCTGAGGCACTGGAGACACACTTGGCTGAGGTAAATCACAAGGGATTGCTGAACTTTAGCACCCTGAACTCCTAGCCCATGGAAGGCTTCTCCACATCATGATACACTGAAAGAACAGGCAAGCCACCACCCCCACACCACTGCCACCTGCCTGCCAGCCTGCTGCTCCACCTAGCCTAGGCTCCACAGGCCCACTGGGCCTCTGCCCACCTGCCCTCCAGCCACCACACATTGACTTGCCAGACTGCCACCTCACCAGGTAGTCACTCCACCAGGCAGCTGCTTGCTGGCCCACAGGCCCACTGGGGCTCTGCCACGCAAGCCTGCTGGGCAGCCAACTACCAACCTGCTGGCACACTGGCTACTGCCCACCACAGAAGGGCTCCATCACCCCCAGATGCCACAGCAAACCTGCCTAGGAGACTTAGAGAAACAGGACTGGATGCCAAAGGAGAAACATGAGAACTAAGACTGAAATTCTACTCTTCCTGAACTGAGGATTTTTTTTCTTTTTTCTTTTTTTTTTCTTTTCTTTAAGTGTGTTTGTTTGTCTTGTTTGCTGTTTGATTGTCCACCATCTCTCCCTGTTGATTTCTTTGGTTCTCCTTCTTTTTTCTCTTTCATTTTCTTTTTCTTTTTTCTCCTTCTTTCTTAGTTTTGTTAGTTTTGCTATTGTAAGTTAGCTAATACTAAATTACACATAGACCAGGGACAGAAACAGTACCAAGTGGAATGATGGGAAGAAGAAAAATGTATGTAAACCAATCTCCCCCCAAAATAAATTAGTACAGGATTCAGAGGGAAATGAAGAAAATGGACACCCAGTTCCAGATTCCAACAAAACAAAGATGAACTATACCAAGTAACCAAACGAAGCCCACAAGAACACCCTGAAATAAAAAATTCTACAAATAATCAATGAGAATTTCAAAGAGATGTTACTAGACATGGTCAACCAAAACGTACAGAAGGCAGTCTAGAAATTCCAAGACAACAAAAATAAAGAATATGAGAAAACACAAAAACAAATAAGTGAAATCCTAGGAGCCCTAAATAAACACCAAGGTGAAGCAGAAAACACCATAAGTAGATAATGAATTATTGACAGTATTACAGAGGAAGTGACATATGATATGGAAATCCTCAGAAAAAAGAATGAAACAGAAATACAAAACAAAGTGGAAGACCACCCCAGCAGACTAATCTCAGAACATGAAGATGAAATGGTAATAAAAGGAAAAACTGAGGAACTATAAGTCAAACAACTCAAGTCCTGTGAAAGGAATATGCAAGAACTCACTGACTCTATTGAAAGACCAAACCTGAGAATCATGGGCATTGAAGAAGGAGAAGAGGTGCAAGCAAAAGGAATTAGTAATATATTCAACAAAATAATAACAGAAAATTTCTCAAATCTAGAGAAAACTATGCCCATTCAGGTACAAGAAGCCTCCAGGACACCAAACAGACTTGACCAAAATAGAACTGTCCCAGGACATATTATCATTAAAACAACAAGCACAGAGAATACAGAGAGATTATTGAAGGCTGTAAAAGAGAAAAAACAAATAACATACAAAGGTAAACCAATCAAAATCACAGCAGATTCCTCAATGCAAACATTAAAAGCAAAAAGAGCAGGGAGTGAGGTCTTCCAGGCAATGAATGAAAATATCTTCAACCCTAGGGTACTCTACTCAGCAAAACTATCATTCAAAATTGATGGAGCAGGGCTGGGATGTAGCTCGCTGGCACAGCACTTGCCTAGCATGTGTGAGGCCCTGGGTTTGAACCCAGAACCAAAAATGAAAAGACAAAAAAAATAGATGGAGCAATAAAAGACTTCAATGATAACCAGAAGCTAAAACAATATATGAGCATCAAGCCACCACTACAGAAGATTCTTCAAAGAATCCTACACAAAGAAAATGAAAGCAAACAAAACCATGAAAGGACAGGCAGTAACAAGCCACAGGAGAAGAAAAGGCAAGAAAGTAACACTGATTTAGCTGCACATAATCAAACCCTTAAACAACAAAGACAACTACATGACAGGAATCACCATAAACCTGTCAATACTAACACTGAACATTAATGGACTTAATTCCTCCATCAAAACACACCATTTGGCCAACCTGATTAAAAATGAAGATCTTACAATCTGCTGCCTACAGGAGACCCATCTCATTGACAGAAACAAGCATAGGATTAGGGTGAAAGGCTGGAAGAAGATTTACCAAGCCATTGGTCGCTGAAAACAGGCAGAGGTAGCAATACTTATCTTGGATAAAACAGACTTCAAACTTACAATGATCAAATGAGATAAAGAAGGACACTCCATACTAATAAAAGGGGAAATACACCAAAAGAGAATAATAATTATCAACCTATATGCACCCAATGTCAATGCACCCAATTTCATCAAACATACTCTGAAGGACCTAAAAACATACATAGACTTCAACACAGTGGTAGTAGGGGACCTTAACACTCCCTTATCACCAATAGATAGGTTATCCAAACAAAAAATCAATAATAAAATCCTCGATCTAAATCATATAATAGATCAAATGGATCTAGCTAATGTGTACAGAATATTTCATCCAACTTCTGTAAAATATGCATTCTTCTCAGCAGCTCATGGGACCTTCTCCAAAAGGGATTATATCTTAGGGCACAAAGCAAGCCTTAGCAAATATAAGAAAATAGAAATTATAACATGCATTCTATATGATCATAATGCATTAAAATTTGAAATCAACAACAAAAACAACAGCAAAAACATGCAAACAATTGGAAACTGAACAACACATTGCTCAATGATCAATGGGTCATTAATGAAATAAAAGAGGAAAATAAAAGGTTCCTGGAAGTTAATGAAAACGAAAACACGACCTACCAGAACCAATGGGACACAGCAAAGGCAGTCCTAAGAGGAAAGTCTATAGATATGAGTGCATATATTAAAAGGTCAGAAAGATCTCAAATCAATGACCTAATGCTATATCTCAAACTCCTAGAAAAACAAGAACAAGCAAATCTCAAAACAAGCAGAAGGAGAGAAATAATAAAAATAAGAGCAAAAATCCATGAAATAGAAACAACAACAACAACAAAAAAACCATACAAACAATCACTGAAACAAAAAGCTGTTTCTTTGAAAAAACAAATAAGATTGACAGACCCCTGGCAAACCTGACTAAAATAAGGAGAGAAAAAACCCAAATCAGAAAAATCAGAAATGCAAAAGGGGAGATAACAACATACACCATGGAAATCCAGGAAATCGTCAGAGACTGCTTTGAGAACCTACATTCTAATAAATTTGAAAATCTTCAAGAAATGGGCAGATTTCTAGATATTTATGGCCATCCAAAACTGAATGAAGAGGACGTTAATCACCTGAATAGATCTATAACACAAAATGAAATTGAAGCAGCAATAAAGAGACTTCCAAAAAAGGGAAGGAACACTACCTAACTCATTTGATGTAAACAATACTACTCTCATCCCAAAACCAGACAAAGATACCTCCAAAAAGTAGAACTATAGGCCAATTTCCTTAATGAACATTGATGCAAAAATCCTCAATAAAATAATGGCAAACTGAATCCAACAACACATCAGAAAGATCATTCACTATGACCAAGTTGGCTTCATCCCATGGATGCAGGGGTAGTTCAACATACATAAATCTGTAAATGTAATACAGCACATTAATAGAAGCAAAGACAAAAACCACTTGATCATCTCAATAGATGCAGAAAAAGCCTTTGACAAGATCCAACACCACTTCAGATAAAAGCTCTAAGCAAACTAAGACTAGAAGGAAAGTACCTCAACATTGTAAAGGCTATATATGACAAACTAAAATCAGGAAGGAGACAAGGGTGCCCACTATCCCCACTCCTATTCAACGTAGTACTGGAATTCATAACCAGAACCATTAGGCAAGAAGAAGAAATAAAAGGAATACAAATAGATAAAGAAATGGTCAGAATATCCCTATTTGCAGACCATATGATCCTATACCTTAAAGGATCAAATACTACACCCAAAAATCCCTAGACAACATAAACAGATATAACAAGGTGGCAGGATACAAAATCAACTTACAAATGGTTTTCTTTCGAGAGATACATGTGTTCCTTCAATTCAGCTGAATAGGCCTATTTGGAAAAAAGAGAGCCTATCTCCACTTTAAAAATCTTTAGTTGCAGGAAGCATTCCTTTCAAAAACTAACTCAGATCCCACAGGGAAACAATGTCCGAGTTACTCCTGCTTCTAACACAGCTGCTTTTCCTTCAAAAGATACACGTGTTTCTTCCACTCAGCTGAACATGCCTATTTGGAATAAACAGGGTCTATCAACACACTGAATAACCTAAGTTGCAGGAAGTATTCTTCTCAAAACTAACTCAATTTGCACAGGGAAACAATTTGCTTGATGCTCCTGCTTATGACACAATTGGTTTTCTTTGAGAGATACATGTGTTACTTCAACTCAGATGAGTAGGCCTATTTGGAACAAAATGAGCCTTTCTCCATGCTGATAATTCTGATGTGCATGAAGTAATCCTTTCTAAAACTAACTCCGTTCTCACAGGGAAACAATGTGCTAGATGCTCCTGATTGTAATATAGGTAGTTTTCTTTGGAGAAATACATGTGTTTCTTCAACTCAACTGAATAAACCTATGTGGAGCAAACATAGCCCATCTACACCTCGAAAAACCTATGCTGCAGGACGTATTCTTTTAAAGTACTAAATCAATTCTCACAGGGAAAGAAAGTGATAGATTCTGCATTTCTAACATGGATGGTTTCTTTGGAGAGGTACATGTGTTTCATCAACTCAACTGAATGCACCTATTTGGAACAAAGAAAAATGTGCTTTAGGCTCCTGCTTCTAACACAGATGTTTTTCTTTCAGGAGCTACATGTGTTTCTTCAACTAAGATGTATAGGCCTATTTGGAACAAATGCAGCCAGTCTCCACCTTGACATATCTAAGTTGCAAGAAGTATTCCTTCCAAAAAACAACTCAGTTCTCACTGGGAAACAATGTGCTAGATGCTTATTCTACTGCTACTGAGGGTTTTCTTTAGAAAGTTTTATGACTGTCTTCAACACAGCTGAATAGGTGTATTTGGAAGAAAATGAGCCTTTCTCACCATGAAAATTCTGATTTTCATGAAGTAATCCTTTGAAAAACTAACTCAGTTCTCACAGGGAAACAATGTGTTAGATGCTCCTGCTTAGGACACAAATGGTTGTCTTTTGAGAGATTCATGTGTTTCTTCAAATCACCTGAATAGCCCTGTTTAAAAAAGAGATCTTATCTCCACCTTGAAAATCCTTAGTTGCAGGAAGTATTACTTTCAAAAACCAACTCAGTTCTCACAGGGACAAAATGGCCTAGTTACTCCTGCTTCTAACACAGATGTTTTTCTTTTGGGAGATACATGTGTTTCTTCAACTCAGCTGAATAGGCATGTTTGTAACAAAGAGAGACTGTCTCCACCTTAAAAAACCTAAGTTGCAGGAAGTATTTCTTTCAGAACTAACTCAGTCCTCACAGGGAAACAATACGCTAGTTACTTGTGCATCTAACACAGATGGTTTTCCTTCAAAAGTTACATGTGATTCTTCAACTTAGCTGAATAGGCCTATTTGAACAAAATGAGCCTTTAACCACCTTGAAAATGAGGATTTGCAGTAAGCATTCCTTTAACAACTGACTCAATTCTCACTGGGATAAAATGCTAGTTGCTCCTGCTTCTAACACATATGGTTTTCTTTCGAGAGATACATGTGTTTCTTCAAATCAGGTGAAAGGCCCTATTTGGAACAAAGATAGCCTATCACCACCTTAAAAAACATAAGTTGCAGGAAGTATTCCTTTCAAAAACTAACTCAACTTTCACAGGGAAACAATGTGCTAGATGCTCCTGTTTATGACACAAATGGTTTTCTTGGTGAGATACATTTGTTTCTTCAACTCAGCTGAATATGCCTGTTTGGAACAAAGAGAGCCTGTCTCCAACTTAAATAACCTAAGTTGCAGGAGGTATTCCTTTCAAAAACTAACTCAATTCACACAGGGAAACAAAGTGATAGATGCTACTGCTTCTAATACAGATAGTTTTTCTTTCGAGGGATACATGAGTTTCTTCAACAGAGATGAATAGGCCTATTTGAAATGAGCCTTTCTCCACCTTGAAAATTATGATTTGCAGTAAGTATTTGTTTCAAAACCTAACTCAATTCTCACAGGGAAACAATGTGCTAGATGTTGCTGCTTATGACACAAATGGTTTTCTTTCAAGAGATACGTGTGTTCCTTCAACTTAGCTGAATAGGCCTATTTGGAAAAAAGAGAACGTATTTCCACCTTGAAAATCCTTAGTTGCAGGAAGCATTCTTTTCATAAACTAACTCAGATCCCACAGGGAAACAATTTCCAAGTTACTCCTGCTTCTAACACAGCTGCTTTTCCTTCAAAAGATACATGTGTTTCTTCAACTCAGCTAAACATGCCTATTTGGAATAAACAGAGCATATCAACACACTGAACAACCTAAGTTGCAGGAAGTATTCCTCTCAAAAATTAACTCAATTTGCACAGGGAAACAATGTGCTTTTTGCTCCTGCTTATGACACAAGTGTTTTTCTTTGAGAGATACATATGTTATTTCAACTCACATGAATAGGCGTATTTGGAACAAAATGAGCCTTTCTCCACCCTGAAAATTCTGATTTTCATGAAGTAGTCCTTTCACAAACTAACTCACTTCTCACAGGGAAACAATGTGCTAGATGCTCCTGCTTCTAACACTATGGTTGTGTTTCGAAGATTCATATGTTTCTTAAACTCAGCAGAAAGGGCCTATTTGGAGCAAACACAGCCTATCTCCACCTTTAAAAACCTACATTGCAGGAAGTACTCCTTTCAAAAATGTACTACATTCTCACAGTGAAACAATGTGTCACATGCTCCTGCTGCTAACACAGATGGTTTTCTTTCAAGAGATACATGTGTTCCTTCAACTCAGCTGAATAGTCCGATTTGAACAAAGAAAGCCTATCTACACCTTGACAAAGCTAAGTTGTAGGAAGTATTCCTTTCCAAAACTAGCTCAGTTCTCACAGGAAAACAATGCCTAGTTGTTCCTGCTTCGAACACAAATGGTTTTCTTTTGAAAGATACATGTGTTTCTTCAACTCAGCTGAAGAAGCCTATTTGGAACAAATAAGGCGTATTGCCACCTTGAAAACCTTAAGTCACAGGAAGTATTTTTTTCACAACTTATTCATTTCTCAAGGGGAAAAATGCGCTATGTGCTCCTACTTCTAACACAGATATTTTTCTTTCAGGAGATACTTGTGTTTCCTCAACTCAGCTGAATAGGCCAATTGGGAAAAAAGAGAGCCTATTTCCATGTTGAAACACCTAAGTTGCAAGCAGTATTCCCTTCAAAACTAATTCAATTCTCACTCAGAAACGGTATTCTAGATGCTCCTGCTTATGACACAAATGGTTTTCTTTCGAGAGATACATGTGTTCTTTCAACTCAGCTGAATGGGCCTATTTGGAAAAAAGAGAGCATATCTCCACTTTGAAAATCCTTAGTTGCAGAAAGTATTCTTTTTACCAACTTTCAAAAACTAACTCACTTCTCACAGGAAAACAATGTGATACATGCTCCTGCTTGTAATATATATAGTTTTCTTAGGAGAGATACATATGTTCCTTCAACTCAACTGAATAAGCCTATTTGGAGCAAACCTAGCCCATCTACACCTCAAAAAACTTATTTTGCAGTAGTTATTCCTTTCAAATACTAAATCA